>NC_067153.1:4753355-5953355 GCF_903995435.1 Acomys russatus | reverse complement strand
GTGCAAGGCGTGTACAAAATCAGTCTAACCAAAACTCCCAGCATGCATAGGGCGGAGCTCATGCAGCCTCGCCCCTAGCTAGCGAATGTTGGCTATGACACTGTGGAACTGGCACCTAGCTAGGGTGACTGATGGTGCCTGAGAGGAAGGCAGCTAAATGGGCTTAGTGGAGTTTTATTTATTTATTTATTTTTAATTTTTGTTTATTAATTATGTATACAGTGTTTTTTCTGTCTGCATTTATACCTGAAGGCCAGAAGAGGGCACCAGGTCTCATTACAGATGGTTGTGCACCACCATGTGGCTTCTGGGAATTGAACTCATGACCTTTGGAAGAGCAGCCAGTGCTCTTAACCTCTGAGCCACCTCTCCAGCCCCCTTAGTGGAGTTTTAAAACAAGAACACGAAGTGTCAGATGTTTAAATAACAGGCAACATTCAAATAAAATAATTTCTATTAAAAACAACAAAACAAATATAGTGGCTAGAGAGATGGCTCAGAGGTTAAGAGCACTTGCTGATCTTCCAGAGGTCCTGAGTTCAATTCCCAGCAACCACATGGTGGCTCACAACCATTTATAATGAGATCTAGTGCCCCTTTCTGGCCTGCAATTGTTACAGGCAGGAGAACATTGTATACATAATAAATAAATACATCTTTAATATATATATATATATATATATATATATATATATATATATATATCTCACATAAGAAGGAGAAAGATCTCTGTCACCAAAACTGTGGTACTTAGATGAAAAGCCTGTCATACAAAATCAAGACATTCTTGAACTTTTAAAATAGAGCAGAAAAGGTTGATATAAAAACCGTGGATGCATAAAACCTTAGATTTTATGACAATGAACTGTTTTCCCGGCGATGAGCAGAATCTTGAAGCACTAAATTACATCTCGGGAGGAAGGAACAGAGTTGGTCATCAAACAAAGACTTGCCAATTGCACTTGATCCAGCGCAGGGCCTTAACCATCCAGGGTACACCACTCCACCACTCAGCTATATCCCGGTGGGTCAAAGGTCAAAGGTCAAAGCACTGTCACTAAATCACTCAGTCAGTGACTGGATCATCCATCAAAATGCCTGGCCGGACATGCTATTTTGAGTGCCTCTCCTTGCACAAATGCTACGGAATCACCATAATGATTATTCTAAATCGATTTCAATTCCCTTCACTTAAAAAGCAGTTTTGAGCCGAGCTTGAGAATAAAGAACAAATGGGCTTCGGCTAACATGGATCGCAGCCACATGGCAATTTTTAGAACCATCTTCCACGTTTAGGTCTGGAGCTACAGCAGGAGGTGTTACAGTAATTTAAATTTATTTCATGATAGGATTAGAATGCCTGTCACTGTCTCTATACCTTCCTTTTGCATTTGCCTTAAAACTGTTATCAAATTTTTCCGTTAATTTTAAGTGAAAAGCCACACATCACCTATTCTCAATCTCTTTATTTAGGGTCCTTTGGTTTTAACAAAAATAAAATAAAATAAAATAAAATTTGCACCGACTTATAAAAAACTCTCACATTTTGCTTCAACTTTAACATAAATCGGACTTTACTTACCGCAATTTTCCCAAGGTCTATGCCGTAATTCAATGAGTTCCATGAACACTGCTTGTAGTTCGGGGTCCAGGACTCCTCAAAGCTTTCCCTTATGCACTCCCCCTTTTCTCCTTTGAATCCGTCCCGGCCTGGGATTCCAGGTGTACCAGGAATGCCATTGGCCCCAGGGCTCCCGTCGCGACCAGGAACCCCGGCTGGTCCTTGCAGGCACATTCCATTGTACTACAGTGCCAAGGGGGGGGGGGAGGAAAAAGGCGTGGTGACTCAAGATGCAAACCAGGGATGTACCTCAGTGGCAGCGCTCTTGCCTAGCACGCACAGGGCTCAAGGTTTGATCCCAGTACAAAATAAGTACATAAGGAAATACCCTTATGAACACATAAACAATACGTAAGAGTCAATGATTTCAGTGGCATTTATTTATTTATTTATTTAGTTAGTTAGTTAGTTAGTTTTTCAAGACAGGGTTTCTCTGTGTAGCCCTAGCTGTCCTGGACTCACTTTGTAGACCAGGCTGACCTCGAACCCCCAGAGATCTGCCTGCCTCTGCCTCCCAGGGTGCTGGGGTTACAGGCGTGCGTCACCATGACCGACTGCATTTATTTTGAATCTGTCAAGAGCCTCTTTGAACCGCCTTATCCATGTTCCCATTGGGTACTAGGGAGAACTCATTTTAAGCTTATTTAGAAAACATCGTCACCTCTTCATATTTTTTTTATTGCACAAACTTATACAAGTCAAACAGAAAAATGTTTTCATTTTTCTTTTCTACTTCCGATTATATACAATTTTAACTAGCTATATTGCAAGGTACACATTGTTTGATTTTTATAATTTAAAATTTGTTATTATTATTTTATGAGTACGGTAGCAGGCCGGGCCTGTGCAGGCTAGAAAAGTGATCAAATTCCTCACAACTAGAGTTACAGACTGCTGTGAGCTGCCCTGTGGTGCTGGGAACTGAATCCAGGCCCTCTGGAAGAGCAGCCAGTGCTCTTAACTGCTGAACATTTCTCCAGACCCTGATATTCTATGTTTGTCTCTTATAATCTCCCCAATGCCCCTTTTTGTTGTTTTTGTTTGTTTGTTTTTTGGTTTTTGAGACAGGGTTTCTCTGTGTAGCCTTGGCTGTCCTGGACTCACTTTGTAGACCAGGCTGGCCTCGAGTGCTGGGATTAAAGGCGTGCGCCACCATACCTGCTGTTTGTTTTTAGACACAAAGGTTTTCTGTATAATCCTGGCTGTCTTGGAACTCACTCTGTAGACCAGGCTGGCCTGAAACTCACAGAGGTCTGCCTGCCTCTGCCTCCCAAGTGTTGGGATTAAAGGCATTTGCCAACACTGCCTGGCTCACAATCCCATATTTTACCAAAAGTCCCATAAATGCACTTTTACATTACAATACAAATTTTTTTGGAGACAGGGTTTCTCTGTGTAGTCTTGGCTCACTTTGTAGATGTGGCTGGTCCTGAACTCACAAAGATCTGCCTGCCTCTGCCTCCCAAGTGCTGTAATTAAAGGCATGCGCCGCCACCACCACCTGGCCTCTATACAAAATTTTTAACGCTCAGGTTTTTTTGAGCATTTCTATTTTTGTTATAAATATTAATATAATGAAAATACTTATCCATATAGATTTTTCCCTTTGAATGAGTTCTTTAAGATTAATTGCTATGAAATAAAACCTTAGTAGGCAATAATTATCTTGTATTGCAGTATCTCTAAGTTGGACATGCATATGCTCTGCTTCTGATATTTTTAGGCGAAGGAAGATGCACTAGGCAGAACTTACCCAGCCCACTCTGTCTCCCTGAAGAGGAATCTGTGGCCCAGTTTCATGGGACCACCTGTCCTCAACAGGTATGTAACAATTTACCAAGCCATCTGTAAGTACTAGGATTCTCTGTATCATTATTTGTTTGTGCAGGGTATAGAATTTAAATGCATGGATTCTAGAACCATTTTATCTTTACTTTAAATATTAGCCTCACCCTTCTTAGATATGTGATACCAAGCCATTTGTGCAGCATTTCAGTAATATACGTGTTCCTTACTTATAAAATGGGGATAATAATAAACATCCTTCCTTGAATGTTAGTGCTGGGTAGCGCATGCCTGTAACCCCTGCTCTGGGGGAAACAGAGGCAGGAGGGTCCAGAGTGCAGAATCCTCCCGACACAGCAAGTCAGAGGCCAGCCTGGGATATATGAGACCACCTCTCTCTCTCTCTCTCTCTCTCTCTCTCTCTCTCTCACACACACACACACACACACACACACACACACACGCATAGTGCAGCATGGGTTTTAGGCAAGTGCTCTACCATTGACCTACAAGGGTGATTGATATTTTAGCTTCATCTGTCAATTCCTGTGCCTACCCTTGAATTGGTTTACATGGAAAGAGGAGTGCCATTAGTTAGATCTTTCAAAACACAAGGCATTCCAATTACATTTTTTTACCTTAACATTTCACTTATTTACACAAATTTCTCTAGTATTATCTGATATTTTAAATTTTCTCTCAGGCAAGATGCTACATAAAATAAGCATGTCTGGTAGCCCCAATAGATATTTAGACTCATCAGTGAAAGCCTGGAATGGAGGCTCAACTTCCCTCTCCCAGCTCGCCATTTCTTTTACTGGCCAGCAGGGGGCAGAACTTAGTGGAAGTCTGAAAGGACTGCTTTGAAAGCGCCCATACAAAGAAGTTGCTTTATAGAGCCTGTAGAAACCTTCCTAATGACTGTGTGGACTCTTTCTGTCACCAAGATCAAATCCAATCTACAGGATGCACCTGAGCCTGGCTGCACAGTATGCTTTTCCAAGTTGGGTTAGAGCTGTGGGAAACCACAGGTACTGTAAAATCCTTAGAGGAGGAGAATACTAGCTTTATGGGGAACTTATACGGAAAGGGACTGGTTTACGTATCTTAACTGCACACTCATAAAATGCAAACTGCACATGAGCCACATTCATGTGGAGCAATTTTTTTTTTTAACAACTTAGGTACTTAAAATAGAATCTTAGCTCCAACACAGTGTGCTTCTGTGCGGCAAAATTATATATCAAAGCAGAAAACAGCAACAAAAACAAACAAACAAGCAAACAAAAAACCCACCACCGCTGTATGAAACAACAGGGATCCCCCCCCCCCCCGTCCCCCGTGCTTTTGAATCCAGTTTAGAACGATCTGTCAGGAAGCTTGGTTTATTAGCTCAGCTTAAGAAATTCAAAATCTAAAAAATAAAAATAAATAAACACCCCCTGTCAATTCTGTATCACAATGCCTGACAACCGTATGGGCTGGTTTAAGGACTGAAGTCTGGAGTTTATGATGTGCCAAGGACTACAGACCCATAACGGCTGGCTCTTGCACGGGACAGAAAAACTCTCTCTGCTCTCCACTAGGTTTGTTGACTTTTAGAGGGAAGGGCTTTATGTAAACAGACTTTCCCGCAGAGTAGCCCCTCGGAAAGCGCTTGGGATATTTGCTTTCCTGGAAAAGCCCTGTCTTTCCCTCTAGCTCGGCTACAGTGTTCCTGGCTGGGAGTCACAGGGTGAAGACCAGACTACGCGTCTGCGTTAAACACAACAGGCAGAATGGGGTCCTCTTGGGGCCCTTTCATTTCCCCTTCCAGCTTCTGAACCATTCGTGGCCGGAGCTGCGGTCCTCCAAGGAGTAAATTGTAGTTCATACTCCCGAGGAAGAGGACCCAAAGTGACTCATCATCTTCAAGTTACAAGAAACTGGACACGTGCTTTGTGGGGGTGTTAGTCGCTCCTCAAAGGCAGACGTGGCCACCAGTCCCAACAAAGGACACGTAGCACAGCCTTGGCCCAGGCCCAGGAGACCAGCTGGCCTAGGGTCTTCCTTCAGGCCTGCCTTTGAAACCAACCAAGTGGCTCAGTCTACTCCAGGTGCAGCCACAACGTTGCCCATTTCTCACAAAGGTGCCTTTCCCTGAGACCAGAAGTTACCGGGAGACTGCACCGACTTAGAACATCCCACCTGACTCACACCGCTTTGGTGCAATTTCCTGTGGCTTCGAGACTCCTCTTCAGGCATGTCCCAGATCCTTTCCCCACACATAGACTCAGTCAAGCAGGACACAGAGCCACTCAAGATACATAGCACCCTCGCTCTCCTACCCGCACCCCTACGGTCAGCACCACCAACAGCTGTATTGATGCCCTCCCTGTGCGTGCGTGCGTGCGTGCATGGGTCCTCTCCTCCAGCACTCGGGGCAGGACCGACTCTCTCAGACTCACCAGGTCTACCACCTCTCTCTGCCGGATCAGCGCTTTTTGCTTCACCTTGGCGTTCTCAGAGGCGCTGGACGGCGCGGGTAACTGCAGCAGCAGCAGCAGCAGCCCAAGGAAGAGGAGGCCGAGTAGCAGCTGCAGGGAGGCGGTGCGGCCTTGGGGGTGCATGGTGCGCGGTGGCTGTGAACAGGAGGTGGGGGGGGGGCGGGTCGGCAGGAGCCTGGCCCTGGTCAGTGTCTGGCCCAGCTCCGCAGCCAGCTGCATCAATGCGCCTTTCACTGAGCGCCGCCCTCCCTTCTTGCCTCCCGCCCCCTGGACACCCGGAGCTTGCATACTGTAATAGGCCAGGGTCCCGGGCTCTAGCCCGCCCCTCCTCCGCAGCTCCGCCCGTCCAGACCCTCGCGGGGTGAAGAGCTGGTCTGCTCTGCGGAGACCAGACTGGGTGACTGTGGTCAGGAACAACAGGTGAAGAGGGACGGAGACTGCACCTCCTGAGAGCTTCTTCGAGGCACGTGTCTTACTTAACTCGGGTCCAGGAATCACTTTCGGGTTCTTTCCTTCCTAGCAAAGGGGTATTAGCGGAGAGAGGCATATTATAACAGCCTTTAAGAGTCCTATGACCCAAGTGATTGATAATCTTTGACTGTTATGCCCCTTCTAAGCTCCTAGATGCAAAGCCGGTCACGTGGCCTCTTGGCAATCCTGTGGGGGGGGGGGGGAAACGATGCTGCCTGGCGGCTCCAATGAGGCTCATGGAAAAGATTCACTTTCGAGTGCTCACTTCACAGTAGATTGGTCTATTTTTAAAAGCTCCACCAGAATTCCAATCAGGGAAGCAGCCCCCCAACTCCACCGGGGACTCCCTGACAGCTAGGCGACCTCCAGGTGCTCAGCTCTACTTCCATTCCTCCAGGTCCAGTCCCCAGCTCTGCCTCAGAACACCTGCCGCAGCCTCCCACCACCTTCTTGTCGCTGGTGGATCCCACAGACCTTTCCCTCCTAACTTCCCTTCCTTCATTCATATCCTAGTCCTGCACCCCCGGCCCCGCCCCCAACCCGTGAACTCCCGCACACACTCCCTGGGGACCCATAAGCCACAGTGGGCACTAAAACAAATAGGCTAACAGTCACCTCCCTCTCTACTCCGCTAAATTGAACCCCTCAGTTTGATCCTCGGGCTGCAGCCTCCCTCCCTTTCTCTTCTGCACCCATCGCCAGAGAATCATAACAATTTCCCCCACCAAGCTTTCTCAGGTTCCAGCACACGCTCCTTGGGAGCGCAGGGGCCACTCTGGCCAGAGAAGCAAACAAGCTAACGGGCTCCTCCTCTGACTCCGGTCCTCCAAGTCTTAATCCTCAGCTCTGTAGCAGGACCTTTCGCTGTGGGCCCTGCTCACGCTGTGGCCCCGTTTCCAAGAGACTAGCTAAGCAGATTCCAGTAGAACACCCTGCTTTCCTAAGACTCTCCACCCCACCCCTATCCCTCAGCCCTTCTGAGTATTTAGAGTGTCAGCTCCTCCGAATACCTAGGAATACATCTTACTGGAAGCCCCAATGCCCACATCTGTCAAGATCCCACAAGATTTTACTACAGGCAATACACAGTTGCCACACATTCCTAAGGGGGGGGGGGACGACGACAAAAACCACCCACCCAACAAAGACAGGACCAGATACCAGCACCTAGAATTACAATCGGTCCCATCCCAGATGCCTAAACACACAATCAATTGCAGCCAGGACACTATGTCGCCACTAGACCCCAGCGACCCTACCACAGCAGGCCCTAATTACTCCAAACCAGCTGAAGCACAAAGAAAGACAGCCCATATGCGTATGATAGAGGTCCTTAAAGAGGACCTCTTTAAGGATTAAATCCCTTAAAGAAATCTATGGCAGCCTGGTCTACAAAGGGAGTCCAGGACAGCCAAGACTACACAGAGAAACCCTGTCTCAAAAACAAAACAAAACAAAACAAAAAAAGAAATCTATGAAAACACAAAAAACAGTGGAAGGAAATGAATAAAACCATTCAAGACCTGAAAGAGGAAATAGAATTAACAAAGAAAACCCAAACTGAAGGGCACAGCAACACGGCAAGCTTCACCAACAGAGTCCAAGAGTCTTAACTCTAATAGAACATACATTTATCTTTAACCCAAGCAGAACATGCGATTATCGCCTATTGTTTTATTCTAAGCAGCAGAGTTGAACCTTCCTGGTTCCAGGCACGTAGGGCCTGAGAACTTGATCTTAATTTTACCTTATAATCAAAATAGAGGCTTGGAGTCAAAATGGCTCCTGATATGCTAAAAGCTGGTGCTAACAGAGGAGCTGCAGTCATGTCAGGAACTGAAGTAGGTCTCCACAGAGGGGCGACAGAGTTTATGCAGGTTACAACAGGAAGGAAAAGAAACACAGGTCAAAGACACAGAAAATATTTTCAACAAAATGATAGAAGAAAATTTTCCTAACCTATAGAAGAAGATGCCTATAAAAATATAAGAAGCATACAGAACTCCAAATAGACTGAAGCAGAAAAGAAAGTCCCCTCAGCACATAGTAATCAAAAAACTAAACATACAGAACAAGCAAAGAGTATTAAAAGCTGCAGGAAGCCTAATATTATATTAATATTTCTAACAAAAACAGAAATAAACACCCCAATAAAACTGAACATTGAGTTTTTTATAGTAATGTAAAAGTGCACTTATAGAACCCAAATCCCTTGATAAAATGTGGAATTATGGACCAGGTGATGGTAGTGTACACCTTTAATCCCAGCACTAGGGAGGCAGAGGTAGGTGAATCTCTATGAGTTCATGGCCAGCCTGCTCTACAGAATGAGTTCCGAGACAGCCAGGGCTACACAGAGAATCCCTGTCTTGAAACAAAACAAAACAAAAATACCCCCAAAAGGCTGCAGGGGAAAAAACAACTAATATGTCAAAGCAGATCTATTAGAATTACACCTGACTTCTCAATAGAGATCCTAAAAGCCAGGAGGGCCCAGACAGATGTACTGCAGACTCTAAGAGAGCACAGATGCCAGCCCAGACTATTAAACCCAGCAAAACTTGTACTCACCATAAGTGGAAGCAATAAGATATTCCACGGTAAAACCAAATTTATATTTACAAATCCAGCTCTCTACAAGGTACTATATAAGAGATCCAACAAAGGAAAAATTACCCATTTCCTTTATGAACATAGATGGGAAAATGCTCCATAAAATACTTGCAAACTGAATCCAAGAACATATCAAAAAGATCATCCACTATAATCAAATAAGCTGCATCCCCCAAATACAGGGATGGTTTAACATACATAAATCAATAAATGCAACACACCATGTAAACAGACACAAACCACAGCATCATCTTTTAGATGCAGAAAAGGCCTTTGAAAAAAAATCCAGAACTCCTTCACGGTAAAAGTCCTGGAGAGCTTAGGGATATAAGGGAAACCCCTCAACATAATAAAGGCAGTTTACAGCAAGCCCATCCATAGCCAGTATCACTTTAGTGGAGAGAAACTGGAAGCAATCCCACTGAAACCAGGAACAAGGTAAGGTTGTCCACTCTCTCCATATCTACTCAACATAACGCTTGAAGTGCTGAGCTGGAGCAATAAGACAACAGGAAAAAGATGAAGAAGATACAAATTGGAAAGAAGTCAAAGTATCTTTATTTGTAGATAATAGTATACATAAGTGACCTGAAAAATTCCACCAAGAACCTCCCACAGGTGATAAACACTTCCAGCAGAGTAGCTGGATACAGAACTAACTCACAAAATAAGTGTTCTTCCTATACACACATGACAAATAGTCTGAGAAAGAAATCAGGGAAGTGGACACCTTTTACAATAGCCTCAGATGATAAAATATCTTGGGGGTAACTCTCACAAAGCAAGTGAAAGACTTGTATGATAAAACCTTCAAGACCCTGAAGAAAGAAGTTGAAGAAGATATCAGAAGATGAAAAGATCTCTCGTGCTCATGGATTAGTAGGACTGACACAGTAGAAAATGGCCGTCCTACCAAAAGCAATCTACAGATTCAATGCAATTCCCAACCATGCTTCAAAGAACTTGAAAGGACAATCTTCATATGGAAACGTGCACACACACGCACACACACACACACACACACACACACACACACAGAGAGAGAGAGAGAGAGAGAGAGAGAGAGAGAGAGAGAGAGAGACAGACAGACAGACAGACAGACAGACAGACAGACAGACAGACACAGAGACAGACACAGAGACAGAGAGACAGAGGTGGCGGGGGGAGGGAGGGAGAGAAAGAATAGCTAAAACAATTCTGAATATCTCAAATTGTACTACAAAGCTACAGTAAAAACAAAACAAAACAAAAAAACTACAGCATGGTATTGCCACAAAAATAGAAACGTTAATCAGTGGAGTAAAATGGAAGATGCAGAAATACAGCACACACACCTATAGGAAACTTTTTTTTTTTTTTTATAAATAAGGCAGAAATATATACACTGGGTGAAGATAGCATCTTCATCAAATAGTGCTGGTTGAACTCCATAGCTGCAGATAGAATGTAAATAGATCCACACTTATCACCCTGCACTAAACTCAGGTCCATAATGTCTCAAAGGCCAGATACGTAAGGCCAGATACACTGAATCTCATAAATAACCAAGTGGAGAATACTCTTGAGCTCATTGGCAGAGGAAGAGACTTTCAGAACAGACAGTAATAGCACAGGCATTGTGCTGGTTTGAATAAGAATGGCCTCCAAGGGGCTGGAGAGATGACTCAGAGGTTGAGAGCACTGTCTGTTCTTCCAGAGTTCCTGGGTTAAATTCCCAGCAACCACATGGTGGCCCACGGCCATCTATGATGAGATATGGTGTCCTCTTCTGGCATGTGGGCAGAATACTGTGTAAGTAATAAATAAATCTTTAAAAAAAAGGAATGGCCCCACAGGCAAATATATTTAAATGCTTATGCATCAGGGAGTGGCACTATCTGTGGATTAGAAGGATTAGGAGGCGTGGCCCTGTTGGAAGAAGTGTCACAAGGGGTAGGCTTTGAGGTTTCAAAAGCCCACACCTGCCTGAGGGTATTTTGTTCATCTCTCTTTGCCTACAGATTAGGATTCAGCTCTCAGCTGCGGGCCCAGCAACAGCTTGCATGCCGTCGGAGTCCCCACCATCATGATAGCAGACTAAACTCTGACACGGTAAGCAAGCCCTCAGTTAAAAGCTCTCTTTTGTAAGTATGGCCTTGGTCTCTTCACAGCAATAGAACAGTGACTAAGACAGACGCTAAGAACAATACATGGGAGCTCATGAAGCTGACAAGCTTGTGCACGGCAAAGGACACCATCATTCAGACAAAGCGGCAGGCTATAGTATATAAAAAGATTTTTTAAACCAACTATACATCACATAGAAGGATAATATCCTTAATATATATAAAGAACTCAAAAAATGGGACATCAAGAAATCAACCCAATTAAAAATGTGGTACAGTTCTTAACAGAATTCACAAAAGAACCTCAAATGGTTGCAAACCCTCACAGAAATGTTCAAAGTCCTCAGCCACCAGGGTAATGCAAATCAAAACTATTCTGAAATTTCATCTTACAGCATTCAGAATAGCCAAAATTAGTAAAACAAACAACAGTTCGTTCTAGCAAGGATGAGACATTCTGAAACCCCTCGTCCATTGTGGTGGAACTGCATACCTGCACCATGGAAATCAGTGTGGTGGTTCTTCAGGAGTCTGGGAATTGATTTACTTCAGGATCCAGGTATACCACTCTTGGGCATATACCCAACGAATGTTTCATCCCACCCCAGACGCCCTCGCCCAACCATGTTCATTACTGCCCTATGCATAATAGCCACAAAATTGAAGCAAACTAGATGTCCCTTGACTGAAGAATGGATAAAGAAAATGTGGTACATTTACACAACGAAGTGTTAGTCAGCTGTTAAAAAAAAAAAGACATTATGAAACTTGCAGGCAAATGGATGGAGCTATAATAATAATAATAATAATAATAATAATAATAATAATAATAATAATAATAATAATAATAATATCATCCTGAATGAGGTATCCCAGAGCCAGAGAGATGAACATGGTATGTACTCACTTACATGTGGCTGTTAGCTGTGAAGTCATTACATGATAACCAAACTACAATCTAGAGCCACAGAGGGTAGGTATAGAGTAAGGGGCTGGAGGTGCTGATAGCTCTCCCTAGGAAAGAGACGTAGGATAGCTAGCTATGGATAGATGGGGAGGGCTTGGAATGGGAGGGTCAAGTGGGGAGGAAGCTTAGGGGCATTGTGGGAGGAATAAGTGGAGAGACAACTAAAATTAAGGGTCATTTGAGTGTAATTAGAAAACTTAATACAGCAGAAATTTTCTAAAATATATGACTGCAATCTAAAGGAAACTACCAAATAATGTAGGAGGCAGAGTCCCAGCTGGCAATCTCTTGTCACCAAATGAAGCTTCCAGTCCTGGGATTGGGTTACAGCTAACTGAGCTGTTGGCCAAGTGGGTCCCATAGGGATCCCCAAACAACCCAGGCTGTCGCCAAGACTACAGACTGTTCTCCACAAACCGAAGGCGAAGCGCCATTGCCAAGACAACGCCTACACAACTCATTGAAGATGGAGATATCAAGGTGGTGTCGACACAGAACCTTAATCCCTATGTTCCAGTCTCGTTGGTACTGGAACCCACTCTGCATGCTCTCAAAAAAAAAAAAAAAATGTAAACACGGAGACAGCCACTAAACCTTTATCCATAATGCTGTCTTGCCTTCAAGATACATTAGAACAAAAGTGGCACAAACTGATGGGGGTAACCGATAGCTGATCTGACTTAGGGCCCACCCCACAAGATGGAACCCACACCTGACACTGCCTCGGCAACCAGGAACCTGAAAACTAGGTATCCCAGGGACCTAGTGTAAAACCAAATAATACTTGTCTAAGACGATGTAGTTGATAAAATGACTCCTAGTGATATTCTGCTATACTTTTAGGTCAGTGCCTTGTTCAGCCATCAGCAGAGAAGCTTCCTCCTGCAGCAGACGGGAACAAATAGAGAGACAGATAGTAGGAAGACAGTGAGAGACTCTCAAATCTCTCTCCTCAGGGCTCAAAGAACCCCACAGAAGAGGAGGCGTAAAGAGTGTAAGAGCCAGAGGGGATGGAGGACACCAAGAAGCAAGGCCCTCTACGTCAACAGGACCAAAGCTCATATGAGCTCACAGAGACTGAAGCAGCAGGCACAGGGCCGGCCCGGGGCTGCACCGTGCCCTATGTGTATATGTTATGGCTTCCAGTTTAGTGGGTTTTTAAAAAATGGGATTCCTGAGTGTTCAAACAAGTAATTCTCCTGTCCTTGTGGATTCTCGATGGCTCTTTTCCTTCTGTGGGCTTGTCTTGTTCAACTTCGATGTGATAGTTTTTGTTTTTATCTTATTATGTATTATTTTGCTATATTTAAAAGATGAATTAATGAATGAAAACCTGGCCTCACCAGTAAAGGCTAACAGCTAAGCTGCCATTTATGGCGACCAAGAGAAGGAGTATAGTTTTCACTAATAGAGTGACACTGGGTATATCAGTCTCTCTGGGGCAGGTGTCATGTTCAGCTGACCAACATATGATTGGACTACACAGTTTTTTGTGTGCTTTTGTTTGTTTTCAGTTTGGTGGGGCTTTTTGGTGGTGGTTGGGCTTTCTTTTTAATGCTCTATTTTAGTTATCTTGGTTTTGGGGTTTTTTGCTGTTTGTATTGGGTTTTTGTTTTTTGTTTTCTTTTGAGAAAGAATTTAAAGCTGGGTGAGTACGGAGGGGGAGGGGATCTGGAAGGACTTGGGGGAGGGGAAGAATGTGATCAAAATGTATTTAAATTTAGAATTTGTTTTAAATAATAAAAATTATGTATATATTTTAAAAAGTTCTACCCATCTGTCTATGGTTCATGCTGGAAAAAAGAAAACTCTCATGGACCAGGCTACATACCAGGTAGGGTCAGCTAGGAGCAGGAACTCCTTTGGGACATCAGTGACTGAATGAAGGTCTTGACACACCTGTAGCAACACTAGACTCACCTGGGAAGATATGCGGAGGACAGACACATGGTACCCGAGCAGAGGTAACCAGCCACATGGCGGAACATGGATTAGCATAAATGGGCTAGTTTAAGTTATGAGCTAGTCAGAGAAGAGCCTAGCTATACTGGCCTAGACTTTTGTAAAAATATCTTGAGTCTCATGATTCATTACTCAGGGAACTTGGGGCCAGGAGGACAAAAGCACAGCCTACCACAGGTGGACCAGATGGTAATAGGTGAAGAGCTAGATTCAGTTCAACAGGATTCCTGTTAGAGATCCAGCCACGCACTCCAGTTAGAGAGAGCGACAAGGGAGCAGCATACCCCAACCCCAACCCCAATCCCTCCTCCCCGACCCGACTCTATAGTCAAGTTTCACTCCTGGTTGGCAGAACCAGCAGTCCAAAGGCGTTTGAAAGCTGCATAATTTGCCCTATCAATGGTGAATCGAAAACATACAATTTTTCGTTGTTTAAAAGATAATAATATTTTTTTAAAAAGATAATAATATTAAGAATTTCATGGCCTCAGCTCTGGCTTGACACTGAGGCTTAGTGCTGCATCTAGCCTTCGCCACAGAACTTTCTCCCTGCAGCCGACAGAGGTTAATTCAGAAACTCCTAACTGGGCAAAGGGCTGAGAGTAAGTGATGATAGAATGCCCTCCCCTAAATGGGACTGCTGTAGCGTCACTTCCAAGATTCAAGGGATGTTGTAGAAGAGAAATCAGAAAGACTGTAAGAGCCCGAGGATGGGAAGGTGTGTACCAAAAAAGCATCTTCAGGATGAGAGACAGAAGTTGCTCTCAGGAACTCAGTGCAGCTGCACAAGACTGAGCCCAACAGATGTCCACCAAGGAAGGGGGCGGGGCTCATGGGGCTCCACCCCTCCTGAGGGACTATTGAGAGTTAACTGTATTTAGGGGAGAAGGGCGGACATCATTTCTTCAGCAGGATGCTTGCTCCAATAAATAACCCTCTACTTGGGCATTACGCATGGGCTCTGGATTCTGAGTGATTTTTCAGAACGATGTTTCTCCAACCCAACCCAGGTGAACAAGCGAGACTTTTCCACATTTAATTTTGAAGTCTGGTGTTAGGAATAAATCTTATAGCAGTTGTGATGGCACGATTTGGTTAATTCTGAGTATACGTCACGCGTAAGAAAAATTGACAGTGGACAGTAATATTAATTCTAAGTGAATGATAGCATTTAGTCATCTTTGTAAGGGTCTTAAATGTTTAATAAGACCTAGTTACTACAATTATAAGCCTGAAATTTTATTTTATTTTTTATTTTTTATTTTTTTTTGCTTTGGGTGCAGGGAGTTGAATACAAGGCTTTACTATGCTACACTTTCTCTGTCTACAAGCCATAGCTTAAACTGCTTGGTCTACTGAATCTATAAAAAGTCCCAGGGGGCACTTTAAAATAAAAAATTCTACTTACCATATTTTGAAGTTTTTCTTGGCATTAATCAGAAGAAATGGTATAAACGTAGCTAAAGTGTGCAGAATAGTTTATTCAAGTTGGTTTCTAATTAGAGCTGAATTTTGTGACAATTAAGTCTTGTTAATGTAGACGCCAGTGGAATCTAAGGTTTCTATGTGGATGTTAGAAACTTGATTTTTTTTTTTCAATTTAAATATTTAAGGAACAGGGCTGAAGCTCCATAGTCAAGCTCTTTCCTAGCCCTGGGTGAGGCCCTGGGCTCGCCTTCAGTATTGTGAAGAGAAAATAAGAATATTTAGGTAGCTGAAGATTGTACTTTTCCATGGACATTTGGCACTCGGCTTCAAACAAGCAACAGCAAACTATACTGAAAGATTAGGAAGGGGCGTGAGTGGGTTAGAATTATTTAGTACAGTGTCTGTGATTCTACCACAACCGCCCTGAACCAAAGAATTGCAGTGCTGAATTTTAAAGATCATCCAAATCAATCCACGTATCTTATGATTGCAGTGCATATTGAGAGCAACTCATATCACGTCCCAGTAATTCCAATATATTTAACTTTTACCCATTTTTTTTACAGCAATAGGAAAGAACAATTATATTACACAGGCATTATATATGGAACAGAAGGTAAAAGCTATACATACCCTGATCCAGCCACTTAATTAACACGCTACTTAAAATGTTTTTGAAGTTCAGTTTTGTCAAATGAAGATCAGATCGTGTCATCCTCATAGGATCACATAAATAGAATGCTGCCCTAACAGAATGTCTCATTATTAAAGAGAATTCATAACATATTTGTAATGGTTTGAGTGAAAACGACCCCATTAGGCTCATAGGGAGTGGTGCTATTGGGAGGTGTGGCCTTGGAGTAGGTGTGGCCTTGTTGGAGGAAGTGCATCACTGGGAATGGGCTTTTAGGTCTCAGATGTTCAAGCCATTCAGAGTGTGGCTCTCTCTGCCTGCTGCCTGCTGCCTGCTGCCTGCTGCCTGCTGCCTGCTGCCTGCTGCCTGTGCCTGCTCCCTGCTGTCTGTGCCTGCTCCCTGCTGCCTGTGCCTGCCTGTGCCTGCTGCCTGTACCTGCTCCCTGTTGCCTGTGCCTGCTCCCTGCTCCCTGCTGCCTGTGCCTGCTGCCTGTGCTTGCTGCCTGCTGCCTGTGCCTGCTGCCTGCTGCCTGTGCCTGCTCCCTACTGCCTGTGCCTGCTGCCTGCTGCTTGTGTCTGCTGCCTGTGCCTGTGCCTGCTGCCTGCCTGTGCCTGCTGCCTGTGCCTGCTCCCTGCTGCCTATGCCTGCTGCCTGCTGCCTGCCTGTGCCTGCTGCCTGTGCCTGCTCCCTGCTGCCTGTGCCTGCTGCCTGCTGCCTGTGCCTGCTCCCTGCTGCCTGTACCTGCTGCCTGCTGCCTGTGTCTGCTGCCTGGTGCCTGTGTCTGCTGCCTGTGCCTGCTACCTGTGCCTGCCTGCTGCCTCCTGCCTGCTGCCTGCTGCCTGCTGCTCCAGATGTAGAGCTCTCAGCTCCTTCTCCAGCGCCATGTCTCCCTGCGTGCTGCCATGTTTCATGCCATGATGACACTGGACTAAACCGCTGAACTGTAAGCCAGCTCCAGTTAAAAGTTTTCCTTTAAAAGAGTTGCTATGGTCACAGTGTCCCCTCACGACAATAGAAACCCTAAGACAATCGTCATTAAGATTACTTTTATTAGATAAGCCAAAGTTCCATGAGAAACAAAAAGATCAGGCATGGCGCCTGATCTACACGCCAGCTGGCCGAGTCCTAGTGAGCATGGGAAGCAGCCTGTGGGGGGCGGAGCTCAGCAGGAGACACACCAGGGTGGTTCTGAGGGCACAGAGCACCAACCCGTGCCAGACAGAGGTGCTGAGCTCTGCCATGCACTGTGGTGGCTTCTCCTCCCGACACACATACCTAGAGTACCAGCCAGTTCGGAGTGCCACAGTCTCACCGCATAGACAGTAAGCATCCTTTCTGGCCCCCAAAGGGTTAGGACTTGTAGAGAGCACAAGCTGATGGAAAATTATAGAATCTAAATTATTGGTGAATGATGACCCAAAGTCCCTGACCTGCAATTATGCTAAGTATATTCTACACTCATCCCCTTTTTCATTTCTAGATGTTTATAGAACTGGGACCTGGCATCTGCTGCAGGGCTTTGGGCGACACTGAGACCTGGAAGAAGCACATTTCGTTTACTCTGCTTGCTGCACGCTTTCAACTTGTGTAGTCTTTTATTTCCTGTCAAATTTCCTTCCTTCTTATTAAGTTACCCAAAGCTGTGCCCGGTCCCCTCTTCCCTCCCCCCTTCATTACTCTCCATGTTCAGGAGGGTTGGGTTTTTTTGTTTTTTTGTTTTTTTTTTTTTAATCAGCATCCTCTGCACAGTCTGAACAGACTCTACATTGTAAGAATTCCTTGGAAAAGAACTCACCGTGGAGATCTGGGTTTGAAACTGGTCAAGGTTAAAGGCGCTGCTGGGCAGCTCAGGTGACTCCTGCAGCCTGTGTGTCTCCTGGGGAACAAAGAACTGCCTGTCTGAGATAAAAAGAAGCCAAAAGAAGAAGGACTTTGGGAATTACATCCCTAAACACTCAGGTTTACAAATACATGCAGTTCTCCCATCTCTCACCATAAACTGATGGCTCTCGCTGCCATCAGCTGAACTGTGGCTGGCCGTTTGCTTTGCTTTGCTTTGTTTTGTTTTGTTTTGTTTTTCTTCCTTCAGCTCCCAGAGCTTGATAGATGAATTTGATTTTTTTTTTTTTTTTTACATAAAGTGTAGACATTGTGGTAGAAACTTTAAAAACAAAACTAAAACTCACAGTATTAATCACTCTCACGTTGCAAGAGTTTTAGCAAATAACAGAGCAAACTGAAAGTGTCTCATCCTTCTTCTAGAAAGTGCCAACATAGAAGGATAAAAAGTGCCCAAAATAGCAACTGACTGGTGATGAGAAAAAAGAAACATCAGGAGGTTGGCATATAAAACAATAAATGTGTGACTACCTAAAGAAAAAAAAAACCAAACATAACAAAATAATTTATTGTCAACAATGATGACACAGAAGTTTGCTATTTGACTTACTAACTACTGTATAGAAAATTAAGTCCAAGTGAATTTCCTTCCTATATTCCTTGTAAGAATTTGAAAAATAACCCCTTAGCAATATTATTAGATATCACAATTCGGTATTATCAAAATTAACAGAGAAACCTTACTGTCTATTCCTTCTAATTCTCTATTAACTTAATGATTCATATGCTTGTGGACAGTGTTGGCCCCTTAATTTCTTTATTGATGCTACAGAAAGCATGACATGACATGTATAGCCTGGAGCCAGAAGAGATGTTAATTCTGTGCCCCGTCCACTTGCACCAAAGCCAGCAGAAGAGGCGATGGGTGGATGTGTTGGGCGGGGAGGGGACCTCCTGGGCTCTGGAACCAATTGACTGTCCTGAAACCCTGCGGCTATTCTATGCCCCCTGTGACCTTGCCTTTACTCTTTGTCCTTTATCCACAGCATCTCCCTGACTGTCCCCAAACCTGAAATGACCGTGTTAAATATTCCCCTTAAGGCTCATAAAATTCTCCCCAGAGTCCTCTTGGTAGACTGCCCTACTGTCTCACTGGTCAAGACCGCCTCACGCGTTTATTGTCAAAACACGTCACTGAGCAAGTAACTTTCCGAGGACATAGCTGCCTGGAAAGTGAGGAGTGGAGTATTCGGGTTCCTCCAGCAAAGAAGGGGCTTTGCTAGTAGTTAGTTGTTGGTTGGACAACTGGGAGCATCTGCCACAGAGGGCAGCCTTGCTGAGGTGGGTGAACAGCTTATCAATTCCCTCTTCCTGTAACTGGCAAAGTGTGTTGCTTTTGTGATCTCCTCATTAATGTCTGTCTAGGTACCTTGTGAAATGGGAGGCCTCTAGGGCGCAGGCTTAGGATAAACCAGGGTAACCAAATCTAAGTTCCAAAGTGTGGAGGCCTGCTCCTCTTGTGGGATTGTAACTATAGAGATGTTCTTATTTCAGGCCCACCAGCCACATTGTCTCAGCTCACTGCTGACAGAAAAGGATCTCTGTACAGGCCAGGGGTGTCCTGTTCTTCCTCCCTCTGCCTACAGATGCCATCGCATGCCTTTTAGAATGGCCAAATCCCCAAACACTGACCATATCAACTTTTGGTGAGGACACAGAGCAGGAGGACCGCTCCGTCACTACTGTGAAAATGCAAAATGGTGGTGCCACTTGAGTAGTCTGTCAGCTGTCATATAACAAAACACGCTCTTGCCCGTGTGGCCCAGCAATATTACTCCTTTGTGCTTATTCAACAGAGTTGAAATGTTACGTCTACACAAGACTCTGTTTATATATGCTTACAGCAGTTTTATTCATAATTACAAAAATTTGGAAGCAACCATGGGCCATCAATAGGTGAATGATAAACTGTGGTGCCTTCAGACAACTAAATGTTATTTAACATTGAAAACTGTTGAGGTACTAAACCATGAAAAGACATGAAGAAACTTTAAATGCATGCCCCTACATTTTGTTTTTTTAAAAGCCAATCTGATAAGGCTACATGACATTCCAGAAAATGCAATGTATGAGAGGAGTGGTGGGGAAGGAAGGCATTTTTAAGCCTGTGACACCACCTTGGGGGATGTCACAATGGTAGACACATGGTTGTGATGCATTTGGCTGCACCCTTAGAATGTGCAACATTAGGAGTGAACTCTGGTGTGAACTATAGGCCTTGGGTGAGTTGTCAGCAATAGGCTTGCCAGTAGCCACAAGTACAGCATTCTGGTGGGGATTTTGATAGCAGAAAGAGCTCTGTGTGTTTGAGGGCAAGAGCATATGAGAAAGCTTGGCAGCTCTCATTGGTTTTTTTTCCCCTTGTAAATTTAAAACTGCTCTTTTAAAATCCTATTTTAAAAATAGATATGACTGGGTAAACAGGTCAGTACTGACTTAGGTACCCATATGTGGCTCTGGGTCATATTTTGGACAGGGCTAGGGATGAAATCCAAGGGCCTTATGACTATCAGGAATCATTTTACCCTTGGGCTGAATCCTCAGACCTGGGTCATGTTTTAAACAAACACCCCCTAGAATTGCCATGGATCCATTGCAAAATTCACCTCAGCTGTGGCAATTCTCAAATCTCCAAATCACCACTTGGAGTGGCACTTTGCTATGTCCCAAAGAGAACAGGAGCACAGGGCACAGGAACAAAGCAAAACAAAACTAAACTAAACTAATCTAATCTAAAACACACAAAAAAGCCCCATCAGCACAGAGAAGCTGAAATTTGGGCTCAGGTAGATGCAGTGATGATCTCTAGTTGAAGGCATCATAGGGTCTGAATTATAGTTGTAGGATATTTTTGGTAGACATCATCTTTCATGTGAGGCCCTCTGCTTGGGGTGTAAGCATCACTTCCAAGGAAGTGCTTAGCAAACTGATTAATATGCTTCTAGTGAGAGTACTCGGAACTCAGGGCTGGAGAGAGGGTTCAGTTGGTAAAGTGCCTGAGTTCAGATCCCCAGAACCAACAATGACAGCCAGGCACAGTAGTATGTGTCTGCACATGCAGAGTTGGAGGGGGTAAGAAGGGGAGGGGAGGGGAAGGGGTGAGAATAGTGGACCCTAGGAGTTTGGTGGTTAACCAACCTAGCAGAATCAGTGAGCTACAGGTTTAGTGAGAGACCCTGTCAGACAGAGGGAGAGAGAGACAGAGGGAGAGAGAGAGAGAGAGAGAGAGAGAACCACCATCTACCTTCTGGCCTCCACATTCACTTACACACACATGCACACACATGTGCACTTGCACTCGAATATGCACACACACACACACATACACACAGAGAATAAACTTAATACAACTTAAAAATAATAAGACCATTTATTTCCTCGTAAAAGGAGTTCCGAAGGCCAGCGGATCTAGAGTTGGGTAATTCAGTGACTCAAACACGTCACCAAGGACTTGGAGTTTTTGCTTCTTCCTGCTTTGCCACTTCCTGGGTTCCAGCTTGGCCTTCATGCAGCCATCTTCCCGTGGTAACATTTGTTCCAGATGCATCTGTTGGATGCAACACATCTAGAACAGCAGTTCTCAACTTGTAGGTCGTGACCCCTTTGGGGGTCGAACAACCCTTTCACAAGGGTCACCTAAGACCATCGGAAAACATAGATGTTTGTATTATGATTCATAACAGCAGAAAATTACAGTTATGAAGTAGCAAAGAAATTAATTTTATGGTTGGTGTCACCACAGCACGAGGGGCTGTATTAAAGGTCACAGTGTCAGGAAGGTTGGAGCCTGCTCCAGAGGCAGGAGGTGAGTACTTCTTTTTTTCTTTTTTTAAAGATTTATTTATTATTTATACAGTATTCTGCCCAAACGTGTGCCTGCCCACCACAAGAAGACACCAGATCTCATTACAGGTAGTTGTAAGCCATCATGTGGTTGCTGGGAATTGAACTCGGGACTTTTGGAAGAGCAGACGGTGCTCTTAACCTCTGAGCTGTCTCTCCAGCCTTGAGGTGAGAACTTCTGAAGTGTCCTCCTTCCCAGAGGCCACCTATCCTCTTTCCTCTCAGTGACCAGAAGCCAGCCACACATTTAACCAAACATACTGTTGAACCAGGGGAATATGAATGGCATACTAAGCTGACAACAAAAGCTTTTGACGGAGGACACAGATGTGTTAAACACAACTTTGGTTGCTTTGGTCAGAACTTTGGATAAGGCGCAGCAGAAAGGATCTATCTAGACATTTGCCAGAAAGGTGCTCGGCACCCCAATACAACTTTTTTTTGTTTTGTTTTGTTTTGTTTTTTTAAAAATATTTATTTATTTATTTATTTTATATGAGTGCTTTATCTGCAGAAGAGGGCATCAGATCACATTATAGATGGTTTTGAGCCACCATGTGGTTGCTGGGAATTGAACTCAGGACCTCTGGAAGAGCAGGCGGTGCTCCTAACCACTGAGCCATCTCTCCAGCCCCCCAATACAACCTTTTGACCCTCATCAACACTCACCTCTTTCTTTGTGCGCACAATTGTATCTGTCTTCCTTGACTCTGCATACTGTTCCCGAGGTCCCCAGATCATCACAGGAGTTACTAACCCCTAAGTAAAATCCCCAAACTGATGGCCACTTATCTGAGATCTCACCCTGCAAACACTCACATCTTAAGGGGGACACATATATCAATTCCTTTCCAGAGGAGTGGAATTGGCCACGGGAGCCTAGAAAACCCCAAAGTCCTATTGTGCTGTGGCTCTGTGATGGCCAAGGACAAGAATATGCTAAGGCAAGCTGATAGCGCACGCGTGATCAGCTCCCTCCCTGTCCAGCTGATGGAAGAGGTGCAGACACAGTGGAGATCCTGGGGGCTCCCAAGAGGTTTCTCTTCTTTTACAACCTGTCACCAGGATTCCTTTTGTTCTGAGATTGTTAGACATTACGCTAGAAGCAAGAATGCAAGTCACACTAGGGGCTACCTCAAAAATATTCCTGCCCTCCTGTCTGGCAGAGACTTGGAACATAGGCAGCTGAGGGGGCAGGGGACGGCAAGGCTTCTCTTATGTCTGAGCCTAACAGGGTGCATTATTAGCAAATTCTTGGCCTTGCGGTTAGAAATCAGGTCCAGAATAGCTAACTCAATCCCACTTTTCTCTTGGAGTTATCATAATTTGAGATCTCAGCACATTCAGATCTATGAGCTAAACACATAATCCCTCAGCATATTTAACTCACGTGGCTGTTGAGTCACTGCTAATATGTTCAGCAGATACTCTGGTTTCCAAGGTGCATAGCCAAAGGAAGGGTTTTGATTATTTTTCTTAGGGATTTGCTCATGTCTGCATACCACGAGTCAGGCTTGGCTGACCAAAGGCATCTTGAAATATTTAACTTAGGATTCAATATAGGACTGAGACATGCCAAATAGTTCTAAGCTTTCTATCCAGAGACACGGGTCACTTGTCAAAGTTAAGTTGTAAACCCAGCTACAGTAGGTGGAAAGATCAACCACATCAGTGTGTGTCATGTCCTGGAAAGAAATACGTTGTTCTGAAAAATGGGGATGGGGAAAAAAGGAAAATTTTATTCTAGTGATTATTGAAATTTCTGGAGTGACAGTAAAATGCTGAATAACATTAAGCTGATTATTTTCACATGCACCTGGATATAAGCATACGGAAATGCACACAGATGTTTGCAGTATGCCTCGATGTAATAGCCATGTCAGATCGAGCACACAGTAGAAGCTTGCTAAATTTACATATATGTAACCGTAGTAAACTTACCATATTATCCCCTGGGGACTACTGTTCACACAACGCTCTTATTTACAGCTACTTGGTTCTTACGCTTTTTGTATCGGGGTACTTATATTTCTGTTCATTCCTTTTTTTTTTTCTGTTCATTCCTTTTAATTGCCAATTTTTTATGTATTCTTATCTCTTGCATGCACGAATTCAGTTTTCTCCTCACTGTATGTTCAGTAGAGACCATACGCACTTGGTCTCTTGAGCAGGTTGTGAGCATTTAGGCTCTGCCTGGCCTTAAAAAGCCCAGGCTCTCCCTCATCCCATGAAAACCGCCTTTGGGGAGCCAAGGTGTACACACAGAAAGAGCAATTGCCAAACATGCCTGAAGCCCACCTTCCATCTCTTCAACTACAACAAAAGCAAATCACCCCGGGACCATATGACGTCTGGAAAGTCTGTTCATGAGAAGGGAGGAAGGACTGCTCTCTCTCTAGGGGGCTTTGCCTAGGAAATAGGTACTGTAAAATAGTGTTGGGAATGTTAGTGTTTAAGTCGGGGGTAGGGCAGCATGCCTTTAATCTCAGCACTAGAAAGGTAGAAGCAGGCAGATCTCTGATCTGAAGGCCGGCTTGGGTTCCGTAGTGAGTTCCTAGTCAGCTTAGGGGTTTATAGTAGAAATGCTTTCAAACCAACAACAGAAAATGGCGGTGATGGTCAAATAGGCCACATTTTCCTTACCCATTTGTCAGTCCCTGGCCGTCTAGACTGTGGCCATTTCCTGGCTACTGTGAATAGGGAAGCAACGAACATCTACGCACACTATGTGTCTATGCACACTAATGTATTTGCACCCTACTCAGGAAGAAAAGTACTCAGCCATCTTACCGAGCCGAGAACACTTGTTACGACGAGGACAGGCCTGTCAAGACATGCCCATGGCTACAGTAGTAACACAGACATCACTCTCTGCTTGGATTAAGTCCCACTCCAAGATGAAACTCAGACCTGGCACCACTGTCAGGCCAAGAATCTGTTACTAGACATACCCTCGGCTCAAGGGGTGGGGAGACTTATTGCTACTACTCCACTGATGGGCACAGCGTTAGACTGACTCCTATGGGTTTATAGTTACTAAATCATAGACAAATGCATCTCTGATCCTTCCTCAGAGAAAGGTCTGTTCACAGTAGGTGGTGACTAACATAGACACCCATAACAGGCTGAAGCGAAGAGAATACGGGATTGTAGATTGTTTAGCCTGACATACTTTCTCCCCAAGCTCAGGAATCCTTGGAGAAGAGAGAGAGAGAGAGAGCGGAAAGACTGTAAGACACAGAGGCAGTAGATGACCACAAGGAACCAGTGTCCTCTGAACACCGTAGGGCGGCTTCATCTATGAACAGCATGGTTGTGACGGCATGAGCAGGGTCTCTGCAACCTCAAGCCAGCCCAGATTCCAATATGGAGAGGGGAGGTGGGCACAGGGTCCTGCCCCCAGCACAGGGTCCCGCCCCCCATCCAGGTAACCACTGGAAACTGATGGCTGCTGGGAGAGGGGGAGTCAGTTTTCTTTGAGAGTGCTGCTCCTGGTGCGTTGTCACCCGCACAATGCAAGAACGTACAGGCGGCACCAACTGGACTTCATGTTTGAAGAAAAAAGACATAATTGGGTGGCTTTGGAAGAGGTGGATCTGGGAGGCGCTGGATCAAATCAAATATGATAAAGAACACATTATAAGAAATCCTTAAAGATGTCTTTTTCTTTTTTTAAGGAAAAGCAATTCTACTATTACCAATGAGTCTGGGAGAATGAGGACATAGAAGTTGTTGGAATGTTTGCCTTCCGTGTATGAATCTTTAGAATCAGTCCTCAGTGCTACATAAACAGATGGCATGCGTCTGTCATCTCAGTGCTGGGAGGATCAGAAGTCCAAGGTCAGCCTCAGCTCCATAGCAAATCTGAGGCAAGTCTAGGCTACATGAGGCTCTGCTTCAAGTGATATTAACAATGATAGGTCTATGTTTACAAATACTTTACTGTTCATTTTTTCCTTTCAAGTCAGTGAGCTAAACTGTTGGAGACCCCAGCAATGGTACTTTCATTAGACTCCTTTCTTGCACCTGGTGTCCCTGGCTGCCTTGAGCAGTGAGATGTCACCAAAGAAGCCCCTCTATCGACATCTGACTGGCCTGTCATCATGGCATCCCTGCTGACTTAATAAGTCCATGGGTGGAAACCTCACTCCACCTGCAGGGGACACTGAGACTGTAGCCACAGCTAAAACCACAAACGTCCGCCTCAGGAAGACTTGCTCGAGCTACGGTCAGCATTAGGGACAGAAAACTTCCTATCAGCCATGGCCTCTGAATGCTTATAGAAGACTTGACTGCTCTAGAACTCACAATAGCAGTCCTCAACAATGTCCTGGACAGACAGAGAAGGGCTGTGTTAGCACAAACCATGTGATTAACACAAGGCCTGGGACTGGTGGAGCTGGAAGTGGGCCCATGGCAGGCTGGGACCGGTGGATTGCTTATCCAAACACAGGTGTGCCACACCCTTCTTCTGGTGACATAAAGACGCCTCTTTTAGTCAGTCTGGGAGGCTTCTGTCCTGGGCACCATCACCTGCCCCCAACCCCACATCTTGCCAAGGGTTCTAATGGTAGCTCCTGTACAGGCTCCGCCTTCGCCTGTTTGTAGTCTTTATTGTGAGTGAAGTGGGCTGAAGCGACTGCAGGAAAACCAGACAAAAGCATGGGCTTTCAGCCCAAGGCAGGAGTAGCAACAAGGAGGTGGCTGAGGCGTGCCAGAAAGTCACTAGGTAATGGTTCTCAGTTTTCCTAACGCTGCGACCCTTTAACACAGTTGCTCATGTTGTGGTGACCACACCCCACCCCCCACCCCGCACCGTAAAATTATTTCTTTGCTACTTCCTAACTGTAATGCTGCTACTGTTATGAACTATAATGCAAATATCTGATATTCGAGATCCCAAAGGGAGCACAAGCCCCAGGTTGAGAACCACTGAACTAGACGGCGAGAGACCCTATAGTCCCAGCTCGGGGCTGTAACACTCAAGCAGAGCCTAAGAGCCTCGAACCCTAGACGCAGAGCTGTAACTGCGTCACTGAGTGTAGGCAGTGAGCCCTGCCCTGAGCACCCTACGCATGCGCAGACTCTGCCAGCGCTCGGAGCTTAAAGCTGCTGGATTTGGAAGGCAAGCTTGTACGTTGCTGGAATGGCCAGTGCTGCCTCTCTGTCTGTGATTTCCATCCAGACAGAACAAAAAAGTCTTTAGCCAAGCATTTGTGACACAGGAGCATGAGGGCCAGTGACAAGGAGGTAGTGCTGACTGTCAGGTAAGGAAACACAGGCCCGCTGTTTTGTTTTTACTTTTGGTTTTGTTTTGGTTTTTTTAGGACAGGTTTCTCTGTGTAGCCTTGGCTGTCCTAGACTCACTTTGTAGACCAGGCTGGCCTCGAACTTACAGAGATCTTCCTTTCCTCTGCCTCCCTGAGTGCTGGGATTGCAGGTATGAGCCACCGTAGCTGGGCTCTTTACTTTCTATTTGCCCAGCACCTGCCAAGAGGGACAGCTTTAGAAATAGCTGTTGCCAGATTCCGACAACAAACAGCTTACAGTCTTTCCCACAAACAGCAGGCTGTTCTCGGCCCAGAGAGCGCTCCAACTGTGGGAGTGGGAAAGAGATGGAAAGTGCCAGTAAGCGGTTGCCAGTGATCAGCTTTGTTTGACAGACCATGAACATTTTCCCGTGGGCAGCTAGCAGAGCAGAGACCACTGGTGACTTTCCTAGCTACAGTGTGGAACCTACGCAGACTTGGACATTTTGTGATATGGAAACCAATTAGCCTGCAGTCCCAGCACTGGAGGATTACCACAAGTTCAAGGCCAGCCAAATCTGGGTAGTGACATTCTATCTCAAAAAAGAACAAAATCTAAATAAATACATTATATGTAATAATATACTTACATTATATGTGTGTGTGTGACTCTCCACAGAAGTGTGTTAAAATTTAGTGTAAGTAAAAATAAGTAGAGAACACAGAAAGCAAACACACATCTATAGAATATGTTTACAAAATAATTTATTCAGAAAACTTTTAATAGGACAGCCAAGGCTACACAGAGAAACCCTGTCTCAAGTCCCCACCCCTACCCCCCCCCAAAAAAGAAAAAAGAGAACTTTTAAAAGGACATTTTAATTAAAACTTCAAGTAAATTCACCCTTACCTCATTTTGAGGCAGAAAATTAGAACTTTTCTTCAAAGTATTTTCTAGTCTATTTTTATTGAGGGAATGGAAAACGAAAACCTCGGATTTGGCTCCAAACTTTGCCCATCTCAGCAACCTCTTTCCATCTGCACTGAGCGTTTACCACCACACACCTCAATTCTTTTGCGGTTGTCCCAAGCCGTGCAATGATTCGCATGGACTTCGCTGTGCCACTCCCCACTGCCGACCAGCACTGGGGCCCACGCCCTGTGGTCATCTCTGATCAGCCTTTAACCTTCCCTTGCGCTCTTCACGGACACACTGCTGTTGAGAGTTGACGGTGGTTTGATTCCTCTGTACATGACGGATCGGATCATGTGGCTGTTGCTGAGGTCTTTGCCATCTGGAAGCGAAGTCTTTGACTGTGGGCAGTGAGCTATTGAAGAATAAGCTTTACAAGCAGAAAGGACGCAGAGGGGCTCCGTGTGGTTATTATAAATTACATCTTTCACTTCCTGGTGGTGTGTCCACTGACTGTTGCCTCGGCGATGCTGCTTTCCTGGGGCCGTTGGTGGATGCATCCGGAAGCGGCACATTTTGGGGATGAAACTAAGGCAGCAAGAAAACTGACTCTGATGATGGCTGGGAATTCTGAACTGGTTTTGGTCTGGTTTTATCTGGAAAGTGTAGGCAACTGTTATGGGTTCCCACATACTATCTGGGACCTTAAGATGGCGTTCTGCTCTGTAGAACTCTGTTGAGGATCTCGGAAGACTGCCTCATCCCACCTCGGATGCTTTTGAGCATAGCTGCACACTGTTCATGTAAACTTTGTTGCTGCAAATGTAAATCCAATGGTCTTATGCACTTTAGCCAAACTTCTTTAATTGAAAATGCTATATAATCCCTTTTAGTTAATTATTTGTTTAATACATACGGGTATTGTACCTCTGTGTTCCATGTGTATCCCTGGTGCCTAAAAAGAGTATCAAATCTCCCTTAGGATAGTTATAAGCCATTATGTGGGTTCTGGGAATCAAACCTGGGTCCTCTGGAAGGTCAACCAGTTCTCTTACGCTATGTAAGACTTACACAAATTAATGCCATCTTTTTCAACGTTACTGGGCCTTTGTGAGTTAGAGTGACTTCATAAAACACAAACACACACCCACCTGTTTTCTTTCAAACTAAATACTTTTGAGGCTTCTTCAAAGTATTTTAAACGAATGTTTTCAAAATTCAAGTTTTCTGTTTATAAACACTAAGCCAAGAATAAGTGGATGTGTATACATTTTGCTTTACATAAGCAAACAGTATTCAAATTCAGTCACATATTAAATGGCATATTGTGACCCAGGGAGGCTACTGAAAGAAGTGCAGGGTGTCACTACATTAGTAAATTTATCACACACGTCGCATTACCGTACTGAAATGCTGGCTGGTGGCTCACCACACCCGTTTCTTCTCCCAGACGTGCATCTTGAACACATCTCTCTGCTGCAAGGTATGCACTTGTGCCCACATTCTGGCAGATGGGGCAGTGATGTGAATGCGCATCGCTTTTGCCTGTGTGACCTTCCTCGGGGGTGGGTGTCGGGGGGGGGGGGGGAGGTGAAGCAGCCATGGATGGAGTGGGAGCGCGCAGGACAGAATCATCTCAAGGACACCCGTTCCTCTTCCTGTACTTCTGAGATTTGGAGGCTTATTAAGCATGGCAGCTAGTTTAATATTAACTAATATTGACAGAAAAACATTTAGTAACACTTTGCATCTGTCACTAGTTTTTTGGAAAAAATGAAGATTAGGGTTTTTTAAAAAAGGGATGTATTTTGGTCAATCACATCTCTTTTTTTTTTCCCCCTTTTTGTGTCAGGGTCTCGCTACATAGCCCCAGCTGCCCTATGCAGACCACTATATAGCCCACGCTGGACTTAGAATTTATAGATATCCGCCCGCCTCTCTGCCTTTGAGTGGTGTGATTAAAGCATGTGCCTTCTCCATGCCTGGCCTGATAGACACATATACATTTATATATTTTATGTGTACGAGTGTTTTGCCTGTATGTATGTCTGTGCACTCCCTGTATATACAGTGCCCACAGAGGGCAGAATATGGCATCAGACCGCTTGGAACTAAAGCTAGGGCTCACTGTGGGTGCTGGTAACCAAATGCATCTCTGAGGACAAGAGCTCTTAGTTGCTGAACCATCTCTCCAGCCTCCAGGGTCTGTGGAAGGCCAAGCATGGTGGTGTGGGCCTGCAACTCCAGCACTCAGGAGGTGCAGGCAGGATTGTGATCCAGAGGCTTGCCAGGAGGACACAGCAAAACATACGCTAGCTTAGGCCAGTGACCCTGTCTGGAAACAAATCGGCAGAGTATAAACAGTAATTCTCTTCCTCCAAAAGACTTTCATCTGCTTCTGCCTGTGCATGAGGCTCCTAACTCAGAACTACCTTAACCCAGGCCAGAGTCTGAATTCTTCTGTAACCCCAGACATCATGAGGTGCTGCTGTTTCGGGCTGGTGGGGTCACAATACTACATTTACTGCAGGTTCTGGTCTTTCCTCCTTGTCACAGCTTCTCAGCACATGGTCCTAGACAAAAGAAGCTGCAGGGCCTGGCGCTGGCAACAGGAATCCGTCTCCTCCCAGACCTTACCCTGGCAATCCCTCCCTACTTTATTAGCTGTTTACTATCTGGAGAGTAATCTTGCTTTTCTGCATTGCTTTACTGCGGAGTTTGTTCAGATGACCCTGTCCACCATGGGAGCAGACACAGGGCCCTTTGCCTTATCCAGCAGGCCTCCCGTTGGCTCTAACATGCTACAGAAAACATGGCTACATAACTTATACTTTGAGAAGAAATTGTGACAAAATGCAAGTGTCTTCACTGCCTTTTCCTTCCTTAGTTAAAAAGATTTTTTTCTGCTTTATTACTTATGGTTTCATTAATCTGAAAAAAATTGCACTATTTCTTGGGTCAGTACTATGTATCTAGCACATAATACACTCTTTTATATAAAGAAAATTTTATTGATGAAAAGATCACACAAAAAAGTTCTTGTGTATAAAGTTTACATAGGTGGAAAAGTTAGTATTTACAACATTTTCCATACAGTACATGATCATTTTCACTTTAAACTTTAACAGAAAGTCCAACAGGTCCAAAGTATCCAAGAAAACTCTGTTTCAGAAATAATACTTAATGAGAAAAAAAATTAAGAAAATTCCTTAGTATTTTTAAGTGTGTTGTTTAAATACATTTGCTTATCTGGATAACATTTTCCCTATTTGATTCACTGCTGTTGTTAGCACACTTTATTTTGCAGGTTTAGTTGTAAATAAGAATTCTGCATAGCATCTGAGAAAGATACGATACAATGAATCTGTAGTATTTTAGACATTTTTTTGATTTTTGTTTTTTCAAGACAGGGTTTCTCTCTGTGTAGCCTTGGCTGTCCTGGACTCTCTTTGTAGACCAGGCTGGCCTCCAAGTCACAGCAATTCACCTGCCTCTACTTCCCTGAGTGCTGGGTTTAAAGGTGTGCACTACCATGCCCAGTTTAGAAATCTTTTTTAAAGGTTAGACTTTACAGAAGGATGAAAGCTGGGTGTGGTGGCGCATGCCTGTAGTCCCAGTGCTCAGGGAGAGATTAGTGGGCGCGGAGTGGGGCAGATGTCTGTAATCTGCCTGGTCTACATATTGAGTACCAAGACAGCTGGAGAGAGCTATGTAGGGAGACCCTGGCTCAGAAAATAAAATAAAATAAAATAGGTATAAACAACTATAAATGGTCATAATTCAATCTTGAGTGGTCATGACACACTGAAAAAAAAAAAAAAAGGAAATCAATACATAGCTTAATTTATTAAAAAAAAACCAAAAAACCAAAAAACCAAAACCCTAACACTTCACCTGCTAGTTAAAAAATGCAGAAGGGGGCGAGGCAGGACAGTCAGAAAGGACTGTGTTAGCAAGGACCTCCTTTCAGAGACTTACAAACCTCACACATAAAGGTAAGCTACAAGTGGCTGTGAGAACCGAATGCTTCTTGCAAATCTTTCAGTGTGACTCTTTATACTGTAAAAAGGCTGTGTTACAAGTTGCTTAAGAATCCAGTGTAACTGCTACCACAGTAGCAAACTAGCTAAAATATTAGAAAAACATCCTAAAATGTGTGAATCAGTTTTCTAGGATTTTCAAACAAAGTTCAAATACAAATTAGCACATTTTCAAATATATATATGTACATATAAAGGGAAAATAATAAGTTTTAAATACTTCAGCAAAGAAAATTCCTGGTTTTATATCAAAAAAATAGAACAGCATAAAATATCTTAATATATTTTAATGAAAGAATCTTCATAAATAGAAGGAAGATTCCTCTAACGCCCTCCCCACCCCCACATTTAAAAAATATTATCAACCCAGACATTCCTGTTTTTTTCAGGTATAAATGAGTTGTATTATTCTTGATTTCCCCCAGTATAACAGCTGATGAAAAGCCGGGCAGTGGTGGCACATAACCTTTAATCCCAGCCCTCGGGAGGCAGAGGCAGGTGAACCTCTGTAAGTCTGAGGCCAGCCTGGTCTACAGAGTGAGTTCCAGGGCAACCAGGGCTACACAGAGAAACCCTGACTCAAAAAAAAAAAAAAACAAAAACAAAAACAAAAACAAAAAAACTTAAAAACAAACGAACGAAAAACAGTACACAAAGCTGGTTTAAGTGCACAAGAAGAGCGTAACAGTGAGCTTTCTTTTTGCAGTGCTGGGAGGTGAACCCGGGTCCTCAAGTATTCCAGGCTGCGCACTTGACCACTGAGCTACCCTCCCAGCTCAACAGTGGGTTGTGTTTTTTTTTTAATAAGACAAATACATTGATCACCTCCAGTGTAATACACATGCGCTTCCAGCGTAACGGGATACAGTGTCGTCAAGTGTCTGAGGGACTGCCGGCACCCTGCTCTTTTCTGGCTCCGGAGGCAGAGTGAACAAGCAGAGACGTGGAGCCTTTGAGGCTGCTGGGCTCTGGAGAACTGGGCACCTGCAAATTGTTGCACTTCATGGGGCCAGTTTCAGAGATGCCACTCTTTGGACTTACCCTAGAAAACAAGAACATTGACACGGGCATACACAGGAGCACGGACAGGTGTCAGTCGTCCTCCTAACTGCTGCTCCTTTACCCCAAGCAGCTCTTTCAGGGGATAACCCACCGATGCTCCTGGGTCACACTCCATACAAACTATGCTGACTTCCGACCTTTTACCAAGTGCTAATCCTGCATGGCAGAGCAGAGCATCTCACTGGGAACACCGTCACTAAGGCAGAGTCCCACTCCCAGTCTGCTGAGTCCTCGTCAGTGTTAGGATGCCATTAAGAGTTTAGGAATAAGCTGAGCACAGTGGCGCACGCCTTTAATCCTAGCACCCGGGAGGCAGAGGCAGGTGGGTCTCTGTGAGTTCGAGGCCAGCCTGGTCTACAAAGTGAATCCAGGATAGTCAAGGCTACACAGAGAAACCCTGTCTCGAAAAACAAATGAAAAAAGAGTTTACGAATACACTGCTGGGAGTGGTGGCACACCCCTTTACCCCCAGCATGCAGAGGCAGGTGGATCTCTGAGTTTGAGGCCAGCCTGGTCTACAGAGCAAGTTCTAGAACATCCAAGACCAAAACTACAAAGATGACTGAGACCTCAGTCAGACCCAGTGAGGACAGGAGTAGCTAGCTGGCTACAAGCAGGCATATGGAAGCAGTGTGTCCAGCCCAGCTGGAAACTCTACCTCAGTTAGCTGTCAACATTGAGAAACAAACAAATGAAAAAAAAATCAATCCTGTGCTTTGGACTCTTTTGGCCATTGGGAAAAATTCCACCATATTCTTTCATGTTCAGAAACTAAAAACATTTTAGAATCATATTTGTATAAAAATTACACATTCAGACAGAATGATGTAATGTATTGCTTTGTTTCTTTGAGACATGTTTGAGCTGAGCCTGGCCTTGAACTTCCTTGTAAGCAGCCAGGTTGGTCTGGAATTCATGCCCCTCACTAACCCCAGCTCTCCAGTGCTGGGCTTACAGGCGTGGACCACACGCTGATGATGACAGTTTGGTTTGTATTTCTGACACATTTTATTACTGAGACCATACTTTGCCCAAATGTGCACCTGCACTTGTTGAGAGGGCATAAGGTTTCACTATAAGCAGCTGTGAGCCAGTATGTGATTACCGGGATTTGAGCTTGAGACCTTTGCAAGAGCAGACGGTGCTCTTAACCACTGAGCCAGTTTTCCAGCACTTCTGACACATTTTAAATACTTACCTAAATGTCGAATATCCTAGCAATTATTCTAAGAAGCAAACATCAGTTCCCAACTTGAACATCATATATTAGGGCTTTTCTTAAATCTAAGAATTAAACTATTAAGTAGTATATTTATTAGTTAAAACCAAACTTCCTTAGATTAAAAGTATAGGTATCTCATCATAAAATGCTCTTGTTCCAGATATGGTAAGTGCCAATAAAAGACCAATAATGCTCTATTTCCAATCATGACAATTCCAGACAGCAAAGCTGACCTCACCTTCCTTCACTGGGCGCCCCTTCGGATACACTGCTTTTTTCCTTCATACTGCCTGCTCGGCTCTTCCTGCCGTTCTGCTCCCCAGAGTGCTTGGAGTCGGGTGCTGCTGGGGAAGCGGGTTCTCCACAGTCCTGGTCCTTTGCTCTGGGCGTGTTAGCTCTGTCTGCTCTCACCTCTTTCACGGATGCTTCTGGAGAGGTCTGGATTTCTGTTGAAGTTTCTTGCCCTAGGTAATCATGGTCAGCAATGGCTACGGCAGAGGTGCCGTGCCCTGCGGTGGCTCCTGTGCTGGTTCCCATGGACTTGGAAATGACCTTCAGCTTATGAGGAGCTGGCTTGCTGTGCTTCTTCTTGTGTTTGACTTTCGAATTGTGCTTCAAGAAAAACTCACAGGACTCTTGCAGCACTCTTCGGCTTTCACTGATGGGACTGCGGGAAAACCCAAGGACAGGACTTGCTCAGTACAGCTGAGGTGCTACAGACAGAATCGTTGCCCCATTTTCAATACTAAGAAGTTCTGTGGGTTGTAGCATTTATAAAATATGGGGTTCCTATGTAGTGAGATCTTTTGTGCAAACAGTGTCTTTGCTTTTGCTAGCAGAAGCAGCACACTGCTGAGAAATTAAAGAGTCAAAACTCAAAGCTTGAGGACAAGGAAACAGGAGTCAGCATGAAGGGACCAACTACACTTGTTATCACATAGAAACATGCTGACATAGGGTATAGCAGAAGGAAGAGGATGCAGCATAATCAATGACCTCTGTTTTCTAATGTTAAAGGTGACAAGTTACAGTAAAGTCAGTATAGGGACATCAGTATGAAATACACATGGTGTGAGCCAGGCATATGGTTGTGAATTAAAGTATTTTGGAGACAGGGTCTTGCTGCCAAGTGAGCCTCACATTTGCTATCTTCCTGCCCCCAAGTGCAGGCCCCCAGCAGGCCCTGCCTGTCCAGCTACAGCTGCGGAATCTGTACCACGAAGAGCTCAGTAATCAAATCAACGGAAAATTAACTATATACTATATTCTATACACTATATATAGCCATAAGTACGTATTGATATATTCCGTTGGCTTGAATTATGATCGTTCTGGGTAAACACACTGGTGTTCTGATCTGTTTACTTTAAAACATTCTTAAGATAACCAGTCAGCTCTTACTCTCGCTTGCGGTTTCGTTTAAAGAACCCGGCCCATTCTGTGCACGTCTTTTTGCTTCCAACCCAGAAGACCGCAGAGATACCAACAATTAATGTCATCAGATATTTTATCATAAATAAAGCCAATTCTGGTCGAGCTTTTGGGTTTGCCTACAAAACAAAACAAATACTAACATACTTAAAATATAAAGAAATGTCTGCATTGTCAAAGTAAAGCTTGAACAAATTATAAATTTTCAGTCTGTTTTACTGTAAAAGGTTTGAAATAAATAATATGATGAACAACATTGTAAGTTTGATACTTTTTTAAATGAAATACTTATGGGTGATGTTTAGGATCTGGGCATGGCTTCTTGGCCTTTTCCTCTCCAATTGGTAGACTGCTTCTGATAATTGCTAAAATATTTGTCTGAAGTATTTATCAATTTTCTTTTACTATATATTGAGGGGCTAGGGAGATGGTTCAGCGGTTAAGAGCCAGATTCAGTTCCCAGCACCTACATGGTGGGTCACACCTATCTGAAACTCCACTTCCAGGGGACCAATGCTCTTCTGTCCTTTGTGGCACTGAGTATACGTGTCACCCATATACGTACACATTCATATGCATAGAAAGGAAAAAATAAAAACAATCAAACTCATATTTTTCAGTCCTTTTGCATTAATGCCCATGATATTAACTTCTATTTGGCTACAACAAAACAAATATTAATAAGATGTAAAAGTATAAACATTTCATTTAAAATCACATTTTTGTTTAAAATACACTATTTTTAATATATTTATTAAATAATAATATCTCCAAATACTATTGTAAGTATTATACAGATTGCACTGTACCCTTGTTTATTGTAATTAATTAGCCTGGGAACACTGATATCAGTACAGACAGCGCTTTGCTTTTGAAAGCTTGTTCCTTTGTGAGTTCTAGCTTACTCAACTAACCCCTACTTAAACATATTTAGGTTACTTCCTACCTAGTTGCAAATGCAAATTATGTTGCAGAGCTCATCTTTATATTATTTAAAGTGATTCTTCATGAGGAGCTAAAGAGACTAGGAAGAAATAGGAAAGGAAGTGTGGAACAGAGGGAGAAAGGGGAACAGGAAAGGAGGTGAGGAACAGAGGGAGAAGGGGGGAACAGGAAAGGAGGTAAGGAACAGAGGGAGGAGGGGGGACAGGAAAGGAGGTGAGGAACAGAGGGAGAAGGGAGGGACAGGAAAGGAAGTGAGGAACAGAGGGAGAAGGGGGGACAGGAAAGGAGGTGAGGAACAGAGGGAGAAGGGGGGACAGGAAAGGAGGTGAGGAACAGAGGGAGAAGGGGGGACAGGAAAGGAGGTGAGGAACAGAGGGAGAAGGGGGGACAGGAAAGGAGGTGAGGAACAGAGGGAGAAGGGGGGACAGAAAAGGAAGTGTGGAACAGAGGGAGAAGGGGGGACAGGAAAGGAGGTGAGGAACAGAGGGAGAAGGGGGGACAGGAAAGGAGGTGAGGAACAGAGGGAGAAGGGGGGACAGGAAAGGAGGTGAGGAACAGAGGGAGAAGGGGGGACAGGAAAAGAGGTGAGGAACACAGAGAGAAGGGGGGACAGGAAAGGAGGTGAGGAACAGAGGGAGAAGGGGAGACAGGAAAGGAGGTGAGGAACAGAGGGAGAAGGGGGGACAGGAAGGAGGTGAGGAACAGAGGAGAAGGGGGGACAGGAAAGGAGGTGAGGAACAGAGGGAGAAGGGGGGACAGGAAAGGAGGTGAGGAACAGAGGGAGAAGGGGGAACAGGAAAGGAGGTGAGGAACAGAGGGAGAAGGGGGGACAGGAAAGGAGGTGAGGAACAGAGGAGAGGGGGACAGGAAAGGGGTGGACAAGAGGAGGGGGACAGAGGAGGTGAGGAACAGAGAGGAGAAGGGGGGACAGTAAAGGAGGTGAGGAACAGAGGGAGAAGGGGGGACAGGAAAGGAGGTGAGGAACAGAGGGAGAAGGGGGGACAGGAAAGGAGGTGAGGAACAGAGGGAGAAGGGGGAACAGGAAAGGAAAGCTGTGAGGTCCCAGGGCCTTATGCCTGTCCCACAAGTGTTCTGTCACTGAGCTACATCCTCAGCCAAATTAAATCTATTTTACTTTAATAAATGAATTTATTTGAGACTGAATCTTACTATATTAACCAGGCTGACTTCAAACTTGACAACTCCCCACCTCGAGCTCCTACGAATCTAGGCACACTATGTACTACTAAAATTTATTTATTTTTAAACATATAATTTACCATTATGTCATGATCATTGGTGTTTTGCCTGCATATGTATCTGTGTGTCAGAAACCCTGGAACTGGAGTTACAGACAGGTGTGAGCAGCTATGTGGGTGCTGGGAACTGAATGGAGTTACAGACAGGTGTGAGGAGCCAGGTGGGTGCTGGGAACTGAACTGGAGTTACAGGCAGGTGTGAGAGGCCAGGTGGGTGCTGGGAACTGAAACCAGGTCCTCTGGAAGAGCAACCAGTGCTCTTAACCACTGAGCCAGCTCTCCGGCCCCTAAACTTTAATTTTTTAAAAGCCCCAAATTCTTATTTAAAAAATGCAACTGAAATGCTTTAAGACATTATATATTTTCAGAAATTTGCAATTTTTAATTTTAAAAATGGCGCCTTATACTAATCATAAGCATCAGAGACACATGAAACGGATTTTCAGTTGTGTGTTCTTTCTCATTTAAGAATGGCAGGATGAGCTGGGCCAAAATCAAATTCTATTTTTAGAAGCATACACTGCACAAAAGGTTAAATCCAAACATGGGGTTTTTCTACTAATCAAAGAGATGGAAATTAAAAAACCAACCAACCTCCAATTCAGTAGAAGATACTTTTTCTTTTCTCCCTATGATGAGGCCTATTCTTTATAGTTGTTAATCTGCTTTCATAATGCAATTTCATTGTTGTTTTCAGTGTAATGTTTCAAATAACTTAGAGGAGACTCGCTGTGTTGTAACTGTGAGCAGAGCTACTGCTTGAAACATGAACTCTTGGGACGGTCACCCAGCCTGAGCAGTGCGGGGGGAGCTACTCCCTACATCCGTTAGGGTTTCTCAGACTGATGCCCACTTTCATGACCATGACTAACACATGCACTTCCAGGAACATGAGCAGCAGACAGTGTCATAGTCCAAATGACAGCTCCTACCTGGTAAGGGCACGGGATGCGGTACTGCTGGCAGTGCTCGGAGAACCAAGTTATCTCCCAGGCGGTCCTGTTCACTAGCTCATAGACATAGCATCCGAGCAGTGTCACTAACGGCACAAGATAGAGGCCACTGAAGACTCCAATGCGAATCATAAATTTCTTTAGTTTCTCTTGGTTTCGGCCGTCGTGCTGTATGACTTGCCGGACATGATTTAAGGAGATGATGCCGGCTAAAAGGAGTGACAGCCCAACAAACACACAGAGGCAGAGAGGCAAAAGGACGAAGTAGCGAGAGGCATCCAGGTCGTAAAGGCCGACGAAGCACACCCCACTAATGTTGTCCCCCTCGACTTTGTTCATAGCGAGCAGCATGACAGTCAGGAAGCCAGGCACCCCCCAGGCGACAGCGTGGAACCACACTGCTTTTTGTTCAATGGCTTCACAGCTCCATTTTCTTCCTGCGGCTAAGAACCACGTAATGGTGAGAATTACCCACCACACAGTGCCGGCCATTGTGAAAAAGTACAGAAACATGAACACCACACTGCAAGCCTTACTCTTTGACCCTAGGACAACCGTGGCCCCCAGCCCCAGCTTCCCGTCTGCCTCGTCACAAGCTGCGCTGGTGCCCAGCAAAAAGCCTACAAAGTACATGAGGGAGACAACGCTGTAGCAGACAGAATAGTATATAATCGGTCGCTCTGGGTATCTGAATCTCCTCACATCAATTAAAAAAGTAAGAAACGTGAACAGAGTTGCACAAAGGCAAAATATTGAAACTATTCCTACAAAACTTTTGGCAAAGTCCAGTTCATCACTTTTAAAATACATGTTGGGGCATGGAGGGGCACACTGGCCAATGCCCAGAAACCTATAGCCTTGGTCCCCAGAAGTCCTTAGGTGCTTTGGACACCAAAATCCAATGTCTCTTGGGACTTGTTCTGTTTTCCTCTGAGGACCAAAAAGCTCTGTGTGTGGATCAGGAGTTACAGGAACAGTGTCATCACAGTACGGCAACCTGTAAAGGTCACAAAAAGTCAATATGTGAATCCATTGATTTTAAAATTTCTAAGTATTATTTTCATTAATTCTTTAAGGATTTCAGACATGCATGCAATGTACTTTGATCACATTAATCCCCCTGCCCCAAATTCCTCTCAGATCCACCCCCCCACTTTATTTTATCTTATGATTTCCAAGTATAAGTCGTGACCTTGTGGTCAGTTGATGGAAGGCATTCAAGGCGGAGCAGATTATCTTTAGGGTTGAACAGAGTTCTGAAATTGACTAGGAATTGTGATTTTTTTTTTTTATAAAGCATCAGCTCACATAAATGTAACAGCCAAAAGACAGGACACCATGAAAATCCACTTCCTTGGAAAATAATTAATTGCATCATAGTTTATATAGTTTCTGCTTTTAAGACTAAGTCTGTAAGCGAATGTATAACTAACTTCATTTGTAATCTCCAGACGAAGTACTGGCTGCCTAGTTGTGGCCTATGGAGTGTAAACCCTGAGGAAACAGGTGCCTGGGACCGAGTGTGTGCATCCTCACAGACCAGTTATGTGTTCTTCTCACTGAGCACCAATCCTTTTCTAATGGCCACAGCAATGCCTGGTGAGTCACGTGACCAAGTGGAATAAAACTAAGATGGTAAAGAGGAGACTCTTCCCTGGAGTCTTAAAAGAGGTACAGGGACAAGGAAACGGAGCTGTTTACCACGTTCTCCGCTCCAAGCACCACGGCGGTTTTTCCTGGAAGCACACTCCGGCTGAAGCCTGTGTCTGATCTTGGACTCCACCACACACTCAGGCTCAGCACCTGGGAGGCAGCCCCGGGGCTCTGGGCTGTGTTCAACAGAAGCCCTCAGGGACCAGGCTAGGCCTGTCTGGCTTGTCCCCTCATCCTGGCCCTCTGGGCTGGGATGCACTTCTGTGAGGAGCAGCGGAGTTGGCCTCCTGGCCAGGTGCACCCCTGCCAGTGTCAGGTGTGGCCTTCTGTTTTTCACACATCTCTCTCCTTTGATATGTATTTTCGAAATGGTAAAATCATATTGACAGCTTATAATTAGGTCCTATTTTATACCATTAAAAAAAAAAAAAAAAAAAAAAGGACAGGGCAGAGCAGCCATCAGGACACAGGCTCAGGACCAGCTTGGCCCACATCACTAGCTTGATTGGCTGTTTGCCTCCTTCATAGGAAAATCTGGGTGACAGACAGATATTTCTCATCTGTGCTGAACATTATCGCTGAGTCCAGTTTGTATACGCTAGTATTATTTTGATGGGCCAATGTGGTTTAAAACAATACGAACACATTCAAAATATAAGAGGCTAAGGTTAAAAATAGAGAATAAGAGGCTGGAGAGGTGGCTCAGTGTAAGAGCACTGGCTCCTGCTCCCGAGGACCCAGGTCTGATTCCCAGCACCTTCACGACAGTCACCAGCTTTCTGTAACCCGAGTCCCACAGGCATATACACCCTCTGTGGGCACTGCACACACATGCTGCACAGACATGCAGGCAAAACACTCGTACATGTTTCAATAAAATACTTTTTAAGTTGAGAGAAAGAGGGGAGAGAGAGAGAGAGAGAAAGAGAGAGAGAGAGAGAGAGAGAGAGAGAGAGAGAGAGAGAGAGAGAGAATATGAGACTGAATGATTGAAGCCTGGACGTGGTGTCACACACCTGACCCCAGCATTCAGGAGGCAGAGGCAGGCCAATCTTTGTGAACTGGAGACCAGCCTGGTCTACGTAATGAGTTCAAGGTCAGTCTGGTCTACAAAGTGAGTTCAAGGTTAGTCAGGGCTACACAGTGAGACCTCATCTCATAAGAAAGACAGGAAGATAGAAATATATTCCTTTTCAAATGAATACCCCCAATCTTTCAGCTTTATTAAAAATGTCACATCATTCAGTTCTGCTTAGTGTCTTTTTAAATGAAGCAACACAGCATTACAGTCAGGACTCCTTTTGGGTCTTATTCCCTTTTCTTGAGCCTAAGAAGCATTAATTACTGGAAACTTGGTTTTTATTCTCCTTAAGCATTTAAAAATATTCTACTCTATTATTTACTAGCCAAACCTTATAGTGCAGTTTCAAAGGTTCTGAACGTTACATAAATGACATGCTACAGTTTCTCTTTCTACACGCAACACTAGCTTTCAGCTTTAATATTGACAGGTGTCAGCCAGTTGCGTCCATTTCATCACCTGTATGGCAGTAGCTCAGTGTGAAAGAGCATCATAGCCTGCTAGTTGTTTTTCCGTGAAGGACATCTGGGTATTTTTCTACTTTAAGGAAGGTAAGGGTGCTTGCTGCCGTGACAACTCAAGTTTGATCTCAAGGACCCACTGGTGGAAAGAGAAACCTGACTCCTACAGGTTGCCCTCTGACCTCCACGCATACACTGCAGCATGCAAGCACCACCTACCATAAATACACTTTTTAAAAGGAATAATCAATAATCTTGTTGATGGCTCAAAATTTCATAGGAATTTCTATAGAAGAGGATTTCCTAGATTTAGGATATGGGCATTTTTAATTTACCAAATATTAAATTGTTTTGGAAAATAAAGTCTAACAGAGTGTGTGAATTCCACAAAGAGTCTATACTTTCTTCAGCCTAGAGATAAAAAACAAACAAAGCAATCTTCCCCAACTTGCTGTATGAGATTTTACTATATTAACAAAATACTTAAAATTCTAGACTCCTACTGTCTAGAGAATAGGAAACAAAATAATTAATCAATATTTAAGTGCAAAGTTCAATGAATTGATAAGAATCATTCATAAGCTAACTGTGTTTAAAACCCTCTCCAGTGTGACACTGTGTGGACGAGGCTGGCCTAACCCTGATGCACACCTCAGGCATATGTACCTCAGGCTGGGCTCCAAGTCGGGGTTCTCCTACTTTAGTGTCCTGAGTGCTAAAATTACATGTGCGCACCACAGTGCCTAGCTCTTCAAATCCTATTTTCCTATGAACTGTAACTGTAATTGGTCAAACCTACAAAATATTAATCACATTTATTCACTGCCATAAAAAAAGCCCAGAAAGAATTATTTAAGTTAAAAAATATGTATTCCTGAGATTCTTATATCTAATAAAGACAATTTTCCCTTGCCCAAATGTTGCATTAATACTAGTGTGAAGGTATATATGACAAATACAACTGGCATTTCACCCTGACATAGTAGGATATTTCACATTACAAAAACACGTTAAGCGGGCACTTTTGCATCTTTTTCATTAAAGAATGCGTGCACTGATTTAGAACCCTGCCACAGTATAACAGGTGAGTGGTAGAAGCACCTGTTGACAGATTACACTAGGAAAGTACATTGTCTTTCTTTAAATTTGTATGTATGTGTGTCTGTGCATGTGAGTGCAGGTGCCTATGCAGGTGAGAGGGGTCAGATCCTCCGGAAGCTTCAAGTACAAGCAGTTGTGAGCCACCTGACATGGGCGCTGGGGACCAAATTCAAGTCCTCTGCAAGAGCAATGTAACCAGTGAGCCATCTTCCCAGCCCCAAAGTATGATTTGTTGAAAGCGTGCCTATGAAAGACTGAAAATGAGAGACAGAAAGAGTGCGAGAGGAATTAAGATGCCATGGCTCTCCCACGCTGCGGTAGATAGGCTGTGCTACGGGAAAGGCAGGCGAGAGGACAGAGGGAGGAGGTGCAGTCAGAGAGCAGCACTGAGACACTGACCTACCAGCCAACTCTCAAGAGACTGCCTGGAGCCACAACTCTGCCACCCAGTCCTGCCTGGGCCTTGACAAGCTGGGGACCTGCCACCAAGAACTGAGGTGCTCTTTTTACCTGCTCCAAAGCAAGGCATTTGGAAGGGCAGAGGCACAGTCCTGGGGACACAGGGCCTAAAGTGTACCATTGTTCCAGACTCCCAGAGTCAGACAGAAGCCTCCTGTGTGAATGCGCTAAACCTCTCAGCAAGCTAGGGCTAGGGCTCTAGTCAGAATTTCTTCTGCTTTTATATTTGCAAAATAAAATGCCATGAAACTTTGATGGCTGTCTTTACAGCTAGGAAGAAATGAGAGCATTTCTAGTGATCAAATCAGTGGACAGTTTAAAGCGAGGTGCTTGTCTACTTTACAGTAGCAAGATATGGTCTGATTCTGGGCTTACATTGTGTCTTTAAAAATGGAGATTCCACTTCCTAAGGCAATGTATCAAGCATTCCCAAACACAAAACAAATTTGATTTGGCATAAGAGAATAGTGTTGGTTTCTCAACAAAATCAAACTTTACAGATTAAAACTCCCAAAGTGGAGGAAATGTGAGCTTCGGTACCAGTGGTTGCTTCTGTGAGTCATGACCCCTCTGCTTTGAAATCCCATAAAGAGCAAGCATCCTGCATTACCTTTGAGTATACCTAGAATTTATTTATTTCATCTCCCCGCCACTAAGAAGTAAGATCCACAGGACAATTGGATTTCTCCCCGGCTGCATTTTAGTGCTTAGGACAGGACGGGCATGCAGTAAGTGCACGGCGAGGATCAGGTGACGAGTTTTCTAGCCTCTCTTCTTGTTGTCATCATCCTCAGTGATTTGACTGTCCCTTCTTAGCCTTCTGCTCTCCAGTGATAACCCCTAGCCACTTTGGCTACCTGTTGTAATGATGACACAGAAATCTGGCCGTTTTCTGCAGGAGTACACGTCTTCAAAAATCAACCCAGACATCGTGCCCTCGGTCTGGAAGCTCTGATCTCACAGCGTGTTATTCGGAAAGGGACATACTGTTTACACATGGCAAATCTTTAATTTTTTCCACCTCAGTTCTCATCTATTTAGATAGTCGCAGACTAAATTAATGTTGAATACTACCCTTTTCGTTATTTTTCATCTTACTGTTTCTTGTTGTTATTTGTTTTATGTGCATAAGTGTTTCGTCTCCATGTCTGTATGTGCACCTCATGCGTGCCTGGTGCCCTTGGGGGCTAGAAGACAACATCAGATCCCCTAGGACTGGAGTAATGGTGGTTGAGAGCTATCATGTGGGTGCTGAGACTCAAACCTGGGTCAACTGCAGGAATAACAAATGCTCTTAACCGCTGAGCCATCTCTCCAACCCCACACCGTGTCCTTTCTCACGTTTGTTTGCACTGTGTCCATCTGATACAACTTCAACCACAGATAAACCCAAGCATCCCACCACGGCTACAGAATGCCTCAACACAGCAGAGTACCCGCTACAAACTCAGAATCACCCACATTACCTAAAGTGCTACAAAGTCCACTGACTTGCTCCTTTACTTGCTACACCTGTTGCTTCTTGAATTTACAAACTGCCCTCCAAGGCTCAGCAGGACCCAGACACTAGCCGCTTCCCAATAGGTACCACTAGGCAGCATCCTTCAAGCACCTTGGTAACCACACAAGCCTGACCTGCCTCCTGCCATTACAGCAGAGGCACCTCCTGTCCACGGGTGTGCTTGGGATCCTGTCTCCTCTCAGAAACCTTCCGTTGACTGTTTCTTTTGCCTTTCCTGACCCTGAGTTCTTACAGCAGTCAGTCATCACTCCCTCATCTTTATGCTAAATCTGTCCAATAAAACCTTAACCACTCTGTGCTTTCTTATTCTCACCACATATCTCATTAAAGCAAATCCCATGAGCTTCCTTCTGGCTGCCACACCCTCTTCCTCTGTTTCAAAAGGTTCCTGGAGACCATCATCTTCCACGCCCCCCATCCGTCCCCATGCAGTCTATCCTCTGCCACACCACTTTAGTACAGAGTGAATGCTCCTCCACAGTGACCGCACCCACGTGTCCTCAGCCTTGGACTCCTCCCTCCTTTCTGGACGCACATTTCCCCCTTTCCTTATTAGTTTAGTTGTGACCAAATGGTTGACATCTTGTCAAATAAGACATAAAAGGGCTGAACTCTCAGAGGCTGTTGAGGTGAGTTCTGTCTCTTCACTCCCTCCCTCCTCATCAAAGCTAGAAAAGGGAGGTGTCTGGGAGTTCTGAGGTGAACTTCCAAGGAGAGCTTTCCAACAACCCTCATGAGACTAGCATGCATGCTCTGTTCTACACGGAGGCCATTCGTACCCTCACACACCTGACACGCTCACCGCTCTCAGCAGAAGGCCACGGTAGGAGGCCTGGAGAGACCTAAGAGCTGCTTTGCCCTCCTTATCTTGCACCGCAGTTTTTCTTACCCTCACCCTACAACTGTACTGGCTTGCTTTCTTGTCCTACTTGCTTTTTGAGACAGGTCTTACAACAGAGCCTAGACTGGCCTTGAATTCTTGATTCCACCTGGCGCAGCCTCCTGAGCACTGAGATTATAGGCGTGTGCCACCATGCTCGGCTTCTCACGGGCACTTTAGTCCCTACTATGTTAAGCTCTCTCCTGTCACAAGGTATCTGAACCAGCTGTTCCTAGTGACCAAAACGTTCTTCTGTTTCCCATCACCTAGTAACTCAGCCTTATCCTTTGTACGCTAGCTCCACAGTCAGCTCCTCCTGCCTTCTGCCCAGCCCAGGTAGGGGGAAGGCGCCTGCACATGCTCTCGTGTGATGACGCACCCTCCTGCGCTGTGCCTCTCAAGTCATTACTGCAATTACTAGTGCAATTACTTGATTATTATCTGACCCCTTTGTCCGCACTGTAAGCTCCCTGAGAGCAGGAACTAAGTCTGTTAACCAGGAGGTCTACAGTGCTTACCACCACTGTGCCTACCTACAAGTGTGCAGCCAACGTTTGCTGAGTCAACTAATGCTAGTGGATTCATAGAGGGCTAACGACACTAAAATGCCATCCATACTTATTATTTGTACTTTTCATTTTCAGTGAAAAACACGATTTACCTGTTACATTCAAGTTCTTCAGGCCATCGGATCCCAAAAGTGTCCATTAATTTTTTGCAATCAGAATATACTTTCTCACACAATTTACGACAAGGTGGAAGCACATGGATTTGCTCTGTGCAGGTTGGTACGAAAGCTTGGCAAAGGAATGTTTCAATGTTTGGTGAACATTCCAGATTTGCAAGAGGCAGAAAGTGCTATTAAGAAAAAAATAGAAAGACACAGTTAGGAACAAGCTAATCACAATAAGCATATACTTTCCACTTACCCTCCAAAGGAGTCCTTAACGCCTCCTCTCAATGCTTACATTTTGAGGTAGTAACCTTTTGTCTGTTAGATTTAAGTATGAACCCTTCATACAAGATAGAAATGACCATTTCACAGGCTACACCTTTTCAAGAACTCACGCTTTGTCCTTGTTCACTTGCCCTCTGCACAAGCATTCACTGTTCAGTTACTTTCATAACAGACGTCACCAGGCAGCAGACACTGCCTTAGACACCGTGGATACAGCCGTGCAGAGAATAGGCAGTTTAATTTAATCCAGGTGGTAAAGGCAACCACTGAGAAACAAATGTTATGTAATGACGTTTTAGATTCAGGAAAGGACAAGTACAGTAGGAGGGGAACGTGACAGGGTATTTTAGGGATGGTGGTAGAGGATGCCTCTCCAGGTGACAGGGGAGCAGACTCGGGTGAGGTCAGCAGTCATGACTGGCAGAGTGAGAGAGCAGCTGGTGCAACTGCCTGTGGCAGCCACAGCCTGAGTCCAGTGGCCGCTCCCCAGGTCTGTATTCTACTTACACACAGACAGACACGGTTCCTCTTTCTGAAGATTTTTCCTTTGGTCTTACAGGACGATAATTTTCCTGGATTCCACCCCTATCCCTCTTCCGGTCTTCTGCGTGTTAATTCTAAATAAGGAAGTGTTCTCGAGGGTAGATCCTGAGACACTCCAGCCAGAACACGGCTCCAGGAACCCCACCAGCTCCACCTCTCTCGTGCACTCCAGATGTGAACATCTGCCTCCTGACCACAAGCACCTCACACTCAGTCCATGTGCAGTACAACTCAGCACCATCCTGCAAACAGTGCCCCCACCGGCCAAGGACCCTGAGCTCCAGTCCTTACTTCTTTCTTTCACTTTATATCCAGTCCATCAACAAATTCTACGATTTTCCCTTCAAATATGTTTCAAATTTCAAAATTGACCATTTGCACTGCTGCCACCCACTGAAAAGGCCTCCTATGGGCCTCACCATATCTCACGCTTGCTAATCTCCCATCCGGGTCAATCCACATTCCTGCCAATGTGACTCTTTAAAATCTAAGTTTGTCCTTAACCCCCGACCCTCACACTGGCTCCCACTCATCTTCTACCACTCGCTGCTCTTTGCTCCCCATCATTCGCGGTGCTTCTGCCTCAGTCTTTGTGCCTGCTGCTCTTTCACTCTGCCAGTCGTGACTGCCGACCTCACCCTGTCACCTGCAGAGGCATCCTCTACCTACCTATCAAAAATATCCTGTCCTACTGTACTTGTCCTTTCCTGAATCTAAAAAGTCATTACATACCGTTTGTTTCTCCGTGGTTGCCTTTACCACCTGGGTTAAATTAAAGGAGGGAAGGAACTCTGTCTGCTCCGTGCACTGCTGTGTCCCCTGCGCCTAAGGGAGCATGTGTTATAACTGAGTAACAAATGCCTGGGCAGAGACTGTGTGAACAATGACCAAGGCTGACAAAAGAAAAAATTATACCAGCAAAGCCAAGATCAGAACAGTGTCCAGGGGAGGCAAAGGAACTACATCCTAAATATGTGATAATACGTCAGGTGCTAGAAGGCAATAAAAAAATAGTTCCTAGGCTCAGATGGAAAGCCACTCTCAATACAGATTCTTTATCTAGCAAAAGTATTTACGCTAGGGTAAAATATTGACATTTTTGGCCCTGGAAGAAACTTCAAAAATTAACTTTCAAATGAAAAGGTAGTGTATGTTCAGAGACGGTTCCTCCTGCAGCAGGTGGGAACAAACACAGACAGACTTTATGTAGATAGCGTGAGACCTTAGAACAGTCAGCCCTAAATGCGGCGTCTCCACCAAACTCCTCCCCTCAGGAAAAGCTCTCATCAGTGAATTACAAGGTCTGAGAAGTTTCTGGAAGATAAAAGGGAACGAAATAGCTCTTGACACAAACCATTTAGATTTTGAATAACTTGTCACAAACACACTTTAAAATACGCTGCTGGATACTGCTTATACCTAATAAAATTTCCGTAAACTATAAACAGTAAAACAACCGGGAGCGATGGATTATCTTTTGATCACAGTGAGGCTGAGACAGAAGGCTGGAAAGTTCAAGGCCAGGCCAGGCTATCCAGTGAGATCTTATCTCAAAGCTTGCAGAACCCATACCCAACAGCCACAGGGCAGTAAGTAGTTTTCAAGACTGATGGACTCATGGAGTGTTCACCCAATCTGACTGTCACCAAAGTGACTAAGAAAGAACAGGGACACCGCAGTTGATATTCTGGCATTCTGGTTGTGGGCCTTTGAGAGTGGCCGAGCCTTCTCTCCAGCCACAGCTGATGTCTCTGTCTCTGTGTCTCTGTCTACCATTAAAGCATTTAATGGTCGGCCTTTCACCTGGCCAGGAAAAATGCCCAGGACATGTGAGAGCCTCCATTGGGACTGAGGCAGGTGAGGAGACATAACAGCTGGTGTGCTTACTTCTTTGTTTATACTGTCCTCATCAAGTCTAATTGTAGTCTAACATTTCTGAGTGTCTGGTAATCCCTCTGGCCAGGGAAGTAGGTAGGCCAATTTCAGACCTTCACTTCTCCCTCTGCTCCTCTAAGTCAAAGCCCCCAGTCTCAACCCAGCTCTACACAGACCACCTGCTGCACCCTCCCTCCCTTCCTGCACCCATCTCCAGCGGATCACACAGAACACCAGAGCATCCACCCTCCCCCACAGCTCCAGCACACCCTGGGAACCCACAAGCCACTCCTGCCAGAGAGGCAAGTAAGCTAACTGCAGAGCCCCCCACCTCTCCTCCCATTCCTCAAAGTCCAACCCCTGGTCTCATCTCCAGCTCAACAGCAAACATTCTGCTGTGGCCTTTCCTCACTCTCTGACTCCATTCCCAGGGACCTAACTTAGCAGACCTCGGTGGAACACCCTGCTTTCCTCCCTCTCTCGAAATCCCACGTCTCCCCAGCCCTTCCCCATTCTTAAGCCTCAGTTCTCAATAGCCACTGGCCACTCAGCCACTCACCAGAAGACTTTCCTACGAGGCAACAACAGCCACCACAGACAGGAAACAGAAACCAAGGAATAAAACACCCAGCCAACAAAGACAAGATATCCGCACCTAGAATTACAATCTTCCCGATCTCAGATGTCTAGACGCCAGCGTAAACACAATTAGTAACAGCCAGGACACTGTCTCCACTAGAGCTCAGCAACCCTACCACAGCAGGCCATGAATCTCCCAACATAGCTAAGCACAAGTAAAGACCTTAAACAGCCTTTATGAATATGGTAGGGGTCTTTAAAGTGTCTGATAACCAGACTCTGCAGTAGAAGAATGCAAGCATAGTGTATTGGTTCTAAAGAGAAATCACTTTACAACTGCCACAGTGAGCTGATGGCCAATATTTAACATTTGATGTCCAGTTCAATGGCAACATGAGAGTCACATGTATACTTTGTTTTACAAGTTTCTTATAGGACCAACATGGCAAGTTGGTATCCTGTGGTATCCTGGCAGCTACTGGCTTCTCAGCTGCTCCAGCACCCGGCCAGCCATTGTTGGACTACCCAGTCCATATGTCAGACAATCTAATAAATCTACTTCTTTTGTTTGGTAGGTTTTTTGTTTTGATTTTGGAGACAGGGTTTCTCTGTGTAGCTTTGGCTGTCCTGGAAGTCTCTCTGTAAACCAGGCTGGCCTCGAACTCACAGAGAGGCACCTGCTTCTGCTTCTGCTTCCCGATTACAGGTGTGTGCCACCACCTCCCAGCAAATCTACTTTTAAGACATATTTATTCTATGGTTCTATTCCTCTAGAGGGTCTTTTGTCTACTATAGCAACACTGATATTTACACACAGAAAAGAGAGTAAATCACACTGAAAACTGAAACTATACCTGAAGGCCAGGCTCAGCAGTTGAAAATGTGTGAGACAGGGAAAGTGGCTGTCAGCAGCTGCCACCCAGAGCCACCAGACCTTTGCTTGGAGGTGTGAACACAGAACTGTCAGAAACATCAATTTTGTATACACAAAAAAGAAAGCCTCAGTTTTTAGTTGAGAAATCTCCCAAATTTTGAATCTTGACACTTTGATTAATGCATTAAAAATACTGTGCAGAACAAAGAAAACATGTCTTTGTGTCAGATCCAATAGCGCCATCAACTTTCAAGTTGTTTCATAGTAACAGACAAAGGACTTATTCTTGGGGACCTGAAAGGACGTTTGGGCCAGATATCCTCAAAGCATCTTTGTACACCTCATGTAGCCAAGAGCCAGTGAAATGGGAAGTTACAAAAGATATTAAACAAATAAAGGCACAGCTGCTGTGGCCCAGAAGGAATCTACCCTGCTGAGACGCTTCTCCTGGTTTCCTTCACTACAGTGACCTTACAGCACCTCTCCATCACGGACCCACAACAAGCCAGCTGGGCCACTCCTTCAGATCACTAGCAGAAAGTGTGCCAATTTCTTATTGTAAATCATTTTGGAAATTCCAAAACCTATGTTGGATTAGAATCGTAACAGTTTTATTCCAGATTACTGTTAGCAATACCTCAGCTGTGAATTATAAACCTTATCATACTATCAATACTTTCTATGATATTATAAAACTTCTCCTACTATCAATACTCATAACAAGTTTTTTCAGACACCACAATAACCCTGTGAGACAACCCTGCAGATGAGGGGCCAGGCTCTAAGAGGTTACTTCTTCACCTTGTGTGGTGGTGACAGAGCAGCAACCAACAGGAGGCCCTAATCACGTGACCCCAGTCTGTCCTCTTGACTCCAATTCTTGCTGAAAACTACTCTCTCAAAGCAGAAGACAAACAAATGCGTCAATCCAACAAGGATGGGGGGGGCGCAGAATATATCAGAGAGCACTGGGAATTTACATGAAAAATGTTCTTCAGGTTGTAAACAACAGAAACTCACAGGTCACACATAAAAAATCTCAGGCGATGGCACACATTCTAAATAACGTGCAGACCCCCCTAAAGCAATCTCAGGCGATGGCACACATTCTAAATAACGTGCAGACCCCCCTAAAGCAATCTCAGGCGATGGCACACATTCTAAATAACGTGCAGACCCCCCTAAAGCCAGGTCATTTTGGAACAAAGAGTTTAGAAACAGGTACAGCTTCAAACAATGGGTCAGCCCACAACTGAGCTCACAGCAGTCATTTGAAAACATGAACAGGATGAGACTGTCTCGCCGATCTTTTGAAGTAAAAACCATGTTAGGAATCAACAGTTTCCCACTTGAACTTCACAATATAGTTATGAGTATTTCCACAGAAAGGGCCATGTAGGCTTCTGAACTGAGGAAATACTCAAACTGCATGGTTTCTTTAGTCTGCCTGCTAAATAACTCAACTCTCTCAGCGATCCTGTCTTCAGGAGCACACTCATGCATTTTTCTGTTTTCATTTTTCTATGACTTATCAAAGAAGCTCAAACACTGGCAAAGTATCACCAACACTTTTGAGGGTCTCGCACTTAATAATGACTAAAATAGCCCTGTTAACTGCAGTTTTAACCCTCAAGAGAATGAAAAGCTGGTTCCTTCAAGGTTCAGTTCTCGGCAGTGGAAAGCCTAGACACAGCTGCCAATATCTGTACGAAGCCACCGGGGAGGGGAGGGCAGGTCTGCTCTGATCAACAAAACCAAAGGCAGCTGAAACAGGACACACGCACGGATAATGAGAAAGAGAGCACAGCGATATTTACATGATCTTTCAACTGACAGACTGTTTAACTACCTGTGTTACAAATCTCAGGGTATTCTCAGAGTGAAACGGGAGAAGATTCCTAGATGACCTCTAAGGACACTCATGACAGCTCAAGAGCTTATGAAGAAAATACCAGAGGCGTTAGTAGCAAAGCTAAACTCCCAAACAACAAAAGGATCTTTTCGGTAGGCAATCTGTCTTGCACAGAACTCTAGCACGAACACTTAGAATCTCCCTATTCACCATCTATGTTTTGGCAATCTCAAAGTAGGGGACATTCCCTGAGAGACGCTAAGGAGGGCACAGGGAGGCATTCCAGCATCAGACTCATGGGCCTGGCCATTTGCATGCCTCAGGTAGATGAGTCTTGGGAAGAGGCTGGCAAAAGAGAAAGAAACAGATGAGGTGAGACAGCGGCCGTGGGATCAACCACCTCTGCAGTGCCAGAATGAAGGTCCACTGCAAAGGTCTGGCATGAGCCACAAACACTCTCTGGCATGATCTTGTCTGTGCTCTGGCTGTTTCCTCCATATGATCTGAATCTGACCCTCCAGCCTCATCACGGAGTCTACATGCTCTTCAAGCCACACTGGTTCTTTGCTTTTTCTTTACCTTAAATCAGCCAAAAAAGACTGACTAGTATGGAAATTCCACAAAGAATGGATCGTAAGTGATTTCAGTGAACAGGAAACAATTCTAGAATTGAATTTCTGGCCTAACGGGAGGCCAAAAGCAGTTATTCTATTATCACTTTAGACATGGAAACATGGCACCATGTGGTGCATCAATGACAGACAGAATTAGTCTTGCAGGCTCTTGGGCCCTGAGTCCATCTGAGAATGATGTGTCCAGTGACGGAAAGACAACAGGAGAAGGACGTGGGAGCTGCTGCCAGAAAGACAGAACAAAGACCACCAAGATGGCAGTGCCAAGTAGGGACGCCCAGGAGCCGCTCAGTTATGGAGCAGAATGATTAGCACTCCTCATTTCTTGCTTTATATGAAGTAAAACACAAGGCTTAAAAAAGGAGTGAGAACGTAAGAAGCTGAAAACCAAATGCACAGTTTGGTCCTGCAGGTGACCGAATTCTATCAGTGTGACGTCATGCAGTGACACCGTGATCAGGAAGCAGTGGCTGGTCATGCAGCTTTCTAAACCTGCGGCCTTCGAGGCAAGATCATCCTTCTTGAGAAGTTTGACTTTGCAAGAAGAAAGCAAATAGGTCCCTGCTCTATCCCCACCGTTCTTTAGTGCGTCAACCGAGAGGTCTACTCTGGAAGATCAGTGAGGGCCAAATGAAAATAAAACCTGAAAGCAAGAAGCGAGAATTAGTTGCAAGACACTGCTGAGATTTACTTCTGAGGGCCCAGAGAAAGAAAGAGCTAAAGGAACACAGCTTTATATAGGGATGTGGGCTTGTTTCTCAGAGAGTCTAGATTTGGTGTGTTGGCTACAGAAAGAGAGTTCTTAGAAGCCAGACAGTAAATGGACTTTTGGCAGAAGACTGCCATCTATCAGCTCTCTTTGTGTATGCCTTAAAATAGCTGTATCTAGCAAAGCACTATCACCATGTTGGTTTTTCACAAACATTATCATGGGAAGAAAAGCCAAACACAAACTATTAAGAGGTCTTTTCTCTGTAATAACATAAGACGAAAAAGCAAATCAATAATGTGGATCAATAGGGCTTTCTGAGATTAGTGACACCATCAAAACTGGTAATTACTACTACTTGACCATTTTAATGTTCTAGTGAACCCACATGTGTTCTTAGCAAGTTGTCTTAAGCAACCCTAGCTGCATGGCTAAGGTATTTCTTCAGATGTACTTTTCTTACTGGACCAAATCCGTGCAGCCATGGCACCTGTATACAGCTCTAACCTGGCCAATGCTCCCCTTTAGTGCACACAGAAGGGCACATCTGGGCTAACTCACCATAGAAAGAAATTCTCAAAGAGTAGTCCCCAGATCATAGTAGCAGCACCTGCCATGGGCTTCTCAGAACTGCAGACCCTCCATATAAGCACCTAGAGGCAGGCTAGTGGAGCGGCCTTTATGCTAACAATGGGAGAGCAGCAAAAGCATATTGTTCATGGTCTTAGAATGTCTATGTCTACCATATTAGTTTTTTTTTTTCCTTAAAAATAAACACTGATGGACTGGGGTGTAGCTCAATTTTGGATAGCTTGCCTGGCACACCCAAGGTTCCTGCGTTCAGGTGCCAGTACTGCAGAACAAACAAGTAGCAACCACAGAAGTAATGGCTTCATGGAGAGTTACCTCTGACTAAATGACAAAAGAGGATCAATAACAGCCTGCCTTATACAAGCTGTCCGGCCAGGAGTAAACTGCTATATGGTGTTAGCCTTATTCAGCGGTCGCCCTAAGAAACAGAATTTTAAACATTATGTTGTATCCATATTATCAGCAGAAAGACTGAGATAAGAAGTTACACTCATAGAATACGGGGACCCACATAACCAGATGGGGATTTTTTTTAATTGTGTGTGTGTGTGTGTGTGTGTGTGTGTGTGTGTCACACACATTCGTTGTGGCATGCATGTGGAGGTCAGAGGACAACTTTTGAGTTAGTTTTCTCCTTCCACCGTGTGGGTCACAGGGACCCCACTCAGACCAGGCTTGGTGGCAGGCACCTTTACTTGCTGAGCCATATCGCTAGCCCCACGTAGTTATTTTAAAGAGGAAGATGGAAGAACTTGTGATTAGCAATCTGAAAAAGCAGTTTGTGAGAACACTCTTCCAACATGAGCCTACAACAGCCACTGTTTTTGTTGTGTGTGAATGTGACCCAAAAGGTTTCAATGCAGAGGAAGCTCTTTACCATGCAGACTAAATATCTGCTGCGTGGCTATCAATAAGGTTCCCCCCCCCCCCAGTTATTTCAAGATTTGATTGTTAGACTCTGGAACAAAGGGGTCACAGTGGCAGGAAGAGACACTTAAATTCAGTAATCTGACTTCCCCTTGAGGTTGACCTAAAGCAGGACAGCAAACACTTTTCAGCCCTGACTACCGCCCCACATCCACGTGGACTGTACAGCTATGTGGGGTCAGGTTCAGGCCCTGGGTCCCTTCCAGTTAGCATCTGCCCTCAGGGGAGCTGCACGTGCAATCCTCCTAAGTAGACTCCTCCTCCATCAGGGGGCGGGGTGTAGCTTGCTTCTTTGGAGCCTGGGCTTGAATTCTCCTCTCTCCTCGATCAGAGGAAACTAGTATTAAAGTAGGTCTAAATGTGTATTTGGTTTTGTTTAATGAGCAGCTATGGGCAAAAGGCAATCTAAGAATATGAAGCTTTACTGAAAACTATAATAAAAAATAGTAGGACAAAACCAGATAGTTTTACATGTCTCTGATGAGACTGTAAATTCCGTGAGAGCGTCAAGGTCTGATTCCTTTTTGTATGCCCAGTGAGTGGTGACTCTGGTATTTTATTGATCTATGCAGTTAAATATTTTGGTGAATGGATGGGTTGCAGCTAGTCCCAGTGATGCACACAGGAAAAGGACTTGTAACTCCCCGTACTACGGTGATAATGGGAGAAACCCTAACACAGACCTGGGGTTGTAATAATAGCAGTACTGAAAACTGTGGGCTAGAATTTTAACTGAGGTACTGAGGAAAAAAAAAAAAAAGGTGTTTGAAGGGACTGAAGAGACAGCTCAGCAGTTAAGAGCACTGGCTCTTCCAGGGGACCCAAGTTTAATTCGCAGTGCACATATGTTGGCTTATAACCATCTGTAACTCAATATCTAAGACCACCAGGCACTGATGTGGTGCTCAGGCACACGCAGACAAGGCGTCCAGACCAGAGCAAAATAAATAAAACTTAAAGATAATAAAATACATCTTAAAAGAAGAAAGTTTGTGTTTGGTTTTGTAGTTTTTGTTCATTTGTTTGTTTGGAGAAACACAGGAAGGGTAAGCCCACGCTGGGGGTCGTGCAGCCAGCACCCTCCTGCCTGGGTGCTGAAGAACATTTATTCTTCTACTGTGACATGGATCAGAATCCTGTTGGTTCTGGAAAGTGACTGCCAAGTATCAGATTTTACTCAGAATCTGCGCTCTTTCCTCTTGGTCACATGCTTAGTACTACCCACAGCATGATAAAGGCTTCACTTCCTGCTTTTAAAAGGCATACCAAAAAAAAAAAAAAAAAAAAAGCTGGCATCTAATGCTAGTCATGAAAATTGAGAGACAATCAAGAAATCTGCAGGTTGATTAAAAAAAAAAAACTTTAGTGAGAAAAGGTGCAATGAACTGTACAGGATCCTAAAATGTTAATTAAATTCAAACACTGTCAAGATAGTTATAAAAGTCTAGAGAAAATGGTTTTGGTTTTTTGTTTTGTCTTTCTAGATAGGGTTTCTCTGTGCAGCCCTGGCTGTCTTGGAACTCACTTTGTAAAACAAGCTAGACTTAATTCAGAAATTCTCCTGCTTCCACCCACATCACCCCCCCATGCTAGGATTACAGGCGCGCACCACCATGCCTGGCCTACAGTGATGCCTTTAAGATGGTGGTTCTGAACTGTCCTAATGCTGCAGCCTTCCAATACAGTTCCTCATGTTGTGGTGACTCCCAACCATGAACCTATTTTTGTTTCTATTTCATAACTGCAATTTTGTTACTGTTATGGATTGTGATATAAATAAATGGGTTTTCTGATGGTCTTAAACAGCCTCTATGAAAGGGTCATTTCAGGGTTGAGACCCACAGGTTGAAAACGGCTGCTTTAAGAAAATCAATTACTTGTCAGGCAGTGGTGGAACACGCCTTTAATCCCAGCACTCAGGAAGCAGAGGCAGGCGGATCTCTGTGAGTTCGAGGCCAGCCTGGTCTACAAAGTGAGTCCAGGATAGCCAAGGCAAAACAGAGAAACCCTGTCTTGAAAAACCAAAAAATAAAAATTAAAAAAAAAAAAAACTATGTTACTTTTTCTTACTTTTATCAATGTGTTCAATCTCAGGCTAGTCAGCTTCTTTAAAAATGTAAGGTGAAACTTGAAAAAAAATTAAAATTAAAGATGCACAAAATTTCCATATGTAACACTTGCTTTTTGAAAAAGCTTTTTTTTGGCAGGGACCATTATAACACTTAATTTACTTCCTTTGGCGAATTGAAAGAATATACATACTACTGATTGATATTACAAAGGCAACTGTGCAACATGGGAAGCTATAATCCTGAGAAGATTATACATCCAGGTATGTGTTCAACAATATTAATAAACACATTATAAGTTACAAAATGGAGAAATAAAACTTGACTTGCAGCCGGGCATGGTGGCGCCTGCCTTTAATTCCAGCACTTAGGAGGCAGAGGCAGGTGCATCACCGTGAGTTCAAGGCCAGCCTGGTCTACAAAGCGAGTCCAGGACAGCCAAGGCTACACAGAGTGACCCTCTCTCGAAAAACAAAAGCAAAAACAAAAACAAAAAAACCCCACCAAAAAACATAAAACAACTTGACTGCATTCTACAGTCTCAAGGAAAGAAAATAACGACAGTCTTCCCATACCCCTTTGTGTTCAGGCTCTTCAGAGGGTGTGGCTAACAGTATCCCAGATTGCAGGATACCAAGGAACAGGACAGGAGCTCTGTGCCTGGACACAGCCCCCTTTCTGTTCATGTGTAGGTCTACCTGTACTCTGTAGACCCAGTAGTCAAGGTATGACACCCCAAAGGAAGGTGAGCTTTGGATCAGCAGCCATGTTGCCTTTCTGACTGAGAATACTTTGAAGCATTTATTTCATCTCTATGACTCTTATATTATTTGTGAGATAACTATAGCTGTTTTACATAGTAAACCCTAAAAACAACAAAACAGCTGGAGGACTCTAGACACCTACTCTGCTTTAGAGACATGGGTATGAGCACAGATAGTGACAGAGGTGGGAAATGACGGCAGGACACAGCCCACTGGATTATTCTAAAAGCACACGCACACAAAAAATTGCAACCGTCTAAAGAAAAGTCACTCTACAACAGAAACGTTCTTTTCTTAACCGTCTGTTGCTCCAGTGTCTCTCCATTCCTTTTATTTTTAATTGAGTGTCGACACTTTAATAGTTCATACAAACAGGTAGAAAGGAAAGGGTTTTATGGCTTCCTTCCTTTAAACTGTTTCCCAGAAGAATGGCCACACGCGGGTCCAAACACAACACATGACTCAGGACCTCAACAGAGAACAACACAACACTCCTGTTCCCATCCTCCCTGCATCACCCTCAGCCCTGCGGGATGAAGTCAGCCTCTCACAGGACGCCAACCTCACAAGTTCTAAAAAGATGCTCCAGATAGGAGACAGAAGAAGCTTGCCGGAGAACCAGGCGCCGTCTGCTGTCCCACCAGGAAGAGTTCCGCTGTGCCACACCCTTTTCTTTCCAAAGCCAAGCTGCTATTCAGTCCTGACTTAACTCTCTGTAAGACAACTGACCTTATGTTTGGATATAAAATGAAGGGAATAAACTGAAATCTCTTTTTTCAAGCAATTTCTGAAGCAAAACTGAAGAGCCATGATATCTCTGTCAGATCCTTTTGCTTTGTGTTAAATTTGATATTTATATGGAGTAGGGTGTGGTGGCATGCACCTTGAATACCATACTCCAGAGGCACAGGTGGGCGGGTCTCTATGTGTTGGAGGCTAGCCTGGTCTACATAGCAAGTTCTAAGATAGACAAAGCCATATGGTGAGAGCTTGCCTCATAAGAAATAACAAAATGCATATGGTGGGGGAGGGATGGAGCTGGAGAGATAGCTCAGTAGTTAAAAACACTTGCTCTTCTAGAGGACAGAATCTCAGTTCCCAGGATTCATAGCTGTCTAATTCCAGCCCCAAGGGATCTGACACTTTCTTCTGGTCTCTGTGGGTACCTGCACTCACATGCATACTTAATGTTGGGCGCGGTGGCGCACACCTTTAATCCCAGCACTCGGGAGGCAGAGGCAGGTGGATCACTGTGAGTTCAAGGCCAGCCTGGTCTACAAAGCGAGTCCAGAATAGCCAAAGCTACACAGAGAAACCCTATCTCGAGAAACCAAAACAAACAAACAATAAAAAAAACCCAAAAAACAAACAAACAAACAAACAAACAAAAAACACCATTACCAAAGCAACTTATAAAAGAAATAATTTATTTGGGGCTTATGGTTTGAGAGGGTTGGAGTCCATGACCGTTATGGTAGGGAGCATAACTAGCTGAGAGCTTGTATATTAATCTACAAGTAGACAGTGTGTGTGAGGGGGATATAAGGCTGACTCTGAGACTGAAAAAGGTGCCAGTTTTTGAAACCTCAAAGCCCATCCACAGTGACACAGCAGTCTCAAGCAAGGCCACATCTCCTAATCCTTCCCAAATAGTTTTACCAGCTGGGGGTTGTAGAAGGACTCTCTTGTGTATTGTATAGATGCAACACCTGTCAATTAAAAAAAAACCTATGGCCTATAGCTGAGGCAGGAAACAGGTGGGATATCCGGCAGGCAGAAGGGATTCTGGGATAGAGGCAGATGCTAGAGATTGAGCCGCCAAGATGTGAGGCAGACGGATGCATAGCGCCTGAGCTCAGGTAACCAGCCACGTGGCAAAAATGTAGATTAGCATAATGGGCTATTTTAAGTTATGAGCTAGTCAGAGAAAAGCCAAGCTCTGTGGCCAACCTATCTGTATAATATTTAATGAATCTCATGAGTAGTCATTCCAGGAACTAAGAAAGAGAAGGAAAAACCACCCACACAACATAATGACCACCTCACTATAGGGGACGAAATATCCACACATAAGCCTATGGGGCCGTTCTCTTCCAAACCACCACAAGCAGCAGGAGCTGCAAGCATGTGGTTCTGAATGTGAGCCTGCAGCACGTGCATAAAAACCTGAGTGTGGCTGTGCATGACAGGTGGCAGCTCCCAAGGGCTTGCTGGCCACACTGCCTAGCCAAACAGTAAGACTGCAGTTCAATGAAAGGTGCAAAGCAGAAGAAAAGGACACCCAACACACTCCTCTGTCTGGCCTCTTCCTGCCTTCCCCCGCACCTCCATACACACAAATACAGAAAAGAAGAATGCCCAATAATGTTTATTCCACAAACTACTATCTGTAAAACACTTTCAAATACTTAAAGGTTTAATAAAGTGCAGCTCATAGGCCCGCCCACTGCCCATTTCTGCAAAAGCATTAAAGTTTTATGAAATACAGCCATACTAATTTGTTCATATATAATCCAAGACAGCTGTCCAGCCACAATTGCAAAGGTAAGTAGCTCTGATAGAGACTGCATGGTCTATAAAACCAAAAATATGTGGCCTTTTCACAGAAAAGGTTTAATTAGAGGGTCTTAGACTTTAACAATCATCTCTAGCACTGGGGCAGCTTATTAACACAGCTGTGCTTGTCCTCAGAGATCACAGTCTCTCAGAAGCTGCTCTCTATGAACTAAACATTGAGAGCCACTATCCTATCTTATCCAGTCATAGGTTAGCATTGTGTCACAATATCTAAACTAATAAAAGAGGCTAGCTAGCACAAAATGAAAACTGAGGCATTAAAAAAAAGAGAGAAGCTGGGCGTGGTGGCGCATGCCTTTAATCCCAGCACTCGGGAGGCAGAGGCAGGCGGATCACTGTGAGTTCGAGGCCAGCCTGGTCTACAAAGCGAGTCCAGGACAGCCAAGGCTACAGAGAAAGACTCTGTCTTGAAAAACCGAGAGGTGGAGGGGAGGGAGGGAAAGAGGGAAGGAGGGGAAGAAAGAAGAGAAGAGAAGAGAAGAGATGAGATGTGATGGCTCAGTGGTAAAGGCATTTGCCTGAGGTAGATTCCTAGAGCTCATGGTGGAAAGAAAAAGCTGATTCCTGCACATGGTTTCCTGACCTCCACATTGGTATTGTGCATAGAACACGAACACACACACACACACACACACACACACACACACACACACACGCTGTGTATATACACACATACAATATTAATAAATTAACTTTTAAAAAAGAGAAATATGATAGATCTCTGACGCACATGGAATTCTTGGTAGCTAAGAAAATACATTTGAGGTAGGCATGGTGGTGGGTGCCTATAAACCCAGCATTCTGAACATGGAGGCAGGAGGATTGTGAATTCAAAACCCAGCCCAGGCTATATAGCAAGTTGCAGGCCAGTCTGGAAAACACAAGAAGGCCCTGTTAATTACAAAAAAAAGAAAAAAAAAAAAACCCCAAAAAACAAAAACAAACACAAAAACAAAAAACACCTGCACTGGCTGCACAGACTTCTAACCCTGCTGCTGGGGAGGAAAGGGAGGAAGGACTTAAGTCCAAGGACTACCTGGGCTACAGAGACGGTTCAAGACCAGACTGAGCAATTAAGCAAGATCCTGTCTCAAAATAAAACCTCTTTGCAAGAAGACAAGAGGGAAGGAACACGTGGTTGCCACAACCACCCCACAATTCTTCAGCCTGCACCTTAAAACTAATTCACCGGAAATGTAACAAGAAACCTGGACAGCCCCCAGCACCAGGAGTGCTTGGTATGTGAGGACCACATGCAAGGAAGAGCCTGGCGATGCCAGCCCTCAAATCCAAATGTCTTGACGGTGTCCAGACATACAGCTACCCGGGAAAGAAGCTAGGTAAATAAGTAAGTCATCATCATCATCACCAATAACACAAAAAACTTTTTAAAAATAGAACACAAACACCTCTTTAAAAACACATGCATGTAACAGAAACTAGTTGCTGCTGCTTCAAAGTCTTTTAAAATAGCAGAATGCATCCTTCTGATTTCCTGCTGCCGTCTTACAAGAAGGAAGTTGGGTGTGTATGTTATGAATTTATAAGGTCACGGTTAGCACTCACACCTAAAACATGCGCAGCTACCACATGCAGAGGAAACCAGATTAAAATAAGATGCTTTAAGAACACTTACTGAAACTGTGGTACATACACACTATAGAATACTACTCAGCTATTAAAAACAAGGAACTCCCGAAATTTGTGGATAAATGGATTGAGCTAGAAATGATCATAATGAGTGAGCTAACCCAGAAGCAGAAAGACTCAAACGGTATATACTCACTTATATCTGCATACTAGCCCAAGGGGCATGTCCCACGAAAGCCTTCACTTACCAGGAAACTGGGACAGAGGGGAGGACATTCTATTGGGACTCTAGATGAGAGAAGCATGGGAGAATAGCAAAGTAGAAGGATCCAGAGGGTCCTAGAAACCTATGAGTAGAACATTATGAAAGGCAGATTTGGGCCCAGGGGTCCCGCTCAAACTAAGGCACCAGCCAAGGACAATACAGGTGGTAAACTTTAAACCCCTACCCAGATCTAGCCAATGGACAGAACAATTGAGTGGAGAGCGGGGTATGACTTTCACACAAGCTCTGGTGTCTCATATTTGACCATGTCCCCTGGAGGGGGAGACCTGGTGGCACTCAGAGGAAGGATAGCAGGCTACCAAGAAGAGACCTGATACCCTATGAGCATATACAGGGGGAGGAAATCCCCCTCAGGAACAGTCATAGGGGAGGGGAATAAGGGAAAAATGGGAGGGAGGGAAGAATGGGAGGATACAAGGGATGGGATAACCATTGAGATGTAACAAGAATAAATTAATAAAAAAAATTTTTTTTAAAGTAAAAAAAAAAAAAAAAAAAAAGAACACTTACTGAGGCAAGAGTTATAAAACATTATCACGAGAGAGAGCAAGAATGAAGGCTGTAATTACTGCTCGGTGGTATGCCCACTACACACTTATGGTTCTGATTAATCAATAGACGGATCCCCGCATCCTTTGTTGAGTGTTCAAACGAACGAACCCCTTGCAGGGCTGAGGACATAGCTGAGTGGCAGAGAACTCGCTGCATCTGAGAGGCCCTGTGTTCAAGCCGCAGTGCCCCTCCCCACTGATAAAAGGCAAGGAGATATTTTGCTCTGGTTTGGAGAAACTACGGAAAGATTATACAATACTATAACTTGTAAATCTTTAAGAATTATATCTTAGTATTTAGAAACAGTCCTACCCAGACAGGAGCCTGCAATGAGGCGGTCAGACAACTATTCAAGGAGACAGCAACAGAAGATGGTCCAAGCTGCAGGATCCTATCTCCATTACGATTTCTAGGGGTTTCCTCTCTCACAGACGATCTGAAGAAAATCCTTTGCTGCCTTCAGCTTTTTCAGAGAAAGATTACAAAAACGACACACTTGTCTTTTTTCCCCCCCGTCATGAAACTTATCGACCTCACAGATCTGTGTGCCAGGGCAGGTTCCTGTCTCTACAGGCAGCTTCTTCTTCCCACACCTCGCTTAGACATTTGCATATCTCTAAACCAGAGACAGGTAACTGAGGCACCTAAGGCAATCTTTAGTGTCACTCTGTTCCTCGCCCTACAAGTGGGGTTTCTTCTAACAAGTAGCTCGTATTTTTAAAAATCATACTTACGTGCTCTGCCTGGAAAAGTCACTTTTTAGTAAAACGTTATCTTTAGCACCAAAATCGTTTATTTGCTTCGGAAAAGTAATTTTTGACAAGTAATTTTTGAAAAAACGAGTAAGCCTCTTCCATTTTAGCTCAAGTAATACAGATTATATGTTCAGTCAACCATTAAAAGTTCAGAATTTGGGGCCAGATGTAGTGGCACACACCTTTACTCACAGGCATCAGGAGGAAGTGCAGGTGGACCTCTGAGTTTGAGGCCCGCCTGGTGTACAGAGTTCCAGAACAGCAAAGGCTACACAGAGAAATCCTATCTTGAAAAGCCAAAACAACAACAACAACAACAACAACCAGAATTCATGTCTTAGAGCAGCAACCACACAACATTTAAAAGAGCAAAATATTTTTATCATTTGTAACCACTTCTCATTATGAACTAAACCTTCTACTAACCAAATTAACTAGAGGCCCCAATTGGTAATTTGAAACATGATTTGTACAAAACTTGAAAAAAAAAAAACTATGCTTAAAGATTAAAAAGTAATAGTTTAAGGGAAAACAAACAAACAAACAAATAAACCTAAATATAAACGGATTTTCAATGCAGGCGCAGAAACTCACCTCCATTTGCACAGCAGCAATGCCCTGGTCATAATGGCCCATGAGGTTAGGGAAAAACGTCATGTTGTAGGCCATTTTCACACATCTGGGAACAGTGATTGGCTCACAGGTGAAAAGGCTGTGCCCCCGAACGAGGGGTAGGAAAAGGCATGTCAACAGAAACGGGGACATTTCCATTTTCTTCAGACTCCCGATGATTTTACCACATGGTTTGGGCTACTCTTACCGCTCCTTTCATCATCAGAAGACTCTCAACCAGAGATTAAAAACGTGCAAATCCCTCATTTCGTTACTTTTACCATTGTGAAGGAAGTTGTTTCCTGAAAGTGAGTTCTGGGTCAACTGCTGTAAAAACAAACCCGGAGTGTGTTATCAGCAACATCTGTCACACAATCACATTTATGTCAAATTTCATTCTAGGTAGCTGACGCTGGGGGAAAAAAAAAAAACCTATGGAAAATTCCATCCTAGCAAGATACGTTTCCACCTGCCTTGGCGTGGAATGTATCATTTTGCTAAGGAAGCCTCAATTCTAGCAATGATGGAAGGCTTATACTGTCTGGAAACACTGGGTAAGAGAGAGGCACTGCGTGAGCAAGTTGGGGTGGGGCGGGAAGGGCTGTGGGGTGGTTAGAAGTGTAAAGGTGTCAGTGTCTGGGGGGAAAAAAAGTCAGGCCAAGTGGGATTCCCTAAGATCCAGAGGCCCTCAACTTCAGCTCCTCTCTACAACAGCAGTCTTCTGCGCTTTTCCTGTTTTCCCAAAGGCGAATCTGTCTGCAGGGGTTGACCGAGGTCTCCTAAGAAGAGCGGGCCTGCGTGCTGACTATTAGCTCCTTTTCCGTCCTTCCTCACCCCCAGCATTTCCCCTTCATCGCGCTCATCCTATGCCCCCCTCTACCCTGAGTGCCACCGGGCGCAAACCTTCCATCGGCAGCTCCTGGAGGTGGGGGGCTCCCCTGAACTCTGGGTGCCCGGCGCCCGCCGCCGGGGCACCTGTTCCCGGGCTGCAGCCGAGCAGCTGCGTCCCGGGCCGGAGGGGACCGGGAGTCACTTTGCAGGAGTTGCGTGGGACTCCGGGGAGACGGACGCACCTGCGGCTCCAGCCCAGGCCGCGGCTCGCCCGCCCCGTCGGGCCCCGGGGGCGCCTCACCTCGGGCGGCGGGCGGCGGCTGTCCCTCGGCGTCGCGCGGCCCCGCCGCTTCAGACGGCCGGGGCGGGCGTGGGCTCGGGCACCGGCTCGGGCTCGGGGGGGGCGCGGGGGCCAGCGTCCGGGCCTCGACCGCCTCCGGGGCCGCACCGGGAGCGAGAGCTGGGCGATCCCGCGAGACTGCGCCGCCAGGTCGGGCGGGCAGGTTGGGGCTCGCGGCGGCGGGACCGGCCCTGCGCCCCGCCCCGCCCAGCCCGCCGCCGCCGCCGCCGCCGCCGCCGCCGCCGTGCGGGGGCCGAGGAGCCCCGGGCCACGCCGGGTCCGCGCAGCAGACCCGGGCGTCCAACCCGGCGCTCAGGAAAGCTCCCTGCAGAGCACACTCGTCGTTCTGGAAGGCAGAAGCCTTAAGCCGCTTGGATCTGCTCCGTAGGGAACCTGGCGGCGGAGAGCTGAGTTACCGTGTAACTTTCTGACTTCTTGCCCATGGAGCCTATTAAGTCGGGGAGTCCGGCTACCCACCTTGAATGGCAGGTGCCAGTGGAATGCCAGCTGCGGCAGGTTCTACAGCTTTTACTGGGACAAAAGCCCCACAGAAACTTACGGTAACTGCTTTAATCAGCGTGGGTTTTTAGTAGCAGCTCTGCCACCATCACTTCAGATAAATTATCTCAAAGGGGCACGTGAGTGGTTAGAACCCTCACTAGGTAGACTTGGTAAGTAGGTACAATAATGGTTACTAATTTGTGGGGTCCTTACATTCACTTATGGCTAATCCATAGGACTCTGGTATGAAGTACAAATGAACTCATTGCTAAGTGCAAAGTTACCCACTGGAGATAGAACCCAGGGCCCTGCGCACACTAGTAATAGCATGCTTGCTGTGTTAAGCTACGGTTCCAGCCTATAAAGTAACTTTTAAATAGACACTGTTATTAGCTGAATCACTGAGCTGCAGAAAATGCCACTTTTCAGTACCTGGATAAAGGACACCAGACAAATAACCAGATGAGATTGGGGAGCTGCAAAACATCAAAGTGGAGATGAATTTGGGGAAAATTCTTTCCCTAGCTTTATCAAAAGTTTAGGGCAAGCCGGGCATGGTGAGGCACACCTTTAATCCCAGCACTTACAAGGCAGAGGCAGGCAGATCTCTGAGTTCCAGACCAGCCAGGCTATACAAACAAAGCCTGCCTTGAAACAAAACAAAACAAAACAGAACAGCTAAGACAACGTAAAAGAGGAGGAAGTGTTAAGCAAATTTTAGGGCGGGCGTGGTGGACCACACCTTTAGTCCCATCACTAGGGAGGCAGAGGAAGAAGGATCGCTGTGAGTTCGAGGCCAGCCTGGTCTACAAAGCAAGGCCAGCCAGGGCTACTACACAGAGAAACCCTGTCTCAAAAAACCACCACCACAGCAACAACTAGTCTTAATCTTAATGTCATTAAAAGCCAGCCAGCTTATGTATTGAATACTGGATTTATATGGAGGATGTTTCTCTGTGGAAAATTGACCTTCCACGTGGGAATAATATTTCTTACAACATTTCTAAGTTTCTAGATAAAAGGAATATATTTCTCATTTGGGTGTGGTGGCACAGGCCTGGAATTGCAGTACTTGGAAGGCTGAGACAGAAGGATCTTAAATTCAAGACCAGCCTAGGTTACAGAGCAAATTGAACCTTGGCCTGGAATACACAGTGAAAGCCCTTGACCAAAATACAGAAGGAAAAAGTATTTATAGCTCCCCTACTCTTACAAGCTTTGTGCACATTTCTCTCATCAGGCTAAAATACCAGAACCAGGCAGTGGCATTTTAATGTGATACATTTAAAATTCATAAACACATACTATATGATTTGGAGGGGAAATGCCATAAATTTATACAGAAGTGCAGTCTATTTTTATCCTTAATTGCATTTAATTATATAGTGAGTAGTGATGAACTAAAATGATTTGGGACATTAGAGGGTGGATTTGGGACTCTCAGGCAATTATCTGTATCATCTTTGTCTTTCAGTGTAAAAGGTTCATTTCAATGGCGGAAGATTAAAAGAGTTCAGAATTGCCGGTTTCAAAGCCTGTCTCCAGGACTGCCTGCTGTGTGAACTTGGGCAGTGCTTAGCCACTCGTTGCTTAAGTTTCATCATCTATAACACAAACTTTTTTCACACAGTGATGTTTTTCTTCATCTTTTTTCCTTCTCGGTCCCTTCATGTTTCTCTGATCTGATGCTGGAGAGGTGGTCACTGAAAGTTAGGGCAGATTTTCACTTTTAATGTGAAGCGTATTTTTCAAAGGTATAGAAATTTTAGGGAGGATCTCTCCCCCCCCTCCTTTATTTTTAATTTTTAATTTTTTGTTTTTGTTTTGAGACAGAGTTTCTCTGTGTAGCCTTGGATATCTTGGACTCACTCTGTAGACCAGCCTGGCCTTGAACTCCCAGAGATCCATCTGCGTCTGCCTCCTGAATGCTGGGATTAAAGTTGTGTGCCATCAACACCCAGCTGATAGTTTTCTCTCTTAACACGTAAAATATTCCACTCCACTCTTCTTTTGTACTGTTTCTCATCTGTCCTTCTATAGTGAATTTTCTCACCATCACATATATTAACTAAGTTCTTTTGTAATCAGATATTACAAAAATATTCTTTAGCAACTTGAATAAGCTGCCTTCTAGTCCTAGTTGCTAAGAGTCAGATTTTTGTCAAATGCTTCTTCTGTATCCATTAAAGTGAACATATGACTTTTCTTTAGCTTATTCATGTGATGAGCTGTATATACTGATTCTAAAGTGTTGAACCAAAGAATTAATCATGGTTATAATGTATAATTTTAAATGATCAATCTTTTATTTATTTTTAAATTTAAATTTGTGTTTATGTGTGCATGTGTGTGCCTGCTTGTTTTATATGCACCACTTGCATGCAATGCCCATAGAAGCCAGAAGAGGGCATTAGAGTCCCCTGGAACTAGAGTTACAGGCAGTTGTGAGCGGCTTGGTGTAGGTTTTAAGTGCCCCTCAGTAGAAGATTGGATAAAGAAACTGTGGTACATTTGCACTATGGAATACTACTCAGCTATTAAAAACAAGGAATTCCCGAAATTTGTGGACAAATGGATTGAACTATAAATAATCATAATGAGTGAGTTAACTCAGAAGCAGAAAGACTCAAATGGTATATATTCACTTATATCTGGACACTAGCCCAAGGGGCAGGTCCCATGAAAATCTTTACTTATAAGGAAAGTGGGACAGAGGAGAGGACATCCTATTGGGACTCTAGGTGAGAGAAGCATGGGAGAATGGGGAAATAGAAGGATCCAGAGGGTCCTAGAAACCTACAAGAAGAACATTAGGATAGGCAGATCTGAGCCCAGGGGTTCTGCTCAAACTATGGCACCAGCCAAGGACTATATGTGTAGTAAACATCGAACCCCTACCCAGATCTAGCCGTGGACAGGACATTCTCCACAGTTGAGTGGAGAGTGGGGACTGACTTTCACACAAACTCTGGTGCCCCATTTTTGACCACATCCCCTGGATGGGGAGGCCTGGTGGCACTCAGAGGAAGGATAGCAGGCTACCAAGAAGAGACTTGATACCCTATGAGCATATACAGAGGGAGGAGGTCCCCCTCAGTCACAGACATAGGGGAGGGGAGTGGGGGAAAGTGAGAGAGAGGGAGGAATGGGAGGATACAAGGGATGGGATAACAATTGAGATAGAATATGAATGAATTTAAAAAAAAAAAAGAACCAAACCCATGTCCTCTGCAGCAAGTGCTCTTAACCTCTTAGTCACCTCTTCATACCCTTATTTTATTTGTGTGTGTGTGTGTGTGTGTGTGTGTGTTTGTGTGTGTGTGTGTGTGTTAGGGTTTTATTGCTGTGAAAAGACACCATGACCATGGCAACTCTTATAAAGGAAGATATTTAACTGGGGCTGGCTTACAGTTCAGAGGTTTAGTCATGTCAGGAAGCATGGCAAAATACAGACAGACATGGGGCCATTGCGGTCTACACCACCACAGTGTGTGACAGTGTGTGGGTGCATGCAAGTGACTACAGGTACGCACAGAGGCTGGAAACATTGGATCTCCCTAAGCTAGAGTAAGCTAGAGCTGCCTCAACGGGGGAGATTGTACTCTACAAGAGCACTTTAATGGTTAACCCATCTCTGCAGCTAGTACAGTCATTTTATACACTGTCAACTATCTCATAATATACGTATTTTATGTTTACATTAAGAGATACTTGTCTGTGTGATATTTTTGTCCAGTTTTGGCATTTGGGCAATGCCACTTTCATAAAATGTGCTAGAAAATATTCCCTCTACTTTGTCTTCTGGAAGAGATTTATGGAGTTAATCTTAGCATTCTTAATCATGTGGCTTTAAATAGTTCTTCTGTTTGCTTTTTAACTTTTTTCTCTCTGCTACTCCCATCACATAAATGAGCCAGGGTTTGGATAGTATTTTCCATTGCTTTCCCCTTTTTGGTTTAAAAGTTTCTATTGATTTATCTTGAGCTCAGAGCTTCTCTTCTCAACCATGTCTCATCCATTAATATTAATGGTTCCATCAAAGGCATTCTTTATTTCTGTTACAGTGGCTCCTAAAAGATTTTTCTTCCTCTTCTTCTTCTTCTTCTTCATCATCATCATCTTGTTCTTGTCTGCATATATGTACACACACTTGTGCAAGCCTAGTGCCCACAGAGCCCTGAAGATGGTATTTGATCCCCTGGGACAGGCAGTTATGGGTTACCATGTGTGTGCTGGGAGCTGAACCCAGGTCCTCTGCAAGAGCAGTAAGTGTGCTTAATTGTCAAGCCAACCCAAGTTTCTAGGGGTTTTTCATATCTAGGAAATTCTAATTCACTCTCCTTAGAGTTTCTGTTTCTTAATTTTTCCCATTTGTCTTTCTGCATTTCCTGCTGCTTTCGTTAACTGTTGTTAGGTGGCTCTCATAATTCCAGTGTCACTGCTGTATCTGACGCTTGCTCTGATGCTTGCTCTGCGTCCTCAGACTGTGGGGTTGGCTTTCTGGTGCCTTGAGATTTTTGGTTGAAAGCGGAACAAGATCCATCAGATGAATGAAGCTGCAGCCGTGTGACTTTTGTCAGTGTGCACAGGGAGGGAAGGCTGTTGGAGTCACCCAGGCTTTTCGCCTTAGTGATGCAGAGGCTGGGAATTCACAAGAAGGTCACAGGCATCCCCCTGCCTCTGCCTTCCTGAGTGCTGGGATTAAAGGTGTGTGCCACCTCCCTGGGCTCACAAGGATGTGTTAAGTTTTCAACCTCCTTTGAGAAGACAGGTGGCTGGAGGGGCTGGGGTTTAATATTTTATTTCTCTATTTGGTTTAGGTTCCCAGTAATTTAGGTTCTAGTAGTTTCTCTGTAGTTCTAGTTCCTAGTAGTTCCTAGTAGTTTCGCAACAGCCTTCTGTGTTGTGTCTGTCAGCTTTCTATCATGTGGCCATGCCTGAGGGAAGCGCCTTGTAACGGGACATTTATTTTTGCCTCATGGTTCCTGCCCATGGTCACTTGGCCCTGTTGCTTTTGAGCCTGTGGCAAGGCAGCATGCCATGACTGCAAAGTGTGGTGGAGATCTCTGCCGCTCACCTCCTGGGAGCAAAGAGAAGACAGGAAAGGGATACACTTTCCCTCTGTGCTTGTGGCCACACCCCCGTGGCGTTGCTCAGACCTTCTAGTACACCCTGCCTCTGAGGGGGCGTGTGTGGATAAGCGGGTAGAGACGGGGCGCATGCCTTAAGGACCGTGTGGAAGTCAGAAGACAGCTTCCAGGAGTTAGCCCCTGCTTCCACCGTGAGCTCCAGGAAAAGGAACTTGAGCTCTATTACCCGCCATGTTGCTGCCACCCAGCCTCTTAGAGGCTCACCAGCCCTCTATAGCACTAGCGGTTAGGGACCCGTTCTTTAACGCATGAGCCTTTGAACAGCGTTCAAGGTCTGAATTATAGTAGTCACATCTCAAAAACAGTTACCTCCTCTCCCCTCCCTCCTGGATATAGAAGAGGATTTTTCTTTGACTCTCAGTGGGAGACCCTAAGAGTAAAACTTACAGCCATGGGTGTGGCCCCCAAAGACGAGGTCCACCTGAGCCTCTAGCAACTGAGCGGTGACCACTGTGGTGTCGCTCCCTGCTCCAGTTCCTCCGGAGGACTCTGCTGGCGGGCTCTGCTTTGGTCAGCTGGCGTTCTCTCTCTCCATCTGTTTGCCCTACCAAACAGTTTGACCCATGGCCTTTCTTCTCTGTCAGATTTAAACAACTCAGAAAGAGCTGTTGATTTTTATTTGTTCAAGTGTTTGTTGATTGTTAGGACAGCGTGACGCTTTCTAAGTTCTTTGTATGCCATATCGGAAGCTCAAAAATATGTATTACTTTAAGAATTTTATCGATAATTCCAAAGCCAGGTGGTGGCGGTACACTCCTTTAATCCCTGCACTCAAGAGTCCAAGCCAGCCTGGTCTACAGAGCAAGTTCCAGGACAGCCAAGGCTACACAGAGTATGCATTATTGGTAATTCCGACCTTAAAAGAGCAAGTTTCTCAAAGCTATTTAAAAATGCCAAGAGCAATGAGGCCCTGGGTTCAGTCCCTGAGATCAATAATAAAAATTATGATGGCAGGAGTTATACTCAGTTAGGAAAGTCACATGGTTTGACGCTCCTGTTAGGAGAACACTCTAATACATCATAGATAGGCTTAGTGGGTCATAGCTCTAATGCCAATGCTTGGGCTTGCCGTGAGTTTTAGTCCAATGTAGACTACAAAGCGGGACCCTGTCTCAAAAAAAAAAAAAAAAAAAAAAAAAAAAAAATCATTATAACGCAATAGTGAAAGGATGTTTGCTGGAATGAACGGGTGGTGGGTGGAATGAGAAATGTCCTCCATAGTACTGGGCATGTGAATGCTGAGTCCCAGTTGGTGGCCATATTTGAGAGATTTAGTTGCCTTGGTCTTGCTGGAGGAGGGAAGCATATCACCGGGAGCAAGCTTTGAGATAACCAGTCTCTTCCCTGCTTCCGCTCAGTGTCACTTCCTGTTCGCTCGCTCTGCCTTTGCTTATAGGTCAAGAAGTGAGCAGACTGCTTTCTGCTATGCTGTTCCCACTGTTATGGGTTCTAACCCTCTGCAGCCATAAACCCAAATAAGCCCTTCCTTTTAAGTTGCCTGGGCCAGGGTGTTTTACCACAGCAACAGAAAAATAACCGTTAGGGTCTCTATTGCTATGAAGAGCAGTGACCATGACCACGGCAGCTCTTATGAAGGAAAACATTAAATTGGGGCTGGTTACAGTTCAGAGGTTTAGCCCATTATCGTCATGGCGGGAAGCATGGCAGCGGGCAGGCAGACATGGTGCTGGAGGACGAGCTTAGAGTTCAGCAGGCAGCAGGAGGGAAGACCATGAGCCACTAGACTTGGCTTGTGAGCTTTTGAGATCTCAAAACCCACCCTCTAGTGATGCACTTCCTCCAACCAGGACACGCCTACCTCAAAAGGCCACGCCTCCTAATTTTCTATGAGCCAATGGGGACCATTCTTACACCAATATAGTAACCTAATATAGAATGTAATAGTTTAAGTAAGTTACATAATTTGGTTTTTTGTTTGTTTGTTTGTTTGTTTGTTTTGGTGAGAGGGTTGTTTTTGTTTAAAAAATTTTTTTAAGACAAGGTTTCTTGGTGTAACAGAATCCTGGCTGGCATGGAACTTGCTTTGTAAACCAGGCTGCCCTTGAACTCACAGAGTTTGACCTGCCTCTGCCTCCTGAGTGCTGGGATTAAAGGCGAGCGTCACCATACCCGCCAGTAATTTATAAACTGTGGAAACTTCCGTTGCCTTATTTATCCAGGCATCATCAGCCCATCACTAGGCATTGCAAATACATGCAATAATAAATTTCTTCATTTCTGACATTTTCACCAAGGCTTGTTCATGAACACAGAGTGTTTGCATGGGTCCCTTTCCCTTTGAAGCCCTCTCCCAATTCCATCTTCCCTGAAGGCTTGAGAGCTCTTCCCACGGCTCAGATTTCATAAGTGGCATTTGTTAATTTATTCTTGCATTGACTTGAGGGCAAATGTGAACATTACTTAAACACTAACCTTCACATGAAATGCATTGTCTGTTGCTTCCCGCTGTAAAGTCTAAGTGCTGTGATGTCTGCAGCATGATAATTAACCTTTGTGCTGCGTCCACTCAGCTAGCCAGACACGATAAACCGTCTAGTTACTACGTCTAGTATGACTGGGAAAGTAAACTTTCAATGCAGTAGTAACATGACACGGTGGGATAGAGCCACATATTTTAATGACAGTTTGATGCATAAGATTGCCTCTTTAGAGCTCTGGTGTTGTCGTTTGCAAATAAGGAGACATAATGCTGAGGAAAAATGGCCTCAGCCTTATTAATGCTTTGTTTGAGTCACATTTTTATTTCTGTGAATTTACTTTGCTGGGTTTTGTTTTCAGTGGCTTCAATACTTGCCCTCTGGTTATCTTTAATATTTAATATCTATCTTTTTATTTTCCTTTAGCAAAGCCATATTAAGTCAAATATTTGAAATAAGCATTTTCCCCTCAAGCTACTAGCTAACATCTAGAAAAGGGCTTCTGTAAAAAGCTTAGTGATTTAGATAATAACTAAGTTACTTTCCTTTGATGTGAAAATCTAAATTTATACCTAATTGTATATCCTGGGCTGCTAATGGCTCTGTGTGGTTTTAAAAATTGCTCTAAAAATAGATGGAATAAATTCATAGATTATAAGAATTAAAATTGTTAAAATGTTGATACTACCCAAAGTAAGATAGAGTCAATGCTCATATAACAATTCAAATGAGCTCTCTCGCAGAAATGGATACATTTGTATGGATCACACCTGTTGCTGTGATTGACTATGGCAAAAGTGACTTAAGGGAGAAAGGGCTTACTTTGGCTCATAGGGCTGCAGTCTACGATGGCAGAGAAGTCGAATTATCAGGAGCTTAAAGCAACTGGTCACATCATAACCACAGTCGAGAAACAAGAGAGATGAATATTGTCAGATCACTTTCTTCTTCTTACAGGACCCAATCCTAGGGCATGGCACTGCCCACAGTTAGGATAGCTCTTCCTACTCAGATAATCTAGCCAAGGAAGCCCTCGCTGATGTGTGCAGGGCCTTGTTTCTTAGTTCTTCTCAGATCCAGTCAGATTGACAACCAATATCAATGGTCATTACAAGCCTGCCTCTGGTCAGTCTGACACCCAAAGGCATAACTTTTAAAGCATAATACCCCACCTCTTGCCCCCACCTTAGAAAACAACAACAAAATGCCTTCATCTGACATGCAAAGTCTCCAGGGTCGCTAACACTGCCAACCCCCTTTAAAGGGCTGAGAGTCAGCCAGGTGCAGTGGCGCACACCAGTAATCACAGCCCTCAGGAGGCAGAGGCAGATGGATGTCTGTGAGTTCGAGACCAGTGTGGTCTACAAGAGGAGTCCAGGACAGCCAAGGCTACACAGAGAGACCCTGTCTCAAATAAACAGATAATAAAATAAAAGTCCCAAGTGTCATCTAAGACCCAAGGCAATCTCTTAACTGGCAATTCCAATTTTTTTCCAGCTACAATATTTCAACATGTAAAGACCCAGAGAAAATATTCCTATTCCAAAAGGGAGGAATAGAAGCATGACATGGAATTACCAGACCAAGCCACGGTCAAAACCCAGCAGGGCAACACTCAAGCTCTGCAACTCCATGTCTGGCATCTGGAGCTCACACAATATCTACACGTCTCCAAAAGGCTTGGATCGCCCCTCTCTCTAGCTCTGCTGCCTGCAGCACAGATGTATTCGCTCTTGGGCTGGCTCTGTTTCCCACCTGCTGTCGTCTTTGGCGTATGTCTAGTGCTCCCTGCATCTCCAGCATCCATCCTTGGCAGCTCCAGCTTCCCCTTCAGAACTTCATGCAATGGCCTCTGAGGGTCCCGAACTGTGGTTGGTGGCCTTATTGGACTGGAGATGGAGTAAGAGATCCACCTTTTGATAGATACCTGAGGGTATGTTCAACGGAAGGATTGGCTGAAGGGGAGAGACCCTCATGTAGAGTGGCAGCACAGGACCTTCTTGTCACCTCTCAGGTGCAGAGCTCTGAAGGAAAAGCAGGGCTGATTTTACCTGGAGTCGCTACATCCTGATACCAGAAAGCAGCTTCTTCAAGCTTCCAACATGGGCTCAAGCTAAGCTCTCTAGGAATCCTCCAGGCCTTCAGCACCAGACTGGGACCACCCGGGCATCACAGTAAAGGGCTGGGCAGACACCCAGTTCTTGGCCTCTCCACCACACAGACAGACAGCATTAGACCATCCAGTCCCTGCCACGTAAGCACTCTACTCAGTCTCCTTAGGTGGCGTATAGTCGTTCTGTCTGTTCTGCTCCTCCAGCAATGCTGACTAACGCGTTTGTATTAGGAGACAAGTGACAGAAAGCGTGAGACTGAACACTCAGAGTGTTTAGAGGATGCAGGGTCGGTAAGGTACCTAGGCATAAAATTCTTGAGAGATTTGAGTTCCCACCTACTAGTTTGTAGATGGTTAGCACTTGACGCAATGATTTTAGGTATTTTCTCTTTATGGCAGAGGCCGGGCATGATGGCTCACCTTTAAACCTGGCACTCGGGAGGCAGAGGTAGGCAGATCTCTGTGAGTTCAAGGCCAGCCTGGTCCTCAAAGCAAGTTCCAGGCCAGCGACTATATGGTGAGACCCGGACTCGAGGATTAAAATCTCCTTAAGGCAGAGGCAGATTGCTTATGAACCAGCGAAGCGTAAGCTTCAGAAACTTGGGTCATGCTCTCGCCCTGCCCTGAGCTCTTCTGGATCCTCTCCCTATCCCTGCCTGCCCAGCTTCAAGTTCGTTTTCAAAAAAACAAACAATAACCCAAGAAAACAGCAAAACTCCTCAAAACCAGGAAAACGGAATAAAGCAGCACAGAAAAAGAGGGGAAACAGCACACAAAACCACCGGAGTCTGTTTTACGTCAGTGTGTTACTCCTGAGCGTGAGGCCTACCCCGCCCTTTATCTAAGTGACGTACTGCTGCCTGCACGGTACGCTAGGGCAATGGTGGCACAAAGCTTGTGGGAGTAACCAACCAACAGCGGATTTGACTTAAGGCCCACTCCAACAGCTGGAACCCACACCCAACAGTGCTTAGATGACCAGGACTAAATGGGCCAGGGACCTAGGGTGAAACCAAGCAATTCTCATCTAAAAAAAGAAAGGAATTGTAGTGATAAAATGACTCCTAGGGATATTCTGCTATCTTCATAGATTAGTGCCTTGTTCAGCCGCCAGCAGAGAAGCTTCCTCCTGCAGCAGATGGGAACAAATACAGAGACCAGCAGCCAGACCCAGACATCACACAGAGACAGAGAGACCTTGGAGCATTCATCCTTGAATGGATGTCCCAGCAAATCTCTCCCCTCAGAGCTGAAGGAGCCCTCCAACAAAGGAGGTGGGAGGAATTTTTGTTTTGTTTTGTTTTTTAAACAAAGGGTGCTTAAACTTCAAGCTTCCAGGGTGTCAAAATAAAAAATAACCATGGGGACCAGGGGAAAGGAATAATCCAATTATGGGTTTTGAGGCCATTAACATTTACAAGAGTTGTGCTGAGTTTTCCTAGAAAGAGGGTAAGGAGACAAGAGGAGATGTTTGCTTTTCTTTCTTTTTTTTTTTTTTAATTAGCAACACATGGTATAGAATGAGCCAAGTTGTCTATGTATTGCTCTGACAAGCTGAGAGGTGAGCACTGGGTAGCCGTGCACATGCTAGTCCTGTAGCTCAAAGACCAAAAGATGCCAGTGTGTTCCTCTGCCCTTCCAGACGCTATAGTCTCGTGCCATTCTTCTCCAGCATTGCCCATCCCAGCTCTCCACGAGCTGGGAGAAATGTCTTTCCAGCCATGGGGTGTCTCCAACCCCTTTCCCATGGACCGGATCTCCTCTCCAGCCTCATGCCAACATATTCATAAGTAGAAGTTAGCCGTCCTTGAGGTGATTTTGATGCCCCAAATAGCGGCGGCATATACCTTTAATCTGAGCACTAAGAAGATCTCTGTGAGTTCAAGACCAACCTGGTCTACATAGAGAGTTCTAGGACAGCCAAGGGTTTGTCTCAAAAACAAACAAACAAACAAACAAACAAAAAACCAAAAACAAAAAACAAAAAAAAGGGAAAGAAAAATATAAAAGATTTCACTCTCCAAGTAATGGACAACTGATGTTGATGATGGTGGTGATGATGATGGTGGTGGTGATGATGATGATGAACAACTCTAGTTTGCTTTTGTTTCTTTTCAAACATGGTTTTGAATGATGCCGTTCCACCTGTTTTTCCTACAAGCTTAAAACTGCTATAAAATGAAAGACTACTGAGGGAGAAACAAAGAGGAGGAGAAGAAAGCAGGCAGGCAGAAAAAGAAAAAGGAAGGAAAGGAGACTGGAGACACGATTCAGCAGTCAAGAAGGACTAGCTGCTCTTGCAGAGGACCCTGGCTTGTTTCTCAGCATGCACATGGCTGCTCATAACTGTCTGTAGCCTCAGTTCCAAGGGATCCAATTGCCATCTTCTGCACTTCAAGGTCACCAGGTGTGCATGTGATGTGCTTGCACACATGCAGGCAAAATACGCATGTGCCTAAAAACAAAATGAATCTGAAGAAAAGAATTCTGAGAACTCCTTAGAAGAAGACTAACAGCTTGTTTTGAAGTGTTTCATGGCTGATTTAAAGGGACAAGGGCAGTTGGGCGCTCTCTATTGGGACCTTCAAAAAGTATAGGCCGAGGACTTGATGACATTATTACAGGGATATCCTAAAACATTAGACAGTGGGTGAAAACCAAATTAAGGTCTGTGTGCATTCACACCGTGCTGCCTGGTCCCACTCTCAGTCAGTAATTACTGAGTCCAAGCATGTTATATCTGGAAAGGATCTGAGTCTAGGTCCTGGGCCGTGACTAAAGAAAGACAAGAGGCAGAAATGAGTGGTATTTCCTAACCTAATAGAAAAACTAGACAGGCAAAGACATTTCCAGGAAAGCGTATCTCTTGCTTGTGTTCCATCCAGCTTGTCAAATGGAGTTCTCAGTTAAGAAATCTTACAGCACAAAGCTATCCGCTGTTGTGCTGGGCAGAAAATATTGAAGGACACATTCCTTGGCTTTTCTCCTGGTTAGACTGGTTTAACTATAGTTGGAGTGTTGGCAGCTATATTCAGCAAGGAACACAGCAATTTGAGACATTTCCTAACTACCACGAGCACCAGAGAAGCTGTATTTAGGGGAGAAAACCAAAATTGCCTTGGATCTTTGGCATGTCTGTTAGGTCTGCCTTGATCAATTTGTCTAGCGTTTGAGTCCCCGCAGAAGTATTTTTGCAAACGCCCATCATGTGTTTTTCTAAACTTGATTTGCAGACATTTCCATTTCTGTGGAGGATGGAAACTCTCATGTGCTCAAATGCTTGGTCCTCAGGGGTGGAACTGTGTGGAGGTGTGGCCTGGCTGGAGGCTGTGTGTGTCACTGGGAGTGGGCTCTGAGGTTTGAAATGATGCGTGCCATTCCCAATGTCGCTGTGCCTCCAAATACAGGACCAAGATATGAGCTCTCAGCTGTCCCTGCCGCCATGATGTGAGCTCCCAGCTGTTCCTGCTGCCATGCCTTTGTTCCTCCATCGTGGACTCCGACCCTCTGAAGGTATAAGCCAAATTACATGTTTTCTTTTACAAGTTTGTTTTGGTCATGGTGTTTTATCATATGTATTATCACAAATTGAATAAATGGTCTTTGTGGTCTAGCATATCTGGGATGGAATCATGGCTCGGCCAGTTAAGTCTCAGTTTATAAGCATACGAAGTAAAGAATATAATCACTCATAGCTTGGGCGTGAGGATTACATGAGAGAAGGCACATAAGCCCCTTTCACAATACCTGGCACTTAGAAAGTTCCTGAACTTCCCACCAGGTAGAAACTGGAGTGTTATGCGCTACGCTTTCATTATGTCCATCATGCTGCCATGAAAAAAAAAAAATCACGAGAAAGCTCACGCCAAACTGCTGCAGCTCTTGGAGTCTTTACCACAATGTGAAAGGAAAGAGGCAAAGTCAGTGTTTCCCAAATTATGTCATAGTTATAATAGGTCATAATTGTGGTGGGAATTTTGGCTTCTTTAAAAACCTAATTATGCTACGTGAATATGTCTTTGTTTTAATCCCAGGTGTGGGACATGGGGCTGCTTCAGTTTGTCCATAGCCACTAACTGTGATTTATCTCGTGCTCTAGGAGGCAATGATCTTTGCCAGATGCAAGTAGTTTAATTCTGGGGACACTGGGGAGGATATAAATGGGGGATCCCTGAGAGGACCTATGGCAGCTGCTAGTCCTCCTCCTGCTGTGGTCCCTGCTGTTGTTGGTCCCTGCTGCTGTGTTTGGTATCACTACTGGATTGCTAGATATTCTGACGAAGAAGATTGGACTTACTCCTAGGAACCTGACACCCCTGATCAAGTAGTCTAAAGAGGTCTATGCCCCCTTTTTCCTTTAACCTTCTTTCTCACCTAGCTAGTATTGAGGGGTTGGAAGGGATTGGGGTACAGAAGGGTGGAAGATATAAGAACCCAATGAAGGAGCCCAAAAAAGTACTCCTACACATAATGGGACACTTTTACCTTGATGTTCTAGTACAGCCCTTTATCGGAAATAAAATTATGGGTGTCCAGTGGAAAGTCCGTGAAAACAGAGGCTTGAGGCCTTTCCAGATTGTTCCATAACTGTGACAATATCAGCTCTCCAAAAGTGTGCCGAGTCCCCCTAACACTGGTGATCAAGTATGACTATTTGACAAGTTGAGTTTGCCGTCTTCCATCTGGACATTAAGCCAGGCTCTCGTGTGGTCTTAAGCAGAGCATGGGGCTTCATAGGAGCCATGATTGAAAACACACCTACATACCATGTTTCAGGAAAACCACTAACTATCATGAGCTCATTTCTTTTGCTTGCTTAAATACTGTTCAAAGGTAGAAAAGAAAATCAGAGAAAATTGGAGCTGGAGAGATGGTGGCTTAGCAGTTAAGAGCACTGACCTCTGCCAGAGGGCCCGAGTTCGGTTCCCAGCACCCACAGTGGCTAACAACCATCTGTGACTCCAGTCCAGAAGATCTGATACACCCATTTGGCCTCCTCAAGGAGCAGGCATGACATGGTGCACAGACATACATGCAGATAAAACATCCATACACATAAAATAATGTGAATAAAAATATAGACATTTTCTAAAATTTTTAAAAGAAAGAAAGAAAAAAAAAAAGAAAGAAGATCAGAGAAAATTATTCACTTCCACCTAAGTGTGTTGGGGTGTCTTTGGAGGAAAAAAATGGAGTCTTGGTAAATGATTTCACTAAAGATATCTCCCTAGACATGATGAATAGGGCCAATAGGGAAGAAGAAAGCTGTGGGCCTTGTGCTGTTTGTTTGTTTGTTTGTTTTCTTTTGTTAGCCGAATATAAAGAGCTCCCATTAGTGGTAACTGAGTATCTGTGAGGAAAGCTTACGACCTTGCATGGCTTTGGTAAAGGACCTGGTGTGCCTCTGGCCATGTCATTACATGTTACTGAGAGCAGCCAGTGGAGCTGAAAGCTGGCGAATCTTGCTGTCATTGGATGACATTTAGAACCCGGCATTTCCTCAAAGGCTCCCTTACATGTTATCGAAAAAATGTTACACATTTATTAACATAGTTGAGCAATGAAAATGCAGTTTTCTAACCCTAGTGAGAGAACCACTTCATTCCTAGGTGTGTCTCGTCAACAGCTTGAACCGTGATCAGGCAGGCCTTCAACACAGTTACAAGGGCAGGTCTGTCTTGTGAAATTTCTAAAATATCCTCTGGGATAGCCTGCTTTAAGCAGCTGCCAACATACAGGCCTCATCAACACTGTTTGTGTAAGAGATAAGTCTCCAGAGTGTAGTCTTCGCGCAGGAGAGACTGTGGGAGAGATGCCTGAGTTTGGCACAAAATGTTTCATTTCATAATAAGTTAAGTCTCCATAACATATTAAAACCACTGCAAACACATCTGCAGACATTTCTGTATCTCTTATCTAACAACTCAATCAAGAAGAGTTAAGCATAAACATACAACGCAATGTGTTATGATTATAGCCTCTTAACATGTCATAATAGTGTCATCAAAAAAAAAAAAAAAAAACAACCAGCCTTGGGAGACAAACAGTAAACAGTAGGAAAACTTCCATTATCATGTCTGGACCAACAAACATTTGACATCATTTTAAACTTCCACAGCTTGTGATAAGGAAATAAATCTCTCATAATATTATGGCTGTACCGCGATGAAAATGAAGAGTAAAACTATGACCTATATTATGATAAGACTAAAAGAGACTGAAGTTGGCTGCTAGACAGAGAGACAGAAAGATGTAAAGGAAGAAATAAAAGATGGACATCAATCACCTCACAGGCTTAAGGCTAAAGGAAGGACTTGGAGACATATTGACCATCACCTTTCTGCGAACTTCCTGCATCTTACCGCTCCTCCTCTCCTGTGACCAAAGTTCTGGAAATAATTATTTTGATGATAACGATAATGAGCATTTATTGGGCATTGACTATGAGTCAGGCATTTGTTGAATAATTCCATCTTTTTGTTTAGTTCTGACGATGACTCCATAATCCTAAGGAATGGGCTTGCATCTCTATTTGTCTTATTTTGGAGGTGTTGTACGGGGACTCACCACCATGTGACAGGAACTGGCCTGAGATTCACTATTGTAGTGCTGTCTCCAACTTGTGACCCCCCTCACCTTCAGCCTCTCACGTCCTGGGATAGCAGGAGAGCAACGCCGTCTGCAGCTCTGTCACTACTGTTTTAATTGATGGCTTCCAGACATAGAGTTTCCTACCCAAGATTGCACAGCTGGTGAGTTACAAATGCAGGGTGGGAAGCCAAGGCTCCTGACCACTCATTGCCCACTGCTCACTTGTCTTAGCTCGAGTGTAGCTTTGTACAATCTGGAGTACAGCACAGGCGCTGGCTTTGTGTAGCCCAACCCGATACCCAGCAGCCACATACAGGTTACCCCAACTTAAAAAAAAAAAAAACAAAACGAAAATTCAGTTCCTCAGTCATACCAGGTACATTTCAAGCACTCTGTCATCCCCATGTGACTATTGAACTATGTCTCACAGATATAAAAGTCATTTACATCACTACAGAAAGTTTGACTGCACAGAGCTGAATTCTAGACCCAGAGGTCATTTCCTATTGATAAACCTCTCAGTGGCATGGAAGCATTTCCAGGAGGTAAGGGAAGCCTCTGCTCTTTTTCTGGCCACTGAAGATAGCTAAGGACTCCAGGACTACAGTGCCCTTTGATGACTGAGGAGCAATGTCGACCACAGCAGCTGGTGCGCAGAGTGTGGCAGCAGCAAGAAACCTCAGCGGTAAGACGCTTGACGGTCCTTGGAACATCGCTCCTTCCCTTTTCCCTAGTCTGAGGGCGACAGCTGATGCCAGGTTTCTAGTCTCTTAACTATCTCACTGCCCTATTTTTGTGCCATCTAGCCTTCCAGAACTTTCTGGTGAACCCTCTATTCAAAAGGCCTAGAGTACTTCGGACGCGGCTCCAACTCTGAGTTCTTAACTAGTAAAATATGGAAATGAAAGGAGTCAGGTTTGACCAAAAGCAAGGGAGTTATCATTAACTAGATGGGCTGCCTAAACAGTTAAAATACTTTGGAAAGGAAAACTACAACTCTTTTATTTAATAAATATTTTATTTATCTAACTCAAAACAAACAAACAAACCAAATTAAAGGTAGGTCCCAACCTGAATTTCACTCTCCTCATAAATTGTTACCTGTTTTTTAGTTACTTTCTTGTTCAGCTCAAGGAAAGAAGGGCTCCCCCCCCCCCCCCCGGCTCACACTTTGAGGGTCAGTCCGTCGTGGTGAGGAGGGCGGGGGTATGAGCACCAAGCTGCTGGCCACACTGTGTCCACAGCGGGCAAGCAGTGCTGTGCTAAGCTTGCTTTCTCCTTGTTGTTCAGCCCAAGACCCCAGCGCAGAGAATGGCATCACCCACATTTATGCCACGTCTTCCCACCTAAATTAGCCTAATCCAGAAGCTCCCTTACAGATGTGCTCTGAGGGTTGGCTCCTAGGTGATTTCAGATTCAATCAGCTTGGCAATAATATTAAGCATTACTTCTATTTACTTACAGTCAGATTTCTTAGGAAATCCTCTTAGCAATGCTGGCCTGATCAATTAGATGATTTCCATGCTTAATCAGCTAATCTTAATCCTACCGAAAAGTACAACCATGGTCAATTCTTCCTAATACATTCAAAGTTAATACTGCTACTAATGGCTAAAAGGGTTGACTCTACAGAGGGTGGGAAGACTCTAAAATCTGATCTTTGCTGTCATTTTTTCAAGAGCCTTTCCACAAAGGGGGATTGTTGCAGGGTATTTAATCCCACTGTGAACCATGATCTCAAGCCCTTAGTTGCTCAAGGAACTAGCCTGCTCATTAATGTACTCTGTGCTGACTAATTCATAAATAATAGTGGAAATATTCAAGATATAATACCCAAAGGAAGAACATGTGTTCTTATATGCACATGTGTACATACACAGCAAGAGAAATGTGGAAAGTGGTGTACCAAATGTTGTTAGTGGTTATATTTTGGTGTTGAGATTTTAAAGTAAAATACTCTTTCTTACAGTTGTCTTTATTTTTCAAAATAAATCTGTGTTGCTTTAAAAAATTGGCGTGTGTGTGTATGAGTGTATGTATGTGTGTGAGTGTGTGTATGAGTGTGTGAGTGTGTATGAATGTGTGTGTATGAGTGTGTGCGTGCACACGTGTGTGTGTGCGTGTGCATGTGTGTGTGTGTTATGGAACACATACGGAGGTCAGGGTACAACTTGAGGGTGTCAGTTCTTTCCTTCAACCATATGGGTACCAGGGTTGAATCCAGGCTCTCAGGCTTGGCAGCAAGTGCCTTTACCCACTGGCCCATCTCATTAGCCCTATATTGCTTTTAAAACCAGAGCAAACCATTTTAATATGCTTGTAAGTCTGATGACTGTTTTGCCTTTACTGCCTTTACATTTAAGCTGTCGATCTAAATCAATAGCTGTCAGGGAAGGTCCTCAGCAGCCGCAGCAACTGGGAACTTGCTAGGCTGCAGGTTCTCAGCCACTCCCTGCAGCAGCAACCTGTGTTTTCGGGCGCCCTCCAGGCAGCTTGGATGCATGCTTAAGGTTTGAGAGGCAGCGACAACTTTCACATACCTGCACACTCTCAGCCCCGCTCCACAGCGTGGATGCAGATTGCGCTATTACAGGATCAGCAAACCCACGGGGGAGGATTTCTCCGACGGTGCTCTGCTCATCTCATTTGCCCTGCTCTGAATTCATCGGAGGGAACATTAGGTCTGGGTTTTAGGATTATTATATTTGTTTTCAGGGTATAAACATTTTATGTTGAAACCCATGGTCCATTTCATAGACAGAAGATGACAGGTACTTGAGTCTAGTCTAGTGATTCATCGTGACCAAGTGACACCGTAATCCTTCGCAGGACTGAAGAGAGCGTGGTTTTCTTTTGTCCTGCCTCTGCTTGCCTGGTGGCTGCATTCCCTCAAGATGGATTTTTCCTCAGTAGTTCTCTCTTTTCTCTAATTGTACAAAACAATGATAGGTTTCAGTCCTTTTTGGAGAAGATGAGCACAGCCCACCGAGGTTAAGAGGCCTCTTCCTTAGCCCCCCACAGAGTTTCTGTTTATTCCTGGGCTGTACACTTGGCTGGATCCGCAGACCCACGAGCCCTCGTCACACCTCCTTACGGGTCCACTTCAAGGCACAGGCTTGACTGACAAGTACTCAAAATTCTATTGGAACCAATGAATGAACGAAACACATTCATTTACTTAGCACCAAATGTTTTACATAGCAACATGTAACATAAGACACGTGTGCCAAGAACATCGCCTATGTTAACGTCTATGTGCAGAGAACACAGGAGCGTACACTGTGCCGCTTGTCACCCTGTTCATCTTAGCATCATCAATTTTTCAGGAACTTCCAGCAGATGGCACCAATAAATAATGCCTTAGGACTGAATTGGAAACTGGTTGGTATTTTTCAACGTGAACTTTAGTGTCAAACTGAATAAACCTTCCGTCGCTCAGCTGACAACAAGGACTGCCACGTATTTGGCACTGTCCCACTTACAAAGTGCTTTTAAATCCTTGCCTCGATTTTTGTCTCAGAATCTGTCAGCTTCAAGAAGCTCTAATGCACTTTGGATCTCTGTTGACATGTCATGTAGTCACAACAGCAGTCTAATTTGCGTTAACGACAGTGTTTTCTTTATATTAGTAATAATAGCAGCCTTCCGGAGACCAGATTCTCTACGGATAAGTTAGGCATGACTCCACATGTAACGACAGAGCAGAGCACCAACAATCCCATTAACTGCCTTTCTTATTAGACAGTCTCGATTCCTCCCATCTGTCAGTTGTGCTGTAGATACAGGGGCCCTGCGCAGACACTGCATTCTCTCATCCTGGGACAGTCTTAAGATGTGGGCCAAGTGAGTATCATTCTGCGGATAAAGAGAAAGTGGTTCCCCTCTCTCCCGGTTCATTCTCATCCTCGCTCCTCGGCCTTATCGTCTCTTCCTTCCTTGGGGCAGTTGACTCTAGGCTGACGTGTTTTTCTCAGTATTTTTTTTTTCCTTTTAATTTTATGTGTATAGGTGCTTTGCCTCCGTGTATATATGTGCAGCACATGTGTGCCTGGTGCCTGCACAGGCCAGAAGAAGGTCTCTAGATCCCCTCGAACTACAGTTATAGATGTTTGTGAGCTGCCATGTGGGACTAGAAATTGAACCTTGGTCCCCTGGAAGAGCAGCCAGTGCTCTCAACCACCGAGCCATCTCTCCAGTCCTCAAGGCTTACTCTTTAGTGACACTCTGGGACAAATTTCTTGGTCTGGGAGTGAAGTCGGAAATTGTGGCGGGTCGGACTGGAGCATGCAGGAAAGTCTTGAGGGTCAGTGTGTGGTGCGAAGGTGCATGTGACCTTCATGAAGTTGCAGGGCCATCTGTTTAGAAACCGGTCGGAGTGAAAGGACATATCTTTAGAGTAAATGGTTTGCAAGGAAGATGCGTTATCCTTTAAAGGAGTGGATGGTTGGAGGCAGTATATGTCTATGCGTGGTGAAACCTCCTGAGAAAGGTTCATCTTCAAAACACTGGCAGTCACCAAGGCCCCCTGGAGGCTCTGGTTGTAAATTCATGGAGCATCCAGAAAACCTTGCATTTTGCTATTTTTATTGCCTTGACTTGATCAATGCACTAAAGCAATGTGCTGGGTGTTGTACTGTGTTTCCTGTGCTGGGGATCCGGCCCCCAGCCTGTGTGTGCTAGGCAGGCACTCTGCCACCAAGCTGTGTCCCCAGTCCTTAAGCAATATGTTTTGGGTTGGCATTTCTGCTTAGTGAACATAGTCATAATTAAGAATAAATAAATAAATCTAAGTGTGGTGAAATTTTTCACAGAGTTTGTCATACTTATAGGGGTCATTTTTTTTTTTTTTTAGTAATGTGGAATTTTTAAATTATGTTAGCTGAAGTAGCAGCTACTTAAAAGTGACTTGGAACTGCAAATAAGTGTAAAATTAAAATTGTTGTGGGCTGAGGAATGGGGCCCAATTGGTAGAGTGCTTGGTAAGAACTGGACTTGGTGAGAATTCGCAGAACCCTTCCGCTGTTTGTAAGACTGAGAAGTCCACCCTAGGCGAAACAGGGATTGATTGCCTCTGGGGGAAACACGTTCCCTTATTCTCATGCTAGATTGCTAGTGCAAATGCCCCAGGGTGAGCAATTTGATGGACACCACCCACCTGAGTTAGAGCAACAAAGTCTAATCATGAAAGGAAGTAAATTCAGCGAGAAGCTTGGGTTTCTTGTGTTTGTGCAGAGCCAGTGAATGGGCAGTATGTTTGGGGTGATGTTTTCTGAAACCCCGCCTTTTGTTTTATTTGACTCCCCTGAGTATTTAAGTTTCCATCGCTAAGGATTCTGTATCCCACAACTTATCAGGGAGTAGACAAAATGACACCTTCTGTGGAGAAGTGTTTGCATGCTGACTGCTTAGAAAAACAGCCTCGAACCCCACTGGAGAGGCTATATCAAGATCTTCTCAATACCCACACTGCATTAAAGCTTTAACACACCAGCCCTGTGTCCTGCTGGAGACTAGGGTGCAGACGTCATGTGAGCTATAGAAAGCGTCTTCTGAGATGCTGACCAAGACTTGTCGTCATAAAGACACTCATGCCCTTCTCAGCTTTTCCTTGTTTAGACTTCGTCACGTGACAGGGTTGCAGTAGTGAGCACACTTCCGTGCATTCCTTTAAACCCTGAAGATGCCCTACTGTGGTGAAAGGTTGGAGATAGGCAGGAGTGTGGACAGGAGTGATCATGTGCTCAAACGCACGTTTCTCCTATTCCTATCACATGCAGCCTTGTGTATGAAAATCCTCCCAACAAGAACATGCTGTTTTTAATGTACACTCAATTTTCTTACCCAATATATTTTATTACAACTTATTAACCAAGCATACGTCACTTATAACCTGACTAAGCAAAACAATAGTAAAAGAGGATTAAAGGACACAATAACAAAACCGTAAGGATATCAGTTCCGAGGAATGATTCTCCTGGCGTGATCAGCAAGATTTCTTCTGCTGGAACATGGAGTAACCAGAACCCAGAACCTCAGCAGGAGCCGCAGCCCCGAAGCCTTCCCTCGAGCGGTTCTCTCTAGGAGTGTCTCAAAGTGGAGCGATGAACAGCCAAAACTATCCCAAGTCTCCAAAAGGCCCCGCCTCCAGTTCTGGGCTCATTTATATATCTCCTCCCAGAGTCTGTTCACGGGATCTTTTCAGCTGGCAACAATCAAGCTCCCGCACGAGGTGGTTGTTCTTCTAGTGGATTAACCTCACCTGTTCTCTCACAAGACCGTTCCGATCCCACACTTGGGATCCTAAAAAACAGGTTTATCTCTCCTTCATTTTTACATGGCAAGTACAGTGAGAGGAAATCAGAAATAAAAATGTGGAAGCTGCCAAGTGTAACTTTAGAATCCCTTTATGTGGCCTTATAGGTAAGAAGGTTCTATGGAGATAAGAGCTCAAGTTTTGAGAAAAAAGAAAGGCTTATGTTGACTTCTTGATTTTACAAGACTGAGGTCTTTTGGCAGGGGCCACATGCCACAGCCCATGGTATATGACACAATGCACATGTCGGGGTCAGAGGCTAACTTACAGGAGGTGGCTCTCTTTCTCTGCTGTGTGGGTTCTGGGGATTGAACTCAGATGGCCAGGCCTGTCAGCAGGAACCTGAGCCCACTGAGCTGGCTGGCTGGCCCAAGACTGGGAGTCTTAGAGACAAGTTATCAAGTTTGCACAGAATGGTGGCCTGAAGTTATGACAACCCAGCTGAGAACATCTAAGTTGAAATTTGTTTTTAATTAGCAAATCATTTCACATGCTTATGGAATTTACAAGATTAAGAAGGCATAAGTGACCTACAGCAAGCTAAGAGATAGGGGCTAGTGCACTGAGGGGTCCACACTGGTTCCTTACACATGCAGATTCCAGTCTCGAAAGACTAATTGTTTAAGCTAACATCGAGAGCTATCTCTAGTGAAATGTCATGGGTTTTTTTTGTTGTTGTTGTTTGTTTGGTTGGTTTGGTTTTTTTTTTTTTTTTTTTTTTTTTTGCCCCTTCCATGCTTGATTTTGAACTCTGTGATTCTGTAGTGGAGAGTGTCTTCTGCTCCGTCTTATCGGTGAATGGAGTTCTGAAGTCTTCAATAAAAATTCAAAAGCAATGGCTTTGAAGTTGACTCTTTGGGATATGTAAGAGGGCTGGTAAAGTACTGTTTCCTGGGTTGTGTTTACATTTCTTAGCCTGACGGGACCTGGGTCTCCCTGGTCTTCGTGGGGCTCAGGAGGTTTCACCGCGTCTAGTAGTGCTCACATTTATAATTCTCTTAGGTAAGATGTTTCGGACGGGGGGTGGGGGGCGGGGGGGACAGGAGGGGCGGAGGCTCCACAGAACACAAATGCTCGCCATGCTCTTCAAGCTTGCTTCCATCTGTTAGAGGAGCACGGTTTGTTTTTGTTTAGGGGTGGAGCTAAGTAGGCTTATTGTTCTGGTGAGAAGGGGATGAGGTCAGGGCCTGTCACCTGCAGTAATTCTTCAGGAATGGATTGATAGGTTGTTGTACAGCTGGGCCTGCCCTGCGAACTGCTGGGGTGTGCGCACAGGCGTCTCTGCCCAGACATGCCTTGCACTCATAGCAGGCCTCTGTTTTCCCTCCTCTTCCTTCAGTGCGCCCTGACACCCTCCCATACCCCTGCTTCTTCTCAAGTGCTGAGGGGCAGTTCCCAACAGATAAGTTAGTTAATCAGGTTTTAGATAAATATTTAAAAAAAAAAAAGTTTTCCTATTTTTATCAGAAAGATATTTAATAATAAGGGAAAATTTTGGAAACATAGCCTCTTTAGGCTGGAGAGGCAGTTCAGCAGTTCAGAGCGCTGGCAGCTCCTCCAGAGGGCCCAGGTTTGATTTTCAACACCCACATGGTGGCTCTACTCAGCTGTCGCTCTGGTTCCAGATCTGACACACTCTTCCGGCCTCTTCAGGAAACAGGTATGCATATGGTACACAGACATTTATGCAGTCAAAGCATCCACACATTAGAAAAACAACAAACAAAAGTTAATAAAAACTAAGTGCTCACAGACCTAGAAGAGCCATAAGTGTTCCTCCAGCAAGGGGATCGCTGTGGGATGAGGGTCCCAAAACGTGTTCTCCTGTCACGAGCACACCATGCTAGAAGCTTGTGGGACACACGTTTGCCTTTCCGCAGTGTCAGATGCTATTGAATAACAGTAGAGTCACAGCCGGGCGTGGTGGCGCAGGCCTTTAATCCCAGCACTCGGGAGGCAGAGGCAGGCTGATAGCTGTGAGTTCGAGACCAGCCTGGTCTACAAAGTGAGTCCAGGATGGCCAAGGCTACACAGAGAAACCCTGTCTCAGAAAAAAAAAAAAAAGGCAAACAATAGAGTCACAAGGTCCAGTGGTTTCCATGGAGGAAATTAGCCAGATAGTTCTGCCTGCCTTGGTCATCTGCACAGGTGACACAGGAGCTCTCATTTCGATCGCAGTGGCTAAAATTGATTCTCATATAGCACAGTTCACCACACCCAGCAGATATATCTACATAGCTATACGCTGGGGTCAGAGCTGAGCGAGGAGCTATGGTGTTTAGCTGGGAGAAAAAAGAGCAGATCTGGCTCACAAGCACCAAACAGCAGGTTCAGGTCAATGTAGGTGAACAAGTGGATGGGCAGGCAGTAAGATAGGCAAATTCAATGGCCGTGGACCGAGCCGAGCAGAAGCTCCAGGGACATTTGGAGACTCCTCCGCTTGACGGTCCTTGATGGATGGACCAGGTGTCAGATGTAGGCTGGTGTGGCAGCATGCCAGCACAGTGGGACGTGGTGCCCACCACTTTATGGGGTCCAGGCATAGGTAGTATACCTATTGCTCAGTCTGGTGTGTCTAAAAGTTCTTGGGCTCGATTTCCCTGACATGATTCAAATAAGCTCATGTGTCTTTACAGTCTCAGTTCACCCAGGTAAATGTATAGGTCAGCCCCGTTTCCTCTCCTAGGAAAGTCACCTGTCACTCTAATGGACGGGTGGTGCCTGGCAGATGGTGCTGTTTCTAGGCGCACCCAAGGGTGGCAGCCATCCTTCTCCCTCAAAATGGAGTAACCCAGAGAAGAGCAGAGCCCAGTCTCAACAACCTCCAGAGCCACGAACCAAAAAAGCCTCTTTTCTTAAAGTAACTCCCTCCAGACTGGGTATGGTGGCACATGCCTGTAATCCCAGCACTAGGGAGGCAGAGGCAGGTGGATTGGATCTCTGTGAGCTCAGGCCAGCCTGGTCTACAAGTGAATCCAGGACAGCCAAGGCTACACAGAGAAACCCTGTCTCAAAACAAAACAAAACAAAAACTCTTTCAAGTATTTATAGTAATGAAAAATGTACCACAAAGATGCATACTGTGTCATGTATGATATGAGAGTTAATATTAGCTCTTAAGAGTGGAATAGCAGAACCCACATTTGTCCTACCAGGTTACAGGGTGGGCGGGATCAAATGACACACATTGCTGATGCTGAAACCACTAAGCCTTATAAACCAGTGTTATGGCATTTTGGATATATACAAATGTGCTCACCTGTGTTTCTGGGTAGCATTCTCACAACGGCTATGATGCTGGAGGTATCAGGACTCCTCTGGCGGGTCTTCTTGCTGGCAGAGTGCTGAGGTGGTGCCGGACACAGCATGGGGAGAAACAAGGCATGCTCGTGTGTGAACCTCTCTCTTACTGTTTTCTTTATGTGAATGGGTATTTTGCCTGCATGTATGTCTGTGTGCCTGTTGCCCATGGAGACCAGAAGAAGGAGTCAAATTCTCTGGGACCGAAGTTACAGATGCATGTTGGCCACTATGTGTGTGCTGGGAATTGACTCTGGGTACTCTAAAAAGAGCAGTCAGCGCCCTTAACTGAGTAGCCCATATGTGGATATTTCATTATCACTCAGTCTTGTGAAGCCAACCAGGATGCAGATGGGGTTCAGTCAGAATCCACCTTTATGAGTTTATGTGACCTAAGCATCTCAGTCAGCTTATATTTCAACCTCTTAATGGCTCATAACAGGGATTACATTTCAACACACGAGGCCTCAGGACACTCAAACTATATCCAAACCATGCAGCAAGCATGGGTTGCCCTGAACTCTGGGAAAGGATTCCTAGGATGTTGACTTTTTTTTTTTTTAATGAATTGGAAGAGTTGTGAAACCAGCCAGGATAAAGTTGGTCACCCTGGATGGAGCTTGTTTGGGAAGCAGCCTTGGACCATCCATGTCGGCTCTTGTTGGAAGCCGGAGAGAGTGTGTGTCACGGTATGAGGTGTTATTGACACAATGTGATAGTGGGGTTCTGGTCACTCAAAATAACTCCAGTTGAAACAGCAAGATACTCAATTGCCACTACTTTTTGTCTACCATTAAATAAAGAAAGTGAAAAGGTTCTGAGCTGAGTGGCTCCTTAGAAGCATGGCCTGACAAATTACAGATGATGTTTCACAAGTCACACTAATTATTCAAAAATTATTCTACAGCCATTCAGTTTCACAAGTCTTAAATTTCTCATTATTCCTTGTGGCACCATTCAGTCTTGGACATTTTAAAATAAGATCAGCCAAATTAGAATTTTCTGTCAAGTTACCATTTCATTTGTCTTTTCAATACACAGTTTCCACCTCACCTCTATTCCCTGTCCCCTGCATCCTGACGGCCAATAGAGTCACAGCACTGGTAGGGAGAGGAACCAGTACTGCTGGCATCTGTGAAGATGTTCATCATCCCAGGACGAATACACTAGGACATCTGCGCACTCCATCTGGTCTCCAGGCATCGGTCCGCAAAGGTCACCCTGAATCTCAGTGTGAACCTCTATACCCAGTGGCCTCACTCAGTGACCTTTGAGCCCCTCCTAATGGACGAGGAAAGGCCTAGGGCCCTCTCTTGCTTTTCCATACTTAGTGAAAGATTTCAAGGAGGTATGTGTTGGTTCAGGCTCTGCCTAGATGTGCAGCCTGCTGGGCCTACTTTACCAGACCTATTTTGCCAGGTAGGTGTGAGGAAGGGCTGCGAGGCTTGTCACCTCCTGGGCAGTTAGAGGAGAAGGCACAGGCCTGCCCTGCCTTGGGGTCCCATCAGTGTGTCTGAGGTTTCTGGTGCTAAATCTGGGCACAGCAATATACCTAGGGACCCACAGCATCTATTTCCTGCTGCCCCTTTCTTTCTGTTCCTCCCCTTTCCCAACTTAGTCCAAAGGATGTTTATCTCACCAGCGTGAGGACTCGCTTTGCACAGTAAGTTTAGATTTATGGTTTCATCTTTGACACTTGGGCTCTTTAAGGATGTAACAGAGCCTAGTACTTTCTACCATTTGTTCATTCTTCCTTTCTACCTTACTGACAAAGTGTGGGTCCTATTTATAACAGCTGTGTGTCCTATTAAAAAGCTTGTATGCTCCTGGGTATCTGCATTTTAGGCATGGCCATGTGACCACACCCTGGCAAGTAAAGTGGAAGGGAGAATTTCTGGAATGGTCATGTAATGGTTGGAATCAGTGGAAAGGGCACTCTTTCCCCATCCCCTGCTTATTTATTTATTTATTTATTTATTTATTTATTTATTTAATTGCTCTAGTCGCCTCAGTGGGTTCTTCAATGATTGGCACAACTCACCAACCTCATGAATAACTCACTGCTCCTCTGTGTTGGCAATTATACCACAATCTAAGCTTTCCCTTACTTCTGATTGCTTCTCCTCTTCCTCTTCCCCCTCCCTGGTCTCACTGTATAGCCCAGCCTTAACTCATCCTTGGTCCCAGCATCCCCTGAGGACCAGCACACACAGCATCAAATTCTACTTCTTAAGCAAGGGATGGATAGTTATTCAAACTGGTTAACTAAATTAGATGTCCTAGCGTATTCATCCTGGGATGATGCCACAGATGCCAGCAGTACTGGTTCCTCTCACTACCAGTGCTGTGGCTGTACGGCCGTCAGGATGTAGGGGACAGGGAATAGAGGTGTCCAAGCTAGGTGTCTATCATAGAGCATGCCTTTGTTTCCTGCAAGGATGTGGGTGGCTTTATTGCTGCTTTGGGTCATGTAAGCATGGATCTAGCTTTGCAGCCTGAAGGGCTGGATCCCAATAGGAGCTCAGCAAAGGTACCTGTACTTTGTCTACAAGAGCGCCCTCTTCTGTTTGAAGACCTTTGCCTCTCTTTCGATGCTCACAAGCTACAATTTTATATTTTATAGTACTGATTTTTAAAGGTTTCCATGATGACACAGAGGCCACATTACTTAATTTGTTTAGTGTGTTTATAGTTGATCCCACAAAGAATATGACAGCACCCATAAGAAAGTAAAGAATAACTCAAAAAATTTAAACTCTAAATAAAACCTAAATTAAAATGCAAAAAAAATTGAGATCAACTTTTAAAAGAAAATCAAATGCATAAAAAAGAGAGGAAAATGAGTTGGCAGTTGTTTCCCATTTCTGGTCCTATTGGGTTTGGGGTAGAAGCTGAGAAAACTTCCTTTGGAGAAGGAAACTAAGATGCAAAGGTAGGTGATCATTTAGGGATCTGACCGGCGCCCCCTCGGGGAAGCTGTAGCGTATATTTAAAGGATAAAACCATAGAGCAAGGAGGAACAAAGCACCAGGATTGTCCAGTCATATTTTGACATAAGAGGTTGAGCAAGCAAGTGCCCAATCAATTAGCATAGGAGGAGGTCCCTGGGCCTAGAAACATGAACTTTTTTGACCCTGCCAGCAGGATGGAGAAGTTGTTCTTGGCATGGAACTGTTTCCTTACAAGTTGTCCCTAGGATGTCTGGACTTGGACAACTGTCTCCTTAACAACAGAAGCTGTCCAGCTATTGGGAAGCCCTCCCCCCCCATTCCTCTAGGGCCTGGGACCTTGAATTTAGCTTCTCCCTATGATTAAATGAAGTTTGAAAATGAAATGCTAATACTTAGAGTGAGTTTCTTTTGCTCATACTCAGCAATCTCAGACACCTAAAGGAAAAGGGAGGCACAGTGAGTCACAAAACCAGAAAGAGGAGGCAGGCTACTTCCTTGGAAGATGTGCGTTTTGTCCTAGCACTGATTTCTCAATGAAATTTTATAATTTGAAACTTTAAAGGGTCCCAGAGTTAGCAAATGGACAAAACTGTGTGTGAGTCACTTTTACTTTAAACCAAATCTGAGGAGACAATACTTCCAGTCCAGATAACAGTTTCTCAAGTTGGTATTTTCCTGAAAATTATTAATGGAAATGCCATCTTTGGCAATGTGTTCAGTGTTCAAATAAGTTTAGGAACTACTGAATTGTCCAACGCCAGGCAGGTTTCCTGGAGGAAATTCTAAAAACTTTGAGTAGTCAGGTGACGTTGGGGAGAAAGAGGAAAGCAGTTCACTGACAGTAGCTAAGGGTTTGCCAGTACCTGCTGAGAACCAAGCACCATTGGGAGTACTTTCAGACTGTGCTACCAACTCTCAATCCATGGCTCTCATAGTCCAAGCATCAGTAGCTGACTTGGCAGGAACCCTGGATGCTCACCAGCCTCACTTCATGTTCCCACCAGATCTGTGAAGGCTCTGTCAGCTCAGCTCATGTCCTGATTGAGGAAACTGCATCCTAACAAGAATGCTCTACAATTAGAAGCTGGGAGATTGGAGTGTGAACAGACCTGTCCCCTTCCCAAGCCCACGTTCTTAAACCATACTATGGAACATAAAATAGGTGCTTACATCAAATGACTTTTATAAGAAAACCTTAATTCGCCTTCTCCATGTGCATGGACTGGTGAGCTGAATTGTGCTGTCAGGCTAAACGGCCCAGGTTCCCTGCAAGCTGTGTAAATTGTTTCTTTTTCTTTTTTAGAAAATATAGTGTCTATATCTATATCCTTGAAGGAGGGGGGAAAAGCAATGTGGCCATGAGTCACTAGCTGTGTGAGGCTAGCCCTTTGTCTTTTAATCCTAAGAGAAAAGAAAACAATAAAACCAAAAAAGGCCTGACCCAGAATCAGCGACTGTCAGGCTTTCTGCTCAGCTGGTTTCCAGATGTCTCTCTCAGATGGTTACAAAGCAATGGCCTGTGGCCCGCCCGCTTACCTGATTGGTCTTCACAATGGCTCATTCTTTCTCTTTCTTTTCTCCAGACAGGAAGCCCCATGGTTCCCTGCTCTTTTGCATTTTTTATTCCTTCTGGTCTCAGCCTGGGCTTTTCTGGCACCAGATTTATTTCCAGAGACTTCCCCACCCCCACCCTCACCCCGGGAGCCCTCTGAGATGTAACACAACCCGTGACTCCTGTTCTCACTCAGGCTTTGATGGTTCCTAGTGACCTGGATACTATCTTTCCTAGCAGCTCTCACCTTGAGACACTGACAACCCAGGCCAGGGCCGTCTCCAGATAGGCAGACAGACCTATCAAGCCTTTCCTCTGCAGTCAAGAAAGAAGAAACTATAATTGGAGTAATTATAATTTGCCAAAGCAAAAGAATTTAAGGTTGCATATTCTATTGGGCCTCTTTGAGTAGCACTGTAAAGACTATTAAAAAAAATTTTTTTTTAATTCCTACTTAGAGTCACCATCAGTAAACCAGCAAACAAAGTTTGTGGAACAGAACAGCCACTAAGTTATGATGTCTAAAAACACCTTAGATTCTGTAGTATGATGTCACAACTTTAGTTACACCGTGTTACAGGAGAGATGGTTCCGTGGTTAAGAGCGTGTACTGTTCTTGTGCGGGACCCAAATTTGATTCCCAGCACCCACACTGGGCAGCTCAGAACTGCCTGCAACTCTGCCTCTAGGGAATCCAACGCCCTCTTCTGGTCTCCGTGGACACCTGCATTCACAGTGCACACACACAATTAAATTAAAACAAATCCTTAAAGAAACAAACCATGTTACAATGGCCCAAGAATTGTGCTTTATTTTCTCTATGAGTAAACAGGACAGAAAACTGCAGTATGAGTGTGTGTTCTTTTCAGTCCACTCCAACGACTGCCGAGCCTGCCTTCGGTTCAGTTCTAAGTGAGAGGTCGATAGAACCTGCCTCCTGCCCCTTTCTTCCAAAGAATACCAATCAACCAATTATCAAGAACCATCTGCTAGGGCTGGAGAGATGGCTTGGAGGTTAAGAGCTGCTCTTCCAAAGGCCCTGAGTTCAATTCCCAGCAACCACATAGTAGCTCATGACTGTCTATAAGGAGACGTGGTGCTCCCTCCTGGTGGACAGGCACACATGCAGGCAGAAGACTGTATATATAATTAATGAATAAATCTTTAAAAATCTGCCATGAAAGGGAACACTGCCAGCATGCTTGCCCTGTGCCCAGCAGTTTCCTGTTTTTGTTTTGTTTTGTTTTTTTGAGACAGGGTTTCTCTGAGCAGCCCTGGCTGTCCTGGGTTCACTTTGTAGACCAGGCTGGCCTTGAACTCACAGGGATCCACCTGCCTCTGCCTCCTCAGTGCTGGGCCACCATGCCTGGCCAATTCTGTGTTTTATGCATGCTAGTTCCCTTGTTCTGTCTTTAATCTGAGCCCTTTCAACTCTACCCACCTCTTTTCTACAGGAGCAGAGGGGTGTAGACTTGAAGCCATTAGGTAATTCATCCCTGGTCATGGTCACACAAGCAGTAATTCGTCAGGCCAGGACTTGAACTGACATCTGCCCAGTCCAGAACCTGTTATTTCTTTTCTGCCAGCTCGGTTTTACTAATTTTATTGACTGCTGCCTTTGGGAATGTGATCAACATTTGCTCTCTCCAACAAGGATCCAGAGGAAGAAACCAAGCAGAGACTCAACGGACTCTCAGTTACCTCAGTTGTAAAGTTGGGGGGCAAATGAGAACACCCAGCAGCCCTGCTATGGCTTGAATTATGCCGTCCCCTCCCAAACACGCGTTGAAAGTTAATCTCCAGCACAGTTGCTAAGTATGCTATATAGTATTAAAAGGAGTGGGATTCAGGACGCCATTTTTTTAAATCCACGAACTCTGAAACTAAGAATGGCCAAGGGAAGGGAATGCTGGCCCCCAGCATGCTGTGGGGGAGTTATCTGGAGTAGGGGAGTGCCAGAGAGTGTCAGGGAATGCCATCACCGAGCTTCCTGGGACAGCAGCTCTGGTCCCTGGTTAGTTCTGTGGCTCCCAGACTGTGGGAGGCCTGATACCAGAACCAGGACAGGAAAGCCCTGACAGTCAGAGACACAAGAAAGATTACTGATGTTTACTGTTGAATAGCAAGGAAAATGGCCCCGAGTTTGTTTCCATATGACAAAGTACCCCTCCTCTTAATATCTCAACGCACCCATACTGACCCAAAGGCACTGCAATTTTCTATGAAGTGTTTGCCTTCAAATAGTTAATGACAGCTAGCTTTGAAAAAGATGAGAGGTGTGATTTTTTTTAAAGCATTGCTTTTTTTTCCTACAATAATTTTGAAAACATTTATTTCCTTAAAAATTGGTGCAGAGAATTAGGAAGCTGCCAATCACTCCTCCAACGTCAAAGCTCAGTAAAACTCATGAAAAGGAACTGTCTTAGGACAGGAAGCGTCTGTGTAATTTATATTTTATTAATTTATATTAGTACTTTACATAAATTTTTACATTAAGCAGTATGCAATTGGCCTTCTGCATCCATAGACTCAGCCAACCAGGAATCAAATGTATTCGTCTTTAGAAAAGTGCCAATAAATAAATGTGAAAAAATAATAAGTAAATGCATAAACTAAGACAAAAAACCCTAGCATCTGAAAAAGTAAATATTTGCAATACATGAGAGATCATGAAAGTCTATAAATGAATTGAACTGTGAATATTCTGAAAGATATCTATTTTTAAATTTTGCTTATTTTTATTTTATGTATATTGATGTTTTGCATGCCTGTGTGAAGGGGTCTGATCCCCTGGAACTGGAGTTACAGACACTTGTGAGCTGCCATGTGGTTGCTGGGAATTGAACCTGGGTCCTCTGAAAGAGCAGCCAGTGCTCTTAACCACTGATCCATCTCTCCAGCCCCAATATGTCTATTTTTCAAAGGTTTTTGTTTGTTTGCCCCTAGAGTTCTGGTATTAAAGGCGTCTGGCACCACCATCCCGACAGATTCATTCTTACTGTAAAGGTCACAGGGGCTTTGTTATAGAGATGTACTTTGCTGCAGGATCTTAGCAGCACCAAGCTGTTCTTCCGTTCACTGCGTGGCTCTGGAGCCACTCAACGCTTCCTGGCCGTGCACGAGGCTGTAAGAACCACTGGTTCAGGGACGACCCTGTGGACTGAAGTGAAGGCACAGCTCACAGATGTCAAAGCGGGAGGTGCGGACAGGGGAAGTTCAAATGCCTTACCCTGCCCCTGTGGCACTTCCGGGAGGCTAGTGAGCCGCTTAGGAACCGTGGGAATGCTCAGTAGACCTTTTCCTTTGGTGGAAAAAAAAAACAAAGACTGTAGAATAACTTGAGTTAACAGAACTCAGGCGAATTTTGCTACATTTTTGTAACTCTGTCTAATGCCAGTAGCAGCCAAGCATAAGCTCTGTCCTCATCCCTTTTCCATTTCAACCCAGAGTGAGCCCCGCCCAGCTATTGCTTTTCTTTCTTTGCCGTGGGAAACACTATGTTTAGTGGATTTTAGAAGTGAGGGCGGGGGCGGGGAAGAAGATAGCAAAACACTGTAAGATAAGCTCTATTTTTTAGCATCTCGGTGCCAACTTTGCAAACTTTCTCCCATCATATAATGTGATTCTGTTTTACGGCAGGAGTTTTGTTTTATTTGAAGAAAGCTAGCTTCATAATCTTCCCACAGCATCTGAGACTGTTTAGCTTTTTTTTTCTTCCCAGTTTCTTGGAAGTCCTCGCATGGTGGATCCCTGGACTCCACTCCCTGCTCCTCACCCTGTGCTTGCAGTCTCATTGCACTTGGTTGCTCAAGAGAGATGTCTGAGTGGAAGTTTAGTCTAGAAGGGAGTGTTGACACCGGCCTTCAGCCTCAGCACTTGGGAGGCTGAGGCAGGTATATTTCTGTGAGTTCGAGGCCAGCCTGGTCTACAAAACGAGTCTAGGACAGCCAAGGCTACCCAAAGAAATCTTTTATCTTGAAGAAAAAAAAAAAAAAAAAAAAGGAACAGTTTCCCCTTGTCTTTCTACTTCACTCTGCCTCTCTAGGATGCTGCATCTTATCTCTTGTAGGCCGAATGTTGCCGGCTCCTTTGGTACTTAAGCCTCCTGCGATGCAGCCGCACCGCCGAGGACAGATGACCTGCAGCCCTCGAGTACTCCCGGATTGCTGTCTAGGAATCTGAGACTTCACGATCTCTAAGTAGTCTGTAGGACGTTATTCAAGGCATGTGACAAGCCACGTTTCCCATTATAATGTGACGACTACAACCTCACAAGTCCGAGTCTGTAATGCAGTGAGTGGACACCACGTGGTACTTAGGACACACTCTTGAGCCCTTCTTAGGTTAACTGGGTTTGGGCAAGAAAGGATTGTGCTCATGTTTGGCTTTCTGCTGAACGCCATCCAAGTCTGCTGTATGTCCCCAATGCCGGAAACACTCAGTAAGCACGTGGTTAGTGAACACATGGGTTGATGGAGTCCAAAGTAAGCACTTAGGCCATAAATTCCATCAATGCTGTGTATCTCAGAAGTATCTTCAATTTAATAAGCATTTGTTGAACATACAGAATTTTCAATATGGTGTTTCCTATGTGACATGACTTTCTTACACAATTTGTGATAGGCAAGGCCAACTAACCACTTGATAAGATGGCTGCAAGCATGCCTGTAACACAGAGCCTTTGGTTCCACAAGCACCATGTAGAAACAGAAGCAGGACATTCAAGGTGTGTGCGTGTGCGTGTGCATGTGCGTGTGGGGTGCATTTGGTTAAGAGAATTTTTTTAAAAAAGCTTTCGTTTTGTTTTGTTTTTAGGTTTTTTAAGATGGGCTTTCTCTGTGTAACAGTCCTTGGCTGTCCTAGACTTCGTTTGTAGACCAGGCTGGCCTTGAACTCACAGAGATCTGCTTGCCTCTGACTCCCAGCATTATGCAACAATGCCTCCACCCAGACTGTCTGCGGGGATTTTCTTGATTAATGATCGCTCTAGATGGGCCCAGCTGGTGGGGGTGGTGCCACCCCAGGGCAGGCAGTCCAAAGTTGTATAAGAAAGCAGGCTGAGCAAGGCATGGGGTAACAAGCCAGTAAGCAACCTTCCTCAGAGTGGCTTCTGCTGCAGTTCCTGCTTCCAGATTCCTCCCCTGACGTCCTTTGAATGAAGTGATCTCAGAATTCTAGGCTGAAATAAGTAAGCCCTCCCCTCCCCGGGGCTGCTTTTGGTCATGGTGTTTTGTCACAGCAGTAGCGACCCTAACTAAGACAGTTCCTGCACACTGAGTGGTTCCTGTTCTATATGAGGCCAAGGAGGCTCAGAGATTGAAAGTGGCAGAGTGAGATCCTATCTCTTTGTTCTCAGAGGAACACCCACCACACCCCGTCTTTTCCCTTGGCAGCTTCCTTGTTTCTGAATGGAGACATTTGCAACCTTCAGAGAGAATGTGGTTTTCTGTTGCCCAAGAGGGTCCCAGGGTGCTGGAGGTGTCAGGGAGACTCTTTTCTTCTAGAGTTCATCTTTAAAGCCTAAGTGTGTTCACAGCAATGGTTTTCCACTCACCTCCATTTAGGATGCCTTAGTGAAGGCTGACAGAGGAGAGTGGGTGGGAGATGACAAAGATCCTTTGCTGTGCTCACTCTCCGGGAAGTCATGGCTGCCAGAGAGCTCTGGATTACATCTTAAAGGAACAGTTAGAGAAAAAGCTCCATGACATCTGTGTGTAAATGCAGCTAAACTAGGAGCTGAGCCCAGATTCATGTGCATGCCAGGCCCTTGGCCTGAGGCTAGCCCATGTGGTAAGGTATCTTTGGAAGGATAAGGTCTCCAGAGCCCATCCGTCTTGCCACCTTTGTTCCGAGTTTTTCTGTCTCAGAGATGAGCCTTGGTTTTGCTTATGAGCTAGTGAGAGACTTATCCCCATGCTGCCCCTGAAGGGATGCCAGGGCTCTTATGGGAGGTTCTCTTCTTTGAGGGAGTTAATGTTCCGTGCCCACTGAAGTGTTTGCTTTGAATATTTGTATTCCATCTTACTGGAATCCTTGGTGGGCCTTGCTGATGTCACGTGACTGAGACCGGCTCTTCTGCTCTGTTGGAGAACAGCATTGGTATTTGATGCCAAGTTCTGGGCAACTCACTGGTGCAAAGGAACACGGCAAAAACCTCAGTGCCTTGCTCTGCAACACCTCCCAGGCTATTCTTTTCCGTCTAAAACAGTGTCTCGCTTGCTGGTTAGCAAGTGGGGGAAAGTACCCTCCAGCACCCAAAACCAACTAGAAAACTTCCTGTATCAAGGCCATCCTGAGCCTGTGCTTCTGGCCAGAGCTGAGTCAGTGAGCCTTAGGGAGGATGCTTATTTTCCCATCCCAGGGATGCCCGAGCTAGCTCTGTACCGAGGAGGAAGCGCTTATCTTGAAAATTGGTACTTTTTGTGGTCCTCGGAAACAAAGATGCAAACATTTGTGACTAAGTTAAGTTCAGCAAAGTCTTATTATGTTATCACCATGTGCTAAGTATTTTGTCTGTATCCTTACTAAGTCGTCTCCCCCCGCCCCGGAACCAGGAGGTACCGTGAGCCCCACCACAATCATAGGCAAACGGGAACACAGGGTCCTAAAACAATTTACACATGACTGCAAGGTCTGTGGTGAGGGTCCTCCAAACCCCAAAGCCTATTCAAGACACCCTTACGGTGGTTTGTTTGGCTGAGATAAAGTCTCATGTTGTTCAAGCTGGTTTTGAAAACTCCAAGTGATCCTCCTGTCTCAGCCTTCTATGTAGCTGTCATTTTGCCTTGGAACCCACCTAGCTCTGGCTTCCCCTCACTCTGGAACCCTAGAAGGCCTATGACGACAGCTCCACAGTGTACCTTGGGCACCCTCCCAAATTTATTAGTATCACCATCCAAGGACTAACACCACCACCGTGCGCACAGCTCAGAGGACTCCTGAGCCCTCTTGCTGAGGAGAGTCCAGAGAAAGAAAGGTGAGATTCTGCAGGCTTGGATATAGGTGCTATGCTTTATCCCTAATTGGCCCTTGGAAGCTCGAATTGCTGTGATGTCACCTGCCTTTCTCCAAGACAGACAGGCAACAGACCTTGACTGAGCCCAGCCGACAGACCATGGTTGTTTTTTATTTTTGTTTTGTTTTGTAGACAGGCAGACATGGGTTCAAACCCCAGCTTTGCAGCTTCCTCGCTGTGTGGCTGTGAGTCTTTTGGTTTGTTTCTCCTATGCTAAGTGGGGTTGGTAAGGCTTCCTGCAGCAGGGCTGTTTGATGAATCAGAGACAGAGTGCAAGGCACCCAGAGTGATGCCTGACATGCAAAGCAATAGTTATCCCGTGGCAGAAGGCACATTATCTACATGTGTCATCTCACGTAATCCTCACAATACACCCGCCAAAAGATGGTGTCACTTCTCTGAAGGAAGTGAGTCTCAGCGGGCTCTGTCATGTGTGTGCCCCGGGACACACAGCTGGGAGACTTCAAGCTCCGATTTGCCCTCTGCAGGTGAAGCCTGGGTTGTGTCTGTTTTCACAGGCCCTCTGGCTACCACTCTGCATCGCAGGCCATCCAATAGTTGCTTTGTCTATTAGAAGAGGAGATAGCCTTTAGATAATTAAATAAAATATAAAAAGCAAACAAAACTGTAGGGCGATGTTACAGAAAGAGCAATGGGATAGTTAGATCAGAAAGGGCAATCTTGTTTTGTGAATGCATGTAGGTGACAGGGGGAGAGAGAGAGAGAGAGGGAGAGAGAGAGAGGGAGAGGGAGAGAGAGAGGGAGAATGGCCTGGGAAATGGCAGAGTTCAACAGTGGTATTATTCCATAGGAGCCATCTCCCTTTAAAAAACATTTATTTATTTATTTATTTATTTATTTTTATGTGTACAGATGTTTTGTCTGCAAGTATGCCTGTCTACCTGGTGTTCTCAAAGGCCGGAGGAGGATGTTGGCTCTGATGGAAATGGGGTTTGCAGGCAGCTGTGAGCTGCCATGTCGGTGCTTGGAAGCAAACCCAGGTCATCTGGAAGCACATCTGGAAGAGTTAGCCAGTGCTCTCAGCTGCTGAGCCGTCTCTCGCTTTTTGGGGGCAAAGTCTCTCACTGACCCGGCCTTAGCGATTAGGGCAGGCTGTCTCGGCGGCAAGTCCCTGGGGTCTGTTTGTTTTGCCTTCCAACATTTCCCCAGATAATTAAGCATGCCTCCCTTCTGGTGCTGTATCCCCTGGTTGTAGGAACAATCAGAAGTGAGTTACAACCCAGTGTTAGGCGGTGTGGGAGTTGAATGCAGGAGAGGATAGGAGATATAGCCTCGCTTAGTGCTCAGGCCTTAAGGCTTTCCTGACCCACAGGCCATGCAAGTGAATGCATCCACCAGTCACCCAGATACATGGCACAGGAGCTTCAGGTATAGAGGACTTGCGGTATAAATCACTCAGGCCCTGGGAGCAGGTGAAATTGTTCAGAGGCAAAAAAAAAAAAAAAAAAAAAAAAAAAAAAAAAAAAAAAAACCTAAACAAAATAATAAATTAAACCTGGGTAGAATCTAAGGAGGGAAGACTGAAGAGGAATTCTCGAGGACTAGTGACACTTCAGGAACAGGTGCTAGTAGTATGGGGTTGGGGGGAGGCAAGTGACAGATTCAGGAAAGTTAGAGTGACCCAAGGAGCTTATGAAGACAAGAAACTGAAGCAGAGAGGCCAAGCAAGACGGGGAGTCGGGCGTGTCGTCGAACTTGGCGATTACAAAGTATTGCTGGCCCTAGAGAGCAAGGCGTCAGCCGTCTAGAAGCTGGAGAGGGAAGTGGAAAACAATGAAATAGACCCAGGGCGACCCAACCACTCCATAGCAGTGGATGGCCTTGCTGACAGTCCAGACAAGCTACTAACCAGAATTTTAGCTGGACAAACACGGCAACTGAAGTGTTTGCTTCAAGTGCCTGAGTTGGGTTCACTGGTGCAAACATTTCCTTCTCTGGGGAGACTGAAGCTTGGTCTTGACGTCTCACAGGCTGGTATGTTTCCTCTGGACTCCTGTCTTGCCCATGCTTGCTGTGGGGTTTTCCTAGGAGATAGTATGTGGTTCCCAGTTTCAAGTGAAGTGGCTGCCGGGGCACAAAAAGGTCAAAGAGCAAATACATTTGTCAAAGCCAGGTATAAGCAGCTGTCCAATATTGCCAGTCATCAATCTGGTCCGACTCCCAGCTGTAGTATGGATTGCAGAATCTCGGCACTGTTGTTTATCTTAGCACGTGGGTGTCTGTTGTCGCTGCTGTGGTTTTGTCTTGTTTTAACATCGAGTGCTCTTAAACATAACATGCTTTTCTTCTCAGATCTTATTGCTTCTAATGTTCTGCAGATGTATTTCTGCTGCCTGCTTGTCTTATGCACTCATATAGCTGGTGACTTCTGCCAAGGTATCTTTGGAGGCATTTCTTTCCAAGACATTTCTTACATCTCGGGGGTAAAACAGAACATTTGCCTGCTTGGTTTTTCACCGCGAAGTCAATTTGTTGTGGTACCGTCTTCACAGACCATTAAGAGAGACAAGGGAACCAAGAGCCGCACACTAAAAACTGAGAACTTTTCTGATTTTCTAAACATTCTTGGGAGAAAGAAGAAGTAAAAACCAAGCCTTTTTGAAATATATGGTGTTTAGGTGTGGTAATTAAAAAAAAAAGACTGGAAAAAGGATGGCGTTCATATTTGTACCCGCGACTACCATAGTGTGCCTACCCTGGAGACTAATCTGAGCAGCATTCAATGAAGGGGTGTGTCACTAAACTAGCTGCCTGCTGGGTAATTGTAGTGGACACGTTAGGAAACTTCTAGGAGCTCGTATAAAGCACAGATCTTACATTGCCTACCCAAAGTTGGGGGACTTCCGGAAGCAGGCATTCAGTGGAGGATGCTGGGATGAGGGAAGGAAGTGAGTAAGCATCAATAGCACCAATGTCCTGAAAATTCATGCCCTGGACAGGATAAGAAGAAGTCCTCAAAAGAAAAAAAAAAAGAAGAAGAAGAAGAAGAAGAAGAAGAAGAAGAAGAAGAAGAAGAAGAAGAAGAAGTCCTCCAGCCCAGGAAGGCAGGTGGCCCAGGAAGATCACTGGGGAGCACTTCGAGGGGTAACGGGGGGTAGATGTAGTAGTGTCCCCTGTGGAACTGTGGTCCCTTGTCCTGTTACTCTTGTTCTTTGGAAGGCAAGTTCCAGAAGGCTGAGCAGTGGCCCACATACCCAATTTACAAAAATATTCCAGTATTTTTCTAGAGTGTTATACCAGTGTGCTAGGGGTGCCTCCACAAAGTCCTACAGCTCTGGAGACTTAACAGACATTGCTCTTCTCATAACTGAGAGCACGCAGGTGACATTAGATTAGGGCCACCCGGATGACCTCAGGGTGTCTTAGCTGCCACTTTAAACGCCCATCTCCAAATACAACCACATTCTGTACACACGGATTTAGGACTTCAGCCTATGAGTTTAAAAGGTATAAAGTTCAGTCCGTGACACATATAGCTCAAAACCGGATTGTTGAAAGAGTGTATACCTTTCCTATTTTAATAAGTTAGCCAGGGGCTAGAGAGATGGCTCTGAGGTTAAGAACACTGCCTGTTCTTCAAAAGGTCCTGAGTTCAATTCCTGGCAACCACATGGTGGCTCACAACCATTTATAATGAGATCTGGTGCCCTCTTCTGGTGTGCAGGTGTATGTGCAGGCAAAACACTGTTATACTTAATAAATAAATAAATCTTTAAAAAAAAATAATAAATAAAATAGCCAAATTGCCACCATAAAGTCATAGAATAAGCAACCCTAGAGATGTCACTTTGGCATAAGGATTATTTGGAGCTAAAGGCACTTTGGAAACTGTTCCAAGTGGAAACCCTGACTCTTTTTCCTCTCGAGGGCAGGAGACAAAGGCCAGGGAAGCAGGCTTCTCTATGCTTGTCACCAGAGTCAGGGCTGGGGAAGCTGTCAAACAGTTTCACTAAAGGAACACTTCAACACGAAACTGAGAGGAGGGCAGCAGTGAAGAGAGGTCAGTGGGGGTTGAAAAGGGATCTGAGAAGGCTGGGGGCGAATACAATGAAAATGCAGTCTGTATTTATTGAAAGGCTTCAATGTGCTATAAATTGTAAAGAGACATGGTCCCTGCCCTTGTGGAGAACAAACAAACAAACAAATGCAATAATTTCCAATTTCTGGCACACTGAAGCTTTGTAATAAATATTGTACCATATTTGCAATTTACCTCCTTAGAAAAATGTCCCAAGATGAGCTACTTCTGTGGAAACGATGAAAGGAAAATCTGTATTTTAATAACCCTTAAAAGAACAAGAAAGCAGGATATTTGGGGACACAAATTTCGAGTATTCGGAATAGGTATTGCAGAGTCACGCACCTCAGGCTGGTGATAAATGCAGTTACTACATGTAAGTCACATGGGTGGTAGGGCCCTCTGCATCCGGAGGCACCGGTTCTAGCTCACGCAGACATCAACTCCAGCAAACTTGATGTCAAGGGACTCAGGGACAGAGACTTTCCAGGGGAGTGGCCACAGATGGAGGCTGGCAGGTCTCTGACCAGGACAAATGGGTCTGAGTGTGGGTAGTACTGTGGAGATGGGCAGCTGGAGGACCAGTTCCCATCTCATGAGTGCAGGGCATCAGCAGATGTAGGCGGCCCTCACTGCCTGCTCCTTAGGTCTCTGCAGTTATCACAGTTTCTGCCTTCTAACTATAAACTTGCTTACGCGCGGTGGCGCACGCCTTTAATCCCAGCACTTGGGAGGCAAAGGCAGACAGATCGCTGTGAGTTTAGGGCCAGCCTGGTCTACAAAGCAAATCCAGGACAGCCAAGGCTAATACAGAGAGACCCTGTCTCAAAATAAATAAATAGATAGATAGATAGATAGATAAAACCTTCCTTCCTGACCTTAACACAGAATGCCTTCTCATACAAGGTGCGCTCTCTAATCGGAGCCCTCTCCGATCCCCTTGCCCTCTTAAGCTTGAGTCTGGCTCAGTTTCGGGGTATGGGATAGTTCGTCCTCTAGATGGCTGAATTTCCACTTTGCTGACAGGCCACAGGAATGGTGGGGAAGCACTGATCCCAAGGTTGACCTTCCTGTCTGGCATCCCAGTTCACCAGTTCCTGGCTGAGAAGACTATCAATACCTCCGCAAGTTGCAGTTGAAGCTAATTGCATTCTCCTTGCCTGATTCACCTGACTCATGAGGCTGTTTGAAGGAATCACTTATGTAAAACGCCTTTGTTTAAAAAAGAAAGAAAGAAAGAAAGAAATTCTAAACAGCTGTGCATACAGAGTGAAGGTTCCAGGGAGGCGTCTCCATAACCACCCACATGTGTTTGAAATTAATGACTTTATTGACACAAACTTTGAAATGGAAAGTGTTATCCCAATAGGATAGCAAGAATCCTTTCCTGTCTCAAGCACACCGTTAAAAGTGGCCAGATGGAAATAATTCCAACAGTGTGGCCAGATCATAGGACCTTCCTCCATCCCGCAACTTTTCCAGATGGTAAATCCCAAATGACGACGTGCACCAGTGAACTGGGGCAAACAATGGAGCTAGGAAGCGAGTCAGGCCTTAGCCCGCGGCGGAAAGTGCATCGTCTGGGGAAGCAGCCCGTTAAGAGACACAGCACACATGCCCTGGAGAGCAAGCCCTTGAGCGCGCAGGACTGGACGCTGCCCACTGTGTGGCAGGACTCCTGACGAGCGATGCCACTGAGGACACGGGAGTCACTGGGCTTGCTTTTGTTTTATTAGTTAAATCGTCAGAACATGAAGTTCCCTAAAGCCCTTTGACAAGGAGTCAACATGAGAGAGGTTTGGGGGACACTGTGGTGTGTATGGCAAAGGCTTGGACAGTGGTCAGGTGAATACTTACATCTGCGATTGGCAGAGCATTACCTTTAACCCAAAAGTGAGATTCCAGTGAACTAATTGGTCCTGTGCCGAAGGCTCCGCATCAGTCTCCTGAGTATCAGGCTCCCCCACAGAGTCAGAAGGTTCGGTCATGATTGGCCAGACTCCAAATTCCTCTGCATCTGTTACCATAGCTGGCACGAGATTGGCAGTGCATGCTTAGTACTAATAAATACACAGTCTACAGCTCTACTTGAGTTTCTTGGACTGTGTCATACGAACACGTCATCAGACTGCTATTACGGCTAGATGTGGAGTTTGTTAGTACAGTTTGATGCAACTTGGACCACGCCTTTCCTAAGCCCAAGCATGTTAACAGCCCTTTCAAACTCATGCCATGTTATCCCTTGCAGGAAGATGTGTTTTAAAATGCTAGAAAAAGATTGCTATCAAAGCATCATTTCACGGTTTGGGCTGCCTGTTTTCCAATAGAATGCCTTGTCAGTCTAATGTCAACATGAGTATACATCAGCCAGGTTCTGGCTTTCTAAACTAACTGCTTTGCAGATACCAAAATAGCATGGTCCTCAGGGCTGCATACAGAAAGGCCAAGGGAGCATCACGTGTGCCACCGTGTGTTCCTGGGTCACTTGCCTCCTGTGAGTGGTGTCCAGCCTTTGATTACAATTGCAAATGACCTGACAAGAGGTACAGAGGCAATGAGAATAAAAGGGTATTGGAAAGCTATGAAACAAACAAAAAACAAAAACAACAAAACAAACAGCAACACGAGGCTAGGTCCCAAAGGGAGTTGCCAATTGGATGCCATGGCCACATTACATGTGGTCTTCTGGTTTGGATGCCAACGTCTGCATGCCAGCCTTGCGGGCCTTTCCATGGTCTGAGTGTCACACACACACTTCTCGGGGACATGCCATAGGCACTCGTGGAGTCCCATGTGATGCTGGGACTCATCATCTATCTCTCACTGAGTTTTTCTGTTCCTCTGTCTCTTCTATTACTGGCTTTGGAGCACGGTGAGAGCCACCCTCTTACGTGAACACAGTAAGTTTTGTGATGGCTGTATTTAAAAAGAATGGAGGAAAGAGAGGCCTTGCAGGGAACCACACACTGTGAAAGCTTTGCACTAATGTGTGCCCCGTGACCTTTGCCCCAGGAACTCTACCAGTCCGGCCTTTCTGTGTCATTCACAGACCCACGTATTTCACCATGGCCACAGCAGACCGCGCCACGGAAGCTGCAGGGGGTGGGGGGGGAAACAAACCACATTTTAGCAACCTGTGAACATAGGTCAGGACTTTTCAATACATTTTCTGTATGTGACAAACAGGAAGCTGAGAAGGAAGGCCCCCACAGCTTGGGTGGCTGTGTGTTGTCTGGTCAAGCCATCCCTCAAGATGCTCAGAGGCATCCATGACCAGCAAGTGATGCCCACGTCTTCAGAAGTCTTTGACTGGACTCCACAAAGAAGTTCATCCGCGCCTATCTCCAGGCACTGCTAGTTGATGCAGTTCTTTGTGACCCTTTTACTTCTGTCCATCTGCCGGGCGCTCTCTGCAACATTAACAGCGGCTTCTCTGGCCGACATTCGCTTAGCATCCCTTTTAGGCTGTCCAAAAAAAAAAAAAAAAAAAAAAGTTGAAAACAGTGATTTCAGTTCCAGGCAAATATCCAAAGTCCATCTGATTCGCGTTAACTTCTCTGAGATGATTATAACACACGCACAAAGCCGGGGAGTGACCTATGAGGACTCCCCCACATGAGGCTATCTTCAGAGGTTTTCCTTAATTAAAAGTTCCAATGCTCCCTACAGGCATGCGAATTGCACACATTAATGGAGGTAACATGTGCTGCCTTGATACCTACATACATCCATATATACATACATGGTTATTCTCGGGGGTTTCTCTGTTAACTCTCTAATACTGAGCCAGCACAGGGCCTGGTATAAGATGTGCTAATAAAACACAGGTGAATGAACACATTAACTGAGAGTTGAGGGCAGTGAGAACGCCTTCACAGCTGGCCTTAGCAGGGTGGCCAATTTCTTTTTTTTTAGCTTTGGAGTTAGATTTTTGTTCAAATGCAGGCTCAATGGGGCAGACAGCTTCGCTGTTATGGAATTTCCTTATCTGTGAAATGGGGAGTAATATTATCAATCTCATATGATTTTTGTAAGCATTAAATAAGATAACACATGTAAAATGCTTGGCACGATACCTGTTATCAAATAAAGAGAAACCTCAAGACACAGAACTGTGTCGTTTTAGATGAAGAGTGATCTATGAAAAAAGCCCATAATTAACTTTAAATACAAAAGCATTAACTAAATTATAGATTCTTCCTCATGGCCCCATTCCCCTATTTTTCACAAAGTGAAAACAACTTTAATGAGGAGAATTAATTACTGCAAACGGCAGTGATCATGAGATGACCCTGCAGGTCATGTCCACAGGTTGATGTCACTGACCCCCATTCCGAGGAGGATCCACTGGCCAGCTGCAGCTGGGGAGACAGGAGACAGAGGGCAAAGAGCCCCTAGCTGCCTTTGCAGGGGCGACCTCAGCCTCAGAGAGCCACCTCATCTAAGGTGCCCTGTCAGAGGGCGTCCAGTGTTGGAGGAAAGAGATACAACCCCAGACTATGCTGGCCCAAAGGAGCCAACCTCTGTCAAGTCATCCTCCCTAGAAGTCCCAATGGCTGTCTAACACTCACCATCCCCCCACTGGCTCCTGCTTCTACCTCTCCCTTCCACCAGCACTGATCCTATGGCATGGCATGCCCTGACGTGCATCTTGTACAGTGGCGACAGGTCTCATCTGCTTCCTGACACAGGTGGTCCCAGACCCTGTGGGAGTGGCTTAACAACCAGAGACCTCCCTGCTCCCTGCTCCCCACTCCCTGCTCCCCGCTCCCTGCACTGGGCATGCATGACTCCATGTGCAGAGTCACCTACATTCTCACACCACGTGGTTCCTCAACACAAGCCAAGCATGTCGTCTGAAGTGCATCCAACGGGGGATTCTTGCAGCAGCAAACAAAACAAACCATTCTGTTGTGTTCATTTGAAATGATAGGTAGGTCTCTAACAGGTAACACGAAACCCATGTGTTTGTGGGACTGCTGCTGACATCCTCTGGGTCCCCTCTCAGAAGGTGCATGCAGCTCTCCGTTGCTGAGTCCTGGTTGCTAACAAATCAGCTCTTTTTTCCATTTTATTTTGGTGCCAACTACTGTAAAAGTGCCAGAGAGGTTTCACCTTATTCCCAGGGTTACAAAATTTCTATCCTCTTGCATCAGAGAAAAATACTACGCCATCTACACTCCGCAGCTCCTACAGAACCAAAGCTAGGTTGTACATCTGCTCAACAGAATCTGGAACTTGCTGAACCTGAAACTCTGACCTGACCTACTACGTCACTATGATGCAGGCGACAACCAATTTTGTGAGGAAGAATCATCATCTTGGGCTCTGCTTCTAGCAAGCCAGACTTAAGATAATAGTTTATTGGTTCAACAACAGCTTCAGTCCTGTCATCTTCAGTCTTATCTACTGATTTTTAAGAGCCAAATTTTTATTATTTCCTTTGTAATGTCCCAGTGCCTAGTGTAGTAGTGAGATGGAGCAAGGCCCCAGTTTAATTTGGCTGAATAAATGGATGGATGGTGCATAGATGGGTGGATGGGTAGATGGATAGCGGGTGGATGGATGGGTGGATGGATGATGGGTGGATGGATGGGTGGATGGATGGATGGATGGGTGGGTGGATGGATGGGTGGATGGATGGATAGTGGGTGAGTGAGTGAATGAATGAGTGGATGGATGGATGGATGGGTGGGTGGATGGATAGATGGGTGAATGGATGAACGAGTGGATGGACAGACGGATAGATAGTGAATAGACAGGTGGATGGATGGATGAGAACACTGCCACGCTGATGCACCTTTGCTTTAACAACAGTTTTCAGTACAGCTCAGAGTTCTGTCTTAATTCTGGTCTTTCAAGCCTGAGCTAGCACAAGAACCAGGACAGATTTTTATGGGTTTATTTTTTTTCCCCCAGAAGCAGAGACCATAGTTTCTTGCACGTGTCTGGTTATCATATACCTATCTACGTATCTATCTATCTATCTGTCTATCTATCTATCATCTATCCGTCTATCATCTATCTATCTATCTGTCTATCTGTCTGTCTGTCTATCTATCTATCTATCTATCTATCGTCCCTCTATTGATCTATTTACCCACCTACCTGCCTACCTACATATTTACCATCTATCTATCATCTTCCTACCTACTAACCTTCTTATCTATCACTTAACATATATATGTATAGATAATCTATCATCTGTCTATCCATCCATCCATTCTCAAAACATCCATCTTAAGAAGTTGCTCCGCCCTCCATTTGACACTGAATTTCTCCACTAACACAGCTGCTACCCACACACAGCCTTGTTCAGGAAACAAAACCAGACAACAGTGAGACTGTGTCCCAAAGAAAGGCCGGGTGATGGAGAAGCCAGTGCTACCTGACTTTCATAGGGTCGTTGTTACATAAAAGCTTTGAAAGTCACCAGGGAATAGGGAGACAGAGGCCGTCTTTGAAATAAACCAGACTGACAGAAGCTTTTTCCTCAGATTTGATGGGAGGCAAGAGAGCATTCAAGGATGAGATGTCAGCTTCTCAAGTGGCAAAAATGTTTCCTTTGGAGAAGTTTGTTGAGCTAATTCACTGAGGCTGTTTACAGATGATCCACAAAAAGTGAATGCCCCTTCGCACCTGTGAGGGCAGCCAGGTTGGTGACTACTGCAATCTGGCCCGAATGTGAAATGTTCCCTATAGGCTCAAAGCCTTGCTCCCCAGCTGGTGCTGCTGTTCTAGATTACTCTTTACGTTTTAGGAGGTGCAGCCTCCTGGGAGGAGGCCCGTTACTGGGGGGGTGGGGAGGGGAGGGCTTAAGGTTTTAGAGCCCATCCCTCCATCCTGTCTGCTTCCAGACTGCAGAAACGGATATGACCAGCCCCCGGATGCTGTATCCCTCGGGCTGGGAGCAGAAATAATTCCTCCAACCTAGTGCCCAAATTAGCGCTCCCTTTTCTAAATTGCTTTGATCAGATATTTTGTAGCAGCGTCGCAAAGCCCAAATGAGAGGAAAAAGAGAAACAATGATGTCAGATAGTTTCTGTAGAAATTCTGAGATCAAGTCTCTTTTCTCTTTTTGGATGAAACTACGGAGACATACAGAAGAGGTAAGCCCCTTTATCCGTTAGGATCACTTTGTAAAGAGAGATAGACCTCCCTCTGACATGGGTTCCAGACAGCCAAAGCTTTCTATTTAATATCCAGCCACCCCCTCCGGAAGGGGAAAAATAAGTGTCTGCGTTGCAATTATTGGCTTTTTAAAAAAACCTCAGAGTTTTGTTTGATGAGGAAAGAAACCTATTTGGCACCTTTTCGGTTCACAGCTACCTGTTAATTCAACCCTTTCTTCACCTCTAATGTTCCTGTTTTGTGCCCTCCATCACCACTGCCTCTCATTAATGGGCCACCTCCTGTTTCTCACCCATCCTGACAGCTTTTTTATTCTTGTCTCCTTCTCATTTCTGTAGGCCTAGAACCCTGTGAGTCACAGCTTTGAGTCCCTGGCTGGCTGCCATCCTCAAGGGTAGCCAGATAGACTGCAGTAACTCCCTGGCAGCCTCCAACCCAGATGGACTTGTCTCTCTTGGGGGTTCAGAAGTCAATGATCCAGTCGATTCCATGCGGAGGTGAGGGCAGGTTGGAGGCTTCCTGGAAACCTAGACTCAAGACCGCTGCGATGCCTGGGAAGCCTTTACTCGGTTTCACCCCAAATGGAAATAGAGATGTTCCTGGTTTGCTTGGACTCAATAAATATCCCTGTGTCTAGCAGAGGACTGTACAAACCTTTTCATAGTTCTTTGCAGATGACAAAGGAAAGCAAAGCTGACTGAAATTGTGGTTTGTTGGGTTATTTTTTTTTTTTGTAGTATTAGTATTTTTAAACATAAAAGCAATGCATAAGCTAGGTGTGGTTGCAACTATAATTTCGGCACTTAGGGGGGGTGAAGGCAGAAGGCTCAGAAATTCAGGTCAGCTCCTGCTTCATAGAGAGTCTGAAGACAAATTTGACTATGAGAAATCTTGTCTAAAAAGAAAAAAGAAAAAAAGCAACACATGATTATAGGTTTGTTGTTTTTTTTTTTTAAATGGGCATGTATGTGCCATATTCCTCTAAAACCAGCACTCGGGAGGCAAAGGCCGGGGATCCCAAAGAGTGTGGGGTCAGCCTGCTTCACCTTGTCTTCAAAACAAAACAAACATAAACAACATATAATTTTTTGATAAGACACACTTGACAGTGGACACTTATAATCTCAGCACCTGGGAGGATGAAGGGGAGAGTTGAGAGTTCAGATCCAGCCCAGGCCACAGAGCAAGCATGGATTAGTGACGTAATGTTTCAAAAGACAGAACAAAAATAAAGAGCAGAGAAAGGCGTCCACTCTCTGCGAATTGGGCACTTCCCTGGCTAATGTTTAATAAAATTTGCTTCAAATTTGGCTTAAGAAAACAGTGTAGAGAAGAGCACCTGACAACAGGCCTCCAGAGCCTTCTCACGGTCAATCATGCTTAGTAATTTTTCATGGAATGTTCCAGGAATTTCTCTAAAGCACATAGCATCATAGAACTCTATTATTCTTTCTCTCAGTAACCTTCACTTCCTGTCTAGCCTTTAACCACAGTTTGAACTGTGCTCTCATCTGTTTATTTTCTACATTTGAAGCAGATTTTCAACTTCAGGAAGATGGCGTCCTGGTCTATTTTGTTCACGATAGAATCTAACTCAGTGCCTGACACGTAACAGACCTCTAATAAATGATGGTAAAACAGACAGATGGACTTTCAGATAAAAAAGGAAAGCAGGGTACTGTGGCACCTGCCTGTAGTCCCAGCACTTGGGGAGGTGGAGGCTGATTTTTTCCCATGAGCCTCAGGGAGAGATTGAGAGGTGATGTTACCAGAACAGAGCAGTGCTGGGGAAGCCCCCTTTCAATCTCAGTGAGCTGCTAGGCTTGTCTCCCCCAACCAGCACATCCTTATTAGCACCTAGTAGGTGCATTAACTCTAAGGCCGACTGGGATGCCAAGGAAAGATTACAATGAATATGGAGAGCTGTGGCCTGAGCATCTTCTAACTGAACTGATTTTGCTGCAGGTCAAGCTCTTACAGAAGCCTCTCAGGCAGCTGTAATAGGTCTCTTCCCGTTTTCCAGGCCTGAGCCTGTTTCCTGTCCCATCCTGTCCCCTATCCCCCATCCCCCCATCCCCCATCCCACATCTCCCCCCACCCACCCCCAGCATCTTGCTTCTGTTTTCTTAAGGGAGACTCCTCTGCTTTGGGAACTCTTCCTTGATACGCCTCACATTACCACTGTCTGAGAGAAATTCCACGCTAACCCTATCCTTTGAAGGCTGTGCAGTCTCTCCCATCCTTCCTACACTGGGCCATACATCGCCAACCATTGTTAGCTAGACACTGGGGGTGGCACTTCTGGAGGAAGTGCCTGAGCTGAGAATTAATCCAGACAATGGACATTTCCTTTAGCGTCTGGTCGCTTTGCCAAGATCAATAAAGCAACTGGAGGAAGCGCAGAGTTGGAGACACTAAAACTCTGCGGGCAGCTGACCACAGGCTCAGAGCTTTGTCTGCCAAGAGCCACCTTCATGTGGACACTTTTACCTCGGACTTGGAGGGGTTTTGTTCTGATTTGCTTAGACTTACTTTGTTTTGTTTTGTTTATCAAGACAGGGTTTCTCTGTGTAGCCTTGGCTGGCCTGGACTCACTTTGTAGACTAGGCTGGTCTCAAACTCACAAGGGTCCTCCTGCCTCTGCCTCCCAGAGTGCTGGGATTATAGGTGTGTGCCACCATGCCAGCCTAGGTTTACTTTTCTATTTCATGTGTATAAGAATTTTAGCTCTGTGTATGTATGTGCACTACATGTATGCCCCTGCAGACACCAGAAGAGGGTACCAGATTCCTCCAGAACTGGAATTAACAGATGCCTCGGGGAGCACGGGTGCTCTGTGAGCACCCTAGCCAAGCAAGAAGACAGTTCAGTAGAACTCAGTAGCTGGTTCTGGTTCAAACTCTCGGAGTCTGACCTTAGTAGCTTATTTTAGGCATATTTTAAGCACAGCACAATTTGGTGAAAATCTTCCTGGCGATGATTAACTCAATCCTGTGTGCACAGCAAAGCTCAGAACATGACAGAGCCACTATGTGGGTGCTGGTAACTGAGCCTGGGTCCTTTGCAACTGCTGAGAGCCACCTCTCCAGCCCCAGTTGAAAGTTTTAGTCTATGAGTGAGTGAGTGAGTGTGTGTGTGTGTGTGTGTGTGTGTGTGTGTGTGTGTGTTCATCTTCATGTGTGCTTTATAGTACCTGTGTGGATCAGAGGGTAACTTCTAGGAACCGGTTTTCTGTCTCTAGTAACTACAGAGGTCCCTGGTATCACACTCATGCTTGGCGGTAAGAGCCCTGACCTGCTGAGCTGACCTTGAGAGCGGTTTGTCTCTTTGACTTTAATGGAGGAGGTGAGATCTAATGGCATAGCAACGTGAAAAGAATGTGCTTAGAGGCAGCTGCGAGGTCCTGGACTTACCTTACTGGACAGGAAGCAGTGGAGGCTCCCCTGTGTTGTTTGGGGAACACAGGTGGGGAGCTGGGAGCAGGAGAACAAGCCAATGGCTTCTTAAGCTCTGTGAGGCCAGTATGGTCCCAAACTACCAAGGAAAGCATGGTACATAAAGAGCTCTCTCCTGAGACACTCAGTCCCAGTTTGTGAAAGATCATTGTCGGTGCAGTCGGTTTGCCAGTTAGCACCTATTGATGCCAGGCAGAAAGCAGGGACCAGAAGGAACTGCAGAAGAAGGGATACGGTTTGTTTGATGGGATATGGAGTAGAAGGGGCTCAAAATGCAAAATACTGTTGCTCACCATCACTGGTACTGTTTATTAAGCCCTATCGCCCTTCAGAAAAGAATTTGAGCTTTGAAGGGGGCATCCGTGCTAACAGTAATTACTAGTGACATCCCAGGACCCTCAGAGCACCAGTCAAGTCTGCAACCATGTTATTTATCATAGCATCTGACTCTCGCTCTCACCCTGATGGCAACCCACACGCAGAGGAAACGGTGCCTCTGCCTTTCACAGTCCGAGGTCCTTGGCATCTGAACAGCACTCAGAGGCTCTTAAGGGTGCTCATGGGGACTAATGAGGAAACTCTCAAGGCCTAGAAAGGATTGCCTTTAACCCACACATTTTTTTCTGGTAAATCTGAACCGGAAAACTGCAAGAGGCATCTGGACAAGGCTGTATGCTTTTCCAAAGGTGCCTCTTGGGGAAGAACCATCATCCTAGTGGTGACGCACAGGGCAACTGCTGAAAAATGCTAACATCATGGCTTACATCCCAATAAACCCAACACAAGGTGAAAATTCCATGTGAAGGAAGATAGTACTGCGTGTTGCACACTCAGGAAGGGATTCAGATTTGAAATTAGAAGCGTGATATTCAAAGTGTGCATGTTGTTTTCTCACCACTGTAAAAATGTAGCTGAGGATAGCTTTGAACTTTTGCTTCTCCTACCTCCATCTCCTTAGCATCCTGATTGCACAGGGCTGGGGTTGAGTCCAAGGTTTTGCATTGCTAGGCAAACATTCTGGCAGCTTGAGCCTGTGTCCCGTGCCCTGTGTTATGATGCTATGATCCACTTTGCTCAATGTAAAGTTACAATGCTTATGGCAGCCCCCATGCCATACTATACACACCTTGGCTTGTGAACCTCAGTTTCCTCACCTGTAAAGCTGTCGGGATGCTCTTGGGAGGATTTAAAATCTAGAAGGCCTAATGGCACCGTGATAAGTGCAAAACTGTTGCCATAATGTTCCTGTGGACTGTGTACAGTTCACCCTTGTTCATTCAAATGCCGGTCTCTCTACCCCACTGTCTGTTTTCAATCCTGACATTGCATTGTGGTGTTTATTCTAAGTATCTCCTGGCTCAAGTTTGTGTAAACATGTCACCACTGTTTTCTGTGTTGCCAATAAAAACCAGCTAGCCAATGCTGAGCAATAACATAGAACAGAGTGGGACATCTTGGTCCAGTGAGGGGAGGAGAAAGAGGAGGAAGGAAGGAGAGGATGCAGGGGGAGAAGACATCAAGGGAACATTAAGAGAAAAGAACCCGGCCTAGGAGATGATTTAAAAGCAAGTACAAAGTGGGAAATCAGAATGGGAGGAAGCTATACTTGCATGGGAGGTTTAGGATGGAGTAATTATTGCTCAGCATTGTGCTATAGGCTAATTAAATAGATCCTAGAATCTCTGTGTGGTTATTTGGGTATATACCTGGCTTAGGAGTAACCACTGATTTTATTAAAATGATTATTAATATTAAATATTAATATTTTTTCAACAAAAACACAACTTTGAATTTGCAACCAGTTTTCTGATCGAAGCCACTAAAGGCAACTCAGCTGCGAAAGCAAGAACTCAAACACTGGGTAGGAAGCTGTGCCCTCAGGAAGCAGGCGGCCAGGGGTGGGAGGGGTGGGAGGAGGAACTGAGGAGGAGGGAGAGCCCTGCACAGGGCCCAGGCCTCCTCAGAGCTTTCCTTCTGGCTGCAGCCTCGCAGGAAGGAGCCAGGCGCAGCAGGAGGAGCACCTCTAAACAATAGCTCTGGAAAGAAAAGATGCCAGCCAGGTCCAGTGACCACAGCCCGCCTGCTTTCCACAGCAAGAGTTCGGGGTGATGCCATTATGGCGTTTTACAAGAATCATTCCTGAGGACCCTTGCGCTGACCAGCTGGTTGGAGAGTGTGGAGTAAAATGGCGAGTTTGTTTCCTGCCAGGGGCTTCACTGCCTAAGACAAGGGGACTCCTGGACAAAGCTGTACCTAAGCGAACACACACTTATCGGGGGGCAATATCTAGGACACGTTTCTACAGGGGAAATAAAACCCAACAGCTCATGAAGAAAGGATCAAAATGAGGTTTGCAATCATTTTGTACACGGAGAGCTGAAAAACCTGCACTCCCAAGGCTCTCCTTCCAGACGCAGTCTTGGTGGCCCCGCCCCACCCCTGCTCTCCAGGCCCAGTTCGCTCTATTCTTTGGCTGCGACCCTACCTCTGTGGTCCAGAGGCCGTTCTGTTTCTGGGCCAGAGGCCCTGAGCTGAGGCTCTGGGAGTTGGGACACTGTGTCCCACAGTTCATCTTCTTCTCTGGGTTGGCTATTCCACCTGGAGCTGCAGATCGGAGCACCGCATTAGAGGACAGGCCATCTTCCAGCACACCTGGGGAGGCAAGGAGAGGCTGGCACCAGAGGCTTGCAAACGACAGGTGTTATAAACTATGCCAAGACGGCGGAGGAAAAGGCAGCAAGAGCAGGAGGTCACTTGAAATTCTACCCGGTAAAGCTACCTTTTCCTGTAAGAATACATGCATTTTTTTGTGTAAAAAAAAAAAAAAAAAAAAAAAATGAGATTAAAAAAAAAAAATAGTTTTGTAGGGGGCTCATGCCTTTAAACCTAGCACTCAGGATGTAGAAGCAGATGGACCTCCGTGAGTTCAAAGCCAGCCTGGTCTGCAAAGCAAGTCCAAGCCTGCCAAGGCTACACAGGAAACCCTGTCACAAAACACACACACACACACACACACACACACACACACACACACACACGAAAGAAATAAAAGAAAAAAAACTTGAAACTTGTAGCTTGAATTTTTCTTTTTTCTTTTTTTTTCTTTCTTTCTTTTTTTTTTTTTTTTTTTTTTTTGAATTTTTATTAATGATTTTATCCTTAGCTGTTCTCCTGGGATAAGTTCCTAGAAGTAAGGTCACACACTTGAAGGTTACACACAGACTGTTCTTCCTTCTCCGGGATTGGACTGAGCAAGTGTATCTCCCATAAGAAATGCCAAGAACCATAGAACTTTAAACAAACAGTTTCACTAAAGAGCCAGAGAAGGACAAGACGGGGATTCATGAAATATAAAAAGCACCTTATTTGTAAGAGAAAAGGGTCCAGGAAGCATGGAGGGGACCTGCCAAATGAGCAGAGAGAAGCTGGCCAGATGCCACAGGAGTTATGGGGACGAACGAGGGACCAACGAGGGAGCGCCCAGCTAGGGCATCCATCTTCCTCCAGCTTAGGCTAGATGGCCACCGGGGGCTTGGCTCACTGCCGGGTGCTGCACGCAGGGGCATTGCATTTCACTACTGAGACTCAAACTCAATGATAAAATGGCTAAGAATCTCAAGATGGCACCCACTGAGCTCTGCATCCCAGCCAGGGCCTTCTGAGCCCAGCGGGACCCATGCACCATATGGTTGCACCATACAGAGGCATCTGCCGTAGCTGACACGCAGCCAGCCAGCTTTTTGCATAGGTATACTCCTGGGTAATAAAGGAGAGATTATTTTTTCTTTGTGCCTTTCTGTATTCACAAACTTTGGTATGTTTTAGAGCTAAGACATGCAAGTTAATCCACACAACAGCAACTCTGGGCTTGTTGCTGGCCTTTTGGAATGACCTCTTGACCACACCGGAAAGGTTACGCCTGGCAGTGGTCCTGGGATGGCCTTGGTTTTAGCTTGTCGTCAGACCTTCTCAGCTTATACATCAGGCCCAGTAGGCTAGTTGTTAAGCACTTAGCTGTTTGTGTGACTCATAAGTCAAGAATGTAACCAACATGGCTAATGAGAGGGGCATGAAGAAGAGACAGCTGGTGTTGGGCCATAAATAATATGCACACTGTCTGTGCCAGACATTGTTAGGACCTTTGTGTGTGTTGTCCTGTTTAATCCTTATAATAGCCCTGTGAAGTAGGAGCTATTATTTCCACTGAATAAATGAAGTGGTCCCTCTATTGTGATGGATGCTGGGCCCCATCTGTTCATGTATTGCTTACCACTCTCCTCCTACTCCAGCCTTGGGGTGGGAGGATTACCCTTATTTTAAATGAGTAGAAGTTAAAGTTGAATTCTAGATTTGTGCTTTTTTTTTTTTTTTTTTTTTTTTTTTGACACTTGGGATACAAGCAATTGCTTCTTCCTAGGAAAGCTCCCCAGTGGGCAGGTCTCGATTTTTGGCGTATAGGAAAACCTCTAAGGGTGTCTGAAAATGCAGATCCTCACCTCTGTTTGCCCTGACTTCTGATCAGCAGAGACCCAAAAAAAATGCAGATTTCTGAAAGTCCCCTAGGTTCTGAGGCAGAGGGTGTTACAGACTGCAAAGGGTTGTCACACAGATGTAGCTAAACACAGATCTCCATCTCAGTCTAACAGATCAATGCTTTTGCTGGGTTTTGAGGGCTGTGGACAATAAGTTCTAGGGAAACATAATAAACTAAGATAAATTTGCTAGCTCCTTAAAATCTGTGTGCCCCTAGAGTACCTCCTTTTTAACATACTCCACAAAACTTCCAACCCACCCAGGAGATAAACCAAATTACCAAGTTTGCCAGAAGATGGGAAACAGATGTGCCAACATTTGATAAACTGCAACCGGTGGCTTCTTGCCAAAGCTTCTGGCTATTTTAGAAGTGACGCTGGGCAGGAGGGCAGAACGTAGAAGTTTAAAATGGCAGCTGGCAGCCACGCGGAGAACAAGTCTGCTCCTTAACCCGAGCACCTGGCAAGAGCCAGGACGACCCGGTGAAGGAGAGCAAAAGTCTGTCCAAAGTCAGGAAGAAACGTCTGCCAGTGTCCCCCCCCCACCCCCCCCCCCCCCAGTGACAGAAAATCCAAGTGTAAGACACTGGCAATGCATTTAGGAAGAATCTCTGAAGTTCCATCAGATTGGAACCCTGGCTCATCAGGACCTGTCTGGGCGCAGAGCCAGAATGCATGCCCAGTGGTAATTGTGTCTGAATCAAGGCATAAATTAAATTATCACTACTCAACCACTTACTGAGAATTTGTCTTATACTCTTCAGAATGAACTAAATAAGATAGTGTCTGTCTGCCGTTTCTTTAATCCATTGAATAACTGTAGGTTACACATGATGCATAATAATGATGTGTGACCTTTTTTTCTTTTCTTTTTCTTTTTGTTTTTTGTTTTTTTTTGTTTTTTGTTTTTTTTTTGTTTTTTGTTTTTTGTTTTTTTTTTTTGTTTTGTTTTTTTTTTTTTTTTTGGTTTTTCGGGACAGGGTTTCTCTGTGTAGCCTTGGCCATCCTAGACTCACTTTGTAGACCAGGCTGGCCTCGAACTCACAGCGATCCACCTGCCTCTGCCTCCCGAGTGCTGGGATTAAAGGCGTGCGCCACCACGCCCGGCTTGATGTGTGACCTTTTGTGGCACTATTATTAAATATACTAACAATATTGAGTAACCCTTGCATTCATGGACAATTGGTTTTGGGGGAAAAAAACCAAAGTAATTCAAAAGGGAAAAATAATTTCTCAACAAATGTGGCAGAGATCTACATGCAGAAGAATGGGTGAAGCCCCAACTCACAGCCTACACAATGTTAAAACATGAGGAGCCGAAGCTCTAAATGTAAAAGCTAAAATTGTTAGATGTTCTTTAAAAATATAAATGGCAAATACTCATGATAGTAGGCCAGGCAATAGTTTCTTAGAAATGACCAGGGAGCACAAATGAAAACAACAAAATCCATAATTGGACATCATCAATATATAGGAGACCACGAAGAAAATGAAGAGACAATCCACAGGATAGGAGATTACTTTTGAAAAAAAAAAAAGTCTCCACTAAAAAGAATAACTGACTCAAAGTGTGAGCGGAGGACCCGAATAGACACCCACACAAAGAAGATATGCCATGGCCAAGAGCATCGGAAGCCGCAGGGAGTTACCACTGCGCACCAAGACGGCTATGAGTACAAAGAAAGAGAAAAGATGGAGAAGCATTGTTGAGGATGCGGAGAATGAGGAAGCGTCTACACCGCCACTGTGACTGCAAGTGGTCCAGCGGCTTCCCTCAGTCAGGCTCTCAGACACTGCGTCCCCATGGCCTAGTAATGCCAGTTCTACCTACACACCTAGGAGAAATGACAACAGCCCCACAAAAACATGTACGGGAATGTTTGCAGCGCTTAGTCTGGATTGCCGATTTGGTGGGACTTAGAATCACTAAGGGAACAAATCTCTGCGGACGCCCCAGGGGTGGTTATCTGGATTAGCTAAGGTGAAGTGGGAAGCCCCGCTATAACGTGGGTCGAACCATACCATGGACGAGGATATTGAACTGATTAAAAAGGAGACGTTGAGCCCGGCAGTGGTGGCGCACGCCTTTAATTCCAGCACTCGGGAGGCAGAGGCGGGTGGATCTCTATGAGTCCGAGGCCAGCCTGGTCTACAGAGTGAGTCCGGGACAGTCGAGGCTACACAGAGAAACCCTGTCTCAAAAACCATAAATAAATAAATAAATAAATAAATAAATAAATAAATAAATAAATAGGAGACGTTGAGCCAAGCCCACGGATTTATCACTCTGCTTCCTGAATGCCGACTTAGTGTGCCCAGCCGTCCCATGCTCCTGCTGCCGTGCGGGTTGCCTCAGCGGACTGCATGCTAGAACTGTGAACCAAAACAAGCCCCTCCCTTCCCCCTTCATTGTTTGTGTCAGCAATGAGACAAGTAACTATGTAATATTAATGGCAAAGCTACTCCCCAAAACTAAAGAATAGAAGAGGACCAAACATCCCACCAGCTGTTGGGTGGGTTAATATTTGGTAGCACAGACAATGAAGTTCTGATAGAAGCCATACACCAGCTAAGCTTGAAAACATTATGCAAACTGAAAAGCCACTTACTGAAGGTAGTTTATGATTCCACCTTATGAAATATTCAGAAATGAGCAATCCTAGAGATGGAAAGGGTAGCTTAGTGGCTGCCAAGGGTGTGAATATTGGAGGAGATGAAAAATGACTCTTAATAGGTATAGTATTTTCTCCCCAGGCAATGAAAATGTTCTAAAACTGGTGGTGGTGCAGATGGCTATTCAACTATGGCAGCTGAAATTATTTCAAGTGTCTATAATAGATTAACAGCGTGGTATGTGAATTACAGGTAAAGAAAATGAGTATTAAAAGGGAAAGAAACTGTGAGCAGCACATTTCTGAATGTCCTGTTGCCTGAAGAAAAGAAAGAGGCACATCTGGACTTGAGCAGCAACAGCTGGGGAAGAAAATGACGATCCCTGAGGACATAGGTCCTGACCAGAGCGCCCGGAATGTCTGTTCCCAGAGATGTGGCCAGCCTGTTACATCTGAGGTTACCAAGGAAACAGCTTCCCAACACCCTCGGCCACAGGCAAGGGCAACACCTGCAGAGATCCAGGGCTGGAACTGGGGACAGCAGACTCGAACAACTGTCTCGATTCTAACCCCTACGGCAGTAGTTCTCAATTTGTGGGTCGCAACCCCTTTAAGAGGTTGAACGACCCTTCACGGGGGTTCCATCAGAAAACACAGACATTTACCATTCATAACAGTAGCAAACTCACTGTTATGAAGTCACAACGAAAATAATTTTATGGTTGGGGGCCACACAACATGAAGAACCGTATTAAAGGGTCACAGTTTAGGAGTGTTGAGAACTGATGAGCTACAGAGACACCAGCTGGCAACAAACAGGCTAAGGAGCCAAGGGGCAGCACTAGGGGAAGGCAAAGCTAGCTCTTCCTGAAGCCTGTATCTTCTCTCTGCCTGCTTCCTTCCCTCTCTCTGACCCTTGGGGGCAGCTCCCTATTGGAAGCTTTATCTCTTCTCCAAGATTTCACAAAGCAGACCTGAGGCTGTGCTCACCAGGTCTCCGTGGTAATTACCTTGAGCTGTCCTGACCTACGCTATAACAAAAATTCAGCTCCCTGTACCGTAGCACTTTCTTGCTGTTTCTGAGGTGTGCAGTATTACTGTGGCTGCAGGGACACCCTGTACCCCTCCTAGGTTACCCCAAACACATCTCGGCTCCTTTCCCTTCCCTTTTTTCCTTCCCTTGACTATTCCTCTTAAACACTTAAAAAGCATGCCTTGTGTACTCTTTTGCTAGAAATGCCACAGCAAAGCACCATAGTTGGTACAAAGGGAAGGTGTGAAAGGCTGTTTACAAGCTGGGAATGTTGGTGCATGCCTGTAATCTCAGCTCTCAGGAAGCTAAGGCAGGCTGGTGGTGAGTTCCAGGTCAGCCCTGTCTATGGAGCAAGGCCTTGTCTAAATAAGTAAGTAAGTAAGTAAATAAATAAATAAATAAATAAATAAGAGGGTCGGGTTCCCTGAAGGCCTCTCTCTTGTGCTTATAGATGGATGTATCTTCCCAGGGCCTTTCCTAACACATCCTTTATAATAAAGACATCAGTCACCTCAGATGGATGCTCACCCGGATTAACTTTCAAAAGCCCTGTCTCCACAATTATATTTCAAGGTTAGGGGTAAAGGCTGGGACTTAACTACAAATGTATTTTCGAAGATTTATTATTTATTTTTATTTTTTATGTAAATGAGTGTTTTGCCTGCATAAATGTCTGTGGAAAACATGTGTGCCTCCCTAGTGAGCTGGGAGGCCAGAAGAGGACATCGTCTTCCCTAAATCTAGAGGTACACGAGGTTGTGAGCCGGGTCTGGGAACTGAAGGAGGTCCCCTCCGAGAGTAGCAAGTGCCACCTCTGCAGCCCCCAGGCCATGAATCCTAAGAGGGCTCACTTCAACTCATAACATCTTTTATAACTTTTATCATAAATTTTATAAAATTTTATAAAATAATGTCTATTTACCTTAAGTTAAAAATAGATGTTTCCAGTTACAGGAGATGGCCAGTTCACCCTCATAGATTCCTGGGAGTTTCTACTGCACTGCATTTCTACCTCACTCCCTAAATACCTGCCCCCCAAATTCCAGTTGTTTCTCCCAGGACTCTCTCTCTAGTCAAGATTTCCAGTGGGTGAATTGAGACACCAGCCCAGCCACAAAACCTTCAATCTACAATGTGTCCTGCCTGTAAGATGCACTGGGGTAAATGTGGGGCAGAAATTGTGGGAGTGGCCAACCAATGACTGGCCCAGTTGGAGACCCATTCCACAAGAGGAAGCCCACCCCTGACTTTCCCTGGAGGGTTAAGAACCAGAGGCTAGATAGCCCAGACACCTAAGATAGAATCAAACACAACCAGAAAAAAATAAAGGCAATGAAATGATTCTCAATGATACCCTCCTATGCTCATACACAGGAACCTAGCATAATCGTCCTCAGGGAGGCTTCACCCAGCAACTGATGGGAACAGATGCAGAAACCCACAGTGAGACATCAGGCAGAGTGCAGGGAATCCTGCTAAAGAGGGAGGAAGGGTTGAAAGAGCCAGAGGGGTCAAGGACACCACAAGAAAACCTACAGAATCAACCAAGCAGGCCTCATAGGGGCTCACGGAGACTGAACGGACAATCGAGGAACCTGCATGGGTCTGACTCAGGTCCTCTGCATATATACTATGGTTGTGTAGTTTAATAGTCTTCTAGGACTCCTGAAAGTGGGAATGGGGCTGTCTCTGACCCTGTTGCCTGCTTTTAGAACCCCTTTCCTCCTACGAGGCTGCCTTGTCCGGCCTCAATATGAGGCAAGGTGCCTATTCTTACTGCAAGTGATATGCCATACTTGCTCAATATCCCTGGGAGGCCTGCCCTTTTCTGAAGGAAAATGGAGGAAGAGTGGGTGGGGGAGGGGCACTAGGAAGGGAGGGGAAGGGGAAACTGCAGTTGGGATGTAATATATGAGAGAAGAATACATTTTTTTTTTAAGAATACATTTTTTAAAATAAAAAAAAAATAGATGTTTCCACTAGGAAACTGGACTATAATGATAAGAAAGTAATAATTAAGAGCTTGAGAGATTAAGAGCACTGGCTGCTCTTCCAGAGGTCCTGAGTTCAATTGCCAGCAACCACATGGTGGCTCACAACTATCGATAATGTGGTCTGATGCCCTCTAATGAGATTTGGTGCCCTCTTCTGGCCTGCAGGTGTACATGCAGGCAGAACATTGTATATATAATAAATAAATCAATCTTCAAAAAAAAAAGTGATAATTACCTACAAGCCTACCAGGATAAGTATTAGTAGATAGTTTCCACGTCTGTCTCCTGTCTGTTTTCAAATGCATGAGTGTGTGCGTGTGCATACACAAATTTTAACTAGCGTATAACGAGACTGATCCATTCTTCTCCATCCCTTATTTCTTCATCAGATTAGATAACTTGTTGTTTCTTTTATTATTTACCCATCAACCGGGCAACAATTTTCAAAGTATTTACCTTCCGTGTGCCAGGTAGTAAGTCTGTGCCATTTACACCTGTGGCTCTGGTTTACTAGTGTTGCAGACCCTCAGGTACTCCTGTCTTGTCCTCCCTTCTCTTCCACCTGGTCTTTACCTGGTCCCTCAGCTCCATACCAGAGAAGGTACATGGAGATGGGTAGCAAAGGTTGAATTCTTGTTGGTGGGAGAAGTGGATGACCTGAAAGGGTGCCGACATGTCGCTCTTTAAGAAGAAGGGCTGAGGCACTTACAGAGGCAATACACCGTGCCCCCATGTGTCTTCTCTTCTCCCTGGACACTTGCTTTGGATAGCATTTTCTTGGGTTCCAGTGTCCCGCACCCCCATACAATCCCAAGTACCCACCAAACAGCATCCTTACCATGAATGCTCTTTTAGGGTGAGTAGTAAGCACAGGGGGCTGAAAAGTCCCAGTGGCCCTCAGGATCACTTTCCATCTCTGGGCTGGTCACTTGAGAAGAGTTGGTAGTTTTCCTTGGCTGAGGTCCCGCAGGCCACAGCCCTGTTTCTGCTAAGATAGGGGACGCTTACCTCTTTCTCCTAATCAAGGTGTCCTTTTCATGGCCTTTTAGGTAATATATCTAATAAGCAAAGGGCTTTAAAAAGGCCCTGCAGGTGACTCCCTTTGACGACTGAGCTAAAGGTGTCAGGAAACACCAAAGCCTCACACTTATTCCTCAGAGCCTTTCTGTGTCTTCTGAGGTGGTTCTATGCTCTGCTGGGCTGGGTACTGGTATCCCCATAAGTTATATGCTCTGCCTTTATGCAGCAGTTGGAAGGAGCCCCCCCTCCCCCCCTCCCCGCTGCCCGCTTTGGTCCTGTGAGAAAGTGTCAAAGGGCACCCTCTCTGAAGCCTAGAATAGTCTTTCCCTCATAATGACTCCTCTGGTACCTTCCTCGGGGACTCCTCACCCTCCAGGCTTGTGAGTAATAAATGTCTGCTTTTAAACTACCTTCTGTACGGTTGTCTTGTTACAGCAGCCAAGATAGACTAAGACACTCCATTTTCTTTTGGTCTAAGTGTTTTAGGAATGGCTGGCCCTTTTAGAAAGTGGTCGTTGGATCCTGGTTGTTTTTAATTCCTTGACATTTTTGGGACTTAGTACAACCAAATCCTGAAGTTGCCAGTAAATTGTTCTCTGAGACAAATATTAGAGATTACATGATTTTTCTGTATTGACTCTAAAAAATATATTTAGGTAAATGAAAATTAGGATACTTTGATCAGTTGAATTTTTTTTTAAGTCTTGAAAACTTAAAATCACCCAAAGGAATGAAGCCTCTAGTGTGTGTGTGTGTGTGTTGGGTGCCTGCCAGGTCTCACTCTGTGCTGCACTGGGGCGTAGGAAACATCTGCCTCGACCCCTTGCCATTCTGTAATTTAATTGGGAATTTATGAATCACTTAACACTTACTGAAAAATAAAGTTTGGACATTAAAAAAAAACACACACACACACAAAAAACCAACAACCCAGCATATCGTTTCTTACCAATCAGATTGGCAAAGGTTAGGGCACTTGACAGTCTCACTGCTGAAAGGGTGCAGGTTAGCGAGCCCGCTCATGTTGGGGGCTCTGCTAGAAGGCCTGTGAGGTGCACACAGTGCAGTCTATTCAAGCTTAGTGAGTCAGCAACCTCAGCCCTCACTTCCTCTTCGGGAAAACCTCTCACAAAATGCAGAGCTCTGCTCAGGACGCCATTCTACTACCGTACATGCAGCCAGCGTAGATGAACTGTTTCGCCTGTTCTGTGGGATTCTACACAACATTTTTTGTTTGTTTGTTTGTTTCAAGACAGAGTTTCTCTGTGTAGCCCTAGCTGTCCTGGAACTCCCTCTGTAGAGCAGACTGGCCTCAAACTCAGAGATCTGCCTGCCTCTGCCTCCTGAGTTCTGGGATTAAAGGTGTGTGCCACCACCACCTGACTTCTATACAGCAATTTAAATGTATGAAGAATATTGATAGAGTTAGAAATACAACACACAGTCATGAGTGGAAAGCAAGCAGAACACGAGAATGCGTGAACGACAGGTTCATGCTGGAAATGTCTGTTATATACGATGCTGTTATTGTTTCCTTCCTCCAGTTCACAGAAAGTGAACAAGAGGAAATCCAACAAGCTGATTATTTATTTTTATAGCAAATGGGACCAGAATTACAGAATTGTTAAAGGGGTCATTTGTAACATTCCTACATTTTTTTCCAGTTATACTTTAATATGAAATAAAAATGATTTTAAAAAACAGAGTTGTAATATATTCTGCATTTTCTCAGTAATAACTTTATATCCATCCAGCAATTTTGGTTATTTTCTAGTTCTCACATTTAATCAAATAAACTATAAAAATTCCAATCAAATATAATGACCCATAGGGTATAAATAATATATGAGAATTAATAAATTGCTGTATTTGTCTATTCTCTGAAGCTGAACCTTCCTAAAATCAACTGATGTTCAGCCTCTGGGACAGCCAGGCATGCATCCATGGGGCATTCTAAGGATGCCCGCAGATGGAAACATCCCAGTTGTTCCGATAACTAACGTGGGTCTCTTCTGTGACTGAAATGGGCGTGGTCAATTCTCATGTGGCTCAGGATTCTCGGGTAGCATTTAAAAGCAATGCTGGGCATTTGGGGCATGAAAATCAACAAAAGGAAGGAAATAAAACTCCCCGCAGTGGCCTAACACTATTCTCATGTACAGAGCTAAGGATGCAAAGACAGAATGGCTCCTGGGATGCCTCTGGCTGCTCCCACCCCTACTTCTCTGGTACCCTCTTTTGATACTTCCATCCCTTTTCTTTCTTGAGAGAATACTGAGGGTCTGGCGTGTTCTGTTCCTACAGTTAGTGCCAAGGCCAGGACCCCGTAATGGGTCTGTAGCTGGGCATCTGTGCTTAGTCTCGTTATTTTTTTAAATAAATAAATGCCACCAAAAAAAAAAAAAAAAAAAATCTCCAAACTCAAACAACAGATCACCTCATAGTGAGTCACAGTGCTTTTTCCTCAGGGTTAGGTGACAGCGAGGTGTACCGTGTCATCAATATAAATGGTTTCTGTTTATTTATTATGTTAAAGAACCACCAGTCCGCCCCACCCCCGTGGGAGAAGTGGCTTGGTGGTTAAGAGCACTCACTGCTCTTGCCAAGGACAGGGTTCCGTCCCCAGCACCCATATGGCAGATGACAGGTGCCTATAGATCCAGTGCCAGGGGACCTGATGCCCTCCTCTGGCTACTGGGATATGTGCTCCTGCAACCCTGCGGTGCGTGTATTAACGCTCAGGCATACACATATACACATAGAAACAAACAAACAAGCAAAACACAGCCATGGCTTAGCTGTCTTGTTTGTTTCCGTGTGCTGGGATTATAATCGTACACCACCACGGCCCCCAGGGTGTCACAGCTGCTGTGTTGTAGAGGTGTGCTTTGCAGGGCAATTTGATGTAGCCATCCCTGTAGCTTTGCTGTGACAATTCATACACAGAAACCTCTCCCCAAAGTTTTACTGTGCTTAAATGTGTAAGAAAAATAAAGCCCTCCGTCAGACTCTGGAAGTTTTTGCCCAGCTCATGGTAAAGTGGTGCTGACCCGAGTTTGCCTGCTGCCTGTGAGGCTTGCAGGGACCCTGACACCAAGTGAGAGTCCTCTGGGGCTTCCCTCTGCTCCCTACAGTTTGTGTCTGTGTGGTGCACAGGGGTGTTGGTTAGTGATACCCTCTGGTGAAGTGTGGAGGGCCTGACCTTCAAGCGGCTGATCCAGTTGAAAGGGTGACAGGGCCAACTTGGTGCAACAAGAAAGAAGCCAGAAAGGAGCAGACCACAATACCACAGTCCCATCCCTGAAACTGACATTTTGATCCCCAGTGCTAACGATGATGTAAAGCGAGACTGTTCCCTGATCTCAGCTTGTGCTGTTAGAACTAAAGTGCTGAGCCTGGGAAATTCATAAAGAACAGAAATTCTCACAGTTCTGGAAGCCAGACCTCCAAACACGTCCCTTTTCTCTAATACTGAAACTCCTTGCACGGGTGCTATGGATTGTCCAAAAGTCAGATCAAGCTTCATTCCCACTGCAGTGTGAAGAGGTGGGGACTTCGGGAGAGTGATGGTCATGAGGGCTCAATCCTACACAAAGCCCTGCTCGCCTCTCCCACCTTGTGGGGGTATAGTATTCAGCCTCCCTTTGCCTTTCTGTTTCTTCTGCCACGTGAGGTCACTTCGCTGGTGTCGTCCCTGAGGCAGGCCTCCAGGTGACAACCAGGGCCTTCATCCTAGATCTGGCCTCCAGAATGTCGAGAATATATACTTCCTAGTCTCGGGCCTTTTGTTATAGCAATGAAAGGCAGGACCAGGGAATGGTGTCTTTTGAACGGTATCTTTTGGCACTAGGGATGAAAATGTCAGTGTCAGGAGTGAGGATGTGGAAATGTGAATCTGCCTCCCTCCTCCCTCTCCCTCTCCCCTCCCCCTCCCCCTCCCTCTCTGTATATTGTAAAGGCAGAGAGCTCTTGTTAGGATGATCTCTCAGAGCTTGCTTTTGAGCTCAAGGGAGACATTAAACAGGCTCCTGTCAAGTCACACTCTTTAGTATTTCCTTGTGCTTACAGCCTCTTGTCCTCTCTCTTTTAAGGTTCGGGGTTTTTGTTTGCTGGAATGAACTCGGGCTCGCTTCTGAGTTGAAAAACCTGGGTAGCTCGCAGGAAAGAAATCAAAGAACAGACACACCTGAGAAGGATCCCGTTGGGTTTGGAAAAGCCAAAGAATTGGGGGAAAGGCCGGGAGACTACAGGGTGTCTAGAGCAAATCTCTGCCTGTTGGTAGACGTCTAAGAGCCGGAGGATTTCAAAGAGATTTTGTTGCACAGCAAATGAAAATGCCTTGGTCTTGGGAGAAGGCTATCTTGGTACTCATCCTGTAAATTGAGTCTTATTCCCATGGGGAGTGGGGGGAGGGGATTAGGTGGGGCTGCACCCACTTGTAATCTCAGCTCTGAGGACACAGAGACAGGAGGATCTCTAGGGCTTGCTGGCCAGCCAGTCTAGCAAAATCATCAAGGCCCAAGTTCAGTGAGAGATCTGCTCTCAAAAACTCAGGTGGAGAGTGATTGAGAAAGACACTCCAGCGTGCGCCACACACACACACACATATATATGGAACCATGTACACACATCTTTGTGACATTTTTCTTGGGGGTCAGAGCAGCATTTGAGTCCCTTGTCCATATCTCTAAATCTCTGCTTCATTCTTCTAGCAACCCCAAGAATCTGTGGGTTGGAAGTTTAAATTCGTGCTCAGAGTGCTGGTGATGGTGGACTCACTGGGTGCTGGGAGGCGGTCTGCAGGACAGGACAGCAGGCACTGTAGTGGAGCAAAGCTCAGCTCTGCACCCTTGCAAGTAGCTGGCCCTTTCACAGACACTGTATAGTCCCTCCTACCAGCTCTGGTCTCTCCAGTGCCACTCACTCTCTGCTGCGGCAACGTCTATCTGCAAATGGCTCTGACTGCTGCAGGTTATAAAGCAGAACCTAGTGGCCCAGAAAAGCCCAGTATTTTGCCCAAAGAGAGCTGGCCCGTGAAGAAGCAAACCCCAGATCTGTGTGACTCCGGGGACATCTTGTTCCATCTACTTTCTTAACATCACTAAGCCTCCATTTCCTCAGATCCAAAATGAGAATCATGACAGCTACATCAAAGGTCGGGGATCAAAGGAAAGAGAGGAGGTGAGCTGGCACACGGTCAGGATTAAGCTCCTACCTTCCCACCTCCGGGCACAGCAACAACTTACAAATGTTTGGTTTCAGATCCACTCTTGAGAACAGAGGGAACACACGGAGTGGATGGAAGAAACTGGGGTGGGGACAAGAGGATTTCATGAACAATCAACCGGTCAAGGATGGCCACCTCCAAAGGGACTTAGATCCAGAGCTTAAGAGGCCCCCGAGGGACCCTTGAAATCAGGAGGTTAGAGGTTGGACAAAAGTAAGAGACCCAGTTGGCTGGCAGATTGCTGTCCTGTCAGGGCCCAAGTGCTCCTGGTGAGCTAAAGGCTATAAAGTGACTCATGTGGCAGGGATGAAAATAGAGCCCCCAGCGTCTGTAGGATGGATAATTGGAGGCCTGGCTAGTTCCTGGGTCTTTGTCATGCTGAGGGAAAATGAACAGTGCCGGAGAAACGTCTACACGGAAGGCAGACCATACAGTTCAGAACCTCTCCTGGGTGCCAGGCTCTGTTCTAAGGGTCAGGGAAGATGATCCAAAACAAAGCGTGGTGTGTGGGCTTGGGAGACCTCAGGCATTAGATGTGCTGGGAAGAAAGGCCATCGCGGAGGAACTGGCAGTGCATGAGACCAGCCAGGGAAACACAGAAGCCAACTCTCGGTCGCTATATGCCCCTTGTAAAGAAGTATGGATATTGCCCTGTGGGCAATGGCACCCCAAAACACCAAAAAGGACCCAGATGGCAGCCTGCAGGCAGGGTTTCTAGGTGGCTGCCTTCCTCCTGGTGGTTTTTCCTATCTGTCAGAAGGTGTTTCTAAGATAGTATCCTCTCACCCTGGACTCCATACACTAGAAATCTCCCTCAGAAGACTGCCACTCAAAGTACCACTTTAGAAAGGAGCTTTATGTTTAAAAGTTTCCCTGAACCACAGAGCAGAGGCAGGAGGATCCCTGTGAGTTTAAGGCCAGTCTGTTCTACATAGAAAGTTCCAGACCAGGGGGCTGGAGAGATGGCTCAGCGGCTAAGAGCACTGATTGCTCTTCCAGAGGTCATGAGTTCAATTCCCAGCAACCACATGGTGGCTCACAACCATCTATAATGTGATCTGATGCCCTTTTCAGCACTGTATGCATAATAATAAATAAATATTTTTTTAAAAAGTTCCAGACCAGTCAGAACTGTGTTGGACAACCCTGGCTAAAACAAACAAACAGCAAACAAAAGACAAATATAATCAAACAAAATTAAAACCACCTCATTTGAGTACAGTGGAATATTTGGGAAGAAAGGCAAGAGAATGGGGATTCTAGTAGATATTGGTTCTGGTAATCACCTGTAGCCTTGCTCTGGGTAGAAAGGCCCGGAAGGGCTCAGGACGAGGCGAATGCTACACGTGACCTGTTAATGTTAAACAGTTGGTGATCTGTAGCTCTTCTCTGTACCAGCCACGAAGACAGAAGAATCAAATAGAAACCCCAGCTGGGGTGTGCCTCTGAAATATGGTAATCAACTCTCATTTCCTGTCCCCTCATGTCAGCTTTCGTGAGTTCGCTCAGAACACAAGTCCAGGCTGACTTTTCTCTCCAAACAAATCAAATTCAAGCTCCCCACCTTGACACATTCCTGTAAGGCTCTGGAGGTGAGGTCAGTTGGCTTTGCTTCTACTACCAGTCTTGCTAGTCATTGGGGGGTTTATTTTTCCAGTGCAAGCGTTTAGACATCGTCAGGCATGAAATCACAAGCTGCTCATGGGCACCTTACATGCGCAGACTCCATTTTGAAACAGAAGTTTTGCTGGCGGGTCATAATGGAACCAAGATGTCGGAGTTAGTTTGAGCTGTCAATTTGACACAACCCAGCCACTTGGAAGAGGGAACCTCAGTTGAGAAACCGCCTCTTTAGGATTGGCTTGTGCGCATGGCTGTGGCACATTTTCTCTGTTGCTGATTGATGTGGCTGGGCCCAGCCCACTGTGGGCGGTAACAGACCTTGGCAGGTGACTGTGAGCCCAGAAGCGAGCCAGCAAGCAGCATTCCTCCCCGGCGGCGTCTGCCTCAGCTCCTGCCTTCAAGTTCCTGCCCTCGTTTCTGTCAATGATGGGCTATAACCTGCCAGCTGAAATAAACCCTTTCCTCCCCAAGCTGCTTTTGGCTGTGATTTTTTTCACGGCAACAGAGAGCGAACTAAAGCACAGGGCCGTGGAAGCCGAGGAAAAGCCAGCCTATCCCGGAGCGTCCTTTAAAGGCAGCTTTTCTCCGGTATCAAACAGATAGTTCTTCAAGTTCTCTATTTACAATAACTGGGCCACACAGGCTGCAAAGGCAGCCTATCCATTGCTGAGGAAAAAGATGTGCACCCCAAGAATTTTTTACTCGTTTGCTTGTGCGGAGGGCCAAGAATAATGTGAGAGTCAGCTCTCGTCTTGTACGGTAACGGGCTCTGGGGATCGAACTCGGGCCGCAAGCTTGGTGGACGGCGCCTTTACCTGATGAGCCATCTTGCTGGCTGCTCCCTAAGACTCTATATCCACTCTGTTATTCTTCTCTCAGAAACCCCATCCATCTTCCCTGCGTGGGCTTAAATACTCTGCACCTATCACTGCGTCTCAGGCAGTGATTACGGAAGTTGTATTCACGCCAGGCACTCTCCTGGCTCTGCAGGATCGTAGAGACATACAGTACCATCGACGCCCCTAAATACATCCAGGGGGAGAGTTGGAACTAGGAATCAGAAAAGGCCTTATAAGTCAACTAACCCTAGTTCTTTCATCTCAGAGTAAAGCGAACAATATTCAACAGTCAAGTCAGAGAATGGCTCACGCCCTTGACTTGTTTTTAATACAGTGTCATGCTTTATGTTGTGTCCTTATATATATTATGTTAACCATCAAGAAAACAAAATTAAGGTCAAAATGAAAATAGGAGAGAAGACACCAAAAACACAAAGGATGTTGGGTAAAAGAGACTGGAGGAAGAAAAATTTGGCTGTTGGAATAGGAGAGGAAGAGGCAGTGAGGACTGCTGCTTGGTGCAAAAGGTGGGGCTGAGCAAAACGTATTCAAGATAGATTTGTGCAAAAAAGACAGTGGAAGAATCTAGCAACACCACTGACAGACCCGCAGAACCAGCTGCAGCCTGCTTTTTTCCCCTCTGGGGTTCTCTCAAGAAAGTTTACACTTAGGATGTCCAGACTGCACTAGTCACATCCATAACCCTCAAGCCGGTGTTCCTCCACTGCCCTTTCTGTGGAGCACGCCGCCAGCTTGTTAGCCTCTGGTCGCCACAGATGGCATGTGCAAGCTGCCCCCTCTCCTCCATCCTCTGTAAGCAGGTGTGGTGCTCTTCGCTGCAGACTTCCTCAGATCACGTCTGGTTCTCGGCTTATGCTCCCACTTGAAGGTTCCCCTCAGCTTGTCTGCACACTGCTGCAGCAGCCCCTCTGGGCATGCTTCACACCACGTCCCTCCACCCCTCAGGGCCTCCTACTCTTGAAGGAAGAACAAACCTTCCCACAGCACAGTTTTTTTCTTTGTGCCGTGTTGCACTGTTGCATAAGACCAGAGCCTCCACTTAAAAAAGTATATATAGTGTCTGGAAGATATGTTGAAAATTTATCTTTGAAATGAGCAGATTACTTCAATTGATGCTTTTTAGTGTTTCAAAGACAGTGGTGAGATATTATTTTACAGAGTTGCTATTGAAATATGAGATTTCAGAAATTAGGGAAACAATATCCTTCGCAATAGCCACAAGTAATATAAAGTATCTTGGTGTAACTCTAACCAAGCAAGTGAAAGACCTGTATGACAAGAACTTCAAGTCTCTGAAGAAAGAAATTGAAGAAGATATCAGAAGATGGAAAGATGGCCCATGCTCACAGATTAGTAGGATTAACATAGTAAAATTGGCCATCTTACCAAAAGTAATCTATAGATTCAATGCAATGCCCATCAAAATACCAACACAATTCTTTACAGACCTTGAAAGAACAATTCTCAACTTCATATGAAAAAAACCAAAAGCCCAGAATAGCTAAAACAACCCTGTACAATAAAAGATCTTCTGGAGGAATCGCCATCCCTGATCTCAAGCTGTACTACAGAGCAACAGTAATAAAACTGCATGTTACTGGCATAGAAACAGACTAGTTAGTTGATCAATGGAATTGAATCAAAGACCCAGAAATAAACCCACATGCTTACAGACACTTGATTTTTTACAAAAAAAAAAAAAAAAAAAAAAAAGCCAAAACCATACAGTGGAAAAAGAAAGTATCCTCAACAATAAAGTTGTTCTAACTGAATGTCTACATGTAGAAAAATGAAAATAGATTCATATTTATCACCCTGCACAAAACTCAAGTCCAAGTATATCAAAGACCTGAACATAAAACCAGAAACATTATTAGAAGGATAAGTGAGAATTAGCCTTGAACTCATTGGCACAGGAGACAACTTCCTGATGAGGACACCAACAGCCCAGGCTCTAAGGTCAACAATTAATAAGTGTGACCTCAAGACACTGAAAAGCTTCTGTAAGGCAAAGGACACTGTCAACAGAACAAAATGGCAGCCTACAGATTGGGAAAAGATCATCACCAACACTAAATCTGACAAAGGGCTAATATCTAAAATATATCAGGAAATTAAACACCAACAAACCAAATAATCCAATTTAAAAATAGGGCACAGAGCAAAACAGAATTCTCAACAGAAGAATATTGAATGGCTGATGAGTACTTAAAGAAATGCTCAACATCATTAATCATCAGGGAAATGCAAATCAAAATGACTCTGAAATTTCATCTTACACCAGTCAGAATAGCAAAGATCAAAAACTCAAGTGACAGCACATTCTAGCAAGGATGTGGAGAAAAGAAAACACCCCTCCATTGCTGGTGGGAGTGCAAACTTGTACAACCACTTTGGAAACCTCAGAAAACTGGGAATAGCTCTGCCTGAAGACCCAGCTATACCACTCCTGGGCATATACCCAAAAGATGCTCCAGCATACAACAAGGATATTTGCTCAGTTATATTCATAAGCAGCTTTATTTGTAATAGCCAGAAACTGGAAACAACCTAGAAGTCCCTCAACCAAAGAATGGATAAAGAAAACATGGTACATTTACACAATGGAATACTACTCAGCTATTAAAAACAAAGAAATCATGAAATTTGCAGGCAAATGGATCGAACTAGAAAATATCATCCTGAGTGAGGTAACCCAGACCCAGAAAGACACACATGGTACATACTCAGTTATAGTGGATTTTAGCCAGATAGCACAGGATTAACATACTATAATTCACAGACCCAAAGAAGATAAGTAACAAGGAGGGCCCAAGGGAGGATGCTTGAATCTCACTGAGGAAGGGAAACAGAATAGATCAGATGTGGGGAAAGCAGGGGCGGGAGGGCAGAGGACCTGCAGAGAGAAGAGAGACTGTGGGTGGGGGCATCTCCAAGACAAGCTGGAGACCTACGGAAGGATCGGCTCCTGAGAGGATGTGGGGGTGACTTAAACTGAGACTCCGAGTAGCGAGGACCATGGAGACTGAAGAAGCCACCCACGAAAAAGACAGGACCCTTAGTGGAGGGAAGGGAACACCAACCCACCCTCAAAAACCCTGACCCAAAATTTGCCCTGCCTACAAGATGTGCATGGATAAAGATAAAGCAGTGACTGAGGGAATGCCCAATCAATGCCTGGACCAACCTGAGTCCCACTCACTCCATGGGAGAGAGCCAACCCACGACACTATTAATGGCAGGGGCTCTCTCTGACATGAACTCTGTTGCCTCCTTCTCAATCACATCCCCCTGGCAGGGCTGTCTCGCCAGGCCACTCTGTAAGAGAACACGCTCAGTCCTGATACAACTCAGTGTGCTAGAGTGGGTTGGTGGTGGGGGGGCTCCGCTTTTTTGAGGTGGAGGCGAGGGGGACAGGGGAAAGAGGGAGAGAGGGTGGGACCGGAAGGAGAGGAGGGAGGAGGCTATGATTGGAATGTAAAGGGAATGAATAAATAAATTTTAAAAACATGAAATTTCATAATCAATTTTGAGGAAACCATAAAACTTTCATAATTAATATGTTAAAAAGTATCACACACAGCAAAGCTCAGAGTGTTTATAACCTTCAGATGCTGTCTGAGAACTGGTTTCTCTCCTGATTACAGGTCTACAAAAGCCGAAGAACCCTTTATCAATGCCCACATTGAGCTGGGTGTGGTGGTGCACACTTGCAATCCTAGTACTTGGGAGTGGAGGCAGGAGGATCAGGAGTTCAAGTCCATTCTCCGCTACATAGCAAGTTCAAGGTTAGCCTGGCTCTGCAAGAATCTTGTCTGAAGCAAGCAAACAAAACTGTATATATCTCGCCAATCCTCTTTTCTCTAACCCACCCTGCACCCTCAACACACAACCTTTCTTATTCTAAAAGGACACTCTTTGTAGCTTCCCTTCCCGGCTCATCTAGTACCACCCCAAGGTCTAGATAGTCTGTGAAACCTATGGCTCTGAAGCATGCGCAGTGGGCTTGTCTGAGGCATGCACAGTGGGTAACACTCAGCCACCTTTCTCCAGTACCTCCAGGTGCTTTCAGACCAGGCGGGCTGAATTAGAGCATGTGACCAAGGGCAGAGCCAATCACCTCTCAGCACTCTCGTGGGAGGTGTAATTTGTTCTGGGGGCATCACTCGCCCTTAGCCAGTAACCCCAGGACTTCAGCGGGAGCGATCAGAAAAAGGCCTATGTGTCCTATTGGGCACGAATGTGGGAGATACAGTGAGCCGCTGTAAGAGTCTAGGCATAGTGAGGGGAAGAACTTCTGAAGGATGTACTTGACCCTGAAGAAGGGGCTTGAGAAATGGAGAGAGAATCATGGGTCTGTGTTATCATGCGAGCCTTGAAGCCAGCCTGTCTCCTTTTCTTTCTTTCTTTCTTTCTTTCTTTCTTTTTTTGTTTTGTTTTTGTTTTTGTTTGTTGTTGTTGTATGTTTTTTCTTTTGTTTTTTGTTTTTTGAGACAGGGTTTCTCTGTGTAGCCTTGGCTGTCCTGGACTCACTTTGTAGACCAGGCTGGCCTCGAACTCATAGCGATCTGCCAGCCTCTGCCTTCCAAGTGCTGGCATTAAAGGCGCGCACCACAACCGACTGGCACCAACCTGTTTCGCAGACAAACTGACCCCAGCCTTCCTGTTTCTTGAGCTAAGGAAGTTCCCAATGTTTGCTTATTTATGCCACCAGGGGTCCTAACATCACACACCACAAATGAGGCCCTGCAAATTCTCTCTCTTCTGTGGCCATCACTTCTACGCACACCAAAGCTGGAACCTGCCCCGGAGTCTCACATGCTGGGACAGACTTATGGATGCCAGCAGTGCATTGACATCACAGACGAAGCAGCTGCCCCAAATAACTCACCCAAAAAAAGAAAAAAGAGCCTGCTAGCTAGCAAGCCTCACCCAGGAAGGTGAGAGGAGGGGAACAGGCTTAAGGGGAGTCAAGGATTGTCCTCAGATCTGTCTCCTGTGCTCAGCCTGACCCTGTGGAGGGGAGGAGAATGTGACTAGAGCTGAGGGGGTCTGTTTTGGATTGCCACACGAGGCAAGAAGAAGAGAGCTCTCCTGTCCCATTTCATGACTGAGCTCTGGGTGGCCAGGGTGCCTGAGCACCCAGAATGCATCTGAAGGTCCTCACTGTAAGTATTTGGGGACAGGGCGGGGGTTTTTGGCAGCACCCGGGCCTCCGCCTACCATTTGCAATAGCTTCACCACTCACACACTCCAGCTCTGACAACCCAAAATGTCTCCTGACAGTAGCAAATCCCTCTGCAGGGAACCCCCCTACCGCCCCCCGCCCCCGCCCCAGCTCAGAGCTGCTGTGGCATATCATGAGAGCTGACGTCACTGCCCCCTGAGTGTGTCAGTCAAACGTGGAGAAAAAGTAAATATATTCAAAAGAGACATCAGGGCCTGGGTGTCCAAGGCAAGAGTGGGGTGAAACAGTGAATGAGAGGCAGAAAGGATTCTGTTTAAAGGAAAAGCCAGGACCCCTCAGCAACAGACTAGTACCTGGCAGGTGCAGTTTTTCAACACTCTGATGCCTTTACAAAAAAAAAACAGGGGTCTTGAGAAAACAACAGAAGCGAGGGGCAGTGAAATGCGCTCTTAGCCTTTCCTTTCTTTTTCATGTGTTTGAGTGTGTGTTGTGCATGTCTGCACATGTGTGCCGTGCTTGTCTAGGTGCGCAAGTCCCTAAAGCCAGAGGTTGATGTGGGGAACCTTCCTCAATTGCCTTTCACTGTGGCAGGGTCTCTCAATCAAACCCAGAGCTAACCAATATAGCTAGCCTCCTTAGCCAGGCTGCTCTGGTGATCGCCTATCTCTGCCTTCTTACTGTGCCTCTGGTAATATTTCATGCTTGGGCAGCAAATGCTTTAACCACTGACTCCAGCCCCAAACAAGCCCATTGTTTCTCATGTAACCTCTGCACGCCCAAGAATGTTAGAATTAAGCTTAGAAAATTCCATAAGCTTGGAACAGACAGAAAACAGCTTGCCTCAAGGTTACCCACTGCCTGTCCAGCAGCCGCTAGCCCGGTTACCTTAGAACCTCGGAGAGCAAATTCCAGAAATGACTGTTTCAACCTAGTATGTCTCTGGGGGGACCATGTTGTGTGTGAGGAGAGAGGCTCATTCGAACAGAGAGTAAGGAGGTGCCATTTGGGGAAATTAGATCAGGAATCTCTGAGGAGGCTGTGAGATTATCTCCTGAAGAAGAGGCTGGGAGGCAGAGAGGAAGCCATCCCATCCCGTGGGTGGCAGAGTGGAGCTTGTTGACAAGAAGTAAGGAACCTAGGGAGTTTTTTAGGTTTTAAACTTACAATGATTTGTTTGTGCATGTGTGTTTGTGAGTGTGTGAGGGTGCATGTGTGCCACTGCATACATGTAGAAGTCAGAGGACAGCGTGCAGGAGTCTGCTCTCTACTTCAACTTACAGGTCCTGGGGATTGAGCTAAGGTTAGCAGTCTTGGCAGCAGACGCCTTTGTAGCTGAGCCATCTTAAGAGCCCAACCTTGGGAAATTTCTGAAGGAACCAGATTCTCGCGTATTTGCACATTCTGATAATCCTATTATGGGGCGGGGCTAAGCTGCTAAAGAAGGAGGGAAGGACAGAGGGAGGGAGGGAGGGAGGGAGGGAGGAGGGAGAGAGAGAGGGAGGGAGGGAGGAAGGAGGGAGGAAAGATGCAGTAGTGCGAAGGTTGATGCAAGAACTAGCTGACAACCCGTAAGTTAAATGTCATGAGGTTGGGGTCTAATTAAAAGATTCGCATTATTTAGAGGGCAGAGTATGAAGTGTATAGTATAAGGAGAATTTCTTTGGCATCAAAATGAAGCCCAATTTCTTTGCTGCTGTTGGGTCGGTATGCAATCTTGGGCAAGTTATGTCTCTAAGTCTTAATTTCCCCATCTGATAAATCGGAGCCCCCTGTTCATCACTCACAGTATGACAGTGAGAATAGCTCAGAGAAGGGGCCAGAGCAGGCCAAACTGTGCGAGCTGCCTTCCTTCCCGCCTTCCGTGACGGGAGCCAGAGCCCCCTGGCCTTCCGCTCAGTGGCCAAGTGTTCCCTAGATGGCATAGTGGACGAGCCAAGCAGGGGCTCAGATCCAGAAGGTGGCTTCTTCCTGGTCTTGTCCCCTTGCTCCTTCACACAGTACCAAATATTTTAGCCCCTCCAGGCCTTTATGGCAGAGGTGGGAAAGGACTACAAGCGAGGCAGCTTGAGCTCACACAGGCTGACTCCTGTAGTCAGCAGTTGTGAAGCGGGGAGCGAACGGCTCTGTCAGTGTCAGTCAGAGCTCTTCCTCACAGCCCTGCGTATTCTGACCACAGCTGTGATGGCGTGACATGAGAGGGAGAGTAACGACGACCTGCCATCATCACCTCGGGACCTCTCCTAACAATGGGGACCTACGTCAGCCTGCTCATGAGGAAGGGAGGGACGGAGGAAGATGCAGCAGAAAGAGAGTTGGTGCAATAACTAGCTCACAACCTGAAGGTTGAGCCGTCTCGAGGTTGGGGGTCTAGTTAATAGGTTCACATTATTTAAAGGGCAGATAGAGGGGGCTGGAGAGATGGCTCAGAGGTTAAGAGCACTGACTGCTCTTCCAGAGGTCCTGAGTTCAATTCCCAGTAACCACATGGTGGCTCACAACCATCTGTAATGTGATCTGATGCCCTCTTCTGGCCTGCCGGTGTACAGGCAGGCAGAGCCCTGTATACATAATAATAAATAAATAAGTACATCTTTTTTTTTTAAGGGCATATAGGGCTTCATTAACCAGTCAGAGAAATCAAACATTAAATAAAACAGTAAGCTGATGTTTGTTGCAGAAGCATCAGGATTTTGAGATGAGTTTTGCTCCTTGGCCATCTTGGCATGCTCGGCCACAATGGGCTGAGTGAGAGAAGGGTCCTTTGTGCTGATCACAAATCAATTGCGATGGCTGATGACAAGAAACTAGGGGAGTAGCTTAGGCCTCTGCGAAACTGATGGAGAAAGAAACCGCCGCGTGGTGGTTGGCTGCTGTCGTGTGTTGGTTCCCCCAGTGAGGTCACACCAGGCTTCTGAGCTACAGTCCCACAGGATAAGAAATTTGTGGTCAGTTATTGCAGCCACAGTGGGGATTGCTACAGTTTACAACATGGACGTTTCCTCATTCTGCCTTCAAGGACTGCACTGTCATTCACTTAGTGCTTTTCGGTGCTCAGAAACTTAGATCCCCACCCCACCCACCCAGGGATACAGTTATGACTTCCGTGCCTCAGACCAATTTCACTCCTTCTATGCTTAGGTTAGGAATAAAAGGCCGGCAGGGTGGTTTATTGCAGTCTTTGTGTTGGAAAGAATTGGCCTTGTTAGCAATGCCGTGGTGGCTGTGCTTGAGGCCAGAATGACCACACACTGCAGTCCTCCCCAGCCAGAGAGGCTCAGCCAAGCTCTCATGCATCTGCTCCCTGTATGAGTGTCCCGTGTCCCTTCCCAGGTTTTCAAGTTATTTTCTTCTTCCTCAGCCTCCGGCTGTCTTTACTCTTCAAAGTTCTTCATTGGACATATTGACTTGCCCGAGTGTCTTAGTCACTTTTCTATTGCCGTGACAAAAAAACAAAACAAAACAAAACAAAAACAAAACAAAAAAAAAAACATAACAAAGGCAACTTATAAAAAAGAACGTTTAGAGCCAGGTGTGGTGGCGCATGCCTTTAATCCCAGCACTCGGGAGGCAGAGGCAGGCGGATCGCTGTGAGTTCGAGGTCAGCCTGGTCTACAAAGTGAGTCCAGGATGGCCAAGGCTACACAGAGAAACCCTGTCTCGGAAAAAAAAAAAAAAAAAAGAACGTTTAATTTTGCGCTCATGGCAGGCTGCAGAGATGATTTCCCGCAGTTGGCTCATGGGAAAAGTGAGACCGTACGGCACTTTGGGAGTGCAGGGGTGGGCCACCTCTGTTCTTAGCAGGGTGGCTGGGCTTCCTCAACTCCTTCAGAAAGACTTCCTCTCCACGCATGCCTGTCTTGTCCTCTGCTCTATTTAGCTTCCCCATAGCACTGGAGTCTAACATAACCATGTACTTTTCCACTGCCCTAAACTTAGAAGTTAGCAGGAGAAGAAGGACTGTGCCCGGAACAGTCCGTGTTATGTAATAGTTCCTCCATAAACATTGCTAAGTTAAATTAGAAGTTGCCCTCTCTGTGTGACTATGTGTATGAGATACATTTTCTTCTTTAATTTTACCGGATGATGAATTCCAAAGGTCTTGAACTCATTGCTCTCGGGGGAGGGATTTTGAGTACATCCACACTTGGCTTTAACTCAGCTCGCACTTTTTCCCCTAGGGTGCCACGAACCTTCTACTTCTTCACCAGTGGCTCCGACACCATCCTTTTCCCACTTGTCAATAATTAATTTAGAAAGAATTTGGCTTTTGAAGCCCACCGGGAGGTCACCATGGAGGGACTCCCTGCTTCCTGATCTGCTGGAGGACGCCTGTGAGAATCAAGCTCTCCTCTCGCTCTGCATGTTGCTGTGAGAGAGAGACCACCACACCTGGCCTGGCTGTGTTGATCTTGCTGTTGGCTGAACCCCAAGTCACCCCAGCCTGGGCACTGTCATGGCGTGAGGCTAACTTTCCTTATGGTTTAGTTCTATTTTGAATTGAGCTTCTATTTCCTGAGAGCAGTCTTATAATCTAGGTCCACTGAGAAAGCCACATCAGAAATATCTTCCCATGGGGGGCGGGGGCGAGTCATTCTATCAACTCCCCCACCCCCAACAGCAGAGTGGGTCTCTTTTCTTTTTATTACTATCTTCCGTATCCAAGGATTAACTGTGGTCACCGAGCCTTTTTCTTAGTTTCCTAAGTTAGCACTGATTTTTAAAAAATGTTTCCAATTTAAACTTTTTTTTTGGAGACCCTGACCATTTCTCCTTGTTGAGGGTCTACTTTCTAACCTACTTACTCCTCTGGACTTGCCAGTATTAACTCGAGGGTTAGAACAGAATTGGGGAAAGGCTAAGAAAATGTGTTGAAAACCTGAGTCCTTGGAGACCACAGCGTCTGAAGGGATGACTTGCTGAGGAATCCTCTCCAAGGGTCCAAGGGTCGGGGCGTGCATGCACATCTGCACCGTGCACCTCACTATAGTTGATAAACAGCTTTAGCCCCAGGGCTTCACACAGCCTCTAACACACTCTACACACTGCGCTGCCCCCTAAGAGTTCACGGTTTTGAAGCACTCCCAGGCTTATCTTGTCCAGGTACCTTCCTAGCTTGAGTCTAGAAAAGTGGTTGGCTGTATCTCCAGGGTGCTGTCAAGGTCCACATGCTAATGAGTCACCTTTGCATTATAAATAGTTCCTTTAAGCAGTTCCAAATGCATTTGTCCAGGAGTTTCTCCTGCTCCCTGCCCGTACCCGCATTCCTCAAGGTGAGCAGAGAACGTGAGCTAGCTGGCATCCCTGTAGTGGATTCCCAAGGTCTTGGCTGGAAGATCCGCCTCACCGCAGGCTGTGTCACGCAGGGCCAGGGCTCAACATGGCCTCTGCTTTACATTCAGATCCCCAGCTGTGAGTTTTGAGAAGCCCCTGATGCTCCCGTTTGTCATCTGCAAACGAGCAAACGACTCTCTTGTTTCTAGAACACACTGGCATAGTTGGCTGCTGCTTTGATTTCTTTGGGTTTGAGTGGTACTTCTGTTGTCTGTTGCTATGCTTTGGTGCTGTGCCAGAGGGGGCTTTCCAAACAGCCAAATTGGAACATCTGTATTCATACTTTGCTATGAAATTTCCATCCTAAAGGAGGAGGCTCATGGAATAGATTCAGAATCCAGCCCCTTTCCAGAGTCTAATTGGCTTTCAGCATCTGGTGTTTGAATGTTCCTGAAGGTCCCTTGTGCCCTGGAGACATAAATTTTCCTTCTCTGGTTTGTGTGTGGATGAAAGCAACTTGTGTTCCCTTAAAAGGTTGGCCTTGTTTATTGTGAGGACGGGGTCTTTTCCTTAGCGTCTTCCTTCTCTGTACAGTGGGACTTAGAAGTGAGAAAGCAGGGCTGTGGGCAAGGACGCACTCATGCACCTGGTGGCTCACTCATTGCGGGCACCACTGGTACTGGTTGCTTAAACTTTGTCAAGGTTTAAATCAAGTAACACTTGCTGTATCCCTTTCTAATTTTTTGTTTTGTTTTTGTTTGTTTGTTTGTTTGTTTGTTTTGAGACAGAGTTTCTCTGTGTATCCTTGGTTGTCCTGGACTCATTTTGTAGACCAGATTGGCCTTGAACTCACAGCAATCCGCCTGCCTCTGCCTCCCAAGTGCTGGGATTAAAGGCATGCGCCACGACTGCCCGCCCCCTTTCTAATTTTTTAAGACAAGGAGTCGCTGGGATCTAGTTCATTTTGAAGCATAGAATGATTGAAACACAACTATTTTAGCCTTAAATGTGAAGGTTAAATTTATGACCTTAGTGCTTAGTATTGGCATCAGTTTCATAAAAAATTGCCCTTTGCCAAAAGTGCCGCTAGCCATCTCTTGTTCAATTTGCCTAAAAATGGAGTAGTTAGTTAGTTCCTGGTGAGAGTAGGAACTTAGGGTACATCTTCTAAATTCTTCCATTGGAAGACAATTGTGAAAAATTACTTTAAGCAAATTTGCACTCATCTCAGTGATCTGAACTTTGAGCCATTTCAGTTTGGCACCCATATTCACATCAGTTTAAAGGCTGAGTGGTACCAACTCCATTGTCTTGGTATATGAAGAAAGGGATACACGAACGAGACCTCTGTATCTGTGAAGGAAAATGCCATGCGGGATGAAACCTTCCAAATGGAGTCATCACCTGGCACGTGATTGCACAGGGAGTTGGTGGAGCCCACATTTTGGGGTGCACAGTCCCCATCCTTAGAGGTGCCTGTGCACCTGTATAGTTAAAGGGGCAGCACTTGTGGGGTGTAAAATAAGAACAGTAACAATGGTGACCCAAAGTGAAATAGAAAATAAATGTACCACTTTTCTAGCACTAAAATCAATATTTAAAATTCAGCTTCTATCAAGCAAAGGAATGTGGGCAATTGGTGCCATGAATTAGTAGTATTACTGACAATGTTACCGGCTTTCTAGTTATGTACAAGGTGTGCGTGCGTGCGTGCGTGTGTGTGTGTGTGTGTGTATGTGTGTGCGCATGTGATTGTGTGCGTGTGTGCATGTGTGTGCATGCGTGCGCGCGCGCGCGCGCGTGTGTGTGTGTGTGTGTGTGTGTGTGTGTGTGCGCGCGCGCACACGCGTGTCAGCGTGGATGCTGGGAACTGAGCTCAGGTTCACACTGCTGAGCCATCTCTCCAGCCCTCTTATCTACTTTGTACATTATAACAAGATGTTTGGGAGTGTTTTTTTTTTTTTTTTATGGACTTTTTGATAAATGGCAAATTTTGCAATTGCAAATACAACTGGTTTTGTTTAACTCCAAAATCTCACTAAAACAAATATAGGAAAACTTTAAGTCATAAACCGTAAGACCAAAGTCCATGTTAAACATTTGGAAGCAGGAAGGAAGATGAGCAGTGCTGGCCACCTTAGCTGGCACTGAGTAGGAAGTACAAGATGCCGCATGAGCTACACCTCTGTCTCCAGGGAATCGGGAGCTGGAGGCACTACATAACCTTAGAAGGAAGAGAGAGGGGCGTGAGAGAGATCTGCTCGTAAAGAACTAACTCACCAGCACAGCGGCGCACACCTGCTATCCCAGCACTCAGGGAGGCAGAGGCAGGCAGATCTCTGTGAGTTCGAGGCCAGCCTGGTCTACACAGTGAGTCTAGGGCAGCCAGGGCTACACAGAGAAACCCTGTCTTCAAACCTCCCCCCCCCCCACTCAAAAAGTAAGAAAAAAAGAACAACTCCAGATTCTTTCCCCAGCACAGCAGATCTTAATGGCTGCCCTTCCTCCTTTCTGAAAGAATGTGTAGTTTATTTTCCACAAAAAAAAAAAAAAAAAAAAAAAAAAAAAAAGTCTCTACCCTGAAGATACATAAAGCAACTGAGGTTGGGGCTATTTGACTGAAAATGTGACCATTAAGACACTGGGCTTCTTTAGAGGCATGGCTCCTCCACATAGGAAGAGGGGCTACTCAGTACAAGCCTGGTTTGTTCAGCACATAGAATCAAACCTGGAGCCTCAAACACGCTACACAAAGACACTGCCAACCAAGCTATCTGCAAACACTGTACCTACTGAGCTACACTCTTACCCTGAACGTGATTTCTCTACGGCTTTTATGCCTTTACTCTCCACATGTGTGCGTTGCTTACTTAACAGGCAGAGAAAAAGGAGCGTGGTAGGAGGGGCACATCCTTGGCTGCCTTGGCACCCTGCCATTTGGTCGCACTTAAGAACCATCACCTCGGACAATGCATGTGTTGCTGTCCCACCAGCAGCAATGGTCCCCCTGCAGACAACACTGATGGAAGAGGGGCCAAAATTCTCAGGAGAAGAAAGGGAAGTGCTGCTGTCAAAGCTCTGCAGCCACCCACCATGAAGCCAGGCAGACTGTGGTCCTACAGTTGAGACACTGCAATCTGCAGCCATGCAGTCACACACGCCTGAAACCCCGCAGTTCTGTCATCAAGCAGCAGACCCATCATGTTGTTCGAATATGGGGTAGGTGACAAAGTAGATGCAGGCCTTGGGGGAAAAAAATGAAAGATCTCCTTTTTTTTTCCCTCAAGTTCTCATAAGAGACAGACAATGGATACCACACCATTGTCTGGATTTCTGACCCAAAGACGTTCTGCTTGTAGTGGAAGGGCAGAGCTATGCACATTGTGTGTACGGCTAACCATACAGCCACAGAGACGATGACAGAAACAGATTAGCTCCACACTGAGGAAGCCTACGGAAGTATTGCAAAGAAGGGGAAACCTTGTACAGTACGTGAGTTCAAAGAAGGAAAGATGCTTCTTGTGAGGAAGCTGTGAGACTAGACACAGAGAGGGGAAGGAAGCAAGGGGGCGGGGCTTCTAGGAACTGGGAGACATGGAAGAGGACGAAATTCAATCCTTAACAATGCACAGTTAGCTTGGGATAGAGGTCGGTGGTAGATTTATATGCTTGCCAGGAATGGGCAAGGCCCCACTAACCTCCAAGACTGAAAATAACAACACTAAAATAAAATCAAGCAAACAAACAATTAGGGGCTGGAGAGATGGCTCCCAGGTTAAGAACACTGTCTGTTCTTCCAAAGGTCCTGAGTTCAATTCCCAGCTACCACATGGTGGCTCATAACCATCTATAATGAGATCTGGTGCCCTCTTCTGGCCTGCAGGTGTACATGAGGGCAGAATACTGTATGAATAATAAATACGTCTTTAAAAAAACAATTAGATACTGAAAGAGAGAAACCTGTTCTTTAGGATCCCAAGTGTGGGATTGCAGCGGTCTCGTGAGAGAACAGGTGAGGTTAATTCACTAGAAGAGCAACCACTTCGTGCAGGAGCTTAATTGCTACCAGCTGAAAAGATTCTGTGAACAGACTCTGGGAGGAGATATATAAATGAGCCCAGGACTGGAGGCGGGGCTTTTTTGGAGACTTGGGATAGATTTGGCTGTTTCTTGTTGCATTTCAAGACACTCCTAGAGAGAACCGCTCAAGGGAAGGCTTTGGGGCTCTGGCTCCTGCTGATTCTGGATTCTGGTTACCCCAGGTTCCAACAGAAGAAATCCTGAGGCTCACATCTGGAGAATCGTTCCTCGGAACTGATATCCTTAAGGTTTTGTTATTGTGTCCATTAATCTTCATTTCCTATTGTTTTGGTTAGTCGGGTTATAAGGGACATATGCTCGGTCACTAAGTTGTTAATAAAATATATTGGTTAAGAAAATTGAGCCTACAAGATACATATATACACACAGTTAGGAAATCCATCATGTTTTCCATTTGCCCATCAAGTTAGGTGAGATAGCTACAAACTCTAATGAAAATATATTGCGCCTGAGCTAGCCATACCAAACTAAATAGCAAGGGCTGCAACTTAGTGACATAGTTCAGTGGAAGAGTGTTTTCCAGGTATGTACAAGGCCTGGGGCTTGGTTCCCAGCACTGCAAGACAAAAGAATTGTCTATTAAGATGTGAGTGCCCCGGGCTACTGGTGTTGAGAGCCTCTAGACTGCCGATGCCATCACTCCAGTGTGAGTGTCAGGCTAGGGAGGAAATCGGGTGGACATTTATCAGTCTTGGGACGTTGCACTTGAGGCATCTGGCTGAGGTACATTTGGCAACAGGAGGCAAAATCCACTAGCTGATGGCCAGTGCGGATGAGTTCCCTGACCCCTGACCCTGACCCCTGACTCTGACCCCTGACTCCTGACCGTGAGCCCACTGAATCGGGAGGGCCAGGGAAACTGCCTCAAGAGTCCCATAAAGCTGGGCAAGATTTGCAGGAGCAGGAAGGAGAACACCAGAGGAGGACCACACCGGCCAGAGGTACAGTGAAGCTCAGAAAGAAAAGATGGATTTTCAAAGTGGGGAGGAAGTCGGAAGAGGAAGCTGGCCAGATGACATCACTTCAAGCTGTAGAAGGGTCAGTGGAAAAGAGTACAGACTCTGCAGGGTCTCAGGAACAGAAGGAATGGCAACCTCCTGTAATGCCTATACAGAGGAATCCACGAGGACCTTCTGCCTCAGCACACACTCATATACACACACACACACACAACACACTAATACACACAGACATACACACTCACACACATATTCACACACACATACACATACAGACAGACACACACATATACACTCACACACATACACAACACACACATACACTCACACACATTAACACACAGACACATACACACTATACACACACTCACACACATACACATACACTCATACACACACATACACACACTCACACACACACACACACCACACACACACATACACAGATACACAGACACACAGACACACGCACCCTGAGGAAGAGGGCTGGTGCAAATGAGCTAATCCTAAAGAAATATGTTCCAGGTGGGCATGGTGGCACACACCTTTAATCCCAGCACTTGGGAGGCAGAGGCAAGTGGATAGCTGTGAGTTCAAGGCCAGCCTGGTCTACAAAGTGAGTCCAGGACAGCCAAGATAACACAGAGAAACCCTGTCACAAACAAACAAACAAAAACAAAAACAAAACAAAACAAAAAGAAAAAAATATGATCCTCCATAGTGGAAAGTCTTTTGTTTCTAACCCAGGAGTTTCCATATCACAACAGAGAAACAAGGACAGGCCAATTTAGAGAGAAAAATTGAAGGTCCCTCACAGTTCTTGAACCCACCAAGTTTGCTCAAAGCTTGCGTGTCTTTGTCAAAGACTGGAGTCCAGTTACTCTCACATGTGACCAAGAGGCAAGGCAAAGGCAGCCCCACCTTGCTAGCTGGGACACACCCTGACAACCCTAGCAGTTATGTCACAAGCTAACTGCCCTTGGGCTGCAGTGCTATAAGGAGCCTGAACCGGCCTATGCCAGAAGACCATATGGAGAGGAGGCCCTGGCATTGCCAAGAGATGCCAGCCAGCCCCGCAGGGCCATCTGAGGGCAATACCCCCACGATTCTATTTACCGATGACCTGAATGACGTTCTGCTTTTCAAAACACCTTGGCCATCCTCAAATGGCAAATGTCTGCAACTAGTAAATGCAGTCAGAAGAGCATGTCTGAAGACGGGGCCATACTTCTGCAAGAGGTAAAAACACAATTCGCCCATCATCGTGGGGCAAGACAGCAGCCTCATTTCAGGAGAGGCTCCAATGGAGCTGTAATTTCCCACCTGCTAAGAGGAAGAGAGTCCCAGCTTGAGGATACATGTACCATGTTGGAAGGCTATGGGGAAGCAGGCAGCCATAGGCTCTGTGGAGAGAAATCCCTCTTCTTCTGGCCTCAGTCAGCATTACCCTCCTGTGGCATACCCCCTTTCACGTCCCGACACACATGTGTACACATAAATAAAACTAACTTAGAATAACAAAATTTAAAAGAGCCTTTATCCCTTAACATGTATTTATGACAAAGTCACATGACTTCGAGAATTTGCTCCAGAAGCATCCAATCGGTGAAGGTAGATAGAAGCAGAAATGAGGCCAGCTTTGTCCTGTGTTTGTTTGGTTTTGGGTTTTCAAGACAGAGTTTCTCTATATAGCTTCCCCTGCTCTAGACTCGCTTTGTAAACCAGGCTGGCCTCGAACTCACAGAGCTCTGCTTGCCTCTGCCTCCCCTAGTGCTGGGATTACAGATGTGCGCCATTGAGCTGGGCTTGTCCCTTGCTTGTTGCTCATGCTGAGTAAGGGGCACGTAGAGATCCATTAGACTTGTCTCTAAATTCACATATTTTTGAAATACATGAGTGTAGTTTAGATCTTTGCAACCTTTTATACGAGGTTGAAATGCTTTTTAAAATGCCTTAGCCTGTGATTAAGGAGTCCCAGATTACTTTGAGCAATGATACCTGGAAAACACATATCCAGGAATTCATCATCGCGCGCGCGCGTGTGTGTGTGTGTGTGTGTGTGTGTGTGTGTGTTTCATTTCCTAGTGCTTTTTATTTGGCTTAGATTTGGGACTTTGGAATTTGGGACACCAAGAATAGACAGAGTCTGGGTTTTTAAATCATGTTTGAAAACATAGCTCTAAAGAGCACAGGCATCCCAGCACTTGGGGAAGCAGAGGCAAGCGTACCATGGTGAGTTCGTGGCCAGACTGGTATACAAAGCAAGTCCAGGACAGCCAAGGCTACAGAGAAACCCTGTCTCGAAAAACCAAAGCAAAAAACAATAAAACAAAATAAAAACACACAGGCATACATGAGACCTTTGGTTAACATGTTCAACAGCTTCTGTTTAAATGATGTCTTCTTTAGAGCATTCACGGGGTGTTTCCTGAAGTCTTGCATAATAACAGAGAGCGACCTGATTTACAAAAGTAAACACCAGAACAGAGCGCCATTCATGCGCTACTCAGACTCAGAACCAACCAGACGTGGAGTGACTTACTAAACATGCTTGAGCCTGGCGTTTCAGACTGAGGCCATCACTGACAGTTGAGAAAGGGTGAGCACAGCTCAGAGAGACATACGGGAGTGGTTATTCCTCACACCAGCAGGAAGCAACACTACACACTCAGAAAGGAGATGGCCTCAGTCAAAGTGGCTAGAAATCCAGCCCAGGTCACAGCAGCTCCCCCTGAGGCTCTCATCAGCAGGAAGATCCCACCATCCCCAGGAAACGAGGGCAGAGAGAGCTCCCTGAGAAGCAATAAAGCGATGGGGTTAATCTTTGGGCACCCCCTGCCCTACTGTGAGCGTTGTCACGTGATGACAAATGAGACGCATGAATACCGGCCTCTAAGGGACATTCTTTTAACACCTAATGGTATCAGAGGTTACGTAACAGCCTATGAAAGGTTCCTTCTGTCGTGCGTGGTGGTCCATGCCTTAAGCCCAGTACTTGGGAGGCAGAAGCAAGCGAATCTCTATGAGTCTGGAGGCCAGCTTGGTCTACATAGAGAGTTCCAGACCAGCCAGGGCTACACATAGACACCCTTTCTCCAAAACAGAAAAGCAAAGCAAAGCGTCCTTCAAAGCGAGGAATAGGTTTATTATCACATTGACCCATTCGTTGGTCATCACGGAAGCGTTGGATATTTGGAGTTTGCAGAGGTGTTTAGAAATGTTTTTGAGGACTTGGACTAGTGCCAGCAGAACTTGCCTTCTTTTCTATATTCGACACCAACTTTGGCCTTAAAGGCAACGAAATCTAATAACACCAAAGATCTACCTAGGACAGGAGTAGACTGGCGGGATGGCTCAGTGGACTTGGAAGCCTGTTGACTGAATTCAAGTCTTGGGGCCCCTATGGCAGGAGAACACCCACTTCCACAATTGTCCTCTAATGCTGATCCCGCCTCCGCCGCTGCCCCCCACACAGAAGCACTGAATAAATAAAAGTTGATTTAAAATTAAAAACGGCTGGAAAGGCGGCTCAGCCATTAAGAACCCTTGCTTCTCCATCATGAGGACCAGGGTTTGGATTCCAGCACACATGTTGGGCCGTTCCCAAACATCTGTAACTCTGGATCCTCGGGATCTGCTATCCTCTTTTGGCCTCTGCAGGTACCTGCACACATGAACATATATCACAGAGTGGGTGGAAGGAGGGAAGGAGGGAGGGAGGGAGGGAGGGAGGGAGAGAGAGAGAGAGAGAGAAATGGACAGAGAGAAAGAGGGAGAAAGAATAAAAAAAAATAACCCTTAAAACTTGAAAACAGTGGCAGTCATTGGAACACAGACAGGTTCATTTGTGAGTTGCCTGTGGCTGAGCTGGCACTGAAGAAAACTGAGAAGGTGAGAAACTGCAAAAGAAATTATGTGTCCCCCTAGGGCATAGCGTATTTACTGTATAGCTTTACAGACATTTGCTGACCCTGACATACAGCCTCTGGTCTCCATGAGTTCGGAACCACCACCAGCAGCAGCAGCAGCAGCAGCAGCAGCAGCAGCGGTGGCGGCGGTGGCATCGATAGGGAGCTCGTGACTGAGCTGTACGGCCAGAATGGAAGATCTTTGGGGCACAGGCAGTGCAACAAAGAGCCTCAGCCTAAGAGCTCTCTGGTCAAGGCGAGTGGGGAGAAGCTCCAGGGAAGCTTCTGGATGACAGCCCCGGAGAGAACGCCTTCAGTGGCACCACCTTCGCGGTGGGCAACGGGGAGTCACGACTCTGAGAATAGCATGACAGCAGCGAGCGCAGCTGCAAGAGTGAAAGGCATTGGAACCGGGCTGCGAAGGGGCCAGTTCAAAAGCTGTCGTAGACGTTAGGGAACCCGCAATGAGGAGCAGAGTCAGCGGCGGCGGAGGCCTGACCAAAGAGCTGCCTTAGAGGAAAGACCACTGGGTGAGATGGCCCGGGTTCTAAGCCTCTCCCACCTCTTCCAGCCTGAATGTCTTTAGACTGGCCACGTGGCCTCTTTGCCTCTCCCTTCTGAAAGATGGAGATAACCAAGTTAGCTAATAACTGTGGGATGCTTGGCACTGGAGAGGCACCCAAATGAATGCAAAAGATGCTCCGGAGACAGCGACTGCGTTCGTGTGTTGCGTGCGCACACATCCCATATCAGCGCCACCAGCAAGCCTGGGCCTCGCTGCTAACTCTCGACTGTCTGGAAAGTAATTCTTAGAGGAAATAACAGAACATGGCCTTGGTTTCAGAACCGCTTGCTGTTTACTGAAGTCCTTACACTTGCATCCCTCCCCTTAGGAAGGGTGCACAGGCCACTGCAGCTTCTTTGTACCCAGTGCCATGCCCTGTTGTTATGGCAACCAGTTTTCCTAACAGCCTTGCTATTTTCTACAAACCTTCTGTTTTTTTTTTGTTGTTGTTTTTTTTTTTCTCCTGCGCTGAAACCCACAACCAGGGAATTTTTATTTTTTTCTAACTTCCACAGGGAATGCAGTCAGCTCTTAAAATTCGCCAGCTGTCTGTCTGAAGCCTCTCTGACGGGAGCCCCCAGGTTGAGCGTGACCATTGCCTTGCACACGAAACCTACACAAGCTGGGGGGCGGGGGGTGTTCACCTGTAATACCAGCACTTGGGAGGCAGAGGTGGGCGAATCTCTGAGTTCGAGGCCAGCCTGGTCTACAGAGTGAGTTCCAGGATTTGGTGGAGGCTAGAGTGGGAGAACGGGAAAGAATGCAAGCTCCACAGATGTTCCCTCTCACAAGAAACTGTTTCCACGAAACTGGTAGCTCAGTCTCTGGACCATATTAAACTGGCAAGAAACGGAGGCAGAAAGAAACCCAACACAAAATTCAGTGTCAGAAGACCTTTCTATAAGATTTTTTTTCTTTCTTTCTTTGGTTTTTTGAGACAGGGTTTCTCTGTGCAGCTTTGGAGGTCCTGGACTCGCTTGGTAGACCAGGCTGGCCTCGAACTCACAGCGATCCGCCTGCCTCTGCCTCCCGAGTGCTGGGATTAAAGACGTGCACCACCATGCCAGGCACATTTTCTATAAGATTTAAGGTTAGAATAGCATTGCATTATTTTGAAATTATTTCCAGGGGTGGGAATGTAGTCCAGGGGTACTTGACTCGGCTGGTTTGTAGAAGGCCCTAGATTCACACCCTGAAACCTCAAAAAAAAAAAAAAAAAAAAAAGTTATGTTATTTTCAGCACTGACACATGTATCTCAGGCTCACACTTGCTATGTAGTAGAGGGTGGCCTTGAACTTCTGGCCTTCCTGTTTTTACCTCCAGTGTGTTGGGAGGACAGTATGCCAGCTCACCTGGTTTTATGAGGTGCTTGGGTTCAAACCCAGGACTGTGACCACCCTAGGAAAGCACTCTACCATCTCCAGCCCCCACTCACACACCATTTTAAAATGTTCACTTTATATACTCACTTTGACACGTGAAAAATCTCTTTAAATGTTGTTACAGCAAAATTTTAATACTAACTAACGGCCATATGGCCTTAGCTCCTGGGGACGGTCTGTCTCCCCTGCTTGTGGACGCTTCCTTTCCTCTCTTGTCCCTGCTGACTGTACCTTCTCCCTGGCCACAGCCTTAGCATGAGGAGGGCAGCCATCTTGCTGACCACCTTCTTCCTTTCTCCTTTGTCAGGAGAGCCATGAGCCTTGGCAGATGGCACGCTCTCAGCAGGGGGCATCAGTCTCCCACTAGGAATGCCGTGCTGAAACCCAAGCCAAGCTCGCTCGATGCTGGGAAAGCTGTTCTTGTCTGGCTAAGACGAATGCTCCTCCCTGCTCTCTCCTTGCTTCCCATTGAAAATAAGACAGCATAGGGGCTGAGGAGGTGGCCAACTGGTTAAGAATACCTACTGCTCTGGCAAAGGGCAGGAATTTGGTGCCCAGAACTCCTGTTGGGTGGCTCTCAACAGCTGGTAATTCCAACTCCACCTTGAACGTTTGCCTCTGACCTCTGGGGGTGCCTGTGCTCGTGTGCACATACCCATGCGGAGACCCACACACATACACAAAACTTAAAATAATAATATTTTAAAATCTCTGAGAATAATTGAGATGTAATATGAATAAATTAATAAAAAGTATTTTTTTTAAATCTCTGAGAATAAATAAATAAGACAATGTGGCATCGTGTAGTCCTGAGGTAAAATGTAGGCACTGAAGATGGCAGAGCAGGGAATGCCAAGGAACCGGGTCCTTGCGGGCCTCCTGGGAAAGTGGCAAGTGGCCACGTCCAGACCCCTGCTGCAGGCCCTCTGCTTGCTGCACTGCCTCCTGACCATGCAAACAGATGCCAGGTCTAATGGTACAAATGAGGAACAAAGGTTTCCTTCCTTCAGCAAATGTCCACGCTGGTGAGCGGACGCTAAGTGCCTGGGTTCCAACGACTGAGTCAGTGAGGGGCTTGACTCTGAGGGGTCAGGAAACCATGAGACAAAAACTAAAGTTAGGAAGGAAATGACCAGGCAGTCCAGTCCACTGGGGAACGCTGGTCTCCCCGAGGAAGTGACACCCAAACTAAGAGCTGAAGAAAGGGGTGGGGCTAAGCATGTGAAGGGGTGTGGCGTGTTCAAAAGAAACACTTTCTATCAAGCGCCAAGGCCTTGTAATGAGGAAAGTGTGTCAAAGAGCAGAGGCCCTGTAGAGCTGGGTCACTCTGAGTGAGAGGACAGCATAAAGACTGCTGGGGGTGCTACAGAGAGCGAGACAGGCAAGAGGGCCCTGGGAACTAAGGAAGAGGTTGGGAGTCTTATTCCACAAAAAGGAAAAAAAAAAAAAAAAAAGAAAGGGCTGCAGAGATGGCTCAAGGTTAAGAACACTGGCTGCTCGTCCACAGGACCTAGGTTCAATCCCAAGCACCCGTGCGGAGGCTCACAAGGATCTGCAGTTCCAGGGCATCGGCTGCCCCCTTCTGACTTGCATAGGCATTGCATGTATGTGCTGTACAGACACTCATAAATTAAAAAAAAAAGAAAAAGAAAAAGAAAGGGAGGGAAGGAAGGAAAAAAAAAAAAAGAGCAAGCAAGCAGAAAATATTCACCAAGAGTACCAGGACTTTACCTGTATTTAAAAGATTCTTCCCAAACAAACAAACAAACAAACAAAACCAAAAAACAAAAACAAAAACAAAAAATGCCAAGCAGTGATAGCGCAGTCTTTAATCCTAGCACCTATGAGGCAGAGGCAGGTGGATCTCTGAGTTCGAGGACAGCCTGGTCTACAGAGTGAGTTCCAGGACAGCCAGGACTACACAGAGAAACTCTGTCTTGAAAAACCAAAAAATAAAATAAAATATTGTTCCCTCTGCTAGTCTTGGTGGTCGCATGCCTGTAATTCCAGGACATAGGAAGCATGCGTGGGTCGAGCTCAAGGACAATCTGGAATCTGTTCTACACAGTGGGACCCTGTCTCAAAGAGGGGTTGGGGAGGTAGGGAAGACGACATTGTTCTCCCGACAAGGTCAAGGGTCACAGTGGGAGCAGGTCACAGTGCAGAGGTCCACTTGGGTGATGATGATGATGATGATGTGGGTTCTTTGAGGGCCAGTGGAGCAGAGGAGATCATCACCCAAGTCAAGCTGCAGACAAGGTCTTCCTGTGTGCTGGACCAGCCTTGCCTGGGAGCTTAGGGGAGGAGAGGGTGCTATGATGTTTTCTGAAGTAGCAGGAAGGACTGCATCCTAGGGGGCACGGACCTTCCCCTCATATTAACAGAACTGGAGACTCAGAGAAGCAAAAAGTAGACATTTATTTGCAGTTCTGCATAAGTGGTTGTGGGCAGGCGCAGGGGGAGGGGAGTGCTCAGCCTGGACAAATGGCAAAAATGACTGGCTCGACAATTTAGCACAAAACAGTGCTCTGTCATTCCTGATTGCAAAAAACAGAAAACAAAAAGACAAAAACAAAAAAACAAAACAAAACAAAAAACCCTTTCTTCCCCCAAAGACTGGTGGTCCAGGGAGCTACAGTCACTCCTACTAACATAGCCCACAGCCGAGACTCTCCACCCTGTGGGGCCTGGAGATGCGCCCCGCTTCCTCACTTGTGGGTTCAGTCAGGTAGCAAACTGTCTAACTTTCTTTTTTCTTTCTTTCTTTCTTTCCTTCTTCTTCTTCTTCTTCTTCTTCTTCTTCTTCTTCTTCTTCTTCTTCTTCTTCTTCTTTTTCCCCCGTGACGCAGGGTTTCTCTGTGTAGCCCTGACTGTCCTGGAACTCAGGCTGTAGACCAGGCTGGCCTCGAATTCAAAGAGCCTCCTGCCTCTGCCTCCCAAGTTCTGGGATTAAAGGCCAGCTGGCCTGTCTGGAACTTTTCAACATAAAAAAAAAAAAAAAGTACCCAGAGAGGCAGTTTCCAGCCATTTAGCCAGGGCCCATGCCTCCTGATTATCTGTGAGTCACTGATAAGCTCTAAATGTACCTCGTACTGAAAATGAACCAAAATGGTTTCTTTCTTACCCAGGTGACAGGAGACAATACCAGAGAACTCATAGCAAGTTGATTTCATTCGGTATTCAGAGGAAAGGGGTGCTTAGTGCTGAAGCTGTCAGATGGGGGCCATCCTAATAGGGAATTAATGAACTTGCTGGGAGGTGACACGCACCTCCCAGGTGACATGCACCTCCCAGGTGACACACACATCCCAGGCTTAGACTGCAAGAGACCCAGACGCCATCACTCATCCCTTCTCCAGCAGGCCCCAGCAGCTCAGACACAGGGATACAGGAAGCAGAGGAGGAGGGTGAGCCAAGACTTGGCATAATAAACACAGACAAGGCTGAGGAGGTGAAGCAAAGAGGTCCTGGGTGACAGGCTCTACAGCCAGAGCTGAAACTCTGAGGATCCCAGTGTCTGCTTAATTCATTAGAGATTTCCGTCCCACCAGAAAACAACTCAAGCCCTCCATGTGTGGCTCAAGGTCGCACGACTATTACCTGCAGATTCCTTAACTACATAGCTATGCTCTCTTCAAGCAAATCAGCAAGGAAAAGTCTGGATGAAGGAGGAGAGGTGCGGGACTTGGGGTCACAGTACACAGGCCATGCTGCCTTGGAGGAAACACAGGATGGACAAACAGAAAGACCTCCGTGTGTGGTCCTAGGAGTGTGGCTGCACCAGACCACAGGGCAGTGGCGGGAAGAAGATGGCTGAGTTCTTGGTTGGACCCCAGCCACAGGCATCTGGCTAACAGCACTGGCTCAGCTTAGCTAGCTGTCCACTAAATTGCTGATGGAAACATTAAGAAAGTCCAAGACTCACGGCATCACCCCGAGGAGGGCTAAGTGAACCCAGAGTCTGGGGGAATTCGCACCATTTGTAAAGCAGATGGAACTTCAGGCTTTGCTTTCTTACACAAAGGCTTCGTGAGCAGGCATGGCATTCCACCCTGGCCTGTGGGACCCAGAGACCCAGAGCTGGGAATGGACGGAGTTGTGTCAGACAGAATAGAGGATGGCCAACCATAGCCAACCTGCCTGACTGCTTGAGCATCTGGGACTCAGACGCGGAGCTGGTACCTCCAACTATACCCCAATCCCACACACAGGCTGTGCTGGCTAGTTTTATGTCAGCTTGACACAAGCTAAAGACATCCGAGAAAAGGCAACTTCAAATAAGAAGGCCCTTCCATAAGATCAAGTTGTAGGCCACTTTGAAAATCAATACGGTGATTTCTCAGAAAACTAGGTATCAATCTACCTCAAGACACAGCTATACCACTCCTGGTCATATACCCAAAGGATGCTGGGAATCAAAATGGAACTCCTAACGGACTGTGCTGTGCCCCGTCCTAATAGCTAACACCGTCTCTCCAGTCCCCCTTCCTTAATTTTTATAAGGAATGCATGTTTTCATTTTAAATCAGAAAACTGTGCTATCCTTCCCAGTGACATTCCTCTTTAATGGGACTGGGCGATTCTGAAAGCACTCCTGCAGTGCCACTCTGCAGAGATGGACACACACAGGCCACCAAGCCACAGGGAGGGACATGCTCAGTGCCACAGAGCTACAGGAACCCAGCCCCTCGTCATGTAAATGCTGGTAGGAGGCACCCACACCAAAGGGCTAATAATATAAAACAAAACACCATGCAGATGGGTGGGGGGAGGGCCGGAAGTCACAGCCTGGGTACTGTGGACACTCCCCAGGGTTTGGGAGCCAGAGACCTGAGTTCCCATCAGGCCCTTCTACTTCCCGGCTGGGTGACCCTGTTCAGCCTATCAACCTCACTGCAGTTTCTTCCTCCTGAAATACAGTGATGACCATGGTTTTTTGAGCCTGCTCCTGTTTGTTTTTCTTATGGTTTTTTGAGACAGGGTCTCACACACACAGCCCATCCCGATCTTGAACTTGCTAGGTAGCCAAGGGTGACCGTGAGCTCTTGATCCTCCCTGCCACCACCTCCCAAGCTCTGAGGTGACAGTGCAAGCACTGTGACAACCGACTTATGCCCCCCCCCAACCTCTGTGAGTTGGTTTAGTATAGTAATATACGTAAATGTCAAAAATAAAATAAAAACGCATACAGAGGTGCTCAATAAACGCTACTCAGACGTAAAGAACAGGAACAGACACTGGCAGGAAGTGGAAGAAAAAAACAAACGCTGGGAACCCTCTTAGTGCTTGCAGCGTCCACTGCGTGTTCACAGCACACTAGCATGAGTTCGCCAGCGCTGTTGCAGCAAAGCGCCACAACCCGCCCAGAAATCCACTGTCTCAGCTATGAAGACAAGAAGTCTAAAGTCAGGGTGTGGGTGACGCTGCCTCCTGCTGGGAGCTGTGAGGCAAGCTGTGTCCCAGGTCTCCATCCTGGCCTCTGGTTTTCTGCTGCATCCCAGCTTACCCGGGCCTCTCTCACACCTTGTCTTGAAGAAGTGCCACTCACTTCTGCCTCTGCCTGCACGCAGACCTCTCTCCATCTGCCTGTCTCCAAAGGTCCCCGCTTCTGTAAGGATGCCAGTCACACTGGACTAGGACCCCCAGCCTCATGGCCTCCGATAACCAAGTTTATTAATGAAGTGCACGCCACTAGATAAAGGCATCCTGAGAGAGGGTGCTGCAGGGGTCCAAGCATGAGGAACTTCTGAGAACAGAAGAGGCCGGGTACAGACCCTTGCTGGTGGGGAGAAGGCTAGCCCTGCCAGGACCTAAGAAGTCAGAAGGTAAGTCTGGAATGCTGTTGCACCAAACAATGAAATCACCTCAAACGCATAGCTGGTTACGTGTGAGTTATTTTACCGAGTATCCAACTGGTACTGTCTGGGGGGATCTTGGTCAGCTTTGTTTTCTCTGTCAGTTAAAGAATTCAAAGGCCCACCACAGCAGGGGAAACCTCAGACACAGCAAACGGAGCCGGCCTCTGAAAGCAAGGCTTTCGTTAGGGCTGAGGAAAGATGCACAGGCAGGTGCACAGAGAAGGAGATTCATTGCTTTACAGGTGGAGTCAGGAAGCTGCAACCCTGCCTGGAGGGCGGGGTTTGTGGTTTTTGTTTTGTTTTGTTGTTTTTGTTTTCTAAAGGTCTTTGTGGGGAGGATAGTTTTCCTCCCCCAACTTAGGGCTGGTGAGTTTGAGCAAAGGCAGGGGGTCTGTTAGGCCCACAAGTTTGGGGTACACATGTTCTGGTCTGGCTTTGAACTTGTTGGATAGGCCCACAGGCAGGGAGGGGTGTTATGGGGTTCCTGAAGAGAAAACTTCCAGAGAGGCCTAATTATGGGGTGCCTATAAGTCCAATGGAGTTTTTATTAACTGCTGGTGGGACTGTCTTGAGCCGATTAGTGGGAGCAGTCTCAACCTCCAGTTGTTTTTTTTTTAAGACTTTATTTATTCTATGTATACATATGAGTACCCCTGCAGACCAGAAGAGGGCACCAGATCACATTATAGATGGTTGTGAGCCACCATGTGGTTGCTGGGAATTGAATTCAGGTCCTCTGGAAGAGCAGCCAGTGCACTTAACCTCTGAGCCATCTCTCCAGCCCCTCCAGTTGGTTTTTAAGGGGAAAAAACTGCAACTGTGGTGAACATAAAAAGGTGGTTCTGGACATCTGCAGCAAGCAAGCGGTTCACAGAAGCAGAGAGATATCAGCTAACCAGTCAGGCAGTTAGCCTTTAGCTCAGGGTCACGTTACATAGGAATTTATGGCTGGTCCAGAGACCAGTTTCACCTGAAATAATTCTTAGGAATACCTCATGATGTGTCATAACTGTAGTTCAGTAGCCCACTACAGGGGAACCCCCACAGCGGCAGAAAAAGCCTGCCAAGCCTTTGTCTTAAGCTACCAGAGTTTTGTGTCAGGAAAGCAAGGAAGAAGGCAGCCATCTTGAAAGTTCACCATCTTTATTATCTAATCACGGCCCCTCTTCCCATCCTTCTGCCTATTGGGAAATCTATCAGCTCTTAGTCCCTCGGATGGGCTGGGCAATGTCATATAGCCCATGCTGACACTGGACAGTTAGAGCAAGAACAATCATGAGAACTCGGGACTTGCTAGATATGTATAAGCTGCTTGGGTTTATTTTCACTTGTTTCAAGTAGTAAAGCCTACAAAACAAGCACACAAGCAAAACTAGACATTTTGTGCTGGAGAGACGCTTCAGTGGGTAAGGGCATTTGCCACCCAAGCCTGAGATCAATTCTGGGAACTCAGAGAAACAGACTGCCCAAAGTTGTTGTTGGACAGCCACACGGTACTGGGGCACGTGCACCCACACACATCCTTCATGCTTTCACAGACACAGTGATAATGCGGAAAATAAATACAAGCTACAAGCTATGCAAAACAGAATCTTTTCTTACTGTGCAACAATTGAGTAGGCAAGAACTTTAAAGGGATGAGTAGATGGAAATGATAAGGAGAAATGACTTTTTCTCTGGGGTCTATAAAGGGGAAAGGAACACATAGACTTTTTAGATTATTCACTCGGGAGGGTGCCCTCAAGGACCCAGCTGAGCCAGAGCCTAACCATCACCCATGAAGCTGGCAGACATGAGCCAGGCATTTTTTTTTTAATAAGCAGGTATACTTTTATTTTTTCTATACATGTGTAAAACAATTAGGACCAACATTTTAAAACAGATATGAAAAAAAGATCCCTTGTTGGGAGGAAATAAGAGGGAGACAGAGGACAGCAATTCATTGAGGAAGTGGACCCCGAAGAGGACTCCAAGGTGGGACTGGGGGCCGTGGAGTGGGTCTGGGTGGAAGGAGGAGCCCCCGCTGGTAGCCATAGGGAGGGGGTCTTGGAGGACCAGTGTATCCATGGGGGCATCAATGGGGGAGGCCCAAACATATCGTGTGGAGGCACAGGACCTGGGTGACCCATGGGAGATCCAAAAGGAGGCCCTGGGTGGGGGGCATGCCCATCGGAGGAGGTCCAGGATGGGGCATTCCAGGAGGTGGCTGAAGGTGGCGGCTGCCCCCCAGAGGAGCCAGGCATTATTTTAAGGCAGAAATGCTGATGGTAACAGGTGTGTAGACGGTGCTGGGATTGAGGTGGGTGGTTTTCTGCACAGGAAGACCCAGGTTGGGAGTTCTCCCCGAGGACTATCCCTCTCAGGACATATCCCAGGGAAGCCAGGCTGCCTTCCTCCACCTTTCCCGCTTAGAAGGGGCCTTCGGAACAGTTGCTTCCTCAGGTTCCTTGGTTCTTCTGTGATCTACAGACATAGTTATTCCCTGGACAGAGCGAACTGCTTGGCTCTTGAATTCCTCCTACAGTGTAGACCGTGCTGACCAGGTTGGCATTTCTGTGTCTCTATTTATCATTCACTTCTTGAAACAAAGAAACATGGTTTACTCATCTCTCTGCTAAATATCTATGGGGAAACAAAGACCTGGAATGTTCTCTTCATGGGGTTATCAAGGTGAATGAAAGACAACAAACTTAAGCAGTAATTGGAAACCACTAAGATGAATTTTTACAACAATAAATGCAAACGTCCCCAATGAGGGTTATGAAGCCAGCTCGTGTTGATGCAAGATTCACGGGGTGGGGGAGGAGTTTTCGTTCAATATTTATTGAGTGTCATCTATATTCCAATTACTGTCCCCAGCGCTGGGTCTATAGCTGAGAAAGCACAATGTTCTTGGCACAACAGGACTTCAATTTAATTAGAAAGAAAGATGTAATGGTTTTAACTAACCATGAGCTTAATGAGAGTCATCAAGGAAATATGTAAAGAAGTCCTCACCCAAGTTCACCTGTGCCAGGAGAAGTGCATTCATGGGGCCCTCCAGAATGTCCCCTGTGCTTTCCTACACAGCTAGGCAAACGTCAAGAACAACCCTAAGGTTGTTCATGTCAAGGAAAGACTTGGATAAATTGAATAGTGTGTTCAGAGAATTAGTCAAGCCCACACAAGGCAAGAAGATGGTTACAGTAGTGTACGTTTGACCCAAAAGAGCAATAATACGAGACCAACAGAGCTATACCTATGGGACACGATGCCATGGGGCTGGTGTTCATCAGGCGGAAACTACAAAATGTAGGAAGTCTCAGAGGAAGGTGCTCTGCAAATGTGGAGCCTCCTACCCTAAGGAGGATAAGACTCAGGACCGGTGCAGCCGGATGTCAGACTGGATTATGAAGAGGTTAAACTGGCCTTTGCAGCCCATTAACTGCGAAGTCAAGAATTCTGAAATCCCCATTGATGGTAGTGGGTATTTAAGGGCATGGGGTTTGCCATCAGATAAATCTGGACCCCCTAGTTCTGGGATGGAGAAGTTGCTCAGGACACTCTAAGCCTCCTTCCCCGGGTTATAAACACAAGAGGACCCCAAGGAGGCAACAGACCCCATCTCATCCTTGTAGTAAGCGTTAAGTCAGATGATTTGCATAGTGTCAGCTGCAGTGCCTGACCACTCAGATGCCACCAGTAAATGGCAGCCATGATAACACAAAAAATGTCCTCACCTTATCTGTCGTTTAGCTTATTTGAATAAATCATTTGCCCAAACTCCCCAATTTGGGAGTTTACTAGCACTGTTATTTAAAACTATAAAGGACTAGTTGAGAAAAAATGTGAGATGTTTTACTCTCTAAGTAGATTAGAAAAAAATTATGGGAGACATTTGTTATTTTAAGGAAAGACTAACAATAAAGTGGAGATGGGACTGAGAGATTATGTATGGAGTGGCTGCACTGGGCGGGTTGTCGCAACCTGGGACTCCCGGTCTTCTCGGAGAGCCTCCCTCTCACAACAGAAGTAAAACAAACAAACAAACAAACCAAATCTAGCAAACCGATTTTATGAGAATCTATCTATGCCAGAGCGGTTCCATTTCCCATTTCCACAGAGATTGGAAATACAGGCAGATAAAGGATATCAACTGCCATAGCCTTCAGCCCCAGCCTGCTATTCGTGGAATCGAAAACCCGAACTGCATTCTCCTGGCTGTAGGAAACAACTTCCAAAATCAGGAAGCCGAGCCTCGGGGTCGGTTGTAAGTGAAAGGATGGGGGACGGGCATGAAGCTCAGTTGTGGAACTGGTGTAAAAATAAGCCTCCCACCACCCACGGTAAAACTGGGAACACTTACACAAATGCCGACAGAACACTTGTCACGCGGCACGCCCTCCGCCCTCCACCTAGAAGGTGGGAGAAACCCGAAGTGAGAGCCTAAGGCAACCGTGCTTAGGTGGAGCTCCTCAGTAGACATGGTTTAGGATGTGGCCGACCTATGAAATCTTTATGCTGGACTAGAAGCTTCTGTGGGGTGGGATAAAATTGGGGGAGAGACCTTTCTAACAGAAGCCTTGGGGTCAGAAAGACCCTGGAGGAGAACCTCAGTAAACTCATTCAGGCTGTGGGGGGGGGGGGGGGGGTGGAGTCCTGTTGGGAAGACAACAAGGAAGAGAGTGCAAGAAGAGTGTGGGACTAGCTGAGGCAACTGAAGGGCCTCCTCACAAGGCACAAAACCTTTATCAGTTGATTCTCAGCCCTCTGGGGAAAACCTGCATGAAACCCCAACTTTGTATCACGCATGCCCCGAGCACAGAGGACAGAAAGGAGTTAGTCCTACGATTAAGGTTGGTTAAGGTTGCTGAGAGAAAGGCACCTCCCATTTGACACTAAGCAAGAGGGACCAGGACCTCAGGAAAAGGGGATTCTTGAGTACTGAAGGAACTGGAGGTAAGTGGTTGTGGAAATTTCCAGATGGAGAAAATTCGCCATTTGTCCTGGATAGATGACCTGCAGGGTCCTCTCCAGCTCTGGTTCCTAGGACAAAGGCATCTTGGTCACTCTCGAGTACAGCCCATCCATTTGGTGGTCTCCATCAGAAAAGGACTGTTGGGCACAGAGACTCCATTCTGCTTCCGTACACGGCAGAGCCATTGTAAGCCTCAGGGTTGGGTTCACTAGAAAACCTCCCACGGGGCACAACACATGAGGCAGGCAGGCTAGGAGGAAGAAAAGAACGGAGAATCCTGGCTATGGCCCAGGGTAGCAGAAACCCGAAAATTTTGTTACTTTCTCGGAAGACACAAGCTGACTGAAAGATGCTCATTTCCAGACTTCAAAGGCACAGCAACAAGCCCCACCCCAGTCACGCCACAGAACTTAGGTGCATGCGAAACACATTCACTCCTGGTCTTCAGAAGCATCCCTGCACTCTGCTGAAACTTCCAGGAAAATTTAAACCATGTCAGTGTCCCTGGACTGGGACTCAGCCCCTCCTCTGAAGGGTGCTTCAGGACCACCCGCTTTGCAAGGTTGTTCTCAAGTTTAGAAGTGTTCCATCAATGAACTTGCCCGTCCTGTGCCTCACCTGTTGCAGGACCCCAATTTCATGATACAAAGACAGCGAGAATAATGAATAGATGTTGGGAAAGCCTTGAGGAACGTGTGTGTGTTTATTCTGCCAATCCAACAATTCTCACACCTAAGCAACTCTCTCTCTCTCTCTCTCTCTCTCTCTCTCACACACACACACACACACACACACACACACACACACACACACACGTGCACAGAGAGCGCCACCAACACAACTATTCTTTGAAGCCGCCTGCTGACTCTTTCCAGCCTTACTCCCTTGCAATGCCGCCCTGGCCTTGGACCCTGCAGAGAACTAGGACACTTTCTTGGAAAATGCTGCCACAGCTAACATTTATAAAACCTTCAGAGGGCCCTGTCTTCTCTGCCTCTGACACTCAGCTCAGCCAGCACACCCTTTGGGAGCCTGCCGGACACAACCGTGCAGCAACATTAATGCAATAACCATTATGGTCACTGGGAATCAGACAATTTTAAAACAAATCTAGCGTTGCTACAGTTTTCTCAGGCACCCAGGGGAGGCTTCTGCCTATCAGCACAACTACTTGGCATAGAGGTGGGGGCCTGGAGAAAGAAGACTATTTGAGCCCAGGAGCTCAAGGCCAGTCTGGACAATGTAGCCAGATTTGGTGTCCCTCAAAAGATTAAAAAATAAAAAAGAAAAAGAAAAAGAACAAGTATTGGTCCCGAAGGTGGAGCTATCTCTTCCCGGGACTAAAGTCAGGGCACCAAATGGGACCAGGCAACAGTTAGAACTTTAAAAACCCAAACAGTGATCTATGCAGCACGAGGTGTCACCAACACATTTAGGGTCAAAGGTCAGTCTAATTCTATATTTTTTGTGAGTGCTTTAAAATCAAATCCTGACTTATGACCCAGGCAGAGAGTTCTCTGCATATCCTTGTGAGGTTTCTGATGCCTGAGGAATGACCCAGGCAAGAATATTTACAGTCAGTCTTTTATATCTCGCTTCATATAAAATATCCAAGCATATTGTGGTAAGAGGGTAGGTAGGTCCTTTACTATAACTGAACTCCTTGGAAAGTGAGCGTTAAGGCAGAGCTGTGACAGACAGCCATGCGTTGTTACCCTGAACTAGGTTAGGATTTTGAAGGCCCAATAGGGGCTCATTGCCAACAGGAGGGATCTGGGAGGCGACAAGAAGGCTCCACCCAGGCGATTCTGCTCAGGATTCTTGTGGGTACACCAAAGGTGTGAGGCCAGGTGGCCCAATGGATAGAGACCGACCCCGGCGGCCGCTTGTATTGGGTACACAGGAGACAAGTGGGAAAGCTGGGTGAAGGCCCCACAGGGTCCAGTGGGAAACGTGGGGTGGGCTGAGGGCTAGGTTTGTGGAAGAAGTGGGCTGTCCCTCCCACCCACTCACCCCCAGAGCCAATGCATATGCACTGGCAGGCAGAGGCCAAGAAGGGTTGTGTTGCACAGGGTTAGCTGTCCTCTGGAAAGCTGTTCTCCTTGACCTGGCTCCCTGGGCTTGAGGCTGCCAGCTGGTCAACCGGCGCGTCCTACTCTGCCCCTCTGTCTCCGTCACCCCACCCGCAAGCACGCCACGGGGGTTCCTGTCTGCCCTGGTCTCCCCTGCAGCTCCGGCTCCTTGCCCGGGCAGCCGGGCCCGGGCTCACTCACCCGCGTGCAGGCCGCCCGCCTCGGGGCCGCTGTCCGTGGCGGCGACACTGGGCAGCGCGTCCGAGTCGGTGTAGGTGAGCCAGGTGGACTCGGTCTCCCGGGTCCAGCTCTCGTAGTAACGGGGCTCGATGGCATCGGCCCGGCTCCCGCCGCAGCCCATCCTCCCGTGTTGCAGGCACGCCCGGCGGCCGCTGGGCTTGCGGCTAGGCTGCGGCTCAGCCCGGGCGACGCAGCTCCGGCCCGCGAGGAGGAGGAGGCGGTGGCGGCAGCGGCGACATCGGTCCCCTAACCTCTAGAGCCGCTGCCAGCGCCAGGCTCTCCGGGAGCCCCGTGCCCCTCCTCTCCGCCTCCGAGGCCCTCCTCCCCCCCACTCTCCTTCCCCAGCTTCCCTCAATCTCGCCTCTCTCCCACCGCCCCGCGGCCAATCCCTCCTTCAGTGCTCTGGAAGAGACTGTGATACTGAGTAGCAGACAGGTGGTGGAAAGAGAGAAAGGGGTCCCTCTTCTGTCTTCAGTTGACCTCTTAGGCTCCCATCCATCAACTGTCCACCCATGCACCCACCCACTGATTCAGTCATCCATCTACCCATCCATCCTTCTATGAAACCATCTTTCCATCCTGGGTAGGGCTGAAGCTCACAGAAAGCAACACACACACACACACACACACACACACACACACACACACACACGTTTTTCTGGTCACTTGTTCTAAAAGCAATGGGTAAATGGATAGGCAACATTAGAAAGTAGGGAGACAGTGTTGTCACCACAAGTTAAGTTAGACTCAGTGCCTGCTTACAGAGCAGGAAGCAGGGCCCCATGATTTCAGACTGTGCAGTAAGACACTTGTCACTAATACCGCTACCAGGTCTATCTGCAACTTCATGGTCTTCAGATCGTTGTTCTCAAGAAAGCAAAAGATCCCCAGGACCGTGCACCAGTGAGGACTCCAACGAAAGTTCACTGAATAGTAATAAAACAGCGCTTTGTAGTGACCACTGTTCAGGCTAAAGAGGCCAGGCTCCGGTGGAGGCCTCTGTGGCAGGCACTGCCAGAGTCAGCGAGACAGAAAGGAGCAGAAGACTCGGAGACTCCAGACAAGGCCCAGGCTGGTCTTCCCTCCAGGCTGCCCCAGCAGGCCACTGCAACCTCCTTTTGGCCCCTGAGGCAGAGGGTTTAAGGTTACCTGAGATGGGTGGCTCCCGGACCCTGCGACAAACTACAGATCTTCTGCCACCTTTCGTTTCCTTCTCTGAATATTTGGGTATAAAAGAATTAGGTCTTCATGAAGTCCTGTGTTCAGACCCTGATATCAAATTGGTGGTGATGATGATGGTGATGATACAGTGATGAAGTAAGAAAGAACCCCGTCTTCACTTGGGCAGCAAAGACCTTTTTCACAGCCAGCAGTTATGCAACGTCAACTCCTGAAGAGTAACCAGAACCGAAGTGCTTGACTTGGAAGGTGCTTGAGAGCTCTAGAAAAATCAAAGAAAGCCCTAGAACCAGGACCTGGTGAGCAGGGTAAACTGCATGAGCGTGAGAAGAGGTAGAGCAGGCTGGAGCCGGACAGGGTGGGGGTGGGGGTGGCAAAGGAAGGAGGCTTTATTGTAAAAGCACAGGGGCGAGGGCACGGGGTGGGGGCCGGGGGGCATCGGAAAGCTTTAATCTACCAGCATGGTCAGATCTGCTCTAGGAAACTATCACTCAAAAAGCAGGGGGAGAGTGGATGAACAGAGGGGCCGGCACAGATTCCAGCAAGCATTTGGACACGAAAAGATGGCCAGTTACCGAGGAGGAAAGTACCAGAGGTACCCATTAGGGGCAAAGGCCCAGAAATGACAGGTGAATGGAGAGATAGTTGCCCTTCTTCTCATGGCTTTACTTTTTTTCTGTTTAGCTAGCTGCAGTCAACTGAAGTCTGAAACTACCTATATGCAATAAACAGCTCGTGTTATCATTACGTGTCACTCCAAGTAGCACGAGCACGATGCAGTCTTACACCACCGCAGTCTATCCTGCCTGAATATGAGTCCACCTCTTGGCCCGGACACCAGCCCTGCCATTCTTTGTATTGGGACTGTCCCTCAAAGGGCCACGTGTTAAGGCTTTGCTCGGTCCTCAGGTTGATTCTGTTGGGGGGCAGTGGAGGCCATGAGGGAGCAATTGTGTGGTATGCCCAGGATGTGGGAAGCACCCAGTGTTGCTGTCATTGGCCTCGTGGGACAAGATGCACAACAACAGCATCTCTCTGAAGGAGAAAGTCTCAGAAATTGTTATTCTCACAGGACAGTGCTGAAGTTTGGTAAAGGCAGCCATCTTTATTTTTCCAATGTCCTTTTTCCTCTTATCAATCTACATAGTCATCAGCCAAGCAAAGGTCTGGTTTCCCAAGGATGCTTCTTGTTGGTATGTAATAGCAAAGATTCAGAGAGTGTTTGTCCCATGAAACTTAGGGAGCAGCCACTCTGTCTTGGTGTTCGCCAGTTGGGGCTAGTTGGCTGAGAAAGGTTTGTGGAGGCCCGCACAGCACAGCGTCCCTGTAAGCCTCGCTGTGAGAGGCTGAAGAACGAGGAAGAAGGGTTCCAGGCTCACCGGGACTATACAGTGAGAATTTGTCTCAAGTCATAGAGATAAGGCAGCCTGGGGTTGTAGCTCAGCTGCTAAAGTCCTTGCCCAAACTCAATCCCTAACGCTGCATAGAACCAGGCGTGGGTGTGTAGGCCTGTAATCCAAGGAGAAGGAGGTAAAATGATTGCTCAGGTAATCTAAGGTACACGGGGAGTTCAAAGTCAGCCTGGGCTGCCCCTGAGACCCTGTTGAGAGGCAGGGGGTTGGGGGGAGGACTAAGTAGGTTGTTCTGAAGTGAATTCTGAGATAACCAGGCAGATTTTGTGTGTGTGTGTGTGTCTGTCTGTATGTCTGCCTGTCTATGTACATGTGTGTATGTATGTGTGTGTACCTGTGGCATATGCACATGGACTGGTGGGCATATGGCCTCAGAAACCAGAGGAAGATGCTGGGTTGTCTATGTACATGTGTGTATGTGTGTGTCTATGTACATGCGTGTATGTGTGTGTGTACGCGTGGCATATGCACATGGATTGGTGGGCATATGTCCTCGGAAACCAGAGGAAGATGCTGGGCACCCTGCTCTATCACTCTCCTATTCCTTTGAGGCAGGGCTTCTCTCACTGAACTAGGCTGGCAGCCAGAAATCTGGTCTCCACCAACACTACTCCACAGCTCCAGGCTGTCAGGTCTGTGCACGGCCACACCTGCCTTACTTGCTCAGCCATCTCCCCAGCCCCGAGGATGTTGCTGAGATGGTGACTCCTCCCGCTACGTCACCCAGGTTGTCTTAGCCTTATTGTCTTCCTGCCTGAGTCCCCCAAGCGCTGGGGTTACAGGCACGCACCTGTAGCCTGGCTAGCATTTCCCGCAGAGTCCTCACTCTTTCGTCTAACAGCATACTGGGTGAGTTCATAATGCTGTCCTCCACACTCTCTCTTTTAATAGGGCAAAGAAAAATCGAGTCATTTGCTAACTACCAACATAAATGTCAAGTAGAAAAGAAGTAGAGCCTAGATCTCTGTCAGTGAACATGGAATCCCACTTCTTCTGAGGACAAAGGAAGAATGGATTTCCTGGTTGTGACTTTTCCCACACGGAGAGCACTCTGTGCCTTGCACCACGCAGCACTGACGAAGATGTCAACAGCATGCATTTGTCCACTTCTGCTCTTCCAACAAAATACAATTAGTTTCTCACAGCTCTGGAGGCCGGAAGTCCAGGGCTTAGGTGCGGCAGGCGTGGTGAGAGCTGCTTTCTGCTTCCTGTGTGGCACCTGTTTGCTACATTCTCACAGGGTGGAAGAGATAGAAAGCTAGCTCTTGCCAGCCCTTTAGACAGTCTCTAATCCCTCTTAATGGAAATTGAACTTAATTTCTCATGACTTGATCACTTCTCCCAAAGCCCTGACATTTGGGAAGGTGATGTTTCAATATATGATCACACACACACACACACACACACACACACACACACACACACCGGGGGGGGGGGGGAACAGAGAGAGAGAATAGTAACACAGCATGTGCTTCTAAGGACGAATATGAGAGCGGGCTGGAGAGATGGTGGTTAGGAGCACTGGCTGCTCTTCCAGAGGACCTAGCTTAGGTTTCCGGTACCCACATGGTGGCTCGCAACCACCTGTAATTCCAGTACCAGAGGATCTGACGCCCTCTTCTGGCCTCCTCAGGCACTGCATGCACAGGGTACACAGACACACATGTAGGCAAAACATCCATACATATAAAATATAAATAAACATAAATGTGGAAATCAGCAGGTACCTGAGGATAACGTGATGAAGAGAAAAATGGAACAGATGTGGTAGATTTTGGCTGAGGCCCATAACAGAGACTGCTAACATGCAATGCCAGGAGCTTGGGAGGGTGAGCTTGGTTTTGAGGTGAGGTTTAAATGGTGAACACAGCGCTCTCTTCACCTCTAGCCATGGCCTGAGCATGAAGGCAGACCGTTTCCTGAAGCCCCTGAAGGCAGTCAGAAATGGCCGTGGAATATGAAGTCGGGCCAAGTAATTGAGATTCCTTCTCTGTACAAAACACAACACTTTTGGAACATGTATTCCATTGCTTTCCAGAATGAGTGGGATGTTTATGACTCAAGTCAGATGACCCCAGAGCAAAACTTTGACAAGCACATGGCTACGTTTAGTCATCATTTCCCACCAGTGCCATTTGCTTGTCACTATTATGATTCATGCAAAAAAATAGGTGAGAGCCTGCGAAGGCCAGCCTCCCTCCCTCCTGTCCCCACCCCTGTGATAGTGTGAGCCCCTTCTCCCTCCTGTCCCCACCCCTGTGACAGTGTGAACCCCTTTTTCCTCCTGTCCCTACCCCTGTGACAGTGTGAAGACCCCTCCCCATTCTGTCCACACCCTTGTAACAATGTGAAGACCCCTCCCCCATTCTGTCCCCACCCTTGAAACAGTGTGAAGACCCCCTCCCCTATCCTGTCCACACCCCCTGAAACAGTGTGAAGCCATCTATCCATTCTTCCCTCCCAATCGCCTTGTAACAATGTGAAAACCAGAACTCACTTTGCTTTTGGAGGACTTCAAGTCACCTAAAAAGTGATTGGCTCATCCTAAATGGGGGAAAAAAAGTGACTTCCTGATTAAAAGAACTAAGGGGACAGGAAAAAGCAGCGAGGCAGACACCAAGCCCCTCACTGTGATTATCCAGGGAAAAGATGGCCTCCCCAGAAAGCCAGAGAAACAATGGAAAGGGAGCTGAGATGGACCCTGGGACCTCTCCAAGGTGAAGGCTGCGCTGGTGCGCCAGCTCCTGGGAGATAGCTGGTAGGCAGGCTCATCTGACACTGCAGGAGTTTGGGGATAAATTAATCAAAGATTAAGATAGTTTTTGCCTTCCATCCCATTTCCTAAAAGGCCCCTCCCTAAAGGGTGTCCTGTCTGATGAAGGAAGGGGAGCTGAGGGGTGCACACGTAAGGCTCAAGGCTAGGAATGGAATGAAGAAACCAGACAAGGCCTCCATTAAAACCAGATAGGCCAAAGTCTGCAAAATTCCACTGCTACAGGCTGCCCCACCTGCCCCTCCCCACCAGAAACTAAGATGGTAAAAAGAGCCACCCTACCATAAAGGCTTCTGACCTCCTACCAAGGTGGAAAGTCCCAAGTTCAAAACAAACACTGAGATCTCGCCTGATTTAAGACAGCCAATGGGCTTAAAGGTCAGCTAGCTCCACCAATGACAAACCGTTTGATTGCTGTGGCTTAAGCCTGTCTGCTGGTAAAGGTATATGAACTCTGTAAAATTGTTGCTCAGGGTCGCCTCTCTCCAGAGTGTAGATCAACCCCAGCTTGCTGGATCTATAAACCTCTTGCTTTTGCATCCAGCCAGGTCTCTGTCTCTCATTGGGGGTTCATCAGAAAGTGAGACTCCCCCTTCGGAGTCTTACATTTTGGTGCGTTGGCCGGGAAATTCAGACCCCTACTGAGAGAAAGAAACTGTGGATCAGAGGAATAGCTCAAGCTCCAGGGCCAGGTACCTTGGTTGTCTGTGTCATTTTGTGTCGGCCGACTGTTCTTTTACTTTCAATTTGCTTGCGAGCACTAGGGAAGGTTCGAGGCCTTTGGAAAGGGGATTCAAGTTCCTCATCAGCAAAGGGGGTTCAAGTCCCCCATCAGTCAATTGAGGTGGGCAGATGTGCCTTGAATGTCTTAACTGTGGGGAGTCTGGAGAATGCTTCAGACACCCTAGAGGGAGTCCAGGAGACTCCGCTCCTTTTGGTAAGTGGACAGCTGCCCAGTTATAGTCTGGAGAGATGTCCCGTTTTCTATATACGCCGCCAGTGGCAGTGACGGGCTGTCTCTCTGTTGATCGTTTGTCTTTTCGTTTCCTGTGGACCGTTACTAATGATATTTTTGGACATGGGACAGACTGAATCTACCCCTTTGAATATAGTTCTTGACCACTGGACTGAGTAGGACTAGAGCTCATAACATGCCACTGCTTATTAAAAAGAGCAAGATGATCACATTTTGTCCCTCCGAATGGCCCTCCTTCGAAGTCAGCTGGCCAGCCACAGGGACTTTTGACTTAAATACCACCATGGCTGTTAAAAAGGTTGCATTTGGGATCAGGTCTGCCAGACACCCAGACCAGGTCCCATACATTGTTATCTGGAAAGAACTAAAAATCTGATCCTCACTCCTGGATTAGGCTGTTTCTCCCCTGCCCTTTCTCACAGATTCTGGCGGTCCAGAAGTGGAAGCCCGGGGGTCTTACAGGACACCGAATCTATGGACCTTCTTCTCCTCGATCCCCCCACCACCTTATCCTCCAACTCCCCCGACTGGCCCGGTCCAGGATGAACTTGGGGGTGGCATCGGAAGTCCTGGGAGAGAATCCCCTCTCACTTGGATACTCGGCTGCTGCTGAGTCCTTGGCAGAGAGGCCTGTCCCTCTGGGGACCCCTGAGGCTATCGGATTCTTGCTGGTTCAAAACACCTAAGTCCTCAGCCAGCAGTGGCATGCCCTGCTCCCCACCCACTTGTGCCCTCTGGCTTGAGTGTGCAGCGTTAGGATAGGGGTTGAAACAGGATTGCTAAAGTATGCCGCCACCTGTGCTGAGCAAGCACCAAGATGACACAGGAACTGCAGGGCTTTGGGGGCGGCTGCTGTTGGCCTTGGTGAAAGCTTTTCCCAGCTTGCTGTTTAGTCACAAGCCTGCCCCCCACCAAATATGGTACACTAGTCACCTGATCTGGGGCACCACTGGAAAGCCCCAGCTCCTGCCTGCATCCATTGAGTTTAATGGGTGACAAGGTATTTTCCCCTTGAAATTACATCTAGAGAAAGTTGTATGTGCCTATCTTAAAATGTATTCATGTATGTGGCCACTATATGTTTGATTTTAAATGTATACATTTATTATGGTCTGTACACCTTGCTTATAAATTACTAGTTACTGAAGATGGTTAATTAAAAAACCTTTAACATCTGTAACAAGGGTTAACTTGTAAGTCAGAGTTGGAGCCATTCTAATCAGTAAATGGCATAAGCCAACAGGTCTCTAAAGGTAATTTTAAATTAAGGTTTTCATGCAATTATTGTCCTGTACTTAAAACTAGACTTATAAAAGACAGGATTTAAATTTAAAACAATGTTTCTTTAATTAGGTATTAAAGCTTCACCTCCAGGCTATATAGCTTAAGATTATACTGTCAACTCTTAGCTAAAGATTTATAATTTGCTTATTGGGTACGATGTTTAAAATTTAAGTTCAAACGCTTGTTTAGAACATATGTTTGTATAGGTGTTTGTAACACAGATGTTTTTAAATAGCAACCACATGATCTGTTGCCTGCCGTGTGACTCCCCCATCTTGAGATAGCCACATGGTATACAACAATAATTTTGGAGCCTCTTGGTCCTAATGAGCTCTCTGCTTGTTGTGAAAGTCAATTCAGGTTAACAGACTGCTGTATTGCAGACTTTGGAAATGGGTAATTCTGAAAGATACTTTTAAGTTAAGAAATATTAATACTAGAGATATTCAGTTGTTTACACGGTTAAAATTTGGGTTTTGTCTTGTAAATTTATGGTTATTATGTTCTACCTTCATTCTCAAAAAGGTAAAAATTGCTGTCTTCGGAATATGTTTGGCTTTATTTTTCTGAATATAGCTATGTTTTTAAATTGCAAGGGCCTCTAACACCACGTGGCTGGCTGCCATGTTGATTCAGTGGTAAAAGGGTGGGGCCATAGCCTCTCTAGCATCTTGGCTAAGGACAGTCACATGGCTGGAAGCCATCTTGCCATAGCCTCTCTGCGCCATCTTGGCTAAGGATAGTCAAAAGGCGGACAGCAAGTTTGGTTGTGGGAGACTCAAGCCTTTCTATTGAAGGCTGCCAACCACATTCAGTTGCCTTGCTCAGCACCAAGAGCAACCTCTGTCCTTTAAGATGGCTTATGCTGTTCAGTCTTAATGATGGAGTGTGGCAGAATCAGCAAGATTGCCAGCCCATCAATGAACTGTATCTGTGATTAAAAGTTTTGCTTTTATATTAGTTTAGGAATATATGTAAAGTTTTACTAATAACAGATGCAGTTTATGGTCAGCAATATCACTGAATCAGTTGCCTGATAGTTAATGAAACAATTCCAAGAGACTGATGCCTCATTCCCTAGGTGAGGTAGATGGGTTTTGGTTGTTCAAATCTTTGTATACTGATACAAAATCAAGGTTATATTTTGATTACAGCAGTCTATGTATCAACTCTTTTAAGGTATTGTGCCTATGTAATCCTTAAAAATGTTATGTGCGGTTCCATTCCTTTTAAAAAGCTACTATCAAAAAAAAAAAAAAAAAAAAAAAAAAAAAAAAAAGCTACTATCGCAAACTGTTTAGTATAATTAAAGCTTTTGGTTTTGTTAGGTACTAGTTCAGTTAATGGACAGGTATTTTCTAAAATAATAAGCCAATATATAGCTAAAAAACAAGCAATTCAGATATACTAAAATTAGGACAGATGTGGTCCTCTAGCATTTATCTGCAGATTATGGGAAGATGTAGTTTAGAGCAGATAGCTAAAGACAGACAAGGATTGAGCACAGATATGCTGGTCCTCAAGCTTATCAGAGATCTGCTGAATATGGCATTAAATATATTTAAACTAATTATGACAGAGAATCCTACATCCTAAAAGTAACCCTCAAGGTCTCTGAGAAGATTTGGCATGGCGGACAACTCCAACTCCGGATTGTAGTCTCTAGCCACTGAGAAAAACTGCTTCATGGATCAGCCTAACTGTGGACAAACTAGACACCCCTGGAGAGAGTCATTGTCTCATGTTGCTGAATACAAGGTGAGGTCAATCTCCTCTGTGCTCTCCTTCCACAGAAACAGCCTCTTGTCTTCTGTGCCTCTGTGCCTGATGGCCAGACTGTCTCTGCCCATGGTGCCATGATACCACAGAAGACAACTGTCTAGGTACCAGGATATAGCTAGTCGCCTCTGTCATTTTGGTTGGTACATAATATTGTCTAGGTTACAGTTTACCCTTCTCAGGTCTCTGATTACACTGATGGCTGAGCTAATGTACCTTGACAGCTAGAGGACAGTTAGAGCCACTGTTAGTAGATTAGTCAACTCATTAGCTAGTCAAAACTACTAGGTCCTAGGTGTCTTCCCTTATTTAAACAGACAAACAGGCATGCCTCACTCACAGGCTTCATGTTAAATGGTAAACAGTTTTTAGTGTAACTCAACTGCCTGTGTCTCTTAGTGAATAACTGGATAGAAAAAAAGGTGTGGTGTATATAAGGTCTAGGATATGAAAGTTTAAGTTATGCTAGTCTAAAGTATTTAAGGGTTTGAGAAAGCATTTAAATGTTGATACATGCAAGATAGAAATGCTAAAAGGTCTAAGAAACTGTTCCAAGAAGGTGTTTTAAGGTTTTCTATAAGAAAGTGTTTCAAGTTGATAAATGCAAGTGTTTGAGAGTCTTAGAAAGTGTTTAATATTTGAGGGTCTAAGAAAGTGTTTAGATCATGGTAAGTGCAAGTTATAAAAGCTAAAGGGCCTTAAGAGAAGTTTTGAGGTACATAAACACAAGTTGCAGATATAAAATGAGATCAATGGTTATAATAAGCTGGTAGAATACTGACTGCTTATTAATCAGTCCCAAGCTCAAGATTCAATTTCCCTTTGGTTGTGTTCTGAATATAGACTTAAGAGCACTTCTCATCATGCTAAAAATGAGTCTGTCCTATCTGTGTATCAAGTCTTCTGGACTGAGAAAAGAATTTTCATGCTTTTACTGGGTTTCAAAGGCATAAGCCTACTCCAGCTTTCTTTTAGACACAATTTTAACTGCTGTCCCTCGTCTGTATTTGTCTCAGCAGATTTTTATCTGGCTAACAGACTCCATCCAGAGCTGCTGAGATCTGATCCTGCTGGAAGCTGATGTAAACCAGTCCTGCAGATATGACTACTCCCTGTCTCTTCAACTGGATCAGCTAAACAGATGCTTTTCATAAGTGCCCCATTAGCCTTTGACTAGCTTTTCGGCCTTTCTATGCCCTGATAACAGTGACCCTAATGTCAGCAGGAAGAAGTTACAGAAGAAAATGACTTCACCCATTTTCCCATTTTATAGGCTAAAATGCTAAGTCAAGGGCAACTCTCTGGCATGAGGGAAAAATGGCTATAAGAAAATAGATTCTTAGTTCTGTCATGCTTTGTGTCCTCTTTATGTCAAGCAAAGATTGGGCGCCATCCAGCTAATAGTCATGAGGTCACAATACCTGGCCTTACAACAGGCCGACTCAGAGGAATAAGTTCCAGGAAGACCCATGATTGGGTCTTAAATGAACCTGTCAAAGGGGGAATGAAGAAACCAGATGAGGCCTAAGACCCTCCATTAAAACTAGATAGGCCAAAGTATATAAAATTCCACTGCTACAGGCTGCCCCACCTGCCCCTCCCTACCAGAAACTAAGATGGTAAAAACATCCATCCTACCATAATGGCTTCTGGCCTCCTACCTACCAAGGCAGAAAGACCCAAGTTCAAAAAACAAAACAAAAAAATAAACAAAAAAAAAAAAACACTGAGATCTCTCCTGATTTAAGATAGCCAATGGGTTTAAAGGTGAGCTAGCTCCACCAATAACAAAGCATTTGATTACTGTTACTTAAGCCTGCCTACTCATAAAGGTATATAAACTCTGTAAAACTGTTACTCAGGGTCCCCTCTCCCCAGAGTGTAGGTTGACCCCAGCTTGCTGGATCTATAAACCTCCATCTCTCACTGGGGGTCTCCTGGAAAGTGAGATTCCTCCTTCAGAGTCTTACAGGAACATTGCAGGAAGGCAGCATTGGTTTCCCCAGCTCCTGTGGCAGACAATAGCTCACATCCATGGAATGCTTATGTTCCATGTATGATAAGCACTTGTAACATGGGTGATCCCGCTCAGCCCTCACAGAGAGGCTAGGAGCCCCGTTTTCATAATAAGAGCATAATAAGTGACTTGTCCAGTGTCAACCTCAAAGCCAGGTCTCCAATGGCAGTGTCTTTTCCCAGAGCTGTTCTCCTGGAGCCAGCGGCACACACTGGGAGCTTCCACAAGGTGGAAAGTGTGTCAGGGACCCTTGCCGGACAGCCCCACTGTGGGAGACCTACACAGCTTCCTGTAGGTCAGAGGGTAGGGATAGGGCCATCAAAGATAAGCAGGGGCTCTGGGCAGTGTCCGCGTGAGAGATCTCATTCAGAAGTGAGAAATAAAAAAGACTTACTAAAAATAGGATTGCAAATACCTGGAGCATCATCTACAGCTGCCTCACACGCAGCCAGATGACCACACCCAGGAACTAGCCACAAACAGAAGGATGACTCGATTCTGTCTATTATCTGTCTATATGAAGTAGGACCCTGACAGCACTGCCGGGAGTGAGCTAGTGAATATTATGTGTAGGCTAATATATGTCTGGATTCTGCATCATGGATTTTCCCTTCTCTTGGAGTTTTGGTTTGGTTTTCGAGGCAGGGTTTCTCTGTGTAGCTTTGGCTGCCCTGGACTCGCTTTGTAGACCAGGCTGGCCTCGAACTTACAGCCATCTGCCTGCCTCTGCCTCCCTGAGTGCTGGGATTAAAGGTGTGAGCCACCATGCTCGGCTTCTTGGATTCTTTTAGTGGGTTAGATTAACTGATGTGCATTGTAAGTTCTCAGTCTAGATCCAGGCGCCTCACACAGTGAGTCTCAAAGAACTGCTGGGGTTGGGGCAGAAAGAAGGGTGTCCCAGTACCCAAGTGTCTCAGCTGGGAACAGGGCCTGGGAGGAGATAGGTCATTCTCAGCTCAGCTGAGGTCAAGGCTGGGTTGTGAGTCCCTCACTGAAGCGGCGGGGGGGGGGGGGGGGGGGGGGGGGGGGGGGGGGGGAGGACTTTAAAGTTAAAAACCAAATGAGCACCTTGATGAATAAGCCCTGCTTTGTTAGGAAGGACAAAAGGATATGGCAGTGGTGGTTTGGATAAGGATGGCCCCCATAGGCTCATTAGGGTGTGGCACTGCTCAGCAAGGATTAGGAGGTGTGGCCTTGTTGGAGGAAGTGTGTCACTGGAGGTGGGCTTTGAGGTTTCAAATGCTCAAGCCTGACCCAGTGTCTTTCCTCTCTTCCTGCTGCCTGCTGATCCAAATGTAGAACTTGTAACTACCTCTCTAGCACCACGTCTGCCTGTGCACTGCCGTGCTCCCCGCTGTGAGGACAAGGGATGAAACCTCTGATCTGTAACCCCGCCTCCACTAAATGCTTTCCTTTAGAAGAGTCACGATGTCTCCACTGCAATGGAACCCAGACGGAGACAGTTCCCTTTTGATCCCTGAGGAAGGCCTGCAGGTGTTCTACAGGAGGAAGACCATGGTGATGAGAGGAGTTTTTAAGGAAAGGAAGAAGAGGTAAAGCCAATGTAATCCTGTCTGGATAACGGCCCAGATGGACTGTTTTCCAGGAGATCCAGATTATTCACAAAGCAAGGATGAAGCTGCCAGAGAGAGGGGAGCGGCTGAGTGCAAGCTGGTGTTTTTGCTCACTGAAGTATTTCACTTTTAGCTCACATAAATAAGACCATCTCTGTTAAAACAGCAGCAGATCTTCTAATAGCACACAGTGGACCTAATACCGTGATGAGGCCACATCTCAGTAAGGCAACCATATTTTAGCTAGAACGGATTACAGATGCAAAATGCTGGACTTGTAGGAACAGGGATTATTGTCAAGGGACTGGTATCATTTGGAGTTATCTAGAGAAACAGAAGCCATAGACTTTGAATGACTATAGGGTGCATTGGATTGACTTACCCTGTTAGAGGCTGGATAGTCCCAGCTAGCTGCAAACTGGAGAGCCAGAGAGGTCTACTCTTGTTGAGCAGCCAGAGAGTTCAGAAGTGGGAAGACCTGAGCTCCAACCCCAGCCCACGGCTGAGAGGCACTGGTCCATGGCAGGAAGCTTAAGAAGCTGGAAGCTGATGTCCATGACAGTGACAGCAGCAGTCGACACACTCACCCAAGATGATGTAGCTTGCTTCCTCCCTGCCCCAGCAAAGATTGCCAACCTATTGGAGGATGTCATCCCCACTGAGGGCAGGTCAATCCCTCTCACTTACTATCCCACATGCCAAGTGGATCTAGACGTGCTCTCATGGGCATGCTCAGAAGTGCGCTATTCTAACCAGCTGTGGGTAGCTCTAGTGCAGTAAAGCTGACAGTCAAGATCGGCCATCACCCACTCCTCAGAAAAAAGAGCAAGCTAGGAATGGTGGGTGATTCGAGCTGGACAAAGGTGAGTGAGCCAAAAGGAATGGACGAGCCTTAGGAAGAAACTGTCACATCCAAGCCGTGACCCAGATATTAACCTTTGGAGCAGTGGAAAAGAGAGAGCGCCCCGCCTAAGACAACCCCCGCCCCCCCCGCCCTCCCCCCCCCCCCCCCCCCGCGTGAACTCACCTCTAGAAATGGTTCCACAAAGAAAGGAGTCGGTGAGGAGGTCTGGTAGTCTAGCCGACTCCAGGCTTCAGTTTCTTGCTAGCTTGGAGTAGGCCTGAGCCTCCATTCCTCAGAAATGAACTCAGCTGTTACTGGGAATACCACACACAGAAAACAGGCAGCCAATCAGGGACGGCCTAGCCACCTGGCTGGAGAAAGCTAAGGTTGCTCAAGGTTTACTGCCATGACTAACTCATGACTTCACTAAGGTTGCCCGCACCTTTTCAGTCTGCGTGTGTCTGTCTGTTCAGTTTGAATGCTCCAATCGTGTTAAAGGTCCCCAACCCCTCCCTTGGAATTTCCCTGAATACCTTTAAAAAGTGCTTGCGAGCTCACCTCGAGGTCACCATTTTGTCTACATTGCGATCCCAGCACACTGGATTTCTGCAGAAATAAATGCTATTTGCTGCTTGCGTACTATTTGAGTCTGGAGTTTTTTCTTCAACGCATTCAGGACCCTGACATCAGAAACTTAACAGCTGACACATAAGTCATCAGAGCTGGGAAGACTTCTCAGGGTAACAAGGACTGGAGTTTGGGTTCCCAGCACCCATGTAGACGTTGGTACAGGAACCCATGTACAGCCCCGGCACTGGGAGAAGGGAGCAGAAACAGGCAGACACTGGGAACTTACTGGCCAGCCAGTCTAGCTGAAACGGAAAGCTCCAGATTCACTGAGACCCCCCCTGCCACAAGAAATAAGGTAGAAAAGGTGAGGGCAGTGCACACCTTTAATTCCAGTGCTGGGGTTCATTGTGTGAAGGTGTATCTCCGTATATTCCCTAGGGAATAGCAGAAAGCTAACTGCTGGCAGGATCTTGGAATTGTTCCTACCTCTCTAGCCGGTGATCTAGAATCGTACCTGATTGGCTGCAATAAAGAGCTGACGGCCAATAGCTGGGCAGGAAGTGGCCGGTGGTACTTTCCGGCAGAGAGAGGGTTGCTAGGAGAAGAAATGAGTTGCAGTAGGTTTGCCAGAGAACATGGAGGTTAAACAGGCAGACCAGAGTGTAGCAGAAAGGTCGAGCTAGCAACATGGTGGAACACGGTGCCAGGGTTAGTCAGGCTAAGTTTAGAGGAGCTGGAGACAGCCCTAGTCAAAAGGCCTAAGCTTTAAAATACTAAAAAGCCTCTGTGTCAAGCCGGGCATGGTGGCGCACGCCTTTAATCCCAGCACTCGGGAGGCAGAGGCAGGCGGATCGCTGTGAGTTCGAGGCCACCCTGGTCTACAAAGTGAGTCCAGGATGGCCAAGGCTAGACAGAGAAACCCTGTCTCGGGGGGGGGGGGAAGCCTCTGTGTCATATCCCTGGCAGGTCTGAGAAGTCCCACTAAAGGCCAGCACTCGGGAGGCAGAGGCAGGCAGAGCTCTATGAGTTCTAGGACAGCCTGGCCTACACATCAGGACTATATGGTGAGGTCCTTATTAAAAGTGGTGGGCTCAGTAAGTTGGGGGGCTTAGCCCATGTGGTAGAATAGGAAAATCACTCCTGCAAGTTGTTTTCTGATCTCTGCGTGTGTGTGTGTGTGTGCGCGCGCGCGCGTGCATGTGTGTGTGTGTGTGTGTGTGTGTGTGTGTGTGTGTGTATACAAATATATAAAATTTAAAAGATAGCCAGGCAGTGGTGGTGCACATCTTTAATCCCAGCACTCAGGAGGCAGAGTCAGGCAGATCTCTGTGAGTTCAAGGCCAGCCTGGTCTACAGAGTGAGTTTCAGGATAGCCAAGACTACCCAGAGAAAGTCTATCTCGAAAAATCTCAAATTGACTAAGTAAGTAAGTAAGTAAAAAAATAAAGCGGTGGGTTGGGAGTGTAGCTTGATGTACTAGGTTCACTCTCCAGTAATTCAAAGTGAAAAATAAGATGAAGAGCAATAGTGGAAAATGCTCAATGTGGACTTCTGGACTACACACACACATACACACACACGCGTGCGCGCGCACACACACACACACACACACACACATACACACACGCACACACACACGCACACACATACACACACACATACACACGCACACACACATACACGTGAATGCACCTGCACACACACACACGTGAATGCACCTGCACGCGCGCGCACACACACACACACACACACGTGAATGCACCTGCACACACACGTGAATACACCTGCACCCACATGCATACACATACACACACACATACAAACCACGAACAAATAAATAGAAGTAGAAATTACATAATGCTTGTGCTTGGTTTCCTAAAGGGATCTCCAGCGCTACATTACATATTTTTCACTTCTACACAAGTGACAGCCAATCATATACACCAGTGGGTCTCAACCTGTGAGTCATGACCCTTTGGGAGTTGGATGACCCTTTCACAGGGGTCACCAGTGACCGTTGGGAAACACAAATATTTACATTATGATTCATAATAGTAGCAAAATTACAATTATGAAATAGCACCAAAAATACTTTTTTGGTTGAGGGTCACCACTGTACTAACGGGCCGCAGCGTTAGGAAAGTTGAGAACCACTGACACACACCATCCCAAGCCTCAGACTTAGCAGTTAGGAGAGTGTTTTATGCTCACGGTATCAACACGAAGGGTTCCCGTGTTGTCCGCCGTTGTGTGGAGTGCTGTGATCTTGTTTGCCCGGCCAGTCCCTAGCCATAAACTGCAAGCACGTTCTTAGAACAAACTGCACTCGGTCCGTGTGTCTGAAGATTCTCCAATGAGTCAGACTCTTTTACTGTGAGAAAGAGCCACACCCTTGGGTCACTGGAGCACCAGGTGTTTATGGAGGAAGAACACAAATCAGACCAGGAAGCAAGCCAAAAAAAAGAGCTCCGGGGAGGGCGGGAGGCCGCGCAGCTCCATCGGGGCTCTAGGCACCAGGCCTGTGAGGTACCCAGACTCACACAGCCACACCCACTCCGTCTCTGCTGGCCTCCCCTCCATCTGACTGTACCTGAGTCCAGGAGGCTGCACTGGAAAGCGGCAGGGCTTTCTAGTACACAGGTGTAGCTAGGGTGGTAAGGTCAGGTGAAAGAGCCGTGGAGATCTGCGCGCACACCTTGACATAAGTGCTTCCTGCACAGTTCTGGGAGGAGCTTGAGAGGGCGGCTCGGTCCTAGCTGAGCAGTGAGGGGCAGCGCCACAGAGATCCTGTCACAGGGATCTTAGGTGCAGGCTGATTCCTCTCTGAGGCGGGTGGAGGGGAGGGTAGGGGAGGGGGCAGCGATGATGATAAGGGACCACTTTAAGACTCTTAGTTTCAAAAACAACTTCACATCCCCTGGGTCACTGGTCTCCTGAAATAAGCATTATCAGCAGCATTCCCATTTTACAGGTGAGAAAACTGAGGTTCCGTGGACTGTCCAGCCAGTAGCTGGAAATAAAAAACCCACGTCTTGAGACTCCGGTTCGTACCCTCTCCTGGCTGTGCTACAGTACCTATCTCTCCCGCTGAAACACCTTCCTCTTACACTCATGGGGCCAGAAGTGGGCAGAGACAAAGGCATCTCCACCCTGCAGCCAGATAGTCTCTCATCTTTTAGGATCATCCCCTCAGGTAAAATTGGATACGGCCCACCACAGAGAATTTCAAGACAGTTTAGAATGTCTTTTAAATTTTATTTAGTTATTTTGTAAGGGGAGCGGGGAAGGTATTTTGCCTGCGTGTGTGTCTGTGTACCGTGTATGTGTGCCTGGTGCCCAGGGAAGCCAGAGAGGCTGTTGGATTCTCCAGAACTGGAGTTATTGAGGATTTTGAGTCACCGTGTGGGTGCTAGGAATCAGACTCAGGTCTTGTGGAAAAGCAACCAGTGCTCCTAACTTTTGAGCCATTTCTCTAGCCCTGGCAATTTAAAATGATTTTTCTGCATATGCATGGTGTGTGTGCGCGCGCGCGTTTGTTGGCAAAGTCAGTTTTCTCTTTCCACCATGTGTTCTAAGGGTCAAACTCAGGTCATCCAGCTTGTGCTGTGAACTTTCACCTACTGAGCCATCTCGCTGAACCATAACAGACTCTTTAAACACAGGTTTTAAATATAGACGTTAATAGAAAGAGAGGCACTCAGAAAAGAACAAGACACACCCTGGTCCGTGGGTGTGGGCCACTCCGAGGGAAGGCTAAATTGTGTCTACAGCGGCCGTATGTTTTTGGTGGCTTCTGATGTCCGAACTCACAAGGTTGCCAAAGAATCCTTTTCTTTCTTTTCTCTTTCCTTTTTCTTTCTTTCTTTCTTTTTAAATTTATTTTTCTTTTTATTTTTAAGTCACAGGGTGTTCCTGACGTGCTTGCTGTTGGCTTGCAGTTGATAAAGTGAAAGCCTAGGTCAGTCACAGACTTGGAACCTTAAGATGTGTTTATTATAAACAAAGTTTTAATCTTGTCTCTGAGATTCCTAAAAAATATGTAGGAAAGAAAGACCACCCTCAACAGTCACGCAGACGGTTGAGTCTTATGCATGTTCATTATTTTAATGTGCTTATTTGAAAATACCTCTATATAAGAGAAATGCCCTCTCTGCGGAGCCTTCACAGCAGAAGGCATTGTGCTGGAATTCCTGACTCTGGCGAGAGGCTTTCACTGGATTCCTCTCTCGTTCCCCAGCCTTCCTGTCCTCCTGTCCTCCAGTCTTCCTGTCCTGCCTTAGCACCATGATTTAACGCAGGGCTTTCCACGGCAGTGCGTGTTCAGCCTCACTGCACTGAACTGGGTATCTGTACCCAGGGGCACATAATGTCACAAGCTGTGTGTGTGCTACAAGGACAAAGTCTGGGTTAGGAGGGAGCTACCGGCGAGGGAGGTCCACAGCATCCACCACCGGTTACCCAGTGAACAGTGTATTGTCTCTGGACCACGTCATTGGTTCTGAGGACAGTGGCCCCTGGGGGTGGCAGGACAGAGGGTGGCTGAAACACTTGTTCCTCCACACCTCACTGAAGACACTAGGGAAACTTTCCAGAACTGCTCCACAGGACACAGACTTCCGTGCTCTGCAGACAAAGGCATCTGCTACTGACTGCAACTTAACATACGAAAGACTCCCAGATCAACAGGACAAACTAAGTGAGTGTGCTGTCCGGAGCTGGGTTTCTTCTGTCCCTTAACACCATCTGAAGGGATTTTCTTCAGGAGAAGTTTGGGTGTAGAGGCCCTAGAGGCTTCTGGAATGGGACCTAATCACTTTAGAAGGCAAGTGCAGACCTGCCTTCAGAATCTGCCAGAAACATCTTGTACCAGTTCCTGCTGGTCTGGTTAAAGCCCTTCACCAGCTGAGAGTCAGAGTCCTCTAGTAGTTTCCATGTTAGACAGTTTTCCACCAAACATCTGTTCATTCATCCTTAGGTGACTGAATGGTTAAGAAATCTGTGGGCATAGTTACTAAGTTTTTATGAACTGTTGTGTCCTGTTAGTGCATATTACTCCAGTATATCTAACCTGTACTGACCAAACCTAAACAAAAAATTTTATTATGGAAAAAAATAATAATAATAAAAAGAATTCCAACGCAGTTAATAAAACTTGCTGTGAAGATTGCCTGCATAGAGACAATCATCTGTTTACATCGAGTTACTTCAAATTAACTAGGGGGTGAAGGCGTGGCTCGGGGGCTAAAGCACTCTCTGCTCTTGCCAGGACCCGAGCTCTGTTCTAGCACCCATGTTAGTCAGCAGCTCACAACGCTCTGTAACTCCAGCTCCAGGGGATCTCGTGCCCTCTTCTAGTTTTGGGGGGCACCCACACATGCATGCATATACACACAGACACTTACATATGGGCATGAATAAGTGACAAAAATAATTGAAATAGCGAAGGACCAGGTTTACAGCAAAATACATGTTACCTCTGAATTTAACTTTCTTCCTTTCCTAAAAAGCTAAAAACCGTTTGAAACTCTCACAAACGAGAGTGCGAAGTTAGGCTGGGTGTGGTGGCACACGCCTTTAATCCCAGCACTCAGGAAACAGGGGCAGGTGGATCTACGTGAGTTCTAGACCCACCCGGTCTATATATCAAATGTGGCCAGGAGTAGATGATGAGCACCTGTCTGAAAAGAAGAAAGAAAGAAAGCCTTTAATCCCAGCACTCGGGAGGCAGAGGCAGGTGGATCGCTGTGAGTTCGAGGCCAGCCTGGTCTACAAAGCGGGTCCAGGACAGCCAAGGCTACACAGAGAAACCCTGTCTCGAAAAACAAAAAACAAAAAAAAAAAAAGAAAGAAAGAAAAGAAAGAAAAGGTTATGAAATGTACTATTCAAAGCACATATCTTGGGGTTAGGGAGATAGTCTATGCCATACAAGCATTGAGTACCTGAGAGTTGCAGGACATTTGATCCCAGTGTGATCCCTGAGAGTGCGAACTGTAAAAACCTGTCTTTCATTTGGTGTGGTTGAGCCCTAACACACGCCTTTAATCCAAGAGCTCTCTGTACACAGGATTTAATAAAGTTAACCCTAGGTCAAGAGGTAGAGCAAGAAACCAGCTGACGGGGATTAAAGAGTAGGAGGGCTTTGGGTTGAGGGTATTTACGCCATTGTAGAAGTAGAAGAGGCTTTAGCTTTTAGCTTTTAACTCTTTGGCTCCTCAGCTCCTCAGCTCCTTGGCCTTGGGGTTTTTTTGTTTGTTTGTTTGTTTGTGTTTGTTTTTGTTTTGGTTTTGGTTTTTGTTTTTTTGGCCTTTTTCTCCTGGGCTGTCAGCTGAGATGGTGAGCCTTTTGGCCTTTTTTCCTCTGAGCTGGGAGCTGAGTCGGAAGGTCAGCTGGGTGCTTTCTCTGCCTCTCTGAGCTAGCAGGTTTTCATCTCAGCATCTGGCTCCCGAATCTTTATTGGTAAAATAGAAGGATTGTTAAGGTCCCTAATATCCATGTCAAAAGCCGGGCATGGCCAGGGAAGCAGAGACAGGGGGGTCCCTGGAGTTTGGTGGCCAGGCAGTCTAGTCACAATGGCAAGCTCCACTTTGGCCCTGTATCAATAAAGAAGGTGAGGAACAATAGAAGACACCTGGTGTTGATCTCTGGCCTCTGTATACATGTGCTCATGTGTGTGCATACCCATAGACATACATACATACAACATACATACAATATGTGTTCAAAACCCACGTTTTAACTTTTTGTATAGTAAGTGTATGTATCTATGTGTGTGATATGTATTACTATATATTCTTTCAACCTTTGTGATCTATAGTTTTGTCTTATCAGCTATAATCCTGTCTCAAAACCTCAAAAACCCACCACTGAGAGATAACTCAACGGTTAAAAGCATTGACTGCCCTTCCAGAGGACCCGGGTTCAGTTCCCAGCACCCACATGGTGGCTCACAACCCTCTGTATCTCCAGTTCCAGAGGATCTGATGCCTTCTTCTGGACTGTGTGGCACTGCAGGCACAGGGTACACAGACAAAACACTCATACACGTAAGATAAAATGATTAAAACTAATAGCAACCACCCCTATAACCTAATTTACTAAAAGGAAAAATAAAAAGAAGGTTCTTAGAAACTCTTTAAACAACATAATTTCAGAAGCCATCAAATTTGCAGGTATGGTTACTGTTGAGACACTAAAAGCAGGATTCTCGACACTTTTCCAGCCATGTCCTTTCCCTAAGCCCTTAATGCCTAGCCCTGAACCGGCCACTGTGGCTGATGAGATGAGAGCAAGTTCGTTAAATCCTTGACCATATGTGTCACTGGAGTTAGAAAGGGACAATTTTCAGGAGAAAAAGTGAGAAAGTAGATTCAGGAAGGCGCCAGTCACAAAGGTCTGCCACAGTCAACACCCAGAACAAACAGCCAAAACCCCCCGTTTGCAGACATGTGTCATTTCACAACGAAGATGTGTTCTGAAAAGTGTACACTGGGGGATTTCATCTTTGTGTGACCATCATAATGTAATTTACAAAAACAGACGGTAGACGTGTCAGCCATGAGTGCATCCTCTCGACGTGCATGTGAGACGTGTGGAGCTGTTGGCATGGCAGGCACAGGGGGCCTTCTGTGGCACTAACTTGCATCTCACCTCTCCCGTTGGCATGGCAGGCACAGGGTTCCTTCTGTGGCACTAACTCCCATCTCACCTCTCCTGTTGGCATGGCAGGCACAGGGGGCCTTCTGTGGCACTAACTGCCATCTCACACTCCTGTTGGCATGGCAGGCACAGGGGGCCTTCTGTGGCACTAACTCGCATCTCACCTCTCCTGTTGGCATGGCAGGCACAGGGGGCCTTCTGTGGCACTAACTCCCATCTCATCTCTGCTGCACTTGTGTTAAGTAACATCACGTCATGGGTCACATGCCCAGCCCTGAATGATAGTATATTGGCGTGCAGCATTACAGTGAGCTTTTAAGAATTCGTGTTGTCTGAGACGGAGGCTTCCTCCCTCCTGGCTGGCTTTCATAACTCCAGAAGGCACTATGCAGCCTGCTGGGAGAAAAAGGGCACCAGCAGCCCTGCCAAGCTGAGGATCCTATGACCTACAATGCTAACCTACCAGGCAGTTGCCATGAGGGTAACCAACCACTCTCTGCTGGCGCTGAGGGTGTTTCATGGGAGGAAACTCCCATTCCTAGCACTATAAATCTGGTGCAAAACCCAGGGCCAGGGAGGTCATAGGCCCTAGAGGGAAGCCTACAAACACTGTTTAGCTAAACTGACATGGCACCAGACTGCCTTCTAAATGTTTCTGTTTGTACACATAGACAAATGATGCTCTCAGTCCTAGCGGATAATCTCTCTTCCAAGATTCATGGGCATTCAAGGTGCTGCGAATAAATGACAGTGTTCAGCCCTAATCAGGATATTTATACCACCCCCTCTTAGACCCAAGGAGCATTGTGGGAAGAGAACAGAAAGAAGATGGGAGGTGGATGAGGGACTTTTGAAATGCTATCTTCAAGGTGTGGCAAACACAATCTCACAGAGGCAAAGGTTGCCTGAACTGGGTCTGACACAAGATAGAGTCAGTTCAACAGCCAATTGTGGATCTGAGAGGATCTCATGGGGACCTGTTGGACCCTGTTGTTAAGGTCTGGCATTACCGGAAAGCCCCTGGGCCTGGTGCTAAAATGACAATACTCCCTTTCTCAGCTGGGTTCCCTCCTCTCTCCCAGATCCTCTAAGGAGTGTCACATGGCCCTCAGGGAGATTACAGGCCCAAACCTTTCCCTGCTCAGTGTGCACCTGGGGGGGGGGGGGATTCCTGGAAATACCCTCCCCATGCTAATGAGATGTCTCCGTACACCTACCCACTACCCAACCAACAGTGAGCCCACCTGGCTCCCATGAGTAGTTCTAAATGTGTGGCCAGGCAAACAGCCCAAGAGAAAAATCTGTGGATGACAAAACAAAATAAAATCATGTGTTTGTGTGAAAGGGACTCATGGGAAGGGGGAGGGGACAGAGGTGGGAGGCAAATAAGAGGAGATGGGAAATTGTTCAGAATGCATTAAGTATATGTGTGTGTATGAAATCATCAAAGAACACGTTTAATAAATAGCAGAGTATAACAACATATAATGCCATAAATATAGTGCTGGGCAGTAAGTACATCAGCTATGCTTTCATATAGCTGACCTCTCAGAAGGCTTTGTCTGTGCTGGCTTCACCACACATAGGAGAGCAGTATGTTACACTGGGACATTGTGATGGCTCGGATGACCAAATTAGGAGTTAGGGGACTTTTTCAGCTTCATCCTAGTCTTTGTGGCTCACCATCGTACATGTGGTCTGTCCTTGCACCACTGTGTGGAGTGTGGCTGCACCTCCCCAACTCTGGAGACCGGAAGCCTCCTGAGGGTGGGCCAGCACGTCTTACCTCCAGTCACAGTCCCTGGCACCTTACCTGGCAGACCTGACTTCCAACAAGGGACAAAAGGAGATGAAAATGCTCAACTCAAGATTCTTACTTTGGCCAGGAGTTGGTGATGCACGCCTTAAATCCCAGCACTCTGGAGGCAAAGACAAGTGGATCTCTGAGTTTGAGGCCACCTAGTTCCAGGACACAGAGAAACCCTGTCTCAAAAAAACAAAACAAGACAAAAACAAAAACAGAAGAAGACAAAAACAAAAAGAAAGAAAGAAAGAAAGAAAGAAAGAAAGAAAGAAAGAAAAAGATTCCTACTTTGAAGAAATGTATGGTCTAGTTTCAGGATTGGCGTTGACAATGAAAACCAATTACCCATTAGCAGGAGATCTAAGTGGCAAATGAGCAGAGGCCTTGTCATGGCTCCCCATCACCCACAAGACAACACCTACGCTCTAACAGCTGCCAGGGTCCTCTGTCACCTCCAGGCCAGGCTTGCCCACAGTACTCTTCAACCAGCCCTCTGCCCTCCCACACTGAATGCTCCTGGCTTTTGTGAACACCGAGCTGAGCCCAGCCGCCAGGAGCCGCATGAGCTTACACTGTTGCTCACACAATGCCTCCCAGCCTCCCACCGGCCTGGTCCACTCTGTTGTTGCTTCCTTCAGAAAGGGTTCTCCAATCCCCCAGGGCTGTGGAGGAGTAAGTGCCTCCAGCCTGTACTCCACGCAGCTCCACTCACCTGAGCTGAGGGGAATGCGAGGCCAGCACCTGGTGAAGGGCCTCTAAACCACCAGCTTTTGGGGGAGGGGGTGGCAGGGCAGGGAGCACATGTCACAGTGTGTCTGGAAGTCAGAGGACAACTCGCAGGAGTTGGTTTTCTCCTTCCATCACTTGAGTCCTGTGGATGAAACTCCGACCTGTCCAGCTTTGCAGCCAGCACCTAGGCCTTTTGAACAGCCTTGCCTGCTAGCTCCTCCAATGCAGCTTTTTAGTGATGATGACTGAATGTTGCCCTATGCCTGCCCCATCCCCAATCTTCCCCCTCAGCTGTCATTAAAACTTACCAGCAAAGGGGAGAGGCATACAGGAAAAGGCAGTGGTGGGGATGGCTGAGAACAAAGTATATGCGTGAAACCAGTTTCTTCATTCACTAACCAAAAAAAGATCAAAATAAAAACAAAAAGGCTTCCAAAGAGGGAAACTCCCTATAAACCCGTCCTCAACAATCACGTATGACTATTATGAAATAGCATGCTTCCACCCACATCCCACCAGCGGCGGGAACTTTTATGAGCAACTCACAGTCTTAAAATTAAAGGGGTAAGACTGCAATATTGGGGTTCAAGCATTGATTGGAGGCACGAGGGCCTGCTGACTCCTTCCCTGCTTAGTCTATGCTTCCCCACTGCTGGGAGCCAGGGCAATAAAAATGTGACTCAGAGAACATGCTGTGACCCAGAAGAAGATGGGGGACACTGCAGGAGCATGCTCAGAGGTTGAGCCTTTGGGTGTTAAAGAGCTTGTGTGAATTGAAATCTCAGGCTTACAGCTAGATGACCTTGGAGAGATTACTTCTCTTATAGTGAGTATAAATGCTCACAGGGTAATCAGAATTAAATGAGGTAATCTCCTCAGAGCACCTAGCATCCCATATACACAGCATCCTCACCGTTACTACATAGCAAATTGGTTCTAAACTTGGTCTAAAATAAAAACACCAAAGCACTATTGCTTACCGCTGCGTGGATCTCTCTCTCTTTTTTTCTCTCTCTCACTCGCTCTCTCTCTCTCTTGCTCTCTGTTCTCCATCCATCCATCCATCCTTCCTCCCTCCCTTCCACTTGTAGTTACACCCTATGGTGACAAGAGATAGAAAGGAAAGATCAGACCCAAGCAGCATCGTGACCCAGTAAGGTACACAGCAAGTTCTTGGACTCCATGTCCAGCAGCTAGAGATCATGATGAAATATCTGTGCACCAAAGGCTTGGGTAGCCCCGTCTCTCCAGCTGGGCTGTCTGCAGCACACATAGCCTCTCTTCTGAGCTGACTCTTCTTCGTGCCTGTATTTTTCCTTGGGGGATGCCCCGGCGTCCTGCCTTCTTGAACAGTCTCCATTGCAACTTAGGTTCCACCTTTAACATTTTACAGGATGATAGTTCTCTCTCTGTCTCTATGTGTGTGTCTGTTTGTCTATCTGTCTGTATCTCTCTCTCTCTCTCTCTCTCTCTCTCTCTCTCTCTCTCTCTCTCTCTCTCTCTCTCTCACACACACACACACACACACACACACACACAGACACTTCTATCTCAGCTTCTCTCCTCTTCTCTCCTCACTCCAGGAGTAGTCACTAAGCCATCTGGCAGGCAGGTTTCTGGACTGGCAATTGTAGACTAGTACCCTTTCTCTCCTTTAGCCTTAAACGGAATGGATATCTGACCATTGTACACAGCTCTCTTCCAAAACCACTCTCTCATCCCATTCTGACCGCTGTCAACTTTATGATGACTCCTCAGTTACAATGAACTATAATTCAGGCTCTTTAGCCCTGCCTGGTTCAAATCCGGTCACTTGCCCAACTGGTGATAGGTATAGCCATGTAACCAGCTATGAAAGCAGGAATCAGGGCTCTTATATCAGAAAAAAAAAAATCAGGCTTCACTCTGAATCCCATAAACACTGACAAGAGTCCATGGTTTTTTTTCTAAGTCCTTCACTGTCTTTCCAAGTTTTGTGTTGTTTGTTTGTTTGTTTGTTTTGTCCTTAACTAAATACAAAATGCTGACAAGCATCTCTTCTAAGCAAATCAAAGCTTCAACAGTGAGCTGATTCAACATCTCTGTAAAGACAGAGCTTTCTGTTTCCCCCTGCGGAAGAGACCCCTTAATGTTCCTGTCAGCCTTGACATGTGTGAATCACAGCGCTCTCATCCTGTGCGCACACGGTTGTGACTCATCACGGATCTGTGGCTGGATGCTGCCTGTGATTCTGACAGCCAAGGCTTTCCTCAGGGAGCTGTGTGACGCCACCACTGCCTGGGAACTGACCTCTGCTGCCATCTTTACAAAGCCTGGGGAGGAACTAGGGGTAACCCCGGGGCAGGCTTTGCCCTATTTAACAAAACAAGACTGCACACTGGAGCACCCACCCTGAAGCCACCATGTGGAGTAGACCTCACCTTGGATAAGAAAGAAATTTCATTTTTTACTTCAAAGTTTGCTAAAGAAAAATGTATTGTTACTTCTTAGATTAGCTTTACTTAAGTCAGCAATACTCACTGCTGGAGACTGAGATTTGGGTTTCCCCACCAAAATGTCTATGTTGAAACCGAAGCCCCAAAGTGATGGCATCAGAAAGTGGGGTCATGAATAGTATTCACATCTTGATTAAAAAGAGACCCAGAGAACTTTCTGCCCCCCCCACACACACACATCAGTGAGGAAACAGAAAAGGCATCAAAGGAGCCTTCACTGAACCCTGAAATGCTGGCATTCGCTTGGGCTCCAGACTCCAGAACTCTAAGAACTAAGTTTCCATTGTTGATAAGGTACCAAGTCGGAGGCATTTTGGTGTAGCACCTCCAATGGATACCGATGCCCATTTCTAGCTATAGTTCAAGTTCAATCCCACTGCTGATACATTCTAACCATTCTCCATACACGTGTGGTAGCTCGAGTAGCTCAGTCAATAAAATGCTTGCCTTACAAACCGGAGTTTCATTCCCAGAACCCACACAGACAAGCTGAGGGTGAGTGCTTAAAATCCCAACACTGGGAGGTAGAGACAGGCCCTAAATGGCAGACCAGACCAGCCTACTCTACCAACAGACAACAGGAGCTGGAGAGATGCCTCAGTATTCAGAGCAACTGTAGCTCTTGCAGAGGAGCCAGCTTCAATGCCCAGCACTCACATGGTGGCTCACAACCGTCTGCAACTTCAGTTCAGTGGGGTCTCTTTTTAACCTCTTTGGGCGGCACCAGGCATGCACACACATACAGGCAGGCAAAACATTCATTCACATATTTTTTTTTTTATTAAACAAATGCTGGGTGAGATGGCACACGCCTTTAATTGCAGCATTCTGGATGCAGAAGCAGGCAGATCTCAGTGTTCAAGGCCAGCGTGGTCTACAGAGTGAACTCCAGGACAGCCAGGGCTACACAGAAAAATCCTGTCTCAAAAAAACCAAAACCAAAATAAAATAAAATGAAACAACACACGGTGGGCATTAACTGAGGAACAACATCCCAGGTTAGCCTCATGTCTCCGCACACCTACACATACATGTGCGTGCACACAGATACAGAACATGCCCTTCGTCTTGCAAAGGTCTCTCCTCCCCATTTCTCTGGCCACTGCCCCTGCCCCACTGCAAGCGGCAGGCCACTAAGGCACTTCTACCATAGATTAATCTGCCATCATAGGTCACCGTGTGTAGTCTTTCCATCTGGCTTTTTCGGAGTACCACCCTGTTTTTGGGAGTCACTAATGTTATCTCCCATGTTGCTAATTTCTTTTAACGACAGGATAGTCCTCTGTGATATGGACGCTCCGGCCACTCATCCACTCTCCTTGTGGTAGGTGTGCTTGGGTTGTTTCCAGATTTTTGCTGCCAGGAACGAACCGCTGTGAACATGATATGAAAGTCCTGTGGACACATGTACACGATCTCCTGGGACACGCACCTAGGAGTGGAGCAGACCGGGTTTTTAAGGATATACCAAGTGTGGAGTATGGTGGCGTAATAGGAGGCAGAGGCAGGAGAATCACTGTGAGTCTGAGGCCAGCCTGGTCTACACAGGGGTTCCAACCAATGACTCATGGTGAGACATTGTCTATAAAAAAAAAAAAAATTAAGGTAGGCACAGTGACATATAGCTATAAAATATAAATGGAGGCAGGAGGACCATGAGAGCAAGACCAACCTGGGCAGAACAGTGAGCTTAAAGCCACTAGACAGGCAGACAGACATATTTTTTACATAACTAAAGGATTGTAATCAGGACCCATGTGGGGGCAGCACACAACTGTCGCAGCTCCAACTCCAGGGGACCTAACACCCTTTTCTGGCCTCTGCCAGCTTGAGAGACATTTCCAGGTCACAGAGCTGACAAAACAGCAATAGAGTCGCCAAAGGACTTAGGTATATTTCTAAGAAAAAAGAATTCCCAATTTTGGGTTTTCTAAAGCAAATGCCCAAAGAAACAGAAAGGAAAGGAGAGAGAGGAGAGGGCTGTTTCCTTTCTGCTCTGGACCCTGAGGTCCCTCTGTCCAGCCTCCAGTGTTTGGGGGGCCCACTGGTATTCACCACCACACCCAACTCATATGCAGCAAGAATCAAACCTTATTTTTCATTTGTATGTGTCCTCATAGTCTGCAGTGGCTTGCTTGTTTGCTTGCTTGCTTGTTTGCTTGCTTGCTTGTTTGCTTGCTTGCTTGTTTGCTTGCTTGCTTGTTTGCTTGCTTGCTTGGTGATGGTTCTGGGGTTAGAATCCAGGCCATCAAGCACCTTAACCCATTACAAATGCTTCTCAATTCATAAAAGAAAACCTCCAGGCCCCAGCTTGCCACCAGGAGCCCCTGGCTTCGGTGAGGGGCAGAGCAGAAGCCATGAGGTGCACTCTGGCCATAGTTGGCACCTCTGTTCCAACACAGGCCTCTCTTTCTGTCGATCTCATGTTTATTCATGAGGAGGCAGCTCCTAGGAAACCACCCTTCCTTCCTCCCGCTGTGAGCTGTCCCTGAGGTCACTGCAATCCTTCACAGGCCCCAGGAAAGTCCTTAATTGACCCCTTACCCCTGAAGGCACCGGGAGTCAGGGAGGACACGAGACCGCCTTGGTGACAGGCACTGTTTTGGGTCACTCATTAGCTCTAAGCACAGCCATGACCTGCGCTTAGCTGAGCGGATTCTCCTAGTGTTCTGCCTGAAAAGACATCTGTAAATGGCTCTATTCAATCAGTGCTATTTCTTTCTCTCAAAAAAGCTACCGATCGCCACATGTTTTTAACAGCAATTGGGTGGCTTTCCTTTCTAATTAACTCAAGCGGCCTCTTCCTGATAACGGTGGCTATAATTAGGCTGCACTTAACTCCTAGAGGACTGATTTAACATTGGAAGACAGATGGACAAAGTGACCTTTTTCCACCCTTGTTTTTCTGTGCTTGGTTCTGAGGAAGGAGAAAGATTTTACTACACACACACACACACACACACGTGGGGTTCAGAGGGACAGCCTGTGACCCACCTGCGTTCCCTCTATTCTGTTCAGCATGGCGCAGTGTGGCTGAATCACTGAGTTCAGGGCCAGTGAGCATGTATTTGGTGCTGTGTGACATTGTAGGAGGAGGGACATGGTGATACTGTCATTATTTAAAATCATTTCCACCCACAGCTGAGTCACAGGAACGTCACTGCTTAGAGTTTTGCATCAGTCTCAAAAATATCCCTCAGCAAAGCTTTCCTCTCCGGGTGGCACGCCTGCCGCTTCCTTCAGAGGAAAACACTGGCACCTGCTGCAGAAAAAAACCAAAAAAACCAAAAACCGCTCCCTCCCTTTGCATCGCCAGCACCACAAGATGCTGCCCACCTGTGCAACACTGGACCTGTCCAATCTGAGCCAAGCAAATGCCTGAACTTTCCATAAAGAGTCTAGGAGGCTGAAGACTCGAACCCCACCTAAGAAGACAGGCCTTGAACTTAAGTTTTCTTCTTCCTGGTCTTGCTCTGAACTGACAACAGAGGGAAAAGGACCTTGAATCTGGAAATAAGAACCTCCCCCTCAGAGCAGGCCGGGTGCGGTGGCACACGCCTGTAACCCCAGCAGGTGGATCTCTGTGAGTTCAAGGCCAGCCTAGACTACAAAGTGTGTCCAGGACAGCCAGGGCTGCACTGAGAGACTCTGTTTGGCCTCTCCCCTCCCCCTCCCCTGGAAAAAAAAAAATCTCCCAAAAATACCACCAATGGTGAAATAGCAGTCTGCAGACTCCAGAACAAACTAGAATGCGCCCCCCCCTCGACTTTTTTTTTTCTTTCAGATCATGAGTGATAATCAGTCCCTCCCGACTCCTTCAAGTTCAAAATGAGAGCTTCCTAAGGACACTGGGCTGCTTTCCAGACCACCACTGAGAGTCCAGAAGGAAAAGTAACTTGCCTCACTGTGAGGTGGAAAGGCCGCTGGTTAAGGTCTCAGCTTTGGAGCCAGGCAGACCAGAGGAAGACTGATGGGACTGGCTGGTGGCTGACTCAGTCCTCGGCCGCCATGATCCATCCCCACAGGGCGGCTCTGCTCTGAGGAGTAAATGAGATCGGTGACTGAAGCGCTTAGCTCAGGGTGACACACGCCAAACCCTCAGCAAATGCCAGAGCTGCTACTGTGAATTTATGATAAGTACTCCAGCCACACGGCTGGCGGTGGCTGGCCCCCGGTCAGATACCGCACGCGATCTCTGGGTGTGGTCTCACTTTTGAAGACTTTTCTGTAATGACTTTTGTGCAGAGGAGTCCTGGGTTTGAAACCAGAGTCTTCTGATTCTATGTACTCTACCACTGAGCTACACTCTCAGCCCTAGGCAGGGTGTGTGTGTGTGTGTGTGTGTGTGTGTGTGTGTGTGTGTGTGTTTGATTTTCTCTTTTAATTTTAATTTTAATAATTATTTAAATAAATGTTAAATTTAAAATGTAGTATTCTATTCCTAAACAGTTTAAAAAATCATGTTGCCAAGCCAGGCGTGGTGGCACACGCCTTTAATCCCAGCACTCAGGAGGCAGAGGCAGGCGGATCGCTGTGAGTTCGAGGCCAGCCTGGTCTACAAAGTGAGTCCAGGATGGCCAAGGCTACACAGAGAAACCCTGTCTCGAAAACACCCCCCCCCCCCAAAAAAAATCATGTTGCCGCAGCAAATCTGTACTGAAAAAAAGAGGTAGGGAGAATGTTTTCCTTTATAATATGGGTGAACAGAGCCCCCTACTGTTTGGAAAACCCAACCTGTCTGGGTTTTGTTGTTTTTAGTTGCTGTTGTGGAGTTTGTGTGCTTGGTTCATCCAATCTGCAAACAACCCTTGTGTCCCTTCTAGAAGGATCCCTGGGGCTCAGGAGAACTGGGTAACACATCTGCTAACCGCACAGCACTAAGAGCATGCGCACCACCGCCTCCTCAGAGTTAAGAGCATGTGACCAGGGCGCTCTGGTGGAGGAGGCCACAGGGCAGGTTCCCAAGACAGAGCCTCTGATGAGAACCCTCTCACTGACCTCTGTACTGGGAGCATCTGAGGAAGCCTTGGCATGTGGATAAAACAGAAGTATCCATGTCAGACAGCTCCTTTCCCTAGGCACCCGGCTCAGAGGAAGTGCTATGGCTAGAAGCCATGCCCAGCCAAGGAGCCACGCCCAACCTCTGTCCTTCAGAAGACCAAGGGCCTAGAGCTAGGCCTAGGACACTGGCAAGAGTGGGGCAGAGATGGGTCTGCTCAAATCCGCCTACAGAGTTCATACTAGCTCTCCTATACCAACGAAGAAGGGTAGAAGGACAGAGCTTGCTGCTCTTGGGTATCTGTGGCCTGGAACTTCCTCCTGTCCTCTCTGAGACACTTCTGCCTCCCAGCGGGTCAGCCCAGCCTCTCTTCTAAACACGGGTATCTCTAAATAGCTGCCTGGCGATGCCTGGTGTTCTGCATCAGCTTCGGGGTGCCCTGAGGTCTCATTCGCCTTCCCCTAACCTCCGTTTCCCAGATGACCACCAGTACCCCTAACCTCAACTCCCATCTTCCCTCTCCTCGGGATGGACCAGAACACAGACATTTTCCACCCACAAGGAGAGGCCCCAGAGGGATCTGCCAGTTGGAGGGCAGTTGGAACCTTTTCATATTGCTAAAGAAAAAAAGGCAGAGTGTCTCCAGAGTCAGAATTAGCCTTCTTTTCTTTGTAGCTCCTGCAGCTGACAACAGCCAGCACACAGTAGGTCCCCAACACACTGTAGGCACACAGAAGGCACACAGTAGGCACCCAGCACACAGTAGGCACCCCGCACACTGTAGGCTCCTAGCACACTGTAGGCACCCAGCACACAGTAGGCACCCAGCACACAGTAGGCACCCCACACACTGTAGGCACCTAGCACACTGTAGGCACCCAGCACACAGTAGACACCCCACACACAGTAGAAATGTAGCTCGGGCTACACAGGCACATGTACGCACATGCATGCGCGTGCATGCGCGCATACACACACCACACACACACACACACACACCTTGCCATGTCAGCAAGCATCTACCACCAACTACACAATAGCTCTTGGCTTTTGAGATAGAGTCTCAAGGTGTAGGCCAGGCTGGCCTCAAACAAAGTCCCCCTGCCTCAGCCTCCCAGGTTTTGGGGTTATAGGTGCGCCCCCCTATGTCTGACTGTATTATCAATGTTTTAAAGTGCCAATTTTGGTTTTCTTTCATCCCCAGAGGCCTTGTGTCTGTGCTATATGTTTAGCCTACATCGAGAGAAAGACAGTATTAGGAAAGGACCCAGATGCCAATTTCAAATGAAGTTTTAAAAATTAGGGGAGACATGTTTTAATTATATTCTCAAAAAAGCCAGAAATGGTGGCACACTTTTGTAATCCCAGAATTTGGGAAGCAGAGGCAGGCGGATCTCTGTGAGTTCGAGGCCAGCCTGGTTTACAAAGAGGATCCAGGACAGCCAAGGCTCTGTTAAACGGAGAAATTATGCCTCTAAAAATAAAAATCTCAAAAAAGGATTCTTTTTAAAATGAGTTTGGATTTTTTAAAAATCCTATTCCCTAAATGCAAATCCTATTGCCTAAAAATTTAAATTTAAATAAAGTATATATATATTTTCCTACCTTCCTGCTGTTGGAAGCATAGCCCTGGGCCAGCAGTCTGTACCATAGCTCTGAAGCCTGGCCTGTTTTCCCCAGCTCCCTCCAAGCAGCCACACCAGCATAAGCCATGTCCATCCTTGCCTGGCAATCTCCTGCCTCAGAGAATTTTCACCCCCCACCCACCACACCAACATGGGTGTTCCTGCTGTCTCTACTACTCCCTCCTCCTTGGCTCAGCTCTTTTCTCAGCAACGCTGACATCATATTTAAAAGCAAACCTTCTTGGAAGCTGGAGAGATGTCTCAATGGTTAAGAGTACTGGCTGCTCTGGCACCCACATTGATTCCCAGCACCCACATGACCGCTCACAGCTCTGTAAACCCAGTCCCATTGGATCGGACGCCCTCTTCTGGCCTCTACAGGCACTGCATGCACTACCCAGTCATTGGATCAGACGCCCTCTTTTGGCCTCTGCACAGTGCACAGACATATATGCAGCTAAAACACCCACACGCATTAGATAAAAATAAGTCACAGCTTAAAGAAATAAAATAAGCCGGGCATAGTGGTGCACGCCTTTAATCCCAGCACTCGGGAGGCAGAGGCAGGTGGATCGTGTGAGTTCGAGGCCATCCTAGTGGTCCTGGACAGCCAAACTACACAGAGAAACCCTGTCTTGAAAAACTAAAAAAAAACACAAAAAACAACAACAACAACAACAAAAAAACCACGTGTGACTTTTTACATCTTCCTGTAGATATTAAGGCTGTGAGTGTTGTGACAACATCTCTAAAAAAGACTGTAGAGTTGGAAAATGGATAAAAGGCTCCAGTGCTCACGGTTTACGGTTTTGCTTCTGGCTTTTCTTTTCCTGTCAGACACCCTCTTGCTACCCACCTCACCCCTGTCCTGCCTTACGGACACAGCCTCATGCTCTCCACTCTTCCTCACAGAAGCTTCTGGATTCTCTCATAAAGCAAGAAAATGTTACAGCGGGAGGGCGGGACGGGCCTCCTTTTAGCTCCAAAAGCCTAGGATCCATTAAAAACAAACAAACAAAAAACCAAACCACAACAAACAAACAAACAATAACAGAAACAAAACCAAAAAACAAAACCGGTGACAGGTTGGAGCCAGATTTTTTTGTGCTAAGGCATGAAAAACACTTGGCAGGCTTTTGAGGGCAGCAAGAATTAGGGTGAAGAAGAAGGAGTGAACAGAGGCTCCAGCTAGGGGACTGTGTCCCTGAACGAGCCACGAGGCTGGGCACAGTGATAAATGCCTGCGTACCCAGTACCTAGGAGACTGAGGCACTTTCAAGGCCTGCCCAGGCTACATGAAGACTTTGAGATGAGCCTGGTTCAGGTAATGAGACAGTATCTCAAAGTACAGACAATAAACAAAGGTGCCCTCAAGTCAGGACCTCAGCCTCCACACCGGCGGGCACCACATCCTGAGAGCCTCACCCACATCTCCCCGCTGAATCACCTCAACATTGCTGACTTGAAATAGCCTTCTGTCCACAGGCCGCTTAACGATAGACACCAATTTTCCCCCCGAGACAGGGTTTTCTCTTTGTAGCCCTGCCTGTCCTGGAACTTACTCTGCAGACTAGGCTGGCTTCGAACTCACAGAGATCCATTTGCCTCTGCCTCGCAAGTGCTGTGATTACAGGCATGCGCCACCATCGCCCAGCAGACGCCGATCTTAAGGCTGTTTTGGCAACTCACTCTCAGAGGTTGAGGTTTGCCTTCGGCTCATCACCCCGTGCGTGCAAGATGCTTACCATAGCTTAAGTGGTTCGTCTTCATAGGACTGCATTCAAAAAACAGAACAACACAGGCCAGCATGGAGATTCTGAGGTCAGTCCCTGAGACACACACAGACACGCGCGCACACGCGAGCACACACACACACACCAAATACGCGTAAAATAAATTAATGCGCAACAACAGAAAGAAAAGAAGAAGGGGTATTTTTGGCAGGCTTTCCTTGCAGCCATAAGGAATCTCTGTCCTAGAAGCACTTAGCTGAGTGCCCTTACATCTCATTGGTTAGAACTCAGTCACGTGCTCACCGCCCCTAACTTCCGGCGTGTTCTGTGTGCACGTTTGTGCTGTCCTGAGCCCCACAAAACAACACAACGAAATGACCCTTGTCTCTGAAGTATGGAGCGTGAGCTCTCCCACAGAGAAACAGGGCTGGGGTGGGTGGGCTGTCTACTGAACGGAAGCCAGCAGGGGTGCTTCAACCTGCCAGCACAGTGTCTGCAAACCGCCAGCCACTCTCCTGAAGTGGCATCCGTCCATGCCCCGACTTCATCGGTCCATTCCTGGTTTACCTTTTGACATCCCGGGTGCCCACAAGACATCTTTGAGAAGCGGTCCAAAGACCCTGCCCTCGTCTGGCTGATGGAGAGACCAGACTGAACCGCCCATACGCCTGCCTGCCTGGGCCTGCTCCCTGGGGGATTTGCTCTGGACCCAACTCTGTCCTCTGCTCCTGCTCAGTCGTGGGCACTCCCTTCTGTCCCCCCGCCCCGCCCCCCCGCGCCCCGTTACTCCGGGATGAAGGAACAGTGTCTTAGTGGAAGAGGCAAGGGACATTCTGGCTGAAGAGGACGGTTTTCTAGGAATGAAAATCATATAGGCACCGGGTGTCTAGAGGTGCTGGGAAGTGTGGTTAGCACTGGGCCGGGTGCCTGGCACCCAGCACTCACTCACTCGCTTGGAGAACCAATAAGAGTAATCACCCCAAAGCAACTTCCACTTTGACCATTTGGGTGCTGGGGTACATAGGCAGAGTGCCCGCCTAACGTGCACGGCGCCCTGGGTTCGATTCCCCAGCACCACATACTCTAGGCATCGTGACACATTCCAGCACTCGGGAGATGGAGGCAAGAAAGTGGGAAGTTCAAGACCACCCTTAGTCACAACACACACACACACACACACACACACTCACACTCACCCACTCACACTCACCCACTCACACAGGGAGGGGGTGGTGAGTTAGTTCTGAATGTACCACTCACACTGTTGAGACAAACCAGCCTTAGCAAGATAAACTGCGGGAATCCAGTGTCTCCAAGCTGTGAAAGGCAAGACTAGATCTTTTGGTTGGTTGGCTGGCTTGATTTCTCGAGACAGGGTTTCTCTGTGTAGCCCTGGCTGTACAGCACTTGCTTTGTGGACCAGCACAAGGATCCATAGGAACTTACACTTCATCTGGGTGTCAAGCCTGGAGTCCTAGCCTGGCCTTCTTCTCTTCGTTCGGGTTGGTTTTTCTGAAGGAAATCTCATGGAATTGTCCTTTATAAGGCAGCTCACACTGTGGATCTTTGGGGTCGGGTAGTGGGCTTTCCCCCAGGTCTCACGTGTGCTAGCACTCCAACTCTGAACTGGACTGCAATGACTTTTATTCCCTTGGCACAGCTGTATCTGGTTTAAAAGAGCCTTTTGCAGTCACCTTTGTTAATTTATACTCAACACCCCGCCCTGTGTTTGTCAAGCTGGAGACTAAGGCCCATTAGCGGCTTGTGAAGCCAATGTTGGGGAAGGGAACATTTCATATTCCATTCCACCTCCCCCCTTGCCTTCCCCTGCCCTTCCTCCTCCACCTCTTTTTCTTTCTTTCTTTCTTTCTTTCTTTCTTTCTTTTTTTTTTTTTTCTTTTTTTGGTTTTTTGAGACAAGGTCTCTCTGTGTTAGCCTTGGCTGTCCTGGAGTCACTTTGTAGACCAGCCTGGCCTCAAACTCACAGAGATCTGCCTGCCTCTGCCTCCCCAGTGCTGGGATTATAGGCATGCGTGTGGGGTAGTGAACAAATTCTTTGTAATAGCTACTTTTGTTACTACAAATAAATTCTTTTCTCTGAAGAACTCTGGTACATTGCCACACTCCGTTGTGCTGGCTACTTGTATGGCAACTTAACACAAACTAGATTCATTTCAGAGGAGGTAAACTCAATTGAGAAAAATGCCTCCATAATAGCAGCCTATATAGCTGAGTGGTGGTGGCACACGCCTTTAATCCCAGCACTGGGGAGGCAGAGGCAGGAGGATCTCTTAGTTCGAGGCCAGCCTGGTCTACAGAGCTAGTTCTAGGACAGCCAGGGCTACATAGAGAAACCCGGCCTTGAAATACAAGAAAACAGCAACAAGAAAAAGACGAGGCTATAGAAGAGCATGTAGGGCATTTGTCTAATTAGTGATTGATGGAGCATGGCCCAGCCTGGGTTCCATATAAAAGCAGGCTGAGCAAACCATGGTGAGACGGCCTGTAAGCAGCACCCCTCCATGACCTCTGCATCAGCTCCTGCCTCCAGGTTCCTGGCCAGGTTGAGTTCCTGCCCTGACTCCCTTTGATGATGAACTGTGATGTGCAAACGTGAACTGAATAACCCCTTTCCTGCCCAGTTGTTTTTTTTTTTTTTTTTGGTCATGGTGTTTTCATCACAGCAACAGTAACCTTGAGTAGAGCAATACCCTGTCATGCCTCACGAACCGGGATCTCTTTACACTGTAGTCCTTAAGGAAAAGGGAAAAAAAAGAAAAAAACAGATCAGTTAGAAAGAAAGCAAGAAAAAAAGAATAGGGAATAATTTTGACCACATAAATTACAAAGCAGAGAAATGGGGATGGGTGTGAGGCACGAGGAAACAAACACAGAGGTGAGATAAATAAATAGTCAGTGGCATATAATTAAAAAAAGAAGCCTGGTAAGTGCCCCTCCCTTCCACGGTGTGGGGGGGGGGATGGGGAGGGGTGGGGTGGCGGGTGATACAGCACCGGGCACCATATGGTGACTGAGGAGTTAACTTTGGTGGCCAGGAAAGGCTGGAGCTGTGAGCCTGGCTGTGGAGATAAGAGGAGAAACTGACTAGAGGGCACACAGCCAACTGAAATCTGGAAAGCTGTGACTATGGAAAATTTTACATTTCCTTTCAACCTAAGTCCCTAATTACATGGGCGCGGACTCAGAAGGAAAGCTAACACTTCTCAGGCAATCAATTCCAAGGGTCATGTCTCCCCTAAAACTGCACAGCCCTGGAAGGTGTGTGCGGGTGGGGGGTGGGAGGGGTGGGGGGGGAACGGGACTGGGCACCACTGCCCAAGCAGATGCTATACATGACTGACACAGTAAGAGGGAAGCAAGAGCAGCAGTTTCTATGATATGTACGCTGTCTCTTTCTTTTTTCTTTTGGAGTAAGTAGAAATTATTGCTCTTGTCTCTTGGCACAAAGCTGGGACAGTTTAAAACAAAGGCAGCTCTTTCCTACTAGAGGCAGTGGAAGTGAGAAACATAAACATATTGGAAAAATCCAAAAGAAAGACAGCGTCACCCCCAGCAAAAATTCAAACAAAAAGCACAAAAAGCCCCTGTGCTCGTGTGTTGTGATTGTATGTTATTGAAAGACTACTATACTTGACTAAGGGGCCGTTATACATTAAATATTACTTAAAATGACAGAACAGCTACAAAAAGTTAGTAGTAAAGTACGGTGGTTTGAATCCCCCCGCCCCCCAACTCCATTCTCAGGCATTTGAGTACTTGGTCCCTAGTGGCCCTGACTGGGCGGGCTTACGAGGCACGGCCTTGCAGGAGGAGGGATGTAGGGGTGCCGTTTGAGAGCTATGAGACTTGTGGCACTTCAGCTGTCAGTTGTCCCCGCAGCCTGGTGCTTGCCGCCACGCCTGGTGCTTGCTGCCACACTCCGCGGTCACGATGCTGATGGACTCTGACCCTCTGGAGTGTTAGGCCTGCTGAAAGCTGCCTTGGTCATGGTGTTTCATCACAGCAACGGAAAAGGAACTGAGACCATAAAGTTTACAAATCTCAGGGCCGAGACGGCTCGCTCAGCGGTTAAGAGCATTTATGCTTGCTGAAGGCCTGGGTTTACGTCCCAGCACCCACAAATGTAGGATAACGGTTGTCTGTAACTCAGGTTCCAGAAGATCCGATGTCCTTTTCTGGCTCCTTCAGGCACCAAGCACGCACTTGGGACAAGGCATACACAAAGGGGCTGGAGAGATGGCTCGGCAGGTAAGAACACTAACTGCGCTTCCAGGGGACCAGGGTTCAATTCCCAGCACCCACACGGCAGCTCACAGCTCTGTAACTCCAGTTCCAGGGCATCCAACACCACCACACAGACATACATACAGGCAAAACACAGATGCACATAAAATAAATAAATATTTTAAAAAAATAAAGACATACACAAAGACAAAATACCCATACACATAAAATAAACAAAAATAAAGCTTATAAATGACTAAATTCTATCTGAAATTTCATGGTCACTTGTAGAAGAGGGTGAAGTACTAGACTCGGTAAGTTCACCCACTCGAGAGCCAGGACCCAGAGCCTACTATGAATGTGCTAAGTACAATGAAAGGAATTGTCGCCCTGAACCCTCGAGTAAGACCGCTGCTAGGGCTAGCCTTGAAAATGTGGGTGAGCCCCGGCGCTACTGAGTTTTGTTACTGGGACCAAAATACCTGCTATAAACAACTGAAGCGAAAAATCATTTCTTTTGCCTAAATCTTGTCATCGTCTCCTTGATTGTGTGCCAGTTCCGAGGCAGACCATCACTGTGGTGGGAGCAAGTGAAAGCAGAGCGAGTCACACCACGGAGACCGGAACCAGTCCCCCTGACTTTCTTCAGCAAGGTCAAACCTCTGTAGAGCCTCCTGAAATAGCACTGCAGCTGAGGACTGTTTTAGTCCCCAGCTGGTGGCACTGTTTAGGGAGGTGTAGAACCTGTAGGAGGTGTGCCTAGCTAAAAAAAAAAAAAAAAAGTCACTGGCGGGGCAGTGGAGGCAGTGCTAGGGTTCTAGCTCCGCCCTGCTTCCTGTGGCCCTCATAGGGATATGTGATAGAGTTATAGTCTGCCTCTCTTCCTGTTGCCCTCAGAGGGGGGCGGTGCTAGAGTTATAGCTCCGCCCCTCGCCCTGTTACCCTCTCGGCTTCGGGCTCCTCCTGAATGTCCCTTTCCCAGCGAGATGGCCAGTCAGTCCCCTGTAAAGTCATGAGCCAGACTAAAGCGCTTCACCCTTTAAGTTGCTTCTTTCAGATATTTTATCACATCAACCACAGAAGTGATTAACACAGGAGGGGACTGGTGTCAAGAAGCCTCACCATGCGTTTCATGGGCATTTGGAACTGGTTTGTGGAAGGAATGTGGCATGGTTTGGGGGCTAAAGGAGCTTAGTGGGCGATTTTGGTGGGAGGTTTCCGGGATGACGTTTCATTTAAAAAAAAAAAAAAAACCGATCACAACAAAGACTGCTTAGAGCTTTGGGGGGCGGGGGTAGGGGGTGTTGGTCAGCAATTGGATTAGACACAAGATTACATACTGCTGAAAAGTTTACCCTCATCGTGTCTCCTGAAAATTTTAGTGAAGTGAATTCAAAAGCAAAGGACTAATTAATGATTAACTATGGCTAAGCCATCAAGACAGCACAATACAAAAGCCACATGGTTGCTGCTCACAGTGTTTAGCGAGTTTTACAGTGAAAAGTCAACTGATGATATGAAAATATGCAGTTTGATAAGGAAAAAAGTGTGGAGTGCAGCTGGGGACACAGCAGTGGTGACCATTAGAGATCCACACAACTACAAGCATGCTTTATTTACATGAGAACAAAAGGTCAGATACCCTGAAAGCACAACGTCACCCAGGACTTTAGGGTGTGGCAACCAAAAACTACTAAGAAAAAACCCCTTTGATTTGAAAAGTGTTCACTGGAATCCTGGAAGTGACCACTCACTTTGTATAATCAAATGAAGAATAGTGTTCTAAAATAAACTTCAAGCTGGGCGGTGGTGGCGCACGCTTTTAATCCCGGTTTGGGAGGCAGAGGCAGGTGAATTTCTGTGAGTTTGAGACCAGCCTGGTCTAAAGAGTGAGTTCCAGAACAGCCATGGCTACACAGAGAAACCCTGTCTTGGGGGGAAAAACCTACTTCAGTGGAACACTCCTGAGAAAACTGGAGGGAACCACAGGTAGGTTGTTTTCAGTCACTTTAAAGCCCAAATTCTAGACGCTGACATTCAGTGAGTTTCCCTAAGCAGAGAGGTTCCTGTCATGTCAGTAACTGTCAGAAAGTAAAGCAGATTCAGTGAAACATTGCCTAACTCAGCGGTCAGTCAGTGCCTAGATATGTCTTAGCCAGCGCCGACCGGTGAGTGCCCCAGTGAAGGCGGTTCTGAAGTCTCTGCGTTGGGTACTGTTTAACCTGAAGAAGTCACCATCTCTTAGCATGGATGACGAGAGAGAACACACATCATAGGGCAGATTAATTTGCATGGTAAGTACAGCAAATGAGTGAAAAAAGGTTAATATATTGCTGAATTCTTTGTTTTTCAAGACAGGTTTGTCTGTATAATGCTTCTGGCTGTCCTGGAACTCTGTAGACCAGAGATCTGCCTGCCTCTGCCTCCTCAGTGCTGGAATTAAAGGGGTGCGCCACTACACCCAGCTATACTGTTGGACTTTTATTTTGACTCTAGGTTGTATTTCGGCTGAAAAGCTTTTGTGTTCATGACAGTGGGCACTTTTAAAAATGTCTACATTCTAATAAACTGTTGGAACACATATATGGTGAGAAGGAAGGAGTACACTTCTAGAACTGAGTGTACCAGGAGGGTGTTCACACCTCTGCAGCTGTGGTGATGGGGCCAGCACACAGCCCAAGCTGGCAGCATGCCTACCAGGAGAGTGTTCACACCTGTGCAGCTGTGGTGATGGGGCCAGCACACAGCCCAAGCTGGCAGCATCCACAGTGCTGATTGCACCCAAAGCCAAGGGTTATGGGCTTGAAGAGGCTTATACCAAGGTTCCAGAAAGCTCTAGGCCAAGCAATTGTGTCCAAATGCCACAAGGAGGCCTTGAGTGAAGCTGTGAGGTAGAGCCTGAGCTGCCTTGATGACCCCAGGATGTGGCAGATACTTTGTTTTAAGGCAGAGTGGAGCTGACTCAAAATAAAGGCTGCTTGTGCCACAGGCAGCAGAGAGCCGCGGAGGTGGGGCGACTTACATCTCTTGGAGCCCAGATGACGCCACCATGAGCCTAAGATGCTGGACAAGGATTTGAAGTTTTCCTGCTGGAATTTGGTCTTGTTTTTGTTCCACCTCTTCTTGTGCTGGCCCTGTTCCTCTTTTGGAACAGAAATGTTTACACACACACGGCGTGCACACACTGCCGTGTCTCAGAAAAGACTTTGGGCATTTGAACACTGTTAGAACTATAAAACTAGCCACTTCTGAAGTGACATCGAGTGCATTTTGCAGTATGAAGCTATGAGGGTCAGAGGTGGAGCAGCATGGTCTGAGTGTGAAACACCCCACGGGCTCACTGGCTGGTGGGGCCATCTGGCCTGTACTGTGGAATGATTTGAAAGTGCAGCCTAGCAGAAGGAAGTGATCAACTGAGGGTCGTATCCCAGCTCCAAGTCACCAATTCCAGCTGACCCCTCTGCCCCCTGCCCATTGAGACGGTACCAAGCACTCACTGCCACCACGCCCCCCCACCCCCCACCCTCCTTGTCATGCTGAACTTCACCCTCCCAAACCGTGGGCTAACGTAGACACCTCCTCCCTCGCTGCTTCTTTTAGGTACCACAGTGATGAGAAAACTAACACAGATCCTCAAACCATCCGGTGGGTTCAAGGGCTGCCCGGGCCACATAGAAAGACCGACTAAAAAAAAATTAAAAAGCTGGGTGTGTTGGCACACAAGTTTAATCCCAGCATTCAGGGGACGGATACACAGTGGGACCCTTTCAAAAACAAAAACAAAAGGTGTTGATGCGGACCCCACCCTCAGGGCACTGTGACATGGGCGTGGCACGTACTAAAGCAACAAAGACACCCTCAAACTGGCAGGTCCCAGACAGCAGCTCCTCAGCCAGGCAGCTTCCCAGAGTGCTGAGAACACAGGCTACTGTGGACACTGTAATTGGAACACCGAGCCTGGAAGTTGAGGAAGGTTTGCAGGTGTGGGCAAGTGGAAAGTGAAACCTTAGCGCTCAGGACTCCTTATGCATCAAGGGAGTATGGGGCAGTGTGTCCATGTCTTCCAACTGTATAGACAGACAGTAAGCAGATCACGCCTGAGAATTCCAGATATCCCTGGGTAAACTGAGTTTCACAGAATAAAATTTACCTCTTTTTTAAAAATTAATTTATTCTTGTTACATCTCAATGTTTATCCCATCCCTTGTATCCTCCCATTCTTCTCTCCCTCCCATCTTCCCATTATTCCCCTCCCCTATGACTGTTCCTGAGGGGGAATTACCTCCCCCTGTATATGCTCATAGGGTATCAAGTCTCTTCTTGGCAACCTGCTGTCCTTCCTCTGAGTGCCACCAGGTCTCCCCCTCCAGGGGACATGGTCAAATGTGAGGCACCAGAGTACGTGAGAAAGACATATCCCAAAAATTTACCTTTCTAAAGTTGTGTCACTTGGGACTGGAGAGATGACTCAGCAGTTAGGAGCCCTGGCTGTTCTTTGAGAGGACCTGGGTTCAGTTCCCAGCAGCTATGTGACAGCTCACAGCCAACTGTAACTTCAGTTGCAGGGAATCTGACACTGCCCTCTGCGGGCACCAGACTCACAAGTGACACACCTACATGCAGACAGAACACTCATACATATAAAACAAAAAACTAACAGAACTTAATACTTTCATCACTTGGTTTTCAGTATATTCACCAAGTTGTACAACCATCACCAACACCGTCGAATGCTGTCTACCGATTGGCTGTTGCCACAACCTCTTCCTCTTTGGTACCTGCCAACCATTAAGCTTTCTGAGTGGATGGCTTTGCCTATGTTGTTTCACATAATGACATCGTGTCTTTTTGTGTCTGGCTTCTTGGCATGTTTTCAAGGTTCATCCACATACATTGCATGCTTGAATTTCTTGTGTTTTTGTTTTGTGTGGTTTCAGATTTCTTAGGTGTGTGAGATCTTCAGCAGTTAAGAGCACTGGCAGCTCTTCCAGAGGACCTGGGTTCAACTCCCAGCACCCACATGGCAGCTCACAGCTACTTGTAACTCCAGTTTCAGAGGATCTGATGCCCTCTTCTGTCCTCTGCAGGCACTGCATGCATGTGGTGCATAGACACACAGGCAACACACACACACACACACACACACACACACACACACACACACACACACACACACACAAAGTTGCCATCAAAGCAAGAATTAAAAAAGATCCTGCTTCCAGAAAACACAGAGAAGCCAAGTTTAAAAGACAGAAAAATTCAGTGTGAATGAGGCCTTTGTGGGCAATGGGCTCATGATTCAGAACAGTAACCCGCCATCCCCTGCCTCAGAGCTAAGAGGGAAGGTAAGCAGAGATGGGGGGACAGAGTGGCCACTAAGGAGCTGTCAAATGCACTGGAGAAGATATGGACAGCAGAGACAGCAAAGGGAAAGCTGGGGGAGAGGGCCTACATCCAGAACTTTCCACATACCAGGTGCAAAGGCCGAGAGCCCAGAGGAAAAGGGCTGGGGTGGGGTGGGGTGGGGTGGGATGGGGTGGCAGCACCAGTTTGAAGAGAAAGAGCACACCCTCAGCACCCTGCCCCCACCCCGCTGCCTGCTGCTGGGCAGCACAGTGCCTATGGGGCCCAGGGAAGCGACAAGACTTTTACCTGTGCACCAACACAAAGCTCTAAACAGAATGCCTCTTCCTGAGGGCATATTCCTGCCAGAGAGAGGCCTTAGCTCCTCCACATTTTGTGCACTGCAAATCCTGTTGGCGGAGACTAACCGTGCCGTTCAGGGGCATCATCTCTTTGATGTGTCCCTGGAGCCGCTCTAGTGAATGCCCTGCACAAAAGGAATGCTAAGTAGGCACTGACTGACAGGAAATTATGCTCCCATCAGACGCGCCCAGCTGTGTTTTCAATTCTGCTGATTCAATATTTCCCATCGGAAACAGCTTCTGATCCTTTGGTGCTGCGGCCGTTTGTCCTCATGCGCAGAGGCACAGGATGTGTGCAGTGCCTTTGTGATCAAACGTGACTCACAGGCCGTCCTCAGATGGCCGGGAAGTCAAATCTGCAGATCAAAGCAACAGGGGCTGGGCTGGCTCTTCTAGTTATGGGATCATTGGGGGGGCGGGGGCGCGTGGTGGGGAGGAACAGATACAGGTCACGTGACGGCCACTGCCAGGTACAGCCGCCAGGGAGAGCTAACTATTATTAAAAGTCAAATGTCCGTTCCTGTCATGTTCGTTCCATTTCAAGTGATCCACATCAATGGGCCAAAGGGCAGCACAGACCCAGACTGTCTATAGCATCATCACAGACAATTCTTTTGGACAATGGTATCTTCAGCCAGACCTACAGTGTGGATGGGCATGGCCGAGTACAGGCTTACAGGCTGAATGTCCCTACAGGCAGGTGACACCATATTAGTTATGTTTCTTCTCTGTGACCAAACACCAGACAACACCTCAAAGGAAGGAAGACACATGTGCGCTCTTGGTTTAGAAAGGGATGGTCCACCATGCTAGGGCGGCACGGGTGGGCGGGAGTGGCCAGTGGCAACGCCTGACTCACGATAGGAGACAGATGCGCCTCCTGCTTCCTGTTTCTACTCAGTCTGGAAATGCAGACCACTGGGGCCCAGAGTAATGCATGGCTCACAGTACAAGCTCAGTAACTAGTCAATGTTTCAGTATATGTGTGTGTGTGCACACGCGCACACACGTCACAAGATGAATGACTTACCGTTTTCTGGAATTGTCCTACTAATGTGGTTTAATAAAATACCCCCAACCAGAATACTGTCAAGTGTGGGCTTGTCTTAACCACGTGCACATCTCAGAACCAACCACTCGGGTGGAGGACCAGAAAGTGTGTGCTTCTCAGCAGCACGACACTGCCCTCTTGTGGCAACACGCAGGGATTGCATGCTTGTAGTTTTCATAGGAAGCAAAAGTGACTTTGTGCTTTGAATAACCACGAAATCTGTACAGATCCCTTCTCTTGAGAATCAGTGTTGTTTGATGCTAATTACTGCTTGCTGTCTCTGTGACCCACCTTGAGTAAGAGCCTAACTGACCAATAAAAGGCCATCACCCTGGGCAGGGCAAACAGGAAAGGTGTGGCTGAGGTCCCTGGGCTGGGAGAGACAGAGGGAATCTTGGGAAGGAGAGACCGGAGGAGGAGAGGAAGAAGGAAGGGCGCCATGAGTTAGGTGGAGGAGAAGCACATGGCCGGTGTGGATGGAGATTTGGCCCAGATGAAGAACATGAACAAGTATTTGGGATTATGGATGGGAGGTAGCTTGATAGAAATTATTAGAACCAGATGGTATCCCATAGTTTAGGGGATTAAATATCTGCCCTGCCCCAGGTTAACTAAGGATATTTTAAAATATAACAGGTGTCTATGTCTTGAATGATCGTTAGCAGGTTAGAAAATACTGTCATAGCCAGGTGCAGTGGCGCACACCTTTAATCCCAGCACTCAGGAGGCCAAGGCAGGCAGGCACTGTGAGTTCGAGGCCAGCCTGGTCTACAAAGTGAGTCCAGGACAGCCAAGGTTACACAGAGAAACCCTGTCTCAAAATAAAAAGACAAACAAACAAAAAAGAAAATACTGTAATAAGAATAATTATAGGCCTAATAATAATAAACACTATTGGGCCATACTGGTTAATTAACAAGTGGCACCGCACTTTGGGCACCACTTGCTGGCTCTGATTCCTTAACGATTCTACTTTATAATTCCCAGGAGTCTAGCAGATCCTCTATCCAACAGAAGCCACACAGTCCATGGACCGAAGCTGAGCTCCATGGGCAGGAACCTTGGATTTCTCTCTCCGGTTCCCCAAAGTCATTCTCCTCTTCCTCCTCTGGCTTCCTCATAAAATGATGGTCCTTCTGCAATACAATACCCCGCCAGGGGGCTGGAGAGATGGCTCAGTGGTTAAGAGCACCGACTGCCCTTCCAGAGGTCCTGAGTTCAATTCCCAGCAACCACATGGTGGCTCACAACCATTTATAATGTGATCTGATGTATACTGTATACATAATAAATAAATCTTTAAAAAATAAAAAAATACCCCGCCAGGCGGAGTCTCCGGAGCCTGTCTTTGTCTTGTGCTGAAACTTCCTCCCTCTCTCTCTCTCTCTCTCTCTCTCTCTCTCTCTCTCTCTCTCTCTCTGAGTCTACGTAAGATCTTTATCAGTTTGTAGAGACAAAGTCTCAGTGGGGTCAGGCCACCCAGGATTACTTTCACCTTGGACCCAGCCTAAGGCAAGGTTACATCCTCTTCACAAATCAGGCAAAATATAAAATGATAATATAAAACATGGCAATATTTCTTAAGAAAAAAGGAACTAGGGGACTGGAGAGATGGTTCAGAGGTTAAGGGCATTGGCAGCTCTTCTGAAGAGCCTGAGTTCAATTCCCAGCAACCATATAGTGGCTCACAAGCATCTACAATAGATCTGGCGCCCTCTTCTGGTGGGCAGGCCCACATGCAGGCAGGGTGTTGTATACATAATAAATAAATAAATTAAAAAAAAAAAACTATTTGAGCAAAGTAAGTCCTCCTTTAAAGACAGTTGCCACAGTTTATCTGCTGAGGCCAACCGTGTGCCTAGTCATCACAGAATACAATGAAACCTGCTGGACTCGTATTCTCCATTTCCTGACCACACACCCATTTCCAAGCTCAACGCAGTACTGTGACTGTCCTGTCTTCTGGCAAGGTTCCCTTCCTTCCATGCTTTCTTACCTTCTATGGTCCCCTGATACAAGCCATTCATTCTTTCCAAGTCTTGTTTGTACATTTCATAAATGTATGGATGGCAAACAGGCTCTCAAGCAGAAGATAAAATGTGACCTTGATCGCTATGGGCAGGTTTCACAGTCAGTTCGACACTAAAGCCTTGCATGACGCCACCTGTATGTGTGGCTAAGCCTAGGGAGGCAGAGACACAACGGGACACTTGCTAGGATGACAGGACCGTGATGATCTGCGACGCATATGTGCCAACCATATCTGAATAAGGCCTCACGGGGCGTCCAGCCACCCCAGTCAGCACTCCTAGTACAGCTTAGAGGAAGCGTCTTCAAAGGCAGCCAAGTCCACCACAAGCCTCAGTAGCCCCTGGGTGTTGGATTACGGTGTAGGTGACTCCTCAGATCTATGAAGCACTATAAACTACCCCTCTTGAGGGGTTCGTAATGAATCTGCACTTTTATTAAATTTCTAAGTGCCGCTATGGATGGGACACTTCAGTCCTGAGTAACAGGCAGGAAATTTCTGGTTTGTTGCTGCCTTCTGCTTTAAAAACCTTTTTATTTTATTTTATTTTATTTTTACCTTTTTCGAGACAGGATTTCGCTGTGTTGCCTTGGCTGTCCTAGACTCACAGATCTGTTTATTTCTGCGTCCCTGGGTTAAAAGGTGTGCACTACTATGCCTGGCTTTAAAAGGCTTCCATCCTGACTATTCCTGGCTGTCTCTTCTGCAGAGCTACCCGACAGCAAGAGGCCTGACGGAATGACCCTTCTCTCGGATACGGAGCTTGGATCTAAACACACCTTGAAGGCAGGTCCTCTGGACAGCGACACACTTCCAACGTGGTATAAAGAGACCAGGATTCCATCCAGAGTTCTAAAAGCCTGTCTCTCCATGTATGTGTGCCACGTTCACAGTGTCTACAAGCCAGAGGCTACTGGTCACCCGGAGCTGGACTTACAGGTTATCTGTGAGCCTGGGGGTGCTGGTCACCAAACCTGGGCCCGCTGTCCTCTGCAAGAGCATCGATTGCTGAGCCGTTTTGCCAGTCTGCATACTCAGATGTCTTTCAGATTTTATTTATTTGTTTTTTGGAGACAGGGATTCTCTGTGTAGCCCTGGCTGCTTTGTAAATCAGGCCAGCCTCAAACTCACTGCCTCCGGAGTGCTGGGATTAAAGGCATGCACCACCACGCCTGGCCCCTCATTCAGCTGTCTTTAAAAAATCTAATATTAAAAAAAAATGCAGACTAAGTTTACACTGATATGGTAATTCTAAAAAAATATTATGAAGGTTTTTGATGTTCTGTTTTGTTTTTCAAGACAAGGTCTTCTCTCTGCATAACCCTGGCAGTCCTGGGTCTTACTATGTAGACCAGGCTAGCCTGGTCAATGATTCACCTACTTCCTGGGTGACAAGATTGAAGGTGTGTGCCATCACACCTGGCCATGACTAATTTCCACTCAAGTACATGTCTCTAAACTGTAATGTTTTCCCTAGAACACAAGACTGTTCCAAACGTCTCACAACAAACTATCTTTCACTGATTTATTACATTTGATTTTAACCAACAAACTGAGAAGTGACTTTTCTCTCACTAACACAATAACCATACATTTTTCTAAAGGCAGCAAAGGTTTTCACTGTAACAGTCTGTAGTCACTCATGTCTGTATCAGTTTCTGTTTCGTTTCCAGTACCTGAGAGTATAAGACAGGAATGAGAGCAGGCAGTGACTCCCGCTACTGAGTGGGTGTGCGCGGAGGATGGCTCTCATGACACTATGTGATCTACACCTGTTCCAAAATCCACTTGGGACACGGTCTACAGAGGGCTCTTTTAAGAGCAACTCTGGCAGGCTTGCAGAGGCAAGCAATCTCCTGGGCTGCGAGCTGCGGTTACTACAGTGAGCACGTACCACTTGAGACCTGCGCTGGGCTCCTGCCAAACAGCAACGCAATTTAGTCATCGGTACCCGTCCTCCAAAGTCACTGTCTACCACGTCCATACTGGACAGAATAAGGGCTGTGCTCTGGCCACTCACGTAACACTTTTTGGAGAACAGATGTATGATGGGAATCAGAATCAGAAATATTAGATTTAAATAAGACTCAAAGTTTGTGAAGCCAGCTTGTTAGGGCGGGGACTGTAGCTCAGTAGTGGAATGACTAACCGCCTAGCAGGAGTTCTATCCCCAGAACTCACATACAATACACACCCTACAAACACACCATGCATACACACATACAGTCCCCACACTATGACCAGGGCTGACCAGTCCTCCCATCACCAGAGAAAGGCTGAGGCAACAGGTCAGAAGGGTCTCTGAATGTCCACGATCTAACGGTTACCTATGGTTACCGACCCAGGAGAGCCCTTAGGAAGACAAGTGAGCAAGACCAGTCCTTTCCCACACGCTGGTCACCACCACCAATACAAACAGCGTGGACTGCATGGAACGACACAGAAGCTGCTTTAGGACTGTGTGCCAACACAAACGCTAACCCTACTTGTCAGCACTTCTAACCTTTAGACTCCCCATCAGGTGCACCCCGAATTGTCATATTAATCACACTGAGGCAGCTCCCAGCCCTAAGTAAATACGCATGCTAAGCTCCTCCAATGGGGATGGCCCCAGCACTCTGCAGCACCATACCCAGAGCCTCACACACACTAATTCACACCAGAACCCAGTCCCTACCCACTCACGTCAGAATCACAGCCTTCCTGTGGCCCACTGGTCACTCATGTCTAGACACATTCCCTGTGGTGCAGAATAGCCATATCCCCATGACAACCAAGGTTCAGGGAACACTTGCAAAAGAAAGAAAGAAAAGCCCATAGAAGTTTCTGACACTAAAGTGAAAACAAAACTGCCAGCACTCAGGAGGCAGAGGTGGAGGCGGAGGCAGGCATCTCTGTTCAAGGCCAGACTGGTCTACACATCAAGTTCCAGGCCAACTAGAGCTACATTCGAGATCTGTGAGACTCTGTGTCAACACCAATCACACCCCATGCTTCTAGCATATCTGGGATCTAGAATTCTGACCAATAATTTGGCAGCATGTGACAAAATTTACTATGTACAGCTATAGACTCTCTTAAGGGTGCTATTCAAAGTGCAGAGGCCTCTGCAAGGCTGGGTCAAGAGAAAAGCTGCACAGCTTGGCGCCCTAACACCCACTGCTGACTTCGCTGACAGACACTTGGTAGAACAGCATCGTCAATCAGGAAAGGTGGGCGCTCAAGTCTCAGAGGCGATCGTGGACAAATCATTAATCCACACAAGCAACCGACAGGAGTGTGTAGTGTAACCCTTGCTTTCTTCAAGCAAGCTCTAAGTTGAGGGCAAGGGGACGATGGGAGAAAAGAGGGCGGGAAGTCGGGGAAATGGATGTTGGACATGGAAAACAGCCACAAACTCCCCCTGAGGATGGAAGTCACGGCTGCGGGCATTTCTCTAGCAGACACAGCGCAGCGCAGAGCCATTCTCGCACTTGCAAAGCGGTGTGTGTGCGCAGTGAGCACAGCACTACCACACAATTCTACTCTAGATTCTTTCTAGATTTTAAGCCAAGTCATTCACTTCAGGGATTTTAAAGGCCAGAAATGACTATTTTCAGGCTATGTCAGCTTGGCAAAGTCAAAGTGAAGCCTTTATAATTATGAATGTTAGAAAAGAAACATAAAGACTTAGACAAAATAAATGACTAATACTGAAGAGTTTTGCTACACTTTATTCAAAACTGGCCCCACTTCTATTTAAAAGAACTAAGCGTCCAGCGTCCAAATATAAATATCACCATGTGTTGGAAAAATAACCTTCAGATTTGTGCTCTGACCCAAATTTGGCACAGTTAAATCATATGCAAGTCAGACACACATGTCCACACCTCTCGGCAGCAGTGCATCCTGACAGCAGCCTGCGATTAGCCTGCACTGCAGTGACATCCTCTCCAGTCACACACACAGCACACCGGGCACAGGGTCTTTTATTCTGTCCTGTAGGTGCTGACAAGATAGTGTTGGGAAGATTCTGAAAGCACACACCTGAATGTTGTCACATTGCTCTATATCACGACTTAGTAACTACTGAGCAATTATGTCTACTAAATACAGTGAACAAAATGGTACGTTTACGCCATTCCCTGTAAACAAGGCTGTGCACAACAGTAACACACAGAATTATGCAGACCATGATATCAGAGGAAAATACCTCTTTAAATAAACAATTCTATTTATAAATAAACTCTGATTGTTTTCAGTACACATTTACAGACCTGATCAATAAAAAGAAACTATATATATATATATTTTTCCCATTAAACAGCAAATGTTGAGTTATGGACCACATGAGAAAATCCACCTGGGGAAAAGGGCACAGAGCAGGCAAAGGGCGCGGGAGCTGTGCGAGCTAACCTTGTGAGCACAGCCACACAGGACAGGGTTGACCGGGGGAGGAGCTCATTTACTTGAATTCCAGCAAGTTACAGTCAATCTTGTAATACACATAGGGGTAGTACTCTTGCTGACTCAGGTTCAGGCCAGGAATGTCCACTGGAGCCTATGGAGAAACCACAAAGGCCAGTTAGCCACGCACAGGCCCTTCATGGGCACCGTCTGCGCTGAGTGCACTGAGACTAATTTAACCTCAGCTACGTGCTCACTTTGCTCTAAGTGCTTGAGGAAGCTGAGCCTGCACAGTCACGCTGTGAAACACAGCGAGCAGCTGTGACACACAGTCCTGTGTGACTAAACCGCGGCCTCCCCAGGCTTTATTGTGTACAACTACAAAAGGTAACCTTTTCAATCTTGGGTTTAGGGGGAAAGGCTTTACAAAATGTCGTATCTAAATAAACCAAGTGTGGTTTTAAAGACTCAAGTTCTATTTGCACCTTGTAAGAATTTACTTGGGAGCGAAGTCTGTTTCGAAGACCTAGGCTTCTTATTTTCTCCACGATCTTATGAAAAGCTAGCAAGTCACTGTCTCTAATTTCCATCATTCTGATACATCAGATACTGTCGTCTTATGTAAAGAGAAAACCAACAAGATTGGGAAATTCAAACTGTAAAATAAAGGCCCACACACACGCTGCGACACCACCACCACGCGTGCTGCTTGTTGCCGTCTGTCTGGCAGACTTGAGGCGGGCTGTGGTGCTGACGCAGCACAAGGAGCCCAAAGGACCCAGGTCCAGTTCCCTGTCCCCGTGGCTGCTCACACGGTGAGCCCAGCTCTAGGGATCTGCCTCCTCCTTCTGGCCTCCTTGGCTGTTAGGCATTCACTGCTACAGACATACACGCAGGCAAAACACCCACAAACCTAACATTTCAAAACCATTTTAGACAAATGACAACTCCCTTCAAAATGTTCGTCTGTTCGTCTGAGCCAAAGAGATCAAAGAGATGGCTCAGTGCTGGCTGCAAGCTTCCTGGTGGCCTGACTTTGAATAGTAGGACCCACAAGGTGAAAGGAAAAGTTACACACACACACACACACACACACACACACACACACACACACACACCATGTGCGCCCTCCCAAAATAAATAAATAAATAAATAAATAAATAAATAATTGCTAATCTACTGACTCCATTATTTCTATCAAACAAAATTAAAATAATTTCATATTTTCTTCCTCTTTGCAATCTATAATTTAAGAACAACTAGACGCAATGGTTGTTTCTGAACTTCTGCAACTATAAACATCTGATACACACAAGACCATGAGCTCCTAAAAACACCAAGAACAGCTGCAGCTGGTATATAAACACACAAAGCTCTCCTAGGAACCCCAACGGCCGTGTTCAGGGGGCATGTGTGCGTCCTTCTGCACACACTCGTGCAGCGTGCTCTGTGGCTCCCAAGTGCTCGCCCCTAGGCCGACTGAACTCACATCGATGATAGCAGCCGCACTGCTGTCCAGGTGCTTGTACAGCTCATGCAACACTTCTCGAAGCTTCTTCATTGTTTTCTTACTGGGCTGCAGGAGCATCGCTTGGAAGTTCACCGGCAAGCCGTACCTTGAAAAGCAGCAGAAACAGCATGCAGGCCAAGCACACACAGGCACTTTCTCTTTAGTACAACAAACACTCGCCTGCTTCTCTCTTCATGTCAAGTAACCCATTTACAAGTCTGCTTACACTAGCATGGGAACACAGCCCTGTGAGCCGCCTCGGGACGGCAGCTCATGCCTGCGATCCCAGCCCTGGGGAGGGTGAGGGCTTGTATAAAGCTGAGGCCTGCTGGGCTGCAGAGGAGGGGAAGGCACATAAGCCCGTCACTTGGAATTAATTAATATTCAATTTCACCATAATCTATGAGTATGCCCAATACATAAAAACAATACAGGGCTAGAATTATGTTTATAATTAAAAACTGAGACTTTCCATGCCTACTTTAAATGTGTTAAGAAATTTAAAAATGAGAAGCACAGCTACAGACAAGTCTTTAAGTGAGTTGTAAAGCATGTGTAGAGGGCCTCCACACAACTGCTGTTATAGCTATCTTAAAGTCTATGCTGTACATCAAACTACATGCAAATTATCTGAGAAACCTTCACTTTAAACAAACATTGCCCTTCTTATTGAAGACAAGCTTTCACTGAATATGTAGACCAGGCTGGCCTGGAACCCAGAGAGCTGCTGCCTCTGCTTCCTGTCGACTGAATCAAAGGTGTGCACTACCACACCCAACTCAGCTAGTATCTTATAACTCATTTTGCACTAACTACAAATCATATGCCACATACCAATGTTTTTTGTTTTGTTTGTTTGTTTGTTTGTTTGTTTTTTGGTTTTTCGAGACAAGGTTTCTCTGTGATAGCTTTGGCTGTCCTAGACTCACTTTGTAGACCACGCTGGCCTCGAACTCACAGTGATCCACCTGCCTCTGCCTCCCAAGTGCTGGGATTAAAGGCATGTGGCACCACGCCCAGCCATACCAATGTATTTATTGACACAAGGACCACAAAAATGATGGTGAGACAGGACACAGTGGTGTTGTAATCCCAGCACTCAGCGAGGCAGAGGCAGGTGGATCTCTGTGAGTTCAAGGTCAGCCTGGTCTACAAAGTGAGTCCAGGACAGTCAAGGCTACACAGACAAACCCTGTCTCAAAACTAAACAAACAACAAACAAACAAACAATGATGGTGGTCCCATGGAGTTAGAGAGATGTCTCAGGGGTTAGGAGCATTGGCTGCTCTTCCAGAGGACCTGAGTTCAATTCCCGACACCCACATGGCAGCTCACAACTATCTGTAAGCCCAGTTTCAGAGGATCTGACACCCTCATGCACTGTGGTATAGACATACATGCAGGCAAAATACCCAAACACAATAAATAAACGTATTTTAAATGGTGGTGCATCTCTAGTTATGGAGCTCATAGTCTTTTGCTTAGAGTGTCCATCACTGTACACAGTCCTGGAGTTTGTGGGGCAGCTTCAGTCTTGTAAATAAACGACCCCCATAATCACTCAGTGCACAACACACGATCACCGCCCTAAGTCCCTGAGTTACTGCTTCAGTATTTACGAGATTGCACTGTATCAGCAGAGCGCAGGCCTTTCTGATGATGAGTTTTAGAGGTCTGTCTTACACAGCAATTTCTGGACAGCAAGCACGATGGCTCACACCTGCTATTCTGGCACTCAGAAGGCTGAGGCAGGAAGATCAAAATCTGAGCCGGCCTATGCTCAAACTGAGTTCAAGGTCAGCCTGGAAGAGACCTATCAAACAAAACAAGCTGCCATGCTGAGCAGCTGATACACATACCAACTAGACACAGTCACCAGCACACTCTGTACCAACAGTGCAGTCACTAACTGCTCAGACCTACCCTCATTCACTGTGTATGACTATATGTGAGAGACAGCATGGCAGTGGGAGGTTCTTTTCCTGAACCTGGTGTCAAAGGAAAAGATAAGCACGGGCTTGACAGGCTGTGTAGCCTCAGAACTGGCCCTCTGGCTGTTCCAAATCATCCTCCTATGGCTGGACTATGTCATAAAACGAGGTATACAGAATTCTGCAACTCCAACTTTCTCAGTGAATTTTCTTACCTTAAAACAGACTCGACAAAAACCCTTAATGCTTTTATATGAATCCAGGCAATAAACGCCTCACTGAAATTCACTTTAAGCCACCGCACAAGGGGTCCCTTTAAAAAGAAATACACAAAATTACCACAAAATTGGTTTGTAAATGGCAATAGATAATCAAACATCTTTAAAGATGTGACTAGCCACATTATGAATGTTTCAAATACTATACTAGACACCCATTACCTCACTTCACACTCTTATGTGACTTCTGGGAGGGGGAAGGGGGTTGAGACAGGGTTTCTCTGTGTAGCCTTGGCTGTCCTGGACTCGCTTTGTAGACCAGGCTGGCCTCAAACTCACAGTGATTCGCCTACCTCTGCCTCCCAAGCTGGGATTAAAGGTGTGCGCTACCATGCCCGGCAATTTTATTTTATTTTTTTTGAGACAAGTTCTCCTGCAGCCAAGGCTGACCTAGAATTCCCTGACCCTCCAATGCTGCGACTACAGGTATATAGCACCACAACCAGCTTCTCTCAGTGGCACCGTGGCTTCTGTGTGCTAGGAAAGCACTCTATTAGACTACATCTTCAGGCCCAACACATTTTTCTAGCACCAAATTATAAACTGTTTTTTCATAATGTTTCTTTCCGACACTTCCAGGCTTTCAGTATCTCCAAAATATATTTTCCAATTTTCCTAAGATTCAAAATTACAACAAGCTCTTAAAAAAAATCCAATGAAAAGACTGCAAAATGAGAGCAATGGCTCAGGGGAAAGATAGTTTGCTGTGACAAATATGGACCCTGAACCAATGAGGAAAAGACAAAAAAAGAAAACAAGAAAAAAAAAGAAAGAAAGGCCACACATCCTTGTAACCGCAGCGCTGCAGGAGTGTAGACAGAGGGGTCTGGGGCTTGCTTGCTGCCTATAATCCCAACACTGAAGCTGAGGCAGGAGAATTCCCAAGAGCTTAAGGCGGCGGCTCTGGGCCACGCAGTGAGCTCCACCTGGACTAGGATATGAAAGAAGTGAAGCAATAAAGTAACTAAAACAAATTATCTTAAAAGGAAAAACCAGAACTTTTGTCTTTTTCCAAGTCAAAGACAGGAAATGCTACTTCGTCTTGTGCTGCAGCCTGACAACGCTGAGGACAGCACATACAAACTGCTTCTTCTTGTCGGTAGACAGCCTGTTCATCTCCTCTTTATCTGCCTTCATCTCCTCCTCGTTATACTGGAAGTCACGAACTATGAACCTACACATGAAAGAAAAACACACTTGTCCACAACATATAGAGCCAATCCAACAAGTTTAAATTATGCACATGCATCTCTGCATATATATGAGACAAACAGACAGACTTACTTGTTTTCTCTGGCTTTGTGTCTGAAATCATCAACTGCTTTTCTAAACAAGGTGACATTACAAAGATAACTGTCTTGGTCCTCTGAAAGAACACTAAAGAGGGAAAGTCATGTTAAATTCTAGACTTGTCAAAGTCCGAAACAGGAAGCTGGGGAGGCACCTCCTCACTTCATCAGCACCGCCCCCAGCAGGGAAGGCGATGGGTTGTCATGATGGTGTCTGGCTCAGACGCCTTCACACCGTCCACGCTTACTAGCTAATAAAATGATCTGAGCCACGTGCTAAAGCATGCTGTTCAATTTCCAGCGTCAGCCTGGTTGGTCCAACTGTCTTTGGGTTTTTTTGGTTTGGGGGTTGGTTTGGTTTTTTTGAGACAGGTTTTCTCTGTGTAGCCTTGGCTGTCCTGGACTCACTTTGTAGACCAGGCTGGCCTTGAATTCACAGCGATCCACCTGCCTCTGCCTCCCGAGTGCTAGAATTAAAGGTGTGCGCCACCATTCCCGGCTCATGCTGTCTCTTGTGTCACGAACTACTCTTCCTCTTTCCAGTCCAACCTGGCCACTCTGCACTGCAATCAACTCAACTCATAGGCCAGGTGTTCATCCACCCCTGATTTCCCAGCACACCCCAACTTCACAAGCAACAGTCTCAGCAGCTCCGAACGTCTGTGTCTTGGGTCCTTTCAGGCTTCTTGGCGTCAGTGAGCTCACAACTCCCCGCAGACTCCCATGGACATCACTTTTGAGACCTTCCCAGACACCAACTGCCAGGAAACGTGTAACACCTTGAGAAGGCCACTATTTGGAAGGGCAACGATATGGCCGACAGTATGACCCTGATTTAGAAACACCTACTGACTCACTATGGAGGGAGCAGAGCTGAGCACGTTTCAACAGCCAAGACCCTTGGCGGGGCGATGCTACCGAGGAGTAGGACCTTCTGCCGTTTGGGCAATGGGGATCTTCCAATGTTCACCTGCATCCAAGCTTGCTCACACAGGTGCACAACCACAAAATACCCGCCTTCTGAACTTACGTTGTGGCCTTTGCTTTTGTGGTTTTTCTTTTTATGCCTAGTTATGTTTAGGGTTTTTAAGATTACTTTTATGCAGGACACACACACACACACATACACACACACACACACACACACACACACACACACTCACTCACAAGTGCACTTGCACGTGCCTGAGGAAGGTGTTGGATGCTAAAGCTGGAGTTACAGGCAGTTGTGAGGCACTCAATGTGGGTGCTGGTAACAGAACTCAAGTTCTCTTGGAACCAGAGTCATGTCTTTAGCCTCCTAGTTTTTACTTATAATGCGGTACTTCTTAAACCAGAAGACTGATGAAACTGTTGGGGTACTTGAGGAATTTAAATACTTTCTTTAAAGAAATAAAATAAAGTTAGATAAGGTATTTTAAGTTTCATTTTTCCCAGAAGCCCAGTGAAGTCATTAGCCAAGTAAACTCAGGTGCTAACTACCATGATCATCTGAAAGCTAGCTCTAGGAACTGAATCTGGGCCAGGTGGTGGTGGTGCACGCCTTTAACCCCAGCACTAGGGAGGTGGGGGCAGATGGATCACTGTGAGTTTGAGGCTAGCCTGGTCTACAAGGTGAGGCCAGGATAGCCAGGGCTATACAAAGAGACCCTATCTTAACCGCCCTGTCCTTGCCTCCCACCCCCCAAAAAAAACCAAACCAAGAACTCAGTCTGCCCTGGCTCTTGACCAGCCAGGCAGGTATCAGAGGCCACTTCCACAGCACAAAGCAGGCAGACGCCTCGGGGTCCTCACCCCTGACATCAGTTGACTCACAGCACATCAGCCTCCTCTACTCCACACCCTATAGAACTGATCACCTCGTTCTTGTCCCTGTTGCCTTTCAAACGTAAGTGGACAGTGATCTATCAAAAAGGTTTTAATGGGGCTAAAGAGATGGCTCAGCAGATAAGAGCACTGGTTGCTCTTGCAGGAGACTCAGGCTGGCTTCCCACATGGTCAGTTTCAGGGGAGCCAGTGCCTTCTTTGACCTCCCTGGGTACCAGGACTGCATGTGGTAAACATATATGCACTCAGGCAAAACATTCACACATAACACAGTCCTTTTTTTTTTTTAATTAAGAAAATTAGTTGAAAACAAATAAACCTGGATGTGATGGATCATACCTATAGCCCCAACACTTGGGAAGCTCAGACAAGGGGATTACCAGTAGTTCAAGGACAACCTGGGCCGTGCAATCAACTTTAAGCTAGTCTGGGCTACCAAGAGAGCATTTCTCAAAGGTAACCCAAAATCTAGGTGTGGTGGCCCATACCCATGGTCTCAGCACCTTGGGAGGGTCACGAGGTCCAAGCCAGACTGAGCTACTTGAGACCTTGCCTCAAAACGAAATGTAGGAGGTAAAAGAGGCAGCAGTGGTGGGAAGTGGAGGGGCAGGGGGGCGTTAATGGGCATTGAGATTAGGAACAAAAGCAGGGTATGAAGCAAGACTCACAGACTGGCATATGGCAAGGTAAAATGGCAGCAACATGAGGGCAGGCTAAAGGAGACCAAGCCACAGCCACCAACAGGCCAGACACCACACAGGCCTGAGCTGAGGCGGCAGCAGCAGCCAGAGGCAGAGGGTGTTTAAAGCAGAACAAGCCATGTAAAGCCCGCCTGACCTTTATTATTGTTGTTGTTGTTTACAAAACAGCGACGTCACATGCTTCAAAAACAAGCAAACAAGAAACGCCCAAAAACCAGACAGTAGACTGAAAGGAGTCCCGATGAGGGACCACCATGCTTTGGTGTGGATCACGGGGCAGACACTGTTGCTACTTTATACTTCAAGAAAAATGAGGAGCTGGGCTGATACTGGGTAAATCACACTGTGTCCCAGGTGCACTGCATGGGGAGCCCATAGGGATTGGTAGGTAAGTCCAAAACTATGGACAGGACAGGACACAGGAGGAAACTTAAGAGTCCTGAAACTATAAGGGAAGGCTGGTGCTATGAAGGCCAGTGTCTTAGTCACTGTTTAATTGCTAGAAAGAGACACCATGACCGACACAACTCCTATAAGAGAAAGCATTCAACTGGGGGCTGGCTTTCAGTTTCAGCAGCACAGTCCTTAATCTTAACCATCATGTAGGGAACATGGCAGGGAGTATGGCAGCATGCAGACAGGCATGGTGCTGGAAAAGCAGTGAGAGCTACACCCAGATCCACCGGCAGAGAAGCAAAGAGCAGTCTTGGCATGTCACCCCAATACACGCGTCCTCCAACAAGGCCCCAGCCCCTTCTCTACCAGTGCCACTCCCTGGTGACTAAGCATTCAGAGATATGAGCCTGTGTGGGCCAACACAAGAAAGTTCACCTGAAGGGAGAATGGCTGACGTGAGCACTGCAGTCCAGGCTCAGCAGAGGAGCCAGCACAACTGGAGGGAATCAACAGCGTGCAAACAAAGGGCTGACGTGGACATGAGAACACGGTGCAAGGGCAGGTTCCTAGAGAGCCCAAGGATGAAGGCAGCTTGGTAAAGAGTTGCACCAGACTCCAGAGGTACAACCTTCTTAGAGCCTGTGTGTGAGGCAACCAGCAGATTTCAAACATGATGAAACCAAGCATCTTCCTCAGTGGTATCTCAAACCATGGGAGAGCAACAAAACAAAAACCACAAGGACGGGAAACGGGTTAAAAAACAAAAGCCATCCTTTAATCCCAGCACTTGGAAGGCAGAGGCAAGATCTCTATCGTTCTAGGCCTGCCAAGGCTACATACTGAGACCCTGTCTCAAACAAAAAGGAAAAAAATCATGCCTCATTTTAAAAGAGTGTGTGTGTGTGTGTGTGTGTGTGTGTGTGTGTGTGTAGGCATGTGCACATGGTGTTTTCCTGGAGGTCAAAGGACAACTCTACCACATAGGTCATGAGGCTCAGTGAAAAGCACCTTTACCAGCAGAGCCACCCTGACAATCCAGGTAGCATCTCTTTCTTCATGAGTACATCCAGACTTGCACTCTCTCCAGAAGCAGTGTCTGCCAGGACCATGGCTGCCAGGATGCTTAGTTTAACCCAATGGGCACCACAGCTACTAGATGCAACTAGATGATCCAACTGTTTGCTCTCCTGTTATACAGATGTCATGAGGCCTAGAAGGAACTGGAAGTCAGCCCACTGCTCATGTTTGCTGAAAGCCTCAGGACATTTTCAGTGACCCCATGGGAGGCAGAGCTCTCTAGAGCGTCCAGGCTCCCCCTACTGCTCCTGTTCCTTTTCCTAAGGCGTGGGGCACTCACATTCTCTGCTCCCAGTCCACTCCATCTGGCTCTTCCCCATGCTTCCTACAGTGCACCCTTGCAACCCAGATCCAGAACATGGGAGACATGCACAGTGCCTCGTACAGAGTGTTATGTCCACCCAGCACTTCCAGCCCCCTAAACAAACCCTCTGAAGCTCTAGTGACTCCAAAGATGAAGAAAGGTCAAGGTTCCCTAATGAGCTGGCCCAATCTGACTTTTATAAATTTCTGGTGCAGGTAACTGAACCCAGGGCCTCCCACATGCTAGGCAAGAGCTCTACCACTGAGCTAAGACCCCGCTTAGTCTTAGTCAGACATTTTAAGAAGCAAGAGGAGAGATGCACGCAGACATACACTTTTAATCCTAGCACTCAGGAGGCAGAGACAGACAAGCCTTTGAGTTGGAGGTCAGCCTAGTCTTCCTAGAGAGTTCTAGATCAGCTGGGGTGATATAGTGAGACCTTATTTCAAACAAAATCCCAAACAACAATAAACACATACCAGGAGACAGAAAAGGAAAAATGGCTAAAAGACAAGGGGAAAAGTGCCAAGTCTCCTTGAACATGTGCCAATAAAAAGATTGAAAACAGCACAAAGCTCTCCGCTGACCTAGCTTCATGTATATCTATATACATCCTAGTATGCTGCTGGGTCTCAAACTAGCTGATGTTTAAATAGCTCATAGAGTATCTTGCAAACAAGGAGGCTCTGTGGACTGAATAGTGAACGTGAGATGACCAGCAAGGCGAGGCAGGTCAGAGCGCCTCCTGCCAAGCCTGACACATGGCACTGACATGGCGAAGGAGGAAGGAGCACACTCCCTTCCCGCCACCCGAACTGTCCTCTGGCCTCCACCAACAGGCCCCATGGCATGTGAGCTTGCACACACACTAAAAGGAGCCCTTTTGTATAGTGAAGGCAAGGATGGCGGCACACCTGTAACCCAGCACGCAGGAGGCAGCAGCAAGGTGAGTGAGAGGCAAAGGCCTTCCCCAACTGGACAGTGCAGCCTGCCTCAACAAACAACAAGCAGTATTCCCACTTCCAGGTTTGAGCGTGACATTTTATTTTAAAAATTAGCATGCACAGTATTATGTTTCGTTATGGCACTTTCTGAGGATTTTGTTTTGTTTTGTTTTGTTTTGTTTTGTTTTCAGACAGGGTTTCTCTGTGTAGCCTTGGCTGTCCTGGAGTAGCTGGCTTTGAACTCACAGTGATCCGCCTGCCTCCCAAGTGCTGGGCTTAAAGGCATGCACCACCACACCCAGCTCTGACGGTATTTTAAAGTATTTTCTTCTATTTCAAAATTCATCTTTCATTCATTACCCCCAAGACTCACCATTGATACAGTAAGCTTTTAAAACAAAGGGCTAACCAGTATGCCCAATGTGTGACCTGCCTAGCATGTCAGAGGCTCACAGAGTGAGCAACACTGTCTACAGAAGAAATGGAGCAGAGCTCCCTCGGCTCTGCTTCAGCCGCATGAGCCCCCACTGGTCCCCTCCAACAGAACCTGCCAGAGCAGGGCGACGGCAGTTGCTGAGAACAAGACTCTGAGTTATTTCCTGTTAATCTCTTTAAGTTTTTAAAAATTAAAAACAACAAAGAAATTTAGCCAGGTATGGTGGTGCACACCTTTAATCCCAGCACTCAGGAGGCAGAGGCAGGCGGATCACTGTGAGTTCAAGGCCAGCCTGGTCTACAAAGTGAGTCTAGAATAGCCAAGGCTACACAGAGAAACCCTGTCTTAAAAAAAACCAAAAAACCAAAAAAAAAAAAAAAAAAGAAAGAAAAAGAAAGAAAAAGAAAAAAAAAGAAAAAGAAAAAAGAAAAAAAGAAAAGAAAGAAAGAAATTTAGTAAAACTGCACAAAAGGGAAAAGGCTAGTCAATAAACTCTTGTACAAAGGCAAATCAGGTGGAACAGGCCTATAATTCCAGCCCTTGGGAGACAGAGGCAGGCAAATTAAGAGTTTGGGCCAACCCGGGCGACATGAGAACTTGTCTCAAAATAAAAAGGAAGGAAGGACAGTGTGATCAAGTGATTTATTTCTGAGTACTGGTGTTTGCCTGCATGTCTGTCTGTGCACCACGTGTGTGCCTGGTGTCACTGCAGGTCAAAAGAGTCAGCTCCCACTAACTGGAATTATAGACAATAGTGAGCCACCATGCAGGTGCTAGAAACCAAACCTAGACCTTCTCCAAAAGTCGCAAATGTGTTAACTGCTAAGCCATCTCTTTAGCCCCATTACTATCCAAATTTTAATTGACTTGAGTAAAGAACTTGAAGAGCGACTACTTCAAGGTAATTAAATGCTAGTTATCCAGCTGCGACGGGGCTCAGCGTGGACTGCTTGCCCAGGGTGTGCCAAGGGCTGGGTTTGACCCCAACACCACACAAAGGAAAACGTCAGCTACAAGCCAAACTAAAATCTTCATCAAGCCAAAGACCTCTTTCCTGAATAGTGGGTGTCAGAGCAGTGCCCCGAAGGCCTAGCTGGCTTATGTGAATTATAGGCTCTTCCTGGTGCTACCTGCACTAGCTCTGTGTTCTCCATGGACATCTGAACAGCCATATTTTTAGTCAGGGTGCCAAATGCACTTTACACTGTGAGGTGGGGCCAGGACCCCGGAAAGCAATTAGGGAAAGTATTGTCTGCATTTCCCTATTCTTCCTTTAAGTTATAAAATCGATTAATAAAAGATGTTTCTCTCTGAAATGGTATAGTTTTTTCAGAATTAAGGCCTATTACAACTGACCTACCCAGCACCTCCACCCAACCTGGAGCCTGCCTTCTGTATGTCTACCACTAGAGGACACTGTGCGCTGAGTCCTCACCCTCCTGCACACTGTCATCTCTGAGCTCAAACGCCCTGCAGGGGAGTTACTATCGGTCAAGACCAACAGCCCAAAGCAGACTGCATGTCAAGACACAACCACTGTCTTCAGTTTACCACGGGAAGAGTTGGTTTTAATAAAGGGTATTATCTAAATAGAGGGGGAAATCACAGTGAGCTCAGGTTTGTGGCTTATTCTCAAAAGACCAACACTTGTCAGATGTCACACATTTGTATTTTACATACTCTATCAAGTCTTAAACTATCTTCCTAATGTCTTTGTCATTTAAGAGAAGAAAGTGAGACCCAGAGAAGTTCAAGGACACACCCGGTCACAGATAGAGCTGGAGGAGGAGCCATCAGCAGGCCCATGACTTTCAGCCATACAAAGCTAACTCCCATATGATGCAAACAACTGGGAAAGGAAGTATTTCCGGCCTGATCTTGCTGAATCCACTTCCTCACTGTCCTCCATACCTTCTTTAACAAGGGTATCTTGTACAGCAATAGCAGGACAAGGACTGATGACATGGGTCAGCCCTGCCTTGCCACTGGGCACTGAAAGCCACATGCCTTAGACCACTTAAACATGGCTTCCCCTCCTATGAGGGAATGAGTTGCCTAAACTGCCTCATCACACTGCTGAAGTTAACAAAGAGAGTACACATTAAAGCATAATTCAAAAACGCAAGCATTCTGTTGCTGTTGAAGAATGCACAGATCTGGCCTCATCAAATCTCTGCTCAAAGCAACAAGGTGAACACAGCATCCAGGAGCTGCCTGCTGGACTCCTCGGCAAGGCAGATATGACTCAGTTCCTAGAGGGACACACTGACAGTGGATGAAGGCTTCAGAAGGCAGCAAAGGGCAGCAGACACAGTCCCACGGCTGGCTCTGGCCCTAGTCCTGCCATTATTGATCAACAAGTGTGGCTTTGAGCAAGCCAGGCAGTGGTGGCGCACTCCTTTAATCTCAGCACTTGGAAGGTAGAGGCAGGTGGATCTCTGTGAGTTCGAGGCCAACCTGGTCTACAAAGTGAGTCCAGGACAGCCAAGGCTATCCTGTCTCGAAAAACCAAAAAAAGAAAGACAGAAAGAAGGGCTCAAACCTGCTGTGCCAAGTCCCTCTAGATCTAAAATGATGATAACCGGAGTTGACAATTTATAACGTGAGAATGACGGCTCTAAAACTACCCATTTACTGCAAGGGAAACAGACCACAAAGACATTGCCTAATCCCACAAGCTGTCAGGGACTGCAAGGAAACGAAGCCCTGCTGCAAGACGGCTACTCACTTGCTCGACCTTGGAACGACCATTTCTGCGAGGGTCTCGTACTGCTTGATCCAGTCATTGTGGTTCAACCTGCAGGAAAGGCACAGTAAACACTGGGAGGGAAGACCAGGCCGATTTCTGCCACGTACAAGAAGAGGACATACGGGGCCGATGGGAAATGTGGCTCCAACAAAATACATCCTAGGTATGCAGCAAACCATCCGGTCTCCTACTGAGAATGTGCCTCAAGCATACTGAGTGAAGCAGTAGGTCGGGGTCGCCTCTCTCACAGCCAGTGAGGGCTGTGACCGAGGCACAGTTGGGTTGTTAAGGCAGCGAAGCACAGTAGAATCCACATTATTTTTATACTACATGGCTGAAAAACATCATAACCTCATTTAAAAGACAGAAGAGGCCATGAGAAATCACTACCATTTGGTGCCCATTACAAAGGAATGAATAAAACTCTATTTACAGAAACCAGGGCGTACCCCAGGAAGCATCAAGGAAACAGTGACAGTAAATGATAGTGCCTCAGAACATTGTGCAACAGCTTTCTGGGAAGGCCACTGCCTTTGGAGGGTATGGAGAGACGACAGTGTGCATGACTTATAGTAAGGGTTCACAGGCACAGGTAATCCATTACGTAAAGTGACCTACATAGTAGTCTTATGTTCCCGTTTTAAGGTACAAAAAGCTAAATTTTTCTAAACATAAGTTTTAAATAAAGCTAAGCAAGAACAATATAAACGCACAGAGAGATAGGAATTCTGAATAAATAATGTGCTCCAATGTCCCAGGGAACAGGTGAGTCAGGAGAGCACGGGGCAAAGCTTTCCACCCCGGGCTCGGCAGCACGTGCCTGGGACCCCAGTGCTGAGATGTGCAGGCGGGAGCAGCAAAGCTCCAGGCCAACCCAAGGACAGCCCTGAAAACACAAAACCCCTCAGAGCCAAGCTGTTCTTCACAGCCACAGAAAACTCCAAGAGCCTACACTCCAACAGAGAACGCCTCAGCCTGGTGACACCAGGGGACCAACTCCCCTTAATGCTCCTCTCCACCCTCGTCCAGGAGCCACTGTTTTCTTTTATTCCCAGTCCCCTAACCAGATACAAACACAACCAAGATGCTCTGACCTCAGCTACCATTCCCCAGAGCAGTCAACAGCAAGACGTGTGTGTAAGATCTGAGACCACTAAGAGCATCTCTCTCACACAGGCTTTTGTTGCCATTGTTGTTTTAAGACAGAGTCTTACTACTGGCTGTCCTGGAAATCACTCTGTAGACCAGGCTGGCCTCGAATTCACAGAGTCCTGCCTGCTTCTGCCTCCCGAGTGCTGAGATTAAAGGCGGGCGCCACTACGGAGTCTTCTGTAACAGACGTACTTGGGGACCACCACCAGCAGCGTGACGAGGTACTCCGAGTCCAGAACAAAGTCGTCTCTCTTCACAATGTCCGCCAGGCTTCGCGTTAGCAAGCTTCCCCTGAGGGATAAGAAGAGATCGCGGTGGATACCTGTGCGCTAGCTTCTGTGGCACAAGGAAAGAAGGGCAGGCTAGTCACATCTTACACCTCAGAAGGACTCTGCTCTACAAGAAGGCAACAGTTAGGGGCTAGAGACACGCTTAGTGCTTATGAGTACCTGTTCTAGCAGAGGATCCAGGTTCAATTCCCACCCACGCAGCAGCTCAGCTTCAAAGGATCTGACACCCTCATTTGACCTCCAAGGGCACCAGGCATACACTTTATCCACATACATACAAGCAGGCAAAACACTCATAGATGAAAAATAAAGATTTTTAATTTTTTAAAAACCATTTAAGACATCAGCAGTGAGGCAATGTACCCCACGCCTGCAACACAAGGAGTGTCAATGTCTGTCAGAATTTGCCTGTAATGTTGAATTTTGTGCTTATTTTAATTATTGTAGCTCAGCTCTTTTCTTAATTATATACCTTGACTGGGAAAGTACAGTCATCAGGTACCAGAGCCTACTTCATTGTAATTATGAAATTATGTCATCTAAGCGCAACCTCTGCTGCTTCTCTCTTTCCCTGGATATCATGTGATACCTGATAGTTTTGGTTAATTAACACAATAATCAACTTTCAAATCAGTCTTCGTTTGGTCTTTCAGTCATGAAAATGCCTTGTCTTGTGTGTGCCACAGACCATCTCCATCCAGCATTTCCCCTGGATGATGACACAGCTTTGAGCAGCTGTGTACTAAAACTATACTCGGTGGCTAGAAAGATGGCTCAGTGCTTCAGAGCACTTGCTGTATAACCACGTGGACCTGAGATCAGATACCAGCATCCATGTAGTGTGCTATGCATACCCACAGCCCAGAAACCACGGGGAGTGGACACAGAATGACCCCACGGCTTGCAAGGGGTGACAGGAGGGTACCTGTGACTTCCTGCCCTCCGCCCTCCGCATGTACACACACAGGCACATGGGCCATCTCCGCAAACACACCACACACACATATCACCAACAACCAAACACCTACAGTGCCATTACAGGAAGATGAGCCAAATAAGTTAATGCTTAAAAACCTAACCCTGGAAAACAGAGAGAGTAGAAAATAATCATTATAGCATAAACAGGTTGTTATATAAAAATCTTTTCAGCATGCGAGTCAATTGCTATGTAATAACTGAATTGATTTAAAATAATTCTACACAAATTTCAGTAAAATGTCAAATGGATAGGGAAATACACCAGAGTTCAGGCGACACATACATTTCAGAGAGTTTAATAAATCAGCCTCACTATTTGTTCTGAATTGCTCGAAGTCCGTATAATTAGTGAACTTTCTCCACAAAAATTTTTCCCCATGAAATTAAAAAAAAAAAAAATCATTAAGAAGGATTTCTGTGTGTGTTTATGTATGCTCTGTGTATAGGAGGCTGCAGCTTAGCAAAGGGCATCAGATCCCCTAGGAATGAAGTTACAGAGGAGTATGAGCTGCCACGTGGGTGCTGGGAACCAACCAAGGTCCTCTGCAAGAGGACTCTTAACTGATGAGCCATCTATTCAGCTCCCCACAAATCATTCTGAATACAGACACAATACACACTAGAACTTTCTAACCCAACTGTGTCCCACACAGCACGTGCTAGGGCACTCCCGCACTTAGTATCCACAAAGACTTGAGAGCTTACGCATTCTTCCTCTCCAAATTTTGAAGGTTCCCTTTCAGGTTATTGTACGCAGCCGCTCGCGACTTCAGGTCATTGTCGATCTGAGTGACTCCCTTCAAGAGAGAAGAAAGAGGCAAGCGTTCCTAGGTCTGCGTCTACTAGTACAATCTGGTACTTTCTGGTTTAAAAAACATGTGATTTCATTAAAATACAACTTTAAAAGGGGATTTAAAAAAATAACCAACTAGCTGGGCATGGTGGCACAGGCCTTTAATCGCAACACTCAGGAAGGTAGAGGCAGGTGGATCTCTGTGAGTTCAAGGCCAGCCTGGTCTACAAAGTGAGTTCCAGGACAGCCAAAGGCTACACAGAGAAACCCTGTCTTGAAAACATAAAACAAAATAAAAATCAACTCTGCTGGTAATGGCACACACCTTAAATCCCAGGCAGTCTGGTCTACAGAGCTAGTACCAGGACAGCTAGAGCTACACAGGGAAACCCCGTCTCAAAAACAAAAACAAACAAAACAAACACTATTAACAAATTTTCTTATAAGCCGTGCGTGCTGGCAAACGCCTGCAATTCCAGCACACAAGGAGGCAGAGACAGGTGGGTCACTTTGAGTTCAAGGCTAGCCTGGTCTACAAAGCAAGTCTAGGACAGCCAGGGCTACTAGAGAGACCCTGTCTCAAAAAACAAAACAAAGGAAAAACTTGAAAAGTATTTCATAAACCGGGGAGTGGTGATGCACGCCTTTAATCCCAGCACTCGGGAGGCAGAAACAGGCGGATCACTGTGAGTTCGAGGCCAGCCTGGTTTACAAAGTGAGTCCAGAATAGCCAAGGATACACAGAGAAACCCTGTCTTCAAAAAACCAAAAATAAATAAATAAATACAAAATAAAAGGTATTATTTCATAGCTCTCTCTGCACACGCGTGCGCGCACACACGCAAGCACTTGAGACACACATATACACATAGTTTAAACAAATCTTCTATACATCAGTGTGCCCACCTGCCTCGGTGTGTCTTACCTTGGCAATTATTTCAGAGATGTTCTTTAGAGACTGCTTGATTGGGTATTTGGCCATGTCCCACTGGAACCTTGTTATGTAAGTAACCAAGTCAACTGAAAGGAAGCAATGAATTAATTACTCAACAAAGAGTAGCATGTTTGTGAGTTATGTTTTGTTTTCTTTTTTTCCCAACACAGCGTTTCTCTGTGGAGCTCCTGACTGTCCTGGAACTCATTCTGTAGACAAGGCTGGCCTTGAACTTACAACTCCATTGGCGTCTGCCTCCTGAATGTTGGGATTAAAGGCATGCACTCAGGGTTTGCTTGTTTCTTAACATAGGCAAAGATATAATTTCTGAGGAGTACTGATTAAATTAACATGAATAAGACTATAAGTACACTGAATTTACGACTTATTTTATTTTTTTATCACGTATATGGGGGGGGCAGGTTATATAAATGAGTGTAGGTGCCTGCAGAGGCCAAAAGACTCCCCACAGCTACAGTTATAGGTAGTTGTGAGCTACCCAATGTGTGTGCCAGGAACTGAACTCAGGTTCTCTGCAACAACAGTGTGTGCTCTTAACCACTGAGCCATCTGTCTGACTCCAGAAAAGTAGAATTATTAAGAAGTACTGTTGGGTATGGTGGTGCACACCTTTAGTCCCAGGTATAGGCAAGAGAATTTCTCTGAGTTCAAGCCCAGCCTAGTGTTCCAGACCCTGTTTCACAAATGAATGAATTGGGCTGGAGAGATGGTTCGGTGGTTGACAGCACTGCCTGCTCTTCCTGAAGTCTTGGTGGCTCACAACCATCTACACTGGGATCTGATGCCCTCTTGCAGGCAGAACACTTACATACATAAAATAAATAAATAAATAAATCTTTTTAAAAAATGAATTAATTATTTAAAGTCAACAATGAAATAAAAATATTCTTTATAAAGCCATTGTTAATAGAGGAGACTCAATATAAATATGAACTTATAGCTGCAGGCATATACGTTAATGGTCTATATTGTGAGTACTAAGAAAAGCAACATTCTAATCTGATGGCATAAGGGCATTACCCTGTAATGAAATCAATCATTTCCTGGGTGCTATGAAGTGGAGAACAGGAGGCATGTAACTGCAATAAAGCTGAGCTGTTCCGCTGCAGTCAGGAAAGAGTTCTGACTGAGCCAAACAAACAGTGCTTCTGCAGGAGGCCAGGTACGTAGACACGCATCACCTAAGAGGAACATGGAATTCTGTTCCGGGGCAGCTGTGCTGGTAACGTCATCTGCAGTCCCCTCGCAGCTCTCTGTTCAAGTAGCACCCACATCTATGGGTGACGGCGGCCTTTTCAATATGTTTTCCCTTTTTTTTTTTTTTTTGTTTTGTTTTGGTTTGGTTTGGTTTTTTGTTTTTTAAGACAGGGTTTCTCTGTGTAGCCTTGGCTGTCCTGGACTCACTTTGTAGACCAGCTGGTCTCGAACTCATAGAGCTCCACCTGCCTCGGCCTCCCGAGTGCTGGGATTAAAGGCCTGCACCCCCCCCCCCCCCCACACACACACATGCCCCAGTTTTTGATGTTTCCATGTACTCACGTTATACATGGATAATTAGAGATCATGAACAATCAGCTCACCTCCACTGGCCAGTAAATTCTCCTGAACTTTATCTTTACTATCCTCCAACACATCAGCCATGTACTGAGCCACTTTCTTGACCACGCTGGGGAGTTAAAAAGAAAAGAAAGAAAGAAAAAAACCATCATTTTTAGGAAAAAAATCCATACAGATTGTCACAGAAGGATATACTATTTAATGAATCCTTATATAAACCATGTAAAGAATAAAGTGGATCAATATCTGTTTATATGCAAAAATCAACTGCATGCAATGTGTCTTTCAGTCTATAAAGGAAGTCATGAAAACTGGTCATGGTGGCACTGGCCTATAATACCAGCACTGTCAGGGTAGAGACAGGAGGACCAGAACTTCAAGACCATCCTCTGCTACCTATAGAATTGCAACCCTAAAGCAACTATTACCTTTCTTTTCTCCTTGCTTTTTCATCCTTGCCTCTAGTAGCCAAGCCCTGACCTCATTTGAGGCTTTTCCCCCAACTTGGTTCTAACATAGGGTCTCATTATATAGCCCAGGCTGGCTTGAACAGGTAATCCTCGTGACTCGGCCCCTCAAAAACTGAGAAAACACGTAAATAGCACTGTCTCCCAGCTTTCACCTCTTCTCTATGTACAACCATTGCCTCCAGCCAGTCACCTCTTCTCTATGTACAACCATTGCCTCCAGCCAGTCACCTCTTCTCTATGTACAACCGCTGCCTCCAGTCACCTCTTCTCTATGTACAAGTGTTCCCCACAGGAGGCCTTCTTTTCTTGCTTTCAATACTACAGAAAACCAATACAATATTGGGACTATTTACTTCCTCCCTTCATGTGCTTTGTTAAAATGATTTCTCAAACTGGGCATGGTGGTGTGCAACTGTAATCCCAGCACTTAGAAGCATAAAGCAATAGGATCACACTCAACTATCTGAAAAAAGAAGGGGATGGGGGGGGTGGCTCCAGAGACAGATGGCTTAGAAGCTACAGAAAAACATACTTCCAAAGACGGCAAGTTCAGCTCCAACACTCAAGTCAGGTGGTTCAGAATCAACTCTAACTCCAGGTCCAGCGGGTATAGGCACCTGTACTCACATCGCACACGCGCGCACACGCACACACTGATAACACACATATACATATTAAAAAATCCTTGTAAGAATCTCCCATACCTCATTGTTAAAGTAATGTGAATGAAAATCAGAATGCGGCTAACCATGGCACGCCTTTAGTCTCAGCACCTGGGAGGCAGAGGCAGGTTATCTCCATGAATTTAAGGCTAGTTGGTATATAGAGCAAGTTCGAGGCCAGTAAGGGCTACAAAGTGAGACCCTGTCTCAAAAGCAAACAAAAACAAAACCAGAATGCGATCCTGCTTGGTACCCACCAGGAGGGCTGCAGTAAGCATGAGGCAGGGTAGGTCCTAGCACACATGCTGCAAAATCAAACCGCTTCAGCACTGCTCACCCCTGTCATCTCAGCACTGGGGAATCTGAAGCAGAATTGCTATAAGCTCTGGGCCAGCCTGGGCTACGTGCCTCAAAAAACAAAAACAATAAAACCTGGCAAGGCAAATATGCACTGGTACAGCCACTCTGCAAACAACTGTTCACAGAAGAACCAAGAGAACCCAATGATTCCCTTGCCAGGTGCACACATACTCAAGAGAAACAGACGTACAGCACACAGGAAACACACAAGCCAAGACAGCCAACTAAATGTTCTCCAGCTGATGGACTGACAAGACATGATACATGACTGAGTACATGTGATAATGAGCTGGGCGTGGTGGTGTGTGCTTGCACTCCCGGTGTTGGGGAGGCACACAGGAGGGTCCCTAAGGCTCGCCGGTCGGCGGCCCAATTGAATCTGCAAGCCCTACAGGTTCCAATGAGAAACCCTGCACCAAGAAAAAACAAAACAAAACAAACACCAAGGTAGATGGCTGACATCCATGTGCACCCGCACACACATGTACACCTCCATGAATGTGCTTTCATAGCCCGTGTACAGAGAGATGCACATATGCACACATACAAATACACATAAAACACTGGTATACAAAGAAAAATAGGCATGTCCTAAATCATTCAGCTAGTGTAGAGTACAATGGACTAGAACAGTGTCTCTGGAAAGACGCTCTCCAGACAGCCTGATAGCGACAGTGTCGCACTTTGTTCAGTCTCACACATGCAGGTACATTACCCTTCTACAAATGCATCCAGTTTGGCCAGTTCATCCGACAAGCCAACCAAGACATCCAACGTGCCAACCTAGAAGGGAAATTCAGCTTAGTATTCAGCTTGCACCACTTTCATTTTTTTTGATTGAAGGGGGCTCGTTTGGTTTGTTTTGACACAGGTTTACTATGTGACCCGGATGAACTTAGACTCCATTCTTCCTTTCTCTGTCGCGGCAGTGCTGGAATTAGAGGCCCACATTGCCGTAGCTGGCTCCCTGCCTGCCTGCCAACTCTTAAAAATCCCTTTTATGAGGAGACAGGCTGTTTTTGTCTTGGTTTTTCTTTTCTTTTTTTCTTTTCTTTTTTTTACATAAGAGTCCCATCCAGTCAAGGTTCATCTCAAAGTTGATATGTGGACAAGGCTCGTCCTGAATTCCTGATCTGCCTGACTCTGCTGACTGAGTGCTGGGATTACAGGCTTGCACCACCTCTCCCAGCTCCACACAAACCTTCTATTCTGCACTTCTTATTTCATAAAGTATAGCAAAAAAAAAAAAAAAAAAAAAAAAAAAAAAAAAACTTGTTGAACATTAATTGCATTTGTATGCATGAGCTAATTCTCTAAGTCAGAAAGCACCGTTTAGGCTGTGACAACGTGGCACTAGGTGCGCAGGCCTGTGCTTGCTTTGAACAAGCCCAGGGTGATGTGCAGCCTGCAGATGCCATCACAGAGCCTGCTGTTGACCACATGTGCATAACTGTGCCAAAGAGCACACTTGTGAAGTAAAACGCTGCCTCACAGAAGTCCAGTCAGGAGCCCAGCAGCCCGCTTTGTGCTACAGTCGCCACACTGCCGGTCTTTACTCAGGGCTACATGCATTAACTGGACTAGATAAGAAAGCACCGTGGCAACAGAACTTAACTTTAATAACAGAAATATTGCTGTGATATTCTAAAATATATGCTAAGAATTTTCCCTTCTGAAAACCCTACTTTGTGATGGAATATCTAGGCTTCCTTATAATTTAGAAAAACAGAAGACTAACAGGAACAAGATGTGACGTCAGTGGTTTTCTCATGACATTCAAAGCCTAAGATGCACTCTAAGTTATGTCAAGAGCTGGAGACGAGTGACTTTTCTTCTCAAGGAACTCAGCTCACTTCTGCCAAAACCAAGGGAGCCGGCTGGGCTGCCCTGTGGTCTCCGTCCTCTGCCCCAAGCAGCCTCACCTTCAAGTCAGGGATGTTGAACTTGGAAGAGGCGGCAAGATTATTGTTCTTGGTGGTTGCTGCGTGCAGTTTCTCCCATGTCTGCTGACACGTTTTCTCCCCAGGAGCAGAGATGAGCCAGAACTCAGTCATGTTTGTTACCTCTTTGGTAGTCAATGGAGAAGCTGTAATGTTGAGACAGAGCAGTGACACTTGACGTGGTAAAGCACAGCCTTACAACAGTTAGGATCTAGAATGCCCCAGGAGTCCTAATGTTAAAAGGTTTGATCCCCTACCAGTAGTACTGGGAGGCTAGAAAACAGCAGTGGGGTTGGGGTGAGACCTTGTGGGAAGCAGTTAGGTCATTAGGAAAATGCCCTTGGGACTGGGACCCTGGCCCTGTCTCCCTTCCCTCTGTGTTAAGCTAGGTCTCATTATTTTGCCCAAGCTGGCCTTAAAGATTGGGGCTTAGGAGTCTTCCCATATTGGCACCCCAAGTAGCTGCAGTTATAGGAATGTGCCACCACGCCAGCTTCTCCTTCCTGCTTTCACTGCCGTGAAGAAAACAAGACTTTTCAGCTACACAAGCAGGCCTGATGCACTGAGACAGTGGAAGTCCAGCAGCCAGCAGCCTCCTCACTGCCTCCTGGCTGCTTTCCCGTATCCGGTTTCCTGCACCTAATATTACAGTTACTAAATAGAGCTAACTTACCCCAGATACCAATCAGGAGACTATGCTGGCTGTACCACCATCAGTTTATCAGAGAATCGACTTGCATGGTTAAGCCTCTGGTTGTTCTGTTTGTTTAGCAGAATGGAGATTAAAGCCACAGCCTCTCCGGCAATGTTAGGTAAGCACTCTATGACTGAGTCCTTTCCAGAGACAGGGTCTCACTAAATTGCCTAAACTGGCCTTGCACTCTCATAGGCCAGACAGGCCTTGAGCTTTCGATCCTCCTTCCTTGCCAATCCCCAGTAGATAGGATTACAGGCCTGTTAAGCCACCTTTAATAATGCTGATTTCCTAGGTGACCACAGTTTTGGGGAATTGTGAATCTACTTGTGGTTATATTTTCCTACTTGCTGTCTCCCCAGAGGGCAGGTAAGGAAAGCAACTGCTCTGATTCCTCCTGACAGTAGTGTCAGGCCCCTAAGCTTAGTGTCTCTATGGCAGTGTGAGCCAGCAGATATCCATCTCACCACTCAAAAGTACCTTTCTGAGCCCCCGGATGCCCAAAAGACTCCCAGAAACAGGAAAGAAAACCCTATTTTCTTATCTACAAATACTTGCCTCTATATTCCACTGAGCTTTTGTAAAGATAAAAGAAAATAATGTCACAAATCATTTTACACATGGTGGAGCAGTGTCTGTGAAAATCATGAATGCTCTCTAAATCTTGCTTTTAACTGGAGCCCTTTGGGGAGATGAGAAAGAAAGGACAAAGTGGCCTTTGCATTTGGTTCTTACTGTGGTGCACACAAGCATGCCAACTGTCATGTTCCATTCTCACAAGAACCCTATGAGATACGTACAGATTTCTCATTTACGTGAGGACACAACACACAACTGGGATCCCAGTCTAGCGCTGGACTCTGAAGGCTCCATTTCCTACAGGACTTTGCTGTGCTGTGCTGTGCTAGAGAAGAGTGCTGGTGCATGTGTGTGCTTGTGTGCGTGCCACGCACATGTGTGGCGGTCAGAGGACTCACTGTGGGAGTAGCTTCTCTCAGGGTTTTTTACACTGTTCTCACCACAGGAGTGCTGTGGTTACCGGGGTGCACTACTGCACCTAGCTTTGGGACCACAGGAGTGCTGTGGTTACCAGGGTGCACTACTGCACTCAGCTTTGGGGACCATAGGGCTGTGCAGCTGGAGCTTTCACCCACCTAACATCTTCTCGGTCCAGTATTTCTTGAATAGTGTTGAATATACAGCCCCGAGGATTAGTAACTCAACTATAGCTTGTTATCTACTTTCACCTTCCTGTTCTTGAACTATAATCTGTACACAATGAATGTACCATCTTAAGACTTCAACCAAGGCCGGGCATGGTGGCGCACGCCTTTAATCCCAGCACTCGGGAGGCAGAGGCAGGTGGATCGCTGTGAGTTCGAGGCCACCCTGGGCTACAAAGTGAATCCAGGACAGTCAAGGCTACACAGAGAAACCTTGTCTCGAAAAACAAAAAAAAAAAAAAAAAAAGACTTCAACCAGTTCCTGAGGACCTGCTGACCCACTGCCAAAACAATAAGACCCTATCTCAAAAAGAAAGAAAGAAAGAGAGAGAGAATAAAGTATTTTAGTTCAGGAGGGGTGACTCACTTGAGAGGCTGAAACAGGGTTACCAGTTCAAGGCCGACTGGGTTATACTGCAAGACCCTGACTCAAAACTCAGAAAGTCAGCCATGCTGGCCCATGCTTGTGATCTCAGCATTCAGAACTACCAAGACCGCCTCCAAATACATAGTCCGATCTCTCCTACTCTGCTGTCAGCCCTGTTGATCAGCTATGCATGGTCCAGAATGGCAGTTAGTGTGTGCTGGAAGCACATGTGAGGCTCTTCGGTACCTGGCTCTGCACGCCGTGTGTTTTATGTGTGTGTGTGTGTGTGTGTGTGTGTGTCACACACGCGTGGGCGCACACACACATGCGCAGCTAGCTGTGCATGCCACTGCTGCCTCCATTATGCTTTCACTACAGATGCACATTTGCACTTGCTGGTTTATGAACAAAGACTCCATTACCTTGGGACAGAGTTGTACAAGTGTGCCTTCTAAGCAGATAACTATGGTACGCTTGGCCGTACAGCAGCTGCTAATTTGTTTTCCAGCAAAGAGAAAACATCCCATGTTTCCAATTATGAAAACCCTCCTGCTGCAGTTGTCCCTCTTGCTCACTAATACCAATGCTTTCTGCCTCACCTCCAGCCTCTCAGTAGCTGCAGCGGTCTCCTGCTTTCCCACGATGCACGTCCATGAAGGCTAGTGAAATTCAGTATCTTTTCATGTTACCTGCCATTCATGTGCCTTCTTTTATAGTTTCTTTTTAAATTATCTGTCCACACATTTGGGTATGTATGTAGGTACATAGGGACAGAGGGCAACCCCAGGTGGGCTCCCCACTCACCCCTCCTCTGTGAGGCAGGGTCTCTCTACAGCAGGTTCGCCTGGCTGGCCCCGCCTGTTTCAGCTTCACCAGCACTGGGATTACGAGCACCAGCAAACACATTTGGCTACTGCCTTTCTCCCAGAAGTTCTAGGGATTGAATTTAGGTCCTTAGGCTTGCACAGCAAACATTTCACTATCTCCCCTGTTCCTGTGTACCCATTAAAAAACAAAACTGAGTTATTACTGAATTCTAGAGCTTTGAATATTGATAAATTTTGATGCACAGAGCTTTGCACCATTAGCTCTGTTCCACTACAACCTGAGATAAACGATCAGTTGATGGCATCCCATTCAGGCAGGTGGTTAAGACAGCATGTCACCACAGTCACCACAGAAGCACGTAGAAGAGAGGAGCCCTAGGAGAGGTAGCACACACCTGTAATGGCAGCACTAGGGAGGCAGAGGCAGGATGATCTCTGAGTTTAAGACCAATCTGATCTACAAAATGAGTTCCTGGGCAGCCAGGGCTGCACAGACATACCCTGTCTCAAAAAACAAACTGGCTGGGTGTGGTGGTGCACGTCTTTAATCCCAGCACTCAGGAGGCAGAGGCAGGCAGATCGCTGTGAGTTCGAGACCAGCCTGGTCTACAAAGCAAATCCAGGACAGCCAAGGCTACACAGAGAAACCCTGTCTCAAAAAATCCAACCAAAGAAACAAACAATCCAAGGCCATAGGCAGGTTTACTTATACCCAAGTGGTTTGTCTTTCATTGGTTGGTTAGTTTTGGATTGGTTTGGTTTGTTGTTTTGAGATAAGGCCTTTCTATGTAGCCCTGGCTGTTCTGGAACTCTTTGTAGATCAGGCTGTCCTTGAGCTCACAGAGATCTGCCTGCTTCTGCCTCCCGAGTGCTGGAATTAAAGGTGTGTCCCCCCACAACCAGGTGTCTTCTTCAAATTAATAGCAGGGTTCATTATGGCATTCTCACATGTGCTGTTGGACCCTGCTCGTCTCCCACTCCTCCACACTGTACACTACCCTGTGTCTCCCCCATTGTTGTCCTCCCTCACACTGTACACTACCCTGTGTCTCCCCATTGTTGTCCTCCCTCACACTGTACACTACCCTGCGTCTCCCCATTGCTAGCCTCCCTCACACTGTACACTACCCTGTGTCTCCCCCATTGCTGTCCTCCCTCACACTGTACACTACCCTGTGTCTCCCCCATTGCTAGCCTCCCTCACACTGTACACTACCCTGTGTCTCCCCATTGCTGGCCTCCCTCACACTGTACACTACCCTGCGTCTCCCATATTGTTGTCCTCCCTCACACTGTACACTACCCTGTGTCTCCCCATTGCTGGCCTCCCTCACACTGTACACTACCCTGTGTCTCCCCATTGCTGGCCTCCCTCACACTGTACACTACCCTGCGTCTCCCCATTGTTGTCCTCCCTCACACTGTACACTACCCTGTGTCTCCCCATTGCTGGCCTCCCTCACACTGTACACTACCCTGTGTCTCCCCCATTGTTGTCCTCCCTCACACTGTACACTACCCTGTGTCTCCCCCATTGTTGTCCTCCCTCACACTGTACACTACCCTGTGTCTCCCCATTGCTAGCCTCCCTCACACTGTACACTACCCTGTGTCTCCCCATTGCTGGCCTCCCTCACACTGTACACTACCCTGTGTCTCCCCATTGTTGTCCTCCCTCACACTGTACACTACCCTGTGTCTCCCCATTGCTAGCCTCCCTCACACTGTACACTACCCTGTGTCTCCCCATTGCTGGCCTCCCTCACACTGTACACTACCCTGCGTCTCCCCCATTGTTGTCCTCCCTCACACTGTACACTACCCTGCGTCTCCCCATTGTTGTCCTCCCTCACACTGTACACTACCCTGTGTCTCCCCATTGTTGTCCTCCCTCACACTGTACACTACCCTGCGTCTCCCCATTGCTAGCCTCCCTCACACTGTACACTACCCTGTGTCTCCCCATTGCTGGCCTCCCTCACACTGTACACTACCCTGTGTCTCCCCCATTGTTGTCCTCCCTCACACTGTACACTACCCTGTGTCTCCCCCATTGTTGTCTTCCCTCACACTGTACACTACCCTGTGTCTCCCCCATGGCTGGCCTCCCTCACACTGTACACTACCCTGTGTCTCCCCCATTGCTGGCCTCCCTCACACTGTACACTACCCTGTGTCTCCCCCATTGTTGTCCTCCCTCACACTGTACACTACCCTGTGTCTCCCCCATTGCTGGCCTCCCTCACACTGTACACTACCCTGTGTCTCCCCATTGTTGTCCTCCCTCACACTGTACACTACCCTGTGTCTCCCCATTGTTGTCCTCCCTCACACTGTACACTACCCTGTGTCTCCCCCATTGCTGGCCTCCCTCACACTGTACACTACCCTGCGTCTCCCCATTGTTGTCCTCCCTCACACTGTACACTACCCTGTGTCTCCCCATTGTTGTCCTCCCTCACACTGTACACTACCCTGCGTCTCCCCATTGTTGTCCTCCCTCACACTGTACACTACCCTGTGTCTCCCCATTGTTGTCCTCCCTCACACTGTACACTACCCTGCGTCTCCCCATTGCTGGCCTCCCTCACACTGTACACTACCCTGTGTCTCCCCCATTGCTGTCCTCCCTCACACTGTACACTACCCTGTGTCTCCCCCATTGCTGCCTCCCTCACACTGTACACTACCCTGCGTCTCCCCCATGTTGTCCTCCCTCACACTGTACACTACCCTGTGTCTCCCCATTGCTGGCCTCCTCACACTGTACACTACCCTGTGTCTCCCCATTGCTGGCCTCCCTCACACTGTACACTACCCTGTGTCTCCCCATTGTTGTCCTCCCTCACACTGTACACTACCCTGTGTCTCCCCATTGTTGTCCTCCCTCACACTGTACACTACCCTGTGTCTCCCCATTGCTAGCCTCCCTCACACTGTACACTACCCTGTGTCTCCCCATTGCTGGCCTCCCTCACACTGTACACTACCCTGTGTCTCCCCCATTGTTGTCCTCCCTCACACTGTACACTACCCTGTGTCTCCCCCATTGTTGTCCTCCCTCACACTGTACACTACCCTGTGTCTCCCCATTGCTAGCCTCCCTCACACTGTACACTACCCTGTGTCTCCCCATTGCTGGCCTCCCTCACACTGTACACTACCCTGTGTCTCCCCATTGCTAGCCTCCCTCACACTGTACACTACCCTGTGTCTCCCCATTGCTGGCCTCCCTCACACTGTACACTACCCTGTGTCTCCCCATTGTTGTCCTCCCTCACACTGTACACTACCCTGGTGTCTCCCCATTGTTGTCCTCCCTCACACTGTACACTACCCTGTGTCTCCCCCATTGCTGGCCTCCCTCACACTGTACACTACCCTGCGTCTCCCCATTGTTGTCCTCCCTCACACTGTACACTACCCTGCGTCTCCCCCATTGTTGTCCTCCCTCACACTGTACACTACCCTGCGTCTCCCCATTGTTGTCCTCCCTCACACTGTACACTACCCTGTGTCTCCCCATTGTTGTCCCCCCTCACACTGTACACTACCCTGCGTCTCCCCATTGCTAGCCTCCCTCACACTGTACACTACCCTGTGTCTCCCCATTGCTGGCCTCCCTCACACTGTACACTACCCTGTGTCTCCCCCATGTTGTCCTCCCTCACACTGTACACTACCCTGTGTCTCCCCCATTGCTGGCCTCCCTCACACTGTACACTACCCTGTGTCTCCCCCATTGCTGGCCTCCCTCACACTGTACACTACCCTGTGTCTCCCCCATTGCTGGCCTCCCTCACACTGTACACTACCCTGTGTCTCCCCCATTGTTGTCCTCCCTCACACTGTACACTACCCTGTGTCTCCCCCATTGCTGGCCTCCCTCACACTGTACACTACCCTGCGTCTCCCCATTGTTGTCCTCCCTCACACTGTACACTACCCTGTGTCTCCCCATTGTTGTCCTCCCTCACACTGTACACTACCCTGTGTCTCCCCCATTGCTGGCCTCCCTCACACTGTACACTACCCTGCGTCTCCCCATTGTTGTCCTCCCTCACACTGTACACTACCCTGTGTCTCCCCATTGTTGTCCTCCCTCACACTGTACACTACCCTGTGTCTCCCCCATTGTTGTCCTCCCTCACACTGTACACTACCCTGCGTCTCCCCATTGTTGTCCTCCCTCACACTGTACACTACCCTGCATCTCCCCATTGTTGTCCTCCCTCACACTGTACACTACCCTGTGTCTCCCCATTGTTGTCCTCCCTCACACTGTACACTACCCTGCGTCTCCCCATTGCTAGCCTCCCTCACACTGTACACTACCCTGCGTCTCCCCCATTGCTGTCCTCCCTCACACTGTACACTACCCTGTGTCTCCCCCATTGCTGGCCTCCCTCACACTGTACACTACCCTGCGTCTCCCCCATTGTTGTCCTCCCTCACACTGTACACTACCCTGTGTCTCCCCATTGTTGTCCTCCCTCACACTGTACACTACCCTGTGTCTCCCCATTGCTGGCCTCCCTCACACTGTACACTACCCTGCGTCTCCCCATTGTTGTCCTCCCTCACACTGTACACTACCCTGTGTCTCCCCATTGTTGTCCTCCCTCACACTGTACACTACCCTGTGTCTCCCCATTGCTAGCCTCCCTCACACTGTACACTACCCTGTGTCTCCCCATTGCTGGCCTCCCTCACACTGTACACTACCCTGTGTCTCCCCCATTGTTGTCCTCCCTCACACTGTACACTACCCTGTGTCTCCCCCATGTTGTCCTCCCTCACACTGTACACTACCCTGTGTCTCCCCATTGCTAGCCTCCCTCACACTGTTACACTACCCTGTGTCTCCCCATTGCTGGCCTCCCTCACACTGTACACTACCCTGTGTCTCCCCATGCTAGCCTCCCTCACACTGTACCACTACCCTGTGTCTCCCCATTGCTGGCCTCCCTCACACTGTACACTACCCTGTGTCTCCCCATTGTTGTCCTCCCTCACACTGTACACTTCCCTGTCTCCCCATTGTTGTCCTCCCTCACACTGTACACTACCCTGTGTCTCCCCCATTGCTGGCCTCCCTCACATGTACACTACCCTGCGTTCCCCATTGTTGTCCTCCCTCACACTGTACAGTACCCTGTGTCTCCCCCATTGTTGTCCTCCCTCACACTGTACACTACCCTGTGTCTCCCCCATTGTTGTCTTCCCTCACACTGTACACTACCCTGTGTCTCCCCCATGGCTGGCCTCCCTCACACTGTACACTACCCTGTGTCTCCCCCATTGCTGGCTCCCTCACTGTACACTACCCTGTGTCTCCCCCATTGTTGTCCTCCATCACATGTTACTACCCTGTGTCTCCCATTGCTGGCCTCCCTCACCCTGTACACTACCCTGCGTCTCCCCATTGTTGTCCTCCCATCAACTGTACACTACCCTGTGTCTCCCCATTGTTGTCCTCCCTCACACTGTACACTACCCTGTGTCTCCCCCATTGTTGTCCTCCCTCACACTGTACACTACCCTGCGTCTCCCCATTGTTGTCCTCCCTCACACTGTACACTACCCTGTGTCTCCCCATTGTTGTCCTCCCTCACACTGTACACTACCCTGTGTCTCCCCATTGTTGTCCTCCCTCACACTGTACACTACCCTGTGTCTCCCCATTGCTGGCCTCCTTCCTGCAGTCCCTCTTGTTTTCAAATCACACTCATATCTGAGTGTATGCAAATTGAATCTAAATTCCACAATAAAAACACATTCCTGTGTCCTCTTCAGGCTTCTTCCTCCCTGATGAGCAGTGCCCCTTCCAGTTGTGGTGTCATACATATGTGTGACAGACGCGCGCACACACGCACACACACATTTATTTTTTTAGGTTTAGGAGGGGAGTGGTGTGGAGACAGGGTTTCATGTGGCTCAGACTGGCCTTGAACTGCTCGTCTTGATGCCCCCTTCCTTTCTAAGAACTAGGATTTCAGACACAAGCCCCTCGGCTGACCTTATTTTTCTAAGTATGCTTATATTGTGTAGCTGTGTGTGCACTTATGTGCTTGGTGGTCAGCGGACAACTAGTTCCAGCTCTCCCCACCATGTGCTGTCAGACACCGTTACCCACTCAGCCATCTTGCCGATCACTAATCCTTGTTTTCTTAATGGAGGCTTTGAAAAGATATGTCCAATTGTGCCAATGTCCAATCTATTGGCTTTATTTTTTTTTTTCTCTTTTGCTGTGCCACATAAAGACTTGGTTGCCACAAATCCAAATATCACCCTGTTTAGAATTTAACTCCCTGACCCTACATGTAGTTTTCATCTACCTTAGAAATTTTTTAGCTGCTGTTTCCTTCAAACTTGTGTCTGTTCCCTTTCCTCTGAGACGAAGTCCTGTTAGAGCCCTGACCCTGAGCCCCAGCCCCTCAACTCTGCACACTGCTCTCAGCTGTTCTTGGCACACTCGTCTCACTCTGTCTTCTACTTCACTGGCGTTACCTTCTTTTTTTAGAGACTTACTGTGTGTGAGTGCCTGCGTGTGCGCGCCTGTGTGTGCGCATGTTTGTGTGCATGTGTGTGCACACGCCCTCAGATGATGCCCTGAACCAGTTACGGATGGCTGTGTGGACTCCATGTCAGCGCTGGGAAGTGAACCCAGGATTTCCCTGCTCTTCCTGACTTCTCGCTGGTCTCTATCTCGTCTGCCCGTCTTCTCATGCAGTTACATTTTTACTGCAGATACACTTTCCAGCTTCAAGTTCCATCTTTAACATTTTTCTACTTACTTGCTCTTTATGATGCTTTCTATTAAATCACTGATCATATTTCTAATTCATCATGTTACACTATTGATTACTGTATTTTATCTTCCTTTTGAGACTGTTGGAGGGCTGAACAGATGGCTCAGTGGGTGAAATCACGTAACATCAATCTTGACAACCAAGTTCTATCCTTTAGGACCCACATGGCGGATGGAGGGCTGTCTCATGCAAGCTGTTCTGACTTCCACACATGCTCATGCACGCATGTGTGAACACATACACATCATATAATTTTTTTAATGTTGGAGATAGGATCTTACTATATAACCCTAGCTGGAGCTTGTTATGTAGACCAAACTGGCTTCAAATTCAGACACCAGCTTTCCCAACTGCTGAAATCAAAGGCATGTACCACCAAGCCCAGCCTTTTTTTTTTTTAAAGACAACGTTATGCTTCGTTCTTGAGGCACTTTTTTTCTGGAATTTGTTTTCCTTTTAAGGGCATTTTACTGGAACAGGAACATAGCTCAGGGACCAACCACTTACCCAGAAATCTCTCAGGTCTGGATTCAAGAAAAGACAGAGGAGGAGAAGAGGGGGTTGGGGACGGGGTGGGGAATAGGGAACAGGGGCGGTGTGGGGGGATAGGGAACAGGGGCGGGGTGGGGGATAGGGAACAGGGGCGGGGGGGGGGGGTTGTTGCTACTGCGCTGGCAATTTTTCAGGTTACAGCTGTCTGCTCATTCTTTGCTTAGTCTCCCATTAAGAACCCTACAGAGAGGTCGGACATGGTGGCCCAGCATTCAGGAGGCAGAGGCAGGCGGATCACCGTGAGTTCAAGGCCAGCCTAGTCTACAAAGTGAGTCCAGGACAGCCAAGGCTACACAGAGAAACCCTGTCTCAAAAAAACAAAACAAAACAAAACAAAGGCCAGACAGAGGCTGCTGCTATCTCTCTCTGTCAACACAGGATTTAAGTAGATAAGCCTCCCCTAGCCTAACCTCAGCTAGAGCAACTTGTATCTGCAGCAACGGAGAGAGCCGGAAGGATCACAGAGCTCGCTCTGTCCCTCTCTGGCTCCAGCACTGCCTGTTACCCACGGCCTAGAAGCAGGTCCTCCCTCTAGCTTGACTATACTTCTAGTTGTCTGTGGTGGGAAAGTGAGCCCATTTTAGCCAGAAGCCGGTCTCTGGTTTTGCTGTACACATTAGTCACAACCTTTGGTATATTATCTAATATATTTATTTCTGTGTGGAAATTCAGCCATATTCTTAAGCCTCCCTCCTTTCTCAGTCTTGTGTTTTACATTTAGCTTAAAATTTAAAAAAGAAATAGGATAAAAGACAATGAGCACCAGAAATGTCCTAAGATAGGCAGAAAAAAATGAAGCAATACCAACATGGATTATTTTGATAATAATGGGAAAGATGCTAATTTTTATTGCATTATTTGTACATTATTGACAAGCTGTCTTGATTAGCAAACTATAAGTTCATTCAAAGGAGCTAATGAAGTTATAACAACTTGTCATCATTGACCAGAATAATCTAAAGCCAGGCATGATGGCACATGCCTATAATTCCAAAAGTTCAAGGCCAGCCTGGCTACAGTACTGATCAGATTTTTGTCAACCTGACACAAAGCTAGGGCCATTTGGGAAGAGGAAGGAAGCCTCAGTAGAGAAAAATACCGCCTTCAAGTTGGAGGAACAGTGTCTTGATTAATGGCAAAGTGCCTCCATGGGGCTGATGGTCCTGGGTTGTGTTTAAAAAGCAGCGTGAGGGAGCTGGAGAGATGGCTTAGCACTGGCTGCTCTTCCAGAGGTCCTAAGTTCAATTCCTAGCAACCACATGGTGGCTCACAACCATCTGTAACAGAATGTGAATCCCTCTTCTGGTGTGCATGAAGACAGAACACAGAATACTTAAAAAATATTGAAAACAACAACACCAGCAAAGCAGCATGAGCAAGCCCTGAGGAACAAGGCTGCACGCAGCACTCCTCCATTCCTTCATCTGTAGTTCCTGCCCTGGCTTGCTTCTCAGGACTGCAGCCTATACCCTTTCCTCGCCAAGTTGTTTTGGTCAGTTTATCACAGTAACAGAAACCTAACCAAGACAGCTACATAGCAAAACTGATTTCAAACTCTTAATATCTCACATAGTGATGCTTTAGACAGACTGTATCTAAGCACACACTGTTACTATTTACACCTCCCACTCCCACCGCCAGGTCTCCCTATACTTCCCATACGGATCTTAAAATGTAAAATGCCTGGGCTCAAGCAGACGCTCCACCTCAGCTTCCCAGGTAGCTGGGAATAAGGTGTGGACCACCCAATCTGGCTCTGCTCTGTGTGTGTGTGTGTGTGTGTGTGTGTGTGTGTGTGTGTGTGTGTGTGTGAGAGAGAGAGAGAGAGAGAGAGAGAGAGAGAGAGAGAGAGAGTGTGTGTGTGTGTGTGCAGATCACACTTAGGGCCTCACATGTGCTAGCCATGCACTCTAGCACCAGCTACATTCCCAGCCTACCAGCTGTCTTTACCTTTAAAGACCAGAAACATGCCCCTGTCACAACAGTTGAAGAAGTTGAAAAGTTCAAACTAAACAGCATCACAACAAAGAAAACTGAGAGCCTGGCAAATGGCCCAGCAGTAAAGACACTAGATCCCCAGAACCAATGTAAAGGTGGAAGGGAGGAAACAGACTCCACAAAGCTGTCCTCCGGCCTCACAAATGCCCTGTGGGAAGCACGCACCGGCGCAGAGGTAAAGGGAAGAAGGAGGATGGAGAGAGAGAGTCAGGACTCCACCCCTGGAGATAATGCAACAGGAAAGGCACAGCTACATTAGGCTAGTATTACAACAGCTGCATGTGCCGCACGAGATCAAAGCTGGCCTACAGCAGCTTCATCCCAATGTGAGTCACAACTCAAGGAGACTCTAACCAGCTCCAGGAAGCACAAGCACCGCAAGGACCGCATAACGTCATGGAAGCTAATCTCAGTTCTGCTCATCACTGCACATAAAAGGGAAGGAGGGGACCAGTGAGACAGATGGTAGCTGCTGAGTTCTATCTCCCTGTGGAAGGGGAGTCAACTCTTGCTCACATGCACACCATGGCATACATGCATTCAACACACACATCATGAACACAGTAATAATAAACTAAAGTAAATAATTTAAAAATTAATTTTAAAAAATCCTACAAACAAATCAGATTATCAGATGTCAGAACCACTGTATCAAAAAAAAAAAAAAAAAAAGGTATTCCCATGATGACAGAGTGAGTTTAATGCTATAAGAGATAGAAAATTATGTAATAAAAGAAAGCTGGGCATAGTGGCGCACACCTTTAATCCCAGCACTTGGGAAGCAGAGGCAGGCAGATGACTCAGTTTGAAGCCTGCTGGTTTAAATAGTGAGTTCCAGGACAGTCAGAGCTACAAAGATAAACGGTGTCTCCAAAAGAAAAGTAAAAAGTTTTAGCTAGGCTGTGACAGCACAGGCCTTTAATGCCAGCACTTCAGGAGGCAGAGGCAGGTGGATCTCTGTAAATTTGAGGCCAGCCTGGTCTACAAAGTGAGTTCCAGGATTGCCAGCAATACACACAGAGAAACCCTGTCTCCCAAAAAACAAAAGCAAAATCACCAATGCGCATAAAATAAAAATAAATAAATATAATAGGTTTGTGTGTGCGTGTGTGCATGCACGAGTGCGTGCATAGTCATGCGTATCAGGTGTGATGGTACATGCCTATAATCTCAGCACTAGAGAAGCTGAAGCAGAAGGATCTAGAACTCAGGCCTGGGCAACACAGTGAGTGCCTGTCTTGAATGTGTGTGTGTGCACTGGGGGGGGGGGGGGATAGATGAATTTAACAGGGACAGAATATAAACCACTTTGCACGTCGTATGTACAAGCTACAGACAGCTTTGTGCCCACACTGTTTTCTCTCCAGGTAACAGAAAGCTGAGTAACTCATTACACACATGCACCGAGTTCTGGCACCCACTTGGAATGAAATTTGAATCTGCCCATCATGCTTAGCTGCATTTTTTCCTGCCTTATCCTGACAGCCTTCCTGTATCCTCCTTTTCCACCTTAACCTCAAGCCTGCCCTTAGTTCCCTTTCCCAGTCTGCCTCTACTCAGTCCACACTGCACAAAGTACTCTCTGACTATAAACCCATCCAAGCCATTTTCTCGACCAAGCCATCTACCCACCAAATGCGTCAACATCCACCCAAGCACATCTGTCTCAATCCATGTCCACTGGGCCCAAGTAAACACTCTAACGGCACTAAGGCAGACAGGGATCTTACGTCTAGTGTCTTATTAACTAGTAATTTTTTTCAATTTAAGATCTTATTCATCTCAAGTCCCTAGAACTATGGTTGCCTCTGGGAAGCAAAACAAATGTAATGTAGTCCTGTCATCAAGGAACTTCCAAAGATGGCCACAGAGATCTACAAAAAGGCAGGCAAATGTATGTAGGTAAAGAGACACAGTATGAGGGGCAGGCCCGTGCAGGGGCCAAGACAGGAGAACCACCTCAATACAATGCATTAGCAGCACACAGGCACAAAGCAAATGCAAAGGAAAGCCTGGGTCCAAAGCTCTGATACTGTTTAATTATCTGTGTTTAATTACATCTCTTACCTATGGCAATTTGAAGGATAGAATTATTCTACCACACTGATTTAAATGCACAGATCGGCTAGCGCTGCTTCAGTGAATGCAGTAGAAGATAAAGCTCCATCAGGAGCAACTACAAAACACAGGACAGCACCCAGGAAGTACCCCAGCCCTGAGCTGAGTGCTTTCAAGAAACCAACACTGTAGTCCAGTTGCGGTGCATGGACCTATAGTCCCAGCACTTGGCAAACAGAGGCAGCAAGTTTGAGGGCAGCCTGAAAGACAATCACAAGGCCCAGGGCAGCCAGAAGGATACACAGTAAGACCTTGTCTTAAAAGGCAGGCAGGCAGGCAGGCAGGCAGGCAGGCAGGCCACTTTACTCTGCAACGCACTCATCTCTAAAGTAACTGAATCCATGTGAACTAAGGCTGGAAAATGGTCTAGATGCACAATGACGTCCTTTTTGGCCCTTGAAATTACCATCCGCCTTCCAGGTCCAAGGACTCACATCTGGAGGAGCCGTGACACGTCTCAGTGGGGAGGGCACCTGACACCAAGCCTGAACCCAACTCCCAGGACCTACATGGTGGAGAGGACTGAACCCACACATTTAAGTTGTATGATGACCTACACAAGAGCACTGTGGCACATGCACACACAGGCACACATACACACTAAATACACATCTTTAAAAGTCAGGCACTACTGTGAGGACATATGTGGCGGTGGTGAATCTGTGTAGATTCTTTCCTTCTCATTCTTCCCTAAAGCAGAACAACTATTCACACACATGCTCGTCGCCTCAGGTCAACACTGAGATGGTTTAGAGTGCACGGGGCATGTGTGTAGCTACATGGAGACCCTCGGCCACTTGATAGAGAACACTGAGGCATCTTTGATTTTGACATCATCAGGAAAGAGGGGAGATGCTGAAGGAAGTCCTTGGACACTAAAGACAACCAAGCTTGCTACAGCAGCTTATTCCATCAGGCACAGAAAAAAGTGTGCTGAGGTGACAGTGGGCAGCCCTCCAAATAGCACTCCCACCTTTACAGAGGTGACCGAGATGAGACAGTTATCACAAGCCACTTGTTTTAAAGCTGTCACATCTTGCCACCACAACATCATTAGTACTATACAGATAAATGTCACCCTTCACAGCGGAAGCATCTCAGTTATGGCTGTGGGAGGGGCCTACTCCTAGTTTGTTTGTTTCTAGCAACTAAAGGAAGAACTTTAGTTTCACTATTTCCAGGATTCATATGAGATCTTAGAATTGTCAGACCATAGATCATCAATAAATACATCTTAATTTTTTCAAGTTATTTTTTTTCCCTTTTGTTTTTTTTTGTTGTTGTTGTTTGGTTTTTTCAAGATAGGGTATCTCTGTGTAGCCAGGGCTATCCTGAACTCACTTTGTAGACCAGGCTGGCCTTGAACTCACAGAGGTCCACCTGCTTCTGCCTTTCCAAGTGCTGGTATTACAGGCATGCGCCACAGCTTCAAGTTTTATTTTTAAGTGAAACAATATTTATTAAAGTATCTTCAGTATATTTAAATGAAAGAAAATAATCATTAATCAGCTTAGTTCATAAATGGCTGTATCGGTCACCCCAGTTGTCAAGAAATAGATTTCTAAAGAGAGCCTGCTTTCATGCAGGTGCCTATCAAACACGTGGGAAGAAGCAAATGGTACTGTAGCTACCAAGTGCACTAACGTCTCCAATGTACTCAAAACCCACTCCTTGGAGCTGGGGAAGATAGCTTTGTTGGCATGGTGCTCACCCAGGAAGCCTGAAGCCTTGCGTTCTATCCCCAACACCACGTAAACTGTGGGTAGGGGTACTTACCTGTATTCCTAGTGCTTGGGAGATAAGGGCTGGAAGATCCAAAGTTCAAGCCATCCTTGGTTTACAGTTCTAGATGAGGCCAGCCTAGGTTACATAAGACTCTTTCAAGAAGAACAGGGCTGGAGAGATGGCTCAGCAGTTAAGAGCACTGGCTGCTCTTCCAGGGGTCCTGAGTTCAATTCCCAGCAACCACATGGTGGCTCACAACCATCTATAATGTGATCTGATGCCTCTTCTGGCCTGCAGGTGAACACGCAGATACAGCACTCGCATACATTAAATAAATCTTTACAAAAAGAAAAAAGAGGCGGGTGGTGGTGGCACACACCTTTAATCCCAGCACTTGGGAGGCAGAGGCAGGTGGATCTCTGAGTTCGAGGCCAGCCAGGTCTACAACATGAGTCTAAGACAGCCAAGGCTACACAGAGAAACCCTGTGTCATAAAATTAAAAAAAGAAGAAAAAAAAAAGAAAGAATAAAAGCACATCGCTATACAAACTATAATATTGGAAAGTACCTAGTAATGTCTGGTAAAGCTATTATACTTGAATTGGCATACTGGCCAACATCTGCAGTATGTCTGTCACTGAGAGCCATAAGCTAGAACTCTCTCAGCCTGGGAAGGTGGCTTGCCTTTGGAGTCTCGGCATCTAGGAGGCAGAAGGTAGAGTGTGAAGCTAGCTTGGACTTTACAGGGAGCACCAGACAGTGTGAAACCCTAGTTCACAAAACAAAAATCGTAGGGCCAAGGAGATGGCTCAGTGGGTAAGAGCCCTCACTGTACAGCTTGGTGATCCAAGTTCTATCCCAGAACCTAAGTAAAAAGACAGCTTGGGTGGCACACAACTGTAATCCCAGCATGTCATATATAGATGAGAAGCAGAGAGAGGAGAAGCGACTCCTCCAAGTTGTCTTCTGACCTCCACAAAAACCTCATAACCCCCTGCGCCCAGCTGTAATGCCAACTTTCTTTGGAGATGGTCCTTTACAATCCTGACTGGATCACAATGCACTCTGATGTAAGAGGATCTCTCCGATAGAACACATTCGAGTCTGAAATTCAAGTTAAAGGCTTAAAAGCGTGGCTAGGGATATGGCTAAGCTGTAAAGTGCTGGGATTAAAGGCATGTGCCACCACGCCTGGCTTCATCTGAGTCTTTTACTGCTCCAAGGACAACACATATTGAATCATGAGTAATAAAAAGCACTTCAGAGGCTGGAGAGATGGCTCAGAGGTTAAGAGCAACATCTGCTCTTCCAAAGGTCCCGAGTTCAATTCCCAGCAACCACATGGTGGCTTACAACCACCTGTAATGAGATCTGGTACCTTCTTGTGGTGGGCAGGCACACATGTGGACAGAATACTGTATAAATAATAAAATAAATCTTAAAAAAAAAGAAAAGTACTTCAATCTGCTAAACAATTTGGTGCTAAATTCCTTTAGAGCAGAGCACAGTTAATGAAGATATAAATATGTCCGATAACATAGCTATTAACTACACTTTCTGGGCCTGGCAGAAACCTATTTAAGTTTTTCATACAATTAATTAGAAATATTAATACATACTTTTTGCAGTTAATAGTTAAGATCCATTAAACAAAAACTGAATTCAAAGAAGTATCACTCTTATTTTCCGTGTCTTCAACACTGAGTATTTGCCCAAGTATGTATTGATAACACACGCTTGCCTGTCTCCTTGAGAAATCCAGTTGTCCCAGTGTGAGGATTTCTATTCAGAACTTGGTGGGTGAGTCTAACTATGGGACAGGCCTGCCTAAAACGCCACAAGCATACGGCTCAGAAGCACTGAACTAGTCCAAGCTGAATGGTGAAGTTAACAGGACAGGGGCTGTGTCAGCAGTAAGAGCACTTCCTGCTTTTGCAGAACCAGGTTCAGTTCCTAACACTCGCCTGGTGGCTCACAACCACCAGTAACTCCCGTTCCAGGGGGCTCCAATACCCTTTTCTGGCTTCCACAGGCACCAGGCAAATGTGGTATATAAAACATTTGGGCATGGTGGTGCACTTGGGAGGTAACGGCAGGTGGATCTCTGTGAGTTTGAGGCCAGCCTGGTCTACAAAGAGAGTTCCAGGACAGCCAAGGCTAGACAGAGACACCCTGTCTCAAAAAACCAAAAATCAAAACCATACATGCAGACAAAACATTCATACACATAAATAACTTATTTTTAGAAGTTAATATACCACTTAGCTTATAAGCTTATAAATAACTTCCTATTCATTCAATCTGCTTTAAGCGCTTAGGAAATGCCTGCCTCCTCCCCCTCCCCTACATGTTTCAGACACTTTAGTCCCTTTGCCTCCCAAGAGCTGAGATTAAAGGACTGCATTACAACCGGCGTCAGCCTCTTTCTAAAGAATGCCAGTTTTAAATCGGGTGTGGTGGCGCACGCCTTTAATCCCAGCACTCGGGAGGCAGAGGCAGGCGGATCGCTGTGAGTTCAAGGCCAGCCTGGTCTACAAAGTGAGTCTAGGACAACCGAGGCTACACAGGGAAACCCTGTCTCGAAAAACCAAAAAAAAGAATGCCAGTTTTGCACCAACCCAACGTTCTACGATCAAATGCACATGTTTTTCACTTTAGATCCACAGCTAATGAACATCTTCTGTAACATCAGCACCTCTCCTCCACTGACTACTTGACTCAGTTCGTCACCTGATAAATGTATGGCACATGTGCACAACAGAATATTGTTACAAATCCATTCCCACTGGAGAATGCTGAATACTAATCCGGATCGACGGTGAAAGATGAGCCCAGCGATGCATGTCTGCAACACTGATACTCGAGAGGCAGAGGCAGGGGGATCAGGACTTCAGGGCTGCCCTTGGCCATGTGTGACCTTACCTCAAAACAAAAAGAAAAAAAAATCTCAGACCACCTTGGTTTAAGGCCTCAGCTCTTTCCAAGAACATCACACTAATGCTGACTTAAAAATATTGATGATAGCAAGGCATGGTGCTGCAAACCTTTAGTTCCAGCTCTCAGAGGCAAAGGCAGGCAGATCTCTGAGAGTTTGAAGCCAGCCTGGTCTACAAAATGAAATTTCATGACAGCTAGGGACCCTGTCTCAAGAGGGGGAAAAAAAAAAAATTGATGAAATGGAATCAAATGCAAGTATTTGCAGCTAAAATGAAATATAGCTCCACATCCAAACAGTGACAACAATGCACCCACAGACAGATTACAATCTGTACAAAGATAAACTATAAAAGGCACTGAGTCAAAACTGTTGCTATGCCTAAGCAAAATCAAGTACAAAAGAAGGGGAGAGGCTTACACCTGTGTCCCAGCACTGGGAGGCGGGAGAGAAGACCGGGTAGCCCTAGGCCAGCCTGGGCTGCAGGAGGCGTAAGAACGTGTGGACGTGGAGGCCTTTGCCAGGTTCAGTGTGGCGTGCTAGTCTAAGGGACATGTGGACGGCGGAGGCCCTTTGCCAGGTCCACTGTGGCTAGTCCTGCAGTCTTGCTCTTGACCAATGGACATTACTCCACAAGCGGCAAGAATCACAGAATCCAGTTTCTGAAGCCCACAAGTTTTAGGTTAAAAACAACAAAACTCAACTAACATAAACGAGGATGCTGAGATTTATAGACACGCTAGGCAGTGTAGGCCAGCTTGGCCTATAGAGCGAGTTCCAGGTCAGCCAGGACTATACAAAGAAACCCTGTTGTCTCAAAAAAAAAAAAAAAAAGTATGAACAGGCACACAAATACATTCACCACACGTGCCAGGACTCAAGGTGCAAAGGCAGGCAGATCTCTGAGTTCAAAGCCAGCCTCAAAGCCAGCCTGGTCTACACAATGAGTTCCAGGACAGCCAGGGAGTCCTAGTGACCCTGTCATAATAAAGTAAAATAAAGCCCTGCTGCTTTAAATGCAGTTACAGCAGCCACCTTGCTCTCAACATTCAGGATGCAGAGGACTATTTCCTGAGATCTAATCTGGTAGCTACAAAGCAACCAGAAGGGAAAAGGATCCTGTAGTTCTGAGCCGAAAACCCGAGGCTCCAACTTCAGCACAACTGTGGCTCACTTGTCGCCAAAGGGCTGTGACTGACGCCTTCAGCTCACGCTGCAGCTCCCCAGCACACAGAAGCCCACACCACACTCACAGAAACGCACTTCTGCGGTTCTCCAGAGTTTTGCTACGCAGCCCTGGCTGACCGGCAACTCATTATATATGCCAGACTGGCTCAAACTTAGGGAATTCCCCTGCCTCCACCTCCCCAGTACTAGAATTACAAGTGTGTACCACACACAGCTTATAGAAGCAGCCCCCCCCCCCCACCTCTTTCTTTCCCTGCTCCTCCTCTTGTTATTGTTATTTTCAGGCAAGGATTCTATGTGCAACCACACTGGCTGTCCTGGAACTCACTCTGTAAACCAGGCTGGCCTTGAACTCACAAAGATTCACCTACCTCTGCCTCCCAAGTGCTGGTATTAAAGGCATGTGTCACACTAGGCCCAGAAGCAGTTTCTTAAAAAAAAAAAGGGGGGGGGGATTTATTTATTTTATGTGTATGACTGCTTTATCCGCATGTACAGAGGAGGGCATCAGATCTCAGTATAGATGGCTTTAAGCCACCATGTGGTTGCTGGGAATTGAACTCAGGACCTCTGGAAGAGCAGTCAGTGCTCTTAACCGCGGAGCCACCTCTCCAGCCCTCAGAAGCAGTTTCTAAAGCGCAAACTGCAACTGCAGAATCTCTGAGGCTGTCCTAACTAGCTGAGCTTCACCAAAAGCTTTGACCCAACGGCATCACACACCTCAAAACCCTTATCCTTCCCTCTACACGTGGCCATGCTTACAACACAGGTAACAGCAAGAATTCGTCTGAGGTTAAAAACAAAAAACAAAAAAACAAAAAATGAAAGTTTCGCCGGGCATGGTGGCTCACGCCTTTAATCCCAGCACTCGGGAGGCAGAGGCAGGTGGATCCCTGTGAGTTCGAGGCCAGCCTGGTCTACAAAGTGAGTTCAGGACAGCCAAGGCTACACAGAGAGACCCTGTCTCAAAAAACAAAAAACAAAACAAAACAAAAAAAATGGAAGTTTGGCTTCTCTGCTTCTAGTCCCAAGAGTCTAAACGGGTTCCTATCTATACAATGAATAGTGTTTTCAGCTACTGTCCTTCAAAGAGCCCGGAGAACAAAAGAAAGATGAAATGGGGCAACAGACGACACCACAAAGGATAAATGAGAAAGACTACACATTTTGGCAAGAGTCTCCTCCAACTGACTTCAGGACACTCCAGCCGCCACTGTGCACTTCAGGTCTCCGCACAGCTCTGGGGTAACTACCTCGGGACAGGGCAAGTGGACTGTAACCTTTCTCTCGCTTCGCCCTGAATCCCTCCGTGCGGAGAGGGTGCCTCCAAACCCCTCAGCAGCCTGCAGGACTTGTGTCCCCCTGAGCTGGTCTCTGTGACTTTTGCCACCTTTCGTTATCTTCACAAAACTCTTTCTTCTAAGGCCACGGTCTGACTCTCTCCAGTGCCTATAACCCTCACTGGTCCTCACCTCCTGCACAGTCTGACTCCAGCTGTCCCCACACGTATGCATCTTTGCCTGCTGTCCATTCCCTGCTGCCATACCTTTCTTACTCCAGGCCCCCTGCAATTTCTAGAAATGTGTATTCTTCCTCTCATATCCAGGCCTTGGAAAACTCTGCTCCCTCAGCTTGGATTTTTTTTTTTTTTTTCACTCCAGCCTGCTCGTCCCCTTTTCACACAATCCACTTTTCAGGCCTTAGGTCAACTCACACCCTCAGCAAAGCCTTCTCTGAGTCTTCCACAAAGGTCATATTCCTGAACACCTCTGTACCACCCTATTGCTCTTTCAGAGCACATATAGCCTTGTATTAACATTTTTCTTTTTTGAGACACAGTCTCACTATTTAGCTCTGCCTAGCCTCCCAAGTGCTAGGATTCAATGTGTGTGCTGCCACACACCCCTGTCTATCATTAAAGCCTATCTCCTCCATATTTGTCTGTAAGTTCTGTGAGAGCAGAGACCCTGTCTGCTTCTCACGCCTTAGCGCCCCCATAGTATCGAGCATGCACTATGAGCAAGTACCACTAGACCTCAAAACTATTGCCACTTTCACACAGTGCAGCCTACTACAAACCTGGCCTTTGGCATCCCTAAAACATTGTCTTCTCTCTCATCTGGCCCTCAAATAATGGGGCTTTCCCCGACTAGAAAGTTCTGGATTCTCTCCAATCCCAGTGACTTGCCAAGACCTAAATTCAAGTTTTCTTTCCTCCAAGATACTTTTTTGTTTTACTTTTAATTAATGTGCATTGGTATGAAGGTGTCAGATCTTTGAGTTATAGACAGTTTTAAGCTACCATGTGGGTGCTGGGAATTGAACCCAGGTCCTTTAGAAGAGCAGGCAGTGCTCTTAACCACTGAGCCATCTCTCCAGCTCCTCCAAGATACTTTTGTCCGCTTTCTTTTTTTTACTAGTTCCGTATAACCTCATCTTTCCCCTGTGACTTATTTTACCATCATCAGTGTGAACTTCTAGGGCTGGGCTATCCACACCCCATCACTCCATTCCCAGGGCAGCACTAATTACTAACCAGACAATTCCCCCTCCCCTCCCCGCTCCCTCCCCCCACGTTACATTTTTTTTCCTCTGAAAAGAATACTAGCTTCCCTGTTGTGTCTCATAGGTGATTCAATTTGCCTTATAAGAGACTCTGCCCGCAAGTTCCTTTTCAGGGGTTTTTGCTTAGACAACCCCCCCCCCCATTCTAGTGAAATGGTTTTTGCTGCCTGTATTCCTGTTCCGTCCACTGCCTACAATGACCCTGTGTCCTCTATGACTTCTCCCCTGCCTGCAGTAGGTACCTCTTCGGCCCTGAAAACTGGCAATCCCTCTACTCATATACAGACAAGAACGCCCAGTGGAGACTGCACATACACACACCAGCCCAGATCCCCATCCGCGCCATTCTAGCACGGTCCACCCTATCACAAGTGACCAGGGCACGCTGGGACTCCCACCCAAGAAGGAGGGCCCTAGTGTATTATACTTCTTCCTTCTGCCACTGAGTTCCCCGCCAGGGACCCTTCCCCTTCCTTCTTCCAAAGACACCAACCCTAGGCCCCGAGATGCGGAGAAGCGGCGCCCAGGGCGGCTGCAGCTCCGACGCCACAGTCTAGGCCCCCGCGCCCGCCCCCATCCTTCCCCGGCGGCCACTGCAGCGCCAGGCTCCGGGCTGGACTGTCGCTCACTGACCCGGGAAGGTGTCGCAGGAGGCGGTGGCGGCGGTGGCGGCGGTGGCGGCGGCGGCAGCGGCGACAGGTGCGGAGGCAGGAAGCCTGGCAGACGTTTAACCGCTCAGCGCTCCATCCCTCCCGGACCTAAGCTCTGGCCTCTCGGCTTCCTCGACCCCTGCGCCCACAGCAAGTCACGTGCCAGCCGGAGCAATCAGCTGACCGCGGCGCACGCCGCTCCGCCTACGCGCGCGCGCAGCTGTGCGCGCAAGCCCGACGCGGCCCGGCCTCCGGGGTGGGCGGGGCTAAAAAGAGCCCCGAGCGGACTTCCGGGTGGGCGGGGCCCGCCGCTCCTCTAAGTGCACCTGCACAGGCTCGCCGGCCAGCTGGCAACATCCCCCGTCTCCCCCTTGCCCCCCCCACCCCGCTCACCCTAAAGTCGACCACCACAGGTTTCTGCGATTCAGACGCCCCCAACCTCCTGTAGCGACTTTTCCACTGCAAGTTTTGACAGTCCAGTTTTCGGGGGAAATCTTTCTAATAGTTCACTTTAGCGGAGTAACAGTTTTCATCCAATCTGGTACCACCTTGTTCCATAAAACGTTCAGGTTTAGTTATTGCACAGCGAACACTGTTGATCTGCTTTTTGGGGGGGGATTAGTCAGTGGGTGATCCCTTGTCAGGACGTCCATATCTGGTTTAGGGGCACCAAAATGGATACAGGAAGTCAAGGAAGGTTTCAGGACAGAGGCTTGGTCAGGGAAACCATCAGCCTTGGGTTCCAGAGGAGAATATACCAAGCTGTTCTCCCAAACCATGCACATCTCATTGCTTGGGAAGTTAGGTGGTACATATCTCAGAATTTTATAAACTCGGGGGTTGGAGTGTTTTCTATTTTAATCGTTTTTAACTTTACAGCTTAGCAAAGTGAAGACCCAGAGTTCATGGAGCTGTTTGCACAAAGGACTGTCCCTCCTGACACTAAGTCCCGCCTGTCCTCACTAGCGTGTGCAATAATAGATTCTCATTGTCAGCTTGACTGGCTTTAGGATTGCCGAGGAGGCAAGCCTCTGGGTGTGCTTTTGAGGGAATTTCCTGACAGGTTGAACTTAGACACTGCTGTGTATGAACAGCACCATCCTGTGGGCTGGGGGCCAACACAGAATTTTGTTTTCAAGGCCTGGGGAGATGGCTCCCAGGTTAAGAACACATACGGCTCTTGTAGAGTATCTGAATCCCGTTACCCGCACCCACACCGAGTGTCGATGACTCCAGCTACCCCCAGGGGATCCGATGGCTTCGTCTGGCCTCCTCCAGAACCTGTGATCACGTGCCCACTTGGAGAGACGAACATGCGTACACACAGTTACAAATAAAATGAATCTTAAAAAACAATAACTAGAGCTGGGCGTGGTGGCCCATGCCTTTAATGCCAGCACTGGGGTGGGGGGCAGAAGCAGGCGGATCTCTGTGTTCGAGGCCAGCCTAGTCTACACAGAGAAACCTATATCTTGGAAAAAAACAAATAATAATAATAATAATAATAAATAATAATAATAATCTAGAGAGAGAAGGTTCAGCAGGTAAAGGCATTTGCCAGAAAGGCTATGTTTTTGTTTTGTTTTGTTTGTTTTTTCGAGACAAGAGTCTCACTGTGTTAGCCTTGGCTGTCCTGGACTCGCTGTGTAGACCAGGCTGGCCTCGAACTCACAGGGATCCACCTATCTCTGCCTCCAGAGTGCTGGGATTAAAGGCATGCGCCACCACACCCTGCACCAGCAAGGCTATTGGCCTGAGTTGTATCCCCAAGACCCAAATAGTGGGAAAGAACCAACTACACAAGACAGCCTCTGATCTCCACAGGCATGCACACTGTAGCACCCACAAGTAAATAAATGTAATAAAAAGTGTTGAGTAATATTTTTAAGGAGAAAGCTAAGCCCTGACACTCATCCCCATTAGCTTCTCCACTACCAATACCATGTGACCCGCTCTCTCAGATTCCTGCCTTCAGAGCTAGAGTTACTCTTACCACCCTGCCCAAAACAGAGGACAGAAGCAAGGCAACTCAGAGCAGAAAATATTTATTTGGCCTTCCACTCTGTCACCATTACAGCAGGGAAGTGTGGCAGCAATGGGAGCAGCTGAGAGCTCACAAATCAAACCACAAGCAGGAAGCAGGAAGCAGGAAGTAGGAAGCAAACTGGAAGTGACGTGAGTCTTTGAACTCTCAGTGCCCACCTCACAATGACACATTTCCTCCAGGAAGGCCACACCTCCTAAACTTCCCCCAAACAGTCCCACCAAACAGGGACCAAGTATTCAAATGCCTAAGGCTGTGCCCATTTGTCTTTTTCAAAGCACCACAGCTTCCTTCCTTAAGCTGCTTTTGTCAAGAGCTTGGGGCAATGAGGGGAAGGGCAAAAGATACACAAAATTGTTAGCAATTAGAGTGAGGGTTAGCCTCACTCTAAAAAACCTGAACATGTGTTTCTTAAGCCTTTGAAACTGGCTTGCAAGAGCAATGCGACAGAGTTTGGAACTGTGGCCTGGAACCGCTCTCGAAGGCTGCAAGCAGAGTTTAATGAGCAATACTGAGTGGGGTGGAGAAGACCAAGATGCCCACAGACGTGTAAATGGAGTCCTGACTCACTAGGTCTCAGCCGGGAACAAAGATTCCATGGGGAACTAGGCTAGAACCCTGTGTGTCCCGTTCTGGGAAAGAACTTGGCTGCATTCTAGCTGTGTCTTGAAATTTTAAGTTTTAAAAATTTAAGGTTAAGCTCAAAAGTAATGGCCTAAGTTATTTAGCAAGGGATTTTATGACAGTGTAACACCCAGCCTGCGGAACGGTTACTGCTCACCGCTCTTAGCTCTTAATCAGAAAAAAGACATACGTGAAAAGTGCAGTTTGAGTGAGAGGTCTCGAATAAATGGCAGGCAGGGTAGACACAGAAAAAGCAGGTGTTCATGGAGAGTTCCGACTTGTGGAAACACAAATTGAAGGGACTCTGGCCAGCCTGAGCTTGGCAAGCACAGGGGGCGGGGCACCAGCAGGCCAGGCCAGCAAGGGGAGCACTGGCAGGCTAGCACAGGGAGGGGGCACTGGCAGGCCCGGACAGCGAGCGGGGGCACCGGCAGGCCAGCACAGGGAGCCGGGCATTGGCAGGCCAGGACAACAAGCAGGGCACTGGCAGGCCAGCAGAGCGAGTGGGGCACTGGCAGGCTTTGCCCATCTCCCGCATTCTCTCTGCCTTGCTAAATACTGTTAGATTATATTCCTAAGGCTACCAAGGTCTGTCTCTTACTTGACCACTTCCTCCTCCTGAGTCTGACTACCGACAACCAAAAGCCACTTTTTAAAACACCCCATCTTAATTCTGTGCTTCCCTTTGTACATTTATAAACTGCTATGTTCTTATGGGCCGTATCTGTCTCCTCTCTATACAAAGGCAGTCCTTCCTCCTCCCCTCCAGGACAAACACCCCTTCAATACCAACACCAACGCCAACACCCACACACACACACACATCTTGCCACCTTGTTACCTTCTTCTTTTCCCTCAACCTCTATCTTTGTTTCTTATTGCCAGCCCTTTGTCCCAGCATAAATAAATCTCCTTTGGGGCTGGAAAGATGGCTCAGAGGTTAAGAGCACTGGCTGCTCTTCCAAAGGTCATGAGTTCAATTCCCAGCAACCACATGGTGGCTCACAACCATCTATAATGAGATTTGGTGTCCTTTTCTGGCCTTCCCGTATACAAACAGGCAGAAGACTGTATACATAATAAATAAATCTTAAAAAAAAAAAAAAAAAAAAGATAAATTTCCTTTGTCCTGGGAACTTGTTCTTGGGGTGTCCTGGGCTGACACTGATCACTTCATAAATTAACTGGAAAGGAGAGAACTTCAGGAGAGTATTGCTGAAAGGTCCTTCCTCAAAACCAACTACTTAAAGGGCTAGAGGGATGGCTCAGTGGTTAAGAGAGTGTGTTGCTCTTCCAGAGGACTAGAGATCAGGTCACAGTCCCCATCAGACAGCTGACAAACCACTTCCAGTTCCAAGGATTCCAATGCCCTCTCCTGGCCCTCTTGGGCATGTTAGTGGGGTATTTTCTTGATTTATGATTGATGTGGGAGAGTTAGCCACTGTGCTGAGTGCCACTCTTAGGCACGCAGTTCTGGATCGTGTAAGAAAGCAAACCGAGCAAGTTATAGAGGGCAAGCCAGAGCACAGGGTTCCGCCACGGGCTCTTGTCATTCTGCCCAGTGCTGGTCTGGGCTCTGTGTCTCATCGGGGAGGTGGAAATGGGTTTCCCCCTGGGCGTCACGGTCAGCTCTTTTAGAATGAGATTGCTGGTACCAGACATCAGTGGAAACATGGGCATTCAAAATCCTGTGACGATACAGCAGTGTTGCAGCCTTCAGGCAAGCTGCAGGGGTGTGGGCAAAAGCCAGAAAAAGACCTAAAGGCAGGTCAGTGAGACAAACCCAGGGGGACAAAGGTTTGATGCTCACCAAGCTCATGGTGAGCTGAGTTCAACTCCCTAGATGCCCATAGTGGAAGGAGAAAACTGACTCCCTCAAGTTTTCCTTTGACCTCCACAGCACACATGCATGAGCATACACGTGCACACACTAAATAAGTAAATATAAAATTTAAAAAGTTAACACTACCTCTTAATTACATTAGCTAAGTATGACTGTGGTTCTGCTCCTTTCCGGGGTTCCTGGACACTCCTGCCCGGCACTGAGTCCGGAGGGAGGACACTTCTCCCTGGACCATCCAAGCACTGCCTGACTCTAGGCCAAGGCGGATGGAGCTCGGAACAGTTGCTAGAAGCCCAGAAGGTAATGGCCAACAAATGGCAGAAGCTCGCTACCTCAGCAAGTTTCAGAAGCAGCTCCTGTGGTGGCAACGGCCAACTGGCTACGATGGTTGAGACAAGAGCCTGAGGGACAGGCAAGTCTGGGGATCCAGCAATGAATTTTTCAGGAGAAGAGGGAAGCCGTTTTCCCCCCAAGTGTTACAGCTCCATAGAAACAGCCAGTCTCAGATGATCTTCGGTGGACCGGATGGTGCTTCAGAAACCTTGGGCAGTGGTAGGGGGCTCTGGGGTGACTATCTCCTATTGCTTGAGGGTGGCATGCGGTGATGCCCTATTTACATGCAGGTGTCTGATATGTGGCTGACTGCCAGCAATGACCTGGTTGGGGGAGGGGGTCAGATTTTAAGTGCTCCAAGGCAGGCACGGAAAACAGGGAGGGAACTGTCCTGCTCCTGCAGTCTCAGGATGAGATTTTGTATCTAGAGTTTGAGATTTCTGGGGTTTGAACATAGACCACCTTGCCAGTTTTATGCCAATTCCTCTGGCGGCATGGTCCACACACCCCACAACTCTTTTTTTTTTTTTTTTTTTTTATTTACAAAGGAGAGTGTCATGGTAGCCACTGCCTTCTGCACTAGGAATGGTATTGAACCAGAACCTGATTGGCAAGGATTTTGGCAATGCTATTCACCTGCTGTTCTAAGAATTGGATGAGACAGAGTGCCAGAAGGAGCAAGGCTCCAGTGGCCAGTATGGGGCCAAGAAGGTGACAATGACACCAAGCTACCAGAGGGTTGGATTACCATGGTGTAAGGGTTTGGTGAGCATAGGGTGCATGGAGATCTCACTGAAGGTTTTTTTGTTTGTTTGTTTGTTTTGGTTTTGTTTTTTTGGTTTTTTGAGACAGAGTTTCTCTGTGTAGCCTTGGCTGTCCTGGACTCACTTTGTAGACCAAGCTGGCCTCGAAGTCACAGAGCTCTGCCTGCCTCTGCCTCCCGAGTGCTGGGATTACAGGCGTGCGCGCCACCGCTCCTGGCTTCTTGTCGGAGATCTTTGAGCCTTTGCACTTCTTGTTCCACCAGCCCAAGTTCATTGACATAGAAGCAACATTCCTCCCTCAACAGAATTCAAGTGTCCCCCACCCCCACTCCACCCCACCCCAGGGAGGTGATCTGTCACTGAAGGGGCTGCAGACTGTCCATGGTAGAAGCCACTGCCTGGTCAAGTTTGTCCTGAAGTCACTGGCCAGATATTGCTCCAGCTGCTCCCATGGCGCTCTCTCTCTCTCTCTCTCTCTCTCTCTCTCTCTCTCTCTCTCTCTCTGTGTGTGTGTGTGTGTGTGTGTGTGTGTGTGTGTGTGTCTGTCTCTGTCTGTCTCTCTCTGTCTCTGTCTCTCTCTCTCTGTGTCTCTGTCTCTCTCTGTGTCTCTGTCTCTCTCTGTCTCTCTGTGTGTCTCTGTCTCTCTCTGTCTCTCTGTCTCTGTCTCTCTGTGTCTCTCCGTCTCTGTCTCTGTCTCTCTGTCTCTCTCTCTCTCCCCCCCTCTCAGCTGGAAAGCAACCAAGTTCTTCAGTCTCTTAGAAATGAACCTGGCAAAAAAAAAAAAAAAAGGATCAGCAAAAGAAAAAAAGAAAGAAAGGAAAGAAATGAACCTGGCTGAGGAACAATCATCATGGGGTGCAGAAACCTTGTAAGGGGGGTTAACTCAGCAACTGGTAGTGTTTCACACCAGAGAAGAGCAGGGGCGGGGGTGGGGGATGGGCAGTGCGTATGGGCTTGGTGACAGAGATGTTATGAAGACATATAGGATGGGATCTTGAGGAGGGCCCTCAAAGGCAAAAGAGGAGGAGTAGACTGAAGACAGGGGTGTCTTGTAACTTCTGTGTGCGGCCAGGAAAGAGATTCATGGAAAAAGCATTGGGAGGAGCTGAGGACGGTGGTCAAGGGGAGGAGGTCAGCTGCATATTGGATGTATTGTACTGAGGAGTGGGTGGCCTGGAGCTCCTTCCGAGTTTGATTTTCCTGTTGAAGAATGCTAAGGTGGGTAAAGATGGATTTGGAGGCAGGGCCAAGCTGGCAAGAGATACGTAGCTTGGCTACAGGTTGTTTGGCACAGCTATGGGAGTAGAGCTTACCCATGACTCCCACGCACCAACGTCTGTTCCAGGCATTGCTGATGGACAGCTAAGCATGAGTGTTAAGCTTGGTGAGCATGGGGAAACAGAGGAAGGGGCTGGGGACAGTAGAGATAGAATCGGGGGTGTGGGGGGGTCTCAATCTTCATCTGACATCTTTCCAGTGGGTAGTCTTAAGTTCCTGTGATTTTGTTGTGCTCATCGTAAGTCTCCCTAGCACAGACTCTCCAGTGCTGGGTGCCACGAGGGCTAGGGAGAGGCTGGGCAGTAGCAGGGTTACAATGAAGAATTATGAAAACAGCCATAAGAATAGAGGAAAGAGACATTTATAGAGGGCCAATGGCCTGGGCAGCAGCCACCAGGTCATGAATGTCCTTCCGAGAGATCTTGTTGTTCCGTCAGAGGTCGTGTCTCCTTCACCTCTTTCATCTTCTCTGACCCATCAGCAAGAGATGAGCCATCTTCTTGGTTGGGGGTGTTGTGTCAGATCATTCTAGCAGGGACCCAAACAGGCCTAGAGGCTGGTTCTGTGGGAAGACACAAACAAAACCCCTTCCGGTTGTAAGGAGGCAGTTTGGTCCCTTCCAAGTCTCATCTAAAGGGATCTCCCCATGGTACTAGGAGAGGAGGCACTATTCTTGGTGTGTGCCAATGGAGGGAGACATGAGGGTACTTGGAGCTCTTGTAAATGTTACATATATTTAGCATTGTCAGAGCCATCATTAACTGTTTGTTGGGCGTAGGTGGTTGGGGTTTTTGTTTTTTGGTTTTTTGGGTTTTTTTGTTTGTTTGTTTGTTTTTATTTTTTTTAAAGTTAGGGTTTATGGTGTTCTTTTTATTATTCCTTGGCCCTGAGTGCTTTGGGGAATCCCCGAGTGGTAAGCAGAAGGTTTTTAACTGGGAGCTAGTAAAGGCAGGGCCATTGTCATTTTTTGTTGTTGTTGGTTTATTTGTTTGTTTTGTTTTGTTTTTCGAGACAGGGTTTCTCTGTGTAGCCTTGGCTGTCCTGGACTCACTTTGTAGACCAGGCTGGCCTCAAACTCACAGAGATCCACCTGCCTCTGCCTCCCAAGTGCTGAGATTAAAGGCATGTGCCACCACTACCCAGCTCCATTGTCAGGTTTTTTTTTTTGTTTTGTTTTGTTTTGTTTTTTGAGACAGGGTTTTTCTGTGTAGCCTTGGCCATCCTGGACTCACTTTGTAGACCAGGCTGGCCTCGAACTCACAGCGATCCGCTTGCCTCTGCCTCCCGAGGGCTGGGATTAAAGGCATGCGCCACCACGCCTGGCCCATTGTCAGTTTTGATCTGTTGAGGAATGCCCTTGATGGCAAAGGTGGCGTGCAAATGGTGAGTCAACTTTTTTGAATTTTCTGCCATTTGGGCTGTAGCCCACATAAAATGTGAGTATGTGGTTATAGTTACAAAGACATATTTTTGTCTGCCAAACTGGGGAATGTGGGTGACATCAATTTTGCCATAGAGCATTGGAGTTGAGACTTGGGGGTGCTAGTGCCCATAGTTTGGAAAGCTGGGGTAGTAATGAGGGATGCACAGGGACGCACAGGAGGAGCATGGTTTTGTTTGTTTGTTTTTGCCTTTTAAAGATGTATTTATTTACTATGTATACAATGTTCTACCTGCATGTGTGCATGCCCACCAGAAGAGGGCACCAGATCTCATTATAGATAGTTGGGAGCCAGCATTTGGCTGCTGGGAATTGAACTCTGGACCCCTGGAAGAACAGCCAGTGCTCTTAACCGCTGAGCCATCTCTCCAGCCTCCCCCTTTCCCCACCCCGAGGAGCATGTTTTTATTATCCTTTGGAGTTGGGCAAGAGGGATGTGGGGGAAGCAGGCGGAAAGCCCCTTCACATTTGTGTGTGAGCATGAATGTAATTGGTGTGCTTGCTCAGCAAAGGCTGTGGATATTTCTGTAGAGGCAGTCTGACCAGCAAGGGCATTTTCCTCAGACACTGGACCTGGCAAGGGATCGGGAGATCTGACAAGCTGGAGGTAGAACATGGAGGCTTTTTCCCCTGGGGCGCCCAGATTCCTAGGGACACCAAGCAGAGAAGGGGAAAGTAGAGTCTGGAACAGATGGGCTGTGCAGGATTCCAGTCCAGCTGGGGGTGTGGGGGAGGGGGTTGGGGTGGAGAGAAGACTTTCTCTGAGGATAAATCGGCAGCTCTTAGATGACATTCAGTGAAACAGCTCAAGTTCCTGTGTGTGTGTGTGTGTGTGTGTGTGTGTGTGTGTGTGTGTGTGAGTTTATGGGTATGTGCCCCTTTAATCCAGGGTACACAAACATTATATGAGCCTTGGGCAGTGAGGAGGAGCTTCTGGGGCGAAGGCACTTACTTGGCTGTGGCTAAGATGCTGGTGATGCTTTATTTGCATCCACGTGCCTCCTGCGTGACTACCTGACCACCTTGGGGGTCCATCCGCGTGCTACATGCTCAGAAGCAGGCACGGAAACAGGGAGGGGATGTCTTCTATTCTTGCCATCTCAGGATGAGATTTTAAATCTCAAGCTTGAGCTTTCGGGTGTTTGAACATGCTCCGCTTCAACAGTCCCATGCTAATTCCTCTGGCAGCACGGTCCAAGGGCCCCAACGTGCTGGCTCACACCTGTGATCCTAGTGCTAGGAGACTGAGGCAGGAGGATTGCTATGAGTTTGAGGCTAGCCTGAACTACACAGTTAAGTCCCGCCTAAAACAAACAAACAAACAAACAAAAACCCTAAATAATAAATAAATAATTACATGGATGGATGGATAGATAGATAGATTGATGCATACACACATGCATGCATGCATGAATGAAATGTCACACCTGCCTTTTGAAGTACTTGGGAGGCTGAGGCAGAAGAATCATAAATGTTAAGCCAGCCTCAGCTATGCAAAACCCTGTCAAAGAAACAAAACAAAAAACAAAAACAAAAACAAAAAACAAAAAGCTGTCTTATTGGTAGAGCTACTAGAGGCTAAGGCCAGAAGATTAGAATTTCAAGACCTGCCCAGGCTACAGAGATGTTCAAGGCCAACCTGAGCTACTTAGTGAGACAATGTTTAAACATATAACAAAAGGTGAAGCAAAGGACTGTGGCTAGAGCTGTGGCACAGCATCTTCACAGGTCCTGCACAAGTTGACCGTCAGCACAAAAGCAGAGAAAAACAGTCTTTACGATATCAGAAGATAAAACTGCTAGGTTTTTAATTTGTCAAATCACAAAATGTTTTGGGAAGTGTGCGTTCTATACCTAGGGCTATCATCTTTTGTTGTTGTTGTGTTGTTGTTGTTTGCTGTCTTTGAGGCAGAAGTCACACTGTAGCATAGGCTTACCCAGAACTCACTGCGCAGCTCTGGCTGGCCTTGAAATGAGAGCAATAGCTCTGCTTTCCTCTTCCAAGTACTGGACTCACAGGTGTGTGCCACCACAGGCGGCTGCTTCTCACCTCTTTCCAGTCCTTGTCACAGAACGGTTGGCTCTTTTTGCTGTTGTTGCTTTTCAAGTCAGAATTTCTCTGTGTACCCTTTGCTGTCCTGGAACTTGCTCTTAACCTGGCCTTGAACTCAGGGATCTGCCTGTCTCTGCCCCGATAGGTTATCTCCACCAATGAGATGAGCCAAATTCAAACCAAATTAAAAGTAAAAATGCAGGTTTATTGAAGGGTTCACTGACCTCACAGGACCAGAACAGTGAAGTTCTTGTGTAGCGGAAAACAAAAAAAGCAGGGAGGGGTGGGGCAGAGAGAGAAAGTGAGTGCACCCCAGAGAGAGAAAGAGGAGAGAGGAAAAGCAGAGAGAAAGAGGAGGGAACCAAGAGATCTGGATTATATAGTGAAGAGCCTCTGGGGAAAAGGAAACCCCGCCCCTGGGCTGGAAAGCTCAGGGTAGAGGGCTGGGTATGCCAGCCATGCCCTGTAATAGGTAGGGACTGAGGGATGCTCGGAGAAACAGGAGGCCAGGCCCACTTTGGCAAAAAAGGCACTTTATGCATTTCTTCCAACATGCCTTAGTGCTGGGTCTAAAGGTGTGAGACAGCACACGGGGCTGTAACTGCCAACTCTTTTTTCTTCTTTTGGTTTTTAGAGACACGATTTCTCTGTGTTGCCTTGGCCATTCTGTAACTCTGTAGACCAGGCTGGCTGACAACTCAGAGATCTCCCTGCCTCTGCCTCCCAAGTGCTGGCGTTAAAGGCCTGCCCCACCACTACGAGGCTAATTGTCAACTCTTAAGATGTTGGAAGGAGTGTCACCTAGCATACAGTCTTAGCATGAGGTTCAAGTTATATGGCAATCCTTCTAGCAGGCTTCGTCGACCCAGCTGGGTTTCTGCTAGCCCACCTTAAGACAGCCTTTTGGCGTCTAAGCATCTTGTCCTTGTAGAGTCACATGGCTACTTCTCTGCCATGCGTTTTACCTTCTGGTCAAATTAAATTGCCAGACTTTTTTCTCCCTTCCATTCTTTTCCACCAGGCAGCTGCTGAAGTTTATAGGTTGTCTGCCGTGGTGGTTTGAAGACGAATGGCCCCCCACAGGCTCATCTATTTGAGTGCTTAGTTACCGGGAATGGAGCTGTTTGAAAGGATTAGAAGGACCAGAGGTGTGGCCTTGTTGGAGTAGGTGTGACCTTGATCAAGGGAGTGTTTCACTAAGGGTGGCTTTGGAGGTTTCAAAAGCCCACACCAGGCCTAGTCTCTTTTGAGTCAATTCTTAAAAGTCTTTTATTAATGAGATGATTAATTTTAATCTGGGTGTGGTGGCGCACGCCTTTGATCCCAGCACTCGGGAGGCAGAGGCAGGTGGATCGCTGTGAGTTTAAGGCCAGCCTGGTCTACAGAGTGAGTCTAGGACAAGGCTCTGTTACACAGAGAAACTCTGTCTCAGAAAAACCAAACCAAACAAACAAAGAGCAGAAGAGAGGAAGAGGAAAGGGGACTGCAAGTGCCCCCTCTTTTGGGCCCTAGTTTGCAGTTTCTTGGATTAGCTAGAGACATGGGGGTCGGGGGTGGGGGAGAATATCAAGTGATACATAACCATCTGCAATGACCGGCCATCACTGGGGAGCTGATAGAGCGGGAGGGGGTGGGGGAGAGAATCCAGGTAAAAAGTAATTTTAATTCTGGTAACTAAATTTCGTTGGTTCCAGGAATTGTAATTATTTAACCAAAATAGAGTTCTTAAAAAAAAAAAAAAAAAAAAAAAAAAAAAAAAAAAAAAAAAAAAAAGGTACAACCATAGCTTGTTTAACCTCGAGGATAAACAAGATGATTTGTTTTTTAAGGAGTATTTAGCTATTACCTAGGCAGTACATTCAGTAGCACTGTGGTGTGATGTCTCCTCCCAAACTCATGTTGAAACTTAATTGCTATTGTAGTGATGCTGACAGGTAAAACCCATGGGATGTGATTAATTGCATCTAGTATGTTGGTTAGTTTTATGTTAACCTGACCCAAGCTAGAGTCATTTGGGAAGAGGAACACTCAATTAAAAAAAAAAAATTGGCTGGGGCTGGAGAGATGGCTCAGAGGTTAAGAGCACTGGCTGCTCTTCCAAAGGTCCTGAGTTCAATTCCTAGCAACCACATGGTGGCTCATGACCATCTATAATGAAATCTGGTGCCCTCTTCTGGTATGCAAGCACACATTTGGGCAGAATACTGTATAATAAATAAATAAATTTTTAAAAAACATTGGCTAAAGGGCATTTTCTTGATTAATGATTGTTATGGGAGGGCTGAGCCCACTGCGGGTGGTACAAATCCTGGGCAGATGATCCTGACCTGCATAAGGAAGCAGGCTGAGCAAGCCGAGCAAGCTAGTAAGCAGCAGCACTCCTGCATGGACTCGGCTTCAACTCCTGCCTGCTGATCCCTGCCTTGAGCTCCTGCCCTGCCTTTCTGTGGTAATGAACTGTGATGTAGAAGCCTAAGCCTTGCCAAGTTGACTTTGACCATAGTATTTCCTATCAGCAATAGAATCCTTAAAGTAAGACACCAAATCGTGACTCCAATTCATGCAAACAGTTGAGGGAAGCCAGCGACCTCCCTGTGGCCCACACACTCCTTCGAGTTTTCTTCCTTCTGCCATGGGTTTATATCAGCTCTTCACCTTCTCCTACCTCCACACCTCCAAAGACTAAAACTTATTTTCCAAGGCCCATTTCAAAGTCCAAACTTACCCTATCATATAAGTTGGGCCAATTAAAATCAATGGCTACTGTGGTTAGGTGCTGACTCTGTGTGAGCCACTGTATAACCTCTTAAACGTGGATGTTAAATCCCACCTCATAGAGCTACAATGTTAAGTCAATATACACAGAGGGTATGCCCTGCCATACGTGGTAACTGCCCAATAAAAACCTGGGTTGCCGTGACTTGTGCCATTGAACTGTCCCGATGACATTTTGTTAATAGTCAAGATTGCCATGTCTTGACCACCTGAGAGAGAATGCAAGTGAGGAAGTGGTTTGGAGAAAGAGACCCAACCAGTTCCCTCCTGAATCTTTCTGAGCCTTAGGCAAATAAAAAAGGTTTTGTTCTAATGCCTCCTATCTTCTGGCGAAGGTTTGTCCTTTACATTTCTATGATGTGTGTCCTTACATAGAGGCCTTCGCTTCCCTGTTCTGCGCACCAAATGCGGAACTCAGACAGCACTGGGAAAATACAAGTTCTTTCCAAGGTGATTGTTGGGTCTTGCTGCAGGGTGTGGCCGGCATGCCCTGCCCTCTACCTAGGGGCAGGGCTTTTCCTCTCCCAGAGACTCACTATATTATCCAGAAATGTTGGCTTGTGGCCACCCCTTCTGCCCCTTTCCCCACCTCCCTGCTCTCTCTCCTTCCCTTCCTCCCACACCCAGCATGTGTTCTCCCTTCCCCTCCCTCTCCCACACCGCTTCCAATAAACCTGCATTTATATATTAGAGCTTCATCGCCATTAGCTCATTCTGATGTTTAATCAATCAGTGACCAATGGTGTAAAACTGTCCGGGGTGGGAGGGACTTAAAAGAAAGCTCTGTCTTAGGGGCAGGGGCCCTTCTCCAAGTCACAGTTCTTGTAGAGATGACAGACACCATGACGTCACTCTGCCATCATGGCCTTTAGCAGTCTGGAGCTGTGAGGCCAATAAACTAGTTCTTCTTTTCAAGAGAGAGAGAGAGAGAGAGGAAAGAAGAAGAAGAAGAAGAAGAGGAGGAGGAGGAGGAGGAGGAGGAGGAGAGGAAGAGGAAGAGGAAGAAAGAAAGAGAGAAAGGAGTTGTGCACAACTGTAATTCCAGAAGCTGAAGAAAGTGTTCAAAGCCAGCGTTGCTATGTTTTAAGACCCTGCCTCAAAAACAACAACAAGGAAACAAAGGGGTGCTTCCATGCACCCCACTCCCATGCATGCCCCCTCCACAGTGTTGAGTTCTTGTTTTTGGAAACCAAATATATCTTAAGAGTGGGTTATTACATAAGAGTGTCAAATACAGGCTTCCCAGCTAACCCTGTGACAATTCTTTCACACATCCCAGTGCTGGAAAATTAGCAATTGAAATCTCTCTTTGAACCGTGTACTGGATTTACTCCTTAGAGTGTCTTTTTAAAAAAGGAAAGAAAGCTGTGTTCAATTACTGTTACTAACTATGTTACTAACTAATGTAACTAACATTGTTAATAACAATGTTAGACTGCTGTGATTTGCATAATAAGCGTTAGCTAATAAGTATAACTCAGAACAAAAGCTGTTTAGAACCTAAAGGGCTCTGGCTAGCCCAGGTCTGACAAACGCAGCTCTGGCAGGACTTACCTTTCTTCCTCTTTCCCTCTGCCTTGCTAAAAACCATTAGATTACACTCCTAAAGCTAGCCACCAAAGCCTATTCCCTTATTTAGGCACTTTCTCCTCCTGATGCTGCCTACCAAGGTCCAGCTATCAAAGCTTTAAATTCCAGCAGTCAAAGGGGCCCTTTAACTCACATAATCAATATGTCCTTTTTTTTTTTTTTTTTTGGTTTTTAGAGACAGGGTTTCTTTGTGTGGGCTTGGTTGTCCTGGATTCCCTTTGTACACCAGGCTGGCCTTGAATTCACAGCGATCCACCTGTCTCTGCCTCCTGAGTGCTGGGATTAAAGGTATGCGCCACCACGCCTGGCTAAAATGTCTAGTTCTTCTTTTTTTCTTTTTAGATTTATTTATTTATTATTATGCATACAATGCATAATTATTATGCATGTACACCTGCATGCCAGAAGAGGGCATCAGATCCCATTATAGATGGTTGTAAGCCACCATGTGGTTGCTGGGAATTGAACTCAGGACCTCTGGAAGAGCAGTCAGTGCTCTTAACCTCTGAGCCATCTCTCCAGACCAAACACCTCATCTTAACTTGGGGTTTTCCCTTGTACCTTTATAAGCCGCCATTTTCCTATGGGCTGCGTCTGTCTCCTCTCTAGCCAGAAGCTGTCCTTTGTTACCCATCTGGGACAACCTCCCCCCCTCTTGTTCCCTTCCCCTTCTCCCTCATCCTCTATCTCCTGTCTTTGTCTCTTATTCCCTGCCCTGTGTCCCTCTGGGGAAAATACATCTCCTTTGGTCCTGGGGGTCCTGAGTGGATACTAATCCTTTCAGAACCTGCTTTAAAAGATTTAATCAGTCCAAGGAAAGCCTCAAATATGGAGCTTTGAAAAACATGGAGACTGCACATGACCCGAAGGACAGTAATTGAAATTCTGAACGTGGGAAGTTAATCTGCCCAGAGCTGGATGATAACCTAAAAGGATTGCAGGGTCCTATCTAGGGAAGCCAGTACACATTAGTGTTGTCATTAAAAATAGAAAGAAAGGGGCTGGAGAGATGGCTCAGCAGTTAAGAGCACTGGCTGTTCTTCCAGAGGTCCTGAGTTCAATTCCCAGCAACCACATGGTGGCTCATATGCATCTATAATGAGATCTGGTGCCCTCTTCTGGCCTGCAGGTGTACATGCAGGTAGAGCACTGCACACATAATAATAAACAAATCTTTAAAAAATATAGAGAGATGCAACAGATCTGATATGGAGAGATTTATTTGGAGGAAGGAAAGGGGAGAGGAACCTGGGCCTGAGTGAGGAGAGAGAGACAGAGACAGACAGAGAGAGAGAGAGAGAGAGAGAGAGAGAGAGAGAGAGAGAGAAGGAAATGGGCCTTAGGGAAACAGACAGAGGGAGAAGCCAGGGAAATGAGAGTACAAGGAGACAGACAAGGTGGTAGATTGTTCCTTTTCAATCTACTGTTCAGCTGAAGGCCGCCTGGCACACACCTGGCTGTGCAGGCGATGATGTCATAGGTTGCTAAGCAACCTAGAGGCAGGCTAATGGAGCTGCTTGTATGCGAATTTAGCATGCGTGTTCCTCTGTTCATAATGTCTTCAGACAAGAATCTTCCTTAGGCTTTACCCCCCAATCACTGCAGTTCTGGTTATAACACGGATTCCCACACTCAGTCACGGGATGTGGAGATGACACATGTGGAAGCGCAACACTTAGGAGCCTGAAGCAGCAATTATTAAGTTGTGTGCAGTGGGTCTGTATGGCGAAATAGAAATCACTTCACGTGGCAGATCCACCTGAGAGGCTTTATTAGAGGAAAGGGATACAGAGACAGCCTTTGGAGACACAAGAGAAAGAGAGAACGAGGGATGGGAGGAATTCCCTTTATACAGCGACCTAGCACATGCGCAGAAAGTGTACACCCATGCGCAGAGAGTGCACGTGTGGCTAGGGGAACAGCTGGTGATGACGTGTTTCTGTGTTTCCAGGGAGGCTTGGAAATTGCCTGTTTTCCCATGGCCCTCAGGGCCCTTTGGGTGGCTGCATGCCTGCCTGAATACTAATATTCCTCCCTTTTGGTTGATATAAAAAGAGACGAAGAACCAGAAATGGGGTGATGGGAATGTGGGTGAAGCTTTGTTCATCTGGCTACTTCATACTGATCAGGAGCATTGTCTCTCTCAGGATATGGCTGATCCTCACCATCAGGGCATGTTTGATTACTGTTAACATCTGGTTCTGTGGCCAGGCGCTGATAACCCTGTAAAAGCAAATAATTAAAGAGGTTCTTTTAAAGGATTTTTAAAAATGTACATGAGTGCTCTGTCTGCATATATACCTGCATATGGGCATCAGATCTCATTATAGATGGTTGTGAGCCACTATGTGGTTGCTGGGAACTGAACTCTGGACCTCTGGAAGCCCAGACAGTGCTCTTAACCACTGAGCCATCTCTCCAGCCCTGATTAAAGGTTTGATTAGAGATATTTTGCATCTGGTGTGGAAGGAATGAAGAGAAGTTAATAAGGCAGGATGTGAACAGAAAGATGAGAAAAATGAACAGAAGGGGGGTTAGGATGGATAAAACCCATCTCCATACGGAATTCTCAAAGGTCCCTTTGCTTATGGAGACCTGCTTGATGTGCCTGAATGTTATCTTTTACTATCCCTGCCTGGTTGATGCTAGAAGCACCAGTCCTCCTGAAGAAAGAGACAAAAGCCGCCCCTTTCAGCCGCGAGGAGGTCTAGCCCTCATCAGTTCGGGAGGACCACTGCTACCAAAGAGTCAGTTTGTCCCCGAAGAGTTAATATTGTATGAGTCACTTGCTGGAGGTTCTGGATAAACTGGGAAGAAAGTTCTGGTACCAGCAGTGATTCCCGCCAACAGCCAGGAGGGGCAAAATTTGAACTGGCCACTTATCATAGTGGGCAGCTTTTGAGTCCACAACTGGGATTGGTGAAGGTTCTTCTCCGTATATTACTCCTGCCTCAGGAAAGAGAAGCAGCAGTGTGCAAGTCCCTGACCAGCCAGCACGTAGACGACGATAGACCGAGTACCACAAAGAATCGAGGTGTTGTGAGCAGCAGGGCACTGAGGCTGAGATGAGGTTTTGAGGATTAAAGTTTCATTGCAGGCTAGGGAACTTAAGGTTCCCACAGAATATGTCCCAGATGCCACGCCATAGAGGGGTATAGGAAAGAGGTACGGGGTTGTGGCAACACTGCAGTTAGGGCAGTTGATGAATAGCAAGGTGAGGTGATGTGACAGAGTAGCTGGGGATGCTGCCAGTGGCGGTTCTCCAGTTCTGAGCTGGTCCCAGGAGGGACAAACAGCCAGCAATCTACAAAGCAGCCAGGCTGGGTGACGTTAAGGAGCTTGTAGGCTGAGATCAGAGTCTAAAATAAGAGACGAAGCGACAGGTTTGTATTGTTTAGGACAGGGGATGTCAGACAGGCAATGACCTTGGAGGAGTGTTTAATCGCTTTCTCCACCTTCTCCGTGTCATAAGTCCGGGTGGTTGGGACATACTTTCTCTGGATATGAATTGTACTTATCAGGAGTTCAGGTGTGTAGCAGCGGTAGAGTTTACCAGTGACTTCTGTTTCCCATCTGGGGTCCCACAGGTCCTGGATGTAGAGGAAGAGGGTCTTTCTGTAAAGATGAAGGAGCTTCTTCTGTGCTGATGTGTTGATCCAGCACAACGAATAGAGGCAGCCCCCATAAGTGTCCAGTGCTTCCCAGAAATGACTTTCTATTTGGTCAAAGAGGAAGCAAACAAAAATTCTATCAAATAAGAGAGGAGGGATGGATGTGAGTGTGATGACTCTGACAGCCTTCCACAGAGCCATTTCCCAGCCCCAGAGACTGTTATGTGCTCAGGAAATGGATCTGCAGGCAGGCGGGCAGATGCGTGATGGAACGGGAGGATCCCAGTGGTTCCTATTCCCTGGAGGGGGATCCGATTGCCCTGGTGGTATTGGTACCACGGCCAGAGCACCTTCCCACGTGGACCTGCTAAATATTAGGATGCATGCGGCAGGCTGTACAGCGGGGAAATAGAAATCATGTCACACGGCAGATCCACATGAGAGGGTTTTTAGGGGAGAGGGATACAGAGACAGTCTCTGGAGACACAAAAGGGAGCGACAGCAGGGCATGGGAGGAAGTCGCTAAGACACCAACGGCCCCTTTCCTTCTAGCCTCTCCTACCTACAGTTGGGGGGTTGGAAGGGAGATAGAGGCTTAAGAAACTAAATAAAATAGTTTTAAAAGGGCTCTACAGCACCCCAGCCGCTTGCCCTGGGTCTGAAGCCTCACAGTCCAAATATCCAGAAATGACCTTAATCTGGACTACATAATTTCTGGCAGATAAAAGCCAGAATTCTTCAGGAACCTATTAAACCGGTTCCCACCTGGCAAAGGAATCATTTCCTTTACCTATGGTAGAAGGAAAATATGGCCACTTGCGGTGGAATACCGAAGCCCGTGCTGGTTTTGAGCTCCCCCCCCCCCCCCCCCCCCCCGCCTAAGTGTAACAGGGCCACAGACTCTAGTAGGCTCCCAGATTTTTAGCACAACTGACTCCAGGTGGAAATAGCATTCAGGCCCTAAAGCTCAGCACATAGACAGGGAAAGGCCAGAGTGAGCCGGATCAGATCGCTACTGTTCAGCTCGTGGTGTTAAAAATCCCAATATCAGCCCTTAAACCCCGCTCAAGGATTTGAGATGGAACAGTACTCAAGGGGGAGTGAGAGGCTCTGACATTGCTCAAAAGGCTAGAGCCACGCAGCCTCCCTGAGTACTGGCCTGCCTCCACAGGCACCAGCCAATCCCAGCTGGAGTCACATAGCCTCCCCAAGCTCAGGCCAATCCCAGCTAGAGTCACATAGCCACAGACAGGATTCCCCTAGATGCCTTATTTAAAAGAGCCTGTGAGCTCCTCCTCCCTGTCGCCACCATTTTGTATGGATGGTTCAGACCTGCATGTAGGCTGTTTTTGCAGAATAAACGCTCTTTGTTTTTACATACTATTCGAGTCTGGGGTCTTCCTTCAGCAATTTTTGGACCCTTACAACAGCAACACCTGCCAAAACTAAAACAAAGATCTGATCCATTGAAGTCCACACTTCTGGGGAAGTCGCTAAATGTAACCTTGCCTTTAGGCTTTCTGTAGTTCCACTTCTGCCTGTTCTTGGTAACTGGAGTATATCAACCCAGGACATGGTTTTTGTGCTTAAGAGGTCATCCTAAAAAGGCTCAGTGCTACCCTAGGATCCCAAACACAAGGTATAGTCAACGGATGCCTAATAAAGACTTTCTATTGGATTAAACCCATGTGTAGGACCTTTCTGTTAAGGTTAAAGTCTGGCATTTTTGGATAGCCTCTGAGCTCAGTATAAGATGACAGACTCCCTTTCTCAGCTGGGTTCCCTCTTTCCACCTGATCTGGGGAACCCCAGATCTTCTAAGGAGTTTCACATAACCCTCAGGGAGACCATAATCCCAACGCTTTCCTGATAAGAAACCCATTTATTGGGGCTGGAGAGATGGCTCAGAGGTTAAGATCACTGCCTGTTCTTCCAAAGGTCCTGAGTTCAATTCCCAGCAACCATATGGTGCCTCACAACCATCTATAATGAGATCTGGTGCCCTCTTCTGGTGTGCAGGTGTATGTGCAGACAAGACATTTAAATAAATCTTTAGAAAAAAAGAAAGAAAGAAATCCGTTTATTTAGCAAGCACCTGGGGGTTCCTAGAAACACCCATCCTATGCCAATGAGGTGTCTTGTCTTTCAACCAATGACCTTTAACCATACCTGGAGTCCTTCCCCCACCCATAGGATAATTAAGTACTGTGTTCCCCCTCTTATGATAGGACTGTGTTACTGTATGTAAATTAAGTATCCCTGGTACCCCTTGCCCCAGTGAATCAAACACATTTACTCTCAAAACCCTTTCCACTGCCCAAGGTTTATAAGTCCCTGTTTCACATGAAACGAACAGCCCAGCATCATCTGTTTTATCAAAGATCACCTGATACTCATCGTTTATTCTGGGGAAGGAAGTGTTCCCCTTCTCCCTGAAGAATTCATTGCTGGACCTCTATGGCTTGACTGCCGGTCAGTCAGCCACATTCTGCTGTCTGCCTGGAGCTCCCACCATTCACCAGCATGTCAGCGGGGATCGGTGCTGCCATCTTTCTAGCACCACTCCTGCCCACTGCAGTGCCGGACTGCGGGAACAAGCAGCTGGCTGTTTTTTAGGCAACCATTTTGTCTCCCCAGACAAAACCAGGCTCCTGCTTCTTCCTGTCTTGGTTTCCAATCTCCATGCAAGCCTCCCTTACAAGCTGCTCATGAAGCAGTCACCCACCTTACCCAGGCTGGCTTTCCTTACAGCCTGGCTCAGGCTTTGGAGCCCCGAGCTCCTTTGAACTTGTGCTTTACCCTTTTCTGCCCCAAAGCGTGCACTTCTAGTTTTGTGCTTGACAGGCCCTGAGCTTCCCAGGAGAGTACCCAGCAAAGCCCAGGCTCCCAGAGGGGGCAGGGGAGTTAATTCGGGAAAAAAAAGGAAAAGAAAAGAAAGAAAAAACAGAAAAAATTCAATTTGCCTAAGACAATCCTTAGGGTATGTGGGAGTCCCAGACAAACACAGTATATTTTAGCTAGTGGCGGCAATGCCTTTAATCTCAGCACTTGGGAGACAGATACAGACAGATCTCTTTGAGTTTGAGGCCAGCCTGCTGGCATAGTCCCTAGAACTACAGTGATTGTATTGGGTCTCCAGACTCAGGAAGGGATAATTTTTCCTTTTTCCTTGCTCCTGTTTTCTTTCAGATGCTGGCCAAAGTGTAAATGTGCTGTTCCTTGTACTTTGGGCTTTGTCACATTCCCCAAAGCTCTCCTCCCTCCTTGCCATCTGGCTTTTTCTCTGTGGAGTGGCTGACTTCTGTATGGCTTTTTCTGTTTCTCTGTTCTGTCCCTCTCTGTTCTGTCTTTCTGTCTCTGTCTCTGTCTCTCTGTCTCTCTGTCTCTGTCTCTGTCTCTCTCTCTCTGTCTCTGTCTCTCTCTCTGCCTCTGTCTCTGTCTCTCTCTCTGTCTCTCTCTGTGTGTGTGTGTGTGTGTGTGTGTGTGTGTGTGTATGTGTGTGTTGTTTTTGAATTGCATGTTGTCTGTTGCCCCCACCCCCATCCCCACTGGCTTCTAGCAGCTTCTAAGATTTACCTGCTCTGGGGTTTCCTTTTAAACTCAAATTGTCCTTCTTTTTGTTTGTTTTTGAGACAGGATCTCAGGATGTAGCCCTGGCTGACCTATAACTCACTCTGTAGACCAGGCTGGCCTATAACACAGCGACCTCCCTGCCTGTGCCTCCCAAGTGTTGGGATTAAACGAGTGAGATACTATTCCCAGTTTAAGTCCATTCTTTTTTTTTTTTTTTTATGTGTGTGTGTGTGTTTGTGTGTGTATGTGTGTGTGTTGCAGTTGTGAGATGCCTGCCGTGAATATTATGCTAGGTCCTCTGACAAAGCAACAAGCGCTTTTAATTACTGAATCATCTCTCTAGCCCCCCCGCCCAATTCTTTCACTAATGAGACTAAGCACTCTAGGAGGGCCCCTGATTTCCCTGGTATCATTAGTGACAGAGGACTGTAACCCCAGCACTTAGGAGGTAGATGCATAAGACTCCCAATTTCAAGGCCAACGTGGGCTATATATCTGCACTCTGTCTTCAACGAATGAATTCGGTTCAATAATAGTGAAAATAAAGATATAATCTCCCTTCCGTCCATATTCTCAGACATGCTAACGTAAAGGTCTCTGGGCTCCAGGTTAGGAATCTCTGTCATTGTATTAATGTGTAAGCATTGTATTGTACTGGCCAGTGCAGGCCCTTCCAGTGCAAACAGCTGTTTATTGTCATCCAGTTAAAGGACCTCGGACATCCCAGGATGGCCTGAAACTCCTTGAGGATGACCTTGAACTCTTTTTTTTTCTTTTTAAAATTTTATTTATTTTTATTTCATGTGTGTTGCAAGTATGTCTGTGTGAGTGTGTCAGATCCCCTAGAACTGGAGTTAGAGACAGTGGTGAGCTGACATATGGGTGCTGGGAATTGAGCTCAGGTCCTCTAGAAGGACAGCCGGTGGTCTTAACCACGGAGCCATCTCTCCCGCCCCATCTTGAAGGCTTAATTCTCCTCCTCCACCTCTCAAGTTGTTACAAATGGTACCACCATCCAGTTTATGGAAACCGAGAGCCTTGTGCATACTGGACAACTGGTCTACCAACTGACCATTCCCTCGCTCACAAACCATCCTAAGTTTTAGGCAGTTATCTTCCACTTTGCTTGAAGGGAAGGGATTAAGTGTTTGTAAGATCCTTTTCTTGGAGGTTCTTGCTTTGCTTTCTGTTATTCATTTGTTTAGTGGAGGGAGGGGACTGTGCAAGTAGAAGATGTAAAAGATACAGGAAAGGGACCAAATACCATGAGAGATGATACCAAAATGATGACTGGGGGACACAGTAGGTCTTACTTCAGAGTTGTCCCTTAGGAGGATAAGAAATGGGATTACTAGCAGGGCGTGGTGGCGCACACCTTTAATCCCAGCACTCGGGAGGCAGAGGCAGGCAGATCATTGTGAGTTCGAGGCCAGCCTGGTCTACAAAGTGAGTCCAGGACAGCCAAGGCTACACAGAGAAACCCTGTCTCGGAAAACCAAAAATAATAATAAATAAATAAATAAATAAATAAAAGAAATGGGATTACTTACATGTCTATATCTGTGACAGGCTCTCATATAGGCCGGGCTGGTTTTAAACTCACTGTGTAGTTAAGGATCACTTTAAACTCAGGGTTCTCCTGTTCCTACTTCCCAAATGCTGGGGTTACGGTGTGTGCCACCATGGCTGGCTTGGCCAGTGACTAATAAGATTGTTGCAAAGGGGAGGACCAGGGGTCTCCCCAGTCACTCAGTCTCCCCTGTGCAGGCAGGTAAAGGGGCTCAGCCAGTGCTCCACTGCTATGAAGAGACACCATGATCACGGACACTCTTATAAAGGGGGTTTATAACTCTCATAATTGGGGCTTTCTTTCTGCTTCAGAGGTTTAGTCTATTGCCATCATGGTGGGGAACATGGTAGCACGCAGGCAGACTTGATGCTGGAAAGGCAGCTGAGAGTTCTACATCCAGATCGGAAGATGGCAGGGAGATAGAGAGCCACTGGGCCTGGCTTGGGTTTCTGAAACTTCAAAACCCACCCCCAGTGACACATGTCCTCCAACAAGGCCACACCCCCCTAATCCTTTCCAATAGGGCCACTCCCTATGAGTCTATGGTGAGCCTTTCATTCAAACCACCACAGATAGAGAAGAAGGTAGACTCAGTGAGGAAAGCACACCTAGGTCATGAGTCCACCCAGCATCCACTGCGGCAATCTGCAATTGGAGTGGCACCAAGCATGGAAACAAAGGCGATGCTCTGCTAGGCTTTGTGTCGCAAAGAATAGTAAGTATCATTGACTGTTTAGTGTAAGCAGATGAAGGAAGAAGTGCTAAACTAGGACTCAGGAGGTCTGTGGCCTCAGGGGTGTGTGTGTGTGTGTGTGTGTGTGTGTGTGTGTGTGTGTGTGTGTGTGTGTGTTCTAGTCTCTATGGCCTTCATTGTTCTGTGGAAACATGGAGGCACCATGTCAGGCCCTAAGCACACAGCTGGTGGCCGAAACCACGCTATTGTTTCTGCTCCTTAAGAATTTGGGTCAACCCTAACCTCCAGCTCCCTTCCTGCGAGGTTTGCAGCCATGAGGCCTCCTCTCATTTGGTACTGTGTCACACACTTCCTTCTGAGGGAGTTCGCCTTTGCATACGTGACTCAGATCTTCAGAGGGAACCCATGATAGTCTTGTGAGACGAGCTTAACATTGGACAGGTTAGCTGTGTGTTAGTAACCCCGCAGGCTAGGTGACTCTGCGTTTCCAATGACAAGTGGAAAGCAGAAATGCTCCAAGATTTTCTATTAGGAGATTTTAAAAAGGAAAAAGGGAAGTCCCCATTCTTTGTCAGTATCCATATTGTAACAAAGAAGCAGCAAATGGGTGTCTTTTTTCCAAAGATGTTTGATTTAAAAAAAAAATTATATACAGATAATACAGTGGGGTTTGGAAGTTGGATCACACACCATCAGGCCACTCATTAGACTCTGCTGGCCAGTAGAACTACTGGCATAGGTGGCAGCTCAGTGGTTAAGCCTTTCACTGGAGTGGACTGGAAAGGTGTGCCGTTAGGAAGGATGAGCTAGCACGTGCAATCTACTGAACATTTGAGACTTTGAAGAAAAGGCTATCGGGTAATAAAACCCAGTGCCTATTGCTGTTCAGTTTCTGCAGAAAGGAAAGGGGCAGCTATGAGGCCAAAAAGCCTGCATGGCCGCAGTCAAACTACTTTTACCTATGCAATGATTACCACACAGTACATTTAAAACTTACAGAGTGCCAGGGGTGGTGGTGCACGCCTTTAATCCCAGCACTCAGGAGACAGAGACAGGTGGATCTCTGTGAGTTCAAGGCTAGTCTGGTCTGCAAAGTGAGTCCAGGACAGCCAAGGCTACACAGAGAGACCCTGTCTTTAAAAAAAAAAAAAAAAAAAAGGACTTCCAGAGCAAGTCTCTGAACTTTGGAAAAGGTCAGCCTGGGTTAAGGTCAGGGACAAGATTAGAGAAAAATCTTTTACCTCTGAGAGATGAAATGGAGCTACCTTGTGGATGTCTCCAAAGAGTTAACATTCCAGGCTCTGATCTTCCTATGCTGTCAGCTGTGCTAATGGCATAATGGCACACGAAGGCAGGCCCATCCTTGCCTGTTTCTTCCTTATCTCCCGGAAGCATGAGTAAACATGGTATTCTAAAACTAAAGCTGCCAAACTACTGAAATCCATTGGATTTCCCTGGCCAGAAGTTTTACCAATGGCTTCGTTGGCAGTCGGCTCTATCCCTACATAGAAATCACAAGCTTGACACCTGTGCCCTCCATGACAGAATCTCCTGGTTCTCTAGTCTTCTGCTCTCCACGCTGACCCAGGAGGGTCATGTCTTGATTTATTATCCTGAAGCATATCTCTAGCACGAAAGGTGTCTCTGTGCCGCATAGATCGGAGATCACATCTTTCATTACTTGAGCCCAGAAGACTGGGTCTTTTGAGAAAGATACCAAAGAAAGGGCACCCCTGAGTTCTTTCGGTCAGCTGAAAGAACTATTTCAAGTTCTTCTCATCACTCACAGTTCAACAGTTTCGAGCCCTTACCTCTTGGATCCGTGCCCCTCGGCTCAAGAACCCCTCCTAGGTCTCCTGAGCTTGGTACCAGCTCACTGACCTTGCTGTAAGGTGGCAGCTCACTTTTCCTCCCTGTTCTCGCTCTTCCTTTTTACTCAGCTGTGGTGGATCATTTCATAGAGACCCTCAGAATTTTGAGTGCCTATGGGAGGTTAAGACAAGTTTTGGATTTCCAGTGTTAGCCAAAATTCTTGCAGGACCAGAGATCCTTTGGTTTGCCTTGTGACTGAATTTATCAGGCTTTTGGATTTTAGATTGTTGTAGAATTAAACTTTTAGAGACCCATTTATTCTTTTCTTTTCTTTCTTTCTTTCTTTCTTTCTTTCTTTCTTTCTTTCTTTCTATCTTTCTCCTTTGAGGCAGGGTTTCTTTGTGTAGCTCTGATTGTCCTGGAACTTACTCTGTAGACCAGGCTGGCTGACTCAGAGATCCACTGGCCTCTGCCTCCCGAGTGCTGGGATTCAAAGAAGTGTGCCACCACTGCCCTGTGAGACCCATTTATTTTTATTCTTTATTTCACCCAACAGGTGTCCAGGTCTGCTGACTATGTAAGGAGGCGATGGGCGCAGAATCCATGAAACCAAAGCAGAATCACATTGCTGTTAAGGAGCCACATTCTTACGCATTGTTATCAAGTTTCCATACTTTACAAGAACAAGCTTCTGTTCCCTAAATCTAATGCATCCTGCAAACCACAGTTTTCAACTTCTGCTGAACTGTTACCCGCCCCTCCCCCCATGATGTATACTCTCCTGTTTGCCTTGCTAACCTCCTCAACACTTGTGAAGACTCTTCTTTCACAAGATGCATTCTTCCACATTTCCGCTCTACAGAAAGCCTTGGGGCACCTCTCCCACTCTTCTGTGCAGGGTGCTAAAGGCCAATGCTTTCTATCAACCTCAACCCTTCCCCATAAAACCGACCTCAAAAGCCAGTAGGGAGCTGCTCCCTGAAACCCCATCTTAGGGGAGCCAGCTCCTTGAACACTTCTAAGTACACCTTACTTTAATCACACAGTGTTGGAAATGTTTTTCCCTCCAGTCTAATAAACCAAGAGCAATTTGTGAGAATGCCATTCTACCTGCACGTTTGGCAGCCTTACAGCATGTAATAATTTGGCTTCAGACCCCCAGTTAGAAACTGCTGATGAGAGCTGCACGTGGTGGCGCACGCCTTTAGTCCCAGCACTCTGGAGGCAGAGGCGGGAGTATCTGTGAGTTCGAGGCCAGCCTGGTCTGCAAAGTGAGTCCAGGACAGCCAAGGCTACACAGAGAAATCCTGTCTTTAAAAGAAAGAAAGAAAGAAAGAAAGAAACTGTGGATGCTTATGTCCAACTAGCGGCTCAGAAATGAAGTCAGCCAGTGATGAGCTCTGTCTGCACCACATAGAACAACTTTATATGCAGAAGATTTAATGCATGCCATATGCTTTGGGCCACTCTGTTTCTTGATGAAAAACCAGGGAGGACTAAGAACTTTGACAGTTCTGCTGTCACCTCATATAACCTGGACAAAAGTTAAATATTAACCCAGCCCCTGCTCTATGCAATGGTTCGTTTTTTTATTTTCAGCTTCCCTGGATTTGGAGTCACACAGGGCAGCCACGTCTGAGTGAGTCAGTTGGGTGTCTGTGAGGAAGGAATACCCATCCTGAATGTGGACGGCATCATATAATGAGCTGAGATCTCAGACTGATAAGGAAAAAGAAAGAAAGAAAGAAAGAAAGAAAGAAAGAGGAAAGCAAGCTAAGCAGTGTCCATCTCGCTCTGCTTCCTGACTACTGCTGGCATAATGGAACCAGCTGCTTTGTGGAAGGACGGCGGGCTTTGTCCCAGGCTTTGCCCCTTGGGACCACCACGGACACCCCACTGAGATGGACATTGGGATAGACTGAGAGGAGCCATCCTGAGTCTGGACTTCAGGAAACAGACCAGGGACTCCAGCCGGGCCATTGTGTTCCTAATCGAACGTCACTGAATGGGAGGAGAAAATAGGAGGCGGGACCAGGGATTGCGGTCCCAGAGGGAGACGCAGGCAGAGAGGGGAGAGAAGGCTGCAGGTTCGGACCACTAGGGTGCGAATTGCTTCTATCTGAGAGAGGATCAGCGTGCAGGCCCCAGAGATGCCTAGGGATTCATCCCCTGGAACTGATACCCGGAAGGTTTATTCTTGTTTCCCTTAACCTCTTTCCCCTCCTGTATAGGATAGTCGGGTTGTATAATAAAGTCTAATTGTTAAGAAACAGAGCCAACAAGTGGCGCTCGACGTGGGGCATGATGGGTTCTGTGACTTCTGTTGGTATGAGGGAAGATTCAAATTTCGAAGACATAGAAATGCTGTTTCAGGGTATCAGCCAAATCACAACTACTGTTGCAAAACTCTTTCCTGCTTTACACTTAGAGGGAATCTTCTGTTTTGTTTTGTTTTTCTTTGCTCTTTTATTGTATTTCATTCTTAGAAGGATTAGAAGAAAGGCTAGTAAGATAGAAAAGCCAGAAGGGTCAATAAATTCTATCGTTTTGGAAAAGAGTGCAGATTTGACTGGACAGATGGAAAGAGTGAGGAAAGAAAATGAGGGGATGGGAAAGCGAATAGCATATTTGGAAAATGAAAGTGAAGGAGGACAGAAAATGGAGAGACAGGAAAGCCGGAAAAAACCAGAAGAGTCAATAAGTTCTATCCTTTTGGAAAGATTTACTGACTTGACTGAACAGATGGGGGAAATGGAGAAAAAGCTTGAAGGGCTGGAAAGACAAAAAACACCTTTGGTAGACAAGGATGACGATGGACAGAAAATGGAGAAACAGGAAGGCAGACAAACAAAAAGATCTTTGGAGGAAAATGTCCCGATGGAGGACACCTCCAGAGTTACTCAGACACCTTCAGCTTTTCCAGTCACTATAAGACACGTCCCTGCTCAAAATGGTGTTGAGGGTTATGATGAAAAGGCTTTGTAGAGATGATGATTTAAAACATTTTAAGGAATCCATCGTCAAATATGGTATGCATTCTGCCTTCATTAAACAAATGTTAAACAGCTGGGCCGTGCAAAATTGACTTGTTCCCCAAGTTTGGAGAAATTTAGTTTCAGGGGTATTGGAAGTGGCACAACAGTTACAGTGGTTATCATGGTGGCGAACTGAGACCACAAGACTAGAGCGAGAAAATAGGACAAGGGAGATGAATATTAATAGAGATCAATCGCTTGGTGAAGAACAATACATTAACTTAAGAGAACACGTTCAATCTGAACTGATTGAACAGTGTCGTATTGCAGGCTGGAGAGCTTGGGAGCTGGTGGAAGAACCGGGGAAAACAACTATTCCATTTACTAAAGTATTTCAAGGACCTGGGGATCCCTTCACAGATTTTTTGCAGAGATTAGGACCCACTATGGATAGAGTGTTGCCAGATTCTGAGACCAGAGAGGCATTAAAACTTATCATGGCTTATGATAATGCAAATACTGAATGTAAGAGGGTACTTAGACCATTAAAGGAAAGAGGAGCTCCATTAGATGACTGGGTAAAGGAGACAGTTAATATTAACTCTCAGGAGCATCAAAACAATATTATAGGACAAGCTATAGCCAGAGGACCCAGATAGCATAATACCTGGTGCTTTAACTGTGGTAAAATTGGTCATGTGCAAAGGAACTGTAGAGATAAAAATCCCAGACCTCAGAATAACCAGTACAATAACATGGAAGAAAATATAACTCATAGGAGAGAACAAAGAGGTTCAGGCCATGATGGCAATGAGATGCCAAGACTTCCATGGTACTGTAGTCTCTATGGGAAAGGAAAACATTGGTCTAGGGATTGTCAGTCTAAAAGAGATGTGCAAGGCAATACCTTGCCAATGGGAAATGGTAGGAGGGGTCCATTGGCTTGGGGCCCCCCGCCCACAATGCCAGCCAAATTTCTTTGGCCAGTCCAGAAGTGACAGACCCACAGGAAAACGGGAACTGAGTGTTAGTGATCTAATGCACGCTTCTGGAAAAGTGCAGCCTTGGATCTGGCTTCAAATATGTCTCTTACCCCATCTCCGCAGGTTGAATGTTACAAATTAAATACTGGTGTTTTCAGTCCTTTGCCTTCAGGCACAGTAGGAATGGTTCTGGGAAGAAGTTCGCTGACTTCTCATGGTCTTATTGTGCATCCCGGTATTATAGATGGAGATTGTAAGGAGGAAATAAAAATCATGGAGTGTGTAAAGAAGAAGAAGAAAATTAATGCTGGGTATAGAATTGCACAATTGTAACTTTTTCCTTACATTAAGGGCAAAGCCGCTCCAGTGGAAAGGACTGGTGCATTTGGGAGCACAGGGACACGTGTGTTCTGGCAAACAATAGTTAATGATCAGAGACCTAAATTAATTATCCAAATGAATGGTGTTAAAATAGAAGGCTTGGTGGATATAGGAGCAAATGTGTCAATCATGTCTCAAAAGTCTTGGAAGTCAAATTGGCCACTTCAGAAGGTTTATATAGAAATTACAGGAATTGGCAAATTATCTCAAATAAAACAAAGTGTGCGGTGGCTAGAGTGTGTGGGACCAGAAGGGCAGACAGGGAAGCTGAGGCCCTATGTGGCTGACACACCCATAAATCTATGGGGAAGAGATCTCTTACAACAATGGGGTACTCAGATTAATATTCCTGCAATTACAGAGATAAACAATGTTGAAACTAGGGGTGAAATGGTACGTGCTTCTGGGGACAATTTTAATGTAAGTAATCAGGAGCGACCACAAACTATGCCCATTGTCCAACCTCAGAACTTCTCAGGTGTAGAGTATCCAAATTTATAAGTGGGGCCACTGCTGAGATACCAACAGCCCTGTCCCTAAAATGGATTTCAAACAGACCTGTATGGCAGGAGCAGTGGCCCTTAACAAAAGAAAAATTGCAGGCACTTCACTGCTCAGTGAAAGAGCAGCTGGAGGCTCAGCACATAGAAGAATCTTCCAACCCCTGGAATTCTCCTGTTTGTGATAAGAAAGAAATCAGGCAGCCGGAGGATGATGATAGATTTGAGGGCAGTAAACAAAGTAATTCAACCAATGGGTCCAGTTCAGCCTGGAATTTCTTTGCCTTCCTTGTTACTTAAGTCTTGGCATATAATTACAATTGATTTAAAAGATTGTTTTTCAGCCAAGTGTGGTGGTGCATGCTTTTAATCCCAGCACTTGGGAGGCAGAGGCAGGTGGATCTTTGTGAGTTCTAGGACAGCCTGGTCTACAAGTGAGTACAGGACAGCCAAGGCTACACAGAGAAACCCTGTCTTGGAAAACCAAAATAAATAAATAAATAAAATATTGTTTTTTCACAATACCTCTGCATGAGTAAGACAGGAAGAGGTTTGCTTTCTCAGTACCTACTCTGAGCAGTAATTCTCCAATGAAGAAATATCATTGGAAGGTACTTCCACAGGGAATGTTGAAAAACCCAATCTTATGCCAATATTTTGTGCAACAACCATTAAAAATAATTCATAGGCAGTTTCTTCAACCTGTCATTTACCATTATATGGATGATATTCTGCTAGCTGATTCTGATCCGAATGTTTTAGGAAAAAAATGTTTAAGGAAACACAAAGAATTCTGCCATGCTGGGGATTACAGATTGCTGTAGAAAAAAATACAAAGAGGAGATTCAATTACCTATTTAGGCTATAAAATAACTGAACAAAAAATCTGACCACAAAAGCTACAGATCCATAGAGATCAATTACAAACTCTTAATGACTTTCAAAAATTATTGGGAGATATTAACTGGTTAAGGCCTACAATCAGGTTAGCTACCTATGAGTTAAGTAACTCGTTTCAAACATTTCAAGGGGATTCAGATTTAAACAGTCGAAGGTGTCTAACAGCTGAAGCAAAAAACGGAGTTAAGCCGGGTGCGGTGGCGTGCACCTGTAATCCCACCACTCAGGAGGCAGAGGCAGGCAGATCGCTGTGAGTTCGAGGCCAGCCTGGCCTACAAAGTGAGTCCAGGAGAACCAAGGCTACACAGAGAAACACTGTCTCAAAAACAAACAAACAAACAAAAGGAGTTAATTCTGGTAGAGCAAGAACTGCAAAAGGCATATGTGGATAGAATTGATCCTAAACTTGGTTGCCTTCTGGTTATTATGCCTTCAAAACATTCTCCTACTGGGCGTCTTATGCAAAGGGAAGACAGAATCAAGGAATGGATATTCCTGGCAAATAAGCAGAGCAAAAAATTCAAAACATATATAGAGAAAATTTCTGAATGGATTACAAGGAGAAGAATAAGATTGCACCAACTGTCAGGAGTGGACCCGGCAGAAATCGTAGTGCTTCTTACTAATTCTGACATTATGTCATTATGGGTAATTAATGAAGATTGGCAAAGAGCTTGTAGTAACTATTTGGGAGACATTAACAATAGATACCCAAAAACCAAACGTATACATTTTATAGAAAGAACTAATTGGATCCTTCCAAGTATTGTAAAAAGTTCACCAATTCCAGGGGTACCCACCTTCTATACTGATGCAAATAAGTCAGGTATGGCTGGTTATAAGTCTGATAAAATGACTAAGGTGATTAAAAGCCCATTTACCTCAGTTCGAAAATCAGAATTGTATGCAGTCCTTATGGTATTGTTAGATTTTCCTGAATCTCTTAATATAATTACTGACTTTCAATATACTGAAAGAGTTGTTTTGCATTTAGAAACTGCTGAATTTACTCCTGATAACTCAGAATTAACTACATTATTTATGGAACTCAACAGGTCATCAGAAGTAGAAACTATCCCTAGTATCTTACTTCCCATGCAGGTTTACAAGGAAATGAAGAAATCGACAAATTATTAATAGGTAATGTATTCAAAGCCTCAAATTTTCATGAGAAACTTCATGTTAGTGGTAAAAGATTGAAGAAAAGATTCCCTATCACTTGGCAACAAGCCAGAGAAATAATTAATAAGTGTCCTACATGTTCCTTGTAAAATCAAATCCCATTATCTGCTGGAATTAACCCTAGAGGCACCAAAAGGAATGAAATTTGGAAGATGGATGTGTTTCATTTTGCAGGATTTGGAAAAATGAGGTACATGCATCATACCATCGATACATATTCAGGTTTTCAATGGGCAACTGCCTTAAGTTCTGAAAGGGCTGACTGCATAATTACTCATTTATTGGAAATAATGGCAATTACGGGACACAGCAAGCAGGGTGCCTCAACTGTTGTTTCTTTGAAAATTATATATGTACAAATATAGCTATACTAATGATTTCAAAAGTTTTCTTATTTTCAGAGCAAAAAACAGGACAATAATGAAGGCTGAACCTCTGCCTCTGGCGCTTCTGTTTCCTCAAGAAATTGCATGCATATTAACAATGAAAGGGCTAGCCAAAAGGATCAACCCCAAAAAGACTGGACAAAAACAGATACAGCTAGCTTTTCCAGCACTTGGCCAATATCTTATTTTTCTAAGGGTATCCAAAAGATGTATCCCCCTTAAACAGCAAAAAGCAATTTTGAGAACACAACGCCCCCATTCCCAGTAGGTGGGGTGGGTGTTTTAGGTGGGTTACCAATGTTCATTTTTGCCTAAAGGGGTTAGCTATAAGTTAATACAAGTTTCATTTAGGGATTACTTTCTTCTATCCTTCTTCCTCTTTTATCTTTCTATCCTATCTAACGTTAGGGAAAAGGGCGCAAGAAGAGGGTGGATATAGATTTATAGAACAAAAGGTAGATTATTGAATCTACTAGCCTCAAATATCTTACATTGATATTGTAGATTGATGAAAATTTAAGACTATTTTGATTGATGGAAAAACAATTTTTTTTTTTTTTTTTTTTGAGACAAGGTTTCTCTGCGTAGCCTTAGCTGCCCTGGACTCACTTGTATACCAGGCTGACCTCAAACTCACAAAGATCCACCTGCCTCTGCATCCCAAGTGCTGGGATTAAAGACATGCGCCACCACACCCGGCAGTTGATGGAAATTTAAAACTATTTTATTCCATTTTTGCTTCACATTGATAAAAACTTAAATTATATATTGTTATTCAACTTTTGCCTTATGTATTGTATGTTAAATGTTGAGCAGCAGCAGTAGTGGCTTTTTAAAGTAATTTAGTTAATTTTAATTTATGTGCATTGGTGTGAGGGTGTCAGATCTTGGAATTATAGACAGTTGTGAGCTGCCATGTGGGTTCTGGGAATAGAACCCAGGTCCTTTGTAAGAACAGGCAGTGCTCTTAACCACTGAGCCATCTCTCCATGCCCCAGTAGTAGTAGTTTTTAAAGATTTTTTTTTTTTTTTTTGAGATTTTATTTTATGTGTACGAGTGTTTTGTTTGCATGTATGTCTGGGCATCACATGCATGCAGTACCTGAACGTACCTGAAGAGGGCATCAGATCCTCTGGGACTGGAGTTGCAGACAGTTGGAAACTGCCAGGAAACCAGGTCCTCTGGAGGAACAGCCAATGCTCTTCTTAACTGCTGAGCCATCTCTCCAAGCCCAGCAGTAGCAGTTTTATCTAGACAGGACCTCACTGTGTAGCTCAGCTTTACCTGGAATTTACCATGTAACCTAGGTGACATGAGTAACTCTCCAAGCCAATCAGCTGCCATCTTGGGACGTTCAGCTGCGCCTCCTGGCAAAATATCATCCCAGTTGCGCTTGCTGACAGTTTACACGCCCCCCTAGAGACAGAGTAGGAGATTGTCCCCTGATTATCTGGAGGTTGCCTATCACCTGGCCATTTGCACATGGTCTCCAGGAAGGGAAAGAGCAACAGAGGGCCAGCTCTACCTACGGCAGTGGATCTCAACCCTCCTGATGCTGAGACCCCGTAATATAGTTCCTCATGTTGCAGTGATCCCCAACAATAAAATTATTGTGTTACTGTTTCATAACCATAATCTTGCTGTTGTTATGAAACATAGTATAAATATCTGATATGAGGCCCCTGTGTGGGTCGCAGCCCAAAGGTTGGGAATCAATGACCTAGGGTTTTATCCTTGCCAGGCACAGCTTTTTAGATAAAGCTGGTTAGGAGAGGGGTGCTCATGCCTTATCTATGCTCTGTAACAAAGCTCAGGAATTAAGTGGTCCCCCAGAGTGAATTTAGAAGAAGTGTGGCTCAGTTTATTGGATTGTCATTTTAGGGGACCACTGGATAAGTTTTTTTTTTCTTTCAAGACAGGTTTGGATAAGTTTTTTTTTTTTTTTTTTTTTTTTTTTTTTCTTTCAAGACAGGTTTCTCTGCTTAATAGCTCTGGCTGTCCTGGAACTCTCTTTGTAGCCCAGGCTAACCTTGAACTCACAGAGATCCGCCTGCCTCTGCCTCCCTGAGTGATGGGATTAAAGGCATGAGCCACCACGCCTGGCTCAGGGAGAAAATTTTAACAACATCAGGATGGCCTTGAACTTGTGGAACTCAGAATCCTCCTTGCTTCGGTCTCCTGAGTGCTCCAGTGACAGGACAGCACCACCATCCCTGGCTTGAGGGTTTGTTTGATTTTAGATGGTTCAGTTGTTGGTATCGACTTCTGACAGCACAAGCTTTCCCCCCGTGCACTTAGTTCTCTCTGCAGTCTGATACGTGTGTCTGGAGCCATCAATGTCACATCAGATGGTCTCACTATGTGGAGAGCAGTTCTCCCCATCGATGTCACATCAGATGGTGTCACTATGTGGAGAGCAGTTCTCCGGTGAGCCGAAAACTTGGTCATAAGTTCGAGGTTGACAACAGAAGAGTTGCTGTTGTTTTTCTTCTTTGGGGGGGGGGGGGTTGGCTTGGCGTTTGTTGTTGTTGATCGGATTTAAAAGTCTGCTAACTGCTGTGTTGAAAGCTTGGTCCCCAGCTGTTGAGAAGTGGGGGAAATTTTAGAAGGCGGGGCCTGCTTAGAGGAAGTAGGAATTGGTGACATAACTTTGAAGGGTGTATTTCATTCCCTGGTCCTTTCAGAGCCTTCTCTCTTTTCCTTCCGGGCCACCTCCAGCTGAGCAGCCCTGTTCCACCATGATGTTCTGACTCAGAGAGGGCCCAGAAACAATGCAGTGAGCCACCATGGCCTGAGACCTTTGAAGCTGTGAGCAACAGTGAATCTTCCCAGCCCTGGATTTACTTTTTAGGTATGTCACCGCAGCACGGCACAGCCGAGGCAGAAGACCCATTACTGAGAGAGATCCAGTGGTTTGGCTTCCCACGTAAGCAAACCAGAGACCAGTGCAGACAATGAAACAAAACTGGACACATTGCCTATCAGAAACCACCAGCTGTCCTCTAAGATGTTTTCACTCTAAACCAGTCACATACATGACATTTGTCTTTCCTGTACATAACAGCTCGCTGCCCATGCTTGCAGTAGTTCTCCCTTCCAAGTGTGTGTGTGTGTGTGTATTCCTCTATGTATACACAGGGTATGCGGGTGTACATATATTCCTGAAGACTCGAGTCAACATTGGATGTCTTCCTCAATCACTCTCCACCATTATTATTATTATTATTATTATTATTATTATTATTATTATTATTAGTTTTTCAAGACATGGTCTCTTTGTGTAGCCTTGCTACCCTGGAACTTACTCTGTAGCCCAGACTATCCTCAAACTCAGAGATACGCCTTCCTCTACTTTCCAAGTGCTGGGCTGAAAGACGTGGGCCACAGGCTGGAGAGATGGCTCAGAGGTTAAGAGCACTGGCTTTCTTCAGGAGGTCCTGAGTTCAATTCCCAGCAACCATATGGTGGCTAATAACCATCTAAAATAAGATCTGAGCCAGGTGTGGTGGTGCACGCCTTTAATCCCAGCACTCGGGAGGCAGAGGCAGGCGGATCGCTGTGAGTTCGAGGCCAGCCTGGTCTACAAAGTGAGTTCAGGATGGCCAAGGCTACACAGAGAAACCCTGTCTCGAAAAACCAAAGGACATGTGCCACTCCCCCAGCACTCCACCTTTAGTTTTTAAAAAGTTAATTCTATTTATGTACATGTGTGTGCCTACTTGACTGTATGTGCATCATGTCCATGCCTGGTGTCCACAGAGGCCAAAAGAGAGCATCAATTCCCTGGAACTGGATTTACGGAGGTTGTGGCTCCAAATCCGGGTTCTCTGCAAGGGCAAACTTAAGGCTTCAAGCATTTTACCACTGAGCTGTATCTGCAGCCCTCAAAGGTTTATTCTTCTTGTTTTAAATTATATGCATAGGCCCTTGCATATGGGTGCAGTGGGGACCTGTGGAAGCCGGAGACATGGTATTCTCCTGGAGTTGGAGTTCCATGTGGTGGTCAGCTGCTGACATGGTTGCTGGGAGCCTAACTCTGGTCCTCTGCAAGAGCCTAACATGCTTTTGTTTGTTGGGTTTTTTTTGGTTTGTTTGGTTTGGGTTTGGGTTTTTTGAGACAGGGTTTCTCTATGTAGCCCTGTCTGTCCTATATTTACTTTGTAGACCATGCTGGCCTTGAACTCACAGAGATTCACCTGCCTCTGACTACAGAGTGCTGGGATTGAAGGTGTGTGCTACCACTGCCCTGCTTTGTTTGTTGTTTTTTGAGACAGGGTCTCTCTATAGCCTTGGCTGTCCTGAACTCACTGTGTAGACCAGGCTGGCCTCAAGCTCACAGAGGTCCAGCTGCCTCTGCCTCCCGAGTGCTGGGATTAAAGGTGTGCGCCACCATGCCAGCTATGGTCTTTCATCTTTTCCCCAGTTCTTTTCTTCTATCTAAAAATATTTATTTATTTTCTTATTGTGTGTGTTCATATGTGTGTGCATGTGTGTCTGTCTGTCTGCCTTTTTAAATTTACTTTCTTACTTTGTGTGTGTGAGTGTGTGTGTGTGTGTGTGTGGGTGTGGGTGTGTGTGTGTGTGTGTGTGTGTGTGTGTGTGTGTGTGTGTGTCTGTGTGTCTGTCTGTCTGTGCTCAGATTTCCCAGAGCTTGAGTTACAGGTCCTTATGAGTCACCTGATGTGGATGTTTGGAACCAAACTCAGGTCCTCGGAAAGAGCAGCAGATGCTCTTAACCAATGAGAAATCTCTCAGCCTCACCTTAATCTTTGACGCAGGGTCTCTCGCTGATCCCAGAGCTCACCAATCCCACTAAACTAACTGGCCGGCAAGTCCTGAGAAGCCGCTTGTTTTTCCACCTCCAGTGCTGAGATTACAGGCACGCACCGTGCCATCCATTTTCCATGTGGGTTCTGGGGGATCTGGACTCGGGTCCTCAATCTTGTGTAGCACTTTATAGACCAAGCCAAACCCCCATCTCTGCTTTTGGTTTCTCTCTCATGGGACAGTCTGAAAAGGCAAAGAACAAAAAGGATCTGGCGCCGTATTATACACCCAATAGCTTGAGAAACAAATAGCCTGAGAGAGGCCACATCTTGATTTCACCAGATCTTGCTAACAACACGACTGAAGGGTTAACCCGAAGAAATGGCTGGAAATAAAATCGGTGTCCCTTGTTCCTCTGTGATGGCTTCCTTTTGTTTGATTTTTATTTAATGTTTACGTAGTTTGTCTTAGTAAGGGTCTCTGTTGCTGTGAAGAGACACCATGACCAACAGCAACTCTTCATAAGAAAAACATTTAACTGGGGCTGGCCTACAGTTTCAGAGGTTTAATCCGTTATCATCATGGCGGGAAGCTTAGCTTCGGGCAGGTAGACATGGTGCTAGAGAGGTGGCTCAGAGTTCTGCATCTGGGTTCTCAGGCAGCGCAAAGAGAATATGAACCAGTACGTCTAGCTTGAGCTTCTGAAACCTCAAAGCCCACCCCCTAGTGATGCACTTCCTCCAACAAGGCCACGCCTACTCCAACAAGGCCACGCCTCCCAATAGCGCCACTCCCTGTGAGCCTATGGGGCCATTTTCATTCAAACCACAACATTGTTCTTACTTTTATTTTATTCATATGAGTTTTTGCTACACATATGTGCTGGGGTTACATGTGTGTGCCACCGCACCCAGCTGTTTGATTTTTTAAAAGGAAATATACAGCAATCTGTTTTAAATTCATATTCAAACTTTAACACTAGACAAAAACTCAGCTTCCGTATAGCCCCATCCGCTTTTCTGTTGTTGTCCTCACAAATTATATCTTTATGCATTGCATGCTTATTACTGTAGATCTATAATTATTGTTTATGCAGTTGCATGTTAACTCACGAGGAAGAGAAGTTACAGTCTAAAAACACAACAGTGTTGGCTTTGTACTGAACTGTGTGGTCAGATTTACCATTTACCAATACATATTACTTATTTCTGGGCCTTCAAGACACTGTCTAGAGTCTTTTATTTTTATTTATTTATTTTTTATTTTTTATTTTTTTGAGACAGGGTTTCTCTGTGTAGCCCTGGCTGTCCTAGACTTGCATTGTAGACCAGGCTGGCCTCGAACTCACAGGGATCCACCTGCCTCTACCTCTCGAGTGCTGGGATTAAAGGCGTGCGCCACCATCGCTCGGCTAGAGTGCTTTTTTTTTTTCCCCCTATTGAAAGGACTCGTTAGCATTTCTTACAGACAGGTCTGCAAATTTCGCATGTCAGAGCAAGGGATATGAGCCACCGTGGTGCATCAGGGGAGGCCTTGAAAGCTCTGTTCTAGGAACCCAGCTCAAAACATACCTCACGAGATGACTCAGAGGAGAGCCTCATTCCACCTTGAACAGTCAAGGCGTTTCCCCTGTTGTTTTGAGATAGGGTCTCATACACCCTAGACTGGCTGTCTTACTGTCTCGGCATCTACATTTTTACCCTGATTCCTCTAACTAGCCATGTAACTGTGATTATGAGTCCCTTAGGAGTAGCACTAACACCATTATGAAAGAGTGCCCCAGGGGCTGGCAAGGAGCTCGGAGAAGGAGAGAAAAAAAAAAATGGACTCTCCATTTAAACATGATGAGTTCAATTCCCAGAATCCACATAAAAGTGGAAAAGAGACCTGACTCCACAAAGCCATCCTCTCACTGCTGCACACACACTATGGCATGCGTACCCCTATACACAGAAAAAGAAAAAACATTGTTAGAAAGCAAACACAGCAAGATAGCATCATCTATAAACCAGACCTCAGGAGACATGAAATCGGCCAGCACCTTGATCTGAAACTCCTAGCCTCCACTTCAGACTATTTTCCTATAGCAGCCTGAACCAATTAATAGTACTGACATAATCCCTGTTTACACAAAAAGGGAGACAGGGCAGTGAGCTTACCCAGGACCACAGAGTTAGTGAGAGCAGAAAGTTCTAGAACGTTTGCTATTTCTCTTTATCTTACATGTTTTGAACTAAAGATTGTTTGTTTTAAAGAGAGGGTCTCACTCTGCAAGCCAAGCTAGTCTTACATTTGCTTTTTTTGTTTTTTGTTTTTTTTTTTGGTTTTGGTTTTTCGAGATAGGGTCTCTCTGTGTTGCCTTGGCTGTCCTGGACTCACTTTGTAGTCTTACATTTGCAATGCACCGCAAGCTGGCCAGTTTCCTACGTCAGCCTCAGGTCAGGATAAAGGATAAAGGATTTTCCCCCTAAAACTGGTACTGACACACACCAGTCAAAATGCCTCAGTCCCAGGATGTTGGGGATGAACATAAGATCAATCACTCAAGATCAGCCTGGCCTACCTGAGACCTTGTCCCCAAAACAACCATAAGAGCCGGGCGTGGTAGTGCACTCTTTTAATCGTGACACTTGGGAGGCAGAGGCAGGTGGATCTCTGTGAGTTCAAGGTTAGCCTGATCTACAGATCGAGTTCCAGGACAGACAAGGCTAAAACAGAGAAACCCTGTCCCAGAAAACCTGAAAGAAGGGGGGGGGGAGGGAGAGAGGGAGGGAGGGAGGGAGGAAGACAGAGAGAGATGAATAGTCTTGAGTAGAAAGCGCATGGGGCAAAAGACTCAGCTGCACAAATTCTACACAAAGGTTACTTTTTAACTATAGTGATGCAGGCAATCAGTAGCACCTTTAAAATCCAACTTTCTCTGTCTCTGTCTCTGTCTCTGTCTCTCTCTCTCTCTCTCTCTCTTTCTCTCAGCCTCCCTTTGGTTTTTGGAGACAGGGTCCTAGACTCACTTTGTAGACCAGGCTGGCCTCTGCCTCCCAAGTGCTGGGATTACAGGCGCGCGCCACCACGCCTGGCTGAAAATTCAACTTCTCAAAATCCACAGGTAGCAAAAGAACACGCACCCATGCCCTTCAAGAATTTGCCATCTGACTAGCAAGGTGACATACTCAACAGGCTGACTAGAGGGACCTTGGCACTGTCAAGGCCAGCTTGAACAACATAGTGAGGCATTCTGTAAATAAGAAAAGACGTGAAAAGATTAGGGAACTAATGACACTTCCGGCTTGGTTTCAGGCATCTTCACTTCCTAGTAGACCTGAATAGGGGGCATGTTCCCATCTGCTCCGAGAGCAACGAAGACACTTGACACTGTCAGTTTCTCATGACTGCTGTTTATGTGGCTAAACACGTATCGTCTTCAAACAGCATGAACGTATTTATTTACATGTGTACACCACATGTGTGTTGGGGGTTGGTCTAGTGTGCTGTGTATTCAAATGCTGAATTCTGTGCCCTGAGATCTGGTTGCAGTCTGGACATGGGCATTGCCATGGTCATTGATTAATGTTGTATAAACTTTGCTCTCCAATTATCTCTGATTGGTTAATAAAGCTGCAGGCAGCCTGTAGCTGGGCGAGTGAGGACAGGAGGCAGAACTTCTGTGCCCAGTCTAGGGACCATGAGGTAGAGGGTAAAGGAAAGATGAGAAGGAGAAGTAAAGGAGGACGTGGACCCGAGGGATGGTCTGATGGAGCAGAAGCAGCCCAGGCAAGACCAATATGGTAGGTGGTTTGGGGTGTGTGGCCAGGAGGTAGACACACTAGCATAGTGAGTTAGAATAGATCTTTTCTGCCCTGTCATAGAGCCTAAGCTTGTTAATAAATCTAACAAATCTCTGTCTTGTTCTCTGGGAGCTAGAACAGGTGATTAGAAAAGGCTCCTCAAATTATGATGTATGTTTTTATGTTTTCATGTGTGGAGGCCAGGCATTGTTGATAGGTTTCTTCTTCTTCTTCTTCTTCTTCTTCTTCTTCTTCTTCTTCTTCTTCTTCTTCTTCTTCTTCTTCTTCTTCTTCTTCTTCTTCTTCTTCTTCTTCCTCCTCCTCCTCCTCCTCCTCCTCCTCCTCCTCCTCCTCCAGACTTATTTAATGTATACAATGATCTGCCCACATATACACCTGCATGCCAGAAGAGGGCACCAGATCTCATTGTAGATGGTTGTGAGCTACCATGTGGTTGCTGGGAATTGAACTCAGGACCTTTGGAAGAGCAGTCAATGCTCTTATCCTCTGAGCCATCTCTCCAGCCCCTGGTAGGTGTCTTCTTTGGTCACTCCCCACATTATATTTTGAAAAACGGCATCTCACTGGCCCTGGATCTCATCAATTCAGACAGGCTGGCCGGTAAGGGAGCTTTAGCAGCCCGCTCTCTTCTCTCTGCCCCACCAGGGTGACAGGGTTACAGATGAGAGCCAATGCATCCAGCTGTGTTTTATTTTCTTTTTTCTCATCTGGGCTCTCAGACTGAACTCAGGTCAGTCCTTGGGCTTATTGAGATAGCACTTTTACTCTCTGCTTTATTTCCCCGGTCCTTTATTTTTGAGACAGAAATCTGAGAGTTGCCCAGGCTGTCCTTCAAGTCTATATGCAACTAGGGCAAGTCTCAAATTTGTGATCCTCTCACATCTACTCCTCAGATATCTAGGGCTACAGATGTCCGTCACCATGCCCAAGAAGAGATTCAAATCTTCTTAAGCAGCTCAGGTAGACTGTCCAAGAAACCACTAGTCTTTTTCTTTCAGGATGTGATCAATTCCTTTTTTAAAAACATTTATTTATTTACTTATTATCATGTATACAGTATTCTGCCTACATTTATGCCTGCATTGCAGAAGAGGGCATTAGATCACATTAAGATGGTTGTGATGCCACCATGTGGTTGCTGGGAATTGAACTCAGGACATCTGGAAGAGCAGTCAGTGCTCTTCACCTCTGAGCCATCTCTCCAGGTCCAGGATATGATCAATTCTAACTGTTGGGTCTCTACCTGCTGTAGGGCATGACTGTCATACCCCAGTCTCTTCCCTGAATTCCCTAGTCCAGGGGCGGGGCTTCCCTTCTCCCAGAAGCCCTTCACTGTTTAATCCAAACATTTGGGTCTCTCTCTCTCTCTCTCTCTCTCTCTCTCTCTCTCTCTCTCTCTCTCTCTCTCTCTCCCTCCCTCCCTCCCTCCCTCCATCCCTCCCCCTCTCCTGCTACTCCCAGTCAACCTGCATCTATGTAATACAGCTTGAGCCTGCCATCAGCTCATAGCCTATCACTAACATGTGAGATTATCATATCCTTTCAAATTCAAGTGAGAGTTACTGCTGAGTGCAGGGACACAGAACTGTATTCCTAGTTGCTGGGGAGGCTGATGTAGGATTGTTTAAGTCCAGAAGTTCAAAACCAGCAGGGACAAACACATGGAGACCCATCTCCAAAGGAAGAAGAGAAAAGACATTATTAAAATAAGTTCTGGCCAGGCTTGGTGGCACACACCTTTGAGGCAAGTGGATCTCTGAGTTCTAGGCCAACCAGGACTGCACAGTAAGACACTGTCTCAAAAATCAACCAACTGACCAAAATAAAAAACCAAATAGACCCCCTTACACACACACACACACACACACACACACACACACACACACACACACACAATCTGAATAGCATATTTCTATCCAGTGTGAAGCCCTTGGTTTGGTCACTATCATCACAAAACAAACAAACAAACAAACAATAACGACAGCAAAGGGCAGGGGCCACAGAAATGGCTCAGCAGGTAAAGCAGCTGTTGCTTTTGCAGAGGCCCTAATTTGGTCCTTGTCACCCACATGATGGTTCACAATCATTTGTAACTCTAGTTTCAGAGGGTTCGACACCCTCTTCTGCCCTCTGAGGGTACCAGACACATGCAGACAAAACACACATACACATAAAAAATAATAATAATAAATCTAAAAAATAAAGTTCAAATACGAAGGAAAAAATGGGAAGGAAAGAGCTCCCCCTGTACATTCAAGAGGAAAGCTGAAAGGAGTGCGAAGTCGGAGGATCTCTCCTCACACCTCAGGACCTGAGACGTTTTCTCCAGCCCTTAGCTCCACTAACATCCGCCTCTGCTCCTTTCTGACAGTTCTGCCCTGCAGCTAGCTATAAACAACTACAATGTTTCTAACTTCATACCCTTTCAGACTCAGGAAGAAAACAGTCTCTTCCTGAGAGTGACAGCTTGGAGGGTCTAGGGACTTGAGTAGCCAGGCCTGAGTGGCATCAAAGTCCCCCGACACCAAGCTCACAGGAAGGGCAGCTCCCTTTGAGAACTCCTGAGCTGTGGCACCAAGAGAAAGGGACGTAGGTGCCGGTAGCATCTGTAGTCCTTCCACTCCACAAGATGCTAAACGGAAAAAAGACCGCCAGTGCTCACAATGTTAACTCTGATGGATCCTAGTGGGAAGTTGGTAAGGGAGAGGTGTGTTTTAAAAACAAAATCCCAATTGCTAGCCAGGCATGGTGGTGACAGATCAATGCGAGTTCAGGGCCAGTCTGGTCTACAACATGAGTCTAGGACAGGCAAGGCTACACAGAGAAACCCTGTCTCAGAAAAACCAAGAACAAAAAACAAAAAAAGACTGAGCCATACCACAATCAGAAACAGGTTTTTATGGTTCACAATCTTGGGGTTCACAGTGGGATCAAATATCCTGCAACAGAAGGGCAAGAGGGTGGTCAGGAAGAGATCCACATTCCTTGTATAAATGCAGACACCAAATCCAGAGAACTTAATGTCTTCCACAAGATGGCAATATTTTTGCACCAATGTAGAGGAAAACTTTGGAAGGATGATGACTTATTTGCTTTTTTGTCGCTGTGACAAAATACTCTGGCAAAAGCAACTGTCAGGAGAAAAGGTTAGCTGTGGCTCACAGTTCAAGGGTAGTCCATCAAAGTTGGGAAGTCTCGGCGGGGAGGGAGCTTTGAAGCAGCTGGTCACATCTGTGTGTTAAGGGTGTGCAGTAGAAACTGCCATCACTGCCCCATGATATGGTCAGAGTTTTATTGTAGATGTGAGAGAGGGAACAGCCAGAGGCATCTGGAAGAATCCAGAACAGAGAGAGAAAGAAGTAGATTGGACATGGCCAGGGCTAGGGAAGTGGCGGAGCGGGAGAGAATGGTGGGAACAGCAGGAGAACAGAGAACACCAAGAGAATAAGAGAGAGAAAGTGGGAGTAAGACAGAACGCTGAGAATGGCCAGGTTATAAGAAGGGCGAGGGAGCCGGGCAGTGGTGGCGCACGCCTTTAATCCCAGCACTTGGGAGGCAAAGGCAGGTGGATCGCTGTGAGTTCGAGGCCAGCTTGGTCTACAAAGTGAGTCCAGGACAGCCAAAGTTACCCAGAATGACCCTGTCTTGAAAAACCAGAACAAAGGGCCTACTGCTAACGTGGACTTTGAAATGTGTCACAGGTGCTTAGGATACTAAGGGAGCCTGGAGGCCAGGCTGATAAGCACCACAGGTAGCCATGTGTCCTTTCTGCCTGAGGCAAGGGAAGTGGCTCCCTTTGGCAGATGGGAACCAGTTTCACAGGTTCCTGAGGAATGCTGGCTTTTATCTAACTTCCAAAAATCCTCCTGTTGTCCAGGTTGAGCTCATGTCTGGCCAATAGGACAGGCTTTTGGAGCTTGGAGAACTGGAGTTTTCTTTGGATCTGACAATATTGAAGGTACATTCTGGAAGCACAAGTTGATTAGTGTCAACGCTCAGCTCAACTCTTCACTCATACAGTCCAGGATCCCAGGAGGGAATGGTACCACCAAGGGTGGGAGAGAGTCATCTCAGCTCACTTAATGATACCAAGACAATTCCACCAAGGCGTGTTTAGATGTCATCACCCAGGTTAGTGGTCACGTTGTCAGTAACTAACACCATCATATTAGGTCTCCTGGCCACGCATGCAGCCCATTGCACTGTTACCCTGTAGAAAGAATTGGTCAGCGCTTACAGATGACTTAGGAGGAAAATGTTTCTCAGGAATGAATAATATCACACAGAGGCATGTTTGTAATCCCAGCACTCAGGAGAGAGACGCAGGGTGATGAGGAATTCAAGGCCGGCCTGAACCACATGCTGAGTTAGAGGCCAGCCTAGCTACACTACAAACAACAAAAAAATAGGCTGGAAACAGCTTTAATCCCAACACTCAAGAGGCACAGGTGAGCGGATCCCTGACAGTTCAAGGCCGGCCTAGTCTGCATAGTGAGTTGCAGGCCAGCCAAGGTTACATAGTGAACTCCCAACTCAACAAACAAACAAAGCAAAACAAACAAAAAAGAAGGAGAACAACATGGTAACACATTTTTAAAATTCTTCTTTTTGTTATACAAAACAAATAACTAAAAGCAAACCTAGCTGGGCGTGGTACCTAGCTGGGCGTGGTGGCGAACGCCTTTAGTCCCAGCACTCCGGAAGCAGAGGCAGACAAAGCTTTGTGAGTTCCAGGCCAGCCTGGTCTACAAAGTGAGTCCAGGACAGCCAAGGCTACACAGAGAAACCCTGTCTCGAGAAAAAAAAAATCTTCCTTTTAAAAATATTATTTCTTAGCTCAGCGTGATGGTGCAAGTCTTTAATCCCAGTACTTGGGAGGCAGAGACAGGTGGATCACTGTGAGTTCAAGGCCAGCCTGGTCTACAAAGCGAGTCCAGGACAGCCAGGGCTAAGCTAGGACAGCCAAGGTTAAGAGAGAGAGACCTTGTCTTGAAAAAAGCATAAATAAATAAATAAATAAATAAATAAATAAATAAATAATCCCAGCACTCTGAGGCAGAAGCAGGTGGATCTCTGTGAGTTAGAGGCCAGCCTGGTCTACAAAGCGAGTCCAGGACAGGCAGGGCTACATAAAGAAACTCTGTCTCAAAAAACCCAAAAGCAACCAAACAAATGAACTTAGGACCCTCTGGAAGAGCAGCCAGTGCTCTTAAACAGGGAGTCATCTCTCCAGCCCCAAAATCTTCCTTTATCCTGGATAAAAGTTTGGTAACACATACATGCCAATAAACGTAAATGTTATACATATATGTATACATACATATGTATGTGCGTGTGTGTGTGTGTGTGTGTGTGTGTGTGTGTGTAGATGAGTATATGTGTCATGTGAAGATGTAGTTTGGATATTGAGTATCCCCAGAACATATACACTATGCTGTATATTGGAAGATAACAGAAACCTCTGAGAACTGAGGCCTGATGGGAAGTTCTCAGGTCATTGGGGGGAAAAAAATCTTTGAAGGGGATTAAGGGACCCTGATCGCCTTCTTCACTTTCTGTTTTCCAAGATGTACCCCTACCAAAGGCCTGAAGCAACAGAGCCAACTGCTTATGAGTTAAAAAAAAAAAAAAAAAAAGCTGTGAAACAGTGAACCCACGCAGAGCTTTTTTCCCCCTCACAACCCTCTCTTTGAGACAGAGATTCTTCATATAGCCCTGGCTGTACAGGAAGTCTCTATGTAGCCCAGGCTGGCCTCGAGGTCACAGAGATCTGCCTGCCTCTGCCTCCAGAGTGCTGAGACTAAAGGTGTGTGCCTCCGCACCCTCAAGCCTTTCTCTTTCTAAACTAATTAGCCCAGACATTTTGCTGCAGTGATGGAAAGCTAACACCATGCGTGTATACACGGAAAGAGAGGGTTTCTCTGTGTAGTCCTGGCTGTCCTGGACTCACTCTGTAGACTAGGCTAGCCTCAAACTCATAGAGATCCATCTGCCTCTGCCTTGCAAATGCTGGGATTAAAGGCACACACCTCTGAACCCGTTAGAAAAATGATTTTTTTTTTTTTTTTTTTTTTTGGTTTTTCGAGACAGGGTTTCTCTGTGTAGCCTTGGCCATCCTGGACTCACTTTGTAGACCAGGCTGGCCTCGAACTCACAGCGATCCACCTGCCTCTGCCTCCCGAGTGCTGGGATTAAAGGCATGCGCCACCACGCCCGGCTTGAAAAATGATTTTTTTAAGACCTCCCAAACAAAATAAGTCATAGTAGAAAAGAAGGGGTGATTGAAAGGAAAAAAATCAGGGCTGGAGAAATGGCTAAGTGGTTAAGAGCAATTCTAGCTCTTTCTAAAGACACAAAATTTGTTTCCTAATACCCATGTCAGGCAGCACACAACTGCCTGTAACGCCAGCTCCAGGGGACCCAGTGCCCTCTTTCGGACTCGGCAGGCACCTGCACTCATATGTATATACTTACAATTACCCATAAAATTTTTCTTTGTTGTTTGTTTGTTTTTTCGAGACAGGATTTCTCTGTGTAGCCTTTGCTGTCCTGGTCTCACTTTGTAGACCAGGCTGGCCTTGAAGTCGCATCAATCCGACTGCCTCTGCCTCCCAAGTACTGGGATTAAAGGCACGTACCACCACGCCTGGATAAATACACAAAATTTTTAAAAAATGTTTTAAAAAGAAGAAAGCGCCAGGCATGGTGGCACATGCCTTTAATCCTAGCATGTGGGAGGAAGAGGCAGGCAGATCTCTATGAGTTTGAGGCCAGCCTGGCCTACAAAGCCAGTCCAGGACAGCCAAGGCTACACAGAGAAACCCTGTCTTTAAAAAAAAAAAAGAAGAAAGCTTTTTTTTTTTTGAAACAGGGTTTCTCTGTGTAGCCTTGACTATCTTGGTCTCACCGTGTAAACCAGACTGGCTTGAATTTGCAGCAATCCAGCTGCCTCTCCCTCCCAAATGCTGGGATTACAGGCGTGGAACACCATGCCTGGCTAAGAAAACTTTTTTTAAAAGAGAGAGCAAACAAAAAGAAACTTTGCTAAGACTGCCACTGCCCATCCTGTCTTCCTCTCCAGCCCAACCCTGGCCCTGCCCCCACCCTGCCCTTTCACTGCCCCTCTACCTTTGACTGTAGTTGTTGAAGGCTTTTGTTTTGTTTTGCTTGTTTGTTTTTATGCTGAGAGTCTCGAGGGATTATTGAACTTACATTTTTATACCTGTGCATAATAAATGATTTAATAGCTCCAGGTAGGTGTAGGTCTCTGAGACAGCATTTGCTCTGTATGTATGATGCTCTGGATTCCATCTCTAGCTTCATGAGATACAGACAAACAGATGATAAACTCTTTGCAAATGCCATCTCTTGCAGTGCCGTGCATCCTAGGCAGGAAGAGCACGCCAGGGACAACCCCTGCCTGGTACCACTCGGAGTGGGCGGGGCATAGTGCTTCTGAGAGGACCCCAGATATCCAAGGCTGTCGGTGCACTAAGATGAGCAAGTAAGTAATAGAGAGATGGAAGAGAAAGAGAAGCAGAATAGTGTGTGCACAGTGAAGAGAGGAGGAGGAACTGGAGACTAGAGGGCAGTGAGGAACAGCCTGATGTGAGTAGCCAGAGATGCCACCTGAGGCCATGGTGAGGTCCTGACCCATGCTGCCTCTGAGGCCCACGTCTGGGTCCATAGGGGTCTGTTACCACCAAAGGCCATGCAGATATCCTTTGTCAGGGTTGCTGCTTGGGGCCATGTTCAAATCTGAGCGTTGTGGAGAGCTGGCCCTGCCCCTCACTGGCTGCAGCATTCGGGAAAGCTGGCCCTGGTGGAGGGGGTGATAGTCCCAAGGGTGAAAGCTTGGGAGAGCTGGCCTTACCCCTAGCCTGGGCAGCTCAGGAGAACTTGCCCTGATGGCATGAGTGTAGGAGAACTGGCAGGCTGCCCAGCTCAGTACCTCTCAGCTACAGATCCAGGGCTTTTAGTTGGCCCACACCAACATCTACCCAGGCTACGAACTGCTGGAGTGCATGAGGTGGCTGGTCCTCCAGACCCAAAGCTGCAGGACCTCCAATACACAGGGCAACAACAGGATATGGGAAAGGAGTCCCAGTGAGCATCCATACTAATAGAGGCCTCGAACCAAACCAAAGACTCAGTGCAATGAACATTTACAAGAAAAGTTGTTTGGCTAAAAGAGTATACTGTATGACACATGGCAGCTTCCACTGCAAGATTTGTTTGTTTGTTTGTTTTTGTGATGAGGTTGCAAGCGTGGAGGGTGGATATTGAGGGACAGGGAGATGAGTGGGATTGGGATGAATGATGTTAAAATCACAGAGGGCTTGCGAGACAGCTCAGAGGTCAAAGAGTACTCCCTGCTCTTCCAAAGGTCCTAAGTTCAATTCTCAGCAACCACGTGGTGGCTCACAACCATCTGTAAGGAGATCTGGTGCCCTCCTCTGGTGTGCAGGTGTACATGCAAGCAGATCACTGAATACATAATAATAAATAAATCTTAAAAAAAAAAAAGAAAGAAAGAAACTCAAAGTCAGGCACAGTGACACACGCCTGTGATCCCAGCACTTGGGAAGCAGAGACAGGTGGATTTCTGTGAGTTCAAGGCCAGCCTGGTCTACAAAATGAGTCTAGTACAGCTAAGGCTATACAGAGAAACCTTGTCTAGAAAAACCAAAGTTGATGTAAATCTTCACCTAAATTAAGGTAAACAAACTACTCTAAGCTGAAATACAATACATATACCCCAAGCATTTCCCACTAAGATGTTCGTCCGGCCGTTCTCTCCTTCATCTTCCTCCCCAGTTAACTGTCTTTTTCTCTCAATTGTCAAACTTGTTCTTTCCCTCTCCAGCAAGCCCCGCCTTCCACTTCCGGTCCTTCTGTCCAGCTGATTGGCTGAGCAGTGCTTTATTGACAGTTGATACATCCACTCAGCATTCCTCCACACAAACAAACAAATTCAGGAAGAATCAAAAAGAAAAAAAAAAAAAAACCAAAAAACTAAAAACAGTAATCCAGGAGGAAAGGCCATTCATTAATTCAGTCTACTTATATTCATTGAAAAAACTATTTACTCTCTGCTTCTTATATTCCAGGCACGAGGCTACTGAACCAGGGACTAGAAACAATATACACTAATAAATAAATCCAGGCAGGGTTTGTGTTTTTGGAGAGATGGCTCAGTGGTTAAGAGCGCTTGTTGCTCTTGCAGAGGACCACAACTGTCCATAATTTCAGTTCCAGGGGATCTGACTCGTTCTTCTGACTGCAGAGTGTGCAAACCACACACGGGGTACACATGCACACACGCAGGCTAAACAGTCACATGCATACAGTAGCTTTAAATAAAATAATTTAAAAAATAAAAAACCTATCCTTCCGTATTGTGGAGTGATAAGACCCTTAGAGATTCTTACCCAGAATGCTCTGTGCTTCAGTTCATTTGTTATTCTTCTGTTTGGCAAACCTCTCCTAGAGTTTGTGCTGTCTGCAATTTTCTACCCTAGTTGCAGAATATTCTTGGTCTTCCCGTGAGTACAAGTACAATTCGTGACCTTAAGTCACTACAGAAGCCTCAGAATGTGTGAATTAAGTTTTCTTCTTTATCAGTTAACATTAATCAAGCCTGGTAGAGTAGAACACGCTTGTAATTCCAACACTTAGGATGTGGCCACAGGAAGGTCAGGAGTTCAAGATCATCCTCAGCAATGGGAGTCAGAAATCAGCCTGGGCTGTATGGACCCCATCTTGAAAATGAAAGGAGCTGGAGCCATGATGTGGCAGTTATGAGCCCTTGCTGTTCCTACAGAGGACCAGAGTTCAGTTCCCAGCACCCATGTTAGAAGGCTTCCAAGCACCTCTTCTAGCCTCCCTGGGTACCTGTGCATAACACACACACACACACACACACACACACACACACACACACGATTTGATTTTGTTAAAAAAATTTTTTTTCACAGTTCAGACTAAAACTAGCTGTTCTATTGCCTCATTTGTTTGCAAAATTGACTTCCTGCTCATGTTTGGAAAGTGGTTTCACAATCACACTCTAAAGGACACGTCAAATCTCCTGGTAGAAAAGAGTCAACCACACTCTCTGAAGGACACGACAGCTCCAGGCAGAGAAGTTCCAGGTACCTTAGCTGGAAGAAACTCCTCTCTCCCTCAGAAGTTCTTGAACACTATGACGCTTGCTGTTCAGCACGGTTCACCACTTCCTCTGCGGCTGGCATTCCTTTCCACTCCCGTGAGCCGCCTTGATTGCCTTCCACACCTACGTCCTCAGCTTGGAGACAGCACCCACTGAGAACTGCTGAGACCACTGAATGGAGGGTCTCATGTAGCCCAGGCTTCAGCTTGCTTCAAAGATAAGCCATGTGCCACCACACCCAGCTTTTTTTTTTTTTCTTTTCAAAACACTATTTATTTATTTATTATGGCTCATCTCTCTAGCACTAATAGTTTTGTTGTTGTCTTAGATTTTTCAAAAACATACTTTATTTAGGGCCCTTAAACTCCTCTACCTCCTTTCCAACCCACCAACCTGAGGCAGGGGAGGGAGACGGTTAGTAGGCAAGGGGGTTGTGAACCTCTTTAGTCATAGTTCATTAGGGTCCAGCCTTTGCTGTTAGGGTACCCAGCAGTTCTGTCAAATAGCAAATACCAAACAACAACACGAATCAGCAGCAATGGGACTCTGCCGAGTCATCACAAGTCAGCAGATGTGGCCCGACACAGACGAAGCGTCAGGAGTTCTCTGGGGCATTTCTTTCTGAGAAGTAAAGTGTGGAAGAGTAGAGACCAATGAAGTGATGTGAACTGCTACAAAGCACGGCAATGCAAAAGCCTTGTCTCACTGTCCGCGGCTAGGACTTCCTGCCAGGCAGGGGGAGGAAGAGTTAGGAGAGGAAGTAGGTGACTGAGCCACAGGGAGAGAGGTCCAAGGAAGATCAGGAGGGAAGCGCGGGCGTCAAGGAAAGCTACAAAGTGCAAGTATCTCTGGGATGTTGGCTGGGAGTGAGACAAAATAGCATAGAGGGTTAAGAACAGACTTAAACTGCTCAGATTGTGTTGTGAGGCCTTGTATTGTAAGAGTCTCAATTATCTATTTGATAGCCGGGTTAAGAAATAAGCGAAGAGAAACACAGTTTTATAAAAATAACTCAAACAGCTGTCCATTGTCTCCCAGTCCCCAGCCCAAGCCATATGCTTTAATCATTTCTATCTGGCCTATTTTTTTATTCATAATCACAAAATACTTGCTTACGTTGTTCAGCTGAGCCGTTTCTTTCTATGCAGAACTTCAGAGTTCCTCCTGCCCCATGGCTCTTTCCTCTCCACGGTGATAGTTCCTTCTTCTTCCTCCAGTACCTCTCTTCTCTTTCCCACAATCCTTTTCTCTCCAAAGCCTGTGAACCTTCATCACGCCTGTCTCATTTCTTCCCTGCCCAGATTGTAGGTCTTTTTTTTTTTTTTTAATTAACCAATCACCTTTAAATAGGTAGAGCAAGGTTAACACACCAAGGACAGGAGTGTGTGAGAATGTGCCATCTGGGCAGCAACTAGATCTTGGAGGCCAGTAATCAGTTAGCATCAGAATCCATAGCCAACCCCCAACGGGTGACGGCAGTGGCTGGACGTCATTCTTTCTTGTTTGTAGCACTTGAGCAAGTCCATTTGCCAAAACTAGCAGATGAGTGAAACGTTATCCAGAAGCATGGCTACTTTCTGTCCTGGTTGTCCCAATGTCAAGATCCTTGATGCCACCAAACTTGGAGTCCACTCATAGAAATGAGCGTAATAAAAACGTGTGGACAGATAGCCGCCATTGAGAGATTTTTGCGCAACAATAAATACAACAGATGAAGCCTGTGTGGTACTCTCGCCACCCAGGCACTCGGGAGGCTGAGGCAGGAGGATTGCAAGCTTACCTAGGGTACAGAGTAAAACCCTGTCAATAATAATGATAAAGAAAAAGTTTGTTTGGTCTTAGACAGAGTCTTTCTATGTAGCCCTGGAACTCTCTATGTAGGTTGGCCTAAAAACTCACAGAACTCTGCCTGCTTCTACCTCCTGAGTGTGAAGGTTAAAGGCATGTGCCATAGCTCAAACAAAAGGAAAGGACAGAAAGAATAAAATGTATAATGCACTGCTACACTGTGTTTGAAAAGACAAAGGTTTGTCTAAGGAAATATATAAAGTGCACAGTTTATATTTTATACAAGTACACAGTACTTATGGTGGAGAGGAGGGATTACGGAAAAGGGAGGAAATTAAATAAATTAAAATATGTAAAATGAATTATTTATTCTGTATATATTAGTTTAATGTAGGAAATTATTATTGCCACAGTTATTTCTAAGACATATAATTTCCAAATAAAAGACACAGAAACTTATTAGATTTATAATAAGCCTTAAAACACCAGGGCTGGGCAGATATCAACCCTGTAAGCTATCCTGCCTGCTTCCCCTGCAAAGTCCCCATAAACACTTGTGCGTGCTCCTGTTTGGGCTGCTTCTGCTCCATCAGGGCAGTGCTCAGAGCAGGCTGCTCGTGGCCACATGCTCCTGGTTACCCCACGGTGACCTCCTGTCTTCTCTCCATCTTCCTCCCGCTACATCTTCTGCTCCCTCTCCTCCTGATCCTTCTGTGACTTAGAAAGAAAGAAAGGCCGGGCGGTGGTGGCGCAGGCCTTTAATCCCAGCACTCGGGAGGCAGAGGCAGGCAGATCTCTGTGAGTTTGAGGCCAGTCTGGTCTACAAAGTTAGTCCAGGACAGCCAAGGCTACACGGAGAGACTCTGTCTTGAAAGACGGGAGAAAAAAAAAAACAAAACAAAAAACAAAACAACCCCCCCAAGAAAGAAAGAAAGAAAAAAACAAAACCCGGGACCCTCACTCTGCATCCCTGTCTTCTGCCCAGCCCAGGCTGTAGGTAACTTTATTAACAAATCAAGGACAATTTGGGAGACAAGATTCACACACCGACATTTTGGGTACATGAGAATGTGTTCACGGGACAGGTAGGGATCTCGGAGGGGCAGACAACATTAAATACATAGTAGCTCCAGATCAACCCCAACAAAAATGGAGAAGCTAAAAATGTGGCAGTAAGAAAGTATGAGCTGGAGTGAGAAGAAATTGGTTGAAGTTTCAAAAATAAAGCACAAATAATCAGCAATTAAATTCCAAAAGCCACCAGGCGGTGGTGGTGCATGCCTTTAATCCCAGCCCTCGGAAGGCAGAGGCAGGGGGATCATTGTGAGTTCAAGGCCAGTCTGGTCTACAAAGTTAGTCCAGGACAGCCAAGGCTACACAGAGAAACTCTGTCTTGAAAGACGGGAGAAAAAAAAACAAAACAAAAAAACAAAAACCAAAAAGCATCAAGCCAGGCAGTGGTGGTGCACGCCTTTAATCCTAGCATTTGGAAGGCAGAGGCAAGTGGATCTCTATGAGCTTGAGGCCAGCCTGGTCTACACAGCGAGCTCCAGGACAGCAAGAGCTATACAGAGAAACCCTGCCTCTAACAAAAGCAAAAACAAAAGCAAAAAATGTTAACAGCATCACAGGGTAACCCAGGCTGGAACTGAGTTGCAAGGAATTCTCTGCAGTTTTGGGATTACCAGTGTGAACCTCTATATCCTGGGAATGGAAAGTTACTCTTTCAAAAGCCCTTGCTGTAACTGCATTCCTGTAATCTCAGCTTTTGGGAATCTGAAACAGGAGGAGGAAGAGTTCAAGACCAAGTCGAGCGTGGTGGCGCATGCCTTTAATCCCAGCGCTCGGAAGGCAGAGGCAGGCAGATGGCTGTGAGTTCGAGGCCAGCCTGGTCTACAAAGTGAGTCTAGGACAGCAGGGCTATTACACAGAGAAACCCTGTCCAAGAAAAAAAAAGAAAAGAAAAAACCAAAGGGGAAGGCGGTGATGGGGAAGAGTTCTAGACCAGCCTTGGCAACGGAAACTTTATCTCAAAAAAGTTTTATTAAAACAAGAACAAGTCACGATATTGGCTAGTGTTTCCACAGAACCTGGGACCTGGTCATTTTGAAGGATGCTGATGAGTGTTCTATGGGAAGCTCATCAAAGACGGCTAAGTGGTTCCTTCCCTTCGGGCCCTCTCAGAGCCTGTCGTAGTCTCAGCCAACATGATTATTCACGGTCCCAAACCCCCATTGCCAATTACTATTTTGAAAAACAAGACCGGGAAATACTACACTCACCAGTCACCCCAGTTTTCTTCTTCCCACGGGACAGCACCACACTCCCGTCCAACCTCTGTGCTGGGTTTCCTTGCCTCCAAAAAGACCTCTGCAGCTCACAGCTCTCTTCGCGGGTTGCTACTGCTGCAGCATTCCACCCTTAGGGAAGGCTCATAATAAACAATGACCATTGCTGGGAGACTGGAGGGTTGGATCAGCAGTCAAGAGCAAGTGCTGTCCATGCAGAGAGCCCAGGGCTCAATTCCTAGCACGTGGTTCACAACAGTCTGTGACTCTAGCTCCAGGGGATATGATGGCATCTCCTAACCTCTGCAAACTGTGTACACACACACACACACACACACACACACACACACACACACACACACACACACTGAACTTTTATTTATTTAAGTTTTTGGTTTGTTTTTCAAGATGGGGTTATTTTATCAAAATTTTAAGAACAACTATTGCTTCCGCAAAATGGCTTTGCAGCAATAATCCCAGAAGATGGCAGACATGCTTGGTTCTTGTTCTGTATAAACTGTTAACCATGAGGGTAGCATAGATCCCATCTCCACCCTGACTTCCAGCTAGACTCACTTGAGCTAATTCCATGGGAGAACCAATTCAGCCAATTGTTTTCTAGTGTCCACTTAAGTGGAGTTAAATTACTGTTTATGTCTGCCTCTCCTTCTGAGATGGGGGTGAGGGGGTGATGAGTCATTTATAAGTATCTCAATGGGCAGGAGAGGACAACTCGCTTCATGTTTTGGTGTTTTGGTAGATCTGCAGAGAAACATGAGCATAAAACCAGGAGAGCCACGAGCTTCCCACAGCAACCTCCAAGGAACTATGGGCTGAAACAAACCATTAGTGCGAGCAGCAGGTTAATCTCCCCAGTGCACACAGTTGAGTGGCAGGTGACCCTAGACACTCCAAAGAGCTGGGGGTGAGTGGTGGCGCACGCTTTTAATCCCAGCACTTGGGAGGCAGAGGCAGGTGGATGGCTGTGAGTTCAAGGCCAGCTTGCTCTACAAAGTGAGTCCATGACAGCCAGATCTGTTACACAGAGAAATCCTGCCTCAAAAAAACAAAACAAAACAAAAAATGTGGGGGTGAGGGGATACTCAGAAGACTGAGGCCAGGAGACCTCTGGGAGTTCCAGCCAGATCTACTTATAGAATATGTGGCCCACCAGGGCTACAGAGTAAGACCTTGACTCAAAACAAATAATGAACAAACAAACTCTCCACCCAGAAAAGCAAATAACAAAGACAAAAAAAGGGTGGGGGACGATTCTGGATTGGTAGCTCACATCTGTAATGCCAGCCCTCAGGAGAGGAGCAGGTTCGAGACTGGGTTGCGCTGTGTATAGGCTAGAGTAGGTGGGGCTCAGCCTGCAATTCCAGCACTTTCAATAGATGAAAGCAGCGAGATTAGGAGTTTAAAGTCATCAGGCTCCATATGAATGCTGAGGTCAGCATAAAATCCCATCTCAAAACAAAACAAAAGAGCGAAGACAAAGCCTGACGTGGTAGCACACACCTTTAATCTCAGTACTCAGGAGGCAGAGGCAGGTGGATCTCTGTGAGTTTGAGGCTAACCTGGTCTACATAGTGAGTCCAGGCTAGCCTGGTCTACATAGTGACCTCCAGATCAGGTAGAGATGCATAATGACATTCTGTCTCAAAATAAATTTTTTAAAAAATGAAGAAGATGGCTCAGCAACTAAGAGCGTTATAATATATAAATTATATGCCGTGCAACAGATGTGGTACAAGGACATTTATTGTGAGAAGGGCAAGGAGAGAGGGAGAGAAGATACAGTCTGAGTGAGCCATGGGAGCACCAAATGTACAAATGGGAGGGAGACAGACAGAGGGACAGGCGGAGAGAGAGAAAGATGAGGAAGAAGAGGGTGGGCACCCCCGACTCGGCAGGAGAGAAAAACCTAGGCAGGTAGACAGCACAAGTGGCAGGTCGGTCCTTTATTGTGGTAAGCAGCTGAAGCAAGTCTGGCACACATCATTGGTGGCAGGTGATGACCTGAGGTTGCTAAGCAACCTAGAGGCAGGCTAGTGGATCTGCTTGTGAATTAACAAAGAGCCCATACAGCTCTTGCAGAGAACCCAGGTTCGGTTCCCCAAGTCCACATTTGTCATCCTCTTTACATAGCAAGTTTGAGGTCAACCTAGACCACTTGAACCTGTCTCCAAAAAGCCAAACAAACAAAGAGAAGGACGTGCAGGCCTTACAGCCAGACTGCCTGACTCAACCCATGCCTCCTGTGAACCGATCCTGCCCTTGGAGCCCCACAGAGTGTCCTCTTGTAGAGCTGCCAAATCTAGCTAAATCAGACAAAACAAAGAGCGTGTCTTCATGACAATTCGGGGTTCAACGCCAGTGTCACAGAAAATAAAATATCGGATCAAAAATGCTTTCCTTAGCTGGCGTGGTGACACATAACTTTACCCCAGCACTCAGAAGGCAGAGAGAGAGGCAGAGGGATCTCTGTGAGGTAAGGACCAGTCTGGTAGTCTATCTCTTTCTCAAAAATAAGTAGATGATAGATAGATAGATAGATAGATAGATAGATAGATAGATAGGCAAATAAGCAAATAAAATAAAATACTTTCTTGCATGGCAAGGTGGCTTAGCATGTAAGGACACTTGCTTCCAAGTTTGATGATCTGAATTTGATCGTTGGTGGAACACACACACACACACACACACACACACACACGCATATACACTAATAAGTAAATATATGTTATAAAATTAAACTTTCCAACTTCATAATCAGTTTCTTCAGCCCTGTGTACACCTGTCAAACCTCCAGAAACATTAGGCTGTTAATCTCCTTGCGCGAATTTGTCATGTAGATTTTGTATTTTAGCTTGCAGGTCAGAAAGTGTTCAGCGTTACGTGTGGCATTGGCATTACTCTCACGGAAAACGATGATGCTTCTCTTCCTGGCTTCTACTTACTTAATCAACTAGTGATGCATTCACAAAGAACTCACTATATATGTTACCTTGAAAGTCTAGGGTTTTACAGACCAACACAGATCACAATCTGAGCCCATAGAAGCTACCAGGGAGACAGCCAAACAACACTGACAATGGGAGGCAAAGCATTTGACAGAGGCACGAGAGTTACGTTTGTGCAGCGCCCTCATATTTAACAGGCAAGCTGATTGCTTCTCCTTATTCCTCTGTGGAAACCCAAGAAAGCGTCACAGGCCAAACACTAAGTATTCCAGGCAGAGAGTAAGAGATAAGGGCTGTAACTCTCCGTAGAGTGCTTGCCTAGCCTGCACGTACAAGGTCGTGAGTCCAGGGCCCGAAGACAAAACTTAACAGTGATGCTACTGTACACATTTGCCAGTGCCTGTGGTGGAAACGCTTGTCTTGTGGCAGACTCCAGGGGACCCCCGTGATGTCCCTGAGCACCGGACCAGCTGGATCCGAGCTGGTGAAGCAACGTCACCACATTCCCAGAGGTGACAGGTGACAGACACTGCACACTCGAAGGCACAGATGGTGGCGGTGTCTGGAGACAGGTTGGCTGTTGGCATGCAGGGTGTGAGGCAGGGGCTGGGGGCACAAGGAGACGGAAAAGTAAGCACAGAGAAAGACGAAGACGTATTTGGAACACCGCTGGGGGAAAGATCGCAAAAGACAGTGGAATTTTGCAATTCTGCCTCTTGGTGCCATGGGTAATGTTCATGTTTTAGAGGGATGACTCTGTGGGGAAGTAACTAGAGTGCAGGGGGACCAGGCGGGGGGTGTGGACCCACACACTGCAGTCATGTTGCAATGAGGGCTAAGCTAATGTTTGGCCTCTTTGAGCTGTAACTAAAGTACTTCAGTGCAACGTTTATCTGCCCCACCTCAGGGGATCCTTCAACTCAGGCTTTTAGAAAAGAATGAGAGGAAATGATAAAATAATAATCACTTTTTAATGTGGCTAAATAGAAACCATACAATATCCTGCACAGCTTTACCCAACATAAATGACTCTGTACATTCTAGTGTGGTAAACTCATCTGCGTGGCCCTGCTCATCCACCACAGAGACTGCTTTCTCTGCCTCTGCCTGGCTGGTTGTTAATTTGTATTGCCTCTTCCTGAGTGTCACATTGGTCCCATTAAGCACACAAATCTGTTTTCGGTTTGCTTTTCCGATGTGGAACGCTTACTCCCTCCACTGCGGGACATTGGTTTCCACAGCTGCAGCTGCCCGCTGCCTGCTGCCTGCCTTTCCCCTTACTAATCGGGTTTCCAAGGAAGAGAGCATCCAGGTCAAGAGCAACATCCATCCTAGAGATACTAAGTTTCCTTGGCCACCCTGCCACCTGCATAAATAGAAGCCCACAAGATAGCCACAAGATAACTGCAGCTGCTGTGGCTATGTCACATGGTTCTGGGATGGCTTTGTGGATAGCTGCTTGTCCTGGTTTCCTTTTTAAGGCTGTGAAAAAATAATCTGACAAAAGCAACTTAAAGAAGAAGGAGGAGGAGGAGGAGGAAGAGGAGGAGGAGGAGGAGGAAGAGGAGGAGGAGGAGGAGGAGGAGGAGGAGGAGGAGGAGGAGGAGAAGAAGAAGAGAAGAAGAAGAAGAAGAAGAAGAAGAAGAAGAAGAAGAAGAAGAAGAAGAAGAAGAAGAAGAAGAAGAAGAAGAAGAAGCAGCGTTTTAGCCGGGCATGGTAGTGCACATCTTTAATCCCAGCATTGGAGAGACATGCACACCGACCAACTTGAACCAGACAGTCCTTCACACAGATTCTACTCTGAAGTGATTCTAGACTGTGTCAAGTTGCCAATTAAAACTGAGTATCTGTCCGGTGTCCCACTTTGACAGATGCTGGGCAGGTAGCAGGTGGTACTGTCCACACCTGCGAGAGGTCCTGCCATTTGCAGAAGGGTGTGTGCAAGGTCACAGTGTCTGCAGTCTCATGGTCTCCTTTTCTTTCCATTCTGAGCATCAGAACCAAGTATTTGTTACCAAAGCCCAGGACTACAGAGCCCAGAACCTTTAACTGGGTCGCAACCAGCAGATAGAATGGTAGGAGAGCAGGAGGGGGCCTGCACTCATCTCTCTCCAAGCTAAGTTTGGGTGGAAGTCTACGCACTGCCTCCCACACAGCTGCTGCCACCTGCCCAGCACCTGTCCAACTGGAACATCTGGTAGATGGGCAGCACATAGATGCCTACATGTCAGCTGCAACTACTGTTGCCTTTCTACCCACAGACTCCAGCATCAAGTCCTGGAAGTTGGGTCTGGCCTGGTGGTCTGTAATTCTAGGCTGGCAGTTGGTTAGAAGGCAGGAGAATTGCAAGTTCAAGGCTTCCTTGGGCGATAGATCAAATTAATGGACAACTCAACAAGATTTGGTATGTGTGTTTCTGTGTCCTACAGTCTGACAACCCGACTAAATAGCAATGATTCTTTTGTCAACAAAATTACCAAAAAGCCAGGCATAGTGGCGCACACCTTTAATCCCAGCACTGGGGAGGCAGAGGCAGGCTGATCGCTGTGAGTTCGAGGCCAGCCTGGTCTACAAAGTGAGTCCAGGACAGCCAAGGCTATATAGAGGAACCCTGTCTCGAAAAACCAAAAAAAAAAAAAAAAAAAAACCAAATTAAGCAAACTCAAATGTAAATAGGATATTCATTTAAACATGTCAGATAAACAATGGCCATTTTTAAAAAAGAGTTCTTTATTTGTCATAAAGCCCAACAATAGTTTGTTTTGTTTTATTTTTCGGTTTTGGTTTTTTGAGACAGGGTTTCTCTGTGTAGCCTTGGCTGTCCAGAACTCGCTTTGCAGACCAGGCTGGCCTCAAACTCACAGCTGATCGGCCTGCCTCTGCCTCCCTGAGTGCTGGCCAACAATAGTTTTAAACAATTAGTAGTTAACAATTAGTGAGGCAAGGGGTCTCGGCCTCAGTGTCAGATGCGAATGAGAACTGTCGTGCAGGGAAGATGCAGCAAAGCTCTTCTGGTGTAAGAACAGCCGGACTGGGAGCCAGCTTCCTTTATTGCAGAGACCGAGGCTGTGTTCTTTTCCTCTGTTGCTGTCTCAGCAGCAATAAAACTCACCAAGCGGAGAACATCTCCTCTGGACAAGAAGGTGAAATCTCAGCTCCGGATGGAGACCTCATCTTTTAGTTAGGCTGTAAAAGCAGCTTTTAGTCTCCTGGCTCAGTCGTTACATGGGAGGCTCACTGCCTCCATCTGCTGACCCAGGCCTAGTCCCGGAGGCTTCTAGCCTCCGTACAATCTAACCTAGGCCTAGAATGTTCTCAGCCTCTGAGACTTACTGCTGAATAAGCTCACGCTGACTTGTTCTTCCTGAGCTCTGGGCTGGCTGGTTCAACTCAGCTGCTCTGGCTTAAATTCCTCTCCCATTTGATTTATTTAATCTGGCTTTTCTCTCCTTAGCCTCAAACTAACTCAGCAATCTGCTCTAATCTTCTGGCTTCTTCTCAATTTCTGGCTCCTTCTGTCCTCACCTGAGTTCTCTCTCTGCAACCCTCTCTCTATTAGTGTCCTGGTAAAACTGCGTCCTCTCTTGGTAAAACTGCCTTTGTTTGTTTGGTTGGTTGGTTGGTTTGGTTTGGTTTTTTGTTTTTTGAGACAGGGTTTCTCTGTGTAGCCCTGGCTGAATTGGACTCACTTTGTAGACCAGGCTGGTCTGGAACTCACAGCGATCTGCCTGCCTCTGCCTCCTGAGTGCTGGAATTAAAGGCGTGCGCCAGCCAAAACTGCCTCTTACATAGCTTCCCTTTCATCTCTCTTCTCCTGATAGCTATATCCCAGTCTATCCAGTCTTCTCTGATTTGTCACCATTTCTGTCACCAATTAGACGTCACTTTCAAACATGGGTGCTTCCTTCTACAAACTAACTTCACCTTCTTTGTTTGGGATTAAAAGTGTATACCAACTAAACTTTTTTTTTTCTTCTTCTTCTTCTTCTTCTTCTTCTTCTTCTTTTTTTTTTAACCTGATATTTGCTCTACACCAGGCTGGTTTTGAACTCAGATCTATTTACCTCTGTCTCCTAGATTAAAGGCGTGTTTGCATTCCAGTCAGATCACACAGACCTAGAAGGTCCTTGGATGTGATCTCTTGCCAGAGCAGCCATGGTCTGAATTAACATTCCTCTCCATTAGGCAGCTCAACAACCTGGCTAAGAGACCACACTTCAGCAAGGCAAGGCCACCCTGGGAAAGCAGGTTTACCTTAACCATGCTAGAGATTGGAGGAATAGCTAGCCCTTGAATGAGATAAGATTTCTTTCCTTCCCAGAACACCCACCCCTGGTGCAGTCCCTACAAGCCCCCGTGGGGCTTTGAGTCTCCCTGCCTGTCTTAGTCCTTACAGAAAGCTATGAATTTTATTTCTTCCTTCTCTTCTGCCTCTTTCTTTTGGGTGCTGTCCAAAGCCCAGATATACTTCTGCTGTTTTGGGCTCCCTTGCTCTCTCTGAAGCTCACCTCCTGTCATGTTGCTCACCTCCATGCTGGTTCAACTCAAATCTGTGAATCTATAAGGAACCCTTCTCTAATGCCTGCTCTCTCTGTGATCCATGAATTTTACTCTTTGAGTGGCAATACAAAAACCCCTCAAACAGTAGCTTTAGTGGCTGTTAAGTTTCTTGGACCCCAGGCTCCTCCTGCCCCCTGCAAAGACTTCCTTCTCAAATATACCCCAATATTCCTGTATCATTGTATCCTTGAGTATATATCAGATAAAACATTGCTCTTGTTTATAACTGTGTCTAAATTATAGTTACTGTAGGCCCACACATCAACTTGTCATCGTTTATTATTTATGAAGCAAAGAGATTTTAGCCAAATTAGAAGCAGTACGGAGCAGTAACTTTTAGAATGACTGTGCCCTGAGCTGTGGGTCAGAGGCCCCTTTGCCACATTCACAAGGTACAACAGAAAACAGACCTTTCCTTGGGTCCCAGATGGTAGAAAGAGAAAACCTCTTCCCTAACATTGGCCTCTAGCCTCTAGACATGCCATGACACCCACACTCACATGCATGTAATTGCCCATATACACACACAAGTCAAAACCAAAACCAAAACCAAAAAACCACCCTCAGTGGATATAATCCACGTGGTGGCTCACAACCATTTGTAACTCTAGTTCCAGGGAACCCTCCACCCTCTCCTGGCTTCAGAAGCAACAGGCATACACAGACAGACATGCAGGCAAAGCATCCATGCACATAAAATAATATTTACATTTTTTTAAAGTATAAGGGAGGAGCTGGAGAGATGGCTCAGTGATTAAGAGTAAATTCAGCCCTGCAGAGGACCTGCATTTAGCTCCCAGCACCCAGACAGACCTGCAGGCAAAGCATCCATGCACATAAAATAATATTTACTTTTTTTTTTAAGCATAAGGGAGGAGCTGGAGAGATGGCTCAGTGATTAAGGGTAAATACAGCCCTGCAGAGGACCTGCATTTAGCTCCCAGCACCCAGACAGACATGCAGGCAAAGCATCCATGCACATAAAATAATATTTACATTTTTTTTAAGCATAAGGGAGGAGCTAGAGAGATGGCTCAGTGATTAAGGGTAAACACAGCCTTGCAGAGGACCTGCATTTAGTTCCCAGCACCCAAGTCAGGTAGCTCACAACTGCCTGTGACTCTTCTGTCCTCCTCAGGGCATGCCCTCTTCTGTCCTCCTCAGGGCATGCCCTTTTCTCTGCTCCTCAGGGAGTGCTCTCACAATGCACATTCCCTGACACAGACACATAATTTTTAAAATGTAGAATAAATCTTTAAAAAGCTATAAGAGACAGCTGGGCACCTGTAACCCCAGCACTTGGGAGCTGGAGGCAGTAGGATTGTGGGTTCAACGCCTGACAGGGGCTACCTGAGACCCTGTCAAAAAGAAAAAGGAAGCTGGGCGTGGTGGCACACACTTGTCATTCCAGCACTCAAGGGGTCAGAGACTGGCAGATCACTGTGAGTTCGAGGCCAGCCTGGTCTACAAAGCGAGTCCAGGACAGCCAAGACTACACAGAGAAACCCGGTCTCAAACAACAACACCCCTCCCAAAAATAAAACCAAAAACGAAAAAAGAACAAGAAAGAAAAAAAGAAAAAGAAAGTGTGGCTGTAGCTTAATGCTATCATGCTTGGCAAGCGTCCTCCAATGTGTGAGGCCCTAGGTTCAATCCCAATACTGGAAAACAAAGGGGGGGGTGTTAAAAGATGCATTATAGAACCACGAAAGTGGCTCAGCAGGTAAAGATGCTTGCCACCAAGCCACATGAGTTCCAGCCCTTTGACTCATAGTTTTGTGTCAACTTGGTGACACAAGCTAGAATCATTTAAAAGGAGGGACCCTCGATTGCACAAACTGCCTCTGCAAGATGGGGCTGCGCAGCCCGGAGTCTCAAAACAAACAAAGAGGATACAAGCCACAAGCACGGCTCACATTGTGAGCTTCCTAAGTGACCTCGATGAGTGAGAAATCACCCCAATGCTTCTCAAAGGGATTTTGCTCTGTCCCCAGAAAACAGATGGCGTGGAATGCCTGCCCTAATGCCAGTCCATCAAGACTCCCCACGTTCCAGAAGGCTCTCTCCTTTCAATGTCTTGTTTCCTGGAGAAAGTTGTTGGTTAACAACCTTGAATGTGTGTGCGCATTTGCAATCAGTCTAGCATCTGAGGAGATGCTTCTCCGATTGGCTGTGCCTGCACTTCAGGAACTAACTGGGAAGAATAAAATGTTCCTCTGGGAAGGAATGTTCTGGAACCCAAGTCATCTTGCCTCATTTGAAGTTCCTTTTGGCAATATTTAAAAGGAGACACAATCCAATCCTACAGCGAGAGTTGAGCCTTAACGTTTCCACCTTTGTTGTGAAGAGGGTTAAGTCTGAATTAAGCAGCCTTATTACTTCATAGGTTAGAACTAGACTGGGTGTGGGTAGTGGAGGGATTGAGAGAGGGAGGGAAGAGCACCAGGAATTCAAGATAACAAGAAACTGCCTCAAAACAACAACAAAAACAAAAAAGCAAACAAGGGCCAGTGCACTTGTTCAGTGGTTACAGATACTTTCCCACCAAGCCTCATAGCAGGAGTTCTAACCCTCGGGCTCCCAAAGGTGAAAGGAGAGAGCTGACTCCTGCGTGTTGGTCTCTGACCTCCACAGGCATGACATGGCACATACACAAAGCCCACCACCAAAACAAAAGAAAACAAAATCAAATAAATGTAAAACAAACAAACAAACAAAAAATAAGCCAAAATTAGCATTCAAAATAGTAGGGTTTTTTAAGATAAAGAAATAGAGCCGGGCGTGGTGGCGCACACCTTTAATCCCAGCACTCGGGAGGCAGAGGCAGGCAGATCGCTGTGAGTTCGAGGCCAGCCTGGTCTACAAAGTGAATCCAGGATGGCCAAGGCTACACAGAGAAACCCTGTCTCGGAAAAAAAAAAAAAAAAAAGGTAAATAAATATATTATTCTTTAAATTTTAAATATTTTTGCCTCCCAGTCACCCAGAGAATGCTAGCTTTGAACCTATTACTATTAGGATCTGCTTAATCTTATGAAATATGCTTATGCACGAACCTTAAACACGTTCAGAAGTGCTAATAGGTTCTAAGAGGGGAAAAATTTAGCTTCTCACCGTTTTCCTGTGAGATGAAGTTACCTCAAAGAAATTCCCTAATTCTAGTGCTGGTTGCTCTCTCACCTTTCAGCTCTAAAATCCCCTAAAAATAGCACATCTGCCTTTGAGATTCACAAAATGTGACAGAGATTCAAATGTGATGGATCTGTCCCAAGCTTCTGGGGGACACGAAAGACCAAACAGATCAATAGCCTGGGCAAGCATGCCACTGTGGTGTGGAAGACAATCCTTTAAGACACAAGGAGACTCGCATCCAGTTCCACGCCAGCTTCTGTATGTACGTACACTCTGTCTCTGTCTCTCGGTCTCGGTCTCAGTCTCTGTCTCTCTCTCTCTCACTCTCACACACACACACACACACACACACACACACACTGCCTCACCATGTAGCCAAGCTTCAAGCTCACAATCAACCAAACATCAATTTCCTGAGGGTTATGATACACTAGGCCCACCAAAAACTGTTTTAATGAGTGTGGCTCGTTGGCAGAGTTCTTGCCCGTTATGTGCAAGTCCTGGGTTGGGTCTCTATCATAGCAACAGACAAAAACAAAAATAAAAAAAATAGCAATAACAAATCAGCAAACAGCACAGCTGGGCATGCTAATTCATGCCTGTAATCTCAGCATTCCAGCACCAAAGACTTCAAGATGAGCCTGGGCTGTGTAGTCAAAATCTGTCTCCAAACACCAAACCAAACAAAGAAAACGATATAACTCACATGCCATACAACTCACACTTAAATTGTGTTTAGTGCATGCACAGGCTGTGAATCACCACCACTCTCTAATTTTAGAATGCTCTCATCACCCCACAAAGAAACCCCGTGTCCATGAGCAGTGACTGCTCACTCTGCCTTTCCCCAGTGCCTGGCAACCACTAATCTGCTTCCTGTCTGGGGAATTTCAAAAGAGTTTTTGTAATCAGAAGCCAGGTGCTGGTTTCACAATGTGGGGTGCTCAGCAGCGGGGCTCTTCCACTCCCCCAGCTATGTGGCTCTCAGTTCATTTGGCAGGTGGACCACTCTCAGTCTCAGCTGCACCACAGGTAGAAATGGAGTGGAACTCAGGCAGCATGCTTGCGTGGCATGTATGAGGCCTTCATTCCACACTGGAAAGAAAGAAAAGAAGGAAGAAGAAGAAGAGAAGAGGTCAGGCATTGGTGGCACACACCTTTAATCTCAGCTCTCAGGAGGCAGAGGCAGGGCAATTGCTGAGTTTGAGGCCAGCCTTGTCTACAGAGTGAGTTCCAGGACAGCTGGAGCTACACAGAGAAAACTTGTCTGGAAAAACCAAAACCAACCAACCAACAACAACAAAACAGTGAGCGAGATCTGAAATTTTGAAAAAATACTGATTCTTAAGACCCACCCCCAGAGGCCGAGCGTGGTGGCACACGCCTTTAATCCCAGCACTCCGGAGGCAGAGGCAGGTGGATTGATGTGAGTTCCAGGCCAGTCTGGTCTACAAATCAAGTCCAGGACAGCCAAGACTACACAGAGAAACCTTCTCTCAAAAACAAACAAACAAATAAAGACCCACCTCCAGAAATCTTAACTCACTTGATCTGGGATAGGGCTTCAAAATTGTAATTAAAATTTTTTACATTAAAAAAGTACATTTACTTATTTATTTTGTCCGTGTGGGGATGCTCTCAGCACTCAGTTCTCTCCTTCCATGCTGTGGGTCCTAGGGATTTAACATCAGCAGCGGGAGCTTTTACCTGTTGAGCCATCCCACTGGCCCCTCCATTTTGACATTTCTTTCTTGATTGTGTACGTGCATGTGGAGGTCAAAAGACAGTGCGCAAGAGTTCACTCTGTGACCATAGGCCACCGCGTTTGGTGGCAGGTGTCTTTGCCTGATGAACCAAGTTGCTGGCCTTTTTTTTAAAAAGTGACATCAAACGTTGGGCTGGAGAGCTGGTTCAGCAGTTAAGAGCACTTCCTGCTTTCGCAAAAGATCTGAGTTTAGTTCCCAGAAGCCCCATCAGGCAGCTCACAGCCACCTGTAACTCTAGCCCTAAGCCTTGACCACATAATCTACACACAGACTAGTAATTAAAAAAAATTTTTTTTTAATTATTTTTTTTTTTCAAGACAGGGTTTCTCTGTGTAGCCTTGGCTGTCCTGGACTTGCTTTGTAGACCAGCCTGGCCTGGAACTCATGGAGATCCCCCTGCCTTTGCCTCAGAGTGCTGGGACTACAGGAGTGTTCCACTGTGCCCAACTATAGAAATAAGTCTTTTAAAAAATCGAATATGGCCAGGTGTGGTGGTGCACCCAGCACTCGGGAGGCAGAAGCAGGCGGATTTCTGTGAGTTCGAGGCCAGCCTGGTCTACAATGAGAGTTCCAGGACAGCCAGGACTATTACATAGAGAAACTCTGTTTTGGGAAAAAAATCGAACACGTGTCCATAAGTCAGATGTTTCTCACACGAGCTTCATGATGCAAATGTGGCCCCTCGAGCAGCAGAGCCAGCTCCCACTCTGCGTCAGCTCCTTGCTAGTAGCCTTCCCCCGAGCAACAGGTGGTGTGCACACTAAAATCTAAAAGTGTTACTTTCAGGTTCCTGCCAGTTCTAAGAGTCTACAGCCCTGTCATCTCCGCTCTTGCCTTGGTGAGCCACCAGGTGACTTCAGCAATCAGTTCCCAGAGAGCAGAGCTTACCCACACTGGAAAATTGGCTCGGTCTACTTGCTAAACAGGATACGGGAACACGCGGTTGGCAGAGGCTCACACAAGTTTATTCAGTGATAGCTCGTTACATAGAGATCTGGAGGAACACCAAGTCATTTAGAGTTGCTTTATCTGCTCTCCAGAAAGGGGGAAATCATATAAACGTACACATGGGCTATAGGTCTCAACCTGTAGGAAATTTTGGAGCATTCTATATACTTATCAAAAATCATGTATCAAGCAGGCTTACATCTAAAGTACAAGCAGTGAGAAGGGTATGGTGACTTTAATGCCAGAACTCAGAAGGCAAAGGGAGGCAGATTTCCATGAGTTCAAGGCCAGCCAAGGTTACAAACTAAGAGCTTATCTCCCCCAGCCCTGCCCCCAAAAAAGTATAACCTGAGTGAGGTGGCCAACTTTGGTTGCCAATTAGGATCATCTTTACTTGCTTAGTTTTTAAATATTTTAGTTATACTGTGCCTATGAGTGTATGTATATATGTGTGGGGGGCATGTTCATGTCACCACACTCATGTGGAGCTCAGAGGAAAACTAGAGAGTGATTTATCTTCTTCCATCTTGTGGGGCCCGGGAATTGAACTGAGGTCTGCAGCTTTGGCAGCAGGCCCCTTTACCTGCTGAGCCATCTTGGCAGCCCTTTCCTACTCATTTTCTTTTAGGCAGTGTTTTCTGTATCCCAAGCTGGCCTCAAATTCATTATGAAGCCAAAGACTACCATGGATTTGTGATTCTCTGCTTTCTATCTGGCAAGCACTGGGATTACAGGTATATGCAACCTGCCCATTTGATTCTTTCCCCCCCCCCCATTTGATTCTTTAAAAATCAAATAGAACATTTATATATGTTTTGGTAGTGTCAAGATTTGAACCCAGAACCTTGCACATGCTAGTAAACACTATTTTTTTTTTTTTTAGGTTTTTCTTTTTTCTTTTTTTTTTTTTCTTTTTCTTTTTCTTTCTTGTCTTTTCTTTCTTTCTTTCTTTCTTTTTTAGTTTTTCAAGACAGGGTTTCTCTGTGTAACAAGCCTGGCTGTCCTGGACTTGCTTTTTGTAAACTAGGCTGACCTCGAACTCACAGTAATCCGCCTGCCTCTGCCTCCCAAGTGCTGGGATTAAAGGCATGCACCACTACGCCTGGCTACCTTTTTTGGGTTTTTTTTTTTGAGACAAGGTTTCTCTGTGTTATCTTAGCTGTCCTGGACTTGCTTTGTAGACCAGGCTGATCTTGAACTCACAGCAATCTGCCTGCCTCTGCCTCCCAAGTGCTAGGATTAAAGGCCTCTGCCACCACGCTTGGTTCTAGTAAACACTCTTACCTTTCAGCTCTCTCTAGGGAGTTTTTGTTGGACTCTTTTGAGACAGGGACTCAGGAATCTCAGATCTAAAGTCTCTGGTCACCTTGCCTCCACATCCCAAGTGCTGAGATCCCAGGTGTACCCCACCACCTGATGCTCTGGGCTGCTTCCAAACTCCTGATCTCTGAACCCCAGCCTACATCAAATAAATCAGAATCTTGGTTTGGGTTTTTTGTTTGTTTGTTTGTTTTTTGTTTTTTGAGACCGGGTTTCTCTGTAGCCTCTGGGTCTCACTTTGTAGACCAGGCTGGCCTTGAACTCAGTGATCTGCCTGCCTCTGCCTCCTGAGTGCTGGGATTACAAGTGTGTGCTACCATGCCCGGCCTGGTTTTTAATTCCTTAGATGATTCTAGTAGCCAGATTTGAAAAACTGCTACTGTATTTTACTACTGTTATCCTGTCTTTGATATAAAAAAATAAAAATAAACCCTCTTTGAAAGCCTGAGGCTTGCCTTGCCTTTTTGTTGATTTCCTTCAGAAGCCCCATGCCAGATATCTTGATGTCTTTTTTATTATTGTTTTGGCTTGGTTTGTTTGTTTGAGGCAGGGTCTCTCTGTGTTGCCCTGGCTGTCCTGGAACTTGCTCTATAGACCAGGCTGGCCTCAAATTCAGATATCCACCTGCCTCTGCCTCCCAAATGCTAGGATTAAAGGTGTGTGCAACAGCCCTTAATAAACAACAAGATTCCAGATAAGGGTGCTACCAATGAAGTAGATACACACAGAAGCTCGTAGAAGCAGGCTTCTTCACTGTTTGGTCACATGCAACACAGTGACCACCCGGGAGTTTGTCATCATGTTGTGCGGCACGCTCAGCACAGTGGCCACCTGCCATCATGATGTGAGAAATGGGTTTTCTATTCGAGGTTGGCAGCCTGACAAGGACTCCTATTTCCTGAACCTGCTCTCCTTTGAACCGTTTCCTCAGTTGGCCCATCCCATCATACTGTGAAGCTGAACTCCCACCAACAGGCTGAGGAGAGTCACTCACCACCTACTTCAGGGATAAAAGAAGGAAGCCATCTTGGCTAAGTTTGCTTGCTAGACCAGTCTGGGTCTGGGCAAGCCCTTTTTGCAAGAACTGCCTTGCTGGGATAATTTTGCTCTGTTCATGTGTGCTTTTGTGTAACACTGAGATCACTCTTTGCTTCCAACAATGTCTCTCCAATTCCATTTACACGGGAAATCTACACAGACACTGTAGAGTGGGCCTTCCTTCTCGGTCTATGGACCTTAGGAATTACGTCATTGGGTCATTGGCTGTATAGCTTTGACTCACGGTTAGCCAACCAGTGCATGACCATGGTTGTTATAGCTTAGATCTAGCCGTGGAAGCTTGTGGGTTAGCCTGGGGTAGGTAGTGTAACTTTGACAAAGTGGGACTTAGTCGAAGGAAGTGGGCTAATCAGGGGAATGCTCCTGAAGAGGGTACTGTGACTCTGGCTTTCCTCTTCCTCTTTTCTTTTCATTGCAATTTCCTTCAGTGTCCCCTTGTCATGATGCTTGCTCCGTGTCTACGCACAACAGTGCCAAAGAAAATCTTTCTGCCTCTTGTGCTAGTTTGCCGTGGCATTTTATCACAGCCACAGAAAGCAAACATAATGATACTAACCAGTCCCTCCACACGCCTGCTAAAAATGGTTTCTGGCTCGTGAGAAAGGCTAGAGAAGAAGACAGATAAAATATCCATAAATAGGAGAGTTAGCAAGGAGTGCAGGGCAGAAAAGACCTGAAGGCTCAGTTGGTGGAAGAAGCACCCAGGACCTGGGAAGCTCAGAGGAAGGGAAGTCAGTGCCCACCACAAAGAGATAGAGGAGTGAGGCGTGGAAACAAACAAACAAATACAAAGGGATAGGGAAGTTTCAAAACAAGGAGAACTTTTTCTTGTTTTCTTTTGTTTGATTGTTTCGTCTGTTTGTTTAGACAATGTCTTTCTCTCTCACGCACACTGTCTCTCTCTCTCTCTCTCTCTCTCTCTCTCTCTCTCTCTCTCTTTTGGTTTTTGGAGGCAGGGTTTCTCTGTGTAGCCTTGTTTGTCCTAGACTTACTTTATAGACCAGGCTGGCCTCGAACTCACAGCGATCCGCCTGCCTCTGCCTCCTGAGTGCTGGGATTAAAGGCGTGCGCCACCACGCCCAACCGGACAGTGTCTCCTTTTGTAAACCAGGCTGGCCTTGAACTCACAGAGTTCTGCCTGTCTCTGCCTCCCGACTGCTGGGATCAAAGGTGTGTAGCATCACAACCCGCCAAAGCTGGACACTTTTGAATGTGCAATGGATCATCCAAGAGATCAGAGAGGAAATTTTAAAAATTAAAATTATGTTTAGAGATTTGTTGAGAATGTGTATAAAGACCCTGGGGTCTGTCCCTAGCAGTGCAAGTCAAACAAAACCCAGTAGAACAAACATAGTGTGTAATGGGGGGCACGTCTGTCTCAGCACACAGAGCGGATAAAGGGGCAATAAAGAATCTGCCGTCTATGAAGCAAACGCAGATCTCCCTCTTCAGACGAGGGAGCTGACATCCAGAGGTTCAACGGAAGAGGCACTGTGTTGAGAGTCAAACACAGGCTTGGCATGGGGGGCGTACACCTTTAATCCTGGCACTAGGGAGGCAGAGGCAGACAGATCAATGCCAGCCTGGTGTACAAAGAGAGCCCCGGCTACACAGAGAAACTTTGTCTTGGTGGGGGGGGGGGAGGGAGGGAGAAGTCACTGGGCGTGGTGGTACACACCTTTAATCCCACCACTCAGGAGGCAGAGACAGGTGGAATGCTATGAGTTCGAGGCCAGCCTGGTCTACAAAGTGAGTCCAGAACAGCCAAGGCTACACAGAGAAACCCTGTCTCGAAAAACAAACGAACAAACAAAAAAGTCATACACAGAGGGTATAGTGGCACCATGGGACTGAGGCATGAATATCAATAGTTTGGGTGGTGCTCAGCAAGACCCCACTCCCATCCCCACTTCCACCCCCCACTCCCACTCTCATCCCCACACATACAACAACAGCCTTGTCCAACTGCCACTCAGCTTAGGAAGGCAAAGCTAGGATTTCAACTTGGATCCGTTTGGCATCTCAGTCCTGTTTTCTCTCACCTCGCCTCTCAGAACTGTGTATTTCTGCAGAGTAGCCATGCTATGCTTTACTATCTCTGTTACATATCTCACTCTTTCTCTGAAAAACATTGGAGTTCTAGAAGATCGATCTTCTACAGTAAAAGATGGTTTTGTATTTCAGCCCAGCGTGTGTTCTCAGATAAAGAGAGCAAGAAAAGGTTCGCAGAACAGCAGGGCGCAGGCTACCCCACTGCACCTCCTCTATGAGAAGAATTAATAAATAAACGTGCTGGGATTAGTTTTACAGCCCACGGGCAGGCTGAGAGCCAAAGTTTAAAGAACTGTTCTTTATAGGACGTCTGAGTTACAGTCCACGTTAAGGCAATCAGTCAAGCAGCCCTGTTTATTAATTCAGAAAGGAGACAGGCTCATCAGAGGACTCTCATCGAAGCTGGTGTCATGACTCACTCCTATAATCCTAGCACTAAAGTGTCTGGACACAGGGATGGCAAGTTCAAGGGCAGCCTGGATTCCATAGAAAGGCTGCGTCTCAAAAGCCAGCAGGTGTAAATAGCTAGGCCTCACTCTAGGGGTGCAGTTTATGGGTAGGGTGTTTGTCTAGCATGTAAAAGGTCCTGAGTTTGACTCCCAGAAGTGAGAAGAAATTGTATAACCCAAGAGTAAAATGCCTTTAGGAGACAAATACAACATGGATTATTTACAAAATCACTGAGGCCCCAGACTACTAGAATCTCTAGCTCTAGATATATAGCTGAAATCCCAGTCCCTCCAGAAGCCGAGGCAACACAGAAGATCCTATTTCAAAATAAAATCAAAATCCAAAAAAGCTTTTTTTCTTTTTTTTAAAGATAGGATCGTATGAAACTCAAGCTGGCCTCAAACTCAGCTATGAGGAGGGTTGAATTTCTGTTCTTCCTACCTCTGCCTTTCAAGTTCTGTTGTTATAAATGTATGTGGCTCTCTGCCAGCACTCTCTCTGTCTCTCTGTCTCTCTGTCTCTCTGTCTCTCTCTCTGCCTCTCTCTCTCCCTTCCTCCTTCCTCTCTCGTCTCTCTGTCTCTCTCTCTGCCTCTCTCTCTCCCCTTCCCCCTCTCCTTCTCTCTCTCTCTGTCTTTCTGTCTCTCTCTCTGCCTCTCTCTCTCTTCCCTTCCTCCTCTCCTTTTCTCTCTCTCTCCCCCCCCCCCCCCCCGCGCCCCGTCTCTGTCTCTGTCTCTGTCTCTCTCTCTTTTTTGAGACAGGGACTTGCTTTGTAGACCAGGCTGGCCTCACATAGATCCACCTGCCTCTGCCTGCCACCCCCAACCCCTGCCCCCCCCCCCGAGTGCTGGGATTAAAGGGTGCTCCTGGCTTTGATACAGAATCTTATGTAGCCTAGAATAGCCTAGAACTTTTTGTGGTTTTGTGCAGAGGCTGCCCTTGAATTCCCACCTCCTTCGTGTTAGGATTTCAGGCATGTGCTGTCATACTGGGAGTTTTTTACGTGCTGCTGTGGAATCCGACCCTGGGTTTCATCTGTGCTAGGCAAAGCACTCTACCAACTGAGCCACAGCACAGCTTCTTCCTGATTACGAAATCTTGGAGTTGGTCAAAGATGACTGACTAGTCAGGGCTACGACTCAGGCATGATCGCAGAGACATCATCAGCTCCCGATGTTACGCCTGATGCCAGGCCCTAAGGTAGACTTTTCCAGATGTGTGAGAGCCTAGGCAAGAAGTAGGACATATGTTGCGGCGACAGAACTGGAGGGTACACAGTGCTCCAAACTGGCCTGATCGTACCTTGGTAACGTCAAGAGCGACACCGTAGTGGAGGGATGTTACTCAGTATGGTGGTCAAAAGTTGAGAGTATACTGGTCAGGGAAGTGGTCATGGTACCTAACAGCAGCAAGTCAAGCAGATTGTCACTAGGCTGTGACCTTGGCACATTTTCCCTGGTCCTTAGCTCTCGGTGTGTTTCTGGTGCTGATGCTCTGACCCACTCATCAATCCTGTGCAATGCGACATCCCTCAAGCACACCACAGCAAGCACACTGTCAAGAGTCGGGTCCTATACAGCAGATATCCCGAGAGATACTCTCAGTTCTCTGCCAAAACCCAAGGGACTTACTTCCTCAGTGGCTGAGTGGGCTGCTGGCAGGCTGTCAGACCGCATGAGAGTTACCTCTGTTGAAAAGAATTTGATTCCCCCTAAGGTCAAGCGCAGCTACTGGAGAAGCTGCAGTTCAGACGCTGGCCAACGTGGCCCTCCCCTCCCCCCTGTGCTGTTGCGAGACTCCACACATGGTGTTGAGTTCATCTGAGCTTCAGATAAGCGATCATATACAAGTGTGCTGTAGAGCATGGGTCCCATATTAAAAATTACTCATTGTTTATATAAAGTTCAAGCCTGACTGGACATCCTATGCTTTTATTTGATACTTCTGGGAATGCTAAACTCAAGGCAGCTCTGACACTACCAGCCTCAGGCCTTTTATGGTTTAGCTGAGGCTCATGCTAGGGCACCCATCACGTGGTAGCTCCTCCCCTTTAGCGCCCCTCCAAAGCTCTCTCTCTCTTCTCTTCATCCCCTTTCTCTTTCTCTTTCTCAGTGTTCTTTGTCCTCTTCCTTCCTTCCTTTTTTTGTTTTGTTTTGTTTTATTTTTTTGAGACAGGGTTTCTCTGTGTAGCCTTGGCTGTCCTGGACTAGCTGTGTAGACCAGGCTAGCCTCAACCTCACAGCGATCCACCTGCCTCTGCCTTTCAAGTGCTGGGATTAAAGGGGTGCGCCACCATGCCCAGACTTTATTTCTTTGTTTCTTCCTTCCTTCCTTTCTTTCTCACCTTCTTGTTTGGTTTTTACATAAAGTCTCACTATATAGTCTAGCCAGGTCTGGAACCCACCGTGTGGTCCAGCCTGGTGCTAAGCTTGTGGCTTTTTCCTTGAGTCCCTAGTCCTGCGATGACTGGCACACACCATCACCATCGGTTTCTTGTCCTTCTTGTCCTCTTCCTTGTTCTTCTTTTGAGCTAAGGTCTCACTATGCCACCCTAGCTGGACTGAAACTTGCTATGTAAATGAGGAAAGAACGGCCTCAAACACAAAGAACTCTGCCTTTGAGTGTGGGATTAAAGATGTGCACCATGACGCCTGGATTATTTTTTTCTCATCTATAGTGGTGATCACAAGAGCCCTTCTTTTTATTTTGGGGGTTTAATTTTATAATATACATACATATATATATAATTGTTATATTATATGTATTTTTTTATATATACATGAGAGGATAGAAGAGGGTGTTGAATCTTCTAGAACTAGAGTTAAGGACGGTTGTGAGCCACCATGTGTTTGCTGGGAGTTGTGCCTGGGTCCTCTGAAAGAGCAGTCAGTGCTCTTAGCCACTGAGCCATCTCTCCAGCCTCCAGGAATGCTTCTGAAAATACATATTATGAGCTAACCTCCACCACAGAGCTGCTTCCTATTCAGCCCAGCTGAGATCAGTTCTCTTCCTTGCAATAGGGGGACTAACGTATTGGCTTGCCTGTGTCTGAGGGAATTCCTGAGTTGATGGCTCTACTTTGTGTTTAAATTTTTTTTTTTTTTTTTTTTTTTTTTTTTTTTTTTTTTTTTTAGGCAAGATCTAGAACTTGCTATGTAGCCAAAGAAGAGCTGAATTCTTCATGCCGCTGCCTTTGTTCTCATGGGCTGGGATTCCAGGCCTGCACTTCAGTGCCCAGTTTTACAATCAATAACTCCAACAGACAAGATTTTCATTGACCTGGGTGACCAAAATTGCCACTGTTTCTTGTTCTTTAAGTATTTGTGATGGATGCAAAATATACTTGGAAACTAAGCATGATGAGGCCCTTAATCTCAGTGCTGGATAGACGGAGGCAGGAGAACCTGACTTAAGGATAGTCTGGACTATCTACCAAGACCTGCACACACACACACGCATGCAAACATTGTATTTTATACATATGTAATATAATATATTTATACATTGTATATATAACATATTATACAATGATTATATATATATATATATATATGCATGCACGTACATTCCTAATGTTCTGGAGACTGAGGCAAGAGTTTGCTTGTGAATTTGCATCTGGCCTGCATAGTGTGTCCCTGTGCTAGAGAGTAGGCTCCTCCATGGTAAATGTCCCATGAACGAGAACATCTTTTTTGTTTGTTTTTGTTTTGTTTTTTGAGACAGGGTTTCTCTGTGTAGCCTTGACTGTCCTGGACTCACTTTGTAGGCCAGGCTAGCCTTGAACTCACAGAGATCCGCCTGCCTCTACCTCCCAAGTGCTGGGATTAAAGGCATGCGCCACTATCAGTTTATTCAATGCTCTAGCCTTAACATTTCATCTGCACAGCACCGGCCATGCAGCCGGCAATCCACGGGTTTTCCGGACATTTGTGTGAATATTCTCCTGTAGTATGTGGCATATAGAAAGTGATCAAGTCACGTTCGAAGCAGCCTACATTTCCCACACACATTTGTAGGCTTTATTTAGGGTTCTTAAACAGTTCAATCTCACTTCTAACCCACTGACTGGATGAAGATGAGAAAGAATATTAATAGGGAAATGGGATTTTGGACCTGTTTAGACGTAGTTCTTTGGGCCAATACCACGCTGTGTTGTGAAGATACCAGGAGTCCAGTCCAATAGCCAACACCAAACAATCACAGGAATCCCTAGCGGTGGCAGAATCCGGCACAAACCACAAGGTTCTGCCAAATTGGAGTCTGTGGGAGTGGCCAGAATCAGCTGGGGTACCATGAGAAGTTCTCTGGAACATTTCTCTTTGTGAAGCAAAGACCAGTGAAGACCAGCGAAGCATTGTGGGGCAGGGTAGCAATGCCGAAGCCTTCCCCCGCTGTCTGTGGGGCTCTATTTATATCTCCCAAGCGCCCTCTCATGTGTCTGCTCCCAGAAAAACATCACATCCTTCTCACGAGATCTCATCCAGAAAAACATCACGTGATACAACTGAGACTTTAAAGAAACCAAAAACTTCCACTTCATACACTGTACACCAGTCAAGACTCTGGGCCACATAGCCAGGTGTGGTGGCGCATGCCTTTAATCCCAGCACTTGGGAGGCAGAGGCAGGCAGATCTGTGAGTTCCAGGCCAGCCTGGTCTACAAAGAGAGTCCAGGACAGCCAAGGCTACACAGAGAGACCTTGTCTCGAAAAACCAAAAAAGAAAAGAAAAGAAAATGGCTCCTAGGGCTCATATATTTGAATAGTCTGTGGGAACTGTAAGCTCCGAACATACTATTTCTTGTATAAATTGCCGTGGTCATGTGAATTTAGCACTGCAATAGAAAAGTTGGAAGTTGGTACCAGTGGTAAGGTACCGCTGTGGCAAGCCTGACCATAATGGTGTTAGAAGAAAGTAGAGTCCTTTAGGATTTTGGACTAGGAAAGCAAGATGAATGCCGCAGGCAAGACTCAATGGGCATCTTGATGGGAGGAGCTTGGGAGATGGCAGCCAGGAGAAGAACTGCACTATGGGGCCCCCACCCCCACCCCCCTCCTCAGGGTTCAGATGGCAACAATGTTAGCATCTGGGCTAGACAAAGAATGTGGCCACTCTCTTCCCTGTCCCTAAAAACTTGCCTGAGGCAAAATTGAAGAGTTTTAGACAAATTTTGTTGGCAGAGGACCTTTGTTTTCTTTTGGTTTGGTTTGGTTTGGTTTTTTGAGACAGGGTTTCTCCGTGCAACAATCCTGGCTGTCCTGGACTCCCTTTTGTAGACCAGGCTGGTCTCAGAACTCACAGGCAGAGGAGATTTCAAGGCAGCCTAATATTGATCCTGTCCAGTGGTTATTAGTGATCACACTTATGCAGGTCCAGCATGAAAATAAACAAATGGGGCAAAAAGAAATGCAAAATGTACAGAGGATTATACAGAGCACCAAGAAATTTGATATTTGAGGCCAGGTTTGTGCCTCTGTGAGTTCAAGGCCAGCCTGGTCTTGTTATGCCCAGATGGCTAGATCCCCAAAGATCACCAGGAGTCTGAAGCCATAAGCAAAAACAAGAGGTCTTTATTCAAACTTGAGCCAGAGGGCTCTCGAACCCCACCGGAGCAGATAAGTAGGAGGTCCCCTAAACCAGTTAGGCAGGGTTTTTACCGTGGTTACCGCAAAGGGCAGGAGTTTCCAGTTTGGCGGTTACAGGATTGCTTGACATTTAGCAAGGTTGGGTTGGTGCATGGGGATTGGTCCAGGCTGACCTCGATGTTAGGTACTAGCCTGCTGTCCCCTGATTGGCTCAGGCCTAGGGTAGTTGTTTTCCTGGAACAGTTTGTGGTTTTTTTTACAGTAAACTGAGGTGACCTTGAGGACAGACCTAAGGACAGGCCTAAGATGAAGCCTAGCAACAAGATGGAGTCACAGTGACAGGGGTTCCACAGTCTACAGAGTGAGTTCCAGAACAGCCGAGCCTACACAGAAAAACCAGGCAAATCAAAGCTCATGCAAACGTAATTCCAGGAGAGAGCCAGGGTCCATCCCAGGCAGCAGCCTAACTGGCTTTAGAGTCATTTAGGAGTAAAAGAGTAAAAGGGCTGTGGAGTCTTCCTCCAATGCAAGGCAATCGCAGAAGAGACCTTAACCTTCAAGCGGTTTTGAGACTGAAAGTCTCTGGGAACTTTTAAAGTTAGACTGAAGACATTTTTTTTGCATCATGATATGGCTGCAAGCCTATTGGGGCCAGGTAGTGGAATGTGGCAGTTTGAATGATAATGGCCCCACAGGCTCATGCATTTGAATACTTTAGGTCCCCATTTGCTGAAAGTATTTACAAAGTATCAGGAGGCGTGGCCTTACTGGAGTGGGTGTGTCACTGGGGGCAGGCTTTGAGTTTTCAAAACCCCCTGCCATTCCATTACCACCGCCTTGAGCTTGCAGAACAGATGTAAGTGCTCAGCTCCTGCTCCAGCGCTCTGCCTGCCTGCCCTCACTTACTGCTCCGGCTGCCTGCCTGCCTGCCTGCCTGCCTGCCGCCCTCAGCTCCTGCTCCATCGCCCTGCCTGCCTGACCTCACTGCTCCAGCGCCCTGTCTGCCTGCCCTCACTGCTCCAGTGCCCTGTCTGCCTGCCTGCCTGCCCGCCCTCAGCTACTGCTCCGGCACCCTACCTGCCTGCCTGCCCTCAGCTATTGCTCCAGCACCCTGCCTGCCTGCCACGTGCTTTTCATCCATCATGATGCTCCTGGGCTCACCCTCTGGAACTGTGAGGCCCAGCAAACTCTTTCTTACATAAGTTGTCTTGGTCATGGAGTTTTAGCACTGCAATAGAAAAGTAACTAAGACAAATGGTATTACAGGATTTGAGACTAGAAGTTCACCCCTCAGAAAAAACAGAGTCAGTCTAGGAGCTAAAGAAAGCTCACTCCAGTGACCCAGGGATGGATAATGAATCATGGATCAGCTTCCTGACCCCGGAATGGGATTGAGGTTATCACCTGCAGCACAGGAATAACAAGATTCTGAGAAGGTGACAAGGACAAGGAAGATCGCACTTGTCATTTCTGGGAGTGCGTGGAGACTTTGAGTTGTGGTGTTCTTTCATTCCTTATTGGTCAGATGCTTCCACGCACCTTGGCTGGTAATGTCTTTTTAAAAATGATTGTTCCAGGCGATGGTGGCACACGCCTTTAATCCCAGCACTCGGGAGGCAGAGGCAGGCAGATCACTGTGAGTTCGAGGCCAGCCTGGTCTACGAAGTGAGTCCCCTGTCTTGAAAACAAACAAATAAACAAAACGACCCCCCCAAATGTATTTATTTATATATGTGGGTGTTGTCTTCTACATACAATGTATGTGTGCCTTACGTCTGCGTGGTGGGCATCGGGTTCCCCGAGACTGTCGTTACAGACCATTGTGAGCCAGCGTGCAGGCACTGGAAATTGAACCCTAGTCCTCTGGAGGAACGGACGGCCATCTTAAGTGCTGAGCCATCTCTCCAGCCCCACCTGATGATATCTTTTGCCTTGGTGGGAGAGGAGTGAGGGTAGGCAAGTTGAGGGCCAACTACGCCTGTGTTGGTTGTAGCTCTGACAGAACACTTTGACGTATCCAACATGCCTACCTGCAGAGCCGCGTAGGAGCTGCCCCACAGTCTAAGGCAACAAAGGGAGGCATGATGCCCACTGGAAGTCTGAAAACTGGCCTTAGAGGCAGGCCTCTTAAGAGCATGTCAAATAACCAGAGCAGCTAGACCACGTCCAGACAGCAGAGGTGCCACCTGCTGCAATGTCAGGGAAAGGGACCCTGTATTGCTCAGCTATGTGGCCTCCCCAGTCAGCAGTGTGTACGTCAGGTAGGAGCTAGTGACGCTAGAGGATTAGCAGTTCCTTTATCAACAGTAAGGGAGAGTGCCAGGCATGGTGGCACATGCCTTTAGTCTCAGCAGACTCTGAGTCTGAGGCTAGCCTGGTCTACAGAGCAAGTTCTGGGGCAGCCAGGGATACACAGAGAAGCCCTGTCTCAGCACCACTACCCCAGCCCCGTCCCCCAAAAGGAAGAGAAGTTTTCCTGTAAACTTCTCTTTGGGAAGACAATTTATTGACATTTATCCATTTATTGTAAAGGTGGTATCAAGAACTATCCCCTGAAAGAGGCGCATAGGTCAAGCACAGGACAAAGAGGGGGTGCTCAGAGCCGCTGACACTCCGGGAGCTCACCACATCTGCTGACCAAGACGTTCTGTTAGGACTCTGCTTCAGTCTGCCTACTGATGATGTCATTGCTTACCTGCCACAGGGGCGTGGCCCTACCCAGGACCATATAAAAGGACAAACAGTCCATGTGGCCCCCTCTCTCTCCTCTCCTTCCTCTACCTACCTCCCTCTCTCTCTTCTTCTTACACTTCCTGTCTCTGTCTCTCTCCCCCTCCCCCATGCTCATTTAATAAGCCTCATATAACATAATAGCTGACATCTGGTACCTTATTACCTTACATCTTACTGCCATAATTATTAACTATAACAGGCTCCTTTTCTAGTTGGATGCTGGAGATTGATGGAGGACCTTGTCCATCCTAGACAAGGGTCCTAGGAGTGCTGTGCTGCTGAGCTACACACCAGCATCCCTAAAGGGTTACTTGCTGCTGTTGTTGTTGTAAGACATGGTTTTACTACACTCTTACTGCAGTTAGGAGTGCTTGCTGCAAAATCCTGAGAACTGGAGGTCAGATCCTGGCCCTGACATACCAAGGCGAGCATCTCTTGAATGCCTGGAACCCCAGCTCCGAGGGTGGGAGGCAGGAAGAGTGCCAGGCTTGTTGGCTTCGAGCCTAACCAGCAAATGAGACCTCTAGTTCAGGGAGAGCCCTCCAGCCCAGAGCAACAGGTGGAAAGTATAGAAACATACCTAACCTACTTTTCTGCCTCCACACATACACACCTGCACACACACATGCGCTGTATACATATATGCAGACAGGTACACATGTATATAAATAAAATAATGATACATGGCCTCCTGAACAAGGCCCAAATAAATACAACACCAATAGACAGGTATGCTTGTAGGGGCTTTAGCCAGCCCGGGCCAGTCAAACATGGCTCTGGCAGGCCTTGCCCCGCCTCCATTCCCCCTGCCTTGCCAACAACCATTAGATTGCACTCCTAAAGCTAGCCACCAAGGTCTATTCCCTTATTTGGCCACTTCCTCTTCCTGAGGCTGACTACCAAGGTCCAGCTATCAAAGTATTGAAGTCCAGCAGTCCAAAGTCCCCTTTGGCTCCCCTAATCAACAAGCCCAATTAAAATTAAACACCTCATCCTAAGGCAGGGTTTCCCTTTGTTTGTTTGTTTGTTTGTTTGTTTTTTTGGTTTTTCGAGACAGGGTTTCTCTGTGTAGCCTTGGCCATCCTGGACTCACTTTGTAGACCAGGCTGGCTTCGAACTCATAGCAATCTGCCTGCCTCTGCCTCCCGAGTGCTGGGATTAAAGGCGTGGGCCACCACGCCCGGCCAGGGTTTCCCTTTGTATCTTTACAATAAATGTCAATACCTTTGTACCGACATCTGCCTATGGGCCATGTCCGTCTCCTCTCTATTCAGAGGCAGTCCCTCGTTCCCTCCGGGACAAACACCCTGTCCCCTCTCATTTGTTCCTTTCCTCTTCTCCACTGTCCTCCATCTCTCGTGTCTGTCTTTTCTTCCCAGGGGTGCAAATGCCCCACTGCATCCTAGCCCATTCTAACACAGACCTCCCTTCTTTCTCTTCCTCTTCCTCCTCCTTCTATTGAGACAGGGTTTCTGTTACAGCTCTGCCTGTCCTGGAACTCTCTCTGTAGACCAGGCTGGCCTTGAACTCACAGCGATCTGTCTGCCTTGGCCTCTGCTGGGATTAAGGGTGTGTGCCACCACTGCCCAGCTTCTTTTTCCCTTCTTAAAAATTACACCTGCGGGCTGGAGAGATGGCTCAGTGGTTAAGAGCACTGTCTGCTCTTCCAGAGGCCCTGAGTTCAATTCCCAGAAACCACATGGTGGCTCACAACCATCTGTAATGTGATCTGTGCATGCAGGCAGAGCACTGTATACATAATAATAATAAATAAATCTTTTTAAAAAATTACACCTGCACAGTCATTTGCTGCTGCTTTTCTGCCTGAGTCAGAAAGCAGCCGCTTTAACAAAGGCTCTTTCTGTGACAACAGGTGCTTGGGTGTGGTTTGTACCTAATCTATGGGTCTGAAAGGGAACCCTGTCTCCTTCAATGCTAACATGGAAGCAGCGAATGTCATGAGACCTCACCTCTAAAGCTAAGGATTCCTGAGAGAAGGAAAGACAGTCTTTCTAGGGCTGAGCTATAATTGGCCATCTAAAACCAATTGGTGAGCTCTGAAGGGATACACCTACAAGCAATATTAAATGGACTGAGGAGGGTGTGTGCATGTAACAGTAACAAAGAAAGAGGGGGCATGAATCTGAGAGGGAGAAGGGGGGGCAGGGAGGGGCCGAAGGGAGGAAGGAGAAAGGGAGATACGGTGTAATTATACTTAAATTTCAATTTTTTGAAAAAAAAAAAATAAAGAAACAAGGATGACTGGTGCTAGCTTATCTTTGTTATTTGTGGTCGGCTGTGCTGTTGAGGTGAACCTCTTCACATGGAACTTTCCAGAAGCCTGTTCTTGGACCGCTGGAAGAAGCTAGAAATGCTTGGGAGTTGATCCCACCCTAACTCTGTTTCTTGGTCAAGGAGCCCTCTGGTCAGAGTGGGAATAAAGTCAGAGGCAGAATTTAAGCAGCAGGGCTTCCTGGTGGGTTGCCGTAAAGTCTGGGCTGCACTTGAAACCCTACCTCCCGGTTCTTCCGGTTCCTGACCTGCGCCCTGCCAACTGCCCTTTGGGAGCATTTTCTCAATACAGCCTGTGCTTGTCTCAATTTCTCTCAGGACCGTTCCCTAGCGAACCTGATTTAAGAAAGCGTGTAAATAAATAAACAGCGAGAAGCTGTGGTCAGCCCCTGAAGAAAGGAGCATTGTGATAGAAAATAATGTCTCAGGACGCTACTCCGGGCAGGGAGGGTGGGCAAGGCCACCAAAGGAGGTGGGTTTCAGCCAAGAAGGTTGCAGACATATGAGAAGGCAGGGGAGGGGAAATCTAAGGCAGAGGGGCTGCAAAGGGCACAGCAGAGCTCGGCACGTGTTCTCGAAATGGGACCAAGATGCATGAGGCTGGGTGGCAGGTGCTGGCGGGGCATTTAAGTCAGGAGACCGCTCAAGCAGAGACTTGCAGCCTGTGCTAATGACTTTGGAGCTCACCGCAAGTGACTGGAGTCCTGTGGGTCTTCAGCTGGGGCCTGGTGGGGGATTTAATAAGCGGTTGCTCTCTGCCTGGTTCGTGCAAGGTATGAGTGAGAGGAGGAGCCGCAGCAAGAGTCACCTGAGCAGCACCGTGGTCAAGGGAGAGAGGCAGAGGAGACGATGCCCACGCAAACGGAAGTGACAGAGAAAGGTGTATTCTGGGAGGGCAGACCGGGCTCCACGTGGCGTGGCGTGTTAGCCAGGGGCAGCTGAGAATGAGGCGTGAGTTTCAAGTTTTGCCGTTGAGTCAGGTTTCCTAGGAAGGAGGCTTGATTTGGAGACGTGGGAGCCTACGGACCATCCAATTCTCAGGACAGTCCTTTGACCACCGTGAAAACAGGCCTGGGGAAGCTGAGTGGCCAGCTCTAGTTTCTCACTCGTACAGCTAGAAAATTGAAAACCAGCTGTAAATACGGATCTCAGTGGGCTCTAAACGGACTGGGCTGCTAACACGGAGGGTAGCAGAAGCCTGCAAGCCATGCTGACCTCAGATTTACTGGCCATCTCCCTGCTTTGGCCTCCCAAGTGCTGGCCTTCCAGGTACCAGCCACCATGGCTGCCTTTGAGAAGTGTGATTTGAAAGTTATTCATCTCCCAACAACATGGGTTGCAGAGCATCTAAGAGTCTCACTCCACAGTTGACAGACCGGGGGCGGTGCTTTCTCACAGCTGGGGGCGCAGCTGGTGGGAGAACTAGGGCTCTCCCCGGCTAGCCTTCAGTGCTAGCCTTGCCAGGACCCTCCCACCCATGCAGCCCTCACTCCAGCCAGGATCTCTTTGTGCCTTTTGCTGAATACAGCAAGCTCATTCATGTCTTTGTCAAAGGCACAGGCTGTTCCCAGTCTGGGGGGACAGAGAGCGGGGCTCCTCAGCATCCATTACCTTCTGCCTTCAGTACTCAGCTCTAAAATTAGCTTCCTTGTGACATCTCCCCTGGGGGAAGGGGAGAAGTGTTACTCACCTCTCTGCACTCCTCTCATGCTCCGTTGAGACATGTGCTATGGGCTTAACTAGCCCCATTTTGCAGGAAAATGTGAGCCTCTCCAGCAAGGGTCCTGTAGGAAGGGTTGTGGGGCTGCCAGGCCCTGTGGCCCTGCTGGTCCTGCTTGGATCCATGGGATGGTGGCAGTGCAGGTGGAATTAGGGCCAGCTAACCACCTGGGTCATTTTAAGTAATTCTGAAACTCCTCCTAGTGAGGGTCCTAACTGTGTCTTTCCTTTTCTTTTCTTTCTTTCTTTTGTTTGTTTTGTTTTGTTTTGAGACAGGGCTTCTCAATGTTATCTTGGCTGTCCTGGACTCACCTTGTAGACCAGGCTGGCCTGGAACTCACAGCGATCCACCTGCCTCTGCCTCCCGAGTGCTGGGATTAAAGGCGTGTGCCACCACGCCCGGGGTCCTAAACATGTCTTTTTTTTGAAACTTTAAAGAAGGACCAAGGCCAATGAATGAGTGACTTTACTTGTCTGCCCTCTCCCCCTCCCCTTTTCTCTTCTTTTCTCTTTCTTCCTTCCTTCCTTTCTTTTCTGAGACAAGGTTTCTCTGTATAACCCTGGCCATCCTGAAACTCACTCCATCGACATGGCTAGCCTTGAACTTGCAGAGATTCACCTGCCTCTGACTCCCCAGGACTGGGATATTAAAGGCATGCTCCACCACACCCCAAATTTGTTCATCTGCCTCCATAAAGATGCTCCTATGTGGCGCTTTAACAGAGTGCCTTGTCAGAGTGGCTGACTGCACTGTGCAGAGCAGATGAGAGCCATTTCCTGCTCTGTGTTTATGTCCAAGGTCCCACAGCAGCTAGCACAGTCACAGCTCCCCTGTGCTCAGCACTTCATAGCTTACAGGCTACCAAATCGTTTCTTGTTTGCTTTGGGGTCTGTTTTGTTCTGACACAAGTTTGCATGTAGTTCAGGCTGGCCTAAGACTCCATATGCAGCCAGGGCTGACTTTAACCTCTTATCATCCCATCCTGAGCTCCACGTTGCTGGAATCATAGGCACGTGCCACCATGCCCAGTTTGCAAGTCAGTTCATTTTAAGTTTTCACATATTGGAGGAGGATGAGATGGCTCCCTGGCTTCCCGTGAGACGATTCCCTGGCTGAAGGTGTTTGTTGCCAAACCTAACAACCTGAGGTCCATTCCTGAATAGATGGAGAGAGCTGACTCCTTGGAGTTTTCCTGTGACCTACACCCTCACATGTATACACACACACACACACACACACACACACACACAACCATGAGTACATGCACACAAACATGAGCACACACGGTAAAGTAAATGCGTGTAAAAACCAAAATTTCCTATAAAACCAAGCCAATTCTACTATAAACCTATGCTACTGATGAAGAATCGATTGAGGCTGGGGGAGGTAAGGTGACTTCTGGGTACCAGAGTGAAGACCAGCACCCAGGTGCCACCCATACTCACCCACTGCTGACAGCTGCTCCTGGAGAATCAGTTTTGTTTGCTGACCACTCCTCTAAAAGCTTGAGAGAGTTTTAGTTGTTTGACCTTCAGCACTCAGGAAGACTTGCTTGAGTGTGGTTTGTGTCCTGGCCAAAAAAAGCATCATTACAGGGACTTGCAATTACTGGGCAGTTTGCAGCATGCCCTGACCCAAGCAGGAAGGGTTTTGTCCTCGGCTGATAAATAACCTGCGTCTATAAAGGAGAGAAGATTCCAAAGAAAATAAACACACACAGCAAATTGTTCCATGTAGTAGGAAAGTTCCAGTGAGGGGGCAGAATAAAGAACGTTTCATAAGGAAGAAAGGCAAGCATTTGGGGATAGAAACAAACAGAATTGGAAAAGAAATCCAGAAAGAACAATAGTCAAGATGGAACCATGAGCAAGACAAAAACAAAGTGCAGTGCAGCCCAAGAGAGAAAAGGTGAGATGTCAAAAATAAATGCTCATCGAGCAATCTAAAACACAAGAAGAAAACTGGGCGTGGTGACACAGCCTTTAATACCAGCACTTGGGAGGCAGAGGCAGGTGGATCTCTATGAGTTCCAGGCTACCCTGAGTCCAGGATATCCAAGGATACACAGAGAAAAAGGAGGAGGAAGAGGAGGAGGGGGAGAGGAGGAAGAGGAGAAGAGGAAGAAGAGGAGAAGAAGAGGAGGAAATGGGGAAGACGAGGAGGGGAGGAGGAGGAAGAATTTGAAGGTTTAGATTGAATGAGTCAGTGTTGAACCCCACAGGTGAGGGTGCCTTGGAGACCATCCATGACAGGAGATCATGAGAACACTAATTAATCAGCTGGCACTGTATGCCAGGTACTCTCCTGTGACCTTAAACATAGCTAGCAAACATGAGGGCTGGAATTCAGATCCCCAGAATTTCACATAAAGGCAAGAAGGCCCACCCATAATTCCGGCCTCAGAAAGTGAGGACAGAGGACTGCTCGAGCAAGCAGGCCAGCAAGAGGAACCATACTGGTTAGTTAGCTCTAGATTTGATAGAGAACCTCTGCCTCAGTGAGTAAGGTAGAAGTCAAACCCAAGATGTTTCTCAGCATCAACTTCGGGCCTCCACATGTGCGTGCACACATGTACACACACACCCACACGCACGCACGCGCGCGCGCGCGCGCACACACACACACATGCAAAAACATGCATACACACACTCATGAAAAACAGAAAAAAAATGTATATAACCCATCTAATATACACATAAGTTTTAATGTTTTACAAATGGTTTAGATGAGAAGTTAGGGCACAAGAAGTTTACGTCTTCCCCAAGAGCACCCAGCCAGTTGATGATGAAGGCAGAAGCGAAGCAAGTGAGCCATGGGACTGGCGGAAATGGTTAGGGGTCCTGCCCATCATCTACAAAGCCCTGTGTTTAAACCCTGGCACCACATAAACTGAGAACAGTGGGGCATACCTCTGCTACATAGAGAGTCGGAGGCCTATATCAAAGCAAAGACAAATCAAACAAACAGTAAAAAGTAGCATTAGAGGAGGTAAAAAAAAAAAAGTAGCATTAATAAAGACCCTTCTAATGAAATTAGTCTTTACTCTTTAGTCGGATTTTTATGAGATATTTCATGAAATGCATTGTGTTTTTTGTTTTTTGGTTTGGTTTGGTTTGGTTTGGTTTTTTGAGACAAGGTTTCTCTGTGTAGCCTTGGCTGTCCTGGACTCACGTTGTAGACCAGGCTGGCCTCATGTGATGGCCGAACCAATCACCTGTAGTCCCAGCAGTTCCGTAGGCTGAGGCAGGAAGGTCATGAGTTGGGAGCCAACTTCAGCAATTCGGAGACACCCTGACACCAGCATGTATAAATTATTAGCCAGACGTGGTGGAATACGCTTGCTTTGCCTTTTGAACTAGGGTGGTTAACTTTATTAAATCCTGTGTACTGAAAGCTCTTGGGTTAAAGGTGTGTGCTAGGGCTGGCTGAGCCACACCTTAATCACCTGATTACAATAAACAAAGTTCTTGGATTAAAGGTGTGTGCTAGGGCTCAACTACAAGAAACAGGCATTTAGAGTTCACCGGTCTCAGGGATCACAGTGGGATCAAATATCCTGCAACAAACTGTCACTGACTTTGTTGTGTGTTGGCCAACCACTCCTGGAAAGGGGGCCAGCTCTGTGCTTAATGTATCCAGTGAGAATCCACTGGAGAAAACTGACTTTCCCTTTGCTAGCAGGTAGCTACTGTAGCTAGCTTTTTGATTAGGGATGGGAGCTCCTGCCTGTTTCTCCATCCCAGTCTGGCTTGAACCCATGCAGGTAGTTCCTGAGCATGCTGCTGCAGTCTCTGTGAGTTGCCATGACAACAGTTAGCTTCCATCTGCTGCAGGAAGAAGCTTCAGATCTGAGCTGAAGGAGGCACTGATCTGAGTCCCGGTCCAGTGTGGCCACTAGGGGGTCCCTGACAGAAAGGTGGCCAGCGCACAAAAGAGCATAGATGGGCCAGAAGACAAGGTTTGGTTTTTATGGTAAAGTCCCAGGCTGGCCTCAAAGGCTCGGTCTAACCTCTGCCTTCCGGTTGCTCAGACTGCGGGCCACCACGCCTATCTTACTGACCATATCTTCTGAACCGGTGACTCATTTTCCTGCTGTATTAGTCAAGATGCTTGTTTTCAAATCACAGAAAACAACAGTGGCTAACTTTTCAGCGGGAGAAGTTACTTAAGGTGACCTAGGAACTCAGAGAACCAAGAGGAAAAGTGGCGGGCTGGGGGTGGGGGGGGGTGGGGTGTCACTGTGTGTGGACTGGGATGCTTGGGAACACTCATCTATCAGGTGACGCTGCCTCTCTGGGGTCACACCTTCATGACTCACAGCTCCAGGTCAGATAGAGCACCACTGTTGCTCTGAGTGCCACGGGGAGGGAAAGGTGACTTTCTTTTTCTTCCCTTCTTGTTTTTTCTTCACTTCTCTTCTCTTCCCTTACCCCCTCTTTCTTTCTTTCTTTTTTAAAAATATATTTTATTAATTTATTCATATTACATCTCAATTGTTATCCCATCCCTTGTATCATCCCATTCCTCCCTCCCTCCCTCCCATTTTCCCCTTACTCCCTTCCCCTATGTCTGTGACTAAAATGGAACCTCTTCCCCCTGTATATGCTCATAGGGTATCAAGTCTCTTCTTGGTTCTTCTTTCTTTCTCAAGACAGGCTTTCTCTGTATAGCCTTGGATGTCCTGGAACTTGTTCTGTAAACAAGGCCGGCCTTGAACTCACAGAGATCCATCTGCCTCTGCCTTGCCTCTGCTTCTGCCTCCCAAGTGCTTAAAGGCGTGCGCCACCACGCCTGGATCCCCTCTTGGCTTGTTTGGAGACAATTCTCAGATAGCCCAGACTGGCCTTGCACTCTTTGTACCCAAGGCTGGCCTCGATCTTGTTCCTGCAGTCTCCATTTCCCAAGAGCAGGGATGACAGCTGTCCCCCGCCATGCACCTCTTCCCTTGCAGGCCTCAGTTCTCATAATGGGGCTGGGTCTTGGCCTCCCATAAACTTTAGCTGAGTAAGAAAGACTTTGACAGGAGCAGGAGCAGTGGCTCTGTTGTTGCAGAGTACTGGTACTTCCTTCGCAGCACCCATGCCAGGTGACTCACAACCACTGCAGGGGTGGCACATGCCTTTAAACCCAGCACTTGGGAGGCAGAGGCAGGGGGGTTGCTGTGAGTTTGAGGCCAGCCTGGTCTACAAAGCAAGTCCAGGACAGCAAGGATACACAGAGGAACCCTGTCTCGAAAAACCCAAAAAAAAAAAAAAAAGAAAAAAAAAAAAAAAAAAAAAAAAAAAAAAAAAAAAAGAAAGAAAAAGAAAGAAAGAAAGAAAGAAAGAAAAAAAGAAACTCTAAGGGATTCATGAAACCATTCTAGACTCCAGAGGCATCTGCACTCACATGTGCATGTATACACATGCTGTCTAACACACACACACACACACACACACACACACACACACACACACACACACACGCTTACTTGCTCATTTGTAGTGCTCAGAGAACAACATATAGGAGTCAGTTCTCTCCTACTGTGTAGATTCCAGGAATTGAACTCAGGTCCTGAGGCTTGTTGGCAATCACTTCTACACACTGAGCCACCTTACTGGTCCTCTCATGTAACTTTTGAAGATAGCCCGGGGCACTCTTCTTCTGTAGCACTCATGTCCCCATTGTTTGATATTTCCACTGGCTTTGGACACGTGTAGAGGATTTTTTTTTTTTTTTTTTTTTTTTGGTTTTTCGAGACAGGGTTTCTCTGTGTACCCTTGGCTGTCCTGGACTCACTTTGTAGACCAGGCTGGCTTCGAACTCACAGCGATCCGCCTGCCTCTGCCTCCCGAGTGCTGGGATTTAAAGGCGTGCGCCACCACGCCCGGCTTGTGTAGAGGATTTTTAATTCAGAGCAGTGGCAAGAGATCACATCCAAAGACCTTCTAGGTCTGATCTGGTTGGAATACAGACATGCCTTTAACCCAGTAGACAGAGGCAAACAGATCTGAGTTCAAGGCCAGCCTGATACAGCAAGTATCAGATAAAGGAAAGCGTAGGTCCAGGCATGGTGGTACACGCCTTTAATCCCAAACAATGAAGGAAAAGTTAGTTTGTAGAAGGAAGCACCCAAGTTTGAAAGTGATGTCTAATTGAGTGGCAGAAAAAGATTTGACAGAATAGGATATGCCCACCTCTCTTGAGGAGAGGAAAGGGAAGCTACTTAAGGGTCAATGCAGACAGAGAGAGGAGGCAGTTTTACTGGGACAGGACTAGAGAGGTGGATTGCAAAGAGAGAACAAGGCAGACACAGGTGAAGACAGAGCAAGTCAGAGGACGAGAAGGAACCAGAAGATCAGAGCAGATTTCCGGAGTTGGTTTGAGGCCAAGCAGAGCAATTCAGAGGCCGAGGAAAAAGCCACATTGAGTAAGTCAGCTGGGAGAGGAGTTTGAGCCAGAACAGCTGAGTTAAGCCAGCCAGCCCAGAGCTCAGTAAGAACAAGAAAGGGTGAGCTTATTAAGCAATGAGTCTCAGAGGCTGAAACATTCCAGGCTTACAATAGATTGTATGAAGGTTAGAAGCTTCCAGAACTAGGCCTAAGTCAGCAGACGGAAGTAGCAAGCCACCAAGACAACAACTGAACCAGGTAAGTAAAAGTTCCTTCTGTTTAATACAAGAATCACACAACCCACTCGAGCACCAATCTCAATGAAATATTAGAATGCCATGCCCCAAGACTGACTATGGCCAGGAAGGGAGACAAACTGTGACCCTGGTCTGTTTCTTTTTTAAATTTTTTTGGTTTTTTGTTTTGTTTTGTTTTGAGACAGGGTTTCTCTGTGTAGCCTTGGCTGTCCTGGACTCACTTTGTAGACCAAGCTGGCCTCGAACTCACAGCGATCCACTTGCCTCTGCCTCCTGAGGGCTGAGATTAAAGGCGTGGGCTACCATGCCTGGCGAGGAGCTTCAGTTTTAAGCAGGTTACACCACTTTTACAGACATGATCGCTTTGGTCCCAAGGGCTTGTTCTTTTGATCTGGAAGACCTTCCCGTGTGCTCCTGAAGGCCCTCCAATTTTCCACACTTCGATTCAGTGCACAGAGCTCCTGGGTGAAAACTTTGCACGGGCACGTCAGTCTTTCCTCTGTAGCATTTGTTTACGCCTGAAGTTTTCTGGGAACTTTCTACCCAAAAGGAGGGTAGAAATAAGCCATAAGTCAAGAGGCTGTTCAGTCTGCAAGGGGAAGTTGTTCGAGCTGGGGCCACAGGTGGCTCCCTCAAAGACCAGCTCCCAAGCACAAAGGAAGGAAGTTTTCCTTTCCATTTGTTTATTTAAAGAAATTGTCTCTCTGTGTGAGTGTGTATGTGCCTGTGTGTGTGTGTGTGTGTGTGTGTGTGTGTGTGTGTGTGTGTGTATGTACACTCAAGCAGGTATGTATGTGGAGATCAGCTTGTTTGAGTCAGAAGCTCTTATCGGTCAGTGATGTGCATGCCAGGGAAACTGGCCTGAGAGCCTCCGGGAATTCCTGCCTATGCTCCCATCTCATCACGGGAGCACTTCTGGAATTCAGCTACTTACCCATGAGTTCAGGAGATCTGAAGTCCTCACACTTGTAAAATAAGCACTTTAACCCACTGAGCCATCGTCCTAGCTCCCCACCCCCACCCCCGCACCCATTCCTTCAGGGTTTATTTGCTGTCTGTCTGTCTCCCGTCAGGTTCTGTGCAGGCTCTGTGCAGGCGCTGCTAAGCTCTCCCTGCCTTTTCCTTCTCTCGTGGTCTGAACCGGCTCTCTGCTGACAAAGTTCCAGCTTTGCAGGTCATCCAGTTCCGTCTGTCCAAAGGGTTACTGTCAGAGTAAGTGGGGATCAGACTCACTGTTCTGGCTCTTCCTCCACCCAACTTCTAGCCTACTGTGCCCAATGTTCTAGAGCTGCAGTTCCTAAGGATGCTGACCTTACAACTCAAAATAAAATAAAATAAAAAAATCCAGACACAGCCTTCCATCGCTGGGATTAGCCTAGCTTGGGGGTTCTCATGTATGGCTAAGCTGAATCAAACTCTCCTTGCATTTTCTTTCACTAGTCACTCAACAGCTTGGTGTTTTCAGAGTACAGATTTGTGAACTAAACACACGTGTACCTGGAATGGTACCCAGAAGTGGCACTGTTAAAGGACTCTCTATGGGCCACTTGTTCCTTCCCTCTACTTAGTTCAGGAAACACAGAGAGGATGCTCAGAGAGCTTGCTCAGAGCCACACAGCTAATGAAGGCAGGCGGTTTCTAGGCTAACTTCTCCGACTTCTGAAAGCGGATTCTGTTCTGAACCAGTCTGTAATCTATAAAGAACAGTTAAGTCAAACCAATCACATTCCCAAAGCACTGTTTACCGACTTCTTCCTGGTAGTTAGCGGTTGCTGGGTGCGGTGGCTCATGCCTATCATCCCAGCTGCAGAGGTGAAGACAGATGATTATTGAAAGGTTTTTTGTTTTTGTTTTTGTTTTATGTGTTTTGAGACAGTGTTTCTCTGTGTAGCCTTGGCTGTCCTGGACTCGGTTTGTAGACCAGGCTGGCCTCAAACTCAGAGATCCCCCTGCCTCTGTCTCCCAAGTGCTGTGATTAAAGGCGTGTGCCAACATGCAACTATTGAAAGTCTTGAGGCCAGCCTGGGCGACATGAGAGGTCTGCCTCAATAACAAGAGACTGACATACTGATCAGTTATTTTCCTAAGAACATTGTGGCACTGTAACTCTAACATAACATTATTTCAAGATACCAAAACGTTGTTGAAATGTGGTGGCACACACACACCTTTAATCCTAGCTCTTGGGAGGCAAAGGCAGGTGGATCTCTGTGAGTTTGAGGCCAGCCTGGTCTACAGAGTGAGTTCCAGGATAGCCAGAGCTAAAACAAGCCTAGTAGTGGTGGTGCACGCCTTTAATCCCAGCACTGTAGAAGGAAAGACAGGCAGATTTCTGTGAGTTTGAGGCCAGCCTGGTCTACAAAGGATAGCTAGGGCTCTTATGTAGAGAAAACTAGTCTCGAAAAAAATATACCTAAAAAAAAAGAGAAGAAGAAGAAAGAAAGAAAGAAAGAAAGAAGGAAAGAAAGAAAGGTATCGAAATTATATATGTATATAGGCAATATTTTATATTATAGATAATATATTTATGTGGGAAGGAGTAAGCTTTGTCACAGGTGGGAGCAGTCTTGGCGGGCTTTACCCTTGGGGCACCCCATGAATACCTTGTGACAGACTGAGTGGAGTCATCCTGGGTCTGGAATTCAGGAAGCAGACCTGGGAACCCCACCTGGACTATTGTCTTTCTAATGGACTCTCACCGGGAGAAGGAGCCGGTCCTTCCCACGTGACTGAAGGAGTTGGGGAAGAGAGAATAACAAAGTCGGCTACAGAGAGAGCGTGCAGGGGCAGCGGACAAGCTGGATCAGCACGCCGGCCAGAGAGACACCTAAGGATCCGTCCCGTGGAACGGCTACCGGAAGGTTCACTCTTTCGTCCCTTTAACCTTTTTCCTTCTTGTATAAGCTAGTTGGGTTGCATAATAAAGTTTAATTGCTAAGAAACAGAGTCAACATATTTACATTTAGATTTTTAAAGATTTATTTATTCGGTTGTGTGTATGTGTGTGGGGTGGGTATATGCATGTGAGCACAAATGCCCACATAGGCCAGTTTCCCTGGAGCTAGGAGCTCCTGGTGGCTGTGAATTGCCAGCCAGGGGTGCTAGGAACTGAACTCAGTCCTCTGCAAAGTGCTCTTAGTCCTGGAGCCATCTCCTAGCTGGAAATATGAGATATATTTTAATTGCTTGATTTTTGTGGTGCAAAGGAGTAAACACAGAGTTGCCCATGTGCTAGACAAGTGTTCTTCCACTGAGCTGCATTCCCAGATGAGGATTTTGTGGGTTTTTCTTTGTTTTACTTTTCTGTGAGACAGCTTCTCCTATATCTCACATTAGCCCTGAGCACACTGTGTGGTTGAAGACCTTGAAGTCCGGAGCTTCCACCCCTCACCTCTCAAGGGCTAACATGTGCCTCCACACCCAGATTGTGTTGAAGTCCTATTTATTCTTTATTTTCCGTGTGTAGTGAGGCTATTAGTTTCTTTAAAATCCCGGGTATGTTATGTGAATGTTTTGTTTTAGTCCCAGGTGTGAGATATGGGGCTGCTTCACACTGTCCTTAGCCACTATGACTTGTCTCATGTTCTAGGAAGGGCGTGACTTTTTCCCGGCTGGAGATAGTTTGCATTGGAATTCTGGTAACTCTTCAGAGGGTGTAAACGTGAGAGCCTGGAGAGGCCCACTGCTGCTGGTCCCTGCTGCTGCTTTTCCGTTTGCTACTGCTGGATTGCTGGTATGGTGATGATAAAGACTGGACTTGCCCCAAGGAACTCAAACTCAAATGTACTTAATTAGCAGGAAGTAGTCTAAAGAGATCCATGCTAGGGGCTGGAGAGATGGCCCAGTGGGTAAAAGCACTCATTGGCTGCTCTTTCAGAGGACCGGAGTTTAATTCCCCGCACCAACATGGCAGCTTGCAACTGTCTGTAGCTTCAGTTCCAGGGGGATCTGACACCCTCACACAGATAAATATGCAAGCAAAACAGCAAGCATATAAAATAAAAATAAATAAATAAATAAAAGAGGTCTATGCTTCCTTTCCCCTCTAACTTTCTTTCTTGACTACCTAGTGTTGGGGGCTTGGAAGGGAATAGGGTGGAGAAGGGGTAGATATGAGACCAAATAAAGTAGTCAAAAGTATGGCTTCACGTAGGTTATGTGTGTGCAGGCTAGTGCATGCTAAATTAATGTCAGAAGACAACATGTGGAATCAATTCTCAGTTCTCTCCTTCTGCTATGTGGGTTCTGGGGATGGGATTCAGGTAGATAGGCATGGCAGCAAGTGCCTCTACCCACTAAGCCATCTTGCCGGACCACAAATTATAGTTTAGTGTAGGCATATGAACTCTGTCATTCATTTCATGTGACAAAAATATATCCACACAAATACACACACACACACACACACACACACACACACACACACACACACATCCACTGTTACTTTTCTATTGCTATGATGAAAACCATGATTAAGGCAACTTATGAAGAAAGTATTTATTTTGGACTTTGTTTCAGAAGGTTAGAGTCTGTGGCGGTGGTACAAAGTAACAATTGAGAACTTACATCTTTCTTTGTTTTTGTTTTTTCCAGACAGGGTTTCTCTGTGTAGCCCTGGCTGTCCTGGACTTGCTTTTGTAGACCAGGCTGGCCTCGAACTCACAGCAATCCGCCTGCCTCTGCCTCCCAAGTGCTGGGATTAAAGGTGTGTGCTGAAAATTTACATTTTGATACACATCCAGTAGACAAAAAGAACACTGAAAATTGCACTTGTCTTTTGAAACTTTGAAGCACCTCCTTCCCCTGCCCCCCACCCCCGACAGTGACACACCTCCTTCAACAAGGCCACACCTTCTAATCCTTCCCAAACAGTTCCACCAACTGGGGACCAAATATTCAAATGTTTGAGCCTATGGAGGTCATTCTCATTCAAGCCACAATAAAATGCTTACAGGAATCCTGCAAATTAATACAGCACAGGATAACAAATCTGGGTGGTAACAGCATGAACAGTACTTATATTCTCTTTTAAAATGATTTTTGTCTGTTTGTTTGTTCTTTTGAGGCAGAGTTTCTCTTTGTAGCCCTTGGCTGTGCTAGACTCACTTTGTAGACCAGGCTGGCCTCGAACTCACAGAGATCTGCCTGCCTCTGCCTCCTGAGTGCTGGGATTACAAGCGTATGCCATCGTGCCTAGCCTAAAAACAAACATGGATGTCATATCTATTTTGAATGAAAACAAGTACAAAAAAAAAAAAAAAACCAATAAACACTTTTTTTTTTTTTTTTGAGACATTGTAGAGCCCAGGCTGGGCTTAAGTTTGAGATTCTTCTGCCTCATCTTTCTAAACACCAAGATTATGGTATGCAGCTCTGTACTCATCTTTATAGTTCTTTTTAAAACAGAAAACTTATGCCTGACACAGTGGCATGCAGCTTTAATCACAGCACTTGAGAGAAAGAGACAGGCAGACCTCTAGGATTTTGAGGCCAGCCAGGTCCGCATAATGAAGTCCAGTCCAGCCATGGTGAGACCCAGTTTTCGCCTCCCCGCCCGCCCGGAAAAAGAAAAAGAAAAAAGAAAGAAATTATATGTTTGTCTGTTGTTGTGCAGGGTTACACGAGTTATGGTGTCTGTGCAGAGCCCACTCTCTTTTCTCCCCTAGTGCAGAGCCCACTCTCTTTTCTCCCCTATATGTGGGTTCCTGGACGGACCTTGGGTCTCCATGCTTAGACAGTGTGGATCGCTCTAGTTGGCAGTGTGAACCTGGGGGCGCAGGGCCTGAAAAACGAGGCGGACTAAAGTCTCAGGTGATAGACACCTTTATTCAGAGCATCAGGTAATTTTTATTTCGAGGGTCAAGAAGAGTCACCTGAGTAAAGTGCTCAGTTACAAGGACGAGCCACACGTGGCCAAAACATGTTTTCTCACAGGAGCACAGGAATGACAGCAGCTGAAGAAAACTCGCTCCTCTCTGCTACACCTGGGAGCGGCATGGCAACACATTCCAAGAACAAGTCCATGGTTTTGAAGAAAATGAGGTCGCAAGAGTCTTGTTTTCTTGGCCTTTTCTCACAAGCACTCAGAATGCCTCTCACACAACTCTATCCCTGATCAGTGTACTGACAGCCTAGCCTTCATCCACGGAGCCATACTTTCAGCCCTGTTTCCTTAAGAGTCTTTAAAAAAAAAGCCTTTGTGTAAAATTCCTCCTGAAGCAGGGCATGGTGGTGCACGCCTTTAGTCCCAGCACTCAGGAGGCAGAGGCAGGTGGATCTCTGTGAGTTCCAGGCCAGCCTGGTCTACAAAGTGAGTCCAGGACAGCCAAGGCTACACAGAGAAACACTGTATCAAAAAACCAAAAGACAAAAGAAATACCCTTTAGGAAAAAGTGTAACAAAAACACTGGCTTCCTGCGTGTCTTAGGCTCTAGTGGGTGGCTGGTTTAAGTCTGTCTTTAGCTAGGCGTAGTGGCACACACTTGTAGTCCCAACATCAGAAAGCAGAAGCAGGAGGAGCTCCTCCAAGTTCAAGTGCAGCCTGCTCTATATAAGGATTCCGGGATAATCAGTGTTACACAATGAGACCCGGCCGAAACCTAAGTAAGGAGATAAGTGAGCAAAAGTAAAAGTTCTGGCTATGGCACTCTGAGGGGCGGATATAAGACAGTGGCACAGTGTGTGGGAAGGTCCAGGGGTCAGGCAGTCAGCAGGGCTGACCACGTGTATCCAGGTACCTGACAGAAGGTGATGGCATGACTCAGAGTCATTAGATGTCCGTCGGAAAACAGGCACCTTTCCTGGCTAATAAAAATTGTAAATGATTTACCAACTGGAGCTCAGTACCTACTCTTGTGAGAGATTTGATTGGAACAGGCCTGCCAGCTCCTGGACTGTTGGCTGAAGTTGGTCTAAGGCCTGGTTGCGTATTAGATCCATTGTCAGAGCCCTCTTGCCCTGCAAGCTTTCTGTTCTCCAAAACATGTTTATTTCTAGTCACGTTTCATCCTATCTCTCTGTCGTATGTGTGGGCTGTGCCAGCAATGAGCGGGCGTTGGGTAAAACATTATTTTGGTGTGACTGGAGATGTCACACCAGATGTTTGAATGCAGAGACAGTAAACAGTAAACTACTCGTGACTTCCTCTTGTCTTTGGACACCCTTTCCTCTCCTCAGTCCTACATGCCAGCTGCTGATCTCAGGACCAGCCAGTGGCTGTAGTCATCATGACTAACTGTGTTCTCTATCTCTCTCACTCTCTGTCTGTCTCTCTCACTCTGTCTGTCTGTCTGTCTCTGTCTCTGTCTCTCTCTCACACACACACATACACACCACCTTGGTTCCATCTCTCTAGAGAGAGAGCCCTGATGACACATCTGTTTTCTGTTGTCTCTGAGTCCTGCTCAGGGGCCTGTCCTCAGCCATGGCCACCTTTCTGCTGGAGTGGTGGCTTAATAAAGGCCACTTCACCTAGTTTCTTTCCCTGGGTGCTACCAAAATGACTGACTGCCTCAAAAGTCTTCCTGCCAAGGTGCCCAGCCTTATCTTCCTGAACCTTGCTCTATTAGTCATCACTATGTCCCGGGGGGGGGGGGGGTGAGGAGGCAGGGCAGGGGCTTCTCTCTGCCTGTAATCCTGCCCTACCCTCTGGTGACTTCCTGTCACTCTCTAGCAAATGTCACATTTCTGAAATCTCATCCTCAGTGCTCAGTCATTTGAATTTGGGAAACGTTTGTGTCCGGTTCTACCAGGTCTATGTGACATCTGCCAAGTGGCCTGAGATTCCTGTGCCTGTTTTTCTCATCTGTGGTAGAAGGCTGGGGTCGTGTCTTCAGTTGCTTTCAGAGTAAACTGCATTGCCAGAGACCCTTGTCACGCAGAACTGACAGCAAACGTTAGCTCACATTCTCACTTCCCTCTGCTCCCTAGAGGCATGAGAGCCTGGCTCAGGCCCAGCCCCTTTCCAGAAGCTGCTTTGTGAGTTGCGCGTTGATGTGTTCAGCCCTGGGTCTCTGCCCATCTGTAGCACTTGACATTCTAGGTCACCAACTTCCTCCTTCCGGGAGGCTCCTTCCCCTCTGCCGCCACTTGCTGCTGAGTGCATGTGGCACCAGAGTTCATGACACACACAGGTAGGTACTCATGCTCACTCACACTGGACAAGCTCACGCACAGGACTATGGGCCTTTTCTTCCCGTCCAGCCTTTGGTCTGGCAGACACTGCTGTTTCCATCACCACAGAAGCCTAAGCCTGGATCCCTTCCCTTAATGATGTCTACTTGTCCCTGAGACTCTTCTCAGGAATCCCTCCTTAGCACCCTTTTTTTTTTTTCCCCCTCCTGCTTTCTGATTTTCTCTCTGTAGCCTTGGCTGCCCCGGACTCGCCCTGTAGACCAGGCTGGCCTCGAACTCACAAAGCTCCATCTGCCTCTCTGAGTGCCGGGTTTACCAGTGTGAGCCACCACACCTGGTTGTCTTTGACTTTTTATTTTGGCACAGTCTCTAAATCTCCCAGGCTGGCTCTGAACTTGTGACTCAACTGCCTGAAATTCCCCAGAGGCCAGGAGCACAGGTGTGGACTACCATGTAGTCCTTGTACCATGATTCTCCCCAAAATGACCAAGACACCTTAAGATCAGGATTATTTCTTATTCCTCCTTGAATTTGTAGCTCTTGAAACAATGTCAGATTCGTATTTAGGAACATCATGATTACGATACTAAATAAACAGTTGATGAAGTTATTGCTCGCTCATATCTCCTGAGTCTTAGGTGGAGGAATGCAAGCCAGAGACTAAACTGACAGGGAGCCAGAGGGTTAGAGGTGAGTCAGAAGAAAGCAAGCATGGTGCTGCTGCTGCTGTGACTCTCAACTATCTGTGAGTAGAGGCAGGAGCCTCCACAAGGGGGAGGCCAGCCTAAGTGATTAACAGGCCAGCCACATATAGTGATACTCTGCTTCAAAACCAAGAAAAAAACAGAGCTGGCAGTGGTGGTGCACACCTTTAATCCCAGCACCCGGGAGGCAGAGGCAGGCAGATCTTTGTGAGTTCGAGGCCAGCCTGGTCTAAAAAGAGAGTTCCAGGACAGCCAGGCCTATACAAAGAAACCCTGTCTCAAAAAGCCAAACCAAACCAAACAAAGCAAACAAACAAAATAAAACAAAACCAAAAAAAAAAAAACCAAAAAAAACAAAAACAAAAAAGGTGTGTGTGTGTACCAGAAGAAAGAAAGAAAAGTCAAGATCTGGTTGGACAATGTGTCAGCAGTAGCTGGGAGAAACTGTCAGAAGCTGGCAGGAGTTGTGGGCCAGTTGTTACATACAGAAACTGAAAACAGCGAGAAGGGGTTGAGGGGGATGGCTCAGTGGGAAAGAATGCTTTTTGTGAAAGCAGGAGGGCCTGGGTTTGAACCCCCATCCCCCACATAAAGCCAACCATAGCCATGAGCACCTGCCCTGGGGCACAAAGACAGGTAGCTGCATCCAGGAGCTCGCTGGCCAGCCTAGTGGAAATGGCAAACTCTCAAACTTCCAACTTAGTGAGAGGCAGCGCGCGCACACACACACACACACACACACACACACACACACACACACACACACAAATGTTTTCTAAAAACCTAACTCCCCCACCTCTGCCAAAGCATATAATATCAAAATCTCCTGTACTTTCAACAAGTTTTGTTTTTTGAAACAGGGTTTCTCTGTGTAATAGCCTTGGCTGTCCTGGAACTCACTCTGTAGACCAGGCTGGCCTCGAACTCACAGAGAACCACTTGCCTCTGCCTCCCGAGAGTGCTGGGATTAAAGGCGTGCACCACCACGCATGGCTCTTTCGGCAATTTATTAAACAACAAAATAAACCTAACCATCTGTGCAGAGAAGCTCTTTGCTTCAGTGTTCTGTTCGGACAGCCCTGTGTCTTGCTGTCCTGCCTTCTTCTCCTACTAATCTAGCTGGGAAGTGTTCTAAGTCATTCACACGTTTGTCTGTCTGTCGCATGCTATCTGTATGCTGTGACCTATTTAACCAGGTTAGGCTCAGGGACTTTTATATTGCCTCCCTTATTTTCCTGCTCCTAATGCTGTAGTGAAGACAGTACCGATGCCGTTCCTCCTATGTGCTAGGTCCAGTGTAACACAATTTCCTAGAAAAACTGGCTGAGCTAATGGTATGTTCCTTTGTAACTTGCTTGGCCGTTGCCAAAATGCTTTCCCTCCCACCAGCGTTCCTGTGTTTCTACCAACAATAGAAGCATATGTTAGTCTGGGCCAATTTGGAAGGTGAAAAATAACTTTTGTTTTCTCTTTGCTTTTGGAGATGGGGGTGGTCCTCACACCAGTAGCCCAAGCTGGCCTGGAACTCACTGTGTTGGGAGGTTTGTGGAGAGCTGAACATGAACCAGAGCCTCAAGCAAGCGTCTTCACCCTTAGTCCTCCTGCTAACCTCGTAAAAAGAGTTACAGTGCCTGCTAGGAGGGTGTGGTGAGAGAGTAAAGAGAGCAGCTGGGGGCTGTGGTAGCCGCTCCGACCAGAGACCATGCTGGGCGAAGAGTGGCGGTCAGACTTTACTGTGGTCTCAGGGTCCACTGGAGAAACATTCCAGGTGTTCGACTCCCCACCCCAGGTTTGGCACTGCTGAGAGGCTTCTGGGTTTCGCTGCTGTTCTTTCGAGCCCCGAGCCCCGCTTTGAGGAGCATGCGTAGATGAGAGAGCCAAAAGCGACAGGTTTTTGTGAGGGTGGATTTTACTGACGGATTGCGTCGGCAGGACCTGTGGAAGAGAAGAGTCAAGGGGAGCACGGAGCAGTCGAGCGACCAAGGAGGAAGGTACAGGGTTTTCTTAGAGCAGAAAATGAAAGAGGGACAGACTGAAGAGGAGACAAATGAAGTTTCATTTGGACAAAGCTTTGAGTAAGCAATAAGATATCCAGATGACCTCAAATACAGTCTTACTGTAGAGCTCTGGTGCTGGACGGGGTCAGAAGTGCCGAGATAAAGCCAAGCGTAGCAGCACACCACTAGACTACTGGGATTTGGGATGCCGAGACAGGAGCTCCTGGAGAAGATACTGAATCTGTCTCTCAGCTCTGAGACAGCCCTGCTTTCCTACCAAGGCTCGGGAGCATCCCAGAGAATGAGTCCAGGACAGCTGGAGCAGTTACACAGAGAACCTCTGTCTTGATTTTTGTTTGTTTTGTTTTGTTCTGTTTTTCGAGATAGAGTCTCTCTGTATTAGCCTTGGCTAATACTCACTTTGTAGACCAGGCTAGCCTCGAACTCACAGTGATCCACCTGCCTCTGCCTCCCAAGTGGAACCTCTGTCTTGAAAAACAAAAAAAACAACAATAAAAAATCAGTCTGATCTATATAGTGAGTGTGAGGATGGCCAAGACTACCCAGTGAGACCTTGTCTAAGAAAAGGGATGGGAAGAGGGAAGGGCACTGGGGAGGGGGAGTTGAGGAAGGGGTAGAGTGTTGTGGATCAATCACTCTTCTGGCTTTTGCACTCAAACTCTCAGCAGAGATGATTACCTGCACAGGACTGGGGTTTGTCAACATTCTGTCATGGAGGTGGTAAGGATGAGATCTGTCTCTTCTCTGAGGATTTGTAGGTAGTTAGTAGTTGTTTGGAGAGAGAAGGCATTTTCTTCACTGCAGTAGCCATTGGGAAGTTGCTCACTCTCCTGTAAATAGCCCTTCACCTATATTCTGTAAATAACCCTGGTAGGCACACTTATTCAGACACTCACATACACACTCACACACTCACTCTCACATGCACACATGCTCTCAGACACACTCACACTCACTCTCACATGCACACATGCTCTCAGACACACTCACGTTCTCTTTCACACTCACACACTCTGAGATACACTCACATGCACACACATGCACACACACACACACACACACACACACACACACACACACACACAAAAGTAGAAGGATGATTTGATAGAAAGAGGAAGGGAATCTGGGACCAGTGGAAGTTAGAGGGGAACAAAAGAGGGTAATGGAGGTGAACATAACCAAAATATATTTTTTATATATATATATATATGTATATATATATACACACACACACATTATGTATGCATGTATGTATATATATATATGAAAATTCATAAAGAAACCCATCGCTGTGTATTATTAGTATATATAATAAACTGTAAGTAAATAAATGAATGGTGTGACAACGTGAGCTAGCCTGGGGAGAGTGTGCACCAGGGGAAGAGGAAGCAGCAGGGGTTGGAGCCTGCACATCCATGCTGGAAGTGACCAACCACAGGGACACGTGTAAATTCAACAAAGGGACTGGGAGCAACAAGCAGGGCCTGACAAAGGCCATGTATGAAGGCAGTGGGGCCTTGAAGCAAACAGGAAGCCCTGGGCCGAGTGATCGGTGAGATGATGGTGTAGCGGGAGGATCAGGAGTTCAAAGCCAGCCTCAACTACAGGAGAACAGGCCTCAGAATTAAAAAGTGAGGCTGGGTGGCAAGGCACATCCCTCTAATCTCAGCAACCAGAAGGCAGAGTCGGGTACATGTTCATGAGTTCAAAAACAGCCTGCTCTACATGGTGAGTTCCAGGCCAGCCAGGAATACATAGTGAGACCCTGTCCAAAAGACACAAAATTAAAATAAATAAGTGGCTGGAGAGCTATGCAAGAAGCCATGGGGGCTGCAGCTGCACCTGGACTCTTAAATGTGCCGAGCCACTGCCTTGTAGGGCAAGAGTCCAGGTTTTTCTCTCAGGACAGTAAACCAAAGGGGTGGCCTTAGATACACCACCTATCATCCTCTCAGAGCCTAAGCCTTGGAGTGGCAGCACTGTCTCACTTGGAAAGATGCACGCCGAGTTCTAGGAAGCTGCTGTAGGAGCTCAGTGGCTGAGTGGCTTCTCAGACACAAAACGCGTGTCATTCGGGAACCTTCTGTGCTTGTCACTTCATGGAAAGGAGCTTTGACTAGTTCATCCTATCCAGGAGCAGTTTCTTACCCAGCCGGGCGGTCTAGGAGTCCTGGCTCCGCTCTGTGCTTTTGCTGGCTTCCTCTGGGCTGGCTCCTTCCTTCCCTTCAGACTACAATAATGCCAGGCCAGCCTACACCAAGGCCCGCTCCTCCACCCTTCCTCCCCTGCAGCCCAGGCATCCTTTGCTTTTACCCCAAGCTTCCTTCTCAGCTGCTCAGTCTTCCCCTCCCGCTAGACCCGGGCTTGGGTCTCCCAGGCCAGGCCTCCCCAGTCATCAGCGACAATCCCCCCCTGGGCTGTTCCTCCATCCTTACCTCAGCCTGTCTGCCTCCGCTCACACCACAGCCACCACTCCCCACTGGACATTTGTGTCCCTCCCTCAGCCTCTGGGATACGTGGCTTTGGAAGTAACAGCTGGATCCTCCTTGGTACCTTCTGGGTGTTCAGCTGTATCCTTCCAGGGTTGCCTATGAGTTGAAATTGGTCCTACTGGTTCGGTCCCTACAGTGTCTGCTTTTTTCTACCCCTGTTCTGCTATAATCCTCTCTCCAGCCAACAATAGTCCAACCAAGAGGGCCTCAAAAATAGCCTCACACTGAAGTCACCTGTAAGAGAGAAAGAGAGAGAGAGAGAGAGAGATGTGTGGCTACGGGGTTCAAGTCCAGGACCGTGTTACACTAAGCATGTGCTTTACCATGGAACTATATACTCAGCCCAGAATTATTAGATTTTTTTTTTTTTTTTTGAGACAGAGTTTCTCTAGGTTGCCCTGGCTGTCCTGGAACTTGCTACATAGATCAGACTGGTACCAAACTCACAGAGACCAGCCTGCCTCTGCCTTCCTAGAACTGGGATTAAAGACATGCACCACCACCCCTGGATCTAGTGAAAAGATTTTTAGAAATCTTGATGCCTGATCTGGTGAGATGGCTAAGTGCTTGCTGTACAAGCCTGGTAGCCCGAGTTCAAGGCCCAGAACTGACTGCGGAAGGCACAAGATGACTTCTGAAGGTTGTCCTCCGACATCCACAAACTCATCCCTCTACATACACACAGATAATAATAATAATAATAATAATAATAATAATAATAATAATAATAATAATAATAAATGCTTTTTAAAGACCTTTATGCCTACTCCATTCACATTAATAAAATCAAGATGTCTGAGCGAGACGCACGGTGGTGTCACTAAGCCTCCCCAGATATGGGCACATGACTGCAACCTCCAGTACCTGGAAAACTAAAGAAGGAAGGAAGATTGCCTCAAGTTAGTGGGCAGCCTAGGTACATACACACACACACACACACACACACACACACACACACACACACACACCAAAAAGAAAAGAAAACCATCTGCAGATACCTCTGGGCATGGTGACTCACACCTGCAGTCCCTGAGTGAAGGAGTGAGAGGGGGGAATCCCACGAGCTCCCAACTGGCCTGGGCTTCAGGGCTACATGGTGAGACCCTATAAAAGAAACCAAGACAAGCAAACAAAAAGCAACCAAGAGATGGAAAGATGGCTCAGCTGTTAAAGAGGACTGGCTGCTCTTCCAGAGGATATGGATTTGATTCCCAGAACCCACAAAATGCTCAACACATAAAATAAAAATAAACAAATATTTTTAAAAAGACAAAAAATCTAGACCTCAGATTAAAAAAAAAAAAAAAGCCACAAGATTTTTGTTTGTTTGTTTGTTTTTTATTTTTTGAGACAAAGTTTCTCTGTGTAGCCCTGGCTGTCCTGAACTAACTTTGTAGACCAGGCTGGCCTCGAACTCACAGAGATCCGCCTGCCTCTGCCTCCCCAGTGCTGAAAGCAAAGGCTTGCACCACCACTGCTGGACTCCACAGCAAGATTCTTAACTTGGAATCCAATTTTAGGGGATAGGTGAATCCCAAAAGAGCCTACATTGAGGGTGTATCAATCCATTTTCATAGGAGCCTGAATCAAAGATTTTTAATAGGCTTCTGTGGTGGCTCATACCTATAATTCTGATATCCAGTGTTCAGGAGGAGGAGACAGGTTGATTACCTTGAGTTAGAAACCAGCCTGGACTACATTCAATGTGGTGTGTGTGTGTGTGTGTGTGTGTGTGTGTGTGTGTGTGTGTAAAACACTCATGCAGTTGTGCACGTATGTGCACGTATACGTTTTATATGTATGTATACACACATATATACATACACATATATATATATATTACATATATGCCCGTTAGTATTCAAAACTCTCTCCAAAGGAGGAGTATTGCACTATTCTAGAGATTATTATTATCTGCCCCAAATCAGCAACGTCTTCCAGCTTCCTGGGCTGGAGGTATAATCAGAACTCCTGACATAGGTGACCAAAGCCGCCACCATCTGCCTAGTCTAATGCTTGCTTTGTGGCCAGCCATTCTCTAGAGAAATCATGTAGTCCAGGCTGGTCCCCTGGCTATCATGACCTCTGCCTGGATCATCTCTGGCATTCTCAGCATCCCACTTACACTGCAGGATACAGTCTCCCCACTTCCCCACTTCCCTGGAAGGTATTGACAGTGGAGTCCCTGTCTTCCCTGGAGGGAAGCAGCCCCGAGGCATCTTGGGTAGTTCATTGGCCCACATCAGGGGCTCAGTGATGAGGCGTTGAAAACAATGTAATCTAGCTGTGCTCCATAAGTACTAGGGAGGACCCAGTTTGGGGGGGGGGGTAGGCCTTTGTCTCCTGAGCATGACGTGTAGGATGTTATGCTGCCAGGATATCCCCACCGATCTGATAGGGTTATTGTTAGGCTTCGTTGCAATAGTTATTAAAAACATTCAGTATTGTTGAACACATGATGAGAAAGAAGGCTCCCTGATTAAGTGGTCTTTGCTCAGCATCCACTGGCTTACCGGCCATTCATGTCAGAAAATACCGATTAGCAGCTCCAGCCACATGCTTTCCAGGATCTGTCACTGCACCGGCAGCTCCTCCCTCTTTGAAACACTTTCCTCACTGCTGTGGTATGCTGCACAGCTGAGAGAGAGGTCCACACCAGGAAGACTCCACTGAACGCCTATGATCTAAAACGGGTTCAATGACATGTCTCACCCCTCCACTGGGTGAGAGGGGAAGAAAGGCATTGTGTACAGTCACGCAAACACGAGCCGTGAAGGAGCATCCCAGCTCTGACGCTCTCTTGTCAAGCCAACCATAAAACAGAGCGCTTGGGAACCAGTGAAATCAAATGTGTCTTCTGATGAAAACTATCAAACTGTAACGATTCCATACTTTTGGGGGGAAAATTAGATGTATTTTATTTTATGTGTGTTTTGCCTGGAGGCACGGATGTGTACTACATCCTGCATCCATGCCTGGGGCCCATGAAGGTCAGAAGAGGACATTGGATGAGCGGGATCTGGAGTTATAGATGGTTGTGAGCTGCCAGGTGGGTGCTGGGATTCCTGCGGGGTCTCTCCAGGAAATCCTGCTCTTAACCACTGAGCCATGTTTCCAGCCACCATGGGGTTTGATGAAAACAAAGCTTAACTGTTCTCATACCGTCTACATATTCTGTTTTGGAATGGGTGAGGGGATGAGACAGGCTCCAGGCTTGCTATGTAGACTGTGCTGGCCTTGAATTTATGGAGACTACAGGCATCCTCACACTTGGCTCTACATATTCCTGGGGTTTGCATTTTGTTTTGTTTTTGGTTTCTGGGTTGTTTTTGTTGTTGTTGTTGTTTTTTGTTTTACCTTTAAATTGTAGTGTTTCTCTCTCTCTCTCTCTCTCTCTCTCTCTCTCTCTCTCTCTCTCTCTCTCTCTCTCTGTGTGTGTGTGTGTGTGTGTGTGTGTGTGTGTGTGTGTGTGTGTGTGACAGGTACATGTATACCTTGGTTTGACTGTGAAAGTCCGATGTTTAGACCTGGGTTCTCTTCTTTCACCATGGGACCCAGGGCTTGGACTCAGGTAGTTGGTCTTACTGAGGAGACAGAGTGTCGTGAAGTTCAGGCTAGCCTCAAACATACTATGTAGCTGAAGATGACTTTGAATTGCTGATCTCCTGCCTCTACCTCTCATGTACTGGGATTACAAGCACACATCATCATGTCTGGCTTTTTCTGTGTTATTATTCTTTCCCCCCTGAGACAGGGTTTCTCTATGTAGCCTTGGCTGTCCTGGACTCACTTTGTAGACCAGGCCTGCCTCTGTCTCCCAAGTACTGGGATTAAAGGCGTGCACCACCACATCCAACTTTTATCCCAGCTTCCTTACTTGCTAATCAAAGAGTGGATTTTCATATGCTGGGAGTTAACACAGGTCTAACCTTACAATTTTCTTTGGTGTCAAAAGAAGTATTAAACTAGTGATAGCATCATGTATATTAAGAGTCATCAAGTGTGAGGATTTCAACAGTTCACAAAAAGAAAAGAGAGGCGGCCTGGAGAGATGGCCTGGTGCTGAAGACTGGCTGCGGGATTCTCAGTTCCCACGCTCATCAATATATATAACTTCAGTCCTAGGGGATCTGATGTCTTACAACTTCTATGGGCTCAGCCATTCATGTGATATACAGGCATACAGGCACATAAAATAAGATTTTTTTAAAAAAATTAGGAAGCAAGTGTGTGACTGGAGAGATTGTTCAGTGGTTAAAAGTGCTTGTTCTTGGGAATGACCTGGGTTGGGTTCCCAGCTCCCACGTCAGTTAGCTCACAGCTGGAGCGCCAGGCCCAGGGTTCCAGCCTCTGGCCTCCTCAGACAGCTTTACACACACACACACACACACACACACACACATGCATGCACTCGCATTATTAAAAATAAAATCTTAAAATACAAACTGTGAGCCGGGCGTGGTGGCACATGTCTTTAATCCCAGCACTCGGGAGGCAGAGGCAGGTGGATTGCTGTGAGTTTGAGGCCAGCCTGGTCTACAAAGCAAGTCCAGGGCAGCCAGGGTTACACAGAGAAACCCTGTCTTGAAAAGCAAACAAAACAAAACTCCTTAAAATAGAGTTGCAAACTAAATTGTGTTGGTGTGTCTGTGTTTAAATGCGCACATGAGGGTTATGGCTACTAAGCTAGCTCGGTGGCACAGCACTTGCCTCGAGTGCCTGCCGCTGAGTCCTAGCACTAACATGGAGGCTCAGGACCATCTCTAACTCCAGTTCTGAAGGATCCCACACCCTCTCTGGCTTCTCTGGGTACTAGGCACACATATGGTGCACAGTCATACACGCAAGCAAAAAACTAATACACATAAAACAATAAAGTGAACAATTACAAAGTAAGTAAAGCAAGTGCTTAACTTCTATGTGTCTCAGTTTTATCATAAAATATCAACAAGTAAAGCCGTGTGATAAAACATCTTCTGCTGTGGATAAGGTATATAAGTGGCTAGATGGTTCGATGGCACATACTGAGTGCTCATCGCTCACTGTTAGCTACAGCTATTACAGTTGGAGTAAAATCTTGTTGAATGCCCTCTGTATACATGGAGCGATAGCAGTTTGCTGTTCTAAGTTTGCTCTCCGTGCAGCCATCTTCTTCTCATTGGCTTTTGAACATCTTCTTTGTTCAAGTACTAAATTCTATTATTGTTGGCAGATGCCAGGTCATAGTCCCAGAGGGTCATAAGAAGACACAAGTGCTTCGTTTTCTTGCTTTTTGAGACAGGGTATTTCTATATAGCCCTAACCTTATCAAGACCAGGCTGTTTTTGAACTTATGGCAATCATTTTGTCTCTGCCTCCTGAGTGCTACCACGTCTATAAGCTCTCTTCCCAGGCGCCCTCCCCCATCCCTCTTTCGAGGAGGCACCTAGTTGTTCTGGAACTTAGTATATAGTCCAGACTACCCCTGAGCTCATGATTCTTTTGTCTCAGCCTCCAAAGTCCTGGGATTGCAGGGAAAAGTCACCTACCTCAATTGGTAAATTGTCTTGTCTATTTTAAGACAGGGTGTCTTGGAGTCCAGGCTGCCCTCAAATTCATTAGTAAACTGCCCTTGAACTTTGAACCACCTGCTTCTATCTCCCAAATGCAGGAATCACAGGCATGCAGCCACCACATTGGGCATGGTGTAGTCTTTTAAAGCAGTTGGCTTGAGCCAGCCTTTACTCCCAGCATTTGGGAGGCAAAGGCTGGAGGATCTCTGTGGGTTCAAGGCCAGCCTGGTCCACAAAGTGAGTTCCAGGACAGCCAGGGCTACACACAGAGAAACCCTGTCTTGAAAAAACAAGAAAAGACAAGACAAAACAAAACAAAACAAAAACTCAAAACAACAACAAAGCTGCTGTCATAGCTAAGTTCTGCAATGGGACTTTCATTTGTGTAGAAAGAAATCCTGGGAAGGGGACTGGAGATCTAACTGGTTGGTGGAGTACTTCCTGGTGATTAGGAAGCCCTGGGGTCAATCTCCAGGACCACTTAAAGCCAAGCATAGGAGCACATGGCTATAATCCCAGGGCTAGGCAGCTGCCAGCAGAACGTTAAAAAATTTATGGTCATTCTTGGGTACATAGTGAGAGGCTATGGAAGATCCTGTCTTAAAAGAAAACAAACAAAATATTATTTAGCTAGCTATGGTAGCTCTTATGCTTATACTTGGGAGCCAGAGACAAGAGGATTGCCTGAGATTTTAGGCTAGCCTATGCTACAGTGAGACCCTGTTTCTAAAAATGAACCCTGTGCCCACCCATACCCCCAGTACTCATGAAATCAAGGGGTCATAGAGAGATCTCAAAATGCTTAGAACTGAATTCACCTCCTAGGCTCTCTAAGAATTCACTCCTTCACTCTGTTATCTGTGCACATTACCCACTGAAAAAGAAAACTGCCCCAGGCTAGAGATGTGTGTAAACAGTTAAGGGCACTTATTGCCTTGCAGAAGATCTAGGTTCAGAGGCTGGAGAGATGGCTCAGGGGTTAGGGGTTAGTGCTCTTCCAGAGGACCTAAGTTCAATTTCCAGCACCCATATGGACAGCTCACAACTGCATACAGGCAAGAACACCAATGCACTAAATCAGCCAATCAATCATCAGTCAATCAATCAGACCTAGGTTCTGTTCCAGCACCGTATGATGGCCTACAACCATCCATGCTAACTCCAGACATCTGGGATTGGACATCCTTTTCTAATCTTTATTGGATCCTGCACACATGTGGTGTCATATATGTACTTAGGCATACACACGTAACTCAAAATAAGATAATAAGTCTTGAGCCGGGCATGGTGATGCTCACTTTTAATCCCAGCATACAGGAGGCAGAGGCTTTGATTCCCAGAATGCACATGGTAGGAGAAAACCTTTGACCTTCACACATGTGATGTGGGTGCCCATACATACACAACATAGGTAAACACGTAATAAAGAGCGTTTAGAGAAAAAACAAACAAACAAAATGGAACCTAGATAGCCAAACCAGGTGTGGCAGTGGCCTGTCTATAATCCCAGAATTCTGGAGGCAGAGGCAGAAAGATGGCTTGTGAGAGCAGTGCCATCCCATGCTCCATACAAGACCCTGTCTCAAGAAGAAGTGCTTGGATCCCTTTCCCAGGATCTTGTGCCACCTGCCCCCACTCCCCCACACCCCCACTTACCTTTTTACATGTCACCAGTCTGTGGTTTTCAAATGTGCCTTCCTGCCTCATACTCTGACTTCTACAGGAAATGTCCCTATGTGTTTGGTCACCCTGAAAATCCTATTCTTTCTGGATTGCGCTCAGGTGCCATCTCACCTCCATGACCCAGCATGACCTCTCTTCTCGCCACCCAGTCCTGATCCCAGTCACCCCGCAGTCCTTTGGCTATGAGCCAGTGAGCATGTATATTACTCTGTTAGCATTATTTCTACATTTGTTCTAGACAGGGTCTCATGTCCTCAGGCTGGCCTTGAGTTCACAGCAATCCTCCTGCCTCAGCCTCCGAAGTGTTGGGAATATAGGTATATGCTACCATGCCTGGCATATGTGTGCATTTCCCTACCTTCCAATGGGCAGGAGCTACCCCGTGCATATTTTTGTATCTCCAGCAAACAGGGAACCTGAGTTCTAAGTGCATGAACAGTTTGTTCTAACTTGGATCCTCAAGACCAGCCACATGGAACAATTGCCGGGGTGTGTACACGGAGGTGAAGCTTGCCGTGCAGAACTCTTGTTACCTTGGCCTTGGCCCTGTCTAAATAGCAATGACATTTGAACACTACACTTGGCTCTCTCCCTGACTAAATAATGACTATGTTTATATCTAGCCAGATAAATCCTTAGAGTGCTTTAAAAAAAAAAATGCTTAATCACCTGAAGGAAATGTAGCCATAAACTAACGGCACAAGGAAGGTCTGAGTCCCCATGTGAACGCAGTGGAAGTCAGGACGTGCGCGACCTTCATTAGTAACTGAGTACAGAGATACGGCAGCCACCTACAAAAGTTTCTGTGGGCTTTAATCTTGGAGCAGCTTATAAACCCATTAACAGTCAGCTCACTCCCCGGGGGAGACACACACCATGGGAAAGCTGCCCTTGGCTCTCCCAGCAGGAACGAAAAGCACCAGTACTCTACTGCTTGGAGTTTCCTCCGAAGTTAATTTGCTCACATGGCGTTTCTGTAGGTCTCGATCTTTTATTTATTTATATTTTGTATTTTTGCATATTATTACAATTCAGTGGCGTTGAATACATGCCTAATACTCTCCAACCACCGTCCACCTCAGAACATCTGTCATCGACACCATTAAAAACCCTCCCCTTTCCATCCCTCCAGTCCCTGGTAACTTGTCTTCCATCTTTGTGAGTTTACCTACTGTGAGTACGTCATGCAATGTTTGTCCCTTTGGGGCTATGCTATTTCAGTTTCTATACTGTTCTCAATATTCGTCCTTTTGAAGCACAAATCAGTTCTTCATGCCTGCTTCCGGCCAGTGCTATCCCACTGTATGTGTACACCGTGTCTTGTTAACCATGTCTTCTCTTGGGGCGTTTGTGTGGTTTCAACATCTGTCTGTTGTGGGAGGCTCTGAATCCTAGATTTCAGTTTGGTTGGCTGCAGGCCTACGAGTGGAATTGGAGAATCGTATGACACTTCAGTTTAACTTTCTGAGCACTAGCCAGACACTTCCACAGTGCCTCCATTCCCACCAGCAACATTCTCTCTACACCCGTGACAACATTAAAATATTTCCGTGTGTGTGTGTGTGTGTGTGTGTGTGTGTGTGTGTGTGTGTGTGTTAGCCATCCTAATTTGTATTATGGTTTAGATTTGTCTTTTAGTTATGACTACTAAGCCGGGCGTGGTGGTGCACGCCTTTAATCCCAGCACTCGGGAGGCAGAGGCAGGTGGATCACTGTGAGCTCAAGACCAGCCTGGTCTACAAAGCAAGTCCAGGACAGCTAAGGCTACACAGAGAAACCCTGTCTCAAAAAAAAAAAAAAAAAAAGACTACTGATGTTGGATCTACTTTAAAATGCATAGTGGCAGGCTGTTAGAGGTATTCCTTACTGCATCTGTCCACTCGATGACCTGAGGACAATACCCCTCCCCCCCAGGAACCCACACGGCAGAGGCAGAGATCCCGTGCACTTATGTGTGTGTGTGTGTGCGTGCGCGCACGTGCACTAAATGAGTGAAAACACTTTAATTTAAAAATATAGTCAAATTCCTTGCACAATCTTCTTTAAGGCAGGGTCTTGTGTAGCCCAGGCTGGCCTCAAACCACATAGCTAAGGAAAAGTGACCTACCATCTTCTACTCTACCCCCTGATTATTGGAACTACAGGTTTGCATCACACCCCCAGTTATATTCTGTGCCAGGTATCAACAAGGTGCCTTGTGCACATAAGACAAGCAACCTACAAATGGGCTTGTACCCCTCCCAATCACCCTTTACCTTTCAATTTTTATTTTATTATAGGGCTGTTTAATTTTTTATTAGAGAGCCATAGATCTCTCTCTTTTGTTTCCTCCGTGTGTGTGTGCGCGCGCGCGCGCACACATAGAGGCCAGGAATGAACACCGGATATCTTCCTTGATCACTCTCCATCTTACTTTCTGAGACAGGAGTCTTTCATTACACAGCGTGCTGTTGATTGAGGGGGGGGGCCCTCAGCCTATCTCCGCCTTACGCCAACCATCAGCATTGGTGTTACAGATGTGTGCCACTGCTCCAGCACTTATGTGGGTGCTGGGGATCAGAACGCAGGGCCACAGGCACTTTACCAGCTAAGCCATCTTCCCCTTGCATATACTGTGTGTGTATGCAGGCATGTGCATACCACAGCACACACAGGGAGACCCAAGGACAACTCCGGATGGAGTCCACTCTCTCCTTCTGTCATGTGAATTCTGAGCATCTGCACTTGGTGACGGGTACCCCTCCTGAGTGAGCCATCTCACTGGCCCATGCATTCTTGTTAGTAATCCATTAGATGTACGGTTTGTAAGTGTTTGGCATGATTTTCTAAGCAAAAAGAAAACATGTCCAAATGGTAACATTATAAGCAACAGCCATCAGAGGCGGACATTGATGCACATGCTTGAAGCAAGAGGATTGGGAGTTCGAGGCTAGCTGGGCTGCCTAGCAACCCTGGAACATACAGCAAATGTGTAATTTAAAAGGGGGCTCAACAGTTAAGAGCAGCTGCTTGCTCTTCCATCAGGACCTGAGTTCAGTTCTCAGCACTTACGTTAACAATTCTCAACTGCCAGTAGCTCCAGGTGCCCAGAAGACAACAACCACCATGCATGGTATTCATCAGCACAGACAAATACATGAGGAAGAAACAAACTTTAAAAAAAATATATCTAGCAGGGCATGGTAGTACATGCCTTTAATCCATCCCAGCACTTGGGAGGCAGAGGCAGGTGGATCTCTGTGAGTTCCAAGCCAGCCTGGGCTACAAAGTGAGTCCAGGATAGCCAAGGCTACACAGAGAAACCCTGTCTTGAAAAAACAAAAACAAAAACAAAACCAAAATCATGATTTTTTTTTTTTTAAAGCTAACAGACTGTGATGCCTATCCTCAAAAACCTCAAATAAAAAGGTAGGTGTGGCCAGCTTGGTCTACAAAGGAGTCCAGGATAGCCAGGGCTTCACAGAGAAACCCTGTCTCAAAAAACCAACCTGCCCCCCCCCCCCCGCAAAAGTCTCAAATGAAACCAACATTGCCAACTTGGAGACACATTCTTCCTGTCAGTGCCTTTGAACTGCCTACAAGCCGTCCCCAGCAGCAGGTGCAGGAGTGGGCAACGGGCACAGGCAGGCAGAGGGGAAGGCTGAGCGGAGCTTCTTTACGGAGAAATGGAGAGGTAGAGGGAAAGACCCCCCAAGTCACCTCCCCCACCCTACATGGACCCAGGATGTTGGCCGACAAAGCCTAGTCCGGCTTTCCTTCCAGGATCAGTTAAAGACATCAGCCTCTGAATTCAGTCTTGCAAGTGCCCCTCCTCCCCCCATCCCCCACCCCACTCTTACATCTGACCTTGTTTCTAATTTCAGATTCATGCAAAATGGTTTCAGACCAGGTTTTCTTTTCACTTTGTTTCTGGGACCTCCTTCCTCTGTGCTGAAAATGGAGATGATAGGATGGGTGCAAGATGCCATGTTTGCTCCCAAACAGAACCGTAGAGGAGACAGGTTCAAGTGTCTTATAGTGCTGTGTGTGGGCTCAGTCTTTGAGGCTGGCTACGTTAGAACCTGAAAACCCCATCCCGCCATTAACGACTTCTAAGATCTTGGGAAATTGTATCAGATCTCTGTGCCTCGTTTTTTTTCCCCCTGCAAAGGGGGGATAATTATAAGATCCGGGTTGGGGTTGAGGTGAGGTTGAATGGGGTAGTTCCGGGAATGGCACGTGGCTATGGCTTCACAAGCTTTCGCTATCTTTGCTCTCCTGTTACTCCATCTTTGGCTGAATGTCCTTCTTAAGCCCTGGATTCAGCGTGGCCCTATGACTGACCCCAAATGCTGTTCTACTCAGTGTCTTCCTTAGCTAGCTGACTACACGGTCTATGAATAGGCGCTGATGCAGCCAAAAGCAGCCAACACTCATCTTTGATAACATTAGAAACAGTCCACGGTGCCCAGATCCAGAGGAAGACCGATCACCCCAAAGGAAGGCGAATCATTGGAACCGCCCTACAGAGACTATCAACGGCACCATGTGAGATTCTCCGTTACCACCTAAAATAGCACCACACTTACCTGGGAACTTGGTATAATTCTGAGGCTGCAGCCAAAAGCCAGGAATAGCAGCAGTAGCCAGCCATGGACACGGCTAACCCGTGCATGGAGAGCTGTACCAGTGAACAGCTCACTCACTTCGGCCAGAACGGGGTAACAGAGCATCTGAGAGCTTGGGGCCTGGGATTAGGAGCCTAGATCACTGTGCCTCTACCATGAGACATGGCCAACCTACTCTGTCTCTTTTTAATTAATTAATTTATTCACCATACATCCAGATTATAGGCCTCTCCCTTCTGTCCTCCTGGTATCACCCTCCCTCCTTCTCTCTTCCCTTCTCCCCCCTTCCCCTACTCTTCAGAAAAGGGAAGCCCCCACCCCAGCACAACAAGCAGCATCAGGACGAGGCAGCCCTACCAAGGGGAAGTACTGTATCTCTTTCTATCCCAATTTATCAGAAGGAGTTAACATTATTACTCACCCTGTGCTACTTTAAACGGATAAAAAGTCAATACATGTGCAGGGTGTAGGACAATGCTTGGCTGTACAGTGAGCAGTTCACAACATGTATGACAGGGTGGTAGGTAACTTAGTGGGATGAGTGCTTGCCTAAAATGCACATGGCTCTGGGTTAGATACACACACACACACACACACACACACACACACACACACACGATGAGCGCATTCGTGCACACACAGGGGAAATATATTTGGGACTGATCTACCACTAAAGACACAGCAGTAGGAGAGAAATGTAACTATGGAAGAGAGGCAGATGGACGGGTGACCTCAAATCTACCAAGCCCAGCTTGTCCGGCTATGTGGTGAAGGGAAAGATAGCTTCGCACTGTGGCTCAAAGTGGTGCTTGACTGGGTTGACTGGCCCCCTATCGCTCAGGGACACCTGCAGTCGGCAGCACAGGAAGCTGGAGCAGCGAGTGAGGAGAAGGAAGCCCCACTGGGAGGGTTAGTTACCAGGAGTTACGGGTGGGAAGGACACTCACGCCACTCAAAACATCTCCGAAGAAAGCCAGGTTATATTTGCTTATGAGGTCGGCATCTTCAGCACCACTGTCTTTGCCCACCAGCCTTTGGCTTAAAGACTACATTAAAAGGAATTGTAAAATTCATCATCCATGGCCCGACACACCTCTGTGATTTCCAGGCTGAGGAACCAGCAGGTAGTGGCCTCGGATGCTCCCCTTTTATATTTCTAGCCAGGCCTGCCGAGTCCACAGTCCGTGGCCTGCCTCAGCGTCCCACAAGTACCCGCAACCCGGCAGTGAGTGAGCGCTACTTCTCAGGTTTCAAACGCCTTTTGGGTTGGCATCTTGGCGCTGGCTTCCTTCCCGTCTCACTGGCATTTCCTGGCACCCACTCTTATTAAATTCACGGGCTTGCAGCAGCCGTACAGCGTGTTGAGTAAAAGGGCAGGGGTTGAGAACTCTGCCTGAGGCGAAACCTGTTTTCAGTCCTCACCCGCCACGAGTTTAGTCAAATCCGTCCATCTCCCAGAGCCTTGCTCGACCCCTCGCCAACGTGGGAATTGAGTGCATTTGCCAGCACTGTTTGGAGGAGACAGGCGATAAAGAAGGGCTTAGCATGGGCCTGGCAGGGCTGTGCTAGCTCAGCCCGAGCTATTATTAGCAGGCAGGGAAGAGGTGGCCCGAGCCCTTGCAGCTGCTTTTCTAGCCGCCCGCCCCCCAGACCCCCCTTCTACTCGCCAGGTTAAAGAGTGGCATAATCACCGAGGCGCTGAAAACCGAGTGGAGCTTAGGTAGTCTAAAACTACAAACCGACTGTGACAAACTACTTCAGCTGTGCGGGTTGTAAGGGACCCTGTAGCAAGGCAAACTATTATTTTGCTTTGTGAGTTGTGTGTGTGTGAGTGAAGTAATTTGAGCTAGGGGGTGAGGGTGGGATTGGGAAGCATCCCATGGAATACACGGAGAATACCACAGCAGAGTCCCAAAGGCTTTGTGGGGAATGTGAAGGGAGGTCTGAGGGAGAGAGAGCAGTCCTGGTCCTTTGACATAGACTGGCCGCGGATGGTACTAGAATCTGCTTTGGGCTCCAGGGAAACCAAAGTCTAAGCTGTTCATTATTGCATGTGTTTGCAAAACAAAACAAAAACTATCCAGCAGTGAGGTGCAGGGGTGGGGGGTGGGGTGGGGAGGTGGGGGTGGGGGGTGGTAGATGCAGGGGGAGGGGGTGTGTGGGAGGGGTGCAGGGGTGAGGCCCGCAGCCATCTACCCCAGGCAAGTTCCGAGAGACAGTTACTACAACATGAGCTGGGTGCATTTGGTGACCTTTTCCAAGGCTGGACTTGGCTCCGCCCGGATCCCTGGAAGAAGCAAAGCAGAGAAAGGGGAGCCTTATCTCTCTGAGGTTAACCTCCTCCCTTCTGGTCTATCAAATGGAGGCCAAAAAAGGGTCAGCCCCGCCCCCGGCCCCCCCCTCCTGCCCATGTTTATCTCTAATTCCAATCCCGGCTCCCCTGGCTGAAAGACAGTGTTCAGTTCAGGCCACTCTCGGCCAGTGGAACAGATTTTCTTCCCAGGAGTCCCTGGGGCAGTTGGCCAAAAATCCCTGAAAGTTACCCTAGTGCTGGTTTTTGTCATGTTGGTTTCATGGAAACTGGTGTCATGTGGCTGAATCCTGAGCTACAGCTGTCTAATCCATTCTAGAGACTTTTGTTGAATGCAGGGGTGGGGTGAGGGCTGCGGGGGGGGGGGGGAAGCGGGGGAGGGCGGGGGGGTAGGGGAGGGGGAGGGAGGAGAGAATGCACCGTGAAATGAATGGGGAAACAGCAAAAATCTCTTTGGTGCAGCTTTGTTTTGGTACCAGGGATTGAACCCAGGGCCTGTGTTCACCCCCTGATGCCAACACTGAACTCTGCACCCAGACCCACCCCACCCCTTAATTTTTACATTTATGTAAAAGTGTGTACCTACACTGCTGTGCATCAATCAGTACCAGTGCTCATGGGGATCAGAAAAGGGTGTGGGGCCTCCCTGGAACAGACATTACAGGCAGCTGTGAGCTGCCCAGTGTGGGTGCTGGGAACTGAAGCCAGGTTCTCTGTAAAAGCAGCAAATTCTCTAACCACTGAGCCATCTCTGCAGTCCCAGCTTCTTTTTTACTTATTTACTTACTTGCTTATTTGAGACTAGGTTTTTTTTAAACATGTATTTATTATTTTTATTTTATATGCATTGGTGTTTTGTTTGCATATTTATCTGTGTGAGGGTGTCAGATCCTCTGGAGCTGGAGCTACAGACAGTTGTGAGCTGCCATGTAGGTGCTGGGAATTGAACTCTGGTCCTCTGGAAGAACAGCCAATGAGAGCTCTTAACCACTGAGCCATCTCTCCAGCCCCGAGACCAGAGTTTTTTGTTTTTTTGTTTTGTTTTTTGTTTTTTAGATTTTTTCTTTTTTTATCTATTTATTTTATTACACATAGATACAATAAAATACACACAGCAAGAAGAGCCATGAAACAATCAGGAATTATATAAATGTTACATTCATAATGTTTCGGCTATTTGAATTTGGCAACCTTGAAGAAAACATCTTTCCTATCTTTGTGAGTCTAAAATTCTGTACATAAATAAATACCTATCATATCTCATCTCTATATACTTAAAACATCTATCTAGACCTAAAAACATCTTAACACCTAAACAACTAAGCTTCATTGTAAAACTAAACTATCTGGCCTTCAACTCCGTCAGAGACTTGAGAAGGAATAAAATTAATTACCTGAGTAAACCAGAAGTGCAGGTTAGCAGCTTCCAAAATCAAAAAATAACAGAGACAGTTTGCTGCCTGAATAGTCACCCAAAACTCTCTATAACGTTGGGGCATCATCTTCAGCCTTGTGGCCCAGTATATCTGACAGACATATTTGTGAGGCAGGAACTATTGAGGACTTGCTTACCCGGTCTTGGCAGGGTTTGGCCATCGACTCTGCCTGCATCTAACCTTGTACCCATGAGACTAGGTTTTTAATATACAGCCCAGGCTATATATAAAGGTCATCAAATGTCCCAGCTTTATATATATATATATATCAGAAAGCAGCAGAGTATGACCTGGAATTCCTGACCTTCCTTCCTCTACTTTCCAAGTACTAGAACAGCAGGTGTGCCCTGCTATGTCTGGCTGCCCTTTGACCTCACTAAACAAAAGCTCTAATCAGGCACATGCAAATACCTCACGTGCTCCCTAAACAAAGTTGAGATCTAATTTAGATCAGCTTGCCTGCTGAAAAGCCTCGTTAGTTTCTTTTATGTGTGTGTGTGTGTGTGTGTGTGTGTGTGTGTGTGTGTGTGTGTGTGTGTGTGTTTTCATGTAAGGCTGACTGTCAGGTATCTTCCTCCCTTAATCACCCAGACAGGGTCTTTTACTGAATCTGGAGCTCACCAGTTTGGCTAGGCTGACTGATTAGCAAGCCTCGAGGACTCTTTTGTCTCTGTGCACCCTAGTACTGAAGTTACAGATGGACCTACAGTCTCAACACGGAGCTGGGGACCAGAACTCGGTGCTCATGCTTGCTGTGAGAGGGCTTCGCCGCCTAGGCTATCTGTCAGACTCCGCCCTCTTCCTGGGCTATCTGTCAGACTCTGCCCTCTTCCTCGTCAGCTCCTCGGAAAGCGTTAGAGAGCAGATCAGCTCCATCACGATCATCGTGCTCCAAGGAAGGAGTCACGAGGCTTCCCGATGCCACAGCTTCGTCCTGCCCAGCATTCCCCCTCCCGCCGAAGCCTCTGAACAGGGTTGGAGGAGAACACTGAGGAAAGTCTGCAGCCACTCACTGGCAGCCTAACTGTTGTCATGTGGTTCGCTCTCAAGCCTGCAGAGCCAGCAGCAAGGGAGGGGACGGGGCTGCAGTTCAGAGGGGTGGCCTTGGGTTGCCACCACAGACTCGGCAGGCTTTGATGGTAGTTAGGGAAACGGCCGCTCGACCCAGCCTCCTACGGCGAGCCCAGTGGCCCCGGAGTGCTGGAGGCAAGGCTGAAGTAATGAAGACAGATCTGGTCCCTGAGAGCCCATAGTTCCCAGCGACGATATAACATCGCATGCCAGACCAGTAGGACTAGGAGGAGACTCTGAAGGAGCAGGGGAGGTTACCTCGTCCACAAGTCCCAGACTGGAATCAGCCTCGAACCTTCCTGATGAGGAGGAACTTCTCCCTGGGAGGAGTTAGGCTGCGCCTGCAGGATTCCCCACCTGCAAGGGAGACTTGAGGATCCCTGGGGAAAAGTATCAGTGTTAGGAGCTGGGGTTCCCTGAGACATTTTTGGTAATCCGACTCCTACCGGAGCTGTAGCTGTAGCTGTGGGCCTTTGGAAGAGAAGAGGGGGACAGCCCCCTCCCAGCCCCCCTCCCCGCCCCACACACACACCCTAAGGCTGCTTAGAAAGAGAAATTCTTGCCAGGAATGGTGCTCATTTTGTAATCCCAGCACTCCCAGAAGAAAGTTCGAGGCCAACCTGGGTTGCATAGGGGAAAAAAAAAAATTGATCCCAGCAATGGGAAAGCAGAGGCAGGAGAATCTCAGAGAGTTTGAGGCTAGCCTGGTTTACATAGTGAGTTCCAGGACTGCCAGGACTACATAGAGAGAGTCTGTCTCAAAAAAACCTAAATAAACAGTCAGATGTGGTGGCACACACCTTTAATCCCAGCACTCTGGGAGGCAGAGGCAGGCAGATTGCTGTGAGTTGGAGGCCAGCCTGGTCTAGTCCAGGATTGCCAAAACTACACAGAGAAACCCTCTCTAAAATAAATAAATAAATAAATAAATAAATAAATTAAATTAAATTAAACAAACACAAAAGGAAACTATTTTCTTTCCTATTAGATATTTTTCGAGGCCATAAAATGGTTTTGCTTCATCTTTTGATTGCTTTTTTTGTTGTTTTTTGTTTTGTTTTGTTTTGTTTTGTTTTTCCGGCTGTGCATAGGAGCACAAAACACACACACACACACACACACACACACACACAAGGAGGGTTCACTTTGTTGATATTGTGTAGAGAGACGTCTCTAAATAAAGTCTTTCTCAAGAGGGCAGACTTAAATATCAGTTCTTGAAAGATTTCTGGGATGCTGGTTAGGTGAGGAGAAATTGCCATGTAGATCCTGGCTCTCCCTCTCCACTTCAGGAATGCTGGTCTCCCACTTCCACCTCCTGCACACACACCAAAAAGACAACACCCCTTTACACAGAGGTCGAAAGTCTCATGATGTTCAATCAGAAAAGAGAGAGAGTGAGAGAGAGAGGGAGGGAGGGAGAGAAGAGAAGAGAAGAGAAGAGAAGAGAAGAGAAGAGAAGAGAAGAGAGAGGAGAGAGGAGAGGAAAAAGAGAGAATCCAGGCTGCAGAGAAGCCATGACTATTGCATACAACTCAATAGATTAACTGCTAACAGCAGTCAGCATGCAGGCAGTGAGTGTGCCCTCACTGGAAACAGATTACCCGCCTCCTAAAGTGTCACAACACCCCAGGGAGGAGGTGCTACACACACCCTCATTTATAACCCAAGGCATAGAATGGTGGCCTAAGCAGGACAGTCCTGTAAGGCAGCTGTCTGATGCTAACATTTCTTTGTTTTTTCGAGTAAGGTCTTATGTATTCTAGGCTGGCCTAGAACTCATTACATAGCCACAGATGATTCTGACTTTTTGACGCTCCTGTGCCTACTCCCCAGTCCTAGGATTACAGGTATGTGTTCCATGCCCAGGTTTTTTGTTTGCTTTTGTTTTGTTTTGTTTTGTTTTGTTTTGACTGTCTTGGACTGCTTTGTAGACCAGGCTGACCTCAAAGTCACAGTGACCCACCTGCCTCTGCCCCCTGGAGTGCTGGGATTAAAGATGTGTACCACCATGCCCAGCCCATGCCCACTTTTATGTGGTACCTGGGCTCAAGCCTAGTCTTTGTGTGCCCCCAGCTCCCAATACTGACTCTAGAGTTGTAGGCCAGTTAGAACTCTAATCCTACCATTATTAGACACTGAGCAAGCTGCCTAGAGACCCTGTGCCTCAGTTTCCCCCTTTACCAATTAGACAGAGCATTAATGCTTAGAGTTTATGTGGTGATTGAGATGAGACACAAAGCGCTGAGATGAAGTCCAGGTACGTCAGTCATTTTATTCTATGATTTCGTCCTCCCAGCTGGGAGGGCACAGATCCAGGGATAGACTACAGTCCTAGCCATTAATGTGGCTGGCTCCTGACTGTGTAGGAAGTAAGATTCTAGGAAGCTCAGGGTGATGTAAATGTCTACCCCCGTGCTCACAAGGGTCTGGGGCTCCTGTCACATGCAAGCCGAGCTCACACACTCTCTGACACATTTATGAGTCATGAAGAACAAATGAACAGATACAAACTGTAGGTTCCCACCTGTCATCTGTCTCTGTGATTGCCCAGGTTTTGTGACACAAAACCTTGCTCAGAAAGGCAATTCTGAGAGGCTTTGCTGGAGCTCTTGGACCTGATGTCCTGCCAGGCACTATGCTTGAGGCAGCCTCTTTCTCCAGCCTGGCCTTTCGGGCACAACACTTCCTTACACAAGTCAATGGGCTCTTTCTTCAGTGGGGCCATGCATCAGCAAGGCACGACATGGGCTTGGCTCATGTCCTTCAGTCCATGAGATCCCTGGACTCCAGTAACCAATGGGACTGGTCCTGCCCCATTACCTGGCACACTCATTCTGGTTTGCTGAGACACTTCCCAGATTGGTGCTAAAGCCACCCCAGCCCCCCAAGGGCCACACTCCAGTGCCTCCTGAGTGTAGCAAAGTAGGCTCAGAATGTAAAATCACATCACTGTTTAGGCAAGAAACAGGAAGAACCACAGCTCCTATGTGTAGCCAAAACCCTTTTTATTTTGTTTTGTTTTGTCCTGAGACAGGGTCTTGCTAAGTAGCCCCAGTTGGCCTAAAATTCATATGTAGCCCACACAGTCCTTAAACTCATGGCAATCTGCCTTCTTTTCAGCCTCATGAGTACTGGAATTACAGGTGTATACCATTATGCCCTGCAAAAGACACTACCTTTAAATTTTTTATTATTCATTACTACTATGTATGTGTGTGCACGCGCATGTGTGTATATGTATTGTGCGCATGCTAATCATCAAAGGACAAATTTTGGGAGTAGCTTCTCCTCTTCAACTATTGGTTCTAAGAAAAAAATATATATATATCTAGAAATATATTTCTCTGTGTAGGTTAAAGTAAAAGAAACTTTGGGAAAACGCTTGATTAAAATTCCAGGGACTAGGTCTGGAAAATACACAGATGGAACGTTTTACTTATGAAACCCAAACGAGAAACATAACCAAGAGACACTAAGGAAATAAACAAGCGAGTGAGTCCGAGGGACCGGACAGTTAACTGCTCTCCCTCAAATCTGTTTTGATTTTTGTTTCTTCACAGAGACCAAAATCATGCACTGACTTTAAGGTTCTCCCAGCACCAGTGAGAGACAGACAGACAGACAGGGTAGACAGGGTGGGAGAATAAAGGTTTTTAATCCTCACAAACTGATGGTTCGAATTTTCTAGAAATGTTATCTCTAGATGGCAATTGACAGAGAAATACATCCTTTGAAGAGGGCTTCTGAGACACGAGGCTCCACGGCTTCATGTTTCTTATGTTTTCATTTGAGACATCATGGGATTAAGATGGATCCTGGTGTACTTTTTGTCCTTTGTGCCAAGTGCCTGAGAGGTCTGAGCTTATCCTTGAGTTTGACTCCTCAAGGTTTAAAAATCTTTCTTGGCAGAGAAATGCACGTAGATATTCTTTGAGTTTTCAGAGCAAACCTGGCTTTGGGAGTTGAATCACATCAGCCAATGGGACAGTCTTGCTGGCTAATCTCTACAGGTTAGCTAGTCCTGAACTCTATGTCCCACTGTTGACCCCTTCATGACCTTGGAAAGAGAGTCTTTCTCTGTATCTGGGATGCTTTTCAACAATGATATGTACAAAGTCCATATTAACAGATATGAAGGCTGGGCATGGTGGCGCAAGCCTGCAATCCCAGCACTCAGGGAGGCAGAGGCCTCCCTTGAACTCTGTGAGTTCAAGGCCAGCCTGATTTACAAAATGAGCCCAGGACAGCCAAGGCTATATAGAGGAATGAAAGAGAGAGAGAGAGAGAGAGAGAGAGAGAGAGAGAGAGAGAGAGAGAGAGAATAAAATTAAGTGCTCTTTGTGTGAACCATGTGCCAGACCCATTGCACGTATTTCTAGTCCTGCTGGCAATTTTGTAACATACCAATTACTGTACTCATTGAACAGACAAATACAGTTAGGGTCAGAAAACACAAGAAGCACTCATCAAGGCGGTAGTTAAACCAGATTACATGTATGTAAAAAAGCACTAATCTATTCTGTATGTCCCTGAGGCCTAAGTGTGCTGAAAATACAATTTGGGCTCAATGAATATTTCATTTAAAACTTTTAAATTTTATGTGCATGAATGTTTTGCTTTTGTGCATGTCTAGTGCTTTTGGAGGATGTTGGATTCCTTGGAACTAGAGTTACAGGCAGTTAGGAGGCAAATATGGATGTTGGGAGCTGAATCCAGGACCTCTACAAGAGCAGTTAGCACTCTTAGCTACGAAACCATCTCTCCAGCCCCTCCATAGATGTTTTTTGAAGGAAAAACTATATAAGCAAAGGCTTATACTAGGCATGGTGGTACATGCCTGTAATCCTAGCTCTTGGGAGATGGAGGCAGAAGGATCAGGAGTTCAAAACCAGCCTTGGCTACATAGCATACTTTAGGGCAGCTTGAGTTACATGAAACCCTGTCAAACAGAAAAAAGAAGTAAATAGATAAATGAAGAGAGGGGGAGGAAAAGGAGAGAGAGAGAGAGAGAAAAGGAGGAGGAGGAAGGAGAGGAGGGAGGGGAGGGAGGGGAAAGAAGGGAGGGGAGGGTAAAGGAGAGGAGAGAGGGGGAAGGGAACGGAAAGGAAGGGAAGGGGATGGGAAGGGAGGGAGGGGAAGGGAAGGGGAAGGAAGGGGAGGGAAGGAAAGGGAAGGGAGGGGGAGGGGAAGGGAGGGGAGGGGAAGGGAGGGAAGGGAACGGAAGGGGAGGGAAGGGGAGGGGAGGGAAGGGAAGGGAAGGGAGGGAAGGGAAGGGGAAGGGGGAGGGGAGGGGCCAGGGGATTGTTATAAGGATAAATAGATAACATAGTTGTCTTGTCCCTATGACCCCAGCACTTAGGAAGGCCCGGGCAAAAGGATGGAGATTCAAGGCCAACCCATCTAAGTAACGAGACCCTGTCTTAAAACTGAATGAATGAGTGAATTAGCAAAGAGACAACTGCGATTGCCTGCAGTTTCCTAGGCACTTGAGTTGTGCACGATACTCTGGCAAGGGCTTTGCATACAGTGCACATAAAGGACTTGACAGCAAGGATGGGAGCAGAAAAGCCCAGTGTCCCTGTCACCGTTACCTTCCAGCGTGTGGTAGCTTTGATTGCTGCTGTGATGCTGCTTAAGAGCACCTCCGGCAAGCCACACCCTCAGCGCTTCTCCTGAGAACTAAGGAGCATGCAAACTGGGAGGTGCCCCCTCGACAGCCAAGCAGCTGCCCACCTGGCTAGAGTTGGTTACATAAAGGGCTCCTCTTGGTGGGAGGGAGGAGGGGGTGGTGCTCCCCAGCTTGCTCTTAGTTTGCACAGCGTGCTCTTCTCTGAGTTGAGAGAGAAGCTACAAGGTCTGGTGGCGGCAGCAGCAGATTGGGGAGGGGGCAGTTTTGATTCAGTAGGTGAATAAAGTAGGGTGGCTTTGGGGAGCAGCAAAGACCCCATCCCTCCCCACCTCTGGCCAGGCCTTGAGAGCTTCTGGCAGGAGGAAGGGAGAAACACAACTAGACGTGAGCAAGGTTCCACCCTAGCACTGACAGTTCTTTGTGTGTTGGGGGGGGGGAGGGGACTAAACTAACATATTAAAAGTTTGTATCAGCTGGGCATTGTGGCGCACACCTGTAACCCCAGCACTGGGGGAGGCAGAGGCAGGCTGATCACTGTGAGTTCCAGGCCAGCCTGGTCTACAAAGTGAGTCTAGGACAGCCAAGGATACACAGAGAAACCTTGTCTGGAAAAACCACACACACACACACACACACACACACACACACACACACACATTTGTATTGCTAAACTCCAACTTTGGGGCTGGAGAGATAGCTCAGTTGGTAAAATGGTTGTCACGCAAACATGAAGGGCTGAGCTCTATGGCCAGAAACCATGTGAGAAATCCAGGTGTGGGCAGGAGCATTCGCTGCCCCTCCAGGACCTGTGTCAAGCAGCTCACTGATGGCTGTTTCCAGCTGTAGAGAGAATCCCGTGCCTCTGGCTTCTCCAGACACCTGCACCCATATACATACACTTCCTCATATACATAATTAAAAATAAATCTTAACCAAAAATCCAGGCATGATGTTCCATACCTACAATTCCAGTGTAAGGGAGGTGGAAACAGGCGGGTATCCGGGCCTAGATAGATCCGTAGCAGCTTAACCTGTGAGGAAGTTTTGGGTTAAATGTTAACATGTTTTTGTTTGAATCCCAGGTGTGGGATATGGGGCCTGCTGCAGCTTGTCCACAGCTGATAACTGTCTCCTGAGAGGGCACATGATCTTTGTCAGCTATGAACTACCTCATACGGGGGTGTGGTCTTTGTCAGTGGGTATAAAAGCCAGACTGAGCGAAGGGGTGTAGGGGCGTGAGGCAGAGGGAGGAGGCAGGGAGGGGGAGGGGGAGGGGGAGGGGGAGGGGGAGGGGGAGGGGAGAGAGAAAGAAAGAAAGAGTAAAAGAGAGAGGAAGGGGGAGAGAGACAGAGAGACAAAGAGACAGAGACTGAGATGGGGGGCTCTGAGAAAGAAGGCCAGATGCTGGTGCCCCCCCCCCCCCGTTGCTCCTGGTTGCTGTAGATGCAGTTTGACAAGAAGAAGTCGGAGAGATCCTGAAACAAGGATTGGCCTTGCCCCAAGGAACCGGAGGACCCTGAGCAGCAGGAAGTAGCTAAGGAAAACTCTGCCCCTTCTCCCCACTAACCTTCTTTCTCCCCTACCTGGTGTTGGGATGTTGAAAGGGATTGGGGTGGAAAAAGGAGAAAGAGATAAAAGGAATCCAAAATAAAAATAGATTTTAAAAGTACGCCAATATTAACCTAATGGTGTGTCCTCGGCCAATAAGGAAATAGAAAAGAAAAAAATCAAACAAAAAACCAACCCTCTGTGGGGCTGGGGTGGGAATAGCTCTGTAGCAGAATGGTTGCCTAATATTCACGGGCCCTGGATTCAGTTCCCAGCACCACAAAAGTTAATTTATTTGTTAATCTTCCTTGATGCAACACAAAAAACAACACTGTAAATATATATATTCTAGATATTGATGTGTTGTTTGCAGTTCTTTTCTCTAGGGTCTATGATTGCCCTATTGCTCTGTAGATAGTGGACTTTTCTCTCTCTCTCTCTCTCTTTTTTTTTTTTTTTTTTTTTTGTTCTTATTGGACTAAATGTCTTCTGCATGTGAGGAAAGTGCTGTGCTACTGACACACACATGGCCCAAGCCTCAGGGTAGGCTTGAACTCAGTAAGTAGCCAAGGATGACCTAGAACTTCTGATCCTCTTGACTCCTCTCCCAGGTCCTAAGGCTTCAGGTCTATGCTACCACACCCCCGTTCATGATGTGCGGGAGACAGAAGCCAAGGCTTTGTGGACATGCTAGGCAAACACGTTCCCAACACTGCTATATCCCATCCCTGACTTCCTTACTCAGAGTGTGTGCACTCACCTTTCCCAGCGCTATTTGTTGAAGACTCTGCTTGCCCATTGGACGGTCTTGACATCACTCTTGAAACTCACACAGCACCTGGGAAGCTTTCTTTCTGGGCCTGCTCTCCTGATCCGTTGGCTTGTGTCTGCCCGCTGCTCGACTGTGGTCCAGGAGCCCCGCCCACCCTCCAGTCGCTGTCCCACTCAGTGCTAAGCAGCTGGATTACAGATGTTTGCACAGTCACGCCTGCCTTCTTCCTTTTTTTCTTCTAGTTTTGTTGTTTCGCTTAGCCCTGGCTGGCCCAGACTTTGCTGTATAGACTTTTGCCTCTGTCTCTGCCCCACAGCTGCTAAGGTTAAGGTGGACACCACCACACCCTGCTTCTCTCTGGCTTTTTACACAGAGAATCCCTGTCTCGAAAAACCAAAAACTGGCCCACACCTTTAATCCCAGCACTTGGGAGGGAGGCAGAGGCCAGCGGGTTGTTGTGAGGTCCAGGCCAGCCTGGTCTACAAAGAGAGTCCAGGACAGCCAGGGCTACACAGAGAAAGCCTGTCTCGAAAAGACAAAAAGCCAAACCTAAAAAAAAAAAAGACGTAGTTCCTCAAATCCATGCAAGTCCTGTTACCCATTGAGTCATCTCCCCCGCCCAGCCTGTACTGTTTGTAGGCTTTATTTTTAATTGCATATATTTGTGTATGCCTGTATGGGTGTGCATATGTGAGCGCATATAAGTGCACTGGGACCAGAGGCATCAGGTACTCTTGGAGCTGGAGTTATAGGCAGTGTGAGCCATGGGTCGTGGGAATTGAACTCAGGTCCTCTAAGCCATGCCTGTAGTTCTCTCATCTATCCACCAAGCTGGCATCTTTTTTTTTTTAACTGTTGATTTTACTAATATATGTGGGTTTCCACTTAACCCCAGTATTTTCCTGTTTTACATTTAGTGATCTGCATGCTTAGGATAAACAGAATTGAAGACTTTAACGTCAGCAAGGCTTGGATTCACTCCCCAGCACTCTCCCCCTCTCCCCTTCCCTGTTCCCTAACCCCCCTACTTCCCTCTCCCCCACCCCACCCCACCCCCCCATGCACCAAAACCAAAACAGTGGGGTGTTTATTTGTGGGCAAGCTTTGCAGATTGCCTAAGGGTCAACAATGTCAGGACAGCACATAGATAGATTTTCTTTGGTTTCTGTTTTTCAAGACAGGGTTTCTCTGTGTAGCCCTGGCTGTCCTGGAACTTGCTTTGTAGACTAGGCTGGCCTTGAACTCACAGAAATCCACCTGCCTTTGGAGTGCTGGGGTCTTAGCAACCAGCGAGCAGGGCCAAGCCTCCAGGAGGAGGGCCTAAGTAAACGCCAGCTCCTAGCATTCGGAAGAATATTGAATTTGCCTTGTGATCACGGTGCTTTAACAATTGAAATTTAGCTCATTATTTTGCGGAGCTTATACCAACCATGTTTGGGATGCCAGTGCTCAACAGTCCTGTGACCCTCCTACCAGCGACCTTCCTACAAGTGGGTAGTAGGGCCTGGGAAGCAGAGGCATGCCACAACACAGATCCTCCTGCATTCAGTCAGCTCCCACTCCGAGTGGCCACTGGCAGCTGGAAATTTGATTTAGGACCCAGTTGAGTGTTAAGGCCCATTGTTCCGTGAACAAAGGACAATGGCCAGGCTGCTCTTTCTTCTCAAGCAACTCTCAATTTTATGCCACTAGAATGTCCCTCATTTTCCATTCATTTACTTTCTCTGAAGAACACTCAGTAATTAAGGACAAAAATAAACACCCACTGTTTTGGTTTGGGTGGTTTTTTACCCTCGCCCCCCCTTGTGTGTGTGGGGTAGGGTGGGAGAGTGCTGGGGAGCGAATCTAAGCTTTGCTAAACGTTAAGTATGAACCTCAACCTCCAAGCTACACCCCAGCCAGGAAATTTCTAAACTGTCAAGACTTTAGTCCCACTAGTCCCACTTTATAACTAAAAGTTACATTTATTTTTTTAAAAATCTATTCATTCTTCTTAAATTATATCCAACTGTTTTGTTTTTCTATTTGTTATCGTTTTAGTAGTAGTGGGAATAGTAGCAACAGTGTATGGGCAATTGTGGCCACTGCGGGCTTCTGTAAGGAAATGAAAGGACAGCTTTTGTAAGGTGGTTCTCTCTACCTTGTTGTTCTGTTTTTGGTTTTTTTGTTTTTGTTTTTTTCTCGAGACAAGGTTTCTCTGTGTAGCCTTGACTGTCCTGGACTCGCTTTGTAGACCAGGCTGGCCTGGAACTAACAGCGATCCACCTGCCTCTGCCTCCCGAGTGCTGGGATTAAAGGTATGCACCGCCATGCCTGGCTCTACCTTGTTTTTGAGGAAAGGTCTGTGTGATGGTTTGCATGAGATGCACCAGAGTTTGGACATTTGAATATTTGCTCCCCAGTTCATGGCTGTTTGGGAGCCTTATTGCTGGGGGAAGTAAGTCATTAAGGGCAGACCCTGAGGCCCTGAAAACCTGCTGTTTCCAGTTCACTCTCTCTGCTTCCTGTTTGTGTTTTGAGACAAGAGCGCTCAGTTGCTCCTGCTGCCATGCCTGGTGTTTGCTGCTACACTTCCCTCATGTGAGGTGATGGGGACAAACATCTATCTCTCTGAGACAATAAGCTCCAATAAAACCTTCCATCTGTACACTGCCTTGTCTTAGTGTTTTATCACAGCAATAGAAAAGTAACAGAAATTGGTACCAGGGAGTGGGCTATTGCTGTAAAAAACTGACTTACTCTTTCCTTCCTTCCTTCTTTTTCCTTTTTCTTTCTTTCTTTCTTTTTTCTTTTTTTTTTCCCCCCGGGAAAGTGGAAGACTTGGAACTTTGGTCTGGAAAAAAGTGGTTGAATGTTGTAAGCAGAGCTTAAAGGTCCCTCCTGGTAGGAACTTGAAAGACAGTAGAGCTGGGAGCAATGCAGACTGGGGAGGCCCAGCTCAAGAGGTTTCAACTGGGGAAAATGCCAGCAGCTAGGAAGCACAGACATTTCTTGTGCTGTCTTGGCAAAGAATGTGGCTTCTTTCTGCCTGTGTCCTGAGACCTTGCCTGAGGCTAGATTGCAAAGAAATGGGTTCATTTCTTTGGCAGAAGATATTTCAAGACAGCCTAATATTGGCTCTGCTGTGTTGTAAATAGGAATCCCTATTATGCAGGACTACAAAGAAAAAGAACAACTAGGATAGAAAGAAATACAAACTATATAGTTTGAGGAGAAAAGAGCACCAGGAAATTTAATATTGCAGCTGTGATTTGTGCCGAAAGAGAGAGAGAAATCAAAGATTAGCCGGTTCTGTAGTAGAATCAAGCCATGGTTCTCAGCTTTCCCAGTGTTGGACCCTTTAATACAGTTCCTCATGTTATATGCCCTCCAACCATAAAACCATTTTCATTGATACTTCATAACTGCAATTTTGCTTTTGTTTTTGTTTTTTTGAGACAGAGTTTCTCCATGTAGCCTTGACTGCCCTGGAACTCACTCTGTAGACAGGGCTGGCCCTCCAACTCGGATCCACCTGTCTCTGCCTCCTCCGGAGCACTGGAATTAAAGGTGTACACCACCACTGCCTGGCTTTTGCTAGTTATAAATCATAATGTAAAAAGGTTTGGAAATAGAGGTTTGACAATGAGGTCATGACCCACAGGTTGAGAATCACTGGAATAAAGGGCAGGGTGCTCTCAAGGCAGGACCACACCCAGCCAAGCTTCCAACTGGGGAAAAGACCTAAGGAACTGTCTGCCCCTAGAGAACAAGCTGCTGCAGACGTCATTCCAAGGGCCAAGTTGGCCCAAGTTGGCTGCTGAAGTGTTGTCTGTGTATGGCTCTGGCTTTAGAGTCCTGAACAATACACAAGTAGAGGATTGTGGGCTCTTCCTCCATGGTTTCAGAGGGTTGTTTGAGGCCAGGGAATGTGTGGCAGGCGAGCCTGCATGGAGTTCCCTGAGAAGTCACTATGTGAGGCTTTGGAAGGGAAGCCTGGCTTGCACGCTGCAGCGAGACCTCAAGATTCTGGGGTTGCCCAGAAGAGGGCATTGGTTCTGTCAGAACTAGAATTACACATGGCTGTGAGCTGCCATGTGAGTGTTAGGGCATTGAACCCAAGTCCTCTGCAAGAGCAGTGAGCCTGAACCTCCAAGCCATATCTCCAGCCCCTCCCTATGCTTGACCTTAACCAAAAGGCTGTGAGTCAGCTCAACCTTTTTTTTCACCCTCTTTTCCCCTTCTCCCCATTTTCTTCCTCCTCTTTTGTTGTTATGTTGTTTCAGTTTATTTTACGTATATAGGTGAACTGAATGTATGTCTGGGCACCACGTGTGTGCCTGGTACCTGAGCATGCCTGAAGCATGTGTTAGACGCCTGGCAACTGGAGTTATAGGCTGTGGTGAGCCGCCATGTGGATGCTGGGAACTGAATCCTGTTGTTTTGAGCCTGAGTTTCATGGAGCCCAGGCTGGCCTCCGATTCATTCCTGACCTCTAATCTCCACTCCCCAAATACTGGAATTACAGGTGTGTGCCACCACGCCCGTTTTATACATTTGCGATAAACACAACCAGGGCTAGCTGCATCCCAGGTAAACCTTTTACCAGCTGAGATCCCCCTTCAGCCCCTCAGGGGTTGGTGGGTGTTACTTTGTTTTGTTTGTGTGTGAGTACCAGAGGACAGCCTGGGAGGGCCCCTGAGATTCAACACAGGTTCCCAGCCTTGGTAGCAGGTTCCTCTACAAGCTCAGCCATTGGCCTTGATACCATTAGTGACAATAATTTAGGCAGCAGAATTAGTTCATGGGGCTAGACTGCTTATTGAAAACAATAGAGCAAATCACAAGTCAAACAGAGTCAATTTCAGAGCTGCTGTTTTCTAAGGCCCCCACCGCAATGTTAGGCTAGCTCAGGCAACTGTCTTGAGTTAAGAGCTACAAACCTACCTGACCCTGTATGGTGCTACCCAACAAACAACACCCTGCCCTCAGACAATGCCTGGCAGCAGAGTGAAAACAAAATGAAATTTCCAAGGGTTTCCAAACTTCCAAAGAGCACAGGGAGTCATAACATCAAACTTATGGGTCATGTAAGTTGCATTTAATTTGTAAAACGGATCATCATTGTGGCCTCTGACGTAGATTTCTAAATCAGCCCTCTTAAACTAACAGGGAGTAATCTGTTGTTTCTTGAAGTAGCAGAGGACGTCAGAGCACTGCTTATGACTCGCTTATCACAGAAACCATCCAGGTCACTCGGGAAAGTTAAAATGCTGACCTACATCCAAATGACACACACAGCCACTGGGCAAAAAATAGGACATCTTTAACTCTCCATGCTTGGGGTTGAAACTGGGCTCTAGCCCCCTTTATCTGACATGCATGTAGGTAGATGTGCACTTAGCTGATGGCTGGTGCTGGGATGCAGGGCACTTCTAGGCTAGAATGCCATGTGACCCTATTGATCTGGCCCTACATTTTGTATAAATAAATATGTAATAAAAATATTCCCTAGCCAGGTGCGTTGGCAGAGTTCGAAGCCAGCCTGGTCTACAAAGCAAGTTCCACAGAAAAACCCTGTCTCAAAAAACAAAAGCAAAAACAAAACAGAATAAAAAATAACAACAACAACAAAAAAGAATTCCCAGGGCTGGAGAGATAGCTCACTGTCTGCTCTTCCAAAGGACCTGGCTTCAACCACCAGCATCCACATGGCAGCTCACAACTGTCTATAACTCCATTTCCAGGTGATCTGACGCTCTCACACTAATGCACATAAAAATTAAATAATAAAAAGATTTTAAAAAGTGCTGTTCCTGGGCTGGAGAGATGGCTCAGCGTTTAAGAGCACTGCCTGCTCTTCCAGAGGTCCTGAGTTCAATTCCCAGCAACCACATCGTGGCTCAAACCATGTGTAATGTTGTCTGATGCCCTCTTCTGGTATACAGGGGTACATACAAATGGAACACTCATATACAATAAATAAAATAAAATCTAAAAAAAAAAAAAAAAAGTGCTGTTCCTTTTTTTTTTTTTTTTTTTTTTTTTTTTTTTTTTCGGTTTTCGAGACAGGGTTTCTCTGTGTAGCCTTGGCCATCCTGGACTCACTTTGTAGACCAGGCTGGCCTCGAACTCACAGCAATCCGCCTGCCTCTGCCTCCCGAGTGCTGGGATTAAAGGCGTGCGCCACCACGCCCGGCCACAAAAGTGCTGTTCCTTATCCATTGTGAAATAACCCAAGAATTGTATTTATACAACAAAGGGATATTCTTTTTACAGGTTCATTCCAGAAGGAGCAGTATATAATCTGAACTTTGTACATGACAAAGTAATTTTTAACAACCTTTACTATTAAAGTGCTATTATCTGTGGCACATGTGTGTACATACATGTGTTATATGTGGGGATCAGAAGACAACTTGGAGTCAGTTTTAAATGGTATCTCTCTCTGTTCTCTTCTCTCTCTCTCCCTCCCTCCCTCCCTTCCTCTTACCACACTCAGTCTCAGGTCCCCCACACTGGCTTTGATCTCCCTCTGTAGTGGAGGATGACCCTGAACTCCAAATTTTCCTGTTATTAACTCACAGGCACTGAGATTGCACACTCAATGCTATGCCTGTCTATTAAAGATTTTCTGTTTGTTTGATTGGCTTTTTTTTTTTTTTTTTTTTTTAGTTTTATTTTTTACAGTACTGAGGATCCAACCTGGATCTTGTACACACTAAACAATATTTTACCTCTAAGCTTCACACACTGACCTCATGATGTTTCAAAATGTAAATGTTTTGTTCAAAATGGATACTCTAGTAATTTCCTTTAGTAATAAAAAAATTTCATTAACCCCCACTCCCCCCATCAACAGGGCCTTGCTCTACAGTTCAGGCTGGCCTTGACGTCTGAGACTGTCCTGACTTATATTACTGTAACAAATATTTCAAGTTGGAGGGAGTGGGATCTAATGAAGATACTATTGCTGTGAGATCTCCTGATAGAATAAGGAGGTCTCAAGAACCAGAGTGGTAGGGGAACTGAATTTGTGCCTTTAGAAGGAACTCATTTTCTTCACAGTGGCCTTCCTCCAGTCACTCTATCCAATGACTTAATCATCTCTCCTTAGGCCCCGCCTCCCAATACCACGTACACCAGAGCTTAAGCATTCAAACCAAGTTCTTATTAACTAAGTTGTTTTTTCCTCAATTACTATTGACTATACGAAGTTTTTATCAGAGGCCAGCAATTTCAGGCTTACCTGTTTTTGAGTGACTTCCTTTTAGCTATTCCATCTTTTCAATCTATTGGCACAAAAGCAAGTATGTTTGAACCAATGGATCGGAATGATCTAAGTGTAAATGTAATTATGATTTTAATCTTGGGGCTCTCTAGTTAATAATATTTTCACTGGCACTGCCCGTGGATTTGTGTATGAGTAACTCTGACTTGGCAAAATAACCCAAACCCCAAAACCTCAAACATAATTAAATATGCTGTTCTCATTAGATAGCTATCATTGCTTTCCTTCTGCTCTGTGCTGTCTATTCCAATGTAGCACAATTTTCAAGTTTCTGCTGTGTTCATTAAAAGGTAACATTCTTGCAGTTTGACTACACATGGCTTCAGAGTTTCAATTAACGGTGCCTAATCGGCAGTCTAGTACCCTACCAGCTCCAGAGGTCAACAACATTCCCCACTTGACCTCAGCTGTTCCTCTCCAGAACCTTTGAGACCTCCTGCCCTCCTACTCCACTGAAACTGGACAACGTGAAGTCTCAAACAACTGCTCAGACCCCTTCTCCGCTAATGACTGTATTTGGTTCTCAAATGCTCTTCCTGTCAAAACTCAGGGGTTTTTCTCTCCCTACCCTCCTTTTGGTGTATTTTCTAAAAAAGAAATAACTCTCAAGATTGTCTTTCCCAGCCGGAAGGTGGTGGCGCACGCCTTTAATCTCAGCACTCATGAGGCAGAGGCAGGTGGATCTCTGTGAGTTCCAGGCCAGCCTGGTCTACAAAGTAAGTTCCAGGACAGCCAAGGCTACAAAAGAAACCCTGTCTTGAAAAACAAAAAGAAAACAAAGTCTCTTTCCTCTGTGATAAGAATACAAACAATAAGAGGTTGGCGTTTATGAACATTACTCCATTCGCTAACACTCAGGTCCCCTTTCCTCCTTTTTTCAGGGATATGACAACTCATTCCATATTGGAATGAACACCCTGCTCTTTTTTTTTTTTTTTTACCATTTTTTCTTTCTTTTGTTTTTTGTTTGTTTGTTTTTGCTTTTGTTGTTGTTGTTTTGGTTTTTGAGACAGGATTTCTCTGTTTTAGTCCTGGCTGTCTTGGACTCGCTTTGTTTTTGTTTTTGTTTTGTTTTTTGGTTTTTGGTGTTTGGTTTTCCTAGGCAGGGTTTCCTCTGTGCAGCCCTGGCTGTCCTGGACTCGCTTTGTAGACCAGGCTGGCCTCCAACTCACACAGATCCGCCTGCCTCTGCCTCTGCTGGGATTACAGGCATGCATAACCACTGCTTGGCTCTCATAGAACTTTTTATTCTGCTTTGCAACCGTGCCTCTGGAGTAGAACCAGAGTGGCAAATCACTTCTCCAGTCTATATCTGTCCTTTTTATCTGCTTCCTTTGCCTGCACACGGGCTCTCAGAACCCTGCTTCCCTGGCACATAGGCCATAGGGTTCGCTTTCAGCTAGTTCCTAGGAGCCTTCCTCTCAGTTGGTTGCAGTTATCTCTTCCTTCTACTTAGTTCCTTGCAGCATTTACCTTGCTACCTGCCAACAAGTTGATTTTATGAACGATCCATTTCTCTTGCTGGGGGTGGGACGCTGCTGAGGTCTGAATGGATCAGAACTTACGCAAAGTGCAAGAGGCTGAGCGTGGTGGCTCATAACCTCCAATCCCAGCACTCTAGAGGTTAAGCCAAGATTGACATGAGTTCAAGGCCAGCATGGGCTACAGTTAAGTTCCTGTCTCAAAAAAGGAAAGGGGGGAGGGGGGAGAGGGAGGGACAGAGAGGAAGGAGGAAAGAGAAAGCTAAGACTTGGCAAGAAAAATAGGGAGAAACAAACTCAGGAGCTGAGCCCAGAGCTCCCAACCTGTCCCTAGTACTTTCCACCTCTGAGATACTCTGGTGGGCTCTTTCCTCCTTTCTGCTTTGATGATTTATTAACCGTTGTGCCACTTACAAGATGGAGTGAATGAATGTGAAGTGAGGAGGGTTCCTGGTCTCATTTGCACGGATCTTAACTTTGGAGGGGCATCACAAACAGGGCACAAGTCTGTAATCTCAACCCCCTGAAGCCGAGGCAGACAATTTGCTAAACTGGAGGTCAGCCAGCCTAAACCACAGAGTAAGTGCCCTGTCTGCCCATCCCTCCCATTCATTTATGTGGAGTCTGGGGTTGCAAAGCTTTAGGAGGGGAGGACTGACAGTTAGTGCTAAATGGCCTTTGCTTTGGTTTGCTTTTTCCAGGCTGTAGCTCAGGATGTCCAGGAACCAGATTGGCCTCGAACTCAAGAGAGCCAGCCACCAGCTTCTGCCTCCTGAGTGCTGGGATTAAAGGCATGGGCCACCACAGTCAGCTAGAAAAAGGCTTTTAAATATGGGGTGGGGGGGGGAGGTACAAAGGTCATCTTGATTTGGTAATAAAAGTTTATTAAAGAATAGAAACAAGCCAGGTGTGGCAATGCATGCCTTTAGTACCAGCACCTGAGAGGCACGAGCCAGGCATAACTTGAGTTCAAGGCTAACCTGATCTATAGAGAAGAGCTCCAGGACAGCAAGAGCTGCAGAGAAACCCTCTCCCGAGAAACAAAACAAACAACAACAACAACAAAAAACCCCCAATAATTTTTAAAATGGCTGCAAAAGGGAAATACAGGGGGTTAAAGAGATGTGCCTTAAAGGCATGTAGCTTTAGCAACACTGGCACCGCTTTAATAGGGCTGGGTCTGTCTGCATCAACCGTCTTTGAAAATGAAGACAAAGAAAAAACCACACTTAAAAAAAAAATTCTACTGCACCATACTGCAACACGCGAAAGCTGAGGCGCATTCCTGCGCGATCAATGCCTCTGTGACCACAGTGGACTGGCCCTTGCTGGCCAGGGGGACCTCGTTGTCATTAAGGAGCTCCACATCCCGCGGAGAGGCGGGAACCTCTCCCTCGGAATCCAGTCCCCGGGCGTAGTCCACAGTTCTCACACAACCTAATGAGCAGCACGGAGAAAGCCCAGCGATGGCGCCCACCCCGCCTCTCCTGAAATACAGGTGTCGCTAAGCCGAGAACCCAGGACAGTGCCCCAAGGATGCGGTCAGCATAGACTAACCGCGGGCTCACAAAGCGGATCGCTCGCGGCTAGCTTGGAGCGCAGGCGCGGCGAGGGCGAGGGCGAGGGCGAGGGCGCGCTCCCACGGCCCCGCCTACGAGTCTACCAGCCCGCTGGGGAGCGGCGGGCCGCGCGAGGGCGGGAAGCGACCGGCCGGCCAGCACCTGCAGGGCCCAGCGGTCCCGCCCTTCGGTCCCCTAACTGCGCAAGGCCATCCTTCCTCTTCCGCCCCTCCCACATTCCCCCGGCGGCGGATGGCCCCACCCCTCTCGCGCGCGGCAGACCGGCCGCCTGTGACGTCAGCAGGCCACGCCCCCGGACTATAAATACTGGCGTCTCCGGTGCCGCCTTCCCACACTCTCTGGCTTAACTCTCGGCCGCGGTGTTTCCGTCTCTTTCCGCCCCCCCTGGTTGTCGCCGTCTCTGATCTTCTCATCCTTCTCGCTCTGCTGCTTTGCGGTGTGACGAGGCTGAATCCTCTCCCCACCCAGTTCGCGCCTTTCTTTTCCTCGCGCCGCTCCATTTCTCCAGTTCGGCTGCCGCCGCCACTGCTGCTCAGCTGGTGTCGGTGCCGCGCATTTCCCCCACGTCGTCCCCGCAGCCTATGGCCCAGGCCGCCTTGGGTATTTCTGCTCAAGGTAACCACATCCCTCTTTAAAAATTCCGCCGAAAAAGAGAAGACGCTTTACCCGACTCTTTGGGCCGTTATCTCACGTGAGTACCGACCGGGCTTAGGGGGCGCGGGGAGGGTCGAGCGCTTTCGGCTGGGCCACGCCGCCCTCGGTGTCCCCGCAGTGCCCCGCAGCCGGCGGCCTCGAACATGGCGGCCGGCGGCGTGTGTGGCGGCTGCCGGTGGCCCCGGCGGCGGCGGGCGCCTCGCGACCCTGGGCGGCAGCCGGCAGTCGCGGTTGGGCGAGGGGGCGTGTGCGCGTGGGGCCGCGCTCGGTGGGGAGGGGGGTTGGCAGGCTGGCGGGGGTCGCCGTCCCCTCCGGGCGGCATGCGGCCCCCACCCCACTCCCGTGGTGCATTGCTGTTTCCGGGGAGGGGGCCCCGGCGGCAGCCCTGAGGGGCAGGGGTCCCGCCGCCCCCTCCCGGTCTCAGTGTCTGCCGAGGGGGACTGTGGTGCGGAGTGGCCTGGCCGTGCGACGGGCTGCGGCGGCCAGGGCGCCGGGTTATGAATGGAGCTGGGCGGGCCGCGAGCCGGCATCTGGTGACAGCTGGGGAGGAGGCTGGATTCTTGCGGGCGGGGGAAGGGGTGCGGAGTGCGCGGTCCCCCTCTGGCGGAGGAAAGTTGACCTCACTCGGGGCCCGGCGGCGGGGAAGCCCCGGTGTCAAGTAGCGAGCCGGGTAGGCCTTTGGCCTCTTCTGGAAACCTCGGCGCTGCTGCCCCGCCCCTGCGGCTCTCCTGATTGGGCCAAGTCGCTTTCACTTAGCCTAGTCACCTCCTGAAGCCTGGAGATTAGTCACTATGGCTTCGTTTTCTGGTCGCCGCTGTGTTCGCGGGGCAGAAAGAGGGCGAAGGGTAGGTTGATGTGGCTCATCGGGTACTGTGTTCGCTGCCAGCAGTTAGTGGTGGCGGAACGTGTTTTAACAGTATCACGTATCTTGAACGTGTGTTACTGGTTAAGAAACGAAGCGGACAGGGACGCTGTTTATAGCCTCAGGATGTTTGAACGGATTGAACCCAATTTTGGGTTGGATTTGTTATGTCGATCTTGCCCTGTTGTGTTTTACCATTAAGATATGCTCAGTCTGGATAAGAGTTGAATAACTCCCTGACTCAGGAAAGGATTATGTGGACTGAACTAGCCTGGCAGAAATAGGTCTGACAGGGAAGCATGCTTGTACAGCCACTAAGCCCTGAGGAGTTCACATTAAGTAGTAGAAAACTAGCCAGGCGTGGCGGTGTAGCGCTCTGGAAGCAGAGGCAGACGGATTGTTGAATTCAAGGCTAGCCTGGTCTACAAAGCGAGTCCAGGACAGCCAAGGCTACACAGAAACACACACACACACACTATTAGGAAACATGTCTAAATAAAACTGTGTATTATAAAGATAAATCGAATAACCAATTCATTTCTCTTTCAAGGTTTTAGTATGAGCCCTAATAGAAGTCAGAGTGGTACCTCCAATTTAGATCCCCAGCTAACATTCTATACTAATCTTCCAGCCATCTTACTAATTCTGTATAACAGACTTCAGAATGTTTCATAGCTTCAACTTTAGTTAATTTCCTAAAATACAGCTCCATGCTCTGATATATATATATTTTTTTTAATTGGCCTTACTTTGGTTAGGTTTTTGTTGTTGTTGTTGTTGTTGTTGGTTTGTTATAGGGCCCCCACTTTGTAGCTCAGACTGAATTGCTGTTTTACCTCCCACCTCAGCCTGGTGCTGGGATTACAGGCTTACTTGCATGTTTGGCTTCTGTTTAGTACATTCTAACAAAGAAATGGTGCTGAGGGTCGTACACCTGTAATTCCAGCAAGTTTTTGAAGCCAACCACAGCCACATACAAGCAAAATCCTGTATCCAAAGAGGAGAGACACAGCTTTATAATCTAAGTCTCTATCAAGATATACAGCGCTGCTAACATCCTAAGAGGTCCTCTTGGCAGTTGATGCCAGTTCTTTCAGAGGCCCCTCTGGGTTTTGTTTTTGTTGTTTTTTTGGCCGGGGGCGGGGGGGTGCTTATTATTTTTTTTTTTAATCAAAGTGCATTTTGTGTAAAAAGCTTTTTATTTAGTATATTGTAGACTTTTAAAAAAGATTTATTTATTATTTATTATGTATACAGTGTACACCTGCACCCAGAAGAGGCCACCAGGTCTCATTCTAGATGGTTGTGAGCCACCATGTGGTGCTGGGTGAACTCAGGACCTCTGGAAGAGCAGACAGTGCTCTTAATCTCTGAGCCATCTCTCTAGCCCCGTATTGTAGACTTTTATTTAGCATGTTTTTGTAGGTTGTTCTTGAGTAGTCCATTGTGTGAATATATGCCTGATTTAAAAAAAAAAAAACCCTTTCAGAGCAAGGCGCAAGTCTTTAATCTCAGCACGCAGGAGGCAGAGGCAGGCTGATCTCTAGGCCAGATTGGTCTATAGGACAGCCACATAAACACAGTGAGACCCTGTCTTGAAAAAATAAAATAAATACATTAATAGAAACAAGCCCTTTTCCAGGTGCTTGTGGCCCAAACTTTTCATCCCAGTATTCGGGAGACAGGCAGCTCCATGAGCTCCAGGATAGCTAGGGCTACACAGAAACCCTGTCTACCTGACTACAAAATACCCTTTTTTGAAAAAGTTGGAAAGATAGTAACTTTTTTCTCCCCAAGACAGGGTTTCTCTGTGTAGTCCTGACTGTCCAGGACTCACTTTGTAGACCAGGCTGGCTTCAATTTTGAGGAATGTTCAGGCTGCTTTTTTTTTTTTTTTTTTGAGGAGTGTCAAGATGGAACTGCATTTGTAGTTGCTCAAATGCTTGTCTAGACTCTCAGGCCCTGGGTTTGGTTTCCCAGCACCCTATAAGCCAGGTGAGGTGCAAGCCTGTAATCCTAACTTTCATTTGTAATGGTGGAGGCAGGAGGATTTCATTGCCTTCTTTTGCTGCAGAAGAGTTTCAGAGCCAGTCTAAGGCTACATGGTTTTTCATTTTAGCCCATCCCCACTTTCTCCTCAGTTTACAGGAATCCTCTAAATGAAAGTGTTTTTCATTCTTACTCTTGGTGGGTTTTGTTGTTGTTTTGTTTTGTTTTTGGCTTTTTGAGACAGGATTTCTCTATATGGCCTTGACTGTCCTGGGCTTTCTGTTTGTAGAACAGGCTGGCCTCGAACTCACACAGATCCACCTGCCTCCGCTGCTGGGATTAAAGGTGTGCACCACCATGCCCGGCTTCTTTTTGAGTTTTTTGAGACAGCCATTGTAGAGCAGGCTGGCTCTTGTCTTTTGAGTGCTGAGATTAAAGGTAGGAGCCACCATTGTCTGGCTAGTAATGTGGTGGGGTTTTTCTTGTTTTTGGTTTTTCAAGATGGGGTCTCTGTGCAGCCTTGGCTGTCCTGGACTCGCTTTGTAGACCAGGTTGGCCTCGAACTCAGCAATCTACCTGCCTCTGCCTCCCCCTCCCGAGTGCTGGGATTAAAGGCGTGCCTCTCCACACCTGGCTTCAGTAATATGTTTTTCAGAACTGAATTTCATCTGCATTTCACTAGCCCTTTATGCTTTCTTTTTGCAGATAAACATTTGCATTTATTCTGTATATAAATATCCACCTGTGGACCACTTTAATAGTATCTATTAAAATGTCTTTAAAATGAGGGCACCTAAGCCTAGCTTGGTGGTGCACGCCTTTACTCCCAGTACTTGGGAGGCAGGCCGTTTTAGGCCACCCTGATCCACAAAGTGAGTAAGGACAGCCAAGGCTACATGGAGAAACCCTGTTTGGAAACACACACCCCGCGCCCCCCAGTGTCTGTTTAGATACCACTGCAGAGCATCAGCGAATGTCCTCAGTGTTTGACAGCATTGTTCTTGGGTTGCCATGAGCAGCAACATAGCTGTGAATAAAATAGGAAAAAATGTCTTGGGCAGTTAAGAGTACTGTCTGCTCTTCCAAAGGTCCTGAGTTCAATTCCCAGCAACCACATAATGGCTCACAACCATCTATAATGTGATCTAATGCCCTCTTCTGGCTTGCAGGCACACATGTAAGCAGAGCTCTGTATACATAATACATAAATCTCTAAAAAAAAGTAATGTCTCATCCAGGATAAGTGTTGCAGGTTGTTTTGAGGTAGCACCTTCGTGACCCAGATGAGCTTTCGTTCGATTCTTTATGTAGGCGAGGTTGGCCCTCAACTACTGATCTTTTTACCTTTTCCTCTCAAGTGCTGGGGATAACCGCTCTGCACCGCACATTGTCTATAAATGGGATATGAGTTCTTATCCTCAGAAACCTTGAATGCTTTTAGGCGTAATCAGTTTTTCTCACTGGGTAGGACACTTTATTTTTGCTCAGAGTTAGCTGGTTTATTTGTTTCTGGTGATTCTAAGATGAAGTAGGTCTAGAGGAGTTAGATCATAAGAAAAAGTATAGATTTGCCCAGGGCTTTTCAATTACTTTCCTTTTTGAGACAGGGTCTCGTGTCTCCTAAGCTGGTCTTAGGCTCTTGTCTTTGATAAAGGATGACCTGGGACTCCTGGTTCCTGGTCTGTTGTCTGGGATCACACGTGTATACTAGTATGTCTAGCTTAATTTATAATAGTAGAAATTTGTAGCAAAGGATAATTTGAACTTGACCTAGAAGATTATTCCAAGTAGGTCTAAGATTATGCTAGAACATTATGCATTTAAAAACTATTTTTTTGTCATTAAGTCAGGACCTAGCTGTGTAACCTAGGCTGGTCATGAACTTAAAGTAGTCATCTGTTTAGCCTCCTGAGTGTGGAGATTACAAGTATATGGTACTACAAACAGCTGGAATGTCGTCACTTTAATAGAATAGTATTAAATAAACAAAAAATGTATTAAACCATTTAAATTAACCCATTCAAAGTACAACCTAATTTTTAAATAGAACTTTAACTATTTTATTTTATTATTATTATTTATTTATTTATTTGTTTTTTTGAGACAGGGTTTCTCTATGTAGCCTTGGCTGTCCTGGACTCGCTTTGTAGACCAGGCTGGCCTCGAACTCACAGCGATCCGCCTGCCTCTGCCTCCCAAGTGCTGGGATTAAAGGCGTGCGCCACCACACCCGGCTTTTAACCATTTTAACTTTAAGTTAAAATAGAACTTTCTATTTTTCTTTATTTCTTCAGGGCGAACTTTCTGACCGAGTATACAACTACCCAGAAGGCCTAGGAGAAGTGCTGTATAGAGAGCAGTTCGACTTCAACGCTGAGCCACCTTGGGAACCTAGCTGATGATAGGGGGGTTCCATCTCCTAACTTGTCCATGTAAGTATCCTGGCACCTGAGGGGTCTCAATGAAATTAAAGTATTGCTTCAGTGGTCTCGGGATTTGGAAATCTGTCTACCCCTTCAGTTCCTTAGGACTGACTAGTAAGGTATGCCTTGTTTACCACAAATAGAGTCACTTACGGCTTTGACTTGAATGCACACTAAACAGTACTGTATTTAGTGTATCGATATTTTGGGGGGTCTGGAGAGAAGGCTCAGATGTTAAGAATACTTGCTTTTCTTGTACAGGACCCCAGTTTGGTTCTCAACACCCATGTTAGGTTATTACCAACTGCCTATAACTTGAGACAATCTGGCTTCCTGGCACCTGACAGAAGTGCATGTTCTCATAATACGAGATACACATACATACTTCCACATAAGTAAAAATAGAATCTTTTTAAAAAACTCTACTAGTCCAGGTTTCTCTGGAGAGTGGATTTTGACTTTAGGATGTAATTTCCCATATTCAGTCATTTACTTAGTAGGTACAAGTATTGGCTGAATCAGAAGAGTTAGGCTTTTTAAATGGAATCCAAGGCTTCCTCCATGTTACGTATGTGCTGCATAGGGTTAATATGCCCCAACACCAAAGACTTAAAAAACAAACCTGTGTGTGTGTGTATTGTGAGAGGACAGCTTGTAGGACGTAGTGCTCTCTGCCATGTGGGTTCCAGGGATCAGATACAGATGTTCAGGCTTGCCAGCAAGTGCTGTTGCTTGTGGAGCCATCTTGCCAGTCCCCCTGAGAAGCAAAAGATTGTGCTGCCGCTCTCCTTGGGAAAGCTATACCTTCGAGCATAAGCATGGAAGCAGTTTTTTAGTTCATGGTTTCCTAGTAGTGGACATCTTGCCAGCCAAATCTTTTATTTGTTTTTTTTTTTTTTTTTTTTTTTAAGTTTTTATATTTCTCTCATGAGATGGTTTCATCTACTAAATTTGTAGAAACCAGTGTTTTGAAAGATAATGCCAGACGTTCCCAGCATGCCACATTTTAGTAGATAGTCAAGGATAATTTTTGGCTACTTGACATCCTATGCCTGGATTATTTTAAGACTGCAAAATGTAATTTCTCAGTAAACTGGTTTGAGTTTGAGTGGCCCATCTACTTATTTACTTATTATTTTTTTTATTTTGTCTTTTTTTTTTTTTTTTTTTTTTTTTTCCCAGAGCTGAGGACCGAACCCAGGGCCTTGCGCTTGCTAGGCAAGCGCTCTACCACTGAGCTAAATCCCCAACCCCTACTTATTATTTTTTAAAGAACAGATTCTCTTACTGTGTAACCTTGGCTGGCCTAGAACTATATAGGCCAGGCTGGGTTTACGCATAGGGATGCACCTCCTCTGCTTGCAGAGCGCTATATATATTCCCAGCTGGTCTTTACATGTAACCCAGTTCTGGGACAGTGGCGATGAGGTTCCCGAGGCTCACTGACCAGCCAGGCCAGCCTAACTGATAAGCTTCAGGTTCAGGGAGAGGCTCTGTTTGGAAAGGTGGACAGTTCCTCAGTAACGACATTTGAAACTTACCTCTGGCCTCTGTGTACACACATGCCCTGCACATAAAACAGTACATTGTAAAAATTACACATTTCATCTCTAGGTTTCATGGAGTTGAAATTTGGGTTTTGAAACTTAAATAGCTGTCACATGGATAGAAACAGCAGCACTAGGAGTATCCCAGATGGGGCAGTTTTCAAGTCACTTCTCTGCAGTGTAGCCATCTTAAAAAGAGAAATCAGCCGGTCATGGTGGCGCACATAGGAGGCAGAGGCAGGCAGATCAATGTGAGTTCGAGGCCAAGCCTGGTCTACTAAGCAAGTCCAGGACAGCCAGGGCTACAGAGAAAAACCAGAGAGAGAGGGGTGGGGGTGGGGGAAATCATGTCATGTCAGGGGTGGTGGTACATGCCTTCAGTTCTAACACTGGGAGAGGCAGAGGCAGTCTGGAAAAAATATGGAGAGACTGGAGACTAGGCTCAGGAAAACTGAGAGATCAAAGTGGTGTTTCTTTTTGGTTTGTTTGTGAGAGACAGGGTTTCTCTGCCCTAGCTGTCCTGGACTTGCTTTGCCAGCTTCTCTGCCTCCTGAGTACTGGGATTAAAGGCTACTTAGTCTTTACATAGTGTGTACTTGGTGTTAATGTTTTTGAGTTTTACTGTTGAAATACTGTGATTATAGGGAGCTAACTCAGATCTTTTGTAGAGTGCTACATAATATCTACCATGTACTACATGATCGCTCCTAATAAAAAGTATAGTACCTCAGCAGGTGGCAGCAGGGACTGGTGCATGCCTGTGATCCCATCAGAGGCAGGTGGGTCACTGTGAGTTCAAGGCCAGCCTGGTCTACAAAGCGAGTCCAGGACAGTCAAGGCTACACAGAGAAACCCTATCTCAAAAAACAAAAACAAAAACAAAAAAACCCTGTATTTGAGCTGTGTTTAGTACGTCATTAGCATGTTTGGGTATCAGGATGAGTTTTCTTTTTCTCCCTCTCCCTGGCCTTTTTCTTTTCTTTTTTGTTTGTTTTGTTTTTTAAAGACAGGGTCTCACTATTGTAACCAAGGCTTACCTGGAAATCACTGCAATCCTGCTTTAGCCTCTTAAGCATTGGAATTTCACTTCGGGCTAAGGTTTTGAATCAACCATTAATTTTGAGCTGGTTCGTTCCATTAAGTCTGAAAACTAGATGTCTCACACAATGTTAATTTCTCCCAGCCCTTCCACTCATTCATTTTTGAGACAAGGTCTTCCTCTACAGCAGACTGTCCTGAAACTTACTGTAGCCACGACCATTCTCAGACTTTGGGGTCCAATATTCAGAGTAGCAGGGATCATAAGCCTGATCACAGTAATCCCCCAATAGCAAGCCCAGAGGCATTAGCACCTACCATCACATTATCTGTATCCTTGGGTTTTCATAAATAATATTTAGTGGTACCTTGCTTCAGCTTGTATAATCTACCAGGAAATTTTCTTTCAAAACACAACTTGAGTAAGTAGGTTATGGTTGGATTGCATTCTTGGACAGGGGCAAATCATACTCTACTAGGAGGGACCAGAAAGTTAGAAAGTATTATGGACCAGCTTGCCTTACCTTTTGTTTTTAAGCAAGTATTTTAAGTTTTATGTGCCTGCATGTATGTGTATAAGGATGTCTGATGCCCTCTACGTGGAATTACAGACAGTTGTGAGCCTCTATGTGGGTGCTGGAAATTGAACCCAGGTCCTCTGGAAGAGCTGAGCTATCTCTCTAGTCCCTTGTTTTGCTTTCTGAAAACAAGACCCTCAAACATTCATCTTTAAAACAATTTTTAAAATTATATTTGAGTGTACACATGCCCATGGTGTGTGTAGGTCAGAAGACTTGCTAGAGTTGGTTTTCTCCTTTTGCCCTGTGGGTCCCAGTTTTGAACTCAGCTGACAGCCTTGGTGTGTTCAGTTGTCTTTGCCCTCTGAGCTATCTGCACCACAAAAACAGTCTAGGTGGTTAAGGCTGATTTTGAACTCCTGTCCCTCTTCCTCAGCCCAGTGCTAGAATTACAGGCATGCCTCTCACCATGTACTCTGTGGTTTTTAGAAGGGTTAAGTGGTTCTCAGATTCATCACAGAGGAGGAGAGATGGGATGAAAGAACTCACGGTGACTGTTTTTATCCACCTGATCTTGTTTTAGGGTCTCTCTTTGGGGTTCCCCTGCTTAGCTTTATCATGAATATAGTATTTTGAGAGATTAAGCACTGATTATATAAATGTAGCATTTTGTTAGGAAAAGGTTTGAAACTGTAAATTCTATAAATTTACCAATAATGTTGTTGTTGTTGTTGTTGTTATCAAGGATACTTGCCACTAGTGATGCAAGCCTGATGGTCTGAGTTTAGTCCTTAGAAGCCATAGAAGATGGAGGAAACACACTGACTACAGAGTCATCCTCTGACCGCTGCATGCCTGCAGTGGCCTATGCACACAGGAGTGGTGAATAGATAGAACAAGAATGTGTATTTTCCTTTTATGCTCTTTATTTTTGTTTTTGAGATAGTATGTATGTAGTCCTGGCTGTGCTGTGTAGAGCAGTCTGGCCTTAAACTACAGGGGATACACCTGCTTATGCCTCTTGATACTGGGATTAAAGATGTGCCATCTTATCTGGCTCCCCACTCAGCAGGTTAGTGTCACGTGTGCCAGCTATAAAGTAGCACACATCCAAACAGAAGCTCAACATCTGTTAAGTGTAATATGGCTGTTAAATTCCTTTATTTCATGTTGTCATTGAGGTATTTTAGTATTTGGTGCTTGGAAGATGGCTCAGCGGTTTAGAGCCCATACTGTTCTTTCAGAGTACCCAGTTTCAGTTTCTAGACAGCATCTGTGGCTGGCGGCTGATAGCCAGCCATATAGTTCCAGCTCTAGGGCATCCAGTGCCCTTTTCTAGCCATGTTTCCATACACAGACAGACAGACACATGCAGTTTAAAACAAATCCAACAGGGCTCATAGGGACGTGAGGGCAACTGGAGATATTGCAGGGAATCCAAATTTAATGTTGTAACCATGTCAGGTGGTTTTTACAACAGCCTGTATCTCCAACTCAAGAGGATCCAGTGCCTCCTTCTGGCTCCCATAGGCATATGCAGTGTGTGTGTGTACCGATACAAGCATAGACACATACTTCTAATATTTTATTTATAACTCCTCATGGTGGTGGTTTTTTGTTGTTGTTGTTGTTTTGTTTTGTTTTGTTTCTTTTTTCTAGGCACAGTGAATAGCTGTTTCGTGGGGAGGGGGCTTTTTTTTTTTTTTTTTTTAATTGTGATTATTAGCTTCCCAGCCTCTGTTGAGACAAACCTTGCTCTGTACATAGTAAGTACTCTATGCAGGTTGTTTTTGGTCCATTAATCACAAAAGTACTGTTATCTTTACCACCGATTTGGAGCATCTTAGCTACCACCACTAGTATGCAGCTTCCTGGTGCTGTCCTTGTCCTGCAGGTCCTTATAATGCCAGTCATCCTTTAGAAGGGTTTTATGCTTCTAGTAGTTTTTAGTCAGTTACTTCCAAAGTTATCTTATGTGGTAAGTAACATTTTTCTGTTGTAGATGGAATGCAGAGAGGCACTTAGACACTCTTGGTTTTGGTGGCTGGTTTTGTCTCTGTCTTGATTTTCAACACAGGGATTCTCTGTGTGGCTTTGGCTGTCCTGGACCAAGGCTGGCTTCAAAGTCACAGCAATCCCCCTACCCCTGCCTCTGCTGAGATAACAGGCGAGCGCCACCGCATCCTGCCCACTCTAAGAATTTTTAAAGCTGAATGCTGAGCCATCCAATGCTTATGTGAAATAAAGTAGAAATGCTTGATAAGGCATCTTCATAGTAGCTGCAGTAGTATCCATTTCAGTATACATTGTTTTCATTTTCAGTGAGTAAAGGTCTGTTGAAAAGTGGTTGGCTTTACTAAGGTCGGGCTTCCTGATTAGGCGTCTGTGAAACAATACTCTCAACCTTTCAGCTCTCCCTGTTCTGCTTCCAGGGAGCTCTTCCAGAAACCCAAGACTCATGTTCATCCAGCTTGGTGTCAAGTGGGCTGTTGCTGCCAGAATTATCTTGTGATTATATGAAAGATGTATCAGTTTCTTCTGAAGTACAATCAACTGTAGAAGCCTTTGTAGCAGGTGTGTAACAAGGCAAGTGCCCAGCTGCCACAGCCGGTTCTCTTGGGAGTAAACATGAGGGCTCAGCCGCCTCGTGTAAGACTCCAGGGAACAATGTGTGGATCTTTGGAGCCATTGTTTCTTTTGGCAGCTTCTTCGTGGAAAATGTATTGGAAACACCAACATATAGGTGTAAGCAAGAAATGTTACAGTTACTTTTTCCAGCTATGAGTGCAAAAAGGAAATTATTTAAAAAGTTGTGTTGCAATTTCAGCAATCCTAAGTCATACATTAATAGGTATTTGGTCGCTAAAAGCTTTCAGTGTGGTAGAGAATACTTTTTGTAATTGCTTGTGGTTTTTGGAGCTTACTGTATCCTCTGCTCCCCTTTAACACTTGGAACAGTCTTCCTGTCTCAGACTTGATCCAGTGCTAGGATTATAGGCCTGCACCACCACAGCCAAACAAGTCTGTTTTTAGTGAAGATAAGCGGAAAGATTTGGATTAACTTGAAGATCTGTCATGTGGTATGAACTGGTCCCAGGTCTCACCACCCTATGAGTTTTTCTTTCTTTGGTTTTGGTTTTGGTTGATTGATTTTATTTTTTCTTAACACAGTCCTGGTTGTCCTGGAACTCATTATGTAAACCAGTGTCACCTTGAACTCAGAGATCTGCCTGCCCCTGCCTCCCACTGCCTGGCTCTAATAATACCTCTTGAAAATGAAAACAAAAACACATCTTTACTCAGCAGTTTTGTTTGTTTGTTAAGTTGGTTTTTTCGAGACAGGGCTTCTCGTGTAGCTCTGGCTGTCCTGGAACTCAGAGACCCATCTGCCCCTGCCTCCCGAGTGCTGGGATTAAAGGTGTGCACCACCATGCTCAGTGGTTTTAAGCAGAGATTTTTGTTTGTCTTTTATGAAAAATTGCTTAGCAAGTAAAGGTACTTCTTGCAGCCAGGCCTGCACAGTGTGGATTCAGTTTCTAGAATCCGTGTGGTAGAGAGAACCGACTCCTGCAAGTTGTCCTTGTGCCTCTCAATGTGCATAGATGCAAACACCCCCACCCACCCACACACTTCTGCAGTCTTTATACTGCTGTTTAAGGCTCCTTCAGTGACATAGGTATGGTGGAGGTAGAAGAGAAAGAGATCAGGCTGCCCAAACTCTGAGTAACCCCCCCCCCCCCAGTTGTTTGAAACAGTCTCTCTGAGGCAGTGTGGCATGTAGCCCAGGCCATCCTCCCACCTTACTGTGTGGCTAGTTGTTGCCTTAAGTGTCCAATCCTGCCTCTTTAGCAGTGGGATTATGGACACACTGTTATCCCACTTGTGCTGGGCCAGGCACTGAGTCTGAGCCTCAGACAGGCTCAGTAACCATTCTACCAATTGAGCTATACCCGGGTTCTGCCCCCTCAAGGCCAGTGACATTTTGAGTTTGTTGACTTGGAGTATTAGAGGAGACTGGTCTCAGATGGTATTTGTGTGTTACATATTCTTATAAAATTAAGTTTTTCTGCACCTAGCATGTCACTTTTAACTAGTTGCTAGCTGAGTTTGTTACTTACTTGTATGATAAGGGCCTTGTAACAGGTTGTTCTTTGTTTTTTGAGACAAGGTTTCTCTGTGTAGCCTTGGCTGCCCTAGACTCCCTTTGTAGACCAGGCTGGCTTTGAACTCACAGATCTGCCTGCCTCTGCCTCACTGAGTGCTGGGACTACAGGCGTGCGACAGTTTTAAGATTGTAGAAGATGGTCTTGTTTTCTTATTTTTTGTTCTAGTTTGTTTCATGTAGCCATGTCTGGCCTTGAACTCATTATATAACTGAGGAAGATTGTAATCTTCTGGTACTCTTGCCTTGGCACCATCAGGGTTAGGATTACCGGTTCTTTAGCACACAGTTTATGCTGTGCTGGGAAATCAGACCAAGACCTGGTACTTACTATGCTAGGTACTTCATAAACTTAGCGATAGCCCAATCTTCCAGGGCATGGGTTTCATACCTACAGGGAGCTTTTTACATTACCATCTTTTAAGTTTAAGGACCTTCCACTGTGGCTAGGGTTATGTAGGGAACTGAATTTGATCCTAGGCTACAAAAACAAAGAATGTTGAGTTTATTGGCCATATGACCCCAAGACTCTGGTGTGGGCTCCTAATTTGTGGGTCTCTCAGAAATTAAGATAAATACATTAAAGCTTCTAGAGTATTGATCTTAGTTATTTTATTGTAGTTATCAGTGTAAGGAAATCAAATGGCATGCACTACATTTACATTTGTTGTGATTTTGGGTGTATGGTAATCAATTTATTTTACTTTATTGATACAGGGTTTCATTGGCTAGATTAGAGTAGATTAGATTGCCTGTCTCCTGAGTGCCAGAATTAAGGCTGTGTACAAACACACCATCCTTCTAACAGTTTTTTGTCTGTCAGCCAGGGTTTGGCTAACATTTTTGTTTTTCAAGACAGGGTTTCTCTGTGTATGTAGTCTTGGCTGTCCTAGACTCACTTTGTAGACCAGGCTGGCCTTGAACTCACAGCGATCCACCTGCCTCTGCCTCCTGAGTGCTGATATTAAAGGCGTGCGTCACCACGCTCGGCTCTTGGTTAACACTTTTATTCCTATCAGAAATACCCTTCTTTGGTTTATTCAGTTAATAGTTGGAATTTGAAAAGTGTTTGGTAGGTTGGAGAATGATTGTTAAAGGGATGAGGAAAGTCATTTGTCTGATAGTGGTAACACGTACATATGCTTACTAATATGGGTGTGCATTATTGCATGTATGTTAGATACCCATGCCATTATTCTCCAAAAGTCTCTGGATAATATGTTAGTGGCCAAGTGAGACTTATCCAGTGAGCCTGATGTTTCTTAAGTACTGAGGAGCGAAGGCAATTTTCTGATTTTGAGCCATAATAAATGGAGGCTCTTCTGTCCTGTGTTTAAAAGCCAGAATGTTTGCATTTGGCATCAGTTACCTGTGGTGGTCCACAGCCAGCACAAGAGACCCAAGTTATAGTTAACACACACAAAATGAGATTTATGAACTAAACTAAGATTAGATTTGTTTCAACCTCTTGAATGACATAATGGCAGACATGCACTCTTACCAAACTTGGCTAGGCCAAAGATCTTGGTTCCATCTTTAAAAGATTTGTTTATGTGCATGAGTTTTGTTCAGGTGTACGTATGTGTGTGTCATATTCCTGTAGAGGTCAAAAAGAGGGCACTGGATCTTTTGGAACTGTAGTTAAATAAACCCGGCCCCTCTGCCAAAGCAACAAGAGCGCACATGTGCGAGACACACACACACACACACTTTTTTTTGTTTTGAGACAGAGTTTCTCTGTATAACAGCCTTGGCTGTCTTGGAGTCTCTTTGTAGACCAGGCTGGCCTCAAACTCACAGAGATCCACCTGCCTCTGCCTCCACCACCATGCCCAGCCTTTTCAAAATAAAGAGTTTCTCTATAACAGCCATGGTGGTTCTGGAACTCCCTTTTTAGACCACCAGGCTGACCTTGAACTTAGAGGTCCACTCACCTGCCTCTGCCTCCTGAGTGCTGGGAGTAAAGAAAGGTTTATGGCACCATGCCCAACTTAAGAGCAAAAGAGTTCTTAACTTCTGAGCTATCTCTGGCCTCTTGATTATATTTTTGGTCTGTCTTGGGGAGAGGGATTATTAAGTGATGTAAACTTATTTGGAAGTTCTTTACCCTTATTCTCTCTTAATACTTACCTTGGCATTCATCTTTTTGATGGAGTACTTTCATTCTATTACTCTAGTGCCTAGTTGATTATATCTCTAAAATTGATGTTCTAGCTTTAGTTATACTGTTTAGTGTCCATCCTAAATTCTATAATCCTAGTGTATCTATAGATACTCTCTAGATAGAAAATACCTAGGCTGTGATTATCTCCACTGTATAACTGGGTTCTACACAGATAAACTCATTGGTAAGAGAAAAATACCGTTTTTAGTCTCCACCATACCATGAGATTTATTTATTGAACTGAATGTAGTTGTTTTGGAAATGGATATGTTAGTGCCTTCCAAGTTAAAACAATTTATTTATGCTTCATGAAATTTCACTAATGTTACAGTTTATTGATATTGTGAGTGGTTGGTTTTGATATGACCAAAAAGCTGGTACTGCTTAGGAGCTATTGAAATGGAATATTCTTTCAGAAAATGCCATCACCAAAGGTTTTGGCATGTGTGCCAAAAGGAACCAAGCACCTGAGAATCCATGTCTCTGTTGTTTTGTCTCAGTTTTAATGTCTTTTTGCTTCTGTTGCATAAATGAGTAAAATGGATGCCAAATGATTATATTGTATAAGGCATGAAGCTTTTAGATTTATAACAAACAAAGGAAACTCTAACCATTGCATGTGAAAATGTCCTCACTTGGGCTTCTTTCCGAACCCAAAACACAACCCTTCTCCTGATCTGTCATAACCAGGTCACTCTAACTGAATTTTCCATATTGATACTAAGTTGCAGATAGGCAGATTTCTCAAACACTCAACTAAATTATTGTAATTAGTAATCCCTTGGATAGTGGTGGTCTTGGCACTTCACTTCTTGGATAGATAGGATTTTTCAGTGCCAGTAGGAAGTGGGTCATCAACCTTACATCAAAAAAGGGGAGTGGAGTTTCTGGATGGCAGACACTTAACATTTATATTCTTCTGTGGAAAGGTCCTGTGTTTATGTGGATGCATCTATCTATAGAAGGTAGGCAGGGCAAGCAGTTTCCGGGAGGCAGCTAATCTATGTGGGTTACTAGTGTACAGCCAGGAATCAGCACCTTCTTGATGTTGGCATTTTCTAAGGTGACCCAAGAACAGTGACTTTCAACAAAGAAGTTGCAACTGTTACTGCAAAAGATATGCAGCACCAGAGAACTGTTACCTGAACCTAGAGGAAGAGTAAAGGCATATTTTCTTGAGCTGGAAAGGGATTTATCTTGAAAACCCTTTTAAAAATTGGGGCCAGCCTAGGCTATATAATATAGCCAGACCCTGCCTCTCAGAGACTTTGTTACATTCCAATTATATACAGTACCTGGCTTATACCTATTATGCCTTTTTTTATGAGAACAAAAAGCGGCATTTATCATGTATCTCTGGCTAGCCCAGAACCTACTGTATGCTTCTACCTAGCCTCAGCCTAACAGGAATGCTTCTGCCTCGGGTTCCTAAGAGCTGAGATTACAGGTGTGCACCACCATGCGGCTGTCGCTTAGTTTTGAACATTTTAGAGACAACTTTGGGCTTGCACGTGTTTTACTTTCTTTCTTTCCTCCCCCCCCCCCCCCTTGGTTTTTTGAGACAGGGTTTCTCTGTGTAGCCCCCTGGCTGTCTGAACTCACTTTGTAGACCAGGCTGGCCTCAAACTCATAGTGATCCGCCTCCCTCTGCCTCCCAAGTGCTGGGATTAAAGGCATGCGCCACCATTGCTCAATGTGTTTTATTCTTTAGACAAGGGTCTCCTTGGCTGGCCTCACTTCATGTGCAGTTGATGAAGAACTTAAACTTAGGATCGTGCTTTTAAGTGTTGGGGTTAAGTGCTTGCCACAGCACCCAGTTAGAACCACAATTTGTGAAGTTACTATGACAATTTATAGAAATTACTAGGCCGGGTGGTGGTGATACATGTCTTTAATCTCAGCACTTGGGAGGCAGAGGCAGGTGGATCTCCGTAAGTTCGAGGCCAGCCTGCACTACAGAGCAAGTTCCAGGACAGCCAGAGCTGTTACACAACCTTGTAAGTGGCCTACATTTTAACTTGGAGTTAAGCCTTAGATAGCTACAGATTGTCCCTAACCTGTCCCTCTCCCTTAACCTAATCTAGGGGTTGTTTGTGTGTGTACTTGAGTGTGCATATGTGTGTCTGAAACAGCGTCTCATTATGTACAGTCTAGGGTAGTCTCAAACTCATGATAATATCTTGCCTTCGCAGCCCAACTGCTAGAGTCACTAGCATAAGCTACCAAGCCCAAGTATAGAATTTTATTAGAATACAAATGTCTGTGCTTATTTCTTATTCGAGACATATTTCTCTACATTGCTGTGATTGTCCTGGAATGCACTGTGGCTATAAGTATCGATACTTCCTTTACAGTGTTAGATCATATAACATATATGTGGGATTGTATTTTTAATAAGCTATATTGAACACTTTAAATTTTTTATCTGCATTTAAGTGGTAGTTTTGGGAGCTAGAAATTTAAATAGCCTTGAACTCGATCCTCTTGTGCTGGTAGTGCTGCAATTATATACCTGTATACCTAGCTTGTTTGTGTATAAACACGTGTGGCTATACAGATCAGAGGTCAGCATTCCGTGTCTTACTAGCCGCTGTCTAGCTTAGTCTTTGAGATAAGCTCCCTTGCTAAACGCAGAGCCCACACATTATCTAGATGGCTGTTCCGCAGCTTTAGGGTTCATGTGTCTATGGCAGCTGACTTTTCAGTGTAGGGCTGGAGATAGGGACTCAGGTAGGTCCTGTGCTTCTGTTGCAAGCACGGCACTCATTAAGCCATCACTCCACTTCCTCTTTTTAATTTTTATTTTTTATTTTTATTTTTTTTTGGTTTTTCGAGACAGGGTTTCTCTGTGTAGCCTTGGCCATCCTGGACTCACTTTGTAGACCAAGCTGGCCTCGAACTCACAGCGATTCACCTGTCTCTGCCTCCCAAGTGCTGGGATTAAAGGCGTGTGCCACCACGCCCAGCTAACTGCCTCTTTTTAAATAGTATTTAAAAAGTCCAGTGTCTCTAGAGGTGTTGTGATCATATAAACACTTGACAATTTTAGTGGCTCATTCAGTAAATCCTGTTTTAAACATTGAAGTAACGCAGATGTCGCTCTGACTTCTTTGACAGTTTGTTGCATATTCTAAGGACCCAGACATAGGCTCGGTGGCCCGTCTCTTGTTTTTCCTGGTTTATGACTTTCGGCTTTGTGGAATACGGCTGAGATGAAAGGATTTATTGACGATGCAAACTACTCCGTTGGCCTGTTGGATGAAGGAACAAATCTTGGAAATGTTATTGATAACTATGTTTATGAACATACCCTGGTAAGTGTGCCATTACTATTCAAGATCGGAGTTTGTAATTCTCCAAATTTGAAAACAAAGACCTTGGTACAGTTAAGTTCTTTAACTTTATTTTTGTTTTTGCCTGTGTATGTTAATAGAACTTGGTCACTTAATTCTGGTTTACTACCTAGGAAACTTCCACAGAACCCTATATATTTATTTATTATATTTATTTAGAGACAGGACTTCTCTGGAACCTTGGTAGACCAGGCTGGCCTCGAGCTCACAGCGATCTGCCTGCCTCTTCCTCCCAAGTCCTGGGATTAAAGGCTTATGCCACCAGACCTGACCAGAACTGTACTTATTTATGGTGCTTTTTAAGTCATTTATTTTCTTTTATTGTAAGATTGTTTCCATTTATTTCTGTGAATAGTTTTTGTTTCTTTGTAAAAGCAAGGTTTCCTGTGTTCTTCAAGTTTATTGAAGAGTTCTAAAGTTACTCAAATGTAACCAAGTCTCCTAGCAAAATTTACTTATTTCTCTACTTTGTTATTAGGGTGTTGGAGGGGAATGGCACTTGATGATGCTAGAAACCCAGGAAAACAAGCTGTTCATACCATAGTGTTAGGAAGCTCTTAGTCAAATCTCAGCTCAGGTAGAAATGCTACTTCCATTCAATTTGACATTTAACATTATTGCATATTTAGTGGAGCTTTGTTAAGCACAGTAGGTCTGCTCTTCCCCACATATCTTCTTATTGACTTTTCCTCCCTTTTTTCCACTATCCTCAATAGACAGGGAAAAATGCGTTTTTTGTGGGGGATCTTGGGAAGATCGTGAAGAAGCACAGTCAGTGGCAGAATGTGGTGGCTCAGATAAAGCCATTTTACACAGTGAGGTGCAACGCCACGCCAGCTGTTCTCGAGATCTTGGCAGCTCTTGGAACTGGGTTTGCTTGTTCCAGCAAAGTAAGTATTTCTCTTTCCCACCAATACCAGCATTTTGAAATCACTAACTCCTAACTATACTTACCATACATAGCAAATGCAAAAGGTTTGATGTTTCAGTTTTATAACTATTTAAATGTAGTCCAGCTTGGGAAGCCTATTAATTTTTCAAGTGCATTGATAAAGGGATGTTACACTGTGATGAACTTTGGAGACATTTTTTCTGATGAGTCAAGAACTTTTAAAAGAAATTCTTTATTTTATGTGTATGTCTTTATCTCTGCATGTAGGTATGTGTACCACGTTACCAGCAGAGGCCAGAAGTAGGTGTTGGGTTCTCTGGAACTCTGGATGGATTTTTTGTTTGTTAGTTTTTCTAGACAGGGTTTCTCTGTGTAGCCTTGGCGGTCATGTACTCACTTTGTTGTAGACCAGGCTGGCCTCGAACTCACAGAGACCCGCCTGCCTCTACTGTCACACCGAGCTGGAACTAGAGTTATGGATGGTTGCAAGCTTCTATGTAAATAGCGAGTGCTGGGAATCACACCTAAGTTCTCTGCAAGAATAGCAGTGTTAACGATCGGCTGTGGTTAGTTCCTTTAACTCCAGCATTTGGAGATGGGCGCAGGAAGATCAGACGTTCAGGGCGAGTTACAGCACCTCAATGAGTTTGAGTACACGTAACCCGCTCTCAAAGCTGAATCTCTTCATTCTTAGGTTCCCCCCACACCCCCAGGAGCTCTAGCCCAAGCTGATCTTAAACTCTCTGTGTAGCTGATGATGGCTTTGAATTTCTGATCCTTTTGCCTCTACCTCTTTGGAACTAGGGGCAGGTATGGCCCACCATACCCAATTTATATGGTTCTGTGAATCAAGCCCAGGGCCCCATATCTTTTAATTAAGCAAACACTCTGCAACAACCACATCTCCAGTCCTGTTCTAAGATACTTCTGACTACAGTAAATATTTGTAAACTATGAGGTTGCTCCTGATGAGAGGTTTTTGCCAGGATGGAGGAGATGGCTCCGCAGTTAAAGTACATACTGCCTTTGCACAGAGAAACCTGAATTTGATTCCCAGCAGCTCAGAACTACCTGTAACTCTAGCTCCAGGGGTATCCAGTGTATCTGGCTTCTGAGGACACTTCTACTCACCAGGAGAGAGAGTGTGCACACACAAACACATGTGCATACTTAAAATAGTTTGTTTTTAAAGTTTATTGTATTTATGTGTGGGGGCTCGCAAGTTCCATGTGTACCTGTGGAAGTCAAGATAGCTCTTAGGATAAGTTCATTTGTTCTACCATGTAGAAGTGGCGCACTCCTTTAATCCCAGCACTCCGGGAGGCAGAGGCAGGCAGGTGGAACTCTGTGAGTTCCAGAGCAGTCTGGTCTACAAAGCGAGTCCAGGACAGCCAAGGCTACACAGAGAGACCCTGTCTCGAAAAAGAAAACAAAACACAATAGAGAGGTTTTTACCAAATTGTGATTCTGTTATATTATATTGGTTTAACCAAAAGATAATTAATGTATAGGCCTATTTAGAAGGTGTGTGGGTTCAGTCCTCTGCATTAGCGGGGGAAAGGATTAAGGTACTCACAAGTAATTAAAATTTTGCTGCTAAATGATAGTGTTAACTCTTTTATAGAATGAAATGGCTCTAGTGCAAGAATTGGGTGTATCTCCAGAAAACATCATTTACACAAGTCCGTGTAAGCAAGTGTCTCAGATAAAGTATGCAGCAAAAGTTGGAGTAAATATCATGACATGTGACAATGAAATTGAATTAAAGAAAATTGCAAGGAATCACCCAAACGCCAAGTAAGTGTACACCTAAGTACTTGAAAATATTGTTGCTAATAAATGTTAGTTTGTCAAGCTAGAGCAGGGGAGCGATAATGGCAGAGCCACTGGTATGTACTGAAACTTAACATTGTTTAGGCGTTATGAAAAGGGCCAACAGCATTTTATTTTCTGCCTACTTTTGGTCCTTTTTATGGAATTGAGATGGATTGAAGCATTCTGGGATATTATTGGCTCATGAAAGAAAATTTGATGTGGTCAAGTTAGTCAGAGCTGTATGTATGTTCCTAAAAGTAAGTGAGTGAGTGTGTGTGTGTGTCTTTTGTCTAACTCAGCATTTCTTAACTGCTGGTTCCCAACCAGGGTCAAAGAGCCCCTTTACAAGGGTTGCCTAAGACCATTGGAAAACCAGATATTTACAATACAAGTCATAATAGTAGCAAAATTATACTTAGGAAGCAGCAACAAAAATAATTTTGTGGGTGAGGAAGGTGGTCACCACAACGCGAGAAACTATTTAAAGGGTCAAAGCCTCAGGAAGGTTGAGAAACATTGGTCTAATTTGGTGGCTTTACTGGTGTTAAGGCATTCATTACCCTGAAAACCTCTGGATAAAGGTCTTTGGGGAAAAATTACAAACACTGTTTTTCAGAAAAGGATAGGATTTTCAGAAACAGACAAGCTTTGGTTTAGTATGCAGTATTTGATAGTTGATTCTAACTGTATGGGAAATTTTTTGTTCTTATGAAATCTTTCTGATTAAGAATCACCAAAACTCCTTGGGAAAATTCTATAAATAGCATTTATGCATATGTAGCTTTTAAGCAAGTGATTATTACTTAATTCCTGAAAATGTTTGGTCATTCTTAATGGTTTTATTTTAGTTGTCAGAGGTTTCAAACGAAATTAGTAGCCAGGCATGGTGGCGCACGCCTTTAATCCCAGCACTCTGGAGGCAGAGGCAGGTGGATCCCCGTTAGTTCAAGGACAGCCAGGGATACATACAGAGAAACCTTGTCTCAACCCCCCACACCCCCCTCCAAAGAAAAAAGAAATTAGTAGATATTGAATCAGGGATGGTGTTGAGATATGCACATAGTGACTAAAATGTCCTAGCCCTAGCCTTTTCCATTAGAAACCTAGGGTTTGAAGGACAAAAATATGTTTGTTAGCTAGCTAGAAAGATCTAGGGGCTTTGATAGTTTTAAAGGCCCTTACTATTTTTAGTGAAAGACACTGATGTCATTGCTGTTCGATCTAGTGTTTCGTTTTGGGGGTTTTGTTTTTTGTTTTTTGTTTTTTTATTTTTTTTTTGGGGGGGGGTGAGTTCATGAACTGGTGGACTTCATTTGGAAGTAATGTCGTCTTTCATTACAGAGCTCAACTGGTACTCTTGCTGCTACAAGAGAATTTTAACTTGCTGCATTTTCCAAAATTCCATCCTTGCAAGCTTCATGCCTTAGGCCCTAATTGCTAGTTTTTTCTCTATACAGGATTGTTTCTCATTAGGTTCACTTGATTCATCCATCGCTGGATTTGTGAACACTGGCAACATAGTCAACACACTTCCTACAACCTTCAGGCTTCACATGTGCTGATGATGATGTAAACCAACTTGCCCCAATCATCTTCCCCTTCTCTTAGGGTCTTACTGCATATTGCAACGGAAGATAATATTGGAGGTGAAGATGGTAACATGAAGTTCGGCGCTACACTGAAGAACTGTAGGCATCTTTTGGAATGTGCCAAGCAACTTGATGTCCAAATAATTGGGGTTAAGTGAGTATTTATAGTTTTTTAGTACAGAAAATACCTTTTTTTAAAGACAGAGTCTCTCTGTGTAGTCTTAGCGCTAACTCTGCAAACATGTAGACCAGTGCGTCCTCACACCCAGAAAGAGCCTCTGCCTCTTGAATGTCAGTATTAGATGTACTCCTGCTCCACCAGGCTAAGCATGTCTTTCTGTACTGTTGTTTAGTAAGGCTGTCTATCTCCTTTCTCCTGTGAAATTGATGAGACGTGCAGAGTAGTAAAACCTCTTGTTTTTGGGTTCGCCATGCTAGGCACTGAACTCAAGCCTTTGCTTATCGTTACACTGCATCTTTGTCTTTTTATTTATTTTCTTTCGGTTTTGAGATAGTCTTACTATGTAGCTCTGATTGGACTGAACCTGAAATTCTGCTTTATTTCCCAAGTGCTAGGATTGTTGATTTACCACCAGCTAAATCATCTTCTAATTTGAAAGGAGGAATTTGCTCCCTATTCTAATACTTTTTTTCTTCTTCTTTTTCACGTTTTTATTGGAGGGCAGCAGGGAAGGGGCCTGTTCCATCAGCAAGAGTATTCACAGGTTCTTCAGCCATTCCAAGCATGGGCCCTGAGGGTCCTGGGGGTGGCTGGGGCACTGGGTAGTTGTAGGGTGTGGCCTGGTTTATCCTTTCTGGATACTTGGAGGAGCTGATCATGGGCATAATTACAGCGAGGCTTCAGACAGAAAGACAGCACCAGTACCGGCTCCTTCCCCCCAGGCCTTCTTGAGGAAGGCAGGGATTCTCCCGGCCATCATGGTCTTGGAGGCCCTAACACTTTATAAAATGGCATTAACCTATAAGGTTTTTTGTGTTTTTGTTTTTTTTTTGTCTCTTAATCCCTCAATGGTGCACTTCAGTAAATCAGACTTTGAAGTATGATGTGGTGCCTACAGTCCCATCATTAGGCATTAGAGACAGGAAGGGAATTAGGAGTTAAAGGCCAGCTCTGTCTACATGAGACCCTGTCTCCAGAAGGGGGCAGGGAGGGCTTCATATGTTTTCTTTTTTTTAAGTATGAAGTAGGTGTTTTGGTGCTAGAGAGGTGGCTCAGCAGTTTCACTGGCTGCTCTTCCAGAGGTCCTGAGTTCAATTCTCAGCAACCACGTGATGGTTCACAACCATCTCTAATGGGCTATAATTCCCTCTTCTGGTATACATGATGACAGAGCACTTGTATATAATATTTAATAGGTGGTTTGGTCTGGTTTTTTGTTTAGAACAGGATCTCTAGCCCAGCTGATCTGGAACTTTAGTCAGATGATTTGGTGTTCAAATGAGTTTGTGATGGCACTTGGTTGATGGTGCTTGTTGCTGTATACATAAAAGCACATCGTGCTTTAGATCCATGAGCTATGACTGTTTTGTGTTGCTGTGATAGACAATTGGAAAAGAAAGGTGTCTAGGTCCGTCACACACAGCAGAGGCAGGACCTCAAGGCAGGAGCTGCAACAGAGCGCACAGATAGGGGCTTGGTCCACCCACCTTCTAACGCTGTCTGTACAGACGACGATTCAGGGGGCTGCGCTCCATCCATTAGTAACAATGTGCCCCACAGAGAATGCACATAGACCATCCGATGGAGGCATTCTCTCATTTGACGATCCCTTTTCCTGGGTAACTCTACTTGGTATCAAGTTTAAAAATAAATAAAAACACCTAGCCAGCATAGTAACTGATACTTTTATTTATAGAGTTACAGTTTTATTCGAGCATTGTGGTATAATTTGCATGATTAGAATCTATTGTACCAAATGTTTGGTAAAGTTTAAAAATGCACTCAACAGGTCAGAATGATAATTGAAAGGATTACACAAAGGTGCTTCAAAACCATACTTTAAATTACTACTTTTATTTCTTTCAGATTTCATGTTTCAAGTGCTTGCAAAGAATATCAAGTATATGTACATGCCCTGTCTGATGCTCGATGTGTGTTTGACATGGCTGTAAGTTCTCTTATTTATTCTCCTATCTTAAACCAGGGTCTTAAGTTGTTCTTAAGTTGTTTCAGATTTTTTTTTCAACTAGTATGAATTAATTGCTGATTAAAATTAGTGTAGGACACACATGATACAATCTTATTTTTTAAAAGAGTTTATCTGGGTGTTGCTTACATGTATGTATGTGCATGCTGGTGCTCAGAGGTCAGAGCTCCTGGAACTGGCATTAAGGATGGTTTAAGCTGAGAACTGAACCCAGGTCCTCTGCAAGAATAGCAAGTGCTCTTAACCACTGAGCCATTTCTCCAGTCGTGCATACCTGATTATTAGTTTTTTGGTTTTTGTCTTTGTAGACAGGGTTTCTCTGTGTAGCCCTGCTATCTTGGAACTCTGTTCTATAGGCCAGGTTGGCTTCAAACTCAGAACGGCCTGCCTCTGCCTCCTAGTGGTGGGATTAAAGGCTCAGTTCAACACAATAATAATTTAAGTGGGCAAAAGAACGGAGTAGAAATTTAATGACTGCCTTAAAGAACAAGACAAGAGCAAGGAAACAATATACATAATATTTAATCTCTTCCTGTTATTAACCAAAAAAGTTGTTTTGATAGCAGACAACTTGCTAGTAACTTAAGTACTCAGGACCCTGAGGCAAGAAGATATATCTGAGACCAGCCTTGTTTGAAAGACCTTTTCTGGGGGAAAAAAGTATAAAGCTGGCCATGGACTTAACAAAAAAAATTTTTTAAAGAAAATCAAAGTAATTTGTATTACTAAAGATCAGAAATATTTACTGACTAGGAGGACAGGATTGTTTGGTTTGTCTATTTATTTATATACATTACAATTTGGGAACTTAGAGGGTCTTTTTTGTCTCTAGGGAGAATTTGGTTTTACAATGAACATGTTAGACATCGGTGGAGGCTTCACAGGATCTGAAATTCAGTTGGAAGAGGTAAATTTTTTTTTTTTAAATTAATTTATTCTTGTTACATCTCAATGTTTATCCCATCCCTTGTATCCTCCCATCCCCCCCCCCCCCCCATTTTTCCATTATTCCCCTCCCCTATGACTGTTCCTGAGGGGTATTACGTCCCCCTATATATTCTCATAGGGTATCAAGTCTCTTCTTGGCTACTGCTGTCCTTCCTCTGAGTGCCACCAGGTCTCCCCCTCCAGGGGACATGGTCAAATGTGAGGCACCAGAGTACGTGAGAAAGTCGTATCACACTCTCCACTCAACTGTGGAGAATATTCTGACCATTGGCTAGATCTGGGAAGGGGTTTAAAGTTTACCGCCTGTATTGTCCTTGGCTGGTGCCTTAGTTTAAGAGGTAAATTTTTTTCAGTGGTTGCTTATATTGGGATAATCTGTTACTTATTTGCTACATAATCAATTAGTGGGTATATACGCCAGATTTTTTTTTTTAATAATAGGAATAAACTAGAGCCTATAACACTCTTCGTAAAGTTTCTAAGAAAATAAAGAGGAAACTAGACAACCTACTTTAATGTTTAAAATTCTATGAATCACAAAATAGGTCACTCATTTTACTTGTTGATTTATTGATGTGCTAAGCATCAAATTCAATCTCACACAAGCTAGGCAAGTACTAAATTGCTGAGCTACACCATAGCTCACGGAATCATTTAAATTGTGGTTACATATGGACTCCCAACTTAGTGGCAAGATGCATATCACTCCTGCCTTCATTCTGCAGTGGGTTTCTGTTTTGTTTTGTCTTTTAATTAATGCCATTGTGATTATTCCCAAATAAGCCTATGTGAAAGTTGTGTTAATTAAAGACGCCTGCTAAGCTTGTTGCTCTGTTGCTTAGTTTTCTTAGGGAACTTTAGTAGCTGTTGAACCTAGAATCCTATAATCCAGTATTGAAACTTAAATCTACAACTTAAAACCCATAGGTTAATCATGTTATCAGCCCTCTGTTGGATATTTACTTTCCTGAAGGATCTGGCATTCAGATAATTTCAGAACCTGGAAGCTACTATGTATCTTCTGCATTTACACTTGCAGTTAATATTATTGCTAAGAAAGTTGTTGAAAATGATAAATTTTCCTCTGGAGGTAAGTTATACAAGTTTATATTTTATATTTTAGACAAAATTTCACCTTGTGATTTTTCTAAAGTCCAAGATTTTGTTACATTCCTCTTGTCTCAGATGAAGAATCTGTCTTATGCTTTGCGACAGGGCCAGGTGTTGTTTAAATTCACCCTCAAGTCAAACCAACAAAGACTGCTGTGTGTCATTGTAGAAATACAGTTTACATTAAGATGATTTTTTTTTTTTCACTATGGAATAGCCTTTAGTCCAGCAGAGGCAGGTCGATTGCTGTAAGTTTGAGGCTAGCCTGGCCTACAAAGCGAGTCCAGGACAGCCAAGGCTACACAGAAAGAAAGAAAGCACATGATAATGGTCTGTTCTAATATTGATGGTGTTGTGTTTGGGCTTGGGTGGTGGATATTTCACTGGTTTTTGTTTACTTTAAGATTTTGTATCTCGTGTGTGTGGTTTGTATGCTTGTGAATATTAGTATAGATGCCTAAGAGGCTAGAGGTGTGGGGATCCCTCTGAGCTAGAGTTATGGTCTGCTTAACAAGGATGATAGAAATTGGACTTTGAGCCCTCTGAAAGAGCAGCATGTGCTTTCATCTGCTGAGCCATCTCTCCAGCCTCTCCTGGGTTTTGCTTTTGTTTCTTTAGGAACTGGGTCCTACTCTTGAAGCATAGGTTAACTAGGAAGTCACTGTGGAGCTAAGTACCCTCCTGTGTGAAATGCGGGATTGCAGACATGGGCCACAACAGTAGGTCTCTGTACACTTTAGCTTCTGGTGCATCAAGGTGTTTTGGGCTCATTGGCCTTTCCCAGTCTCAGTACTGTATTCAGTTATTTTCTCCATGGAGCCCTGGCTTATTTTTCTGGAGGGTAGAGAGAATTTAAACCCAGGGAAGGAGTATTGATTCTATTGTGAGAATAGAATTCCTTTGTTAGGTGTATTCATTTTGTTGTGTTTTAAATTCACTTTTCCTTTTATTTCAGTAGAAAAAAATGGGAGTGATGAACCAGCCTTCGTGTATTACATGAATGATGGTGTTTATGGTTCTTTTGCAAGTAAACTTTCTGAGGACTTAAATACCATTCCAGAGGTTCACAAGGCAAGTGTTAGTTTTGCCAAATATATTTAGTAGTTTTGTTTTGCCAACATATTTAGTAGTTCCAAAGCAAAACAAAAATCAAGGCTGCTAAATGGTTTAATGGGTAAGGCACTAAGCCTAAGGTGCTCACATGGCGATGAAAGAGAACTGATCCATGCAGATTGTCCTCTGACCTTCAGCCATGCACCCCTAAGCACACACATGCACAATACACAGAGAAAAAAATGTAGTTAATAAATTTTTTTAAATGCAGTACGAATATCCTTGTGTTAGTGACTTGGCAAAGCTGAGTCCATTCTCCTAATATACAAGGCCCTGCATTCAATCACCAAGAATCCTGCCACCTCAAACTTTGGCTGTTAAAATAATTAACCTTTTCTAAAATTTTTATTTTTATTTTTGAGTGTTTTTTCTGGGGCTCATCATGTTCTGATCTTTTCTGGTTTTTTTGTTTGTTTTGTGGAGTGCATAGTAACAATTGAGACTTATGCCTGGCCCTCAATCTCCTATAGATGTGTAAGACCTGAGAAACTGAAAATGCTTTTACTCACATACAGATTCAAAACCTTAAAGAATTTGACAAATTTTCTTTTTCTACAGAAATACAAGGAAGATGAGCCTCTGTTTACAAGCAGCCTTTGGGGTCCATCCTGTGATGAGCTTGATCAAATTGTGGAAAGCTGTCTTCTTCCTGAGCTGAATGTGGGAGATTGGCTTATCTTTGATAACATGGGAGCAGATTCTTTCCATGAGCCATCTGCTTTTAATGATTTTCAGAGGCCAGCTATTTATTACATGATGTCATTCAGTGATTGGTAAGGTGATTTTATTTAAAAGCAGATGAGATATTTGAAGTGGTATTTAAAAATTGCTAATCCTTATATACGAAATTTATATATAGCTTAAAGTACTAAGAAAAGAGTCATTTAAATGTAAATTTCACACCATGACAGACGAAGGCAATAGTTTTCTTTTTCTTGTCTTTTGCTTGAGATAAGGTCTCAATATAATCCTGGCTGTCCTGGAACTCAGTATACCAGGCTAGCCTTGAACTAACAGAGGCACAGCTGCCTCTGCCAGGATTAAGTCAGCTAGGATTAAAGGATGTGCCATCACACCCAGTGATAGTTCCTTAATGTATATTTAGCCTTTGCTTTAAAAGTAGAGAAGTCCTGGTGGTGTGGAGATGACTGCCCTGAGAGGTCAGGACGAGATGAGTTGGGGTGGCAGCGCTACTCCCACACAGCAGCCAGAAGAGCCACTGGAACTTGAATAACTCCAGCCTTCCACAAGAGCAGTGTGTACGCTTAACCAATTGGACATTTCTCCAGGCTCTCATACCCCTTTCTCACATGGATTTCAGAGTTTAAAGTTGTTATCAGGCTTACATAGCAAGCACTTTTACTTGCCATCTCCCTTGCCAAGAAACAGATTTAGGAGGAACTGGAAGGTTAAGTGTATTTGTGTATTTAAATCCTGAGTTTTGCTTATTCTTAAATAACAGGTGTGAGATGCAAGATGCTGGAATGACTTCAGATGCAATGATGAAGAACTTCTTGTTTGCACCCTCTTGCATTCAGCTGAGCCAAGAAGACGGCTTTTCCACTGAAGCTTAAGCAGGCATTAACGCTTCTTTAGATCTGAAGTCGCAGGTTAAGTTTGTCTGGTCTACATTCCAGTGTGGGGAAAAAATTTAATCAATCTTTATTCTGTTAATTCTCTTGGAAACAAATTCATAGTAATAGCTATTTGGGACCAGACAAAATCAGCTTTCATCTGTAATTCATTGGGGTAATGGGGAATTTAGATAATGTATCCAGACTTAAACATACCAGTTTGACCCACCCCTTAAGCGTTTAAAATAAAATATGCAACAAAATGGATGACTTAGTGGAGATGGAAGCCCATTAATTGGGTTCCCCATCAAATCGTTTACATACAAGTACACAGTTTTTATAATAAGGATTCCTGTTAAAAGTCTTGTAAAGTTGATGTCTTTCACCCAGATATATCACATGTGAGTGGAAGACCAGTGTGACTTCATTAGATATGTTTAGTGTATTTAGGATGTGTAAATTTGTGCTTTGAACTTTAGTTTAATAAATGTAAAATTGCATCATAGTATTTGTTGTATTTGACCTAATGTAACCCTTGTATGATTGCAATAAAACTTTGTGTAGATTTTACTGTTTTTTTTTTTTCAGGCTAAACCTTTGGGAGCGGGGCTGACTAGCAAAGGTAGTTTTGAAGTAGTTGTGGGAATGGTCTGTTTTGAGGACTAGTTTTCCTTACAGTCCATTGAAGTTTGGTTTCGCTCAATACACTTTTTAGTTATTTAATTAGTAATTTAAGTAAAAGTGTTTGGTAAATCATTGTGAAGTTCAGATTCATTATGGAGCGTTGATGTGCAGTAAGCATGGCGTTTAACACTTTTAACACCAAACAATGTTAGCCCTGCATAAACCAATTGTAATCATCGCGTTTCTGTATAGATAGGATGCATAGAGTACTTTAGTAAATCTTTCCATCACAATCTTTTGACTGATAGAGAAGATTTTATTAAACACTGAAAACTTGTTGGGGAGGGGAAAGAGACTGCAGAGGACTGCAGGACCCTAACCTTAAAGAAGGGCTATGTCTGTCTATACCCAGCATCCTGATGCCTCTTCGCACAGACATTTCAATCCAGAGGGCTTTGGGGTGGTGAAGCACACTTCCTTCAATTTCTCACTTGTAATGGTATCAAATTGGAACCTTTTCTTGTTATTGGTTTGAATCTAGTCACTTAGTTCCTTGTTATTGCCCATTTGTTCAACCTTAGTAGCTCTTTTTGTAGTGCAGCTTGGTGGTGGTGGGAGTTAGCATCACTCACCTGACACGCTTGCCAGGAATTTACTTTGTTCATTGCTAGTGTGTTAGTCCTTGGTCTCAGAATCACAGTAATGAGACACTTACAGGGGTCACTTTCCCTAACTTACTCTATGTTCACAAGTGGAATTCCTGTCTCCCAAGAGGAAATGTGACTTCACTTTGGTGCCAATGGACAGAAAATTCTACCTGTGCTACATAGGAGAAGTGTGGGATGCACTTAAATAGCTGGTTTTCACACCTTGTCTTCAAGGTGTAAAGAAATCGATCATGAATCTCTAATTTCAATCTCAAACCAGTAGGTGCTTAATATTTTTGATTTGAATATTGCCCACTTGAATATCATGGGTTCTATTAATTATAAGAACAACTAAGGACCCCAGTCCATTGTCACCTATTTGCCCTTGGACTTTTATCCAAGGTATAATATGGGGTTTTATGCAAAATTCCAAGCTACCATGTAACTTTGAACTAACAAGGAGGAGGAATTGTTTCTTACCTTCTTGGTATTACGCATTGTTGTGGTCCAGAAATGCCAGCGTGTAAAGGATGGTACAACTTGAGTCCTTGGCTTGACTGTATAGGCTTGAGCTTTGTGGCATATCAATTTTGCTGTCTGCATAGGAGAGCGGTTGTATGTAACAGCCCAGAATTGCTAGGCTCACATGTGAATGATAGGTAAACTTAAGAATGTCTGTATTGTATTTGAAGATTGTTTGCCATAAATCTAAAGTTAAACCTATGTATTTCAATTTGGTATGCTTAAGAATAATTAATGTAAAATCGTTTTATATGACATTGTAATCTCAGTTCAAAATCTAACTGATATAAAACCCAAATGATTTCTATATATAGTAAATTGAACTGTAAAGGTTAACTTGTGTGATTCTGAATACACAGATAAAAATGTTTTTATTCCTCATGCTTTGATGGCTTCTATCATGAAATAGACATGAAATTTTATGAATTTTGTGCATATTGCCCATGTTCTTTCAGAATCTATTAAAAGTAAAGTGATCTTGGAATTGCTTAGCACAATAAAGGCTTTGATGGGTGGGTATTCATGGGACCACTTTTTAAAACTTGATTTAGAAGTTGATATACTCACTATTCAGTATAAATTTAGATTTAAAAAAGAAAAACCAAAATAATTACTCAACTGTTTTGGCCTGTTGAAATGAAAATCAACGCCACAGTTGTTTATTTGGTAACACAGGAAATTCATTCTTAGTGTTTTCCCAGAAGGATCACTGGGTTTACACAGTATTGTCTAGGTAATAGCTTATAGGATGGTGGATGGTGGAGAAGAGGTAGATTGTCTTCATCCTGCCTGCTTGCTTCCAGCCTGCTTCTGACACTTTGTATTCTAGCAGAGACCAGACACCTAACCTTTCTATACTGATAGGAACTAATGGGATCTAACAGTTGCTAAGGTACCAGGTCACTGGGGATTGTAGTTACTTTGTCTGGCAAATGACAGAAGTCATCATACACTCTTTCTTTTTGCTTTTTGCCTTGGGCTACTGTACAATCCTGCCAATTAGCTGATTTAACATTAACTTGCAGTGTTATTTTTTAAAAAAAAGTCATTTAGCCGTGAAGTGTCTGACAGCCAGTTAGACCGTGTAGTGCATGAGTTTGTGCAATGTAGCTTTCACGGTTAGGATGGACCTTTCCAGGAATTAAAAGCTGTTGGCTAGATTTTTGGGTTGTTCTTGTTTATTTGACATTGTAGCTGACCCTGGCCTAAAAATCACTGAGACACAAGCCTCCTGAGATGTGTACTGCCATACCAAGAAAAAACTGAACTGGCATTTGCTAGAGGCTATTTTGTTGTAGATGCTCTGTATTTTGGCTTAAGTCTAAGCTAAGTAGCTTTAAAGATGGCTAATTTCCTCCATCTTAACTAGTTTCCTCTGAAGAAACCCAGGCTAGAAGTAAGCTCTCCTGGCTGTGGGATAAGCACAAGAAGGCAGTGCCTATGTGTGATGGGATGTCTGAAGTAGAAACTACTTTGCATGTAATTCCCTAGCCATAAAGAAACAATAGATTATACAGTCATGCCTCTTTAGAAGGCCTCAAGATAGGGCGGGATGTTCAGCTGAGCCACACTTCACTTCCATCAAGCCAAGGGTGGTAATCGCTTCCCAGTTTCTGGGATGTTTTCTCATCTCTAAATGTCAAGCCTTTGATCCTTTATTTAAACAGTAAGTTGCCCCGGCTGGCCTTGAACTCTTGACAGGGTTTCTCTAGGTAGCCTTGGCTGAGATTACAGGCATGTGCCACCATGCCTGGCTCTGGCCTTGAACCAGCCCGGATGCAGCATTTTCAAAAATGTCAGATGTAGGGAAGTTCCCTTTGTAGTCCCTATCACCCTGGGTAGTGTAATATGTCTTCCGTAATTGTCTACTTTTAAAGTAATTAGTATTTTTCCTATTAGGTGTTTCTCAAATATCTGATAACCCTTGTGAGTGGTAAAGGGCAGTCAGGTGTGTAATTTGTCAACTGGGGGGAAATGTGCCCTTGCAGATTAATTGGTGAACAATGTGTCATTACTGTGAACTCTGCGGATTGGCCACCACCCCTTCTTGCCTGCTGAAGGATAATGGGCCATCTGGCGGCATTTTTAGCCAAGCAGGGTTAAGAGGGGTTGGCTGGGCTGAAGGCTTCTCTGTAAATAGAGCACCCTGCTATATGCCAGGTGTGGCCTGCTTCTTGCCACCGCTCTGTGTGTGGAGGTCAGGATACCTTGGAGTTGTCTCTTCACCTTTTGGGTCACAGAAATCCAGCTCAGGACTGGGGACAGGGATGCCAAGGTATGACCTAGCTAAAAGAGCAAGGTCCAGGCTTGGTGAGATGCATGCACTCAGGGCCAACTTCTGGCTCCACGAAGGCTTGTGCAGCACCAGCACTCAAGTGGCAGAGGCAGGCAGAATTTAAGGCCAGCCTAGTACAGAGAGAGTTCCAAGACGGCCAGAGCAAGACAGAGTTTGTAATTAGTGCCAGAACCCAGTGAGCTGAAGTAGCTAATACTTCTTTGAACTCTTACATGTAAGGCGGAAACTAGGTAAGGATGCCTAGGTAGTCTCAGCCCCTGGGAGACCAGCCTGGGCTTACATAGCTAGACTGTCAACAAAAAGGAGTGACCAAGCAGTATATTAGTAACATCGGGGGCACCCTTTAAAAGGTGTGGCAGGAGGCAGAGCCAAGTGGACCTATTGGAATTTGAGGCCACCTGGTCTAATGATAATGAGTTCCAGGACTGTCAGGGCTACATAGAGAAACCCTGTCTTCTCTCCACCCCACCCCTGCATCCCCCCTCCCCCCCCCAAAAAAAGAAGTGGATAAAAATAAGTGAACGCTCTGGGAGCCAGAAACATGCTGTGAGTTTGAGGACAGCCAAGGCTATACAGAGAAACCTTGTCTCAAACAACCATTTTCTAGGGAGAGAAGCTGCCAGCCGGCTGTGCACGCCAAGTTCCAGGTTGGAACCTGCAATAAATTCGCTCTTCCTCGCAAAATAAATAAACAAAACAAATAAATAAATAAATAAAAATTCTAAAGCCCTACTAAAGATGCCTCTACAGGCTGGCCTTGGGACACAAAGAAATATTTGTGTAGCAGCAGCTGATAATGCCACTAGATGTCGCTCCCGGACCACATTTGGTAGTGTGCCTGGATCATGCAGCTATACTAAAATTGTCAGTGTCCTGCCAACCATCCTTTGTATTGCTCCCATGTTGTAATGTCCAGGAACTAAGGGTGGAGGATTTGAGCCTCATTCTGCCCCTCCCCCATCCCACAATGCACACCGGCAATTAGCAGTAGCTGTTGGAACTCAAAGTTGTAACCAAAGGTTTTCCTTTAACCAAGAACAAGAACTCAGAACGCAACTGAAGCATAGGGAGGGGTCCTGTGTCTGAAACAATATATTGGCAAAGGCTTACAAAGGCAAGCTTATGGGATGTGCCTGAATACTGGGTTGCAGTCCTAGCTTTTCCACATCCTCAACCATCTTCAGGACATGAGTACAGCCAAACAAAGCAAAGTTGGAACCCAGAGCCCCTTTTTTCTTTGAGCCTGCAAAGCAAAAATAAATAAAATAGCTGGTTGGTTGGGGAAAGGGGGAATTTGGCTGATTAATTCATGGAGCTGGTTTTCTGTGTGACTGGGGTACAGTCCTTTGACTTTGGTAGAAGTAGGCAAGGCAACAGGGTTTGTAGGAGACTGGGTCTGACAGCATTTAGTCTGTTTCCCAGTCAAGCTTTGTTTCTCTCAAGCAGCTTTCTCACATCTAAACACAGGTTCACCAAGGTGAGGCATTCGTTCCCTCTCTTCCTTCCTTCCCAAGATGCTTTGCTCTTTTGGCTATCCACATTTTTTGCCTTTTGTTTTCCTATTATACTTACCCCTTAGGGAAGACTGCCATTGTTTTAAGAGAGATCTCTTGGGCCAGGTGTGGTGACACACTTTTAATCTCAGCATTTGGGAGGCAGAAGTAGATGAATTGCTGTGAGTTCAAGGCCAGCCTGAACTACAAAGTGAGTCCAGGACAGCCAAGGCTACACAGAGAAACCCTGTTTCAAATGGATGGATGGACGGACGCATCAGTGAATGAATGAATGAGTGAATAAGTAGGGGAGAGGTCTCTTTCCATGTTGCCCAAGCTGGGCCATGGTGCCTACCTTGGCCTACTGCATAACTGGGCCTACAGACATGGAGCCCACCCATTGTCTCTCAGGCTGATTCATCTCTTACTGTGTCCCCACTCCTTTGTAATTGTCCCCCTTGAAACTGCCCAGTCCTAGTGCCATCTATTCCCATGCTTAGTCTGACTGGTAGACTTTTAACCCACCATCTTGCTGAAGTCCTGGAGGACATAGGTTGCAGCTTTTTATATTCCCATTGGGGTTGTGCCTGCTGGGCCAAGCACTCTATCACTGAGCCACATCCCCAACCCATTTTGAGAGGCAGAGTAAGATGGTTGGCTCTAAACCAGCAGAGCCAAAGGGAGACCATGTCAAAAAATTTTTTAGGTGGGACTAGAACTGTGCTCTGTGAAAAAGTGCTCAGCTAGCATGTGCAGGGCCCTGTCCCCTGACTCCATTGCCACATAAATCATGGGATGTGATGTGTGTACACTTGGAACCCTGAGAGGTGGAGGCAAGAGGATAAGTTCAAGGCCATCCTCTGCTACATAGATAAGTCCAGTCTTAGCTACATGATACTCTGGAAAAAAAAAAAAAACATGCCGAGGGTCTTTACACTAGTCAGAGCTTTCTTTGGTGGGGGGGGGGGGTTGGCAATTGCACTGAGAGGTGTGAATAAAGAGCTGACTGAGTGGCTAGGTGGAGGGAGAATTCACTGAAAAAGCACTGCATGGGCTAAAGCCTGAAACTGGGAAGTCATGAGCGTTGAAAGGCATTGCCATGATGTGTAGAGGCTTGTTGCGAGCCACCGTGAACTCTGCGAGCCTGTCTTACTTACTCTGTGCCATTGCTGTGACAAAACACCATGGCCAAGATGATCTATAAAAGCATTTAATTTTGGAGCTCACTATTCCCAAGGGTTAGAGTCCATATCTATCATGGTGGGAGCATGGCTGAGTGCTCAGATATGAGGCAGACAGAAAGCTAACCTGGAATGCTGTGGCCCGGTGACACGCTTTCACTAACAAGGTCACACCTCCTAATCCTCAGACACTTTTACCAACCAGGAACCAAGCGTTCAAACACACAAGCCTAAGGAACTATTGTCATTCACAAAGCCTTTTCATAGAGGTCCAGTCTTAACCTAAGAGAAATGAGGGTTGTGTTCTTGTGGTAGCTTGGGGGGGTCGGGGTGGGGGGTTCAGAGCTGCCTAGTGATTCTGTAGACTGCAAGCTGGAGGAGCCTGTGAGTGTGTGTATGTGACATGCTACCATGTATTTCACAGGAATTTGTGTAGCTTCATTATAGAAGAAAGTTGGGATGGGGCTGCAGCCGGGCCAAAGTCGGCTGAATCCAAAGGTGGGCCATGAGCTTTCCAAGGTAGAAAAGGCTCTGGTGGGTTTGATTGATGCTGGCATGCAAAGTAGGTTTATACAGAGCTAACTCTGTAATGGAGAGGAAAGAGAAAGCAACGGCAGACAAAGGAGCCTGCCTGGGTCACTCAAGCAAATGTGGCAAGATGTGTGTCGAGTCAGAATCCCTAAAGACAAATACTGACAGAGAGCCAGATTGGGCACTTATGGGCCTATGACCCAAGCAAAGGTTTGTAAATGATAGAAGAATGTAGGTGAGAAAAAGTGAAGCCGTATGTGTGCTGTGCTGGTGGGGAGGTGACTGTCCTCCAGGAAAGTAGGCTGTATACATTTCTATCCTGCAAGAAAACACCCTGCGGTAGAGATTGTTCACCCAGCCCAGTGTGGCCAATGGAGTGACAGCAGTTGGCTTACCCTAGTCCAGAGTCTGTCTAATTGTGAGAGCCTGAAGTATGACCCTATTCCTGTTTCTATCTGGCAGGATGTGTAGAGCCAGCTTCCTGTCCCCAGCTCCTCAGACCTTAGGAGGATATGAGGCAGGGCCCTAGGGTGTGAAAGTAAGGTGGTAGATGCAGTGCTGGGCATGGTGGCACACACCTTTAATCCCAGCACTCAGGGAGGCAGAGGCGGCAGATCTCTGAGTTTGAGGCCAGCCTGGTCTACAAGCGAGTCCAAGACAGCCAAGGCTGTCTGGGGGTGGGGAGTGGAAATAAAGATGGCTGATGGAGAATGTTGTGATGCATTCTATTCACACTGCTATACCCAATATTCCTCCTTTTAATCTATTCTGCTTCTAATTATGTGAGTTTATGTCTATGTGCATGTCACATGGTACCTGAGAGAGCCAGAAGAGGACATTGGATCCCCTAGAGCTGGCCCTCCAAGTGGTTGTGAGCACCGTGACTCCAATGCTGGGAGCCAAACTGGGATCCTCTGCAAGGGTAGTGCATACTCCTCACCACTGAGCCATCCAACTAGGCCCACAGTGTCACCTTTTCAGGGAAACTACTGATACAGGTGATGGAAGTGAAAGGCCTTTTGTGTCCCCCCTCCCCCCACCCCCAGCACTGTGCTCATTAGCTGCCCAATCTCAAGCCCGGATGGCATTGTTTGGGATGATAAAGCTCTCAGGCAACCTCTGAGTGTGCTACAGAGCCAGGAAAACACCTGCAGGATTAAGATGGGAAGTCATTTGGCTCAGCATGCTAGCCATAAAACCTTGGATGGGTTAAGAAGTACATGCTATAAGGGGACTGAGGGAGAAAGTCTTATGTCTAATAATGTAATGTGCTTAAATGCAGAAGGCGCCTTGAGTGAGTAGGAAGAGCATACCAAGAAGCCATAAGGTTAATTTGAATGAAAATCCCAGGTCAGGGGATGGGTAAGCTGTTGGCCTGGCAAGCCCATGAGACTGGGTGGCAAAAACCTATCCCAAGAGACATGGAATGTTTTGGCTTCAGGACTTGGGGAAATCAAGCTGGGACTGAGCTGGAAGTCCCTGCCCCAAGCTAGCTGCTCTCCTTCAAAAGGCCAGGTGGGGTTATCTAGTGACAAAGTTAGCCTAAAGGGAATTCAGGACGAAGGGGAAACCACTCCATGTTGGTCTCCTGGCTTGAAGGTGGCAGGCTGGGAGTGGAGTTACATAGGCACTCATAAGCAGGGACCAAGGAGCCACACAGGAAACATAAATAATGGTAAAAAGGACAGTCCTAAAAAAGTCTCCGAATTCTTTCTAAAGCAATCATCTAGGAGTGTGCCATGGCAAATACCTGTAGTCACAGAGCTCAAATGCTGAAGCAGGACTATTCTAAGTTCAAGGTCAGCCTGGGCTACATAAAGCCCTTATAAAAACAATAAGTATGCATATAAATATATAGAGAACTTTTTCCAGAAAAAGGCATTGTGACTTCTTCGCATTTCAAAATGCCCTGCAACGCGCAAGCACGGCTCGTTTTTCAATTCGGTTATTCTCCTTTTTCCCTAAGAGGATGGCGACATTAAGGAGTCACTGCTAAGAGGACCCAGCTCTCCCTGGCTCCCCGGCCCCACGGACACTCTGCTTAGGTCCGGGAGGGGTCTCTGCGTCACTCCAAGGACTTACCAGCAGAGGGCGCTGCCTCCGCGGGCTCCGGGCGGGGCTGAGCCCGCTTTTCTCCCCAGCAACAGGGCCCCGCTCAGCGCTCGGGGGCGCGGCCTGGAGGGTTCCCCGGCCCCGCCCCTCCCCACCCTCCCGGCCTGGGAGCGCCGAGCTGGGCGGTGCCTGCCTGACGGCGACCTCGCCCCTACCGACCGGGGCGCGGCCGGGCTGGGGACCACTCCCGTGCCCGCCCCCGGCGCAGCCTTCCCACGGGCTGGCCCGCCTGCTGCTGGCTCGTACTTTGGAGCCGGATGGGTAGACGTGACCGCCGAGACTCGGGCGCGCCAGGAACGGGAAGGTGTGGGCGGGGGAGCCTGGGCTTTGGGACACCTGGGACAGTTCGGGTTCCCAGAGGAGGGCAAAGGGAAATAGGCGCCCCAGCTCGCGGCCCTGCATCTCCGCGTGCGCGCGCGCGCGCGCCAAGACAGAGCCTTGGGTTTCTCTTCCCGCTTCAGAGCCTGGCCTGAGATGGAGGCCAGGCCACAGGTCCTGGCCGCAGTCACCAGATGAGTAAGAATTCTTGCACCTCATGCATTGCAGTAGATCCGCAAATGTGTGACATGGGGACTCAGTCGCTCCTCAGTTTCCTAACCTGCAAAACGACAACCTGGATCACCCGGCCCACCCATCTACCCAGACCTGCAAATCTGAACACGAGGAGGCTTTCGGTGCTTCAAGGAAAGGGTCCGGGGACGGGGTGGAGGCGGTGGTAGCGATCTCAGCAACAAAACTACCGAAGTGTGTCTACCACCAGCTTTCAAGGAAAAGTCGCCCCTAGCTCCAACGAGACATCTGACGCCACTTCTGCGGTTCCCCCTAAGGGCCTTGACAGTTTGCTTGCCCTGTATTCTCCCAACCTCAGGAAACACTCCTGTGTGCTAGCTGCTTTTCTTCTCTCTCCCTCCCTCCTCCCCCCCCCCCCCGCCCCATGTCTCTGTCTCTCTGTCTCTCTGTCTCTCTCTCTCTGTCTGTCTCTCTGTCTCTCTCTCTCTCTGTCTCTCTCTGTCTCTCTGTCTCTCTCTGTCTCTCTCTCTCTCTCTCTCTCTCTCTCTCTCTCTCTCTCTCTCTCTCTCTCTCTCTCTCTCTCTCTCTCTCTCTCTCGTTTGCGCGCTCGCGCCTGGAAAGACAGCCGTGGGTGCTGGGAACCGAACTCATACTTTTGGTTGTGAGCCTAGCCTTCAACGGCTGAGCCATCTCTCTAGCCCGTGCTGCTGTTTGTCAACCCCAAGCTTTCTTGGATTTAACACCAAACTCCTTAGGATTAGGGACCTAATCCTAATAAAAGTCTCAAGGCCTTAGCGCCAAAGGCCACAGAATTGTCCACTTTGTTTTAGTGCTGGTCTTTCAGATTCCAATCCCAGCATTCCCAGTTCATGCTTTAGTAGGGTTCAGTGTCTCAGCCCGTTTCCTCGGGTGACAAATGGAAACCACATAGCTTGGTAATGACCAGATCTGGGGCTCATGTCCTTTCAATATTGTTACACGTCAAGAAATTCTTTCTGCCGGGCGTGGTGACACACGCCTTTAATCTCAGCACTCGGGAGGCGGAAGCAGGTGGATCACTGTGAGTTTGAGGCCAGCCTGGTCTACAAAGCGAGTCCAGGACAGCCAAGGCTACACAGAGAAAACCTGTCTCGAAAAACCAAAAAAAAAAAAAAAGAAAAGAAAAGAAAGAAAAATTCTTCCCATAGTGCCCTTGAGCCTCCTCAGGCTTCAGGCCTCGCTTTTTACTGCAGCAGCCTAACTGTAAGTCACATTTAAATGTGACTTCAGTGCCTTTCTTAAGCCAGTCCTTGGCTCAGGAAGTGGGGTAAATAAACGCAGGGAAGAATATTGCCCTGGTTGGGAGTCACCCTAAATTTCCCAAGTTAGTAGTAAATCAGGATCAAGAGGAAATTATCCCTGTACTGAATGAACGTGGGGGAGGGGGGGCAGAATTTACCTCCATCCCCAGCCAACGCTCAAAGCCCCACCTATCCTTAACTACACCTTTGGTGCCCTGCTTCGTATGCTTGAAGATGTTGTGACATGACTGTCATTGCCTTAGGGGATTAATTAACACTCCCACACCCCCACACCCCCAGGGAGGTTCACAGTGGTTATCAACAGCTTAGAAAGGTCATCTGTCTCTTGTTCTCCTTCCAGTGAGAACCTTTGGCCTCAGCTGCAGGGTGGATGCCTGGGAAAGAGATAGACTCTGGTAGCCACGGGGAGTCCAAGCGCTCCTGTTGGCCTGCCAGCACTCTACCATGGTTTCAGGGATGCTTGAAGGCCAGGAAATCCTGCTTGGAATGCGAGGCTGACCCAGACAGCCTTGATGGTGACCATCTCAATTAGTGGTTCCGTGAAACCACATTTCCAGGAGGGGGGTGGGGGTGGGGGGAAGTCTCATGCAACGCCTCTTCCGTTGCTTTTAAAAGCACCTCTAAGTCAAAGTGCTATGAGAGCTGAGAAGTGTTGGTGCCACTTCAGCACGTGGCCAGTACAGTGACCAAAGGACCGAATAGGAAAAGAAGTTGAAGTCTGGACTAAGAAGGATCTATCTGCATTAGGAACCAAGTCATAAAGAGCCACGCAAGGCCAAGGCTCCTGCAGCTGAGCAGGACCATGGGATTCTTGGAAGGTACCCATCTGGGAACCGGCGCCGGATGCAGTGAGCAGAACGCAGTCTCCTCCAGGCACTTCTGGGCCACTGTGCCTGACTCTAAGCACCACAACTCTGTGGCTGTGCCGGAGCAGCTAATCCTCTGGGGGTTTCCAAGCTTGCTGTTTGTGGAGTTTACCTCCTGTTGCCCGGGGCGCCTGAGGGTTTCCTTCAAGGTGTTAGGAATGCCTTTTCCCCATCTGTCCAAATCATTCCTATCACGGTCCCCACCCTGACGTCAGCCCACTAGGGTTTCTGCGACTGTTACACACACACACACACACACACACACACGCCACTCTTCCCATAACTGCCTTGGGTGCACATCACTACTCTCTTAAGTCCTTGCCTGTGAGGTCTAGCAGATCTTGCAGTATTGTCCTACCTTGGGTGGAAAGCCTTGCAGAGAAGCCTCACATATCTTAATGTTAGAGAATTTGTCCTTGTTTAGGACAGGGTGGATGCCATACAGACAACCCCTCCAGATCCACACCCCTTTCTGAGAATTCTCTGACCCCTGGCTGCATTTCCCATGTGCCCCGGGGGCCTTGCGGTCAGGTCAGCCCATCAGTGACAGGAAAGATCTGGAGCCAGGCTTTGAGCCAGCAAGTGGTGTCCACAGGCGCAGTGTAGCTTCCCTGAAAAGGGCTAGGGTAAGAGTGAGACCACGAAGGAAAGAATCCAGTCCCCAATGCAGACAATGACGTGGGGGAGGGCAAACACCAAGCGACCTGGGGTAACACCCCAGCTAGTGTGGACCCCTAGGAACAGGATGGTCCAGCCTACGGTCGCTTGCAGGCGGCCACACTGCAGGTGGCTCGGGCAGCTGCCAGCCGTGCGGCTCCCCGCTGCAGTGCCCGCCCGCCCGCGCCCCAGCTTCTTCTTGGGTGTTTTCCGGCTCCGGGTGCCCCAAAGCCACCCCTGCCGCGCACAGCTTTCTGATGAGTCAGCAACAGCCGGGAGCCTCGGGCCGCCGCGAGCATCTGCTACGTGACGCACCGTGAGTCACAGGCGCCCGGGCAGCCGCAGCCGAGCAGCTTCGCTGCAGCGCCTCCCCCAAGGCGCCCACCGGGCGGGGCGCCCGCACCCGCACCGCCGCCCGCGCCGAGCCTCTCCTTCGCCTCCCCGCCACGGCCGGGCTCCAGGCTGACATCAGACGCTGGCCGCCAGGCCACCCTCTGAGTCAACAGTTTCCGAAGCGCAGCCTGCTGCTAGGGGCGGGAGAAAGTGCGGCCTCCCCGGGAGGCGCGGCCCGCACCGGTCAGGCTGCGGTGGAGGGCGGAGGTGGGTGGGGAGAAGTGGGGCCTTTACCAGAAGTCAGGAGGGAGAAGGGAGGGTCATCGTCACCCGGCGGGGTAGCTGGGAGCCCTGGAAGCCCGCCGGCTCCGGCCACGTGCTGCTGCAGCCCGCGCTGGGTGGCAGGGCTGGACCCGCCCCGAGGGTGGGAGGAGAGGAAAGGCGAGGCCCTTGCTGGGAACGGCCCCAGGCCAAGTTTCTAGAAGCAGGAAATGCACCGCCCTGGAGACCTCTCTAGGCCTTTGGGTACCAGGGGACAGTTGTGGCTGAGATCGCAGGGGTGGGGTGAGGGTTAAAGGGGGGGTGGTAGTGGCAACTTTGATTAACTTCTACTGCTGAGGGCTGGCCTTGCTTCCTTGGGATTAGCCCAGAGGAGCTGGGGCCTCACCTTATTTCCTTGGTGGGCTGCAGACCCTGTAGTCAATTTGGGATAGGGAGGTGAGGAGGCACCCTCCCTCTGCTAAGAGAGCCATACATTGAAAGATAAAGCGTTTCCAGGGCTCTGGTAAATTACTGACAGGTGGCTTTTCTGGGGAACTGGAGGATAGTGGTATGAAGAAAAGCATGAAAAAGAAGATACGAATTGTGATAATATGTAAAAAGTATTACTGGAGGACTTAATTCTTCATGCCAAAGCACACACCCCTAGTTCTTAGGGGTGTGTGTACGTGTATGTCTGTTGGGGCTGGGGGTATGAATTGATTTTCTTCTTCTCTTCCCCCCCCCCCCCCACTTTTTTTTCTCTTTTGGTTTTTTGAGACAGGGTTTCTCCGCTTAGCCTTGGCTATCCTGGACTCACTTTGTTGACCAGGCTGGCCTCCAACTCGCAGAGATCCGCCTGCCGCCCCTCCCCCCCCAGTGCTGGGTGGGATTACAGGTGTACACCATCGGGCCTGGCTATGGACCAGTTGTCTTACCAAAGCCGTACATATGTGGAATAACCTGGCCTTCCTCTTTGTAGCAAGGCAAGGCCCGTCTGCGTGCTTCAAGCTCCTTCAGAGTCTGTCCAGTAAGCGATCTGAGAGGCTGCTCTGTGTCTAGGGGGCCAAGGAGAGCAAAACTCGTGCTTTGGGGGCTGAAGACATTGCTAACGAAAGGATACTTACCTAGCAGGCACAGCGTCTCACTTTGTTCTCCAGCCACAAATGCAAAGTTAAAAAAAAAAAAAAAAAAAAAAAAAACCAGCATAAGGAGTATGTACCATCAGTGAATTTAGTGGCTTCTGGAAGCTTCTTTAACTCTAGCAGTTTTCCCTTACCAGGTCAAACAGGAAGGCAGGATCAGGAGGAGGCAGGAGGGCACTGAAGTCAGCAAATGCCTACAGGTATGTGCTCCTTCCCACACTGGCACCTCTTAACCTGTCTGTGACCCCAGCGTGAGTCCAGCCGCAGTGCATCCTGGGCCCCTTTCCTGGATTTGACTTGCTGCTCTTCCCAGAGCCTCTGCTCACCGAACAATGCCAGCCTGGGCAGGGAGGTGCCTGTGTCTCGCCTCGAAGGCAGCTGGTTTTCAGAACCAGTCTGGATCTGTCCTGGCTATTTGTCAGTAAGCGTCTTGACAGGGTCTTGGTGAGCTGTTCCTTGCCCTGTGTGACCCTCATCCAGACCCAGGCAGAAGAGAGTGGTCCTTCGGCATTTTGAGCCGCCTTTTCCCAAGTGTGTTTTTCTAAGGGTGGGTTGTTTATTTTTGCCAGTCCGGTCCAGCTGGAAATAGCAGTGAACCAGACTTCTGGGAAGCTCTGTGCTTTTTTTTTCCACCCCCCACTGCAGAAGAGTTAAGAACGGCAGCTCTTGGGAAACCAAGGGGTCTAATTTGCTGCTCTGGGACAAGATGCAGGGCCCTGTGACGTCAGCGGAAGAAATAATTGGCCAGGGATGGGCCTAGAAAGTGGTAGCGGTCAAGGCCCTAGGCCTGTGGTTGCCCTTCAGCGAGAGCTTTGGAGCGTGGTGCAGGTGCAAGAGGGGCTGTGGCTGTTGCTCACCCACAGGTGCCACAGCTTGTAGCTTCCACATTATCCAGGCCTGGAATCCAAGCTCTGTTTCTCCCACTTCTGCCTTGGGCGCGGCCCAGTGACACTTACCTAACCTAGCTAGAGCTGTTTGCTCCTGTGAGTTTGAAAGACCCTGACACCTCAACCGCGACTCCCGTCCGCCCTCCTTGCCCTGCTGTGTTCAGGGTTCCCTTCCACCCAGAGGCCCCCAGAAGCAAAAACTTCATCTGTGCAACTCACTCTTGCTGGGCCTCCCGGAGGAAGTGAGTGAGTTGTCAACTCTGCCCCCTTCTAGCCTCTACATCTGGCCTTGGAAGTCTCCTCTGTGCCTGACAGAGCTTCCTGTTTGCTGTGACTGCTTACAAGGCAGCCTTATCTTGGCCTTTGACCCCACTAGCTCTGCCCTGATAGAACCAGCCTAGTAGTTTCCACTTCTTGACTGACTCCAGCAGCCAATGGGATTGAAGCACCTCAGGCGCCTTCTTCTCACAGTTGGACGCAGGGCAAAAGGAGCTAAGGCACCATAGTGCAAATCACTGATTAAGCCATTCGGGACCATAGGTGAGCCCCGCCCATCTGAGTGCCACACTGGCCTTGGTTGGAACACCGAGCCGGGAGCTGTTTCCCATCACAGAAGTTCCTGCGGATCCTGAGGCTGGGTTGTAGCTCAGTGGGAAATCATGTGCTTAGCATGTGCAAGACTTTAGTGCCCTAGCACCACATTAAAAAACAATAATAAAACTGGGCATGGTGACGCATGCATTTAATCCCAGCTCTCCGGAGGCAGAGGCACGTGGATCACTGTGAGTTTGAGGCCAGCTTGAGTTTGAGTCTAGGACAGCCAAGGCTACACAGAGAAACCCTGTCTGAAAAAACAAACAAAAAACAAAATAAAAACAAAAAGCAAACACACCAATAAATAAATAACTAAAAATAGACATACTGAGATTGCTAGCCTTCTTTCCTTGCAATCATATTTTTTAGGTAAGATGTGTTAAAAATGAGATATAACATGGGATAATTATGTATTTCTGATAGTCACATGACAGAGTCTACCTTACCACAGATGCCAGAAAGGTGATAATTGAGGGGAGCTAGGGAAATCTGCACCAGAAGGGTTGGGGGGGTGAATGTTCAAAGCCTTTGACATCCCTGGGTACTGTTGGCCACCTCACTGGAATACTACTGTCAGCCTTCACTATATAATGGAGCAGAGAGCCAGGGTCTCTTTCTGGTGGCTTTCATGATCAAGTACTGACACCTTGGCCCACGTGCTGACTTTTTTTGAGCCATGGGTCTTTGCTTTGGCATTACATTTTATTTGTATGGGTGTTTTGCCCGCACTATGTACAGTAAAGGTTAGAAGAGGTGTCAGTTCTCAGAACTGGAGTCCCAAACGATTGTAAGCTACCATGCGGCTGCTTAGAACTGAACCTGGGTCCTCTAGAGGAGCAACCGGTGTCCTTGATTGATGAACCATCTCTGCAGCCTATTTTTGTTTTTCTAATTTGTGAAACAATTTTTTTTTCCCAAGACAGCGTTTCTCTGTGTCGGCTTGGCTGTCCTGGAATCACTTTGTAGACCAGGCTGGCCTCAAACTCACAATAATCCGCCTGCCTCTGTCTCTGTCTCCTGAGTGTTGGGATTAAAGGCGTGTACCACCACGCCTGACTGTAAAATGTAATTTTTTTAAACAAAGAAAAAAAAAACACAACAAAACAAAATAATACCCTTTACACGCACTCTTTAACCAAGTGTAGGGACTTCCCACAATAACCAGTTCTCCAACACCAACTGGGAGCCCTACACATTAATCCTGTTCTGACACTCTACCTGGAATGAAGTCAAACCCTATAAATTAAAGGCTCATAAAATTACACCCCTCCTTCAGATGCCAATAGGAAATTTACCTCTGGAATGTCTACCAGCTGGCCTAATAAATGGGAGGTCTGCATTGTCCCTTTCTGAGGCCAGGAAACTATGAGATTTCAGAGCCTTGTGCCAAAAGCTAGGGGCAGAGACCAAATATATATATTTATTTTCTAAGAAACATTTTTGTCATGTATGCAGGTGTTTTGCCAGCATATGTGCACATATATGTCTGGTGCCTACATAGGCCAGAAGAGGCCGTTGGATCCCTTGGAACAGGAGTTACGGGTGGGTATGAAGTGCCATGTGGGTACTAGGAGTTGTTTTTTGGTTTGGTTTTGTTCTTTTAAGACAGGGTCTCTCTATGTAGTCTTGGCTGTCCTAGACTCGCTTTGTAGACCAGGCTGGCCTGGAACTCATAGCCAGGGAAACCCTGTCTTGAAAACCAAACCAAACCAACGAAAAGTCCTGACAAAAGCGCTTTAAGGGAGAAAGGGCTTGTTTTGGCTTACAGTTTGAGGGTGCAGTCCACTGTGGTGAGGAAGGGGTAGCGGCAGCAGCTCAAGGTAGCTGTGGTATTCTCACAGGCTGGAAGCAGGCAGCTGGTCACTCTGTATCCATACAGCTGGAAGCAGGCAGCTGGTCACTCTGTATCCATAGCCCTAGAAGCAGGAGATGAATGCTCCGTTGGGCTGTCTTTCTCTGATTTCAGTTCAAGACCAACAACGCCTAGGGAATGGGTCATCCACTTTCAGGATAGACCATCCCACCTTAATTGGTCCCTTTTCAAATGTGGGGTTCTGCAGATCAAACCCAGAGCCCCATGAATACCAAAAGGCTGCTCTCCTGCTAAGCCTGATGATGGCGGGGAGTGGGGGGTGTCTAAGTTTGTACAGGATGAAGGCAGCCGACCACATGGAACAGACTTTGTGAAGCCATCATTACAGATGAACGTTTTAGGAGAAGCGAGGCTTTAAGAATGGCACAACTGTCGGGTGTGATGGCACACACTTTTAATCCCAGCACTTGGGAGGCAGATGTATCACTGTGAGTTCAAGGCCAGCTTGGTCTACAAAGCAAGTCTAGGACAGCCTGAGCTGTTACACAGAGAAATCCTGTCTCGAAAAGCCCCCCCCACACACACACACAAAAAGGCACAACTGCTGTCCCACTCCATGCTCCTATCAGACTAAAACCTGATGACAAAGGTGACTGGCAGACACTAGGTATCCAAGAGCCAGTAAAAGAAGGTTTTAATGTATGGGGGGGTGTAAGAGCCTAACATTTTATTGTGTCTAACCCAAGACTTCAAAGAAAACACACTGGTTTATGGCTTTCTGTGTCTTTTTGTTCTGTGAGATGTAACTACACTTAACGAATAGTGGGGACCCGGATTCCTGTTGCTCTGGGGACAGAGCTGACTGAAGCAACAAGGAAATGAAGGAAAACAGACAGACAGACAGAAAGCTGGGATCAGGTGGTTCGGACCTCAGAGTGTTTACTATATATAGTTGAACTGGGAGTCAGGGTTATCTCACAGAGCTGGGCAAGAAGGCCAGGTTGCATATAGATAAACTAACAGAGGGGGGTTTGTGGGACACAGCTGGCTCAAGGAATCTTCCCTGGAGTCTCTGTAGGGGAACAGTCTTCCGGCCAAATATGGGGTGGCCCATGGTGGCCGTTTTCTGCACACACTGTCAGGAAGGCTCTCCCATCCTTAGAAGCCAGAGTCGGTGGGGTCCTTGACATAGATGTGCCTATGTCACCAACATGTATTTACTCAAGCCTCCTGCTGCTGCCTACAAAAGTGAAATCCTTTCTCAGACCTTGCACAGGTTGTGGGCTGGCTGTAGCAAACACAGGCCTATGCGGTCCACTCCATGCTGATGGGGGCAAACTGCAAAATGGAGCAGGGAGTTGGTGGTATGCCTCCTAGGGGCCTCGAAACATCCCCTCTCTCCTTTTTGTCATGCTGGGGAAGTGAACCTATAGCCTTGCGCATACTAGGCAAGTGTTCTACTTGTCTCTAGCCCATATTCACATCGTTGAATTCAGTGATCTATTTCCACCTAAATGAAGCAAAAAAAAAAAAAAAAAAAAAAAAAAGTTGATAAAGACTGAGAACATGGTCCAATGGTACGGTGCAAGGTTCAGACCCTAGCAGCTTCTTCTTCTTTGCCCCCTCCTCCTCCTCCTCCTCTTCCCACCCCCCTTTTTAAAAAATAAATTAATTTTGCAAAGTAAGTTGATAGCCGGAAAGGTATGATGGCATGAGACTTGTAATTCCAGGACTCAGCAGGCAGACACAGAAGGACCAGGAGGAGTTCAGTGTCAGCCTCAGTTACACAATGAATTCAAGGCTAGCCTGGGCTACTTGAGGCTCTTTCAAAGAATGAAGAACCAATTGATAGAGTGTTTGCCTATAATGTACAAAGCACTGGGTTCAATCCCCATCACTGCATAAACCAAGCATGGTCAGTATCATTCAGGAGGTAAAGGCAGGAGAGTCAAAAACATAAGGCCATCTTCAGTAAGTCCCAGGGACCTGGAGACCATGTCTCAAAAACAAGCCAACAAACAAAAACAACAAAATAAAAAACCAGTAACACTAATAAAAATTGATTATATGTTACACACAAAAATGTTTAATTTCATTTTTATTATTTTGTTTTGTTTTGTTTGAGACAGGGTTTCTCTGTGTAGCCTGGGCTTGCCTTGTAGGTTAGGCTGGGCTTGAACTCACAGCGATCTACCTGTCTCTGCTAGGATTAAAAGCACACGCCACTACACCAGGCTATATTGTTTAATTATTGAGAATAACTCTGATGTTCTACTAGGGACGGGGACATAAAAGTAAGGCATATCTACATTTTGTAGACATTATACAGACCTCAGAGAGACTAGTTTTAAAAAATACAAGTGACATTTATATCAAGCCATATTTTTAGTGTGTTGTCAACTTTATAAAAAGCATGTAAGGGAACAGCATAATATTAACAATGCCATCTCTACCTCCCTCGGTGAAGGATCACAAGTGTTTTATTATGGCACCGTCTCTACTCACTACATTAATTATAATGAAGGCAGAAGAAATTAGTGTTATTTTAAAAATAGAAAGATAAATAATTTCTTAGACCATACATTCCAGGAAAGCTCTGGCTGGGAGGAAGAAAGCAGCTGGAGTTTGGCCAACTGATTCTTGTCTTAGCTGCAGTTGGGATCCACATGAGTAGTGTGGCCACTTGATAAAAATTACCGATAATGCTTCTTAAAATTGCATGTCACAGAGTTCCTCCAGATCTATTAAATCAGAATCTTTTATCTCTCTGTTGGAATGATTTTTTGGCCAGGGAGTGGGGGGAAGGGTGGGGTGGAGGGGGCACACTGTGTAAAAATTATCCTTGTAGCTGGGCAGTGGTGATGCAGGCCTTTAATCCCAGCACTCAGGAGGCAGAGGCAGGTGGATCGCTGTGAGTTCAAGACCAGCCTGGTCTACAAAGCAAGTCCAGGATAGTCAAGGCTACACAGAGAAACCTTGTCTCGAAAAACAAAAACTAAAATACAAAAAAGAGAAACCCTGTCTCGAAAAACAAACAAACAAACAAAAAGATTATCCTTGTATTGTTCAAATGCTGCTTTCTGTGCAGGTGCATATTTGGTTACAGGCTGGACTTTGGCACTGTCGTTTTTTATCTCCTATCTCAATGATTTATTCTTTGTTGGGGCTTGATCTGGTGGTATGTGTATCCAAAAGCCAAATTCTGGGCCGAAAGATCTGATTGCAGTCCAGACCGTGCATTCTCACGTACACAAGTCTTTATTGTGTAAACTTTGCTCCCCAATTATCTCTGTTTTTGTTTTTGTTTTTTTGGACAGGGTTTTTCTATATAGCTTTGGCTGGCCTGGACTCACTTTGTCGACTAGGCCTTCCTCGAACTCACAGTGATCCGCCTGTCTCCGCCTCCGGAGTGCTGAGATTAAAAGGCATGTGCCGCCACTCCTGGCCCTAATATCTCTGATTGGTTAATGAAAAAGGCTGATAGCTTGTAACTGGGCCGAAGGGAAGTAGGCGGGGCTTTGGTTCCAGGGCTTGGAGTCTCAGGGAATCTCGAGGCAGGGAAGAGTAGAAGGAGAAAAGGAAGGAAAAAAAAACGAAAGGAAAAATATGGAGAAAGAGGACATGGCCTAATGGAGCGGATCCAGCCCCGACAGGACAAAGATTGGAGAGTGCTGCTGTGAGGTAGTCAGACCAGCTTAGAAAATGAGTTTCAATCAGACCTGCCCCATTATGGTGTTTAAAGCTTGTTTAAGTAAGTCTTCTCTTTTTGGTTTTACTGGGGAACTCGAAAAGCCCTCTAAAATCAATAAAAGTTAACAAATATTCAATAACAGTCCCCATCACCTTCTGATGGGTTTTAATAAAAACCTGATGGCCAGAGCCAGGCGTGGTGGTGGTGCGCGCCTTTAATCCCAGCACTAGGGAGGCAGAGGCAGGCGGATCTCTGTGAGTTCGAGGTCAGCCTGGTCTACAAAGTGAGTTCCAGGACAGCTAGGGCTATTACAGAAAGAAACCTTGTCAACAAAACAAAACCCTGGTGCCCAATAAGCTGAGGTAGGATTAAGAAGCAAAACTTCCAGGTTGAGAGAGAGGATCCCAGGTGGGGACCAGAGAGAGGGGAGAAGTAGCCAGCTGCCAAGGATGAAGGAGTAGGTGCCTGGACAAGACTAGGAAGGACAGGTCATGTGGCTGGGACTAGGCTGGGTTAAAATAACTCAGAATCTGCCCAGTTTACTGCCATAATAATAATAAACATACTAAGTCTCTGTGTCATTATTTGGAAGTTGGGGTGGGCATAGGAAGTCTTTACTGTTTCATCCCTCCATGATTTTGAGACTTACTGTGTAGGCCAGGCACACCCTGACCCTCTTACTCTCACCACCCAAGTGCTGGGATTACAGGCCAGCAGCACCCCCTCTAAACTCAGGTATTAGCATTTTAACAGGGTTTGCACATTTGACTGTGAGCCCCCAATTCCTTAAACCCCTGACATAAACATGGTGGAACTTGGGAGGCAGAGGCAGGAGGATCACTGTTAGTTCATAGGCACATAGTGAGCTTCGTCTAACTAGTGAGCTCAAGGCCACATAGAGAAAAAAAGTGTGTGTGTGTGTGTGTTGTGTGTGTGTGTGTGTGTGTGTGTGTGTTGCAGGGGGCGGGGGAGAGCCAGAGAGATGATGGCTCAGTGGGTTACAGGACTTGCTTTGCACTCACAAGGAGCTGAGCAGATCCTATGAGAGACCCTCAAAAACCAAAAACAAAAAAGAAGTAAGCATTCAGTACACAGGGAGTTGACAGTTCTAGACACTGCTGGTCGCTGGTTGCTGGTCTCTCCACCAATAAAATGAGCCAGTTCAAGGCAAATGAAAGTATATAAAGGCAGCTTTTTCGGGGGCAGCAGCTCTCAGGTGAGCTCACTGCTCTCACAGGAGGAAGACAGGGAAGTTGCCTTGTAGAGGGAGACAGAAGCGGAGAGCACGTGCTTGGAGACAGAGAGGGAAATGGAACCAAAATGTCTGCATTATATAGCATGGAGGAGGGGAAGCCCAGCTCCTGGGCTGGGAAGTTCAGGTAGAAGGCAGAATGTGCCAGCCATGCCCTGCAACAGGCAAGGACTGAGGGATGCTGGGAGGACCTGGAGGCCAGGTTTGCTTTGGTTATATAGGTACCTCAGGCCCTTGTCCTGGGTCTGACTCCAACAACTGTCATTACTCTCTTTCTTCAGATGGGGTCATGCTACATTATTATTTGGTTGATACTCACTAGTTAGCCCAGGCTGGCCTCAAACTCATGGCAATTCTCCTGACATAGCCTCTGAGTACTCAGATTATAGGTACGCACACGCCAGGCTATGCCAGGCTTCAACATTTTAAAAACATCATCTCCATCATCATCATCTCCATCTCCATCATCATCATCTCCATCACCATCATCTCCATCATCATCATCTCCATCACCATCATCTCCATCACCATCATCTCCATCACCATCATCTCCACCATCATCATCTCCATCATCATCATCTCCATCATCATCATCTCCATCACCATCATCTCCACCATCATCATCTCCATCATCATCTCCATCATCATCATCTCCATCACCATCATCTCCATCACCATCATCTCCATCACCATCATCTCCACCATCATCATCTCCATTATCATTATCATCATCATCATCTCCATCATCATCATCATCATCTCCATCATTTCCATCATCATCGTCTCCATCATCGCATTGCCACCACCATTATTGTGTGAGTGTCATTGTGGAGTTCTTTCCTTCCACTTTATGTGGGTTCAAGAATGGCGCTTAGATCCCCAGGCTTGTGTGGCAAGCAACTTTACCTGACACTGAGCCATCTCCCTGGCACCTGGCTTGCCCTTTCCTCTCTTCAAAGAAGAACTTGCTAAATTGCCCAAGTTGTCCTCAAACTTGTAGTCCTCCTGCCTCAGCCACCCTAGTGCTTAGATTAAGAAATGGCATGGTTACTTTTAGTCAGCCTTGAGGGTTCCGTTATCGAGTGGCCTAGGGAGATGATATCCGGGCCAGAGGGCTCTTCACTTTCAGCTGGACCCTGGCACAGGTCAAGCTTGGCACAGAAAGGACCTTCCAGCTCTGAGACTCTGTGACTAGTCAGGACCCAGAGCAGCTGTAACAAGCTCTGCCATGTCCCTACAGCCGCACAAGTAGCTCTCCTAAGTAGGTGAAAGCCAACACCACGGAAGGGCCATGGTTTAAGGTCACAAGGCTACTTCCTGCTTCTAGAGTTGCTCATAGCCTCATAGGAGAAAAAAAATGAGCCATCCTGGAAATGGTGATGCTATATCCATGTGGAACAATCTGGAGGGAGGAGGGATTTTAAAAAAAAAAAAAAAGCTCTGCTTGGAACCTCCTGGAAGAAAGGGTCCTTACCGCTACCTTCTCTTGAGAGCACGGAGACTAGGCTCTGGTGGGGCCAAGTGCAGGGTGTGCATAGGTGACAGCTACTGTTTGAGCTTGGTCTTGATCCAGCACTGGCAGAGCAGGAATCTCCAAGGGGTGGAAAATGAGGCCTGGCCTGGGAGAATGCCTCCAGTTCGGCTGCTCAGGCGGCCCTAGCGATCCAGCAGGGGAGAGGCAGGCTCCAAGCAGCTGAGGGCTGGAGGTCAGGCAAGTCCATCTTTTCTGCATTGGGAGATGTGGTGGGAGGGAAGGGTGAGGAGCCAAGGGGTTAGAACTCATCCAGAAGGAAAATTTGTTCAAGGAAGGCCTGCATCTTTTACACAGCGTGTAATTAACTCTCAGCAGAAGATGCCGCAGACTCACAATAGAAGCTGGCAGCGGGGGAGGGAGACTGACAAGCGTGAGGTTCTTGTGGGTTTTTTAATTTAATTTTTAAAAGAAACAAGAACAGTTGCAATTATAATTGTGGACCTTCAGTGATGGTGTCTCCCAGCAACAAGCAGGAGCCTGCCGTATTGCACCCTCTTCCCTGGCAGAATGAACCAGAAGTGCTGCCTATCACAGAACCCCTTCCATCCCGGCCCTGACCCGCCCCACCCATGTCCTCTCTAGCTGGCTGTCCCCTGAGCCCTGTTCTCTTTACAAAGGCAGTCCCCCGGGGTCATCTCAGCCTCCAGCCTGGGGCTCTCTGGGTCATTGAAATCAGAGCCAGGCCTCCCGCTCAGGAAGGGAGGTACAAAGGGAGAGGAGATGTGGGGAGCCCCAGGGCGTGGTAGCTTAAGGTAGGCAATGCCTGGACACCCGCCAAAAGAAACAGGCCACCCCTCTCTGCCAGGCACAAAGGGCTCTGTGTGAGGACACTCCCAGACCCATATGGAATCCTGGAGGCTCATATTTCTTAACATAAAAGATGCCCATTCCAGCCAGGCTTGGGTGTGGCCTGTGGTTTGAATCCTGGTGGGTGGGGCTTGTGGACTCCCAGTGACCCAGCTGGATGGTGTCTGTCCTCGCTAAGAGCTGATCTTCACAGGAAAATGGGAGTAGTTCAGCCTGCCTCTGGCCTACGCCTTCTAAGTGTCTACTCCCCTTACGTGTTCCCGTGTCTATCTGCCTGTCTGTCTGTCTGTCTGTCTCTGTCTTTGGTTCTTATCTATAGTCACATGCATACTCACAGTCCAAATGTGAAAAGGTCTCTAATCCAACTACACCTAGTAAGCTTTGGGTTTTCTGGTGAAAGAGTGGGAAGAAGATACCTCAGGGCTCTTCCGTTCTCAGCCACAAGAATGGAGAGCCGCCCCCAGGACCCGCCGCCCCCAGGACCCACTGCCACACAGCTCTGAAGTTTGTTTCATTGTTTTGGGGGCCTGCAACATGTTCCTTGGGAGTGGCCCGCACAGTCCCTCCCTGGACTGCTCTTGGGGCAGAATCTTTGACCATGGGGCCTTTGTCTGTCCTGCATGTTTGGCTGTGTGAACCACAAAGGAGATGTTTAGTTACAGAACAGACCTTTCTTCTTAAGTTTTTTAAATTTATTTACTTTTATGTATATGGGTGTTTTGTCTGCATATATGTCTGTACCTTGCGCGTGCCTGGTGCCTGCAGAAGCCAGAAGAAGGCATCAGATCCAATGGCACTGGAGTTACGGAGAGCTGTGAGCTGCCATGTGGGTGCAAGGAATCTGGTGCCTCTGGAAGAGCAGCCAGTGTTTTTAACTGTGGAGCCATCTCTCCAGCTCTAGTACAGACCTTTCTTGGGCACCAGCTTTAGGCCAGTAAGTAAAACCTTCAGTAGCCAGCTCCTGGGAGCTTACATTTGACGGGATGCAGTTCTTCCCCCTGTACTGGGTAACTACGGTGGCCCTCACAAATCCTCAGGCTCGGGGAACTGCAGAAAAGAAACGCTGCCCAACAGTCCTGTGGGCAGTTGTGTGCAGGGCCGTTTGCTCCTGAGTGCTCTGTGGGGAGATCTGCTCAATGCTTTTCTCCAAGTTCCTAGTGATTTGGGGTTTGGAGTTTGTGGCACTATCACCCAGGCACTCGCTCCATCTTCCCACGGTTCCTGTCTGTGTTTGATGCATTGCCTGAATTTTTCCTTCCTTCCTTCCTTCCCTTCTTCCTTCCTTCTTTCCTTTTCTTTCTTTCTTTTTTGTTTGTTGTTGTTGCTTTTGTTTTTTAAGATAGGGTTTCTCTGTGTAGCCTTGGCTCTCTGGAACTCCTTCTGTAGACCAGGCTGGCCTTGAACTCAGAGATCTGCCTGCGTCTGCCCTTGGAGTGCTGGGCTTAAAGGCATGCACCACCACGTCTGGCTAAAATTTTCTTTTTGTTTTGTTTTGTTGGTTTTTTGAGATAGGGTTTCTCTGTGTTAGTCATGACTATCCTGGACTCACTTTGTAGACCAGGCTGTCTTCGAACTCACAGCGATCCCCCTGCTTCTGCCTCCCAAGTGCTGGGATTAAAGGCAGCACTGCCTGGCTTGAATTTTTCTTTTGTATAAGGGCATAGTCCTTGCATCAAAGCACATGTTAGTGGCCTCATCCCAACCTAAGAGTTAGGATGTCATTTTAGGGGCAAACAGGATCTTCCCTGGGAGAGTGTAAGATGGTGTGGAAGAGGGGGTTGCTTGTAGGATGCTTCTGATAAGGTCTTGTGTGAATGCCTCTGATTGGTGAAACCTGGTCACGTGCCACTAGGAATTAAGTGACTCCTACCTTTGGGGAGGCATGGGAAGTACTTGGGGGCTCCCCCCCCTCCCGCCCCGTGTGCAGAGAGAGCATTCCAACGACTCATCCAAACATGATCACAAGGCACAGAACTCCACTGTGCTAGGACTTGCAGGCTTCTTCTCAGGAGTCCCTGAACAGGGGTGGGGACAGCAGCTTCATCTCCTGTCACCTCCTTAGTGTTTTGGCTTATGTGCTGCTCGCGCTAGGGAGCAAGCGCCTCACATTTACTAAGCACTTCCGGTATGCCAGACCATGTGCCCCCTTACCATTTACTTCCGTATTGGCCGGTTCAAGGCTTGAACTCGCAGGGAGTTGCAGTCGGTAGTTTTCCGCTTTATCCTCTGACCATCTCCCTGACCCAGTTTTCTAATTTCTGGCATCCTTTGCCCGTTGGAGAGGCGTAGAACCCACCAGCACCAAACTGAACTTACCCACTGCGTTGTGTTCATATAAGATGTGATGAGGAGAGGGAGGCAAAGCCATCCTAGCCACTGCTCATGCGCAGTAGGTAAGCGTGGGAAGCCGCTGTCCTACTGCCTGCCTGGCAGCTCCATAGAGCTGCCCCTGGGTGGCATATGTCCACTGTGTATCCCTGGGCCAAGGCAGTCGTGCTGTGGACCTTGCCTCTTATAGGCATTCTGTCCAAGGGCTTGAGAACGCTGAGGGGGGGGGGGGGGAGAATGCAGTGGAGGGGAGGGGAGCGGGCTGGAGGCCAGCCTGGAGCCTCTGCCTGCGTGGGTTGCCGAGGAGGCACTACGTCAGAGGGTTGGCTCCTGAACTTCTGACCCCCTCTGTGTGTTCACAGATGGCTCTCTGCAAGGGCAGGAAGGGCCCTGTGCTGGTCCCTGGCCAGGATGCATGTCCACATGGGGCCAGCCTGTCCCCAAGTTTCTTCCCTGGGGACCTGGGAGAGGCCATGTGGCTGACAGAGCAGACCTCTCCAGCTGAGCTGCACTGGGAATGTGGTTCAGGCTCCCTGACACATGTCAGACCTCTGGGACTTCTGCCTGCTCAGGAGGGATCCTGTGGTCATGTTGTACCCTGTGGCCTCGGATGTCGCACCACCGGTTTTTCTATTCCTTTGGAGAAAAGGTGAAGGAAAGAGATAGAAGGAGGCAAAAATATGAAAATATTCTCACAGCTCTTCTGCCTGGCAACTCAGATCCCTGCTGATCGGGCCTGTAGGTCTGAGTCTCACTGTACAAAGCACAAAGCACACTTTCATGGCCGTGTAGTGCATGGCGTCCCTCACTCACTCTAGCACTTGACTTTGCAGACGAAGCAGGGCTCCTGTGGGTGTTTTGGTGCTTGTATTTGTAGGTCATTGTTTGTAGTAGTGGATCCCCACTTTAGCTTGTGTCCCATCCCCCACTGAGCTGCCACTACTCCCAGACCCTAGGCTTTCAACTGGGAAGGGGCAGAAAGGACAAGAAAAGAGCCAGGCCTGATGGCAAGAGCTTCTAGTCCTAACTGGGTGATAAGGCAGTTCGGGCAACATAGCTAGACATGGTTTCAAAAGATAACAAATGCCTAAAACAAACAAGAAAGATAAAAAGGACATTTTCCTTCAGCAGAATTCACAATCAGGTAAAGATAGACTGGCTTCCTGTGTGCCAGCGGTACATGTCCCAAACACACAGAAGTAAGAAAGAGAAGGAAAGAGAAATTATCCACTGGACGTCTTTATTATAAACTATGAAATATGTAGTTAATAAAAAGTTGCAGGAAAATGTTTCCAAAAATCAATAATGTTGCAGAGTTTTAAAACTGGATTAATTTCATAATAACAGGAGAATATTAATGTGTGATGGAGGCTTTTATTCTTAAGTGTCTCCCCACGGATAAGCAGAGACGAGGGACATTAATAGAATTTAAAAATAAAGAGGGGCCTGGATTTCCAGGCATCCTATTAAATTTGAATTCTAGATAAGTACCAACCCCTCCCTTTTTTTTTTTTTTTTAACACATTCTCAAATATTGCATGGGATACACTGATACAAAAACTCAGTTATCTGATGCTCAGATTTAACCAGCTACCCTGAATTTCTGTTTGTTCCAACAGGCCACCTTAGGTCTGTTCTTGAACGCATCTGGAAAGGGGTAGGCAAAGGAGTGAGAATTGAAATGGCTGTTGAGGAGACCCTAGGGACCCCAGGCCCCTGAGGCTGACCCTAGGGGCTGCCACTTGGGTCCTTGAGAACCCCTGTGGTGCTTCCTCTCAAAGCAGCGCTGCCCTGGAGGGAGGAAGCAGACCCCACAGCTGCAGTAGGGGAACCTTGGAAACAACCTGCAAACAAGTCAGAGGAGAGGACTACATGAGCCCAGTAAAGGCACAGCTGCCAATCAGCGCAGGAGAGGCCAGGCTATATGTGTGCAAGGGCACACGGGCCGGATGCCGTGTCTGCGGGGCTCCCTGGGACTTGGTGGACCCGCCTTACCACCTGGGAGGTTAGTGACACTGAGCCACATTTCCGATGGCCCAGTAAACTCCAAAGCCTGCTCTGACCTTCCCTTCAGGCCCAGCTGTTCAGCCCTTCCCCTTAGCAAATTTCCCCACATTCTCCAGAGCTGAGGTCATGGAAAACTCCCGGGGTTGGGGGGTGGGGGGGGGGGGGGGGGCGGGAAGTGCCAGGCTGAAGTACCAAGGCAGGGGATTAGCCTGGTGACTGGTCATTTGTGTATCTGCAGAGGGGTTGTCTGAGCAGCTGCTCCTAGGAGCCAGGGAGAGAGTCTAGCAGTTTCCCCAACACAGGAGCGAAGCTTCTATGAAGCGGGCTCCTCTGGTCCAGCTCTGAGGGCAGGTGCTCTGGCTCTTCCTGTTCTTGCTGTGGGAGCTGCTCCAGGTCCTTTCCAGAAGAGGCTGAGAGCCAGGGGCAGGCCTGCCCGGGAGGTTTCCTGAGGGACCCTGGGAGGGAAAGAAGGAAGGGTGGCTTGGTGGGGATGCTTTTAGGTCCTAAACTGAGGGGGGGGGGCTTTCTGTGGTTAAAAAGTGGTGAGAACTCCCACCCAGATGACACCCCCCCCCCTGCACCAACACTAGCTGGCCTGTTCCATTTCTCTCTGCTGCCCAGGAAAATCCTGGCTTCCCTCAGAAGGAAAACCTCCTGTCAGCTCTGTCAGGCTGTACAGTCACGCTCCCGTCGCCCTTCTCCCTCCACAGGTTGGTCTGTAGCTGGGAGACTTCCACTAGAAAATAACGCTGAAAGGAACCAGATGTGCCTGTGTGTCCATGCCAGCATCTCGGTCTGTTGGGCTCTCTCTCAACCGTCCTCCCACAGAGCTTGGTACACTGTGTGGGCCAGGCCCCAGGGTTTGGCATGGAAGGGACTGTCCCTCATTTCTACCCGTGGGGAGTCTCATCTGAGAAATCCTCTCAGCCTGATGACCAACCCCGTAAGCGTTGTTTATGTCATTGTCTGGGTTTGATAACACAATGGGATCTTGGCTTTCATCCTATCTCCCCCAAAAAGGATTCAAGGGGTTGGCCTCCCCCTGTGACCTCTTCAGACCTTGCCTCACAAAAAAGCCAAGCTTCACTCACCCCATCTTGTTCTCTGATACCCCTGTCACCTCTGGTGGCTGTGCCTCCTCTAACCTATCTCCCACAGTCAGATGACAAGAAATGCCCGGTATTTCTGCATGTGGTGGGGGGAGAACACAAGAAAGGGTTAGGGGAGGCTTAAGGAGGGAAAGTTGAGAAAAGAGAGCCAGGGCCAGTGCTCTGGTGCCTCTCAGTCTGAGGGTTAGGTATCTAAGCATCACTTCTCATATCCTGCCCGGTCTCTTGTAACACCCACCCCACACAAATTCTGTGGATTTTATAGCCAAGCTGTTCAGGGTTCGAATCCTGGCTCTGAAGCTTACCAGACTTGGAAGCCTCATTTAATTCTCTCTGCCTCAGACCCCTCACCTCCAAAATGGCGTCCTGAGTACCAGAGGCCCTGGCTGGCCGTGGGGATTAAGGCAGCAGTGAGGACAGGAGGCTGTTTGTAACTGCTCCTGATGTGATGGTGTGACAGTTGCCTCTCCTTTACCCTTTCTCCCCCATCTCAGCCCGGTCTCTGTCAACCACCTCTCTTCCATGGCCCAAGCAGCCTGGCTGAGGAGACCCATGCAGCAAGGTGGGGACAGGGGAGGCAGATGGCTGTCATGGAAATGACCCTGAGGATGCAGGTGACTCGCCAAGTGATTCTGAGGTGGAAGGAACTCTGCTTCTGCTGTCTAGGATAGGGAGGGTAGAGAGGGCCTCCTGGGAGATGCGGGGATGTGGGGCGGAGCCAGTGTCTCTGGTGGGGGCCCCCTTGTTCTGACCCCCAACACACACACACACACACACACACACACACACACACACACACACACACACACCTGTGGCTGAGAACTTGTTTTGAAAAAGTGTCTCTGCAGAAGTGATTAAGAATTTCAAAATGAGGGGCTGGAGAGATAGCTCAGTGGTTAAGAGCACCGCCTGCTTTTCCAAAGGTCCCGAGTGAGTTCAATTCCCAGCAACCACATGGTGGCTCACAACCATCTGTAACATAATCTATCTGATGCCCAAATAAGTCTTAAAAAAAATTTTTTTTTTCAAAATGAGATTATCCTGCCTTCTCTCATTATTAAGTCTAGTATCACGTGTCCTTGTATATAAGAGCACTGCTTGAAAATCCAAGGGAGACAAAGGCCATTAGAAATGAGCAAAATTCTGTGAGCCAAGGAAGCGCTGAGCAGGGCAGGACAGGGCCTTCTGACACTTAGGCTTTTGACTTCAGGCCCAGAACACTGAGACAAATTTCTCTAGTTTTAACCATCCGGTCTGTGTTTTTTGTTACAACAGGGACAGGAAGCTAGCACCCAATTTCCACTGCCAAATCCCTTAGAAAAAGGCAGGGCTGGGTCCTTTGTCCTAGTTAGGTTTTTTTGTCAACTTGACACAAGCTAGAGTCATCTGAGAGGAGGGACTCAAGTGAGAAAATGTCTCCATCAGATTGCCAGGCTGATGCGGGATGGCCTAGCCCCCTGGGGGTGGGGCCACCCCTGGGCCCATGACCCTGAGTGACATAAGAAAGCAGGCTGCTTCAGTTCCTGCCTGGAGCTCCTGCCCTGATTTCCCTGCGTGATGGGTGCAAGGTGTAAAGTGAAAGAAATCAAGTTGCTTTGGTCATGAGTTTTTGTTTTGTTTGGTTTGATTTTTTTTTTTTTTTTTTTTTTGAGACAGGTATTCTCTGCATAGCCTTGGCTGTCCTGGACTCACTCTGTAGACCAGGCTGGCCTCGAACTCACAGAGATCTGCCAACCTCTGCCTCCCGAGTGCTGGGATTAAAGGTGTGCACCACCACACCTGGCTTGGTCATGGTATTTTCTCATTGCAATAGGAAGTAAACTGAGAGTAATATATATATATATAAATACCATAGACTCTTCTCTTAGTTCTGGGGGCCTGGAGTCTAGGACCAGGGTGCTGGGGTGGTCAGGTAACTAGAGGCCTCTAGGGTAAGCTCTCACATGGCCTTTTAACGCTGCGTGCACGCAGACTCTGGCTTTGTCATCTGTTTCAGCTGGTTTTTCTCTTTTGAGTCAGGGTCTTGTTATGCAGCACAAGTTTATCTTTGGTTACAGTCTTCCTGCCTTTACCATGACACGCATGCCACTGTGTGCGTGGAGAAGTCAGAGCACAACTTGAGGGAGTCAGTTCTCTCCCTCCACCGCATGGTTTCTGGGGCGGAACTCAAGTCAGTGGGCTTGGAAGCAAGTATCTGTGCCTGCTGAGCCAGCTTGTGTGTGTGTGTGTGTGTGTGTGTGTGTGTGTGTGTGTGTGTGTATGATGTACGTGTGATGTGTGTGTGATGTGTGTGTGTTATGTGTGTGTGTAATGTGTGTGTGATGTGTGTGTGTGATGTGTGTGTGTTATGTGTGTATGTGTAATGTGTGTGTAATGTGTGTGTGATGTGTGTGTGTGATGTGTGTGTGTGTAATGTGTGTGTGATGTGTGATGATTGTATGATGTGTGATGTGTGTGTGAGAAGTGTGTGTGTGTGAGATATGTGTGTGTGAGATATGTGTGATGTGTGTGTGTGATGTGTGTGTGTGAGATGTGTGATGTGTGTGTGTGAGATATGTGTGTGATGTGTGTGTACGTGTGATGTGTGTATGTGTAATGTGTGTGTGATGTGTGTTTGTGTAATGTGTGTGTGATGTGTGTTTGTGTAATATGTGTGTGATGTGTGTGTGAGATATGTGTGTGATGTATGTATGTGTGATGTGTGTGTGTGATGTGTGTGTGATGTGTGTGTAATGTGTGTGTGATGTGTGATGATTGTATGATGTGTGATGTGTGTGTGAGAAGTGTGTGTGTGTGAGATGTGTGTGTGTGAGATGTGTGATGTGTGTGTGTGATGTGTGTGTGATGTGTGTGTGGACAAGCACACAGGTATCACTGGACGGATACCTGTGCGGAAGTCTGAGAAGAACTTTCAGGAGTCACGTCTCTCCTTTCACTATGGGTTTGGGATCTGACTCAGGCAACCAGGCTTATGAGGTAAACACTTTCCATCAGGTCACAGAGACCTGAAGTCGTGGGAGAGGAGGTCTCAACACCACTGTCACCTCTCCATCTGACCCATCCTAGCGGAGCACAGCAGGTGAGGCAGAAGGATTTCTCTGGTCAACCAGCCTAATCAGAGAGCCCCAGGTGCCCCCCAAAACAGTGGACAGCTCCTCAGGCACAAGAACTGGAAGCTGACCTTTGGCCTTACACACGCATGTGCTCCAGCATACATACAAACTTGCACACACACAAATGCACAGTCTCAAACTGTCTCTGAACTCATGGTTTCTTTGAATTTGCTCCTAGGTGATCCTGGTGCAAGGCTGAGGAGGGTGAGTGGCTCTGAGCTCACCAAGGCCTGGCGTCGAGTTAGTGCAGTTGCATTAAATTAATTTGCAGGGCTGAAGTGACCGTGATGCTTCTGAATGCTGTGGGCTTGGCTGCCCCAGGACCCTCCTCTGAAATAGAACTCTGCCAAAGGCTCTCAGCCTTGCCACCCAACACAGAATCACTTCCCTATGGAGGAGATTCTGCAAGCTGAGAGGTAGCCATGATCTCATGATCTGATCTGTAGGGGAGGGGCACCTCGCCAAGAGAGCAAGGCTGTCCTTTCAAGACTAGCTCAGCAGCTTCGGGCTGCTTTCCAAGCATTCTTTTGTTGTTGTTGTTGTTTTTGTTTTTCGAGACAGGGTTTTTCTGTGTAGCCTTGGTTGTCCTGGACTCGCTTTGTAGACCAGCTGGCTTCGAAGTCACGGAGATCCACCTGCCTTTGCTTTCTGGGATTAAAGGCGTGTGCCACCACACCTGGGCTTATCCAACCATTCTTGAGAGGCCCTGGGCATTGCACCATGGAGAATGGTAGCAGAGGCTCTACTCTGGCCTCTGCCTCCCCACACCCATGTCTGGAAAGGAGGCTAGCTGAAAACAGAAGAGTGCTAAAAACCTGCTCCCAGGAGCTGGAGAGATGGCTCAGCAGTTCAGAGCTCTAGTGGAGGAGCCAGATTTGGTCCTCGACACCCACAGTGTGTAACTCCAGATCCCATACCCTCTTCTGGCCTCCTTTGTTGAAGGTTATTTTTTATAAAACAGTGTTTGTTTCTCTTAGTTTATTTCTTAACCTGGCCATCACACAAATAGTTGAGACTCTTTTATATTTGTTTATAAGGCTTTATAACACAATTTTGAAAAGTTTAAGTCTGTTCTTAGCCCTCTGTGTTATCCTGTTTCCATCTTTGCCAAAATCCCCAAGTTTACTTGCTTTCTAGTTCTTCCTTTGCTCCAGCTGAATCTTGTTCATCCCTCTTGCACTTCTGTCTGTGGCTGAACACCCCCTGGCTGAATCCCCTCCTTCCTCTTCTAACTCCTCCTCCCCTGGCTGGCAGGAAGTCCAGCCCTGTTCCCACGCCTGCTCAGTGATTGGCTATAAGCTGCTTTCTTGGCATACGAGGAGACAATTTGGGAGCAGAGTTTTATACAACACTGAGACAGGAGATTCTCAGAACAAGGCTTGCAACCAGATACGAGGAATACGAAATCAGCATTTGAATCACACAATAACCTTATGCCTGAACTCCTTGGGCGCTGTAAGCATATGGTGTGTGTTTATACATGCAGGCAAAACTAATATACATAAAAATAAATAATTTGTTTTGGAGTTAGAGTGTCACTGTGTAACTCTGACCGGTCTGGAATTCACTGTGTAGAGCAGGCTGGACTCTAGCTCACAGAGATCTACCTGCCTCTGTTTCCTAAATGCTGGGATTAAATGTACACACTACCATCACACACACACACACACACACACACACACACACACACACACACACACCCTGCTTCTGCTTGTAAAAAACACCTAGCGTCACTGTGTAGCTCACTGCTAAGCCCTTGATAGCATGGGCTCCCCTTCAACACTACACAAGCAAAGCCCCCAAATCCTTTCCCACAAAACCACACCAGAAAGTGACCCAGCATATACAGGGAAAAAAGCCCTCGAGGTTTGGAATAGCTGTGTGGATAAGAGCCCTTGTCATGCCAACCTGGTAAGCCAGGCCCTGTTCCCCTTCCCAGAACCAATGTAAAGATAAGCTGAGAACAGACTGCAAGGTCGTCTCTGACCTCTGCACAGTGAGTGACACATACACTAATCACACCTATCACACACACACTAATAATAAATAAAATAAATATGTTTAAAATGTGCTTTTTTATGGGTGTGGCAAGTAAGAGTAAAGTACAGCAGGATCTATGGATAAAAATGTCATAATGAACACTAAAAAATTAACAAAAAATAAGGCCCAGCGTGGTGGCACACGCCTTTAATCCCAGCACTCAGGAGGCAGAGGCAGGCAGATCTCTGTGAGTTCAAGGCCAGCCTGGTCTACAAAGTAAGTCCAGGACAGCCAAGGCTACACAGAGAGACCCTATCTCGGAGGAAGAAAAAAAAAAAAATCCCAAATCCAGGTGGCAAGAAGCACAGCAGGCTTGTAGCCTTGGGTGGGGAAATGACCTGCCCAGGGCTGGGGCCGAGGGCCACTCCAGTCATGGTGGAATCATACGATGATCTGACCCCTCTACACCGAGGTTCTCGGTGTGAACACTGGACACACAGTAGATAGGTGCTGTGTGCAGGAGGCAGGGCCGTAGCATAGCACTATGTTGAGTCGCTCTAGTGTTTACAAGAGGCCTTTAAATCCTCACAGGAGTCCATATGGTGCAAGGACAGAGATAGGGCTGCACATCCAGTGGCTTCTCTCACTTTACAGTGTACCTGGGGAGGCCTACCCCTTCACTGGACCCAAAGTTCAAGGGTCATCACTGCCTGCAGCAGGGACTATGCCTTGGCTTATCCACTCCCTAAATCTCAGTACTCAGGGGGGACACCCAGCATGTTTCCATGTGAGGGGCTGGAGGGGTGGCTCAGCGGTTAGTAGAGCTTATTACTTACCAGAGGACCCGGGTTCGCTTCCCAGCACCTACATCAAGTGGCTCACAAATGCCTGTAACTCCAACTCCACGGTGCCCAGAGCTCTTTTCTTACCTCCAGGGCATCTGCACATGACACACATAGATGACACGGATGAAAAAGGAACTTTTATTCACCTGTTTGAGTTGTTACCTCAGTGGCTCACTGCCTCCTGCTCACCTAGGCCTAGACCTGGAAGCTTCTAACCTCCATACAATCTAACCTGTGCCGAGAATGTTTTCAGCTTCTGAGACTTACTGCTTCATAAGCTCACCCTTACGTATCCTTTCTGAGCTCTGGGCTGGCTGTTCTGGCTTAAACTCCTCTCCAGCTGGTTTACTTAATCTGACTCCTAAATTGCTGCTCTGCTTGGCCTCAAACTAACTCCAGCTAACTTTTCTAATCTTCTGGCTCCTTCTCATTCTCTGGCTCAGTCTGGCTTCACAAACTTGTGTCCAGCTTGTTCTTTCAACTATTCTCTGTGAAACTCTGCTAGTTAAACTTCCTCCCTCCTCTCTGCATTGACCCTGAAGTAGCTTCCCTTTCCTCTCTCTTTTTGTGAGAGTTGGGTGTATCCTATTCTGTCAAATCTTTTTCTGGTTTGTCACTTTCTTTTTCGGCCACTCAATTAAACATCACTTTCAAACATGGGTGCTTCCTTCTACAAACTCTCTTTTCCTTCATGGTTTGGGATTAAAGGCATGTTCCACCACACCTGGACCTAAGCTTTTCTTTACCTGATGTTTGTTCTATACCAGGCTGGTCTTGAACTCAGATCTGTTTGCCTCTGTCTCCTGAATTAAAGATGTATTTGTATTCCAACCAGATCAAACAGACCTAGAAGGTCTTTGGATGTGATCTCTTGCCAGAGCAGCCATGTTCTGAATTAAAATTCCTCTACACACAGATACACACGTAAATAAAATGAAATACATCTTTTAAAAACAAACAAAATTATAAGGGCTGGGTTGTGGTGTCACATGATTTTAATCCCAGCACTTATGAAGCCGAGGCAGGTGGATCTCTGTGAGTTCAAAGCCAGCCTGGTCTATAGAGCAAGTTCCAGAACAGCCAAGGCTACACAGAGAAATCGTATCTCAAAAAACAAACCAAAACCAGCACAACCCCCCCAAAACCCAACTTATTAAAAAGATACATGTAACATTTAATTCACAGTCACTGCTATTCTTACACTGAACAATTGGGTGACATTTAGTTCATTTGCAATGTTATATGACTGTCACCACTGTCTAGTTCCAGAATATTCTTCAACACTCTCCAAAGGAAATCCTATGTCTGCAAAGTAGCCATTCCCAACTGTCCCCTCCTCCCAAGCCCTGCCAGGCACTAATTTATATCTCTGTGGCATTACCTATTCTGTTATTTTCTTTCCTCTTTTTAATCAAACAATGGATGGCTTTTCTCACTTAACACAGTCTCTTACATGGTACATATTCATACCTTATTCTTTCATGACTGAACACTGTTTCACTAGTGTGCCATATTACGTTTGTCCACCCAGCCACTGATGGACACTTGGGTTGTTTTATCTTTGGGCTATTATGAAATAATGCTACTAGGAGATTAAGAAAAAAAAAAAAAGAAACAAGACAGTTACATGGACTTATGTATATGTCTAGTAAAATGTTATTATTTATTTATTTTTTGGTGTGCATATGTGTGTGATATGTGCGTGGGAGTGCATGCGGGTGAGGGCATGCCATGATGCATGCCATGGAGGTCAGAGGTCAGAGACAACTTTCAGATGTGAGTTCTGGGGACTGGACTCAGGTTGCCTGGTTTGAGTGGCAAGAACTTGCACACAAGGCTATGTTTTGTGTGCAAATTCTTGCTTGAATGCCATGTGTCTACATTTAGGTCTACGTCATGGTCTACATTTTGGGTGGGCTACTTACTGGGTGTCATGTGGTAGCCCGACATTTAATGTTTTCAGAAACTGCCACACTGTTTTCTAAAGCAGCTGAGCTATTTAATCCCAGGAGCAAAGCATCTGGTCCCAGCAGCTCACACCCTCACCAACATCCAGTGCTTCCTGGTGGTGTTTGCAATCCTCTGGATCACAGCCAGGGCCCTGTACCTGTTAAGCAAGCCCAGGGCTTCCAAGCTTCACTCCTGCATAGAAAATATTATATTCACCCGTGTTAGTTATTTTAGGGATCCAGTTAAATAAAGGCCCAGAGACTTATTAATATTTACAAGCTTAGGTGTTTAGCTGGGCAGACTCGCAGCCAGCTCACCTAACTTTGGCCCCAACTATTCTAACCCAAGACTCACCATGTGGTTAGTTCTCTTATTTATTTATTTATTTGTTTGTTTGTATGTTTATTCATTTATTTTTGGTTTTTTGAGACAAGGTAGCCTTGGCTGCCCTGGACTCACTTTCTAGACTAGGCTGGCCTTGAACTCACAAACATCTGCCTGTGGGTAGTTTTTTACCTCTCTTTCAGGCCTGGTTTGTCTGTTCCTCCCTGTGTCACACTGGCAAATCCCCAGTGTCTGAATTCTTCTGAGACACTCTATCTGCAAGTTCTGTCTTCCTGTTTGTCCGGCCATTGGCCATCAGCTCTTTACTCAAGGCAATCACATACAATTCTAGCTTGCCTTAGGCAGGTGAGGAATGAACAAATGTTTACAAACTATGAAGCCGGTGATGGCTCTCTGCTGGTACATAATTAACAACTGAATGTGCAGGCAGGAAGTGAAGAACTAAGGCTGCAGATCCAAGGCTGTTTGGGCATGGCTTAGGGGGACGAGCGTGTGCGCTCGCGCGCATGTGTGTGTGTGTGCGCGCGCGCACACGCGTGCACGTGTGTTCCAGTTATGTATACAGAAGCATGGCTTCTTGATCAGTGGCTTCTACACTACTGAGGAAAATGTTTCTCCCTCTCCCACCAACCATTAACTGAATAAATCCCTAGGGAGAGTGCTGGAGAGATGACTCAGTAGATAAGAGCACTGCTTGCTCTTCCAGAGGTCCTGAGTTCAATTCCTAGCAACCACATGGTGGCTCACAACCATCTATAATGTAATCAAATGCCCTTTTCTGGTCTACATGTAGGCAGAGCACTAGATACATAATAAATAAATCTTAAAAAACAAAAACAAACATTTCTAGAGTTGGAAAAAAAATCCCTAGGGAGCAGTGGGGTGCCATGAGCCCCTTCTCCCTCTCTTTGCAGGGTGATGGTGGGCTAGTCTCGTGGAAATCTCATGCAGGCAATCACAGCTGTGAGTTTGAGAGTGCAATAGCTGCACCATGTCTGGAGATCATCACACCACATCTCCCTCCCGTCTCTGCTTCTTATGTCCTTTCTCCTCAAGCCTTGGAGAAGGTAATGCGGGTACCCCATTTATGGCTGAACATCCAGCAGTTATTTATTCTCAAAGTTAATAGTACTTTGTGTCCAGTTATGAGCCTTTACTGTCACTGCTGATGACTGTGAAAAGAAATATCTCTGACCAAAGCAGATAGCTGCCAGTAATCTATGGGCATAAGTATAGTTATTTAGAAGGTAGAGTGACAGATGTGTCCATTTAGCAAACTAACAATAGCTTCCTGCCCAGAGTGCACAGCCTCTCCTGCCACAGACTTTTGACAAGGTTAGCAGACATGAATCTCCTGCTGTGGGGCGGGCATCAATTTAATCAGAAAGTGGTCGGGTGCCCCTCACTGACTGGACATTGTACAAGTAGACTTCTCTTGCTTGACCTCCAATGGCTGTATTTCCATCAGTTTGGGAATCTGGCCACCGATCTGAATCAACTGTTGCTTCTCTGATGTGGAGTTTCTTCCACGGTATCAGAATTTTGAGTATGGGCCTGGGAATCTTCCCCCATCGCTTCCCACTTCCCTCCTTATTAGGTAGGCTAGTGCAAACCAGAGCATAGGAGCTACTAGAACCAGTGGGAAGGAAAGTTGCTTCCCACTGTGGGGCCGGGCCGGGCAGCTGAAGGGGGCAGGATCCTGTTACCTGTTTGTGCTGGTCTGAGTAGCCCCTGGCTGGGCTCCAGTTTCTCAGGCCAAACAGACTTGCAGAGCAGGCACCCCTGTGTGCCAAGGACAAGGTGGGGTGGGCAGTACCCCGCCCCTTGCCTTGCTGTTCTCCACAGTCCATGTCGTGAGACATCTGGCCCAGTGGCTTTTCCCCTACTGGGCAGCGATCTCATGCCTGTTGCTTCCTGGTGAATGCTGTCTGGACAAGAACCCCTGGGCTGGGAGGCTGTCCTGAACAGATTCAAGTTCTATGAAAAGGTTCTCAGACAGCCTAGGGACTGACAGGCCGTGTGAAGCAATATGCTTGCAGGTCACTGGATTTATTGTCACAGCTGTGGTGAAAACTAGTAGTTCTTGCTGGGCGGTGGTGGCACATGCCTTTAATCTCAGGATTCGGAAGGCAGGAGGAGCTTTGAGTTCGAGGCCAGCCTGGTCTACAGAAGGAGTTCCAGGACAGCCAGGGCTACCCAGGAAAACCCTGTCTTGAAAAACCAAAATCCAAAAACCAACCTAACCAAACTAGCAAGTCTCGGTTGGAGGCACGATCTCTGAGAAACACAGGCACCTTTCTAGCAATAACGACTCCTTTCCTGGGTTTATTTGAAGTCTCAACCAATACATCACCTGGCGCACAAGTCAACCCAATCTGTGTATGTCCCAATGTACACAGCAAGGGCACTTTCCCTCTTGTCCCCTACCGGTGCTCGCAGGACTGAGGTCTATGGGAGGAGCAAATGTATGTGTTGGCAAAGAGCCAGATAGAGGAAAGTGAAAAACTACAAGTGTTCATCTTTATACAAGACGGTCACCAAATGATCCATCCATCTTGGGGCCAGCAATATGGCTCAGTGGGTTAAGGCGCTTGCCTCCAAGCTCAAGGATCTGAGTTCAAGCCCCTTGAGCCACATGATGGAAGGAGAGAACTGACTTCTACAAGACGTCCTCTGATCTCTACATGTGCACTGTGGCGGGCATGTGTGTGAGTTGTGTGTGCCTAGGTACACACAAAATAAACAAATATGTTTTTTTTTTTTTTAAATAAAAATGGATTGAAGAGATGGCTTAGCAGTTGAGTGGTTTTAGCTCTTCCAGAGGATTTGAGTTTGGTTCCACCCATACTGGGCAGCTTACAACCACCTAACCCTATAACATCTTTTTCTGGTTTCCACAGGCACACACTTGGCATAGACCTATATAGACATACACATTTTTTTAAAAGAGTTATTTATTTATTTACATATACAGTGTTCTGCCTGCATGTACACATGCAGGCCAGAAGAGGACATCAGATAACATTATAGATGGTTGTGAGCCACCATGTGGTTGCTGGGAATTAAACTCAGAACCTCTCAAAGAGCAGGTGGCTCTGTTAACCATTGAGCCATCTCTCTAGCCCGCTATAGACATAGACATTTACATAAATTAAAATAAAGGCATGGTGCCAGGGCTCACACCTAATCTCAGCATTTGAGGCAGAGAAAGGTGAATCTCTTTGAGTTCAAAACAGCTTGATCTAATTACTGAGATCCAGAGCTACACACTGAAACACTGTCTCAAAAATAAGTTAATAAAATAAAAATTTAGATATAAATTTGTAAAAACAAACCCCCCACAAACCTCCCAAAACAAACAAACAAACAGAAAAACAACCAACCAACCAAACAAACAAAAAAACCCAGCTGTGCATGGTGACCCATGCTTTTAATCTCAGCACTTGGGAGGCAGAGCAGGCAGATTTCTGAGTTCCAGGCCACCTTCATTTACAGAGTGGGTTCCAAGACAGCCAGGACTATACAGAGAAAGCCTGTCTGAAAACCAAAACCCAAAGCAAAACAGAAAACCCACCACCAACAGATCCATTCACCAGCAAGCACTCAAACAGGCGCTGCAGCTGAAGACAGAGCTTTGGCGAATCTCCCCAAAAGAAAACAAGGAACAAATTAGTAAGCTGTGTTTCTATGTACATTTCCAGCCCTAAAGGGTCCATTTAAGTGAAATCTTCTGCCTAGATTACTCCGAGAAAATAATTTCAGCTGTTAAGAACCACAATCAACATAAAGTATAACTTCTGTAAAGGTTATAGTGACCTTAATTGCTGTAATAAACATGAAACGCAACAGAGGCTATGAGCAGCAACAGCAGAGGCTACTGTTCATGGAACTCCAGCTATGAGGCAGCTATGGTACTAAGCACTTGGCTTGGTTCTTTCATTTAAATGTTACAACTTTAGGCAAGTTCATCTGCGGAACCACTCAACCCGGGCGGTGATGGCTCACTCCACAGTCCCTGAACACAAAATGGAGTTGGTTTGATCTCTACAATCCCCCACTTCTGACAGGTTCATTGAAGACCCAATCATGGGTCTTCCTGAAACTTGTTTCTCTGAGTCAGCCCATTGTTGGGCCAGGCACTGCACCCTCAGATTATTAGCTGGATGGCGCTCAACCTTTGTTTGATACAAGGGGGCACAGAGCATGACTGATTTAAACAGGACTAAGAGTCTATTTTTTTGCAGCCATTTGTCTCTCATGCCAGAGAGTTGTCCTTGACTTAGCATCTCAGCCTGTAATGTGGGGAAAACAGGTGGAGTAATTTTTTTTCTGGTAACTTTTTCCTGCTGACATTAGGGGCCTTGTTGTCATTATCAGGGCCTAGAAAGGCTGATAGTGAGTCGAAGGCTCATGGGACACTTATCAAAAGCATCTGTTTAGCTGATCCAGTTGAAGAGTCAGGGAGTAGTCATATCTGTGGGACTGGTTTACATCAGCTTCCAGTAGGTCCAGATCTCAGCAGCTCTGGACAGAGTCTGTTAGTCAGGTGAAAAATCTGAGACAAATACAAACTCAGGACAGAAGTTAAAATTCTGTCTATAAGACAGCTGGAGTAGACTTATGTCTTTGAAACCCAGTAAAAGCATGAACTTTTTTATCAGTCTATAAGTCTTGATGTTAACGGTAGATCTAATTGTCTTTTAGCTGTCAAGCTACCATTAGCTTAGCCATCAATGTAATCAGAGACCTGAGAAGGATAAATTGTAACCTAGATGAATTTATGTATCAATTAAAATGACAGAGATGACTAGTTAAGTCATATCCCAGTAAATAGACAGTGTCCTAGGTGTCTCTTGTGGCAGCATGGCACAATGGGCAGAGACAGTCTTGCATCAGGCACAGAGGACAAGAGGCTGTTTCTGTGGAAGAAGAACACGGAAGATACTGACCTCACCTTGTGTTCAGGAATGTGAGACAATGACTCTCCGGGTGTCCAGTTTGTCCACAGTTAGGCTAATCCGTAGTAGAGGGCGAGATGCTGGGAGCAGTTTGTTTTGTGACCAGAACCACAATTCAGGGTTGTGTCCAAGTCTTCTGAGACCTTGGGAACTACCGTTATGATCTTGGAATCTCTGTTTCTATAATAAATTTATACATGTTAAATGCCATATTCAGCAGATCTCTGGCAAACTATATGTTACAAACATAAAACAGAATGTTATAATATATAATCTGTGGATAAGTGTTAGAGGACCACATCTGTCTAGTTTTAATATATCTGAATTGTTTGGTTTTAGTTATATATTGACTGATTATTTTAGAAAATAGCTGTGACTAACTGAACTGGTACCTAACAAAACCATACACCTTTAAATAAAACAAGTTGAATCAAATATATTTTGGCCACATACATTAATACATTTAAGATAGTCAGACAAACAAAAACCTTTATTTAGCACCTGTAATTTTAAGAGAAAAGCACCTTGTCACCTGTTGAACCCAATGGATACAGGCAGGAGCTGGGGTTTTACAGCAGTGTTCCAGATAAGGTGACCAGTGTTGGTGTTGGTTTGGTCTCTACAAAACCACATTGAATCAGTCATCTAGGAGAGGAGTTTGAACCAGAACAGCAGACCAGAGTTCAGAAAGAACTAGAAAGGGTAGTCTTGTTCAGCAGTAAGTCTCAGAGGCTGAAAACATTCTTGGCCTAGAGTAGACTGTATGGAGGCCAGGAGCTTCCAGGACTAGGCCTGCTGTAGTGCAGGAGTCACCCAGACTCCACAGGCTCAGTCAGATATGGATGGTTTATTGAGTAAATACCCCTAAAGCAAGGCCGACTGCAGTCAGGGCCACAGAAAGGACTCGGGAGCCTAATTGTAACAGCAACCTGTTTCCCAGAGTCAGTTTATAAAGGCAAAAACCAATTAGCTCATAATGGCAGGGGGCGGGTGGGGGAGGATGATAAAACAGGGTGGTCAGCTCTGTCTCAAGTTATTTTGCTAGCAAGCAGTTCTAATTGACCTTTAGTTTAACTAGTCCTAAGTGCAATAAATAAGGCAGTGCTTAGGGTGCATCCAAAGTGTAACCAAGTGTGTAGATAACAAGAGTGCAGCCAGAGGGTAGCTAAGTGTGTAAATAAGAAACTATGAATTATGACACCATTTAATTATCTACTGTACTTAATGACCCTCTGGCAGCAAACGTTGGTGTCAGCTATGAATAACTTCTCCTAAGAAGCAGAGTTGAGAAGCTTTTTAAAAACTGAACTTATTTTCACTTTATAAACAAAAAGGAAGACAAATAAGAAAATGACTGCAGCTATGTCAAAGAGCAGGCTCAATAGGCCTAGGTTAGCAGACGGAGGCAGTAAACCTCTGAGGTGACAATTAAATCAGGCAAATAGCCTTTCAATAGAGGGCCACAGTCATTCGCCTGGGACATCCAGCAAAGGGGAGGAGTAAAAATATGGTATTAGTAGTAGGGGCCTTTTATAATACTCACTCTAGCTCCCAAATAATTGACACAAAAACCTATTAGATTTATTCAACCTCTATAACTGGGCAGATACTCATCTATTCCAACCCAGTTATGCAAGTCTGGCTGCCTCCCAGCCATGTGCCCTTTCACTCGCCATCTTAGTCTTGTCTTGTCTTTCTGTTGTATATCTCTCTTCTTTCTCTCTTCCTCTTTTTTGTTTTGTTCTTTTTGTTTTGTTTTGTTTTGTTTTTCGAGACAGTGGACATCCCTCCCTCTCTCTTTCCCTCTCTTTCTCCCACCACTGCCTAGTGCCCTCCATTTGCCAATCCAGCCTTGAAGCCAGAAGACAAAGGAGCCAAGCTGGTGCCAACTCAGGCTCCCAAGACACAGGGTAGCCAGGGGTGAGTGTGGTCCTGGAAGGCAAGTAGAAAATGTCCAGCCCACTCAGACTAAGTATTTGGAGAAGGCTCTGAGAAGAGAAAGGTGTGGCATGGAGAGAGCAGTATGAGCGAGGGACTGCGGCTCTCTGCTTCATTTTCTGTATAGTGTGAATCACAACAGCAAAGAAACATAGCTTGGGATGAAGCCAGGGCACCGTGGGATGAAGCCATGGCACCGTGGGATGAAGCTATAGCACCATGGGATGAGGCCAGGGCACTGTGGGATGAGGCCAGAGCACCGTGGGCTGAAGCCAGGGCACCGTGGGATGAAGCCGTGACACCGTGGGAGAGTGTGGCTCTCCAAAGTCACCCACACCAAGACACATCCATCCTGTATGCTTCCTCTATGCTCTTCAATGGACAACTGGGTTAAGGCCCGTTGTTTCTTTTGTGTTAGTCTGTTCTCCGTGACTACAACAGAATGCCTGAGACAATTTACTTATAAAGAGTGTGGTGGTTTAAATAGGAAAGGCCTCCACAGACTCATGTCCTTGAATGTTTGACCCATAGAGAGTGGCACTATTAGGAGGTGTGGCCTTGTTGTGTGGCCTTGTTGGAGGAAGTGTGTCACTGTGTGTGTGGGGGGGACTTTGAGGTCTTAGGAGCTCAAGCCAGTTAGTTCACTTCCTGCTGCCTGTAGACCAAGACGTAGAACCCTCAGCTCCTTCTCCAGCACCATGTCTGCCTGCATGCCGCCATGTTTTCTGCCATGATGATAATGGACTAAACCTCTGAACTGTAAGCCAGGCCCAGTTAAATGTTTTCCTTTATAATAGCTGCCATGGCCATGGTGTCCCTTCACAGCAATAGAAACCCTAACTACTCAGGCTTGAAAAACCAAAAACCAACCAACCAAACAAACAAAAGACCTTCTAAAACAAAGAGAAGAGGGTTATTTTGGATTCATCGTTTTAAATGGCAGGCCTGTTTTTTCTAGGCCTCTGGTGGGGCTACCACACGATGAGGAGGAGGAGGAGGAGTGTATGGCACAGAAAATTGCTCACTTTGTGGTACAAAAGCAAAAATGAAGGAGAAAGTACCACATAATGAGATGGTTCTTTAGCTAAAGGTACCCAGCACCTGCAAGCCTGATGATCTGAGTCTGATTCCCAGAATCCATATGGTGGAAGAAAAGAACCAACTCTTACAAGCTTTCCTTTGACCTCCCCAAATAAACGGTGACACTTGAGCAGCCCCCTTCACATGCACAAAAATTCTAGAAAATGTAAATTAGGAAAAAAAAGTACCATGTAGCCAAGCACACAAGGGGGTAGCCGTGCTGGTGTCCAGTGCATGAACAGTTCATCTGGCTGCATACTAGGAGACGTGGCGCCAAGGGGTGTGGCTTCAGGGGCATGGCTCTTCTGTGTGAGGATCACGGCAAGGATTGCAAGACACACTTCCTGTGGTGCGTCCACCTTCGAAAGCACGGTGAGGTCAAGCCTTGCATTTGCACTGTGCGCCGCAGTGCTCCCTATCCAGAGGGCTGTGGGCTGGTACCATCCCACCTTCCGCCACTCATACCACCACCTGACCTTCTGCCTCTGTAGCTACTAAGCCGAGCAGAAGTCCCAGGTGGTCAAGCACCTGTGCAGGCACCTCTCTGACAAAGCCAACGCCAATCAGGGTGTGGTCAAAGACCTGACCGCTCCCACAATGCACCTGTGGGACGTGCCTTCCTGCTTCTGTCACTTCTCACACCAGACCCGAGGGCAGAGTGCCTAGCCTACCCCCCGAAAATTAGAAGAACTTGTGTGCAAACCAGGACGGGGTTCTGGCCATTAGTTGTTTGAAATGAACACTTATATAAAAGACAGACACGGACCAAAGAGACAGCAACAAGAAGAGAAAAGGACAAAGGCGCCACCATCGCTCTTAGGCGCACACCCGACCGACAGTGTCCTGAGGACCTTCTGTTAGGCCCCGTTTTCTATTAACACCAGCCTGAGAGACCCAGTTTCTAACACATGGGAGGCATTCACATGCAAACTATAGCCTCTCTGAGGCTGGGTCAGCCTAGGAAAATTGCCTCTATCAATCAAGTGCTACGCTACCAAGGTTCTGTGTGGCTTCTAAGATAGATGTGAACCATCAGAGCCAGTCGGGAAGAAGGCTGGGTTTCCTAAACATCCATCTGCGCTGTGACGCTGTGATGTAAAGAGATTCTCAGAAAGTCCCAGGGGCATCAGCTCCCTCCAGGCTATACCTCCTCCTGCCCTGGGGAACTGCAGTCCCAGGATAAACTCCCAGCTGCCATCAACCTTACCAGCAAACCCCAATTCAGAGCTTTACAACCCTTTAGAAACAATAAATAACATTCTATTTTCTGTATTTAAATATAGCACCATAGTATTAAGATTAAATTTGTGGAAACTGCCGTCTTATTTATTTCTATATTAGTTTTAGATTTTGCTTTGTTTGTTTGCTTGTCTTTTGTTTTAAACAGGGTCTCATGCAACCCAGGCTGGTCTAAAACTTGCTATATATCGACTGCTCACCTCGACCTCAAATGGTCTTCCCGGTGTAGCCTCCCTAGCACTGAGACCACACAGTATTATGGGCCACCTTACCCAGCCATTCTGTCATTTTAGCAAGCAGAGTAAGGTAATGCCCCCCTTTGAAGCCTCACTCAACCTGGGAATTCCTTATGCTCCCGCCATCCTCTTTGACTTCGGTTCCCACCCACCCTCATATCCTTTCAGAGCAACGGAAGTCCTCCCTCTACCTTCCTGTTCCCTAACTGCAGACTCCCCTGCTGTTCTGAGAGACCTGGGCATCATTTGGAGCGCCTCTTCACTCCCAGTTAGTCTGAAGCTGTGAGGACCCGAGCACTCACGAAGGACCTCTACCCACCACGTCAGGATCTGGCACCTCCCACTGTCCTTCCCAAGAATCTGAGTGGAACCCGACATCTTAAAGGTCTCTCCTCGTCCCACAACAGGCCTAGGCGGAGTGAGGACTCCGACCCAGCAGGCTAGCCAGAAGCCTCTTCTGGAAATAGCTTCACTAGGAAGCACAGATAGAGGGCGTTTTGTTTTTCCATGGAGGCTTAAAGTAGCTTGGAGCTGTGAGAAGCCAGGCTTCCGGTTACACGTGGGAGGTGCGAACAAATCTACTCACAGAGGAGGGTAAGGGAAGACTGAGATGGGAGGCGTCCCCTCTCCTGGCTTCTGGGGACACCTACACCTGCCTTCCTACGACTTGTTGGGAACAACTCATTTCACGGCCCTCTTTTTGTCTCTTTCGAGACACGAGATGACACTGCTGAGTGTTAATCCAAGTTTGCCAACCTGTGTCACGTAGGGCAGTTTACTAAGTGACTTTGTAAAACCAGAACAAAAATACTAATTCCTTGTAGATTTTTGCTGCAGCAGCAGCGCCAGCTGTTTGGCATTATCTTTTGCACAGCTTGAGGTGCCTGCCCCCTGATGATAGCCCCATGAGTCACACCTGCAGCCTCTTGCCCAGGGTTATTACTAGAAGTTAGTGCAGAGGTTTTTTTGTTGTTGTTGTTGTTTTAAATAAGATTTATTTATTTATTATGTATACAGTGCTCTGACTGCATGATAGAAGAGGGCATTAGATTACATTATAGATGGTTGTGAGCCATCATGTGGTCTCTGGGAATTGAACTCAGGACCTCTAGAAGAGCTCTTAACCTCTCAGCCATCTCTCCAGTCCCCATAGTGCAGAGGTCTTAGCCAGGAGGTAGTGAACAACACTGCCCTGTCCCTACTGGGACTTCTACCTGAGCTGGGTGTTGTGTCACGTCTTTGTCACAGCTTTTCTGGTTACTTCTGGTTGAAGTGTTCCCCAGCATCCATCTATCCAAGAAACAGGATATCACTAAGCCATTCACGTGTGTCCTGGACAATGTCTCCCAGAAGTCAGCCACGTGCTCGGTCACCTGCCACTCACCTCTGGACTGTCATACAGGCCACACGGCTTGTCCTCCTGCTCTTTGGCCCACGGGGCTGTTTACAGGCCTCACCCCTATGCTCTGGAAACCAGACCCCTCCATCCCCAGTATTGTCTTGGGCAGCAGAGCCTGGCCCTGCTTGGGTCTCTGTACTCTCAGGAAGCCAAATGTGAGACTAGCTTACCAGAGAGTAAGCAGAAAATACATTCAGAATGTTCTAGCTCCTTCCTAACTCAGTCCATTGGTTTGGTTACTTGGCCTTAATTGCATATTATGACTGACCACAGCTGAGTAACTGAATTAGGAGAACAAAGAACTTCTAGAAAGAAAACAATGAGAGGAAATCCAACCCAGTGGCGGACTTGCCGGGGAGCGCAGTAATGTACAGAAACACGGAAACAAAAGGAACTGACAGGCCTCCACGGGGACAGTGGCTGGTAACGGCCCACAGGGCAGCTTCCTGCCAACCTGTGGCTCACTTCCAAGCCCTTCAGCCTTCCAGGAAAGGCTTGGGATATTCTTCTAGGCACGCACGGCATGCTGGGGAGGGATCCTGGGAGGAGGAAAGCAAAAATAAAGGACAAATGTCAAGGCCAGAGTGGTAGTCCCAGGAGAAAGAGCAGACACCTGCACCAAACAGCCGGTTGCGCTGTGGCTCTAATTTGAAGGCATAGGATGATGTTGAACTTCTAAAACGAAAGGCACAGAGGGCACAGGGGAGGTAGCTTGAGAGGGTGGGAGGGAGCCTGAGAGAGCTCAGCAGAATGTTCTGGAATGCCTGGGATATGGACAAGTTCACTTCTTGCCAGACACCATAAACCTTGAGTCAAGATATGCTCAGAAGGCAAACTTTCTGACCAGGCAAAGTGACACCAGCCCCTTATCCAAACACTCGAAAGACAGAGGCAGGAGGATTGCCACACAGTTGAAGGCAGCCTGCTCCAATCAGAGTTCTACGCCATCCAGGGCTACATAGTAAGATCCGGTCTCAAAACTGGCAAGCATACAAACAAAAAGGTAATCTTGCCAAACCCTGTTGGCCAACAGGGCAGAGCCACTCACAACTGTTTTGGTGTTTTGGTGAGCCCTAAGGTATGTGTGTGTGGGGGGGGGGCGGTGGGAGGGGGTAGGGATCTGCAAGGCTCTCAACACTCGTGTGGGTTGATGGTCTGTGTAGGACGTAATGTTTGGTGAGGAGAGCCTACAATTTGGCTTGTAATCACTTGAGGGAGATGCAGCATTATTTATTTCTCAGAGAAGTGTGGATGCGTGAGGTCCACTTATGTCTACACATATTTAGGCTGGATGTGCTGACCCTTGAAAGCCTCTCCCTTTTATGGTCGTCCATTCGTCAAGAATCATGACTCAGGCTGGGTGGTGGTGGCGCACGCCTTTAATCCCAGGACTTGGGAGGCAGAGGCAGGCGGATCGCTGTGAGTTCGAGGCCAGCCTGGTCTACAAAGCGAATCCAGGATAGTCAAGGCTACACAGAGAGACCCTGTCTCAAAAACCAGAAAAAAAAAAAAAAAAAGGAATCATGACTCAATACTTACCCCCTCGTCCCTTATCCATCAAGCTCCAGTGTGCAAGACACTGTGCAGGGCCTGCCACTTCCGGCCACGAGAGTTCTGCAGACACCGTGGTGTCTCACTTCAGCCTGTGTGAGTTTTTAGGTAGGTCACTGATTCTCCTCCGACAGCCTGTAGGCCTGCTGTTTACTTATGCTAATGGCTCTTGGGTGTTCTTTGTATGTTGGGCGCTTTGCTAGGTTCTGGGGGCAGAACCGGCTCTTCTCGTTTCTTGGGAATGCCTGCGGATGAGGGAAGTATGCGGGAACACACGCACAAACCCATCTTAGCTGCTGTTAAGTGTGACAGAGGAGGTGAGTGTGCTACGTGGGAGGGAGGGGAAAGGAGGTGATGACCACATCCTCCATGCTCGGGCCAATCAAAGAGAGGGGTGGGCTAGGATACCTGAGCCCATGTTACAGTGGAAACAGGGTATTATTTATTATCACAAATTCCCAAGGAATGAAACACATGGTTGACAGATTTCACAACGGCTGAGCTACAAAAAACATGCAGTGTGGGTTAGACGGGGCCATTGTTCTTTCTGAGTGCATTGGGGTTAGGGTAATTGGTTTTTGTTTGCTTGGTTGATTGGTTTATAAATTTTTAAAAATTACACACACACACACACACACACACACACACACACACACACACACACAGGCAGAGATGACATGTGCATAGAAGTCAAAGTTCTCACCCTCTACCCTGTGGGTCCTGGGAATCAAACTCAGCTCTTCAGGCCTGAGTGGTGCATGCTTTTAACCACTGAACCATCCTGCCAACCCCCCTTTGGCTGGGTTTTTTGAGACAAGGTCTCAGTCTGCAGTCCAACCTGGCCTCGGATTCACGGTATAGCCCAGGCTGGCTCCTTAGCTTCCTAAGCGCTGGGATGACCAGCATACCTGGCCCATTTTAGAAATGTATTCATTTTTTTAAACCACCAGAGCAGCACAGAACAGCCGACTGGAAGGATATCAAATCCGCATTGCACAATTAGTGTCCCTCCTGTCCTCATGCCCTACAGGCCGCCGTCTAGGCTCAGATAATCTCAAAGGGTTTGTACTGCTCCTGTGTAGATCCACCGATCTACACAGATCCTCTGGCTTCCCCACACACCTGTGAGCCGATGTTTTTCAAAGGCTGTAGCCCCTTGGCTCCTCTCAGAAATACCCGCTATGGCTGAGGCCCAGGTTTCAGCAAGGGAGGATGAAAATGACCAGGCAGAAGAAGCAAGTACTATCTAAGGAGAGGTGAGTCCCACATGGCTGAAAGGGTGGGTGAACAGTCGGTGGACCTGGATGCAGGTAGGCAGCTATTGTGGTAGCACTTGGCGATGCCTAGCTACTGCTCAGATGGTGACTGTAATAGTCACTGACCCTGCCCTAGACATCCCTGGAGCCCGTATTGGTATACAGATGTATCCTGAGGCCAGTGAGCACTCTTGCTAGGGTGTGAAAGTCACAGACAGGTTGCCCACATGTCTGTGCACACATATGTGTCCCACCACAGGTCACCGGGCATAGTGAGCCTCAGTTACCTCATCTGTTAGGTGTTAAGATTGGTCTCCAGTATATTTAGGTCTCTGAAACTGGAGCTTCACTACTTTGTGGGTTCTTTACTCTCTTCTACCCTTCCAACCCCCAACACTAGGTAAGAGAGAAAAGGTTCTGGAGGGGGGGACACATCATTATTGGTAGAGTACTCCCTGCTGCTTAGGAGCGTTGAGCTCCTTGGGATACGTTTGATCTTCGCCGCCAGGATATTCGGTTTCTTCTTCCATTTCTTTGCACGTTAACACTTGACAACTACAACAGCAATCAGCAACCATCAACAGCAGCAGCAGCCACCATGACCTCTCTCGGGGCTCTGATGTTTATAGACTCTCTCAAGAGTCCCCAGAATTCCAAGTGTCATACAATTGCAGAAACTATCTTCACCTGGCAAAAATCACGCCCCGGCTGGAGCATGAGGCAAATCATAGTCAGCTGCTGTGGACAGTCTGAAGCAGCCCCATAGACCACACCTGGGATTAAAAAAAAAAAAACATTCCCATAACAGTTCTGTGTTTTTATTTTTATTTTTTATTTTTTTAAATAATTTTATTTTTATTGTATGTGCATTGGTATTTTGCCTGCATGTATGTCTGTATGAGAGTGTCAGATCTAGGAGTTACAGACTTGTGAGCTCTCATGTAGGTGCTGGGAATTGAACCCAGGTCCTTTGGAATGGCAGTCAGTGCTCTTAACTGCTGAGCCATCTCTCCAGCCCCAGTTCTGTGTTTTTAAAGAAACCAAAAAATGCTCACTACAGGTCTCTCCTCTGCTCACATCCTGGGGCTGACTTTGCCTCTGGAAAAGTAAGCTGGGAAAATGTCCTCTTGGCTGTTGCCTTCAGAGTCTGGGGCCACACCTGCTCCCTGCTGTGGCAGCAATGAGCTCTAGCTCTGCCTTGCAGGGCCATGCCTGGCATCCTCCTTAGTCTTGCTGCCTCTTAACCCTCTCTCGTCTTTGGTTAGAGTGGCTCCCAAGAACAGGGCTGATACCTCTGGCCCCTTCCTTGACCAGGAAACGTCCTAAAAGGGGAGGGGATGTCTGCTCTGAAGGAGGCCCCGTTGGGTGAGGCATGGTCTGTGATTCATCCCAGGCTCATAAGAGACAGTTGGCAGTCCTCAGGGATGGGACAAAATCTCCTGTGGCAAATCATCACACATACCTGTCACCCTAGAGCTTGGCTCCAGGCGGCTGTTGCCAAGAGAGGAGAGGGTTGCTATGTAAACAAAGCTTCCACAGCTGGCAGCTTCTGGGCAAACCGCAGACATGAACTTGTGTTTGGCCGAGTTTGTGCTCCTCCAGGCTGTGAGCGAGACTCTAGGATGTCTCCAGAAGAAGGGGGGCCCCTCTCAGCAGCATGCCATGAAGAGGGACGTGTCAGAAGGTGCTTTAATATGACTATGGTGTGGACTGGAGAATTGGGAGAGGACTCTACAGAGAGAGAGAGAGAGAGAGAGGGAAGGAGGGAGGGAGGGAGGGAGAGACACAGAGAGACAGACAGACAGACAGAGACAGAGACAGAAAGACAAGAGAGACAGACAGAGACACAGAGAGAGACAGAGAGACAGACAGACAGAGACAGACAGACAGAGACAGAGAGACAGACAGACAGACACAGAGAGAGACAGAGAGACAGACAGAGACACGGAGACAGATAGACGACAGACACAGACAGACACACACACACACACACACACACACACACACAGAGAGAGAGAGAGAGAGAGAGAGAGAGAGAGAGAGAGAGAGAGAGAGAGAGAGAGAGAGAGGCATTGTGCATCGCCTGAGTATAAAGCAGGAGTTCAGTGGGAGTGTGCTTGCTTGGCGTGCATGTGGTCCGGGGTTCAACTCCTGCGCTGCACAAACCAGAAACACTCCAGCAAACTCAAGAAAGCAAAACCCAACATGTCCATGAGGTACCCCCTCCCCCACCCCTCGTGTGGTCACTAACAGTCCACGAGCATTCCCAATGGGTAGTGAGCTCAAGCTACGGATCCCAGGAGCTCCTTTGCCTCTCCGGCCTAGCGTGACTCAGTCTCAGGGGCTTGTGTCAAGCAAGCTGGTACAGTCAGCCAGGCAAGGAGGAGCCAGGGCATGCTGTTGGTGAAGGCACAGTTCTTCAGAGGAGGGTGACCAGGAGCCTGCAGGCTTCTGAGCTCCCCACACAATGACCCCTCCTGTGCCCAGTACTAAGCTGTCTCCTAATGGCCACATGCACAGTGAGAGGAGGTCTCAATCAACTTCTATCTTTATGGTAAAGTCCCCGGGACCAAGTCTTCAACACAGGGAGATTAAAGACCCCTGCAGCACCCTATGTCAGAGGACACTCCGATGTGGGCCTCTGTCACGGGGCAGCACCCCACTTCCTGTGGCCTGATGACGTGAAAGAAGACCCCCAGGGGCCCCTTTTTAAGTTTCCAGGGCTTTAACTTATTTCTTGGTATTTAGTTAACTATTAATGTTACATTTTGTTTATGTATTTGTGTATATGCATATGCTGGGCACTTGCATTATGGTGCGAGTGTGAAGGTCAGAGGACAGCTTATGGGAATCCATTCTATGCTTCCTCTATATGGTTCCGGGGAGCCAACTCAGGTTGTCAGGCTTGGTGGGAAGCATCTTTATCAACTGAGCCACCTCACTGGCCCTTAGTTCTCTTGTTTGGGGGCAATTGTCTTGTCTGTTTTCTTTCAGGAAAACCAAACCCTCCTGAAAAGAAGCCAGCAAGCCAGCCAGCCTTGCCCATCTGGGGAGCAGGACAGCCTTGCTTTGGGGAGGAAAAATGACCCAGCTACCTTGCATCTACACTATGCATGGAGTCCTGTTTGTCAGTAGGGTCTCTCCCTGTGCCCTACCCTTTGCAGGAACGAGAGCTCCGGAGAGGGTGTGGAGGCCTGAGTAACAAGCCACGAAGACTCTGGTGACCAGCTCCCCAGAGCATGGTAAAAAAAAAAAAAGGGGCTTTGCAGGGGCTAGAGAGATGGCTCAGTGGTTAAGAGCATTGACTGCTCTTCCGAAGGACCCGGGTTCAATTCCCAGGACCCACATGGCAGCTCACAACTGTCTGTAACTCCAAGATCTGACACCCTCACACATATACATCCATGCAGGCAAAACACCAATGCACATACAATAAAAATAAATAAGTTATTTTTTTAAAAGGGGGGGGGGCTTTGCAGTTGTGATACAGGATCCGGACATGGATGTTCTTAGATTGCCCAGTTCAGGCAACACACTCACAAAGCTTTTATAAAGGAGGAAGGAGGTGAGAGAGGAGAAAAGATCAGACCTTGCAGGCTTTGCCAGAGGAGGAGACGGCAAGCCAAGGGGCGTGAGCTGCATTTAGGGGGAATTAAAAAAAAAAAAAAAAGAGGACAGACTGGCTCTGTCCCCAGAGCTTCTGGAAGGAATGTAACCCCTGGCCGTTTTAGACTTCTGACCTGCAGAGCTGCCAGAAAGTAAGCGTAAATTGTTTAAAGTCACAGATGTGTGGTAATTTGTCACAACAGCAGCCGGAAGCAAACAGAAACATGAAGAGTAATATTCTGTCTCCTGTGTTTAGTGGCAGCTCTTGCTTTGGAGCCCATGGTGGCAAGCAGCTGTGACTCTGAGCTCTGAGCATGCTCTGAGACCGAGGTTGCTGGGTTCACATTTTAGTCACTTAAAGTGTGTGACTGTGGGAGACTGCCCGGCTTTGTTCTCACTTGCAAATAAAAACAATAACAATAGGTTAAGAGTCATTATTCAATGGCGTAATGTGCCAATAACATTGGGAGAAATGTCTGGCAACCTGTAAATTCTATAGAAGGGATTCCCCTTTTGGTGTGTGTGTGTGTGTGTGTGTGTGTGTGTGTGTGTGTGTGTGTGTACTTCCCTGCTTTCATGGCTGTGAGCCACTTACATACATTGCCTGCAGAGGCCAGAAGAGAGCATCAGACCCCCTGGAGCTGGAGTTACAGACAATTAATTGTGAGCCTTCATGTGGGTGCTGAGAATAGAATCCAGGTCTCTGAAGAGCAGCTCTTTTTTTTTTTTTTTTTTTTTTTAAATGTATGAGTGCTCAATCTGTATTTACACCTCCGTGCCAAAAGAGGGCATCATCGTCCATGACAGATGGTTGTGAGCCACCTTGTGTTTGCTGAGAATTGAACTCAGGACCTTGGAAGAACCAGTCAGTACTCTTAACTGCTGAGCCATCTCTCCCGCCCTGAGATCCTTTTCTTCTTCCTCTTCTTTTTTATTCCTTTTGTGGCAGGGTTTTTCTGTGTAGCTCTGGCTGTCCTGGAACTGGCTCTGTAGACCAGGTTGAACTCAGGGATCCTTCTTTCTCTGCCTCCCAAGTGCTGGGATGGGTAATTTTCAGTCCTGCCGTACCGCAAGGCACTTTCATTTTCTTGTGTGGTCCAAGAACGCCTAGTGGTTTGGAAAAGGTACAGTGTGCGCCTCAAACCAATCCACACTTTGGATGCTTTTCTAACGGTGTCTCAGCCTGTTCATGAAGCCGCAGCCGGTTCAGCTTTTCTTATTAGATCTTCCAAGGCCGAACGAGAACTCCAAAGGTAGCAATATGCTCAATCCAAGAGGAGTCACACCTGCCTTAAACGTGTTGGGCAGTCCCAGTTCGCTGGCGTTTGCGGTGGGCGTGCGATTGGCTGTGACCATTAGATGCCAGCAAAAGTCTGATGGTGGATTTCTGGAGGGCTGTCATTTCCCCACAAAAAGAATGTGTTTAGTTATGGTGCAGTCAGGATGACTGATAGCACGCTGAGTGTCTAACAGTAGAGGTCTTCATGCAGGGAGTAAAAGGGGTTGGGGAAAAAACAGCCGCCCACATCAGAGCCAGAAGGCTGCAGACACCGCCCCCCACGAATAGAGACCGCAGCTCTCTGTAGATCACAGGCAGGGATTTCCAGCTAACTCCAAAAAATACTACTAAATCACAAGCTTGCTCTTCTCTCATTGGTGGAGTCTAGCAAGGGATTCTGGGATTTGTAGTTCTCATACACTCAGCCTCCGCCCGTAAAGAGGACTCATAGAAACCAAGGATGGTGTTGAGTTTGCAAACCCTCTTACGGAAAAAAACCTTTCTCCTATCTTTGAACCAAAAAAGAAAGAAAAGAAAAGAAAGGAAGAGAACAGGAACAGAAACATGGAATTAATGTGGTCCATCCAGTCACTGATGACAAAGTGACAAAGTGCCATTCATTCACCCATTCATTTGTTCATCTGAACAACACACATATAGAAAGACCAGCTCAAGCCTCTGCATCCCACTGGCCAGTTTACTAGTTTGCTGCAGGGCTAGCATGAACCACAACAATTGTAATTTTTTGTTTTGTTGACACAGGGTTTCTTTTCTTTTCTTTTTTTCTGGCTTTTCGAGACAGGGTTTCTCTGTGTAGCCCTGGCTGTCCTGGACTCGCTTTGTAGACTAGGCTGGCCTCGAACTCACAGAGATATGCCTGCCTCTGCCTCCCAAGTGCTGGGATTACAGGTGTGCCCCACCGCACTAGACTATACAGGGTTTCTTTATGTAGTCCTGACTAGCCTGGAATTTACTATGCTGCCCAGGCTGGCCTCGAACTTGCAGAGATTCACCTACCTCTGCCTCCCCAGTTCTGGGACCAAGGGTGTGTTCACCACATCCAGGAGAAAACTGTGATTTTTAAAATTATTATTATTACTATTATTATTATTATTGTTATTATTACTATTATTATTATTATTATTATTATTATTATTATTATTATTATTATTATTATTTTGTGTGTGAACTTTACAACATGTGTGTAGGTCAGGGGACAGCTTTGTGGGAGCAGTTTACCTTCACATGACTCTGAGGGACTAAACTCTGGCTGTCAGCTTTGTGTGGGAAGTGCTTTTACTTGTTGAGCCGTCTTGCTAACAGACATTTTTGTTAGATGTCATTCTTTACATTTTGTACGCCTTGTTATAACTAGTTCATCCTTATCCATACCAAGAGATGTTACACACACACACACACACACACTTAATATTCACATTCACAATAGCCTCCTACATGCACACACAAACACAAATGCACACACTTGGACACAAACATTCATATACATATTCACACATTCATATACACTCAGAACTTCCCCACGAGTCATTCATACACTCTCACAGGCTCATATTAACACACAAACATACACACACATCCTCACACTCAGTCACCGATAGACCCACACATGTACACATACCAATAAATAAAAAAACATGCACACTCACTAACACACCATGTTTCACACAAATATGCACACTCACAAATACACACACAAACAATTCACACCTATGCTAAATCACATGTATACATAACACACACAAAATCCCTATATACTTACCCATGTAAAAACACATCCTCTCACACTCTTACACAAAGACATATGTAGGCACAAACACAGACTGTGAGATACAGTCATAGCCACTCACAAACCTGTACCCACAGTAATCACATATATGCACATTCAAGTCACAAATATACATACTTACACACTAACATAGTCACACTCGCACACACACACAGTCATATCTGCACATACACACATAGAGACACACACTCTCTCACAAACCTATACAAACACAGGTACACACAGACACATATGTACACATACACACCGATGTACACACATTTACACAGATACAAAAATCCACAGATGTACACACAAGTACATGCATGTCTGCACCACATACACTTGTATACATATTCTCATAGTGATACAGTCATGCACACACACAGGTCCATACACTGACACACGTATACACACACACACACATAGACTCACACAACCATTTACACTCCTGTACACACTAATATGATTCACTCACACTCATTCATGAACACTCAAACACAAATGCTGCTAAACATGCACACACTCACACAAACACATACATATGCCCACACTCACATTCGAATACACTCATATACGCTCACACACCTACACAGGCTTACACACACACTCTCAGACTCACCTACAAATATATTTATATTCATGTACTTACAGGCAAACCCATAGACCCACACTCACAGATTCACGCAAGAAAGTGTCAAACACATGCATACACACAAAATAAAAACATAGACATTCAAAAATATATACACACAAACATGCATTTATACATACACACTTCCACACACTAACACATTTAGAAACACACATGCCCTAATGTATGTCCACAAACACATTCTCATACACACACAAGCACACATAGGCACATATTCACACGTGTTAACTAACTAACTAACTAACTATATATATATATTTTTTTTTTACACACGCGCACACACACACACACATACAGGGATACACCCTCATACTAACACACACACAAATAGACACCATCACATACCAATGGATACATACAAACCCAAACCCACATATGTCCACATACATAAGTCAGTATTCCCACATATGTATAAATTTGCATTCACACCGTCACACATACTCATGTGTAGACACGCTCACACTCTCATACACACACACCCAATTATATACACAACCGCAAACTTAAATGCATATTCATTCATTTACAGTGCCATACAATGCATACTCACATATGTGGAAATGCATATTTTATGTATGTGCCATGTACACAGTCTTACCCATGTACACCCATCACAACCACTCTCATATATACATATATATATGCTTGCTCATATACAGTGTGACGTGCACGTACAACTACAAACACTTATCTCACACAAATACATGCATAACTCTAAGAAGATAATGAGGAACTCTGACTTTTCTGTGTCTGTATTACACTCCAGCTACTGTTTTGCACTTCCTCTCACTAACACAGTCTCTTATGTTGCCAGGTTAGCCGTGAACTTACCATGTAGCCCAGTCTGGTTTAAACTCTCTGTGTAACAGAGGTGCTCATCTTGAATTCGTGATCCTTCTGCCTCTGTGTCCTGACCGCTGGATTTAAAGGTGTGGACTACCACACCTAGCTCTGAATTTTTTTTAAAATCATTTTTTTAAAAAAAATTAGGATGTTGCTATGTTGCTTAGGCTGGCCTTGAACTCTTGGGCTCAAGCAATCCTCTCTACTCAGTTAAGTAGCTAGGACAACAGGCAGGTCCCATTGCATCCTGGTTTGGTTTGATTGTCAACTTGACACCACCTAGAGTTGCCCGGAAGAGGGAACCTCCCTAGGGAAATTGCTCTGCTCAGACTGGAGGAGTGACCACCTAGGTGAGAGATCATCCTGACTGGTGATTGGTGTGGGAGGGCCCAGCCCTCTGTGGGCTACACCATCCCTAGGGAGGTCTGGCTGTATGAGAAAGCTAGTTGAGGTATGTGGGAGGGGAGGTCGTTGGAAGGTGATGGGGAGGCCGTGCTCTTTGCTCCATGGTTTCCACTCCAGACTTCTGCCCTGACTTGGGACTTGGAGGTAGGAAGCCAAAGTAAACCCTTTCCTATCCCAGGTTGCTTTTGGTCATGAGAGTATCACAGCAACAGGAGGCAGAGTAGGACAGGCCACACACTTTGAAATCTTTCCTCTGCCTTAGTTCAAGGATCATTTTATTGGAGTTCGGAAACAACAAAAACAACAACAGGGCGGGCAGGCTGTCAATTTCCCAGCGGCCAGGAAAAGGGAGGTGGAGAGGAGGAAGAGAGAGTGCTGTCTTCTGAAGAGCTTGGGTGGCAGGGGTCTGCTGGCAGCTGTAGGGAGCAGGGGTAGGAGGTCTTCAGCCATGAGAAAGTCCAGAGTGTCAGGGATGTGTTTAGAATTTTGGCTGGGATTCAGTGAGGAGCTAGGAAGGGGGAAGGGAAAGTTATGCTTCGAGTTAGAACTCAGAGAAGCAGTCAGGCTTAGCAGGACGGATCTGTGGCAACTCCATCACGCAGAGGGTGCCCAGGGCTGAACTCTTGACCTGATGTTTGTTTTCTTTGAATCTTCCGATATTTTTCTTTATTAAAATTTTAGTTGGTGTGCAGAGTGTGCCTCATGATGACACCTTCACACACGTGAACCCTCACGCCGTGCTCAGATCCAGCCGCTATTTTACCATCTCCCTATAGATTTTAACTCTTCCAACAGCCCTGGAGCAGGTCCTGCAGGCGCTATGCTCTTCTTCTGCTGGAGAGATGTGGTTGGCAGATCACAAGCAGTCCATCACTGCTGCGTGCCAGGAGCAAGGATGGCAGCTGCCTGTGGGCATGGTGGCATGATGGTCCAAAGTGGGTTGGAGACTGACTGCATACTTCTTCCTCTGACTCGTCCATGTATTTCTAAAGATAAACAGAGGCAAATTCTGATTAGTCCTTCAAGACCCAGCTCTTCTATGAAGTTTCGCTCCGTTTTCCTCTGCTTCCATTTCGTTTTTCGATGCTGCACTAAAACATTCTGACTGTGTAGGGCAAGGTATAGGGAGAGGGGGACTTAATGGCCTTACAATTCCAGAGCATTGAACTGTCATTACGGGAAGTCACAGCGGGAGCTTAAAGGCAGGCGTGCTTGCTGGTACATATTACCTCCCACCAGGGAACTCATTCAGAGCCAAGAAGTACCAGGAGGAATGTTGGTGAATTCTCAGCCTGCTTTCTCAGACAGGTCATGACTCCCTAAGTAGGGAATGGTATTGCTCACGGTGGACCAGACCCTCTCACATCAGTTAGCAATCAAAGCGCTCTCCCACAGACATCCCTCCGTTGAGGACTGGACACCATTCCATCTCCTGCCTGTCAGACAGTTTGTCCTGAAACCACTTTCTAAATGCTATTCTTCTGCTCTCAGCCCTTTAACAGGTCCGGATCCCTATTTTGTCTCCCCAGTCCTATGTGACTGTAGCTTCCAGCTGGCCTCACAGTGCTTCAGGCGCCATGATCCATGGTGACTCAGCCTTTGGGTGGCTAGCTAAGGCCAAGGCGAGCTCCTGTACAGTAGGTCCTACTTGCATGGTTTGCCACATGACCTCCCTGAAATTGCCCGATGCCTGCAGTTCACAAGGACAGCAGGTCACGTGGCAGGTCAGAAATGCCCCCTCTTCCCCGAACAGTGTAATAAATTGCGCCAAACTCCAGGGCAGTGATGACAAGGCACCATAGTGCCAGCGGCTTTCCGTCAACAAGTTCTTTGCTTCAACTGAAAAGTCCTAACTTCTTGGCACTGGTCTCCTTGGTCACTTGAGGAGGGGTTTTCGGTCTCCCTCCTCTGTTCCCTGACCATCAGTGATCCCTTTCGCATTACACATACAATGTCTTCCTGACCCCTATGCGTCTTGGCCTGCCTGTCTTTTCCTACTTTACTCAACTTCCTCCAGGAAAGTGTTTATGTCGGCCTCCGGTCCCTGCATCAGCTGCTCAGCAAGCATCTCCACCCAGTTGTCCCTAGGTGAGCACCCTAACCCACCCATGCCATGTCCCATCTGATTTGTCCTCTTGTGACAGGGATGATGTACATACCCCAGGCTCTCCAAGCAGAAACCTGAGGGTCACCTTTGACACCCCGCACTGCTCTTAGTGCCTGTGACCACCTAGGGATACACTACCGCCTCTTTTCTCAAACCCTGGCTCTGAAAATTTTAACCTAAGTGTCCTTATGCCTGGGTACCACATCCACCTGGACACATCTCAAGCCATACAATCCACTGCATTAAGGGTCATCTCCAGCTCCTGTGGAGTGGGTCTCTAACCCAGGATTTGCCCAATGACCACTCTAAAGTCGCCTTGCACCCCGATGCATCTTAAAACTGGCTTAAAAGATCAGCATCCTGCGTTCAGCTGCCAGGTTTGCTCTTGAGACAGCCTGCCCTGTCCTCTCCAGCCCTGCCCTGACTCTTGCTTATCATTGTCCAGCGGGCTGTATGCAAAGCAAGCAGGCTTCCAAACCCCGGGGCTATCTCAAGCAAGCGCTTGTCTCTTTCGGCTACAGTCTCCCTGCCTGCAAATGGACATAGACTATGAGCAATGTTAGTGCCTTGGCAAGATTGGCACCGGAAGCCAAATGGCAGAAATCGACACTCCGCTCGATTGTCTTGGGGAAAGTGGAGACTCCCTTCAATAAATAAAGGTGTTACAACCTCACTCCAAGTACCAACTGAATGGCAGATGGATATAAAGTATGAAACTACTAAAGCACTAGAAGAAATATGATAAAATTGAGGCCTTTCCTAGCATGATATCATGAAATCAGTTCTTATAAGGAGTTGATTGATAAATATGATTGTTTGAAAATGAGACTCTAAATAATAGATCTGGGGTGGGGGCAGTGGTTAGTGGTAGCACACATGCTTACCCTTTGTAAGGCCCTGGACTTGGCCCCAAGTATTGGAGGCAAACAAAGCCGAAAATAAACCCCACTAACAACAAAAGCTTTCTAAATAATGAGGGAATAATGGGGAAAAGAAAACACACACACACACACACACACACACACACACACACACTCAGACACACACACTCAGACACACACTCAGAGACACACACTCAGACACACACTCAGAGACACACACTCAGACACACAAATACACACAGACACCGACACACATGCCCAGACACACACACTCAGACACACACACTCAGGCACACACACTCAGAGACACACAAATATACACAGACACAGACACACATGCCCAGACACACACACACACATACAACACACACACACACATGCAGACACCAACACACATGCACAGACACACAGACACACACACACTCACACAGATAGATTAGGGGTGGGATAGTATGGAATAGAGTCAGCCAACTTGGGGAAAAAAACTAATTGCAGTGTATATGGCAATACATTTTGCAATTTTTATAATCTGTGAAGGGTTTCAGTGTTCGATAAGGAAAAAGACTGTATAAAAAATAACAAACTTCACTTGCATAGGCAAGAAGGGAAAAACGTAAATATGGGCTGTTGACACCACTCAACGGCAGAGCTTTGCTGAGCTGTAAGGAGCCCTGGACTCATCCTAGCTCCACAGAGTAACAACCAGGAAGCGTAGACATCAGGCAAACAGAGAGATGAGCAATCTCACCAGCAATCAGAGGAATGAGAAAAAAAGAGCAAGGAGGTGGGGAATGTGACTGAGCTGTGCTTGCCTACCATAAACAAGGCCCTGGGCTTGAACCGCAGCCCTGAGTCATCAAAAACAAATTCAAATAAATGAAATACCATACTGATAAAGATTTTAGGATGCTGTTGACATGCAGTATTGGGAAGAAAATGCGCCCCTTAGGACACTGTTATGACACCATAGTTATAATAGCCTTTTAGGAGAAGACATTAGGTAGGGTCTACTATGAAAGAAAAAAAAAAAAGCACTACCTTCTATCATTGCTAGAAAGAGATCGTTTCTTTTCCTCCTTCTTCTTTTTGAGACAGGGTTTCTCTGTGGAGCCCTGGCTGTTCTGGAACTCACTCTGTAGACCAGGCTGGCCTTGAATTCATAGATCCAACTGCCTCTGCCTTCAGAGCCCTGGGATTAAAGGTGTGTGCCACTGTGTCCAGCCTTGAAATAGATCTTCTGTACGCACTTGAACAAAATTCGGATACCTTCAGAGAGCCCCTTCAAGAGGGCCTGAGGGAGTCTACCTGCTCTGGACTCCGTCTGTGCCGGTCCTATCCGTCCTGGTGTTGAGCCTCTCCCCTCCTCACAGCATCCGTGCCCCACACCTTCTCCGTTTGGCCTCCACTCCTTGCCGGCCCTTTCACCAGCCACGTGGACTGATAACCCAGTTCTGGGTCTGCCAGCTGTGAACCCCAGTCCCCTCCACACTCAGCCTACGACAGTGGAGTCCACTGTTCCTTGTGCTTCTTTTGGCTCTGGAGCCATCTTGCCGCCTGTCTGACAGGGAAAGGGGTTTTTCCTCACAGCACTTGCATGCATCTTTATGCCATTAACACACGCTGTTCACAAAGCAGAGGCCCTGGGCCATTTCTCTAGCATCTCTTCACTTCTCCCCAGGATGATGTACCAACAGTCTCACCAACACACACGCACACACACACACACACACACCCCACACACACACATCCAAAGAATTCTCACCTCTGGAGCTTCCTGGCATGAGTGTTACCCTCTGTAACATTGTCAACCGTTTTTAAATTTTTGTTTTGTTTTGCCTTTTGTTCATTTGCTTGTATTTTTGAGACAGGGGCTTTCTGTGTCATAAGCTCTAGCTGTCCTGGACTCGCTTTGTAGATCAGGAGATCTGCCTGTCTCTGCCACCGGAGTGTTGGGATTAAAGGTGTGCACCACCATGCTCGTCTTCTTTTTAAATGTTTAAAATTATGTTATTAGGTTTGGGTGTTTTGGCTGCACATATGCAGGTATACCATGTGTGTGAAGAACACCATGGTGCTCATGGGGGCTGGGAAAGGGCATCAGATGCCCTGGAGCTGGGGCTACAGATAGTGGGGAGCCACCATATAGGCACTGGGCACTGAGCCTGGGTCCTCTGGGAGAGCAGCGGTGCTCTAACCATTGAACCATCCCTCCCACACTCCCATGCTCTTTTATTGCTGAAGCCCTTCTCTGGCCTGGAATACTCTTCCTATGAAGTCTCACATGTGATTCCAGTTCTTCGTCACAGCACTTGCTATGTACCTTAGGGTGGTTTTGAACTTGTGATGGTCCTCTTGGCTCTGCCTTCCAGGCACTGGAACCCTGCCTGGCAAGATTGTAGTGCCTTACTTTATGAATATATGACGGTGACTGGTGTTCTTTTAATTACATAAACAGATCTGACCTAAGGGGACTCAGTGTATTCTAGTTACATTTGCAGTTGTTCTCTCTCTTGCTTTATTCAATTGCATAGGACCTTACAAAGGAACAGAAATGCAGTTTGAATTTGTTTGGGAGGTATGTATAGCTTGCCTGGCATGCAAAAAGCCCTAGGTTTGATTCCCAGCACCAGAAAAAAAACAATCTGTGTAGAGACAGGTTTTGTGTGAAGGCCAAATCTAGGTCTGATGTCACTCCTGTGTTGATCCACTGGGATCAAGCGTCACAGACGCTTCCATGGTGACCACAGCGATGACCAGGGTGGCAGGGAAGATGAGGGGAAATTCCCAGAAGGAGAGAGGGCTGTGGGTGTGGTTTCTGGGCAGGTGAAATCATTTCTGTACACTGCCCTCACACCTGCCTGCGACTCTGAACAGACCTGTTCCTCCACGCCTCCTCCCGTGACTCAGCCTGTTCTAACCAGACAGTGCTCCCCTTCCAAGCCTTCCAAGCCATCTCCTCTTCCCTCCAGCTGTGCAGCGCTCCCGTTCTCCGCCTGCACAGAATCCCCCACCACTTCTGGTGAAAGGCACCTCTTCTCCTGTGGGGACTAGTCCCCAGGGACCGCCAGCTGATTTTCTTCCTTCGAATTCCTCTCATGAGGAAAGGCATGCCTGAGACCCCAGAGGTGTCACCTTGACAGCCACCTTCTAGAAATCTCTTGCTCCTCCTCAGCCATTGCTTCTATTCTGTGAGCCTCCTTTGCCGGTGCTTCTTGAGTCTCTAACCAAAAGTGACACTTCCTGCCTTATAGCATTCTGGCTTCTTTTCAATTTCCGGTTCCTGTATGGTTGTTCCTTTATCCTCTGTTGCCTTCATTCATCATTATTCAGACCTCCCAATAGTTTCGTATTTAAAAATATATATTTATTTTATTTTATGTGTTTGAGTGTTTGGTCTGCTTGTATGTATGTGTACATGGAATGCCTGAAGAAGCTAGAAAAGGGGGGGGGGGTTGGATACCCTTCAAGTTTAGCTATGAACGGTTGAGCCAACATATAGGTTCTGGGTACCAAAACCCAGGTCCTCCGCAAGAGCAGCGAGTGATCTTAGTTACTGAGCCATCTTTTCAGTCCCTTGTTTATTGCTTTTTGGTTCTGACACAAGGGCTTACATAGCTCGTGTTGGGCCGGAATTTGCCGTGTAGTTAAGGATGCTCTTAAGCTTCTAATCCTCCCGTTTTTCCCATCCAAGTGCTGGGGTTACAGGTGTGCACCTCCACACTTGGCTTCATGTGGCGCTAAGGATAAACCTCAGGGCCTTGCGCGTGCCAAGTAGGCACGCTACCAAGGTCCTGTAGTTTTGTTTTCTCCCCAGAGTTAGAACTGTTATTTTGTAATCTGGAACCCAAACCTATGAGCTCATAAGTCCCCACCCCACCCCCACCCCGCCTTCCAACAGAGCCTGGCCAGGAGTTTGTCCAGCCAGGGCTGCCCTTACCTCCAGTTGAGGCCAAGGCCTCTCTTTCCAGCACTGGGTCACAGAGAGGCCCTGCCAGAGCTGTGCAGTGCTCACACTGGCCTTGTAGGTATGCTTCCCTGCTCAGCTCCACAGTGGCGTGCCAGACATGGAGCCTGGGGTGAGCCACCTTCCAGGATAGCAGAAACACTTTCCTTTGCTCTGACTCTGTGACAAGCAGGATGGCTTAGCTAACAGAGATGTCCAGTCTCACATGGATTCTGGAGGCTGGGAGCTGGGAACTTAGACAGCTGACAGCTCCGTTGGTTTCTCTTGAAGGCTATGCCTGAAGTTCAGGTCCATGTTTTTTGTGAAGGTTCTGGCACTTTCCTGAGTTTTGGGTATCAAATTCATCTCTACCTTTGCTTGCATTCTGTGTATGGGTCTGCCTGTCTGTCCAGTTGCCTTCTGTTTCACAAGGACACAGCTTACTTCCCACCCTAGTGACCTCATTTTAACTTGGTCATCTGCATAGACTGTCTCCGAATAAGGCCAAATCATAGGAGCTGGGAGTTAGGGTTTCGCTTCTTGGTGGGCATAGTTGAACCTACCACACCAGCATTGTTTCATTCTACTCTCCCGATGGCCTGTGGCATGCTGTGTGAGGTCTCCCCTGAATCCACACATCATTGATGCTTTGCTTGGGTCTCTGGATGCTTGCTCATCTGTTCCCTTGGCTGTTTTCTTCTCTCATCATGTGCTGAAACCCACCTGGGCCTAGTGCGCAGCCCAAATACCATCTCCTCTCCCCACAGGAACGCTTTCCCGCCCACACGGGACCACAGCCTACCAAACTCCTTGTCACATCTGGCTCAGTTCCCTTCCTTAGGACTTGTCACTGGCTGGCTGGGTCGTGTTCGTCTAAGGATGGTCACCATCCACGCAACGTTAGCTCATGTTTCCCGCTTCTGTTCGCACATCAGGCACTCTGCCCACCCTGTGAACCCAAAATTCACACAGAACACTGCCCAGAGACTGGTCTGTGTGGGTCATAACACTGTGTGTGTCAGCAGTGGCCCTGGAGTTCAGCGTGGACCAGCAATGCCACACATATAAAGGAAAGGGGGAATTCTGAACTTGAGGTCATTTATTCTCTGCGTCTAGGGGTGATGGTCCTCTCTAACTTCCTGGGTGGTGTTACAGGCTGCCTTGTAATGTTAGATATGTAAACCCCAGTAGCCTTGGTTTTGCACTTAACTCCACCACTTTTACCCCATCTGCCGAATGGTACTAACAGTAGCAAAGATACAGGACCACTCCGACTACCCAGGGACTGGTGGGCAGAAAATGCCCCGAATGGCACTTAGTGCCAGTTCCAGTGATGGTAAAACAAACCCAGGATCCCAGGACTGGGGAGTGGAGGCAGCATCATCAGGATTTCAAGGCCAGTCTGGGCTACATGGAAAATCCAAGGTCAACTGGGGCTACAGGGACCCCTTTTCAAACAAACTAGCAAATAAAACTAAATAATAAGAATAAATAAATAAACAAACAAATAAAAACAAATGAATCCTTTAGGATATAGAGGTTTGCAGGTCTGTGTCTTTTGGAAGGTGGAGTGGGGGAGGGAGGAAGACCACCCGAGCAATAGAAACAGCCTTATGGGAAGGCAACCTCAGTAGGTGGGTGGGTGAGCTGGGAGGAGACACACACAGAGAAGAAGGCACCAGAGGACAGGGGAAAGTATGGAGCCTGGTCTCCTCCGCTGCAAAGGTGGCTTTCTTCCCTCTGTCCTACGCTGGAGCTCGTCGGTGCTTATCAAGGTGAATGCAGCTTTTGGGTCCAAGTCCCTCCCGGGTCAAACTCATCCTTAAGCTGGGAACGTGTGAGCCATCAGAAACGTTCAACAAGCTTAGGCCTGAGAGATGCAGGGCAGAGGTGTTGCTGAAGGCCCCAGAGCCTGCAGGGGAAGTGGGTGAGGCTCAGCTGAGTAATGGGGCTCTCGGCTGCCTCCAAATCCTGGCACGTTTCGAGTCCCTGTCCTTCTCTGTCCTGGAGGAAGTGACTGCTGTGCTGATGTCAGCTGCGCCTTAGGACCCTCATTGGGAGTTCATACTCCAGTCCCCCACCTGCCAGCTTGAGGGGGGTTGCCACTGTAGCCAGGAATGGCTCCGGTGTGGCAGCACTGTTCTCTGTGCGGTTCCTTTTTCTCAAACTCATAGTCTGATTTAGCCAAGACAAGTGACTCAAAAGTCCCCGAAGACCTGTGGCATGCAGCAACTATCCTGAGTCATGTGCCTGACAATCCTCTCACCTGAGAGCTCACCTGAAGAAAAAAAAAAAAAAAAACCCTAAGCTAGTTTCCAACTACACCAGGACCTTCCAGCAGGACCTTGCTTACCAAGGTCATAGGGCAAGCTGGAGGTCAGAGGGCACATCTGTTTGTTCATCCCCACTTAACAAGGCCTGAGGATCACACTGCCGGTGCCCTCGGGTGGCTCGCTGGCATTCGCTTGAGAACAAGTCTGGGAAAACACAGACAGACTCCAATTCAACCTTGACCTTTTGAAATAGAAAGATTTCTCCCCCCACGGGATCCAGTTGATTGAACTGGGACATGTGCTAATTTTGCACAATATGGTACCAGTCATAATATGCCAGGCCTGGTGGTGCAGGCTTGTAAACTCCATCTACTGGAGAGGCTGAGGAGGAAAAGCCACAAAGCTTGCCTCCACTTGGCTGTCTCAAAACAAAACAACCAACCAAACAAACAAACAAACAAACAAAAAACCTACAACAACAAGAACAAACAAAACAAAACAAAAAACCTCAGGCATGGAAAGGTACCTGCTGCCAAGCATGATGACCTGAGTTCAATCCCTGGGACCCCGTGGTGGAAGAAGAGAACTGCCTGCTGCTCTAAGTGTCTTCTGTCTAAGCTCCACGTACGTGTTCCCATGCCAATAAATAAATAAATGGAAAACTTATTTTTTTTGTTTTTGGGGTTTTTTTTTTTGAAAACTTATTTTTTTTTTAAATAAAATTTTAATGACAAGATGCTGGCTTAGCAAGCATACAGCTCTAGCTTTCTTTAATCATTATCTAGTACCACAAAATGAATGGAGATGAATATCCCTAAGAATTGGTGACACTTAGGTCACTTCTCTTTTGCTGCCCCCATGGCCTGGTAACCTGCTGAGCCCTAATCCAGAAATGAGGTAGGAAGCAAAGGCTGGATTCTCCTCTTTCTGGGCCCAGCCACAGCTCTGTGACTTTGGGCACACCACAGCTTCTCGGGCCTTTGGTCCTTTTCGTTGTTTAGGACTTGACAATGGTTCCTTCTCATCTGCTCAGGGTAGGTATGAAGGGGTCTGCTGAGGTAGTGTGTGGTCCTCTAGACTCGGAAAGAGCTCTCCAAAAGCCAGGCGTAGTGGTGCACACCTTTAATCTCAGCACTCGGAGGCAGAGGCCAGCACATCACTGTGAGTTCGAGGCCAGTCTGGTGTACAAAGTGAATCCAGAGCAGCCAAGGCTACACAGAGAAACCCTGTCTCAAAACAAGCTCTCCAATACGAAGCTTGGCCTTACAGATGACCAACTGTCTCCTAAAGTCTCTCTAGCTAAAGACAGGGGGAAGAGGGCATGCAGTGAAACCAGTGACCCAGGCCGCTCTGTGGTGGGAAGGAAAAGTTTATACAGACCACCCAGGCTGTTGCTCCCAGGTCAGAGAGGAGGGCAAAGGCGGTAGGGGAGTCTGTCAGTTTTAAAGAGAGCAGGTAGCTGCCAAGAGGGAGCCTGCTAGCTGCAACAATGTGGGGACTAATGTGGGGCCTTGACCTGCTGCAGGCTTGCTGAGTTAATAGGGCACTAGATAGATGCCCTTTCTGCATGGAGGGAGCTGTAGGGAGCTGATAAGAAAATAATGGCTTTTCCTGAGAAACAGAAACCCCCTGTACAAGGTTTCTGAGGAATGCTGACTTTCAGTAACAATACTTCTGTGTGCCTGAGCAGAGTCCATTCTGCGCTGAGGCCAGACTGTTAGTTAGGACACTGTCAGTGCAGTGGGAACCTAACATTCCCACTTTTGGGTGAGGATAAAGGACATTGATGAGCTCTAGCTTTTTCAAGCTGGGCAGGGACAATATTATGGGGTTTTCAGGAAGGCTGGAAAGTAGGTCAAAGTTGGTGCATGCATGTGCATGTGTGTGCGTGTGTACATGTGTGTGTGTGTGCATGTGTACATGTGTGTGTGCGTGTGCATGCATCTATGCATGTGTGTGCATGCGAGTGTGCATGTGTGTGTGGGTGCATGTGTGTGTATGCATGGGTGTGTGTGTGTGTGTGTGTGTGTGTAGGCTTGTGATGGCATGAGGAAATTCTGTCAGAAGCATCTGGATGGGTAATTTCACTAATTCTCTCCTGAAGGATCCTGAAGAGAAGGGACACTCATTATTATGAGAAGGGTAGATATAGTGGACTAAGGATGAAGAGTAGCCAGGAACCCAAGGGAGACCAACAAAAGAGCCCTCCATCGGAGTCGGCCCCTGGAGGCCACAGTTTATAAGCCAGTTCATTTGTGTTTTGAATCCTCCCTTCCGCTTGGCTGGATTAGTTCACATAGTAGCAGCATTCTTCACCGAGGAGGAATCAAGTGCCTCCCTTTTCAGCAGCCAGCAAGTCCGGCGCTCTTTGATTTTGCAGGACCGCCGAGGCCAGGGAGGTGAGCTGGTTTTGAGGTAGTTGCAGCGCCAAGGGCTGTTAGCTGGGTGGAAGTCAGCTGAGCTGGATGGAGCCAATCTGCTTGTGGCTAAACCTGTAGCAGCTGCTGAGGCTGCCGGACTAGCCCCAGGCATGACCGGGAGAGCCATGGGCCCTCAGGTCCTGTGGGGGAGACTTGGGGGACAGGGTAGAACTCTCCTTCTACATCTAGAGTGATCTGGGGAAGTAGCAGAATGGGGAAAAAAGAGCCACGAGTGGATTCGTCTATGCCCTGGTAGAGCTTGCATTGGTGGCAGAAGAGAGTTCCCTCCAGGCTGATAAGGTTCCTGAGATTGAGGTGTCTGTGCTGAGGAAGGGCAGGCACCATGTGTCTCCAGAGAGTAGAGAGACAATGGGGGTGGGGGGTAAATGGTTTGGGGGTTACACAGCATGGACTTTAGGGCTGTGTGAATAAGAGGCGGAGCCGCAGCAAGGCATCACTGCGGGGGAGCACAACGGAACCGTGAAGATGCGTCATGGGGCCCATTGGTTCTGCTGTAAGTGTGAACAGCCTCGGATTCGTCTAGAACAGTCTTCCAGAAGGCCAGGCTGACAGAGGCCTCCTGCAGCCTGGACTCAGCCATAGCATTTAGAAAGGTGACCTGTGCTTTCTCAAGGATTCTAAAAAGTGCCGCCAGCTCTCCCGGAGCTAGACCTGCCTACAAAATATATAGGTGTAGATCTGTCTGATGACTCCTTGGCCCATTTTTCATCCTAGGGATCTGGGGCAGCACAAGTGACGGTACCTGGTTGGGGCCCATGGTAGGGCTGTTGAGGGTGAATGCTGCCCCACCCTGGTTCAGAGTAGTGGTACCTACAGCTCCAGTGAGGGCCGCCCACCCCAAGAAGATGTCTTCCATGCAGGCTGGGTTTGTTTAGTCTTGAGGGGAAACAAAAGTAGTTGGGACTGTTGACAGGAACTGAAGCTGGTTTGTTCATTTACCACAGCTGTGGAATCAGGCCGCCCGGGGAGCAGAGGCCAGAGAGCTCACCTTATAGGATGGCAGCGGGAGGGTAGGCAGAAGGAAGCAATACATTTACTAGTGTGAACAGCAAATATCTGGGGATGTCTATGCTTGTTGAGGTGCCTGGGAGGTAGGGAGCACAGAGAGCCCCCTGCAGGAGGGGAAGGAAAGAGCGCAGCATCACGGGTAGTCCATAGGCGGGAGAGCTTGAGTTTTAGAGGTCCAGTTGATGGACAGGTGTACTTATCATGTTGGCACGATTGCTGCTGTTAAAGCTATAGTCAGTCAATATCATCAGAGATCTGAGAAGGATGCATTGTAATAAGAGATATAATTGAAATGGCATAATTACCAATTAAAATGACAAAGACTTACCCCACTACCTAGGCTCCCAATGTCTCCGTGGCTTCGTTGAGGGCAGTGGTTGTCATTCATGACAGTATTTAATCTTCAGCTGCCACACAGAGTAGCACTGGCTTCGGGCTACCAGACCTACGTCTGAGAGACTGTCCTGTGGAGAAGGGACTCGAAGGACTGATCTTACTTTGGCTGGGCAGAGCAGGACAGTCAACACCAAGGTGCCCACAGCTTGGGCAGAGTCCTGGAGGCAGACGGGGTATGGGGCAGCTTTGCCCAGTGGTTAGTGATATCGTAATTCAGGTGGAATCGTTGTGCCCTGTTTATCTTTTTTGAAGACCTTAGGGTTCCCACTAGGAGCATTTCTGTCTGTCATGGGAAGCTTTTTCATTGCACATTTTAGGTGCCACAGTCAGTAGATCCCTGAAGAGTTTGAGGACCATCTATTAAGTATACCCGAGTTTAGGCTTATTCTTGAAAATACATTAGCTTGTATGACATAATTAACTTTTTTTTTTTTTCTAAGACAGGCTTTCTCTGTGTAATAGCCCTGGCTGTCCTAGAACTCTCTTTGTAGACCAGGCTGGCCCAGATCCACCTGCCTCTGTCTCCCCAGTGCTAGGATTAAATGTATGTGTCACCACACCCAGCTCTCTCTGAAAACTCTTTAGCATCAAAATAAAACATTAAACTATGAGAGCAGACCATCAAGACGCTGGGAACTCCCTTGATCTATCTCTCTATCTCTCTATCTCTCTATCACTCTATCTCTCTATCACTCTATCTATCCTTCTTGTTGTTGTTCTCCTCCTCCCTTTTCTCCTTCTTTAATTTTTTTTTTTTTTTTTTTTTGAGACAGGGTTTCTCTGTGTAGCCTTAACTGTCCTGGAACTCACTCTGTAGACCAGGCTGGCCTCAAACTCAGAGATCTACCTGCCTCTGCATCCCAAGTGCTGGGATTAAAGGCGTGTATGCGCCACCACTGTCTGGCTCCTGATCTTTTTTGTAGAGTCCCATTATAGAATATTACAGTTTCTTGTATGACTCCATTTATTCAAATACCTAGAACTTAACTAAGTGAGCAAACTACTATGAACCTGAGTAGACCTTAGGAACTTATATGTCTTATTTATCAAATATATCTTATTTATTAAACATATGTTGTTACATATCTAAATTTTCCAGAAGTTTGGTGTTGAACAATTAGCAAAGATACAAGTATGTCAGCTTTTGTTAAGCTGGATAGACCTTTATAACCTTAAAACTGTATCATCATACAAAAATCCACACCAATCCTAAATATTTTGGAGACCTGTTGTTGTGTCCTTAATTTAAAAGGAGAAGCAGGGTGCTCAGTAGGACTGAAAAGTTATATAGGTGTTGCCTTAGTTAGTTTATAGTATATGGTCATCTGAAGATGTGGTTAAGTCACATGGTATATACCCTGTATCCTTAGTAAAGATGGATGCTAGCCATGTGACTATTATTTAAAATATCTACTTTTTGTAGATCTATTTTTATTTTTTCGAGACAAGGTTTCTCTGTGTATCCTTGTCTGTCCTGGACTTGCTTTGTAGACCAAGCTGGCCTTGAACTCATAGTAATCCGCCTGCCTCTGCCTCCCGAGTGCTGGGATTAAAGGCATGAGTCACCGCCGCCACCACCTGGCTTGTAGATCTATTTTAAAACAAGAATTCTACTGGGACTCTAAATGAGAGAAGCATGGGAGAATAGCAAAGTAGAAGGATCCAGAGGGTCCTAGAAACCTACAAGTAGAACATTATGATAGACAGATTTGGGCCCAGGGGTCCCGCTCAAACTAAGGCACCAGCCAAGGACAATACAGGCGGTAAACTTTAAACCCCTACCCAGATCTAGCCAATGGTCAGAACAATCTCCACAGTTGAGTGGAGAGTGGGATATGACTTTTTCACGTACTCTGGTGCCTCACATTTGACCATGTTCCCTGGAGGGGGAGACCTGGTGGCACTCAGAGGAAGGACAGCAGGTTGCCAAGAAGAGACTTGATACCCTATGAGCATATACAGGGGAAGGTAATCGCCCCCTCAGGAACAGTCATAGGGGAGGGGAATAATGGGAAAATGGGAGGGAGGGAAGAATGGGAGGATACAAGGGATGGGATAAACATTGAGATGTAACAAGAATAAATTAATAAAAAAATTAAAAAAAAAATAAAACAAGAATTGAATCTAAATTACATATACAGTATATTCTAAACAATAGTTGAATCACATCTATAGTATGTTGTAGTAAAATTAAAATTACCTGAGTATACATTTTTAAATTATAAGCCTTTTGTTATAAGTTTTAAGCCTAATTTTTTTGTTTGTTTGTTTGTTTGTTTTGTTTTGTTTTGAGATAGAGTTTCTCAGTGTAGCCTTGGCTGTCCTAGACTCCAATTGTAGACCAGGCTGGTCTCAAACTCACAGAGATCCACCTGCTCTGTCTCCCTGAGGCAGAGTTTACAGCATAATCTTAAGAGTTTTTTTTTTTTTTTTTTTTTTTTTAGGAGCAAAGTGTAGAGAAACTGTAGAAAAAAATTTTAAGAGTAAGGAAATAAGGAAAGTGTGGAGCAGAGGAGCTTAGCTATAAAAGACCCCATGGATCATTTGTTTGTGCATCAGTAGAGGTTGTTACCGTATGAGAGAATTTGAAATTCAAATGTGCCAATCTTTGGCCATTGATCTGTACTGAGGCCAACCTGTGTGTAGTAATAGAACCTGAGTCTGTAGGGGAGGGGAGGGTCTATAAGCTTAGAGATGGAGAGACAGGGAGAGAGAGAGAGAGAAAGAGAGAGAGAGAGAGAGAGAGAGAGAGAGAGAGAGAGTGTGTATGCAGTGGCCCAGATGGGCTCAGGCTTCTAGAAGCTTCAGGGTCAACTCTCCCTGAGGGAGGAGAGGCCTAGGCAGGCTTAAGGAAAACCACTTCCCCATGGAGAGAGGCCTGGTGGCACTCAGAAAAAGGATAAGCAACCAGGATGAGACTTGATAGGCTGTGACCTTATGGTGGGGAAAAATGTCCCCTTCTGTCACAGACCTAGGGGAGGGGAAAAGGGTAAAAGAGGGAGGGAGGGAGGAATGGGAAGATAAAAGTGAAGGGATAACAATTGAGATGTAATCTGAATAAATTAATAAAGTAAATTAAAAAAAAAGAAAAGAAGAAGAAGAGGCAGGTCAGGCAGCTCCAACACAGGAGAGGAAATTTTAAGAGGGAGCAGAGAGCTAAGACTTCTGGACTGCAGGTGGGAGCTAGGAGATAGCTTAGTAGGATAGCAGTTCCCAGGGTGAAGTAAGAAAGCCAGCTGGGCTGAAGTGAATAAAGTATCATGGTGACAAGAATTTCCATCTGGGGAATCCCCAAAAGGGATGGAAAACTTGTCAAAGAGACAAATGTTCTAATCACAGAGGAAAGGTGTCCCTTCCCACGGGACCTGGAGCCACATAGGGAGAGAGGAGCTTCCTGGTATACAGTGTGGCTCTTATAATAGAGACAGCGGGCAGCCCGGGGTGACACACATCAGTAGAGAGAGAGGAGAGCAGGGGGAAGGGACATGGTAAGTGTCTTTAGTAGAGATGCGCAGATGGGTGTAACAGGCCAGACAGAGCCAAGAGATGCAAGCTGAGTGCCCAGACGGGCACCTCGGAGGGTGTGGAAGTCTAGGAGCCACAGAGGCAAGTACAAGGAGAGGAGTGTTGGAGCGTGTGGAGGGGAGAAGCAGCTGAGAAGACAGGATCTAGGAACTGGAGTTTGATGGCTGGCAGGAGCCAGCAGACGCAAATGATCTGCACATGCCTAGGAGAGTCAGATCAGCAGCTTGGCTTGGAGAGGCCTGAGTTCCTTAGAAGGGAACTCATATGCCAATCCTGGGTTCCAGCACCAGAGGAGAGAAAGAGAGAGAGAGAAAGAAAGAAAGAAAGAAAGAAAGAAAGAAAGAAAGAAAGAAAGGAAGGAGAGAGGAAGAACATGGCTGCTCCTAGGTATGGTGAAGGAGAAAATTGATTGTAGAGCAAAGGAAGAGCATAGTCAAAGGCAGAGACATCTGGTAAAATCCAGAGTGACCATGACCCTGGGCTGGGTTATGTCAAGAGAGGCGAGAGCCAGGAGACCAGGAGGGTAAAGGGTATACCACAGCGGCGGTTAACCAAAATGCCTGGATTATATAGGGAAGGGCAGCTGGAGGAAGGGCAGCCTAGGCTCTGGGGAGGGGAAACAGATTGCTGTGGATTTATTGATTGATTGATTGATTTGCGCTGTGAATTTTTGTAGTAAGAGTTTCAGGTGATTCTACATGTGAATGAGAGAGAGAGAGAGAGAGAGAGAGAGAGAGAGAGAGAGAGAGAGAGAGAGAGAGAGAGAGATGTGGCCTTGGGAAGGGGTGCAGCCGGGTTGAGAGGAGGGCGGGACAAAGGAGATAGTGGAGGTTTTCTACGGAGGTGAAACTTTGAAGGGAACAAAGTAGAGAGGCCCTTGTGTGACAGGAGATCCTTGTGACGCATGGTAAAGGGACAGAGAAAGAAATGGGGGGGCGGGGGGCAAATGTGAGCTTAGGTGCCTCCTGAGCTAACCAGGAGGTTGCAGCTAGCACCCATAGACAAGGCTGCCGCCCCTTAACTGTTTGGAAAAGTAGCTTTACCAACACAAAAGCCACAGGACATTGCTCACTTCGGTCCACCCTTCCCCTTTTGCCCTACGGGGCCCTCTTCAAGGTCCCGTCCTACGTGTTCCTGTAACATCACTGTCACCAAGCCAGAATGCGCCAATGCCTGTGTTATTTTCTGGTACAAGAACACTACCCGTCCCTGCACTAACACTGCTTCAGGGTTTCTGCACCCCTGTAATGGTTGCTCCCCACGTCTATCTCTTTGAGCCTGAAGAACTCTCCCCACGGCTAAAAGAAGACCGAAAAAGAGAAAGATCTTCATCCCTCCAGTCATCAGACTGCGACTGGGGAACCGGTGTCTCACTGGGTGACACAGGAGCCACTGAAGCAGCCCTCATACAAACTCAGCATCTGGCCAGTGACTTCAGGACAAGCTTGACCAGGCAGTGGCTTCCACCGCGAACAGTCTGCAGCCCCTTCAGCGACAGATCACCTCCCTGGCAGGCTGTTGTCCTCCGAAACTGGAGAGGAATGTTGCTTCTAGGTCAATGAATCTGGGGTGGTGGAAGAAGATGCTGAAAGATCGCCAGCGGGCTCTCTCCGGGCACGCTATGCACCCAACGCCCCTACCCTACAGTACTCAAACCCTCTGGTAGCGTGGCCTCTTCCCCTCCTTGGCCCCATACCAGCCATTGGAGGCCCCCTCCTCCCGGCACCTCGCCTCATCCTAAAAGAGTAGACAAGCAGTACTGCTAAGGCGGGTTCTTGTTCAATACCAAGCCGTTCCCAACGTAGGAGCCAGTGACTACGATGACACCTCTCCGCTATAAAACAAAAAGGAGTTGTCGTGGGGCTCGTGGACCGCGCCTCCGGGGAATTGGCACGGAACTATCGACATGGGGCGTGTTCAATCCCTGGAAGTCTCAAATGTGAGACTTAAAATCTCATCCTGAGACAAAGCCTTGAGACGAAGCGCTCTTCCGGTTTCCGTGCCTGCCTCAGGGACACAACCTTCAGGTGGTTACAGCTGGTCAGTCAGGCGAGCTTGTCACCCGTTATCTTTCCCCACGTAAATGGAGCATCGCCAGAATCCTAGTCCCAGCCAATGACATACATTCGTCCTCAAAGCCCGTCCCACTGCCCCAAGGTTTATAAGTCCCCGTTTTACATGAAGTAAAACACATAGCCACACGTGCACTGTCTATTTCACGGAAGACAATCTAAGACTGGCTGTTTATTCTGAGCTGTAACATTGAGGAAAAGAAGGACACCCTCTTCGCCCCGAAGAATTCATCACTGGACCCCTGGACTCGAATGCCAGTCAGGCTGTCCCCGAGGGACTGTTGCAGCCATTGTAGCAGCTCTCCCTGTCACTGTTCATCAATGAGTCAGTGAGGATTGACATGGCAGGCAGGCTTTCTCACCTCCCCACGCCGCCACGCAGTTCCCATCTACCTTAATGGGCTGTTGGTTGTTTCTGAAACACCCATTCTGTCACCCCGAGCTGAGTCAGACTTTTGCCACAGCTTGGCTCGGCTCCAGAACCCTAGTTCTGGCTGTAACCTGGCCAGGCATGGGTGAACTACTGTGCTAAAGTGACTGTTTAACTAAAAGAGCCATAGCACTTTGCTGTGGAGAAATCTTTTTCTCCCTTATCTCTGGCTGAACTGGAAATCCTGTGGCACAGGACACAGAGTTTCATTCATCCTTTTCCACCTGGAGACCACCTATGCTAGGACCTTCAACTGGAGAAATACACATTTCCAGCTTGGTGCCTGATGGCCTCCTGGAAAACGAGGAAACACAGCAGGCAACAGAAGCAAAGGTGGGTCCTCTTATTTGTCCCCACACCTCCAGAGCCATCCCCATTTTTTTTAGTAGTACACAGGATAAAGGGTTGTTCAAGGGCAGGGGAGCAAGGAGCAGGAGTCTGTAGGAGCACGCTGTAGGAGCACGCTGTAGGAGCACGCTGTAGGAGCACGCTGTAGGTGCACACTGTAGGAGCACGCTGTAGGAGCACGCTGTAGGAGCACGCTGTAGGAGCACACTGTAGGTGCACACTGTAGGAGCACACTGTAGGTGCACACTATAGGAGCACACTGTAGGAGCACACTGTAGGTGCACACAGTAGGAGCACGCTGTAGGTGCACACAGTAGGAGCACGCTGTAGGAGCACACTGTAGGTGCACACTGTAGGAGCACACTGTAGGTGCACACTATAGGAGCACACTATAGGAGCACACTGTAGGAGCACACTGTAGGAGCACACTGTAAGTGCACACAGTAGGAGCACGCTGTAGGAGCACGCTGTAGGAGCACACTGTAGGAGCACGCTGTAGGAGCACGCTGTAGGAGCACACTGTAGGAGCACGTCTCAGAGATGAGGAAAAGCAGGCATGATATCCTTAGTCAGGTCTACAGGATCAGTTAGGGGCCCTTAACTGCTTCATAGAGGGGGTGGACAAGAAGAGCAAAGTTGGGAAAACAGGTTATGAGGTACCTTGCCAGGCCCAGGAAGGAGAGAACCTCTCCCTTGGTGGTTGGAGGTGTGAGGGGCCTCAGGCATTAATCGCCTGGGATCAGGAGTGAGTTTGCAGATGTTAGGGATAACAGAAAGTGTGGTTATTTGGCCTGAAGGTTGTAATTTGGAAGGGGAGACTGTGTATTTTGTGTCCTAGGAAGTTAAGAAGTTGAGCAGTGTGCAACAGCAAGAACGAGGGGCTACTTAGTAAAAGGTCATCTGCACATAGGATTAGTCAGCTGGGAGACGGGTTGGGAGAGGTGGTCTGTAGCTAGATCTGATGTTTAAAACGGGGCTATCTCAGAACACCTAGGGGAAGACAGTACAAGTCAGGTGAGACACTGTGCCTGGGTGTCAGGGTCCTTCCAGGTGAAGGCGAAGAGGTCATGAGCATCTGGTGTAAAGGAATGGTAAAGAAAGGGTCCTCAAGGTCCAGAAAAGCAACATGAGAGAGATCAAGAGGGGAACCTGAGAGAGCAGAGTGTAAAGGTTAGGCACCACTGGCCATACTGAAAGGACAGCTGCCTTAATAATCCTGAGGTCCAAGCCTGGCATGGTGGCGCACTCCTTTAATCCCAGCACTTGGGAGGCAGAGGCAGGTGGATCACTATGAGTTCCAGGCCAACCTGGTCTACAAAGCGAGTTCTAGGACAGCCAAGGCTACACACAGAGAAACCTTGTCTTGAAAAATAAAAAAATAAAAAATAAAAATTTATCCTGAGGTCTTGGACCTGGTGGTCAGAGCCATCGGGCTTGGAAAGGCAAGACAAGAGTGAGAGATGGTGAGTGAGCAGGTCCGAGAACACCTTTGCTAAGGAGGAGTTGTTAGACAGGTTTTAAGCCTTAAAGAGCTATGGTGTTGAGAGCGACAGGGGCAGGAGGCAGGGTCAGAGTAGGAGCTTAGTGTGGGGTGAAGAGAAGACACCAAGGGAGTGGGGTGCCCCATACTTTTGGGTCAAGGGAGTTCAGAAGAGGATAGGGTCAAGCATTAGTGTCTGTTGGAGAACAAGGAGGCACTTCAGAGATTGGAAGCAGAAGAAAATTCCAGAATGAGTTGGTTAAAAAAAAAAAGGGAAATTTCGCCATGACATCCCTGCCCAATAATGGGGTTGGAGAACCAGGCATGATGAGGCAGGAGAGAGTGACCTGATGGCCTGGAGAGAAAAGTGGAGCGGGCCTGTAACCCTAGGCTGGTCCAGCCTCACAGAGAACTGAGGAGGATGGGTTTTACTGGCAAGAGTAGGAAGAATGGACCGAGTACCCTCCTCTTATATCAATTAAAAGTGACAAAAACACACCAGACACCTGTACAGTTACACTGGGCTCTTGTGTGGTAACCTCAGTGGTTTTGTTGGGGGCCAGGGTTCTGGGGCCACAACTTTGAGCACCAGGCCCAGAAGCTCTGAGAGATTTTCCTGTGGTGGAGGAACGTGAGGGACTGACCTATTTCGGCAACAAAAAGGAGGATTGACGACACAACAGTGTCCTGCCTGTCACAGTTTGGGCATGGTCCTGGTGATTTTCAGGATTGACCTGGTAAATCCAGTGGTCCAGGAAACTGTGTCAGCCCCTCACAGGATAGGAGTTGTCCAAGAGGTGGACACCATCTGCGTTGGCGGGCATAGAAGCCACCCAGACTTTCCTTTTTCTTGGGACTTAGAGAAAAGAACAGCACAGACAGGCATTATTCTTTTTAAACATAGACAGACAGCCGAGTGAGGGGGCTGAATTCTTGGATGAAGTTAGCGGGGGTCACCGGTGAAAGAGAGGAGGCATTTTTCCACCTGGGAGAGACCAGCCATGAGGAGGACCGGCCACTTCCCTGATGGGTGAAGGCCGTCTGCACAGGAGCTGCCAGAGGCGATGAGGAGATAGTCCAGTCAGGAGGTGGAGGCGCCAGAGGGTGAGGTTTGTTTGAGTAGTTACCCTGGAGGGTCAGGCTGAGGAAGTGCCTGGAGAGGAACGCCATCTTCTAAATGAATGTTGAAAGGGGAGCGAGCCCAAGGCTCCAGGTCCACGCTAGCCTTGGAGGGGGCTTGGCTTTTGCTGAGAGAGCCTGGTGAGTAGGGCACAGGACACAGAGGCAGGGCACAAACGGAGGGCAGTGAAAGCCTGGACGCTGGGTGTCTCAGACCAGTTGCCTGTGCATTGGCAGAAATTGTTAAGGTCAGTGAGAATTAGGAAGGTGAATGTACCATGTGGGCTGAGACTTGGTGCGTAACACACGCAACATGCAACACACACACGCACGCAACACACACACAAACCACACACACACAACACACACGCAACATACACACACAACACACACATGCAATACACATGCAGCATACACACGCAACACACACAACGCGGGCGCACACACACACCACACACACACACCTCAAGGGTCATGTGATGGGGCACCCAAAAGCATGTAGGGAAGCTGCCTGGCCTACCAGAACAAATTCCATCAAGAATCCAGTGAGCAAGAGAGACAGAACAGGCAACTCTGAGACAACGCTCACCAGAGTAGGTGAGGAAAGATGAGGAGACAGCTGGAGGAGAGAAACAGCTGGAGAGGCAAACTCACATCTGGGCTCACATCTGGTGGGTGGCAGGATCCAGCACAGGCTGGCATTTGCACCCAGGAGGATCAAATGGACATTTTGGTTTGATTAGGAGGGGGCATAAGGCCTTTAGGGCGCGTGGGGACCAAGGGCTCTCCAGGGTTTCGGTGCCAGATGGAAGAGGGCATGCAGTGAAACCACTGACCCAGGCCGCTCTGTGGTGGGAAGGAAAAGTTTACACAGACCGCCCAGGCTGTCGCTCCCGGGTCAGAGAGGAGGGCAAAGGCGGTAGGGGAGTCTGTCAGTTTTAAAGAGAGCAGGTAGCTGCCAAGAGGGAGCCTGCTAGCTGCAACAGTGTGGAGACTAACATGGAGCCTTGACCTGCTGAGTTAATAGGGAACTAGATAGATGCCCTTTCTGCATGGAGGGAGCTGTAGGGGGCTGATAAGAAAGTAATGACTTTTCCTGAGAAACAGAAACCCCCTGTACAAGGTTTCTGAGGAATGCTGACTTTCGGTAACAATACTTCTGTGTGCCTGAGCAGAGTCCATTTTGCACTGAGGCCAGACTATCAGTTAGGACACTGTCAGTGGTGGTGGGAGGGGTTGGAACCTAACAAGGGTTTTCACATGAGAATAGGGACAGTTACACTGTGAAGTCCAAAGAATCTCGCTCTGGGGATCCTGAAAGGACTGGCATTGGGAAGAACAGGAATTTCAAAATCAGATTTATATTCTGTCCATGGCTCTGCTCCTTAGGAATGGCAACTCTAGAAGTCCCTCGATGCTGTGCGGCAGATGGCAGCACATAGTGAGGTCTTTTCTCCTTTCCCTTGAAGTGGGAGGCTACGCCTGAGGCAGTTCGGAATTTGAAGGTGAATCAGAGTTCCTAGGTCATAAAATTAGAATTTTAGTGTATTTTTCCACCTGGGTCCCACTCTAGTCCAGTGAATTGCAGACTCTCTGGAATGGGGCCTAAGCTCTAGGGGTGGTTTTTAAAGTTGCTGGAGCTGACCCTGAGAGCAGCCAGCAGGAGAGTTGGTGGAGGGTGGGAGGCACCTGCCAAGTTGTTAGGCAGCCATGATGGCAAGTCCAAGCCGGTCCCTCACACACTCGGCTCATCCTCCTCCCACTTCCCTTGAGGGGATATTCACATCTGAGGTGACAAGCACACATGCACCACCACTCTGGTTGCACCAAGGCACAGCTCTCTTGGAAATGGATCTGTGGCCAGGCGTGGTGGCGCATGCCTTTAATCCCAGCACCCAGGCAGATGGCTGTGAACTTGAGGCCAGCCTGGTCTACAAAGTGAGTCTAGGATAGCCAAGGCTACACAGAGAAACCCAGTCTCAAACAAAACAAAAGAAAGAAAGAAGAGAGAGAGAGAAAGAAAGAAAGAAAGAAAGGATCGGTGGCCTCTGCTCTTTTTCTTTCTCTGGGACTCCCCCACCACCTACCCTAAACCCTCTCTTCCTCAGTCACTGCACATTTGTTGAGGGAGGCCTATTGCCTCCCAGGTAAGTATTTGGAGTTTCAGACTCAGATAAGGCTCCAGGAAGCCCCCTCATGAAGGTCTTGTCAACCAAGCCATTGAACTGATGGAGACTGGTGAGGACAGACTACGGAGCAAACGGAGCTGGCTCTCTGCTCTGGCTCCCTTGTGTAGCCTCGTGCATGTAACTGACCTCCTGGGTCCTCAGGGATTTCATCTACAGCGTGAAACCGATCACATGCCCTTTGACTTTACTGTGAGAACAAAGAGGTGACAGAAGAGCTTGCACATCGTAGGTGCGCAGTCATTTGTCAGAAAGGAGGTGGACCAGTAGCCAGGGGTGTGGTGACCCATGCAGGTACAAAGCTTCCTTCATCTCATTTCTCCCCACTCCACCCTGTCATCCACTCATCATCCCATTTATCCTGTCCTATCTGCCCACCACATCTTGTTTCTTTCTTTCTTTCTTTCTTTTTTTCTTCTTAGTGCATTGTTTTCCACTTAGACTCTCTTCTTTTTCTTTAAACTAGGTGGGTTATTTTGAGCAATTCTTTTCTTTTCTTTTTTTTTTTTCTCCTTCATTTCTTTTCCTCCTCCTCCTCCTTCTTCTTCTTCTTTAGACCAAGCTCACTATGTAGATCAGAAGGCCTCAAATTTATAGAGCTCCATCTGCCTCTACCTCCTGAGTGCTGGTATTAACAGCACACACCACCACAGTGGGTCTATTTGGAACAACTCTTAGGATCTTGCTCTTAATTTTAAAAGCACATGCTCAAAATTTATTATTCTTGAAACTTGAGCTGTCTCTCTCTCTCTCTCTCTCTCTCTCTCTCTCTCTCTCTCTCTCTCTCTCTCTCTCTCTCTCTCACACACACACACACACACACACACAGAGAGAGAGAGAGAGAGAGAGAGAGAGAGAGAGAGAGAGAGAGAGAGAGAGAGAGAGAGAGAACTGGGGGTGCCCTCACTTGGTGCTGTTACCCACTGAGGCATCTGACAGCTGTCATCCAGTGAGGAAGGACAGATGCTGGACAGGGAGGAGGGCACAGACACATGGCCTGGTAGCATTGACCAGTCACTTCCCCTCCTCTTCAGGCCTCTCGAGCGGTCTGAGCACCCGGGAGTCTGTGCTTTCTAACCCTGGTGTTGAAGACTGGTGCCCTACTGCAGCAGCTTTACAAGCTTTATAAGGGGTAGCAATTGTTACTTGGAGTGTTACAAAGAAGGCCTCCCTCAGCATCCTCAGTCACCCCACCTTAATCCTTTCTGGCGTCCTCTCCACTATACCCAGCAGGCCAGCTTCCCTGATTACCCTATGCCCAGGTCCAGATGTCTGCAGAAGAGGGTCGTGTGAGCGAACCCACAGGTGTATCTCACCTGCAGCTTCTAGTTGTAGCAACCACACAGACCAGGTGGGAGCTGGTACCTTCTTAGAGGTTCAGATCCAAGTGCCCAGCAAATGAGTGTTCTGTACAAGAAGTCCCGAAGGCTGGCATCTACTCCCTGGACTGCTAGCCCGGCTGACAGGCGGCTAGCCCTTTCACAGTTCAGCTGCTAATCCTTCAGGAAAAAACCACCCCCCTTATTCACTCCCTTGTTACGTTGGAGGATTATGAGCCCAAATATAGCCATCCTGAGAAATGACACCACTGCCAGGTCTGGAGTTAGTTATCAGAAGGGGGTTCCTGGTGATAAAGCAGATGTGTTTCTTTCCCAGGAGGTTCTCAGCCCTGCCCAGACAGGCACAGAGAGAAGATGCGTCCTCACACTTGCAGCTCTTTTAAACCTCTCAGCAAGTGAGCTGCAAGCTCGGTCACAAAGGGTGGTCTTTTCTGTTAGAGCAAAGTGGCACTCAAGTTTGTTACTAGCTGAAGTCACCGAGCTACGGCCTCATACGCAGAATGCCGGCACAAGGCATTGCCTGGAGAGCAAAGATGAAAGTGGGCCAAAGGCCAGTGCAGATGCCTCAGAGATACTCCTGAGGTCTTTTGAGTCTTAGTTCTGGAGCCAGACAGATCCTCAACTCTGGTGGGAGCAAACTCTGCCCTGAATGTGGGAGGCGGGGGAGGGGGGGTCAGGGGCTGCATGGCTCTCCCCTACAATGATGCAGAGCCTAAATGGCCTCATTTCACCAAGCTCAGAGACACTGCTGTGGGAATTAGGGCTCCTCTCTATAGACTAGGCTCATATCTGGCCCAGGGCTGCCTTCCCCCAGATATCAGAGGCTCTCGACAAATCTGAGACCCTTTCTTTTCCTTTCTTGGGCCCAACCCAAACTGGGGCATGTCTATGCATTTGAGACCCCCTTCCCTCCCCACTAGCTTTCCTTTTCGTGTGTCCAGAAGGGCTAGGTTGCGCAGAAAAGCCAGCCTCAGTTGAAGCCCAAATGAGACCCCCCCTCCCATCTTATGTTGCACGTCATAGCTCTGGTCCCTCCCCTCTGCTTCTCAGACCACAGGGCAGTTTCTTTGGAGAGTTCAGCCTCGCCCTTTTTTTTTTTTTTTTTTAAACTCAAGGCCACATACTTAGCCATCTCAGCTGGAGACTATTTGCTGAGGCCACCCTAATGGAAGAGAGTGCCAGTGCCAGGCCTCCCAGTCAGGAAATCGGCCATTCCCACTGAGCTCTAGTCCCTGTGTTCAGAGGCTATAAGGACTATGTTCCTTTGCTTACTGACTGTGTGACCTTGCCTAGATGACACAATGTCTCTGAACTCTAGTTTGCACAACTTGACATGAAGAGGTACAACCTAGCTCATGTGACTGTGAGAGGGTTCAAGTGGTATGTGTGGAAAGCGGCACCCACACACTCCCAGGACAATGGCAGCTCTGGTCACTATTGACTTCATTCCTCCTGCCCACCTCTTGAAATTTCCACTCCTGATGGGTTTGGGTGAGCTGACCCTCCCTTTTTTAAAGGGCCCTGGTTGCTGCTAGACCAGTCAGCCCCAGCTCACACCCTCCTGGAGTCCTCCAGGAGCATTCCTGTCCCCTGGAGTCAGAGGACTGCCAGCTTGTCGGTCGGGGTGTGGCTGGCCCGGCAGACGAGGGAGGGGAGCTGCAGCTGTGGATCTGTCAGCCAGGCAGGACATGGGTGAGGCCAGGGCAGAGGCTTGCCCAGGCCAAGGACAGGAAACAGGTGGCTCTGCTGAGGCCCAGACAGGGTGGAGTAGTGGGAGGCCCGTGTCTAGGTGTGGGAGGGCCACCAGAATGGAAGCTGGGATGGGCTATGCTCTTCTGAACTCCAAACTGGGGAGTCCAGATGTCAATGCGAATGCTGAGTTTGGGGATGCCACCTAGGGCAAGGTGATCCACTGACTCCCCACCACCTACCTCAGTTACGACCAGGGGGCCCAGTTACTGTGATAGGAAGATGCCAGAGCTGGGAGCTTTAGAAAGAGGAAGGACTTCAGCTGGCTCCTGTAGCAGCCTCACCGCCTTGGGCGGTGGGTGGCCCTGAGTCACAGCTTTTAGAGAAAACCATTTTTCTCCCATCTTATGGATCTATCAGACCTAAGGATGTGCAGAGTGGTCCTGTCACAAACAGAAATGGTAGGAGGGCTCCTTCCATCTCGTCTCCAGCAGAAATCCCAGGTAGCCTCCCATCACAGACGCCTGCTGCAAAACATTGTTCAGGCTCTCCATAACCTTGAAAGCAGCAAGAGGGCCGAGCATAGTGGCACACACCTTTAATCCCAGCACTCCGGAGGCAGAGGCAGGCCTCTGTGAGTTCGAAGCCAGCCTGGTCTACAAAGGACAGCCAAAGATACACAGAGAAACTCTGTCTCGAAAAACCTAGAAAAAGAAAAGAGAAAAAAGAAAGAAAAGAAAAAGAAAGCAGCAAGAGATGGGTGTGTGTTTTTACTGTTAGATCATAACTCAGCATTTTGCTATTTCAGTATAGTCATTTTTTCTTCTCAATCTTATTACTTTGTCTCATGAATTTAGGAACAATGTTCTGAGACAGGACCATACGGCTTCATAAGACAACCAAAGGGCTACAGGAAAGCCAAGAAACCTTGGCCCACATGTGGCTAGGTCCTTTGGAGCTGGGCCATTGGATGTCGACACCGTAGGGATGAGGACTGGCGTAGAAGGCAGTAAACAAATTCCATGTGTTTCAGTGGCACGGAGCTGGCTTACTTGGCTGTGCTGGGAAATGCGGTCCCTGACTGGCAGCAATGTGCTGGCAAAGATGCTACTGCTACAAAAGAAAGAAAGGGAGGGAGGGTCTTGGGGCAACCAGTAGCTGGCATCACCAGACATTTCTCTTGCCCACTGTCCTTGACCCCAGCTGTTGTATTTTGTTTTTCTATTTTTCCCACCTACTTCAGACCTTCACCTCTTCCCCCACCCCACCCGCAGCCTGGCCTTGTCAGCCTCAAGCATGAAACCACCCGTGTCCCCTCTCCCTTTAAGCAACTCTTTTCCCTTCCTGTAAGTCCTAGACATGACCCGGCCATGGCAGTCCGCCCTGCCTCACGCCTCCCATTCTCTCTGGCCTCATGTATTCCTCTGCAGTCGTCCCTATCAGTGTAAGGGCACGTATTTCTCTCCTCATCAAAGGCTGTCCCTGGACCTCACCTCCCTACAAACTCTTGTCCCCTTCTTCATGTGTGTCTGCAGGGATATTCTATAGAGAAGGTGACCGTTTCTGCTGCCTCAAGTTCTTTTCCTCGTCTCCTTCAACCTACTCCTACTAGCCCGCTGTGTTTCTACAGACAAGATCTCCAGAGGCCTCCTTCTTGCTGACCCAGTAGCCTTTTCTCCAATATTACTTTACCTGAAGGGTCACATCCTTCTTCTGGGGACACTGAATGCTCCTCATCTGTCACTTTCCCCCAGGTTTATATCTCATCTTTAGGTGCTGCCCAGCCTCGATGTCAGCCCTTGGACAATTTCCCTGAATTCCGAGTGTGATGAATAACTCCCAACTCGATTTATCTCGCCTAGTCTGTCTGGAAGCTCGGCCTTTTCGTATCCAGTCACTGCCTTACTTGGGGAATATGCCGAACAGAATAGGCTCAGGTGAGATTCTGCCCTGCCTCTCCTCCTCTAGGGAGTCCCGTCTTCCCAGTGACTTGGGCAAAGGAGGAGTGTCCACCACGATGGTTTGCAAAGCATGTCTCACCCACTCCCTCACACTTGGCTGACCCTTTCTCTTTACTTGCAGTAAGATGTTCTTTCCTCCTGCCCTGGGGCATTTGTGCTGGTGGATCCTCCTGTCTAGAAGACCCTCACATAGGCGGTCATGTGACTCTCTCTGTCATCTTCTGCAGGACTCTGCTAAAACACCCCTTCCTCCATGACACCTCCCCTGCCACCCCTGCCTCTTGAGACATGGTCCTCCTTTCTTTCTTTATTTTCCTCCTCAACGCTTTTCATCACTTGTCAGACATGAGCATTGTTATTTCTTCTGTCACGGTCTTTCCCCTCTCTGTAATGTACAGGGTCTTCAGGGGCAGGGCTGTTTGTTTTCCCTCTAGTTCCTAATATTGCCAGGTACCACATAAGAACTTTGTCAACTATAGACCAACATAGAACAATAAGATTATAATGGAGCTGAAAATTTCTTTTCCACTAGGGAAACTATAACATAGTAGAACATGTTCCTGTGGGAGTGTGTGTTGATGTCCATGTAAACAACCCCCCACCTGCATGCACATCATATAAACATACGCTGCACACAGTAATGTACACTGCATCGTGTTTCATAACAGAGAAGTGTTGCCACGCGACGTATTTACTACACTAGGTTTTACTGTTAATTTAGAGCGCCTACTTGTAAAAGAGTCTTATTCTGAAACAGCATGCTATCTTATGGCTGGTGGTCCATACACTGACTCACATTTGAGTGATGACAACCTCTCCTATCCCAGTATCACTGGATCTCTTCCAAAGGCCACATGGAGAGACAGCCCATTGAATGGAATGTTCTATTTTGCAATCCCGTTTAGTTTTACAGGAATATTTCTTCTCCCCCTAAACAAAAAGATGGGATTCTTCGAGTGTTGTTCCGAGTTCCCCAGAATGCCCCAGGTGCTACTGGGCAGTGTTGTAGTCTGTGCCTCCCTGGGCCACCAGGTACCCAGCCGAAACTAACAGAGTCCCTAAATGATCCAGTATCAGACCCCACAAAACCTGAGCCTGCTGCTGCATGGACTGGACAGAGGAGAGGAGCTGAGAGCAGAGCCTCACACAGAGAGACCGCTAAAAGTGAGTGACATGAAGAGGGGAGCGTCAAAGTGAAAGTGTCACCCAGACTTGCTCTCATGGACATACAGAGAGCGTTGGGAGCACAGATGTGCTGGGATTTGCAAAAGTAGCACTGTGGGTGTCATTGGGGGACTTCTGGGGATGCTTCTGGGATTATTTTGGTTTGGTTTTTCGAGGCAGTGTTTCTCTGTGTAGTCCTGGCTGTCTTGGACTCACCCTGTAGACCAGGCTGGCCTCGAACTCAGAGATCCACCTGCCTCTGCCTCTCAGAGTGCTGAGATTACAGGCGTGCGCCACCAAGCCTGGCCAGGGGATGCTTTTGGAAGGATAAAAACAACTATATATTTGGTTAGTCTCTCGAGATGTCAACTCTAAAGATGTTTCCGTGTTAACTCATTGGATCTAAGAGTCAGCTCAAGGCCTCTCAGCCACAGGAGCCCTGGCTGGTCTCTCTCTCCTTCAGGGCTCTGGAATTCCCCATTCCCTGTGAGGCTTCCTGGTTTTCCTTAAGCTTCTCTACTTCCCCAGAACCCTCATTTATTCTCACCAGCCAGCTGACCCCAGGCCTAGGCTCCTCGGTTACCACTGCCGGAACACAGCCCAGCTCACTGAGGGTGTGTGTATGCGTGCGTGCATGTGTGTGTAGCAAATTACCCAGCAAATGCAGACACAACTCCCACAGAGCCACAGGGCATTCTTTTTTTTTTTTTTTTTTTTTTTTCCTTTTAAGCTAGGATGTGACAATGTGGTGGCAGGCTTCTTCTCTGGTCTCACTTCCTAGCTTCTGTAATGGCCTAACCCTGGGGAATCTGCCCTCGGGCAGCTCAGAGGCTCTGCTGGCTCCCTCTGAGAATTAGAATGAAACCCACAGGAACTAGGCTGAACACCTTGGCTACAAAATGAAAGTGGCTAGTGTCCTCTCTCACATCTGAACATCCAGACCTTAGGGTTGCCAGAAGAGAAAGACCCTGGACCCTTCCAGAGTGAGCACCACGCAGGGGAGCAAGCCAGGTACTTTATGCCTTTGTTTTAGGTATTTAACAGATCTTGTGCATTGGGTAACATTATGGGACAAACATGTTTTCCTTCATTTCCCACATGCCAACCTCTGAGGGGGGCCCAGCTGAAGGGAGCAGAAAGGATGAGACTAGAAAGAAGCGGAACTCTTCACTTTAGGGCTAGCACTCCACATCTCTGAAAACAGCATTGAAGCCCCTGGGCCCACTTCCTGGAAAAACCCCTGTAGGAGTGGAGAGACCAGCGGCTTCTCAGGTACACTGGACTGAGATGCCATAGAGCTGAGACTGGAGCTCGGGGTGCTGCCAAGGGATTTAGTTCCTTTCCATGCAATGCCGCAGTGCACACAGTGCCAGAGCGGGGGAAACAGGGCCCCTGAGGTGCCTCAGGCAGATGGCTGCAGGCTCCGTGCAGCATGTGCTGCAGACGAGGTTTGCTGCTGTCTGTCTTTGAGGCTGGAGCTGTAAAGCCAATGAACTTCTGAAAGACTGCAGGTCTAGAAACCCCACAACCTCCCTCTCCAACAGACTCCAAAGAGCAGGGAGCCCGATGCCTACATCAACCCCCCCCCGCCCCGCTTACAGCTGCAGATATATTTGGCCCCCAAATGCACTTTAAAGTGTGCACATTTTCTCTCACATTGAAGAAGTAGGAGAATTTACATAATAATTAGTATTTCTGGCATCCCTGAATGCTCTGAGGGCTGAGTGATAGCAGGCTTGCTGTCCCTTGAGCCCAGCAGCAGGGCCCACGTAGGAGAGGGTGTTTACTGCAGCCTTTCCTTACTGTCTCCATTGGCCTCCGTGGCATCAGCGGGCTGGCCTCAGTAAGCATTGGGGCTTTGGACAGTTGTTGCTACAGATGCTCTTAACATTTGGAAGGCTGTAAGTAGAATTCACGGAGTCCAGGCTGATTGGCTAATTGAGTAAAATACTTGTTTTGTAAGCAAAGAGACACACGTTTGAATCCCCCAGACTCCACAGGAAGCTAGATATGGTAAGCCGTGTCTGCAATCCCAGAATTCCTAAGGCATGATGGGAAGCTGAGGCAGGAGAGTCCCAAGAAGCTCACAGGCCAGCCAGCCTATTGTACTCAGCAGCGGACAACAGGGTGGGGCGCGAGGACTGTCCGCTGAGGTTGCCCTTTGCTCCCACACATGCGCTGTAACATCCATGTGTCCTTAGACACAGGCAGCTGCACACACTCAGACGGTTTAATTAAAAAATATATGTTTATTTTGTTTTCTGTTTGTAGGTATTTTTGTCTGTGGGTATGTCTGTCCATCACATGCCTGCAGGCGTCCGAGGAGGTCGGAAGAGGGCATCAGATCCCATGGAACTGGAGTTGCTGGTGTTTGGGAGCCACCATGTGGGTGCTGGGAACTGCACCTAGGTCCTCTACGAGCAACTAGTGACCTTAGTTGCAGGATCACCTCTTCAGCCCCCCACAAAGACTTAAAAGAGAATTCAGGGAGCCCAGGAACTGGCATGAGTACAAGTTACCTCTTCGCTATCTCCATCATCTGCTTAAACTGGGCACCGCCCACGGCGAGCAAAGCCAGCACACCAGGAGACACACCAGACCCTTCCCTATCACGTTCCCAAGTCTTGCACATCTCTCCAAACGCTATTTACCACGCGTTCCTTTATCAACTGTATTAAAGGTTAGTCACCGACTGTGGTTGCGACATGGTAAGATCCATGCATGGTAAGAGAGAAAGGGCAGGTAAGGTGGCTCAGTGGGCAAGGGTGCTTGCCACCAAACCTAAAGACACAGGTTCAACCCCCAGAATCCACAGGGAAGGAGAGCACAGACTCTGACATGCTGTCCTCTTGACTTCTATTCCCCCCTCCCATAACTAAAGAAAATTAGTTTTCTATACCAGAGGTTCCTTCCATAAACCCTAGTAGTTTCTCATATGCTTTTTATAACGTTTCATTAACATTTAGTTATGTGTAATAACGGGCTTCGTTGTAACAGTTCCATACCTGTACACGATGCATGTCAGTCATATTTTCCCCATTACTCTCTCTTGTTTGTGCTCTTTAAAACAACAACTAGCCGGGCCTGGTGGCGCACGCCTTTAATGCCAGCACTTGGGAGGCAGAGGCAGGTGGATTGCTGTGAGTTCAAAGCCAGCCTGGTCTACAAAGTGAGTCCAGGACAGCCAAGGTTACACAGAGAAACCAAAACCAAACCAAAACAAAACAAAAAACCAACAACTTCTTAAACATGTAGCTGTCTACTTATTTTAAGGCAAGATCTCAGGCATGCCAGGGGAGCCTCCTCGTTGGAGTGCAGGCGAGAATGCCCATGTCCTTTCACCTCCAGGTGCTTCGGCCACGGTAGACAAGCACTCTACCCGCTGAGCACACCCCCAGCCGCTACCTTACACCTCCCCCCCACTTGCTCACATCCGAGAAAAAGCTCATAGAATTTTTGGATGCCAGAGAGATCCAAAACACAAAAGTGGCCTCACATCTTCCCCTCGGCTGCAGAAGAAGTTCTAGAACCTTTTCTTGGAGAATTGAGACAGGATTGAGCTACACTTCCCCGTGGAGTCCGTTCGTGGTGGCCTCAAACTGGACCCCTGGTTCGTTCCTGAGTCTGTGAGGTCTCCCGGAGCACGGAGGAGGGCATGAGGGGCTTAAGTGGACTGTAGGCTTTACCGCGCTTCTGCATTCAGTCGCCTGAGCCCCAGCTGCAGGTAACCCCAGTATGAACTGGGAGGAAGGAAGCTGGGCTAAGGTCCCCTTCCCTCCACAAGGAAGGAAGGAAGCTGGGCTGAGGCTCCCCAACAGGCGCCTCCCATCTCTCTCAGACTGGGTTGGCTGCGCTGACTCATCATCAACTCTTCTGCCTGGCCTGGTGCACGCCCACGACCTGCCCTCCTTCCGACTCTCGGCTGTTTCCTCCCAGGCGCCTGGCAGCCCACGCGCATCTCCCGTGTCCTCACCGTGCCACCTCCCCCATCCCTCTCCTTCCTCTGCCAAATCCGGAAACGTGTGGTCTCCGTACATTTCCTCCTGAATCCCTGCAGCGCCCACTCAGCTGCCCCCTCGTCTTCCAACTCCCACGGGGTTTGCTGAGACCGCCCCCAGTTGCGAAAGGTCAAGACCAGCCCTTCCCAGCAGGACAGGTGGCCCCGGGCTTCCCACCTCCTGCTCCTCCCTGTTGCTGCCCTGCAGCTGCCTCTTCCTGGAGACAGACGTGCTCCTTCTCTGGTTTCCATGACACTGCACTTTCCCACGTCTCCTCCTCTCCACTGGGCTCTGACAGCTCGTTTCCTCCCTGGCATCTCCTTCTCCCAGTTTCTCTCGTGGGTGTGCCTGAGGGCTGCCCTTGAAGTTCTCTTCCTTTCTGTGCGTGCTTGCCGGCCCCCCTGCCTGCCCTCCACCTCTGCTTCAGCTGGTCTTCCTACCCACGTCCCAACCCCGCACTGCCAGCCTTGCCAAAATCGGTCCACCCACTTTGAGATGATCGGTTCTGCAGGTATTGAACCTCCGCATACCTGGTGGCGTGTCCCAAGGGAGGCTTAATTATGCTCGCGAGCCCTAGCTAGCATACTATAGCTCTGTGAAGGACTATTGAGCAGAAAGTTGAGAGCAGGGTTCCTCGAAGCCAAGTTCAAATCCCGGCTGTGGCCCCAGGCAAATTCATTCATCTGTTCCTCCATTTGTGTGGCAAACGTTTCCTGGTTCTGACGCTGTGACAGATTCTGATCTGCGCTACAAGTACAAATGGAAAAGCAGTGGTCCCCAAACTCCTGGAAGCACTTACACAGCTGCCCAAGCTAAGGTTAAGATGGGGGACTGCAGCAGGCCATGGGAGTGATGGGCGGGGGGAGAAGATGCCACGAGGACCACAAGCTGCTGTGCTGTTCTCAGGGAAGCCAAGGACAGCTTTTAAACTCGGATCCTGTCACAAGGGGTGACAGGTTGAATTGGGTCCCTCGAGATGTCAGTGTCTTAATGGGTAGAATCTATAAATGTGATCCCGCATGTGGGGGGGGGGGGGAAGGTGTGATTGCATTAAGAGTCTTGAACTGAGAGATGATCTTGAACTATTGGAGGATGGTGTGGGTCTGTGAAGGGACGGTGACTTAGTGCGGAGGCACCATGACCAAGGCAATTCTTATCAAAGAAAGCATCTAATTGGTGGCTTAAGAAGCCCTGAAAGGTGGCATGGTGTGTGTGTGTGTGTGTGTGTGTGTGTGTGTGTGTGTGTGTGTGTGTGTGTGTGTGTGTTATATGTTGTGTGTGCTGGGTATGTGGTGGTGGTGGTGGTGTGTGTGGTATGTGTGTGTCTGTGTTGTGTGTGGGTGTGTTTGGTGTGTGTGTGATGTTTATGCATATGGTATTGTGTGTCTGTGTTGTGTGTGTATGTTGTGTGTGTGATATGTATGGTATATGTTGTGGAGTGTGTGTGTGTGTGTGTGTGTGTGTGTGTGTGTGTGTGTAAGAATAAGGATTGACAGGCAGACAGGAGCCGGACTTGACTTTTATTGCATCAAGTTTCAAGCAGGTCTGGGGATACAGCTCAGTAGTAGGGTGTGTCTGCCCGGCATGCATAACGCCATGAGTTCAATCCCTAGGATGGAAAACAAGTTTCAAGTAGCTATTTATTTATATTGTCAATCCCTCTATGCCACGATTCCTCAGTGTGGAGGCGTGGCTTCCTGGGTGGCTGAGAAGTGAGCAGCATGTCGTTTTTATTAAGAGTGACTACCATCCACTTCTGACTGGGCTCTGAGAGCCGTGGGCATTCGGTCAGGTTCCCTGGGTGCCCGAGGAAGGAACCACAGGGCACGAGGTGGGTCTCACCCTGATCAGAGCCACTGAGCTAGGACAGCCGATGCTCTGGATGTGGTTTTTGTTCAAGATCCTGTTTGAGTAAAAGGTTGCTTAGTTACGATGAGGTCTGAAAGCCATTGCTCTTCTCTGCTGCAGCTTCTTTCGACCTGGGCGTGGTGGCACACACCGGTAATCTGTGTGGTTAGGAAGCTCAGGCAGGGAGGTTTTCAGCTACGGAAAGCCTGGGCTACATAGTGGGCAGCCTGGGCTACATAGTGAGCTCTACAGCAGCTGAGACTATGGCAAAGACTCTTGTCAAAAAATAAGGGGGACATGGGGGGAGCTAGGTGTGGTAGCGCAGGCCTTTAATCCCAGCATTTGGGAGGCAGAGGCAGGTGGATCCCTTAGTTTGAGGCCAGCCTGGTCTATAAAGTGAGTCCAGGACAGCCAGGGCTACACAGAGAAAACCTGTCTTGAAAAACCAAAAAAGAAAGAAAACGAAAAGAAGGAAAGTAAGCTAAACGCAAAACCAACAAGAAACCCCAATGGACTTACTGCTGTGACACCAAAGTCAGCTGTAGAGAACCCTGGCCCTGACACTGGCACCTCCCGCCTTTGAGGGTGAGCATGGAACAAATTTTCCTTCTTGATCTCCCCAGTAATTTGTGTCATACCTAACCTGCAACTTTCTTGTTTTGTTTTGAGTTAGTCTCCCCTATGGGATAGGAAGGCCCACTGACCAGGAATTCCCCCTCGGTTTTCTACTGTGTCTCTTGCCTGGGCCTGGGCTTGGGCCTGGTGCTTGGTCACCACAGAGTCGCCTGCAAATGCTCTCTGCCTCTGGCTCTCTTCCCCCACACCCACTCGTGTGTGTGTGTGTGCGCGTGTGCGTGTGCGTGTGCGTGTGTGTGTGTGTGTGTGTGTGTGTCTCGGCTAACTAACCTCACATAGCTGGTTCTTCTTTGTAAAATGGGAAACAGCGATGCCGGTGGAGACGGTGTGAGGGTGAGATGATGGTGACATCTGCAAACCACACAGCTTCGTTTCTGGAAGGGGCCACAAAGCAAAGAAGGCTCCAGAGGTGAGAGATGAGGAAATGGATTCTTCCCTCAAGCTTCTGGAAGGAGTGTATCCGTGTTGACCTGCGCATCTGAAGTGTAAGATGGTAAGTCTGTGTTGCCTTGGGCCACTGGCTTTGTGACAATTTGTTATAATGGCAACAGGGAACTAATACACTGTTAGAAGAGGCGAAAAGCATGTGCAGAGGCCAGGTGGGGAGATGGGTCTGAGTGACCTAAAGACAGTGTGTCAGGTGTGTGTACATTGTGTCTACACATGTGTGTGTGATAAGTCTGATAGTGGCTAACACCTTCTTGCACTAGCTCTAAACCACTTGGGCTTCTGTTGCCTCGCCTTCCCCGGGTCACTGCTACAATCCTTGGGCAGGAATGGATTCCATCCCTCCTTCACCCGTGTCTCCCACTCACTCTTCTCCCTTAGTTCCGGAAGAGCACATCCGCATTTCCAGAATCCGGCTCTCTCTGTTGGAGTCTACATTATAGCCAGGGCTTGTTTGTCCTTCTGAAGCTCATGGTCTCCACCCTGTCAGGGCCCCCCCAGAAGGCTCTTGTCAGCAGATACCATTAAATGTTGCCTGCGGGGTCCTAAGGCCCATTGTGAATATGTGTGACCTGCCCTTTCCTAGGCCTGCACCAGTCTCCCCAGCAGGGCCTTCCATACAGCTGTAATTGATTGAGCAAGGCCACACACACACACACACACACACACGCACACGCGCACGCACCCCTACCATCCCTGGCTAGCTCTCCTTGGTAGCCCCTCCCTGCCAGTACACACTTCTACCCTACGCCTCTCACATACTGTATCATGCCTATCTCTCCTCCACACGTCTATAAACACAGTGTGAGGCTTAGGACAAGGATGGGCTCCTGTCACTCCAGCCCCATGGTCACCATTCCCACAGTTACCTCCTTAAATGAGGCTGCTGCAATCTCCCCTCCTGTTCCAACCTGCCTCTTCCAGCTTCATTGCCGACCTTGAGCGGCCCTGAGGGGGAATCCCATGAAGGAGTAGATGAGTTTAGACACCCCCTTCCTTTGGGGGTTCCCCCAGTGCCCTCTGAGAAAGCCCTTCAGCATCTGCTCCTGCTTTCTCCTAGTCTGTGCTTCCCCACATTTCCAGGGGAGGAGCAGGCTGGCTTCTCGGTTCAGATGCTCTGAACCTTCTTCCTTCTGCCCAAGGCTCTTTCCACACCACCATTCACGGGCCAAGGCCCATGTGTTCCAGCTCTCAGCTGAGAGGCCCCAGCTACAATGGGCTTGATCTCCTCTAGCAGCCATCAGTACTACCGTGCATTGTGTGCTTTATTGCAACTGTGTTTGTTTCTTTGTTTTTTCCAAGACAGGGTTTCTCTGTGTAGCCTTGCCTGTCCTGTACTTCCCTTGGAGAACAGGCTGACCTTGAACTCGTGGAGACCCACCTGCCTCTGCCTCCTGAGTGCTCGGATTAAAGGCATGCGCCACCATGCCCGGCACACAGTAGGTGCTTACCAAACGCTTGCTTAACTGAATCACACTGCTCCAGAAAGCTGCAGAGTCTCCAGCCTCTCCGTGTCCCCAAGTCCTATCTGCTCACCCCATGGCAGAAACAAGATCTAAGGATTGCTGATTTCTTATCATGCAGCCATTGCACCATTGAGTGATGCTTTATCTGGTTACTACCTGCAACACATACATTCTGTGCTCAGTCCCTAGCAGGTTGCCCTGTGGTATTCCTAGACACGCTTAGACATGTTCTGTTTTGGCCACAAACACGACTCCCTCGTCCTGTCTGCTCTTCTCCTTCACACACGTGACACACCTGTGCTCAGATTTAGAGAAGAGTCAAAACCAAAAGACTCCAAGAGGATTGGATTCTGAGAGATATTAGGATTTCTTTTCTTTTCTTTTATGATCTGTTGGGTTCTTCAATCATTTAAAAGTTTGGTTCGGGACCAAAATGTTCCCTACAGGCTTGGGTGTTTGAACACTTGGTCCCCAGAGGGTGGCTCTGGTTTGGAAGGTTGGATCAGGAGGCATGACTGGTGGAGGTGGGCCACCAGGGGTGGACCTTTATGGCTTCTAGGCCAGCATTTCATCTAACGCAAGCTTTCCGCTTCCAGGTTGGGACCACATGAGGCACCTTCTCTGTAGGCTCCCGCCAACCATGGATGCTGCTGTGCCATCTCCGCTGTGGTGGACTGATGCCAGGAGCCGGGTGAGTCCTCCTTACCTACGCTGCTTCTGTCACGTACTTGAGACACACAAAAGCAATGGATGCCACCATCTTTATAATGTTTAAAGTGTTCAGTCGTGGTAGATTTTGGTAAGACTCAAAAAGAGCAATGCAGGCTGTAGATGCAAGGAGGGTGAAGGGGTCGACTGTGGGGTGTCTAGGATGGACAGGAAAATTTACCGAAGGCCGTCACTGGTGACCTCTGCCAAGAGTAGTCACCAAAACAGCCACGGGTATATCCCACAACCAAGGCCTCAGTAATGATAGGTCTCTGTAGTTATTCAAAAGAGCATGCCCATTCCCAGGTTGTGTGTGTCAGATTTCTGTCAGTGTGACCAAATACCCGAGACAAACAGTTTTAAAGGAGGCATGATTCCTTTTGGCTCCCGGCTTCAGAGGTTTCCTCTCACAGTTGGCCATGGTCTGTTACTTCAAGGCCTGAGATGAGGCAATGGTGTTGGTAGCAGCATGTGGCAAGGAAGCTGCCTAACCCCAAAGGGGAGTAACAGGGACGAAGTGTTCCCTCCAAAGGCCCTTCTCCAGGGCTGAACTCTAACAAGGCCCTACCTCCTGCAGCTGTCGTCACCTCCCAATAACCAGGAGGTCATGAATCTGTCTTTGTACTGCCTAATAAATGAGGTCAGAGGTCTCGAGGTGCAAGCACCTCCCCAAGCCCCACCTCTGAACACTGCTGTGTGACTGACCAAACCTTGAACACTAGCCCAGTGAAGGGACATTCCCAGCCCTACAACACTGACTACACCAGGGCCTGCCATGGACTCCAAAGTCTACCCATCACGTTTAAACACACACACACACACACACACACACACACACACACACACACACACACACACTTTGGAATGTGCAGTCGATCAGCTATAAACAATACACAATCAATCTATAGCAGTTGGGGCCTGTTTCATCTTGAGAATTGGGCAACATTTCCTCTGCCTCCTCTGCCTCTTCCCTCTGCTCAAGCAAGCAGGGGTGCTCAAAGCCATTCCTGGGAGCTCGGCCTTTGTTACGTCTTTCTTCCTTCTTTCCTTTTTTATTTATCTTTTATTTTTTATTTTGTTTCTTTTCCTTGTTGATGTTGACACAGTTTGATGTTATGGCAGGACTGACCTGGAACTCATGGTGGTCTTCCTGTCTCTGCCTCCCAGTGCTGGGATCACAGGCTTGTAATCACATCAGTATGACACGCTTAATGATTTTATTTTCTAGAGACAGGGTTTCTCTGTGTAGCCTTGGCTGTCCTGGACTCACATTGTAGACCAGGCTGGCCTCGAACTCCCAGAAATCGCCTGCCTTGGCCGCCCGAGTCCTGGGATTTCAGGCGTGCACCACTATGCCCGGCCTTAATGCGTTTTTGTTTTTTTTTTTTTAAACTGAAAAAAAAATCATTTTCAATATCTGGAAGGGCTGATCTAGTACTCCCCTTCCATGTCTGTGGGTGCAAGCTAAAGGGCGGGGTTCAAGGTCAGGGTCAACACAACTCTCAAGGACAGTGTGCTGCCCTCCTTTGCGCATTAGTGGCTGGTCACTGCACCTGGCTCCTCTCATCTAGAACAATGACAGGAAAGGAGAGACCACTCACTTCCTTTTCCTGTTGTTGTGATAACAATCCCCTGATAAAAGCAGTTTAAGGGAGAAAGGCTTTATTCTGGTTTACAGGTCCCAGGTCCCGTGCATCGTGGTGGGGGTGTCCAGGGAGGAGGACCACTGGTTCCATGGCTTCTACCGCCAGGAAGCACAGAGCGATGAATGCTGATGCTCAGTTCCATTTCTCCTTTAAAAAAAAAACATTAAATTATGTTTATTTGTGTGTGCGTGCATGTATACACCGTGGGGTACACAACGGAGGTCAGAGGACAACTTATGGAAGGTGGTTCTCACCTTGTCATGTGGAGCATATGGATCAAACTCAGGCCATCAGGCGTGGCAGCAGACACCTGTAAGTGAGCCTTTTCACAGTTCCAGTTTCTCCTCTTTGCATGACTGAGGATCCTAGCTCAGGGAATGGCACCGCTCACAGTAGGCAAGCTCTTCTGTCCTAACTTACCTGTTCCAAGGTGGGCAAGACGCTCGCACGCGCGCGCACACACACACACGCACACATTTCTAGAGGCCTGTCTCTCAGGTGATCCTTGAGGTCATTGGTTTGATAGTTGGGATAAAGCATCCGTGGTGACAACTGAGGTAAAAGAGCTCATGCGCGTGTACCCACGGAGCTATGAGATCGGCATGCAGCTGACAGTGCTGAGGAGGAGGCTGGGGGGTGGCGGTGGGTGAAGGTGCAGCCCACCAAACCCAATGACCTGAGTTCAACCCCCTGAGCCCACATGGTGCAAGGAGAGAGTGGATTCTAACAAGCTGTCCTCTGCTCTCCATGTGTCCCACGCACAAATGTACAGTCACCTCATCAAAATCACCCGTCTGACAGACACGGACACAGAGACGGGGAGCTTCAGAAGTACCCAAGTGTGTGTTGTGCTTCAGTCACCCAGGGCCACAGACTGGACGGCTTGCAGGCACAGTGAACCTGTGACCCACATGTGGTCCAGGATGGCTGTGCGTACAGTCCAACAGAGAACAGCAAACTGACTTAAAACATGAGTTTGCTTGTTTGTTTTGTAACTGGGCTGTGCGGCCTTCGTGCTTTGTAGATAACACACTGTGTCACAGTTTCAATGGTGGACATTCCTGGTAGAACATCAAAAACGTATGGAATCCTGGTTCTAAGGGCTGGAGTCCAGGAGGACTTTTTTGTTTGTTTGTTTTTTGTTGTTGTTTTGCTGTTGTTGTTGTTTTTCGAGACAGGGTTTCTCTGTGTAGCCTAGACTCACTTTGTAGACCAGGCTGGCCTTGAACTCACAGCAATCCACCTGCCTCTGCCTCCTGAGGGCTGAGATTAAAGGCGTGCGCCACCACTGCCTGGCTGAGGAGGATGGTTTTGCAGAGAGCTTGTACTAAGGGACCATTTGGGTGGGGGGTGAGGGTGAGGGTTGGGGTAAGGGGTGATGGTGTCATCTGAGGTTATCTGGGATGAATCACAGCTGACTTTCCTTCCATCCACCCTGCCTCATGTCCTCATGTCCTCAGGTGTGGTTCTTCAGAACCCTATCCCAGCTAGTCATGGTGTCTCCTGCCTGTAATCCTAGCACCCAGGAGACAGAGGTAATAGGATTGCTACAAGTCTGAGGTCAAAGTGCACTACACAACGAGCTAAACGCTGGACCGGTACAGTGTGAGACCCGGTCACAAGTAACAGCAACAAAGCAAAACAAAATACACACAACACAGCGATGAGCATAGTCCTGTTAACCTCTGTGGCTCTAAACCCCAGCTTCTCAGCTGATACCCGACCAGAGACTACAGTTAACACTTGGTCCTGAAGCTGCAAAGAAGACGCACTGAAAGGCCAAAGGCCATCCTGTTCTAAGGTTAGTTTCCTCAAGGCCTGGCCAGGCTGATTTGCCTCAGAGGCTTGTCCAGACTCTCTCTGCTCACCTCTGGTTACCTAGATACCATCCTTCTCTCTACCTCATCCATTCACATTTACTGAGCACCTACTATGTGGCCCTACTAATGTTGCGCACATGGGAATCCAGCTTCGGAAAAAAAGCTACACAGGCAGAGCACCCCTGGTCCTTGTGAACCTCACATTCTAGCGGGAGAGCAGACTATTGCTTGATAATTTATCAAAAACAATGTCACATGGTGGTGACACACATGGACGGAGGAGTGGAGAAGGTTTGCGATGATGAAGGGGGATAAGGTAAATGGAATGACTCGGTGGAGTGTGACATTTGGGCAAAACTGGAGGAGCCGACAGACAAAGCCATGATGGTATATGGCGAAAGAGATTTCCAGGCACCGGGACAGCAAGTGCAAATGCCCCAGGCAGAAACTTGCTCTGTGTTCAGGGAGTGGAAAGGAGCCCTGTGTAACTGCTGAGGGAGTGGGGAAATAAGGTGAACCATCAAAGGCCATGGTGGTGATAGAAGGACAGGTGGTGGAGAACCTTCTAGGCTACCGTAGGGACTTTGGCTTGGTCTCCGAGTCAAGCAGGAACTATTGGAAGGCTCTGGCCACAGGTGAGACCTGATTAAACTGAACATTTTAGGGGGTCTGTTCAACTGCTGCATGGGGACTGACCACACAGGGTAGGACAGTCACAGACACTGCCTTGACAGTTGCAGTTAACTCAAGCAAGAGGTAGAGGTGGCTTAGCCGAGGGCTGGGGTAAGGTCTCAGGTTGTCGGGACACTTCTGAGGCCTTGGTTCTTCCAGGGAAGATGACTATGTGGCTGGCATGACTGACACATGTGGCAGCTGCTCATCTTGAGGAAGTTTCAGAGACTCACCAAGTGTCCACTCTGTGGCTTGGGGATGTCAATCCTTCTGGCATCATCTGTGAAGATTAAACCAGAACATGTCAAAGGGGTAGCACACCGTCTGTTGTGACCCATGTGTGCATGTGTCTGTGTGTGCACGCTGGGGCTCCTGTGGGAGGGCCTGTGGAAGCTGGAGCTTGGTACTGGGCATCTTTCTTAATGGACCACTCCTGCCCCTGGATCCTGGAGTTATAAATATCCTGAAGTGCCAGGCTTTTATGTGGGTGTCGGAGGTCTAAAGTCAGGTCCTCCCCCGTGGGAAGGAGGAGGGGAGAGGAGAGGGAGAGGAGAGGAGGTGAGGGGGGAGGGGAGGAGAGGGGAGAGGAGGAGGGAGAGGAAAGGGAAGTTTGTGACTCTGCACCTCAGTTACAGCAAGGACAACTCATTGCTAAAGGGTGATGGGTGAGTACGTGGCGTGAGTGCCTTCCCAAAGGGATGGGGAATTCCAAGGCTCAGGCCCACCCACTGGGCCAGGTGGCCATTAGAGAAAAGATGGCCAGAAGGGAACTCCCTGGACAAAGGTGGAGCTATGGAAAATGGGAACACTCCCAAAGTCTGGGGAGGGTGAAGTCATCGCAGCTGAAGCCAATCAAAACTCCCCCCCTTGGGCAGGCAGTGAAGGGTTTACTAGGCCAGGAGCTGTGGAGACTTCTAGCAGTTGCCAAGAAAAAGGGGGAGCTTAGCTCAGGCCTTGAGCCCTTGGAGGCCCCACCCAGGCAGGAGAAAAAGACTAGGCGGTGCTGGGGCCAGCCCGGGAGACCTAGAGGCCAGAGGGCCCTGTCTGAACCCTCCAGCAAGGCTGCAGTGCTGCCACAGAGCATCCGAGGCAGCCAGAGTGGTTCTACTTGCTAAGACTCGGCCGCCTCCAACCTCTTAGGAAAGGCAAAAAGTAACACTGGCGACCCCCACGTGGGAGGGGGACCGCGAGCCTGAGGCCAGATTCTATCTAGAGAAACGTGAGATCAGTTTCTTTAAGATGTTGCAAGGTTCCCCCTTCACCCCAGTGTTAGGACACTGAAGGTCATTGGGGAATTTGCCCTTCTTTACCTAAAGCAACGGCTCTGAGCCTTATAGATTGCATCCCGGGTGGGTTATGTTGGGCTTGTATTTGATGCTGCACTGTGGTATTTTGGGATTCAGTGCCTGTGGCTACCCCTCCTTCCCTCCTGTCAGGAGAAATAGGAAGGTATGACAGACCTGAAGGTAGTAGACACAGTGGGCACAAAGGCGCTTCCCTAGAGTCATGAAGCTCTCTGGGACAGTTTCAGAGCTCCAGGGGAGAAGTGTGAGCAGCCCTGATCCCAACGTGGGCGTGGCTTCTACTCGGTGACCTCAGTGAGACCCTTCCTGCCTCAGTACCGCCACCATCAGTCCTCCCTTTCCAGAGACTTCAGGAGCATGCAGAGAATCAATCTTCCCCCCTTCCGCCACTCCCCCTCCCCCCTCTCCTCCCCCCTCTCCTCCCCCCTTGCTCCCCCTCCCCGCCACCCTCCTCCTCCCTCCCCAGCTGCAGCACTGGAACCCTGGGCAGTCTGGAGGCGCTGACGTCAGCCCGAGGAAGCCCCAGGAGGTTTTCTAGAAGATCTTTTCTCTCAGCGGTCACCCCTGGAAGGCAAGGCAACGCTGGGCCCTGAGCCAAGCTCAGCCTCTGCTCGCCTGCCCGCCCCGGGAGCTTTGCTGTGTGCCCACTCACAGTGCTGGGTGCTGAGGCGGGCAGGCTGGGTGCACATCCCTCCCATCTCCCTCGCTCCACTCGCGCCAAGACACCATCCCTGTGCTTCCTTGAGCATCCTGAATGGAATGGATCTCTGTCCCAGGTTGTGTCACCATCAGCTGGTCCCTGTCTCATTTGGTCACAGGCTCAGAGCATCATCTCAGCCTGATTTCTAAGTAATTCAGAGGACAGCGCTCAGGCCAACATGTCACATAACTATGGAAAAGACTCCGGGATCTCCCAACCCACGTTGCTAATAGGGGGTGGTGTCTGGTGCCAGCGATTGCCTTCATGTTCTGAAAGTGTATTGAACTCTGACAACAACCGCACTGTTATTTAACCCATTTTCCAGATGGGACTGTACTTGTGTGTAGTCTACCACTGAGCCTTCACCCTGAAGAGGAGAAACAGACATTACCAACTTGTCTGAGGTTACACAGCTCCTGGGTGCAGAGCCTGTGCTGAAAGTCCTATCTTGTGACCTCCAAGCCGAATGTCTTATACTATGTGACATTTTGGCAGAGTGTGCTCCATGGGCTATTTAGTCCTCAAGGCCTGTCAGGAAGGACAGTGGCCTGCAGTCAAGCATGCTGAAGGAAGTACAGTTGGCCCTCCATGTGTATAAGGCCCTCGGGAGTATTCCACTTCAAGTGCAAAAATAATTAAAAAATGTTTCTGCTGTTCTTTAAAAAATGACATCTTTACTTGCTGTCATTCCTCTTTCGTTACAGTATTAAAAAAATGCTTTCAGGACACCTACATGCAAGTGTTACAGGTAATCTAGAGGTGTTTTAAAGTATAAGACAAACTTTATCCATTACATGCACATACACAGCTTTAGATAAATCTAAATTTTGGATTTTGGTATCCTCAGGGGTCCTGGAATGACTCCTCAAATACTGAAATCCTCTGTATTGAACCCCACCTCTTGGAGAATCTTGAAACATTGGCAGCTTAGAGGCCCCGAAGCTGGCGTGGTGGCACACGCCTTTAAACCCAGCACTCGAGAGGCAGAGGCAGATGGATCTCTGTGAACTCGAGGTTAGCCTGGTCTACAGAGTGAGTTCCAGGACAGCCAAGGCTACACAGAGAGACTCTGTTTTGAAAAGCATTAAAAAAAAAAACAAAAACAAAAAAAAACAAAACCTGAAAATTCTTGCCTTGCACAGTTCTGTGGAACCTTCCCTCACACAATGGTTCACCTGCGATCACTGCTCTGACCCCACAAGAGTCCTGTTAACATCCCAGAGACTACACTCTGGGAAATGTCACTCAGCATCACATGTCTCACATATGGTCTCACTCATTGTCAGAAAGTGCTTCCGGTGGGCCAGGCACTCAGTTGGCTTTGCTTGCTCTTGCAGAATGCTATCTTCTCCATCCTTGAGTGCCCTCTATTCCTTTTCCAGAAGAGTTCCTTAGCCAAGGAAGACACCTCATATCCTTCAGGCAACCTAATCCTGATGTCACCCCTAGGGTAGGTCCTCTGCACTGTGCTTGTGACATGGTAAGAAAATGTCATTTGAGTATTTCCCATTTCAGCCTTCCAGGGGGGCTTTGCTGCCAGAATACTGGGAGGTTCTGAGAGCAGTGTTTCCTTCCCATTAGGAGGGGGGATACAAGAGCAATGTACCAGCTCTTTGCTCATTACACGCCCCCCCTAACCCTCTCAGGGGTACTGGACAGCTCTGAGGCCCTCTTCATCTTGGCCAGTGTCCCCATATCCACTTTTCCTCCTCAGAGCCCCGCACCACCCCCACCAGCCCCCTCAGTGACTGTGCGTACGTTCTACCAGCTTGTTCCTCCTTTCTTCTTTCCAGAACTCTGTGCTGTGTTGCTTTCTGATGCCCTCAGCACTATCTACAGTCTGGGGACAGTGATCACATCACAGAGCCAGGCCAGCTCTGGAAACTTGAGTCCCTGTCATGGCCTCCACCCTCTGTGCTTTCAGTGACGTCACAGTGGAGACCTGTTCTCACTCATGCTGGCTTCCATTCTCCCGCAGTTGCTGGTTAGCACACTACTCCTAGTGCAGGCTCCGTGATGCGTCTTTTCCCTCCCTCTGGCTCTCACAGCATGTGGAGCACAGGGCCAGCACCACTACAAACCAAGTCTCTGGCGTCTGCACCATCAGCTGGGACACACATTAGCTTTGAACCATTTGCTCTTCTTAGCCGTCATCGCTCTCCTACGCCCTTCTAGTTTAGCAACTAGTTTCTTGTTTAGGGAAAATAAAAGTTAAGGCCATGGACATCACATGATCTGCATCAAAAATCTTTCCCTGTCTACTCAGCTCCCACCTGGTCCCCTCCTTCCCTCGTCTCCATTGCATTTAGAAGCAGGCCAGGATCCCACGGAGTCAGGCTGCCAGGGTTCAAATCCCACTTTTTGTCACTTGCTGGCTGTGTGAGCATGGGTAGACGTCTGTATCTCTCAGTGCTTTGCTTCCTCAAGTCAGTCCAGTGGAAGAAAAGAGTCACATGTCATTTAACACCCTCTCTCAGTTACACAGAGGATGATATTTTTCACACAGCTATCATCTGAGGTCATCTGGGGTCTTTGTCGTGTAGAGCACTGTGGTGGTCACACAACAGTAGAATCACGCAACAACTCAGAACTCATCCAGAGATGCCAAGCTGGCCAGAGCTGCACTGTCCTTCCCACGGGGAGCTCATTGGGGGATGGGATGAGACAAGCCGCACTGACAGTGTGCAGCAGGCCTGGCTCACAGCGAATGCTGATGAGGGTTATTGCCATTCAGGCTCTGGCTCCCCAGAGCCTATCACTTCTAGGTTGTCTTCTTACCCTGCAAAGATGCACCAAGCACTCTTGTCTTGATTGGACTGCCTCTTCCTCCTCCTCTTCCTCCTCCTCCTCCTGCCCCACCCCATCCAAACTTCCCAGTGCCTCTGCTATCAGCCAGCTGTTTCCTTTGTATTCTATCGTCTCCCAGTCCACTGTATCTGTCCTCTGGTCCTACCATAGTTCTGACTTTGTCTGGGTCACCAATGTCCTTGACAATCCAAAAAAACTAAAATGGTCTGTGTATGGTGTTGTATTCTATTCAGGAGGCAGAAGCAGGAGGGTTAAAAGTTCAAGGTCAGGGCTGGAGAGATGGCTCAGAGGTTAAGAGCACTGACTGCTCATACAGAGGTCCTGAGTTCAATTCCCAGCAACCACATGGTGGCTTAGAACCATATATAATGAGATCTGGTGCTCTCTTCTCTGGTATGCAGGTGTACATGCAGACAGAGCTATTGTATACATAATAAATAAATAAATAAATCTTTAAAAAAGAAAGGAAGTTCAAGGCCAGCCTGGAATACTTAGCAAGACCCTGCTTCAAAATAATGGTCTCTGGTATTGGCTAAAAAATGAAAAAGACATTTTTTACCCTTTACTGCCTCTGTCTCTGGTGACCTGTAGGCCGTGATGTTCTTGTGCACTGTGTAAAGATTCAAATGCTGATTTCTCTGCACCCCATATCCGGTTACAATCCCTGTTCTGAGACTCCCCTGTCTAAACACTGCTCCCTAATTGTTCCCTGATATGTCAATAAAAAGGTTTGCCAGCCAATGACTGAGCAGGGGAGGGAATAGGGCTGGACTCCCTGCCAGCCAGGGGAGGAGGAGGAGGAGGAGGAAGAGGAGGAGGGATGATCCAGCCATGAGGAGAGATCCAGGAGACATCAGGAGAGAACAGCTGGAGCAGAGAAAGCCATAAAATCCAAATATTTTGGGGGATTTATGATGGAAGGAAGTCACATTAGCTTAGAGGGTTAAAATAGATTAATGCTGCTCTGTTCTTGTGCCATAAAGCTTGTCAAGTAAATAGTTCAGTCTCAATTATTTGGGTGCTCGCTGGGTTAAGAGAGATACCGCAACACATTTCAAAAACAACCACTAACATTTTTCTAACAGCGGCCATCAGCCCCTTTGGTAACGGTGGGTGGTATAGCCCCGCCGCTGCCTCTTTACCTTTTATCTTGTTCTTCTTGTGGTCCCCCTACCCTCCCCAGCCCCCCCCCCCCGAGTTTGTTCTCCTCTGCCACTGTTAAGAGTTGTCTGCAGCTCAAGGGTCTGCTCTGCCCTCAGGCCTCTTTCAGGTGATCTTAGTTCCATGGCATCTGCTGGTTTAACTATAGTATACTTGGCAATAGTTTGTTCTGCATCCTGCCTGTTATGGACAATCCTGTCCCTCCTCAAATTTGTATGCAGAATCCATAGCCACAAATGTGACCACATTTGTAGTCAAGGCCTTTAAGGAGGTAATGAATATCCAAAGAGATGAAAGGAAGAGCTGCGCCCCAATAAGACTGGTTTCTCTATAAAAGAAGAAATGGACAACAGATCAGTCTCCCTCCAGGAAAAAAAAAAAGAAGAAAGCTGTTTAAAAACCAAACACAGAGGACTCCCCAGAAACCAGTCCTGGTTGCATCTCAGATTTCTTGCTTCTAGAACTGTGATATAAGAAAAAAAAAATTCATTACTCAGTGTATGGTATTTTGTCATAGCAGTCTGAGGCAGACAAGCATAGGGGATACTTTAGCAAGCTGAACTCCACTTGGTTTGGGCTCTGCATACATTGCTCTTCTGACAATGCACTTGGCACCCCAGAGCCTTCGCCTGCTGCACTGTGGCCATGCACCCCTCTTTGAACAATACTTGGCATCCTGTTAGCAACATAGGATCCCCACCCACATCCAGCTCTTCATAACCCCTTCTCCAACCAGTGTGCCTTCCCCATTCCCCGACAATTCTGATACAGTGCATTCAAAGCACATGCTGGTAGGAAGGCAGGGGACTGATGGGGCCTAGAGTGCCGTGGGGTACATTCTCAGTAAGTCAAACTGTGTCCTCTGAATGAACTTTAGAAAGAGTCCCTATTTGCCTGTGCATAGATTGGGCATGAATGTGATTAAAACCAGGTGCATTGGGACTATAGAAATAGCTTCGTAGTTAAGAGCATTGACTCCTCTTCAGAGGACCCAGGTTCGATTCCCAGCACCCACATGGCAGCTAACAACTCTTTGTAACTCTAGTTTTAGGAAATCTGACATATTTTTTCCAGCCTCCACAGGTACTGCACAAACGTGCTGGTGTAGACATATATACAGGCAAAGTACTTATGGACATAAAATTAAAATAAATCATTAAAAATGAAATCAGATGCACCATAAGTGAAGGCTTCTCCAACCTATGTCTCCCAATCAAAACAGAACCACTTAGGCTATGCTCCTCAGCAACCAAACTCAGTCTCTCGGATCCCATGAAAAAAATCCCAAACACTGACTGGGCCCTTGAGTACTCAACCTTGCGGCCCACTGTTAACTCTAACAGCCGTTTCTACCCTGCACTATCACTTCGCTTTGGAATAGTTTCCTTGCTCCTTTGTGGTTTGTGTGTGCTTCTATTTCAGTTCCTTGAGCAAGATGTCAAGAACCTGCAAACGCCCAGCCCAGACTCCACCAGGCAGTGACAATCTAAGCTAACGTAGTTCCTCATCACAGCCCCTCTGCTTCTACTGCTGACATACCACCACAGAGGTCAGTGGCTGAGGGCAGCCACCGTTTATTTTGCTCACCTTTGTGTAGTTCAGCTATCCGAGACGCACTTGGTTCATTGGTTTTCCTGGTCTTGGCTGGGCTGACTTACATATTTATGATTAATTGTGAGGCTGGCTGGACATTGGCTTGGGATGGTGGCCTCCGCTAGGAGGGCTCGTGTTGGCTCTGAAGAGTCTCTCGTCCTCTTGCAAGGGGCTCGGGCTTGGTTCATGGCAGTGGACACTGTGCCAAGAAAATGAACAGGGTAGAAATTGGAAAGGAAATGCCGGACGTGGTGGTGCACGCTGTTAATCCTCCACACTCGGGAGGCAGAGGCAGAGGCAGAGGCAGGAGGATCACTGTGAGTTCGAGACCAGCCTGGTCTACAAAGCAAGTCTAGGACAGCCAAGGCTACACAGGTAAACCCTGTCTTGAAAAACAAAAACAAACACAAACAAACAAAAAAAAAAAGAAGTTGGAAAAGACAAGCTTTAAATCAGAGTCAAAGAGCCTTTCTCTCACCACTGGTCTGTTGGCAGTTGGCAGCTAAGTAGGAAGGCACTCACTCTGGTTAAAGAGCAAGGGGCTGTGCAGTGATAAGCTCTGCAAAGGTGCTTGGCATCCTCAGACACAGGTGAAAGGACTCGAGGGCTGCGGTGAGAACAAATGAGAGAAACCCATCTCCTCTGGGGTGTCTGCGTTGGAGGCCTGCGCACAAAGAACCTTGCACATTGAACATTCAGGTTCTTCCCAAGATGTTCCTGGATCCTGGCTTCAGGAATTTAAACCTTAGCCTGCCGTTGAGCCAGGGCAAACGCCATGAGAAGGCACCATGGCGACACCTACCCTGTGGGCTGTTTGAGGATTGAATGAAAGATTACGTGGGAACTGCACCGACATGCCCAAGAGCCCTATAAATACCTGTTGTTACTGTTACCATCCCACATAATCCTGACCACCAGGTGAGATTGTATCTCCGTTTTACAGGAAAAGAAGGCTTAGCATGTTTTATAATCGCGCTGGTATGTGTGGCTACTGTGCAGTGACCTGGCTGTTGGCAGCAGCAGCTGTGTCTCCAGGGACCCTTACTCTGCCTTTCCCATCAACCCCTGTTCTCCAAAATGAAGGAGCGGGACTGAGGCAGAAGAAAACGACTTTGGTTTTAGAGTATAGATTTGAGTTACCATCAGGACAGCCAGGTAAAGACTTCTGGGGGCTGGAGAGCTGGCTCAGAGGGTAAGGGCACTAACTGCTCGTCCAGAGGTCCTGAGTTCAATTCCCAGGAACCACATGGTGGCTCACAACCATCCATAATGTGACCCTGATGCCCTCTTCTGCCCTGTGAGTGCATATGCAGGATGAGCACTGTATAAATAATAAATAAATAAATCTTAAAAAAAAAAAAAAAAAAAAAAAGACTTCTGGTCAGCCATTCAATTCACACAGGCGTGGAGTGTCTTAGTTCGGGTTTTCATGTCTGTGCAGAGACACCATGACCACGGCAACCCTTATAAAGGAAAACATTTCACTGGGGCTGGCTTACAGTTTCAGAGTGTTTAGTTCATTATTGGCAGAAAGTGTGGTGGCAGATGTGGTGCTGACAAGGAGCTGAGAGTTCTATATCTTGACCCACAGGCAGTAGCAGGAGACTGTGTGCCACACACAGTAGGCATATATTGAGCATATATGACCCCAATGGCCTCCTCCACAGTGACACACTTCCTGCGACAAGATCACACCCCATTCCTAATAGTGCCACTCCGTGTGGCCAAGCATTTAAACACATGAGTCTCTGGAGCCATTCATATTCAAACCACCAGCCGGGGCTTGGTGGCACAGGCCTTTAATCTCAGCACTCGGGAGGCAGAGGCAAGCAGATCTCTGTGAGTTCGAGGCCAGCCTGGTTTACAAAGCAAATCCGGGACAGCCAAAGCTACACAGAGAAATCCTGTCTCGAAAACACAGAACAAAAACAAACAAACAAAAAAAAAACATATTCAAACCACCACACGGAGTATAGAAATTACAACACTCTGATCCCAGAGAAGGTGGAAGCCGTAGCTGGAGGTGGGGTGACATGACAGCAGAGGGGTCCTGGGATAAGCGTGAGTGGGTGTTGGAAGAGACTCTCGTAAAGGAATCAGGCGAGCAGACAGAGAAGGGAAGGCGGAGGGCGGCACATCTGAGTTCACCTGGGAGAGTCCTGGTTTATGGGGGTGAGCTTGGCACGACTATTAATTAGTGTCCCTTTTCACTTTAAATAGTGACCCAGTTGGGATGATAAATTACATACTCATCCTCCTTAAAGGGTCGAGGAGAAGGAGGGCAAAGGCACCACAGAGAAGACAAGTAGAAACTACTCCACCTGGATCGGATGTGGCCAGCTGATGAGCTAGGAGCCCGAAGAGTGTAAAAGAGTGTGTTGAGGCTTTCGATATTGAAACACCACGCTGTCCGCAGGACCCAGGCTCAGGAGCCACATCAAGTCACATATTTTAAGGACATTTATGAGTTTGTGCCTAGCTGCATGAACACGCGCTGGACATAGCTCCCTGGGTCAGGCTGAAGTCTGAACAGAGCGTAGCTGAGGAAATAGATGTGCCTGAGCCTCTGCAGAAGGCCGGCTGCAGTCAATGGAGAGGGCAGCTCTGGGGACTAGCCCTCCCCACCCACCCCCCACCTCCTGTTCAGCGCTGAAGGGATTTCAAGTGTGTCCCGACTTGACAAGGAACACGCCACTGAATAGAGACATTGACAGGCAACAGGGGACGCTGCGATGGATCAAGGACTTTGGCGAGTTTGAAGGAATGGCACAATCCAGGCAGGTGGCGATGAGCCTAGAACTGAGAATTTAGGGAAAGTTAAGATAAATTAACTAGATGGTGGGTTTCAGGTGATGGAGGTGGCAAGTGGCCCTTCTATAGATGAGTGATTTATACAGATTTGTTAGAAGGTCCTCAGCCACTGTGAAGAAATCCTGCTCCTTAGAACAAACCCCTGGTGTCCACTTTACTCTAAAATCCATTCTGCCTGGCTGATTAGTAACTTTTTTAAAAAATAAAGATTTATTTATTTATTATGTATACAGTGCACATTAATTAGATCACGTTATAGATGGTTGTGAGCCTCCACGTGGTTGCTGGGAATTGAACTCAGGGCCTCTGGAAAAGCAGTCAGTGCTCTTAACTGCTGAGCCATCTCATCTCTCCAGCCCCCTGATTAGTAACTTTTAAAATAGCTAGCATGGCTGCCCTTCACCTTCAAAGCTGCTCAGAGCATGCTTCAACTTCCAACTCTGAACATCACCTTCAAAGCAAACAGCCTCCCACAGCCTCCTGTACTTTCTCAGAGTGCTACCTAGAAGGCTCCCTCCTGGGGACATCCTGCAGGAAAGTCACAGGCCCATGCCTGGAGCCTGGCTTCCCGACAGAAACTCCCCTCCAGGCCATCTCTGACACTGTGTACCAAGTCTCAGCTTCAGGGTGTATATATTTCAGGCCATGCCTTTCACTTCTGGAGAGATTCGATCTGAGCTGTTCACTTCAGGCCCTCTCGGTTTGAACACTTGTCCCTGGTTGGGGACGTTATCTTGGAGGAGGCTGTGAAATCTTTAGGAGGTGTGCCCTAGTTAGTGGAAGCCTTTGAAGGCTAACAGTATTCTTTGCTTCTGTTACCCTCTCCTTCATGGGCTATGATGTGAACAGTCCACCACACACTCCCACTGCCACGGTCTGAGCTGCCGCAAGTAAAATTCACTTCTGGACAATTCTGAGGAGCTGCTAGGATTCAGAACACTCCAGATGCTCCCCATCCCCCACCCTGCCACAGACTTTTGGATGAAGATGGTAAAGGGATTTCCTGTTATCCAACAATAACATCAGCTTCTCCAACACGGTGGCCTTCGTAAAAACAGCCTCGGCACAGTCCGCTTGGAGGTCCCAGGAGTCAGGGGACCCTCGGGTGTCCTGCCTTCCAATCTGCAGGGTAAAAGCCCGAGAGAAGCAGAAGAATAAATAGAAGAAGAGACATAACCTGGAGAGGACTGATGGGGAAAGGGAGATAGATGAAGTGGCACAGTGGGCAGAGATGGACAGTGATGGAGGGGAGCTTGAAACGAATAAAGTGCACCGCCACCAGCCCAGGCTCGAGTTGTATTTCTCTCCCTAGGACTCACTGCCCTGATCTATCTCTGGCCCGTGTCCCCACTGCTCACTGGCCACCTACCTTAGTGGTCTCAGGTACTCCGGTGACACTTCCTTCGTTTATTAGGAAAGAATCCTCCCATCCCTACTGTGTGTCAGGGAGACAACGGACAGCAAGCAGACGAGGCTCCCGCCCTATTGTGTAGTGAGATAACTAAAGCAAGCCACCATTTTATCACCAGACAGTTCAAGGACACAGGCCGACCCCAAGCCGAGCACTGGATCGCATCACTGTGGCCCAGCAGTGTAAGCTGCTGGAGGCCTGGGTCCTCCCACCCGACCCTTCCCAACCTGCTTCCATGCCATGTGCTGAGAGAAGCCTGGTTTGCCCCTAGCCTTCCTCCGTGGCCTCTTGCATCATCCAGCTATGTATACATGCCAGTCCTCCTCTACACAGTGATCTGAGTTTTCCAGGGTACAAACCCCATCATGGTAGGAGATTAAAAACTCCTAGAAAAACTTCCAGCAGAGACCAGTGCATGGGTACATCCCAGCAACTGGGAAGCAGAGGAAGTTACATAGCAAGTTCAGACTAGCCAGGGTATGCAGCAAGACCCTCTCTCAAAAACTAACAAGAGTTAGTGGGGTGGCGCAGCCTGCAGCCACCCTGATAACCTGAGGTCGAGCCCTGGGCCCCACATGGTAGAAGGAGAGACCTGATACCAGCAAGTTGTCTTTTGACCTCCATAGCTGAGCCATGGGTTGCCAACACACACACACACACACACACACACACACACACACACACACACACACGGGGTGGGGGATACTCACACATACACATAAACTTTTCAAAAATATATTTTTTTAAAGCAACAAAAATCAAACCAAACCAACCAACAAACTATAGGAACTAAAAGGAGAAACAGTGAAAAAATTCATTAGTGATAAAAGAATTTAGTTGACGATTTCCAGTGTATGAGCAGAAAATAGATGCACACATATGCATGTGTGGGCAAATAATGCAAGCCTTGCTAAAATATATAAATAATATGTAGGAACTAGATCGTAGCTTTTTTCCTCAAAAATAGAGAATGCAGGTGTCTAGGAACCATGCACTGAATTGGCCACATTTTAGGCCGTAAAGAAATCCTTACTAGATTCCAAAAAGTAGACAATATATTCTTTTCTGAATCCCGGCACTGGGAAGGCAAAGGCAGGAGGATCTCGTAGTTCATGGCCAACCTGGTCTACAGAGTGAGTCCAGGACAGCCAAAGCTACACAGAGAAACCCTGTCTTGAAAAAATAAATTTAAGTCGCCATTACCTGGAAACAATTTATAATGTACCCAAAACAACTTGAGTTGTTGCAAAAGCAGGCAGATCACTATGAGTTTGAGGCCAGCCTGGTCTACAAAATGAGCCTAAGACAGCCAGGACTACACAGAGAGACCCTGTCTTGAAAAAAAAAAAAAGACTCTAAATTGAAAATTATTTAGAAAATAGCAATAAACCCTTTTAAAAGAGATTTGTTTTTATGTGTGTGTCACATGTGTGGCAATGTTCCTAGAAGCCAGAGATCAGATCCCCCCCCCACCCCCTGCAGCTGTAGTTACAGGCAGTTAGGAGCTGCCTAATGTGGGTGCTGGGAACTGAACTCAGGTCCTCTGGAAAAGCAGCAAGCACTGTTGTTCTTGTTGCTGCTGTTGGATTGGTTTTATATGAGATAGGGTTTCTCTGTGTAACAGCCGTGGCTGTCCTGGACTCTCACTGTCATAATAAGCAGTAATTTTTTTAAGGGGACCAACATCAGCTAGAATGTTCTAGAAGTTCTTTCTCAGCAGGATGAAACAAAAGGCTTCCCAGATTCTTCCCAGATTTCAGTCCTGATAGACCCAAACACCCACACTGTGCAGACAACAATGAAGTGTGATTTTCACATCAAAGAATTACTTTAGATGCATGTTAATGCCTCCCACGAAATTACCTCATATTCCATTAAATTACTTTAACTGTTGTTTGGCTTTTTTACACATGGTCTCATGCATAGCCTGTGCTGCCTTTGAACTTGTGATGTAGCCAAGGAGGACCTTAATCTTCCTGTGTCTTCGCCATCCCAGTGCTGGGATTGCAGCTGTGCCCAACCACACCTGGGGTGCCGGCAAGCAAACCCAGGGCTTTGAGCACAGTCTGCAAACCCTCTACCAACTTAGCTACAGCCCCAGCCCTTGGTTACTTTTTGGGGTTAGTATACTTTCATCTTCTGCACTTCTCCCGTGTGGTGGGAGGCTAGCTCCTTTGAGCACAGAGAGGGAAGAGGTCAGGGGGGAGAGGAGGGGCAGCAAACAGCATTTACTAGGGCAAGTCACAAGTACCCTGGTGGAGTCAGCCGGGGAAGAGCCAGGTACAGAGGTAGTAGCCACACCTCCTCTTCACTGCTGTTTCCACCACGTGCCCCCTCTCCAGTACAGCAAAGCTGCCATACCACCCTCAGCAGTCAGCCTGCCCTTAGCATTTGCACAGCCTGGGAAAAATGTATAAATGAAGGCCCACGTTCCAAATGCCTGCATATTGGCTGAGCATGAAACACACAAAGTGTTCAATGGAATATATGTTGTCTGTCCATCTTGACAAGTCAAGGTCAGCTCAGGATCCTGTTAGCCATCTTGTTAGGCTTCTGTATTGGCATGAGAAACACAGCAGGGATCCCTCCAGCTACTCCCCTCCTGCTGTCTCTGGCAGGGTGCAAAGGCCTAAGGAGATACACATGGGTGCCCCATGGGCAATGCCAACTGCAGCCACACACCCCAGCCAGCACCCATGACATCCCCGGCCTCAGTACCTCAGTGACCCTTCAGAAGACAGTCCCAGAAATGAAACCCTGATCCTGATCCAAGGCATTTATGAAGAGAATTTGGGGATCTGTGGGGGGGGGGAGAGGAATGACTGCAAGGACTATAGATGGGTTTGACTTCTTGACCCTATAGGCTCCACATCCAGAGAGGAGAGGGTATAGCCAATCTCAGATGGTGTGGCCACCTGCCTATCACCTCAGTGCTCTGAGGGAGAGACACAGGGTACCAGAGCCAGTCAGCTAACTGGACTAGCAGACTTGGGGGCTCATGGTTCAAATGAGAGTCCTCGCCTCGATAATGAGGTGAAAAGACATCAAGGAAGACACCTGTTAGCAACTTCTGGTCTCTATAGTCACCGACACTCCTGTGTACCCACACACGTATAAACACACAAGTAATGCATATTATTAAAATGTATTATGTAATGTAGTATTAGTGTGATGGGTGGCCATATTTCCAGAATCCTTTTCTATACATGCCATCCCCACCCCCCCCCACCCCCGTCCCTTCTTGTTTTCTCCACATCAGGAAGAACATGGCTTGGGTGAAGTTCTGCGGGAGAACTCTGCCTAGAGAGCGAGTTGAGAGGACCACAGGCCAAATTCCAGGATACCTCAGTACTGTACCTAATGACTAAGTCAAAAGACGCCCTCTTACCCAAGTTCAGGAGCAAGATGAAAAGAGAGGAGAGAGAGACTGGGGTTCATAGACTCCTCTCACGCTCTGCTAAAAGCATCTCCCCACTCCTGAAGGCAGGTTTCCCTAGGGCAGGGGTTTGTCCCAAGTATTCACTGCTGTGTCCTGCACAGAGTACAATTCACTACTGAATGGCTGATTTTCCGACTCCCTGTCGTGGCTCCCACCTTGTCTAGACATCCTGTCACTGTTTTTCTTTCCTTCTTCAAGCTCAAGTCCAACTTGCCGTTCGGTCTTTGCAGTTCCTATCTTACGTCTCTCACTGATGTCCTGCCCTCGACGGATGCTCGGTAACTGCTGGCCCTTTGGACAAGTTGGAAGGAAGAGGGGAAGATGGGTCATGCCTTTTCATGCTCTGAGCTATTTGTGATTTTCTGAAACAACCGTGCTGTGGAGGATGTGGGGAATGGGGTGGACTTCCCACCCATCACTCCATCACTGCGGTTCTCTACCCACATCCATCCTGCTACCACGGAAAACGATAGGTTTCACTGGAGACAGGATCATTTGTTGCCTAGACTGACCTGGAACTCTCTATGTGGCTGAGGATGGCCTTGAACACCCGATTCTCCTGCCTTTACCTGTCAGTGCCTGGATCATGGACCTGTGCCCCCATGCCTGGTTTTATTCGGTGCCGAGGCTCACACCTAGGACTTCATGGTTACCAGGCAAGCACTGTAGCAACTCAGCTGCGTTCCCCAGGCCCAGGGTGCCTGGGGGATGACGTAGCTCGCTCTACAGCTTTGGCTAGCCGAGACCTTACTATGTAGTTCCATTTGGTCTCAAACTCATGGCACTCCTCTGCCTCAGCTGTCGAAGTACTAGCAGTTATGGATGGTTGGGGGGCATCGTGTGGGGTCTGGGAGCCACAGATGAGTCCTCTGCAAGAGCAACAAGTGCTCTCGGCCACCGTTTCCTTACAGATGTGGATGAAATAATCCTCTCTGGTAGCCAGCCATGTTGTCACCACAGGAAACCAGCCTGAGGCAAGGTTTCATGGAGAGTCACAGAATCCAGTTCTCCATGCAGTCTCTGCACTGTTGGTCACAGCATTGGTTCAGAAGTCACTCCCCGTTTGCGCTGCCTGCTCCTACTCTATGCCAGGTGTGCTTTCACAGGTCGAGAGTTCAGCAATAAATATGGAGAAAAATCCGTACCTTTCTATACCAGGAGGAGAGAACTGAAAAGCCTTCAGTGCAATGAAAATAAACAAGTAGATACTATTATTATAAATATGGTGGGAGCAAAACAACAAAAACAAACAAACAAACAAACAAACAAAACAAAAGCAAAAGCCAGAGCAGTTTGTCAAGATGGATTTCCAAATACTGAGTTCCTATATATATCTGCAACTTTCTGTTCGGTAAATAGTCACATCAGTCCCCATTGGAAGTTGGCGCCCACTCACTCTGTATACATAAGAATACATAACATGTGTTTGAAGTATGCTGCTGCTTAAATTCTTCAGACACACACACACACACACACACAGAGGTATTTGAATGTGGTGGCACATACTTTAATCCTAGCACTCAGGAGTCAGAGGCAGATGAATCTCTGTGAGTTCCAGGACAGCCAGGGTCACACAGTGAGGCCCTATCTCAAAAAAAAAAAATCAAGCCCATTGTAGATCAGAGATTGAAAATAGTGATAACCATGGCAGATCACTGTGAGTTCGAGGCCAGCCTGGTCTACAGAGCCAGTCCAGGGCAGCCAAGGCTAACACAGAGAACCCCTGTCTCAAAAAATCAAAATAAAATAAAATAAAATAGTAATAGCTATGGCAGAACAGGGGAGGGTCCTGGAGACTGCAATTTTGTCTTTCTGTTGTTTGCTTGCTAGCTATTTGTTCATTTTTAGTTTCTTAGGACAGGGTTCTCTCTCTCTCTCTCTCTCTCTCTCTCTCTCTCTCTCTCTGTCTGTGTGTGTGTGTGTGTGTGTTTGAGACAGCGTTTCTCTGTGTATCCTTGGCTGTCCTTGACTCACTTTGTAGCCCAGGCTGACCTCGAATTTACAGAGATCTGCCTGCCTCTGCTGGGATTAAAGGCATTCGACACCACACCCAGTTAAAACAGGGTCTCTTGTAGCCCAGGCTGGCCTCAAATTCATGAATTAGCTGCAGATGACCCTCCCAAGGGCAGTAACTACAAGCATGCTCCAGTATGTGGGTACACTCTGCTTCTGAAAAGCATTTGCCTTTGAACAAGTGTTGCAAAGTGACACAAATCAAGCAGTGCTGAGCAAGCAGACTAGAGCACAGGTGAATGAGCTGACAGGCCATCAGTGAGAGGGACTGTATGTCATCCTGTGCCACACAGTTTGGAGATGCTCCCAGATCCTGAGGTGAACTCAGTCTCACGTCTCATTTTGAACCGAGTCCTACAGTGTCCTATCAAGACAATTTACTGTTAGAACAGAAACATACCATGTTAGGAGACAAAAGTGCAAACTCTGCAGAAGCCAAATGCATGTTATCCTCTTGAATTGTGTAGCATGGAACTGGTAAGTTTATTGACAAGTTGTCAGTCCTGTCTCCAGAGAAATGTCACAACTGACAAGACGCTTGTGTCCAGCGGTGAGAGCTGGCGCTGATGAGCACAGATATGGTTTGCTTGCTTTGCCGAGGACACAATACAGTGCTTCTTGGTTTTGTTTGCTTGTTTGTTTGTTTTGTTCTGTTTTGGTCCCTATAACAAAGTAGTGGCTGAGGAATGACCAGCCGAGCGGTGTCTTGATTTTTGTGTTTCTTTGGAGCTGTCAGCCATGACCCAGGTGAAGAAGGCTGTGAGGATATTTATGGTGCTGATGTTGAAACTTGGATGGTTCCTGACTGATGGGTCCTGGTCCCCACTAGAAGAGATGATCCAGGCTCAACAGAGCCACGGTCTGGTACCATGAGAAGGCTGTCAGGGCAAAGCTTTACCTCCTTAGAGCCTACACACACACACACACACACACACACACACACACACACACACACACACACACACACACACGCATGCGTGGGAAGTCACCACAGGTATGAACCACTGAGACAGTGACATGGCCCATCATAGCATGAGCAAACATTTAAAGACCCGACCTCTATTCTTGGCTGTGTAATAAAACTCTCAGTGTCTACAAAGTGCCACTGTTCCCAGTGGAAGACTTTTGTTTTTAAATAGGAAAGATTGGGGGTTTTTTTGTTTTTGTTTTTGTTTTGATTGCTTGTTATTGTTTGTTTCATTTGTTTGTTTGTTTTTTCCGAGGCAGGGTTTCTCTGTGTAGCCCTGGCTGTCCTAGAATTTCCTCTATAAACCAAGCTGGCCTCGAACTCAGAGATCTGCCTGCCTTTGCCTCCCGAGCACCATCCCAGCTAAATAGGAAAGATTTTTATCTTTATTCAAGCTATAACAACTTTGTGTTTCTTGGAAGAATTCCCCCCTATGCAATATTAGGCTTGGACCAATAGGACGGTTGGAACCCTCTGCTGCTCGCCCACAGCCCTACCGAACCTGGAGTGGCATAGACCATTCTGGGCTCCAGATCAAAGGTTTCCCGCAGCAGCAGCAACCCAGCACCATGAAAAAGACACTTGGAGCCAGGTGTGTTGGCGTGAGTTCAAGGCTAGAGATAGGGTTTCCTGGACTCACTTTGTAGACAAGGCTAGCCTGGAACTCACAGTGATCTGCCTGCCTCTGCCTCCCGAGGGCTGGGATTAAAGGCATGTGCCACCACACCCGGCCCCATAGCAGTTTTGGCCTGTGCATATTCCACTATGCGGGCAGGGTATGACTGACTCCACCCCAACACAAAGCATGCTCTAATCAATAGGCAGTGCCCTTTGGCTCCACCCCCGTGTGATTATATCACTAGGACCCAACCCTAGGGGGAGGTCAGGGTACACACTTTTCTTATGTTGGTAGCTAGGATTACATTACCCTCTTTTACCAATTCCAAGTAAAATTGAGACAAAACAAAACCCATGTTTTTCTGATAAATCTGGTTTTTTTTTTTTTTATTTCTAGGTGTTCTTCCTTCCTTTCAAGAGAAGGTCTCACTCTGTAGCCCAGGCTAGCCTTGAATTTCCTGGATGTGTGCTTGTATCGTATAGATGTGTGTGCCCATGTGCATACATACGTGTTAATATGAGTGCACGTGCATATGGATGACAGAGCTGACCTCAGACTTCTCTCTCAGTTGTTTTCTGCCTTTTAAAAAATCCATTTAAGGGCCGAGCGTGATGGTGCATGCCTTTAATCCCAGCACTCGGGAGGCGGAGGCAGGCAGATTGCTGTGAGTTCAAGGCCAGCCTAGTCTACAAAACGAGTCCAGGACAGCCAAGGCTACGCAGAAAAATCCTGTCTCAACAAAACAAAGCAAAACCAACAAAACAAAAAACCCATTTAATTATGGTGTGTGTGTGTGTGTGTGTGTGTGTGTGTGTGCATGTATGTCATGCCTAGCACACATGTGGAGGTCAGAGGACATCTTACTGGAATTGGTTCTCCATGTCCATTATGTATGTCCCTGAGACTGAGCTTGGGTCATCAGGCAGCACATGCCTTTCCTTCCTGAACCATCTAGCAGAGTCTTTCTGTTTTCTTTGCCATCTTATTTTTGAGACTGGGTCCTTGAACCTGGGGCTCACCAATTTTGACAGTGTCTCAGTTAGGATGTGATGAAACACCATGACTTGGGCTGGAGAGATGGCTCAGTGGTTAAGAGCACTGTCTGAGACCTGGGAGTGGTGGTGCAAGCCTTTAATCCCAGCACTCAGGAAGCAGAGGCAGGAGGATTGCTGTGAGTTTGAGGCCAGCCTGGTCTACAAAGTGAGTCCAGAACAGCCAGGGCTAACACAAGGCTAACCCTGTCTCAAAAAAACAAAACAAAACAGAACAAACAAACAAAAAAGCAGTCTGTTTTTCCAAAGGTCCTGAGTTCAGTTCCCAGCAACCACCTAATACTAGGATCTAATGCCCTGTTCTGACATGCAGATAGAGCACACATACATAAAATAGATAAATACATCTTAAAAAGAAAAGAAAATCGTCATGACTTAAAAGAAACTTGGGGAGGCAGGCATGGTGGTGCACAGACTTTAATCTCAGTACTCAGCAGGCAGACAGATGGATCTCTGTGAGTTCGGGGTCAGCCTGGTCTACACAGTGAATTCCAGAACAGCTAAGGTTATAGAGAGAGAGACCCTGTCCCAAAACACACAAAACAAAACAAAAGCTGCACCTTGGGGAGGAAAAGATTTATTTCAGCTTACAGTTTGTATTCCGTCATCCAGGGAATTCAAGGAAGGAACCTGGTAGCAGGAACCAAGGCAGAACCTGTGTGTTGCCTTGTTCCTTGTGGCCCTGCCGACTTTCTCACAGCACCTAGGACCACTAGTCTATGTGTGGCACCGCCCACAGTGAGCTGGGCCCTCCCACACCAATGCCCCAGGCTTCCCCACAGACCCATCTAGAGGGGCATTTTCTCAAATCAAACTCCCTCTTGCCAAATGACTCTAGCTTGTGTCCAGTCAGACATAAAAATTACCCGGTACAGCTAGCTGACTGGCCAGTGAGCTCCCGGATCCACCTGTCACTGCCTCCCCTGCCGGGAGATTGCAGGTGCTCTGCCGTGTCTGCATCTTTACACCGATCCTGGGACCCAAACTCCTTATTGGCACAGAGCACGCACAGTTTTCCAACTGCACTGCCTGCCAAGCCTCCTGCTGTGCATAAAAAAAGATATACTATTTGCTTTTCCTTGTTTCTTTTAAATTTTTAAATTTAGCACACTATTTGATTTTTATTGCATTTTAAAAACTATCTTTAAGGTTGATAGTTGCTTTCTACTTACGAGGTTCTATGAAATGCCATTATTTTTTACTTTATTTTTTATTTTTTGGCATTAAAGGGGGTAAGATGATTTGAAGAAAACTAGTTTGGAAATACCAGTGTTAATCCAGTATAGCAAAACTGATAGGGAGGGCCCTGGATGGCCACTTCCTCACAGCAAATGAGCCTCGTGTGTTCCAATTTCCTTGACAGTATCCTCCGTAACAGGAAATCATTGTTACCAACAAGGCCCTTCACGGAGGGCTGCCTGCCTCGGAGCAGCCTTCTACTGTCTCTCATGGTATTCTCCAACATTTCTGAGCTCATATCTCGTGGATGGAAGCCAAAAAACAAGAACAAAAACAAAAAACCAATCAAGCATCCCACAGAGAAAAAAGTTAATTTCAAACAGATAAATTGAAATAATTAAAGCTAGACAGTCCTGGAGCATCAGGCTTCCAGCCACTGGGAAGGCGGCAGCTCCTGTGCTGCAAGTGCCGAGTCTGGCTTCCTTCTGCATCAAGTGTGTCTTTCCTGTCTGCTTTTGGACTGTGAGTGACACACTTCAGTCAGTACCATCTCTTAGCGTCTGTCCTGGTGACCAGGCATACACTGTTCCTTAGGGGAGATCAGAAGGGAAACAGAGCTGTGATTATCTCCCTAAACTAGCCCGCATGTGGGCTGCAGAGCAGTTTTTGAAGGGCTTCAGTGAGCGTGACTTGGAAAAGGGGTCCCATGGTAAGGTGTTACAGACACTTCAAGTTCAATGGTTTTTCTGTATCCCTGATTTCCACAGACAGCTTTAGTTTTGACTTTCTGACAGCGTGGCATGGAGCCCAGGCTAGCCTCAAACTCACCATGTGTGGTGTAGCCGGGCCTGTCCTGAACTCTTGATTCTCCCCTTTCCAAGTTCTGAGGTTTACAAGAGTAAATCAGCACATCTATGTCCCTCCCCTCTGAGGTAGGGTCTTACTGTGCCTGTGACTCTGGCTGACCCGGGACTCCTGTAGGAGCCTAGGCTGGGTTAGGCTCTCATCTTCCCTCTGGCTTCACTCTTGAGGCCAGGATCACAGATGTAAGCCACAGGGCCTGGCTTTTTTTTTTTTTTTTTTTTTTTTTTTTTTTTTTTTGGACAGGGCCTCACATAGCCAAGGCTGGTCTCCAATTCACAACCTTGAACTCCTGATCCTCCTGCCTCCACTTTCCAAGTACTAAGGGTACAGGTTTGTGTTACTGCGATGGAGCCTTTCTTGTTTTCTTTGGCTAGGATCATGACAAGAGGCCATGGAACAGGCTTTTGGCATACTCTCCTAAAGAGACCAGAGTCAGGAGGGTGGTGCGCTTACACAGGCAAGGGATGTCTTGGCCTGATAGGATGGCTGAGGGGGGAAATGTGCATGCCAACAAGCCTAAGGACCTGAACCCACACAGTAAAGGAAAAGAGCGCAGACACATACACAGAGACACAAGCACACAGGCCCACAGACAGACACACAAACACATATACACAGAGAGAGAGAGACACAGACACACATAGACAGACACTCGCTAACTAAATAGATAAATAAATACGTGTAAATTTAATTTTCCACTTATTTTATTTTTTTGACACAGTCCTGGAGCTTGCTCTGTAAACCGGGCAGGCCCAAACTTGGAGATCTACCTGCCTCTGCTGGGATTACATCCATGTGCCAACACCACCTGACTATAGGGATAAATTTAGAAATACGTCTGTTGATTTGTGGGACTGCTATAACAAAAAAGCCTAAAACTGGTAGCTAAAGCAAAGCAGAAAGGTGGGATGCTGATTTCATAGTCATCAAAGGCTCTGCCTCCTAACAGTGCATCCATAGGGGTTAGGATTTCAGTATTCAAATTTGGACTCCATAGCTCAGATTACAAAAGTGCATCCCCCATGCTAACTGCAGGGTGACTGGAAGTTTCTGTCATTGCCCATCGAATGATAATATCTCCCCTTATAAAACACCTGACCCGGGCCAGCGACCGTTCTAGCATCATGCTGAATCTGATAACAGCCTTACAAAGGTCCCTTCTCATGACACTTAAAAAACAGCAAATTAAGGGTCAGAACAACCAAGTCACTACGTTCATTCACTCAACACATTTTAATGATTAGGAGCCAAAGCACAGGGCCTACTGCCGGATTCCAAGCCGACTCTGTGTCCCTAATGACCTCCAGGTTAGGAATCTAAAATGGAGTGCACACTGCTAGGAAAAAGGCAAGCATAGCTCGGCAGAGCTCCCAGCATTGCCTGGGGACACTGTGACATGGTGGCCAACAGTAGGGACTCTTTGGTCTTCAATTCTCGTAAGATTCCATTAGAAAAGAGGCTAACAAGAAGTGTGTAAGCACTACTTTTTATCCCTATTTTATTTGGGGTTCCTTATATCTCTTTCTCCCTTCTCCTCCCCAGTCCCTTCCAACACCCCAACACCAGATAGGAGAGAAAGGTTAGTGGGGAGAAGGGACAGGGGTCTCCTTGGCTACTTCTTCCTATTTAGGGACATAGTTCCTTGGGGCTAGTCCAATCCTCCTCTCAAGACATCTCCAACTTCTCATCAAACTGCATCAACAGCAACCAGGAACAGCAGCATTGCAGTTCCTTCTCTGAGGCCCCTTGTCTCTCTCTGGGCTCTGATATTTATTCCCTCTCCAGAGTCTTCAGAACTAAACTATCTGCAACTGGCAAAGAGGCCCTCTCAGAGCCCACCCGAGGCAAATAGTCTGCTGCTGTGGACAGTCTGGACCAGCCCCATATGCCACCTCTGGGATTAAAACAAAACATGTTTACATGAGTTTTTAATGACACCAAACCTTCCATTACAGAAGCATATCACAAGTTGGTTTTGGGGATTTGAGAGCTCATACCCAGAACGTGCTTTGCACAAAGGCATATATGCACATGCTCAACTAAGGTCAGCCTCACCCGTGGGTGAGAGTATGGGCCACCAAGTGTTCAGACTTGCTATAAAAATAACAGGTCTATCAATCTAAAATCATGAAAGGAGGTGCTGGAGAGATGACTCAGCAGTTAAGAGTGGTGCAGAAGGGGCTAGAGAGATGGCCAAGCAGCTAAGAGTACGGACTACTCTTCCAGAGGTCCTGAGTTCAATTCCCAGCACCCACATGGCAGCTCACAACTGTCTGTAACTATAAGATCTGACACCCACAGACATACATGCAGGCAAAACACCAATGCATATAAAATAAAAATAAATAAATTATTTTTTTAAAAAGAGTGGTGCAGAAGATCTGGGTTCAGTTCCCAGCACCCATGTGGCAGATCACAATCGCCTGTCACTCTAGTTCCAGAAGATCTGATGCCCTCTTCTGGCCTCTAAGGGCACCAGGCACATACCTACACACATGTAGGCAAACACTCACACACACACACACACACACACACACACACACACACACACATATATGTATGTATGTATATACATTAAAAAAAAAATCACTGAAGATAGTAAAAGGGAAAAAAAGAAAAAACTAAAAGAAGGAAAAAAAATAACGCTTTTGAAGTGTGTGATTTCTACAATGGGCACCATGGTTCGTGGCAGTAATTCCAACCCTTAGAGGACTGAGGCAGAGGATAATGAGCTCAGGGCAAAGATCAAGTTATATGTAAGAGATCCTGCCTTGAAAACGAAACAAGCCGGGCATGGTGGCACACGCCTTTAATCCCAGCACTCGGGAGGCAGAGGCAGGCAGATCGCTGTGAGTTCGAGGCCAGCCTGGTCTACAAAGCAAGTCCATGACAGCCAAGGCTGTCTCGGAAAAAAAAAAAAAAAAGAAAAAGAAAACTAGATAAGACCAATAGACTAAAACCACACAAACAAACATTTGATTTCCTCATGGAATGAGTCTGGAGTTGTGGTGGCTGAAGCCAAGGAAAGCCTCAGTAAAGCAGCAGACAACGCGTCTCGCCAGACCTTAGTAACCTCCACCTTCCCCCATCTCGGCCCACTCGGCATTTCAGTGGTTGACATACCGCACTTTCGTCAGTAACAGTGGCATAGTGCAAGACGCTAAGTGAAGGCAGGTGCAATGGTACAGATCCGTAACCAAAGCATTTGGGTGGCATAGGAGGGAAGACTGGGAGACAAAGCCAGCACTAGAATCCTGTCACAAAACAAAGAACCCAACAAACAAAGACAGACAGCACACCAGCTCCCCTGCCCCAGAGAAGGTCACTGTGTCACCCCTCTGTCCTGAGAGTGCCAATCGTCTCTAGACAGGCAGTTAAGTGACATTGAAAAATGAGAAACCAGCACTTGGGAGGCAGAGACAGGAGGATCGCTGTGAGTTCGAGGCCAGCCTGGTCTACGAAGTGAGTCCAGGACAGCCAAGGCTACACAGAGAGACTCTGTCTCAAAAACAACAACAACAACAACAACAAAACAAAGAACAACAAAAAAACCAACAAAACAAACAAACAAACAAAAAACCAGAAAAATGAGAACGTACTGTAAGAGAGACATCACAGCCAACAGATTCTTACGTTTATTCTTGTTTAAAGTGTCTAATAAATCTGGTTGTCTGGGCAACCCTGATCCAAAAATGGACCTAAGCTACAATAACAACTTCATCATGGACAGATCTGGCCGGCCTCCCCTAGATGGTCTGGAACTGCACTAAGGTTGGTCCCACCAGGCACTGTGTGCCTTCTGAGGCCACACAGCAGGAGGAACCCTGAACCCCCACAAAACAAATAACCGTCCTCCAATCAAGTCTCCTCGCTTTTTTTTTTAGGGGACAATATAGGGCGACAGAACATGTCATGTGACACTAGAGAGACACAGTCAGTCAAACTCTTAATGAGAAGTGCACAAGGCAAAAGACAGTTTTCTTGCAAACAGATGAAATGTGCGGCCTGGCGAGGGGTGGGTTGGTGTGTGAGCCGTTTCTGCGTCACTGGGACAGTAGGATCTGACAAAAAACCTTAAAATGGCAGCTTCATGGTGGGAAAGGCATGGTGAAGGAGGACAGCTCATGTAACAGTGGACAGGGAGGGGGCAGGGAGACAGACAGATAGGCAGGCAGACAGACAGACAGGCATACTGAGCTAGTGACTAACGGAACCGCTCCCCCAATGCCTTTATTCCCTTGGCCCCCAGCCTTTGGGATCTATGGGATGGTACTACATGGGGGTGGGGGTGGGAGTTTCCCCTTCAGTTAATCCTTTCTAGAAACATCTTTCACAGAGACACACAGCAGTGTGCTTTACTAGTCTCCGGAGTGTTCCTCCATCTGGTTGGGACAGCAGTCAAAATCACAGTTGGGGATGAAAACCATTTGCTGCTGAATGGGACTCCAGAATTTCCGCAAGTGCAGCTCACTGCGTTCTTGTCAAATAAGCCAGCTACAAATAAACAGCGGCAGCGGCAGCGGCGGCACCTGTGGGAAAGGGAATGGTTGCTAAGGTTCAGTGTGACAGTAGTGGGCCACGGTGCAAACTAGGCACAGTGGACAGGGAGATTTGCCACCCTCCCCAATTGTCTCTGTCCAAACTCCTCCACTCCAAGTGTATCAATAGCTTCCAAACTCCCAAGGGTCAGCAGGTTTCTCAGGCTCGCCGGCCAGCTGGTCTAACCCACAGGGCAAGCTCAGTTGTGGACAGTACATGAGGCACAACGCCTGGTAGTCCTCTGGGCTCCGCAGGCATACACACGCATAGCTGTATACACATGCTGGGCTGCGCAGGCACACACGCGCATAGCTGTATACACGTGCACACAATTACACATGCTAATCTCGGCTGAACTGAAGAGATTTCTGAGTTGCGATCAAACGGAAAATAGGTATGTGGTGCGAGGATTTGCTGATGACAGCCCAGGGGAGCCCTGACTGCACACAACCTCTGCGGCACAACCAAGGCAGCAGACTGCTCCTCACGCAGCCTGCCAAGCCCGATTGCAAAACCATCCATTTGCCATGCCGCACTGACTCTGATAAGGTCTACCTACGTATGGAGCTAATTAAATTATTAGACACCGAGCTGTGAGATGGCCCAGTTTATAAGCAGGCTCCCTCTCCCAAAACTGTATAACTCTGCAAATTCCCCTTGAAGTCATAACTAGTCATCTGGAATTGGTCCCAATCAAGTGGCGCTTCTGAAAAACAAAAACAAAAAACAAAAAACAATTCCCAACTTGCTCCTAACCCTTCCTGGATGGAAGTTGTTTTATTTGTTCTCTGCACAAACAGAGGGGGGTGGGGCAGCTAGGGAGGGGCCCCTGGGGCTAGGGGAGGAGGATGTTTGCAGAATATCCTATCCTGTTAAAGGACCTTCTCTCGGGAAGAAAGAGCCCAACGTAGCTCTCCTGAAAGCTCTGGCAAAGCCTGTGGTCCAGAAATGCTCATCTCTGTGCCCCCGACCTTCTCCATCAGCATCCCCTACGGCAAGGGAAGGATCCGTTAGCACCCACTGGCGCTGTGGGGCCAAAAGAAGTGATGAGGCGAATAGTGCGTGCGTGATAGAGAGCTCCTGAGGGGACCAAAGACCTGGCTCCAGCTACGGGCCCCACATGTTGGTGACCTTATCCAGAATTTGGGGACAGCTCAGGACGTGGCTCCAGAGGCTTCTTTCCAGCTAAAAAGTGAGTTTGAGAGGTGAAGTGGTTTGAATGAAAATGGCCCCTACAGGCCATTGGGTGGGGCACTATGAGGAGGTGTGGCCTTGGTGGAGTAGGTGTGGTTTTGTTGGAGGAAGTGTCACTGGGAGTGGGCTTTGAGGTCTCAGCAGCTCAAACCAGGCCCGGTGCCTCACTCTCTCCTTCTGCTGCCTGAGGATGCAGAGGTAGAACTCTCAGCGCCTTCCCCCCCCCGCCCCCCCCCGGCCCCGCCGCACCACGTCTGCCTGCACACTGCCATGCTTCCCTTGCCGCCATGATGTTTCATGATGACAATGAACTAAAACGCTGAACCGTCGTAAGCCATCCCCAGTCTCTTCGCAGGGATAGAACAGTGACTAAGACAAGAGGCTCGTGGTCCTCTGGAAACGGAGCCATGAGTCTGAGTGAAAGTCTGTCCTTACTGAGGAGGCAAGGGGACTCTGAAAGGAAAGGAGCCCGAGACCAGACTGGTCGAGTTCAAGGACTCAACATTTACCAGCCGTGTGGTCTTCGGCACATCACTTAACCGCTTGAACCCCAGTCTCCACTTTGTAGACGAGGGTACCAGCGTAGGTGTGAGAGGGCCAAACAGTCGCCAAGGAACTGAAGGGCTACCATCCAAGTGCTATTGTTAAAAAATGATTACTACATTTAGCTGTGTGTGTGTGCGTGTGTGTGTGTGTGTGTGTGTGTGCGCGTGCGCATGCACACATCATGGCATGTGTGTGGAGGTCAGAGACAACTTGCAGGAATTCTCTCCTTGTACTATGTGTGTTCTGGGCATTGAACTCAACTCAGTGGGCTTGGCAGCAAGAGCCTTTACCTGCCAAGCCATTTTTCCTGCCGTAAATGCTATGTTTACCAAACGGCAAATTGCATACTTTATGGCTTTAGCATGATGGTGCTGAGGTTGTGTAATTTAGTAAGACCTCTATTCAATTTAGCACCCAGAAGACAAGTACTCCTACTGAAAGTCCACCCTTGATGACGCTAACTACTGTGAGACTGGCCAGCAGTCTTCACACACTTTATTTTCTGGCCTTGTTGTTTTCCATTAAGAAGTTGGAAGAAGCCAGGCACTGGTGGCGCACACCTTTAATCCCAGCACTCGGGAGGCAGAGGCAGGTGGATCTCTGTGATTTTTCCAGGCCAGCCTGGTCTACAAATCACGTCCAGGATATCCAGGGCTGTTACACAAAGAAACCTTGTCTTGAAAATACCCAAAAACCAACCAACCAAACAAACAAACAAAAAAAAGAAGTTGGAAGGACATAGGGATGGAACACACACGGAGGGTGTTTAATTCGAGTAGTGTCTTAGCCTTTGCTCTATCACTGTGAAGAGATATCTTGACCACGGCAGCCCTTATAAAGGGAAGCATTTCGCTGGGGCTGGCTTACAGTTCAGAGGTTTAGTCCATTATCATCATGGCGGGAAGCATGGCAGCACGCAGGCAGACATGGAGCTAGGAGATCTGAGAGTTCTCCATCTGGATCTGCAGGCAACAGGAAGAGAGAGGAGCCACTGGGCGTGGCTTGAGCTCCTGAAACCTCAAAGCCTACTCCTCCTAGTGAGAGACCTCCCCCAACCAGGCCACGCCCACTCCAACAGGGCCACGCCCCCTAATAGTACCACTGCCCGGTGACCAAGGGGAGCCTTTAGTAGCCTTTTTTTTTAGTTTTAGTTTTAGTTTTAGTTTTAGCTTTTTCAAGATAGGGTTTCTCTGTATAACAGTTCTGGCTATCCTGGACTTTTGTAGACCAGGCTGGCCTCGAACTCACAGCGATCTGCCTGCCTCTGCCTCCCGTGTGCTGGGATAAAAGGCATGCACCACCACGGCCAGCTAGTAGCCATTCTTACTCAAAGAACCACAAGTGTGCACTCAGAAGTTCAGGGCTGGAGAGGAAGCACCTGTTGCTCTTGCATGACTAGGCTTCAATCCCCAGCACCCAAAAAATGGCTTCCAATCTTCTGTAACTCTAGTTCCAGGGGACCTAACATCCTCTTCTGACCTCTAAGGGTACCAGGCACACACATGGTACACCTACATGTAAACAAAAACACTCATGCATATAAATTAAATAGGTTTTTAAAAAAAATGTCCACTTCTCTCTGCAGCATCCCAGGCTCGAGTCATTTCAGGAACACAGACTTAACCACCCCGAGAGACTGCTGTTGAAAGGCCACCCTAGCAAAAACTGTTAGGGAACACTTGAAGACTTTCAAACTGCAGGAAAGAAAGAGTATGCCATCATGGGCTTCAAATACTTGGAGAACTGTGAATCTAACTATCTTAACATTAATAAGCTTAAGGTTAGGCAGTTATGACTCACGTCACATTGTTATGGTGATTATATAGGGACCTGATATCTGGGGCAAAATGCCGTGCACATCTTCTCATGTAAGGCTTCTGTAACCTCAAAGGCTGTGTTTTTATCATGATATCACAGTTGAGAAAGCTGAAACAGAGAGCAGTTAGGCAAGACTTGGCACTAGGATGCGCACAGCTGTCAGGGGCGGATACAGGCTTTGGACCTAGGTGGATCTAAATTTTGGAGGTAGAAGTGAAGCAGGTTAGTCCGAATAGTTGACCTGAGTGATTGGGAGGCATCTAGGGCTTGGTAAATAGCACCCCAGGTGTGTCTGTGGGCGTTCCCAGGGTGGACTAGATCCCGGGGTTCTCACTAACCATTGGCTTACTCCACTGCTGGTTTCCATGTCTGAGCAGACTATGGGGAGGTAATGAAAACTATAGAAGGTGGGTGTCAGAGCCCAGTCCAAGAATGGAGTCCTGTGAGAAGAGCTCTGAGCACTTGTGAGAAAGCTCCAAGAAAACAAGACCTCAGTGTCTTTAAAACATGAAACTGGTCTTGGATTGCGCGTCTGTGTCTCTCCCAAGCATAGGAGATAGGAGTGAGTTTTCATTACAACTGGCTATTGCTATTTGTTTATATGCCTCTATGGAAATGCATGGTTTTTGCCATGTGCATCTTGTCCTTTTGACAGTACACTTTACTCATGTGACTCTTCTTAATCCTCGGAGTACAAATTGTCTGATTGCTCTGAGTAAAGTTGGCTACTGCTTGAGACTTCAGTCAGCCTTGTTTATGGCGCCACTCTCCTAGGTCCCAATGCCTCTAAAGCTGTAACCAGTGGGAGGGGAGGGGCGGGTCTGTGGCTTCTACACACACCTGCTGCTAAGAACACTAGGGTTTGATCGATATTTGGATGCTAGGACTTAACTTTGAGGTGCTCTGTTAGGAGCAGGTAGCCACGGTGGGGGTGGGGGTTGATAGGGGGTGAGGGGAGCTCCCACCGTGAGTGGTGTTAGGTCACTTATCAAAGATAGCCTCATGCTATCTTAAGCATTCTTCTCCCTCTGGCTTTCTCCCTTCTGGAAGGGGAGTACGAGGTGCCCACCTTGGAAGCAGGAAGCAGCCCTTTCATATGACTCAACCTGTGGGCACCTTGAATTTGGGTCTTCTATCCCCTCAGAACTGTAAGAAATAGATGTTTGTTCTTTATAAACTACCTGGCCTTGGGTTTTTATTATAGTAACACACATTAAGACAAGTAGCTCTGTCTCCTCCTCCTAGAAAAAGCACAAATTGCCAACACAGAGACCTGTCAACAACTTCAAGGAATTCCTGACAGATCCCAGACAGTTTCTCAGTCAGCCTGTGCAATATGAAGTTTCTTATCTGCAGACAGCCCCAGGCTGGTGCAAATCCTACTAGGGTCATCTGACTTGCCCTCTGCACCTCAGGGACAGGTTCAGAGCCCCTCTGGAATGGCTGAGACTTGTGTCTCCAAGGCTGAGGGGCCAGCACCCCACCCTTCTCCCTCTGTTTCTTTCCTGCCCACAACCCTGTTTTCTCACTTCCCAGTGTCTAGAACCCCACACGTTGCTCTTAACCCCTCTCTCTCTCTCTTTCCTTCTCCTATACTATTTATAAGATCTAAACACATTGCTGCGTTCGGTTGTCTTTTTGCCCACTTAAGGATTAGGGGCATGCTAGTTTGCTTTCTGTTGCTATGGTCTACACTATACTCAAAAGCAATTTCTTCTTCTTCTTCTTCTTCTTCTTCTTCTTCTTCTTCTTCTTCTTCTTCTTCCTCCTCCTCCTCCTCCTCCTCCTCCCCCTCCTCCTCCCCCTCCTCCTCCTCCTTTTTCTTTGTCCTCCTCCTCCTTTGTCATTGTCAGCATCGTCACTGTCGTCATCATCAGAAGCCAAGGCAGAAGCTGAAATAGAAACCACAGAGGTGCACCGCTCACAGAGTTGCTCTCTCCAGCTTGCTATGCTACCTTTCCTTACAAATAAAATTTTAAGGATTTATTTTTATTTTATGTCTATAGGTGTTTTGTCTGCACACATGCATATCACATGCGTGCCTGTTGCTCACAGATACCAGAAAAGTGTGTCAGATCCTCTGGAATTGGAGTGACATATGATTGTTAGCAGACATGTAGGCTACCGGGAGTTGAACCTGGGTTCTCTGCCAGGCTCTTAACTGCTGAGCCATCTCTCTAGTCCCCCAGCTACCTTTCACCTGCCACAGTGGGCTGGGCCCCTCTTGAATCGCCTCAACTTAAAATGCCTCACAGACGTGGCTGCAGAGCAATCTGACCAAGGCAGTTCTTCAGCTGAGGTTCTCTCTTGCCAGGTGACTCAGATCTGTATCAAGGTGACAGGTGAAACTAACTATGACAGAGGGAGACTAGAAATACAGCACAATGTGACAGACCAGAAGTTATGAATCAAGAGTTCGCCTTGGTGCCTCTCAGCCCTCAGCACAGACTCTAGCCTGACCCAGGCGCCACAGCTGGCTGCCTCAAAGGCACAGATACCAGAGTAAGAAAAGCAGGATTTCTCAGTTGGGACTCTCAGGGGACTCAAAGCACCCAGGATCTCATAGAAATGGTATGAGGCCTCATACCATTCTGAGGGTGTGGTGAGCAAAGGGATGTGTCCCCTCTCAAGGGTGGAAGATGCTTTGCTTTGGCATTAGATTTCCACTGGCAAAGATACGTATTCCCAAAGCCCTTGCACTCTTGGGCCTGGTCTCCCCTCATCCATAGGGAGGCCACAACAGAGACAGTCCCCACACTACTGGTAACCTTCCTTCTATTTTAGTTCTCAAAGCCAAAAGCCCTGGGTGCTCCTGCCCTGTGTGTTGCAGGGCCCATTAACAGCCACTCTGCGCCAGCCTGGCCCCTTTCCACTCTACTAAGCTGTGTTCCTCAGCAACAAACTGTAGCCAGTGACGTGATCACAGACTCACCTACATGGCGGGGCATGGGGCGCGTGGTGTATACATGGCAGGGGAGAGGGAGTGGGGAGGTGAGGGACAGGGGTTGAGGTGTGCTGTTCCTCGCTCTGACTAGCAGCTGTCTGGTTCAGGATGTGAAGGACGATATTCATACACTGCAAGAGGGACTCCAGTTGCGTCCGTGCACAATAATTGTGTCTAGATACCTTTACCTCAGCGTGGCCCCCACTCTCTCATCGCAATAGCCAACCAAGAATGTCAAAAATTCAAGTGCTTCCCAATTGAGTAAGAACGGTCATTGCAATACTTAAAAGAAAGCCTCTAGAGAAAACGTATTTGTGTAGACGCTGCCCTGTGTATCCCAGAATGCTTAGCAGTTTCCTTGGCCTTAGTTCACTAGGTGCCATCAACATCCCTACCTCAAGCTGTGACAAGCAATACTATTTTCAGACATTGCCAAATGTCCACCCAGTAGGTGGGTGGGCATGCCACTGGTTGAGAGCCACTGATCCAGATATCCAGATGGTTGGCATGGTCTCCAGCTCCGTCCTGTCCATCCACCGAACCTTCTGTGTTCTGCACACTCCGCCTGCACGGTGACAGAGCTGACATCCCATAGTCAGGCAGACATGTGGCACTTGGGGCTCAAAAAATCACCTATTGGCAAATTGTAAGTGGATATTTCCACTCATTGGAAACTGGTTGATGGCGTTGGGTTTATGGATTTTCGTACAAGTCAGTGGTTTCTCATAGAAATATCAACTTTACTTCCCTTATGACACATCTGCTCCTTTTAGACAAAGCACAGCCTTCACAGTTGTGTAGACTATGCAGTCTAAAGCACTCGTGGCCACTGCCCAGTGAAGACCTGGCCGAGAGGAAGTGCATGCCGTAGAACTGCACTGGTGGGGCTCTGGTTATGGTTTCCTCGGCTCCTAAATCTCCTGAGATCGAACTTCCATGATCCTGTCAGAACTTAGCAAATTTTCTGGCCATGTCCTAAACACTGGTCTTAGGGTCTTCCCCAACCCCTGACTGAGGAACAGGATGGGACAGAGAGCTCAAGCCTGCGTTGCTACCTGAGCTCTCAGTGTTATTTCATAGATGCACAGTTCAACCCTGGATAAGACATGTGGATACATACCTAAACTGCATCTAAGTCTGTACAGTATTGCTTATTAAAACTCAAAAATATTAAACAAATTTAATACACACACACATACACACAGACAGACAGATAGATAGATAGATAGATAGATAGATAGATAGATAGATAGATAGATAGATATATGTGGCTATCTTCCTGCTCTGGTAGAAAGCAGGGTACCAGGAAAGGTCAGTAGGGGTGAGGCTTCCAGCTGGATACCAGCTTGACGTCGCCATGTTCGATGACATACATTGTGTCCTCATCAATAGGGGCTCACCATCAGGTTGTAGAGCTCAGTGATAGCCTATGACATTAGCGTGTGACTGGGGAGCGGTGCTCCATGGAACCCCTTTGGCCAGTGACTCAACAAGATGTAACCCTGTCTTGGCACTGGAAGTTTTACTTGGAGGTATAGGATGAACTGTTGGGGCATTGTCTGCTCCAGTCTATGGTGACTGTGTAGATTCCTTTCATATAGGTATATATTCAGGAAGCTTCTAAAGTAGTGTTTCCGTGTGGGGTTTAAAATGGTCTTTGGTTTTTGTGATTTGGTTTGGGTTGGGTTGGGTTTTTTTCCGAGACAATGTTTCTCTGTGTAGGCTTGGCTGTCCTGGACTCACTTTGTAGACCAGGCTGGCCTTGAACTCACAGAGATCTCCTGCCTCTGCCCCCCACCCCCACCCCGAGTGCTGGGATTACAGGTGCCCTCTTTTTTTCTACCCTCTCATCTCACTCCCCTTTTAATCCTTCTAGTCCACTTTCCCCTTTGTCTCTCCATTACTCTGCATTCTATTTCCCGTCCTTGGGAGATCCTCTCTGCTGCCTTTTCCCTGACTAGGTACCTAACCTCTTGTGCTTGTTGAGACTGTAGACTACATATCAGCAACATAAAAGCCACATCTACATATGAGAGAAAACATGCACCGCTTGTCTTTGGGGGCTGGTTACCTCACTCAGGATGACTTTTTTTTTTTTTTCCTAGCTCCACCCATTTGTCTGCAAATTTCACAATTTATATTTTTGTTAACAGCTGACTAATGTTCTATTGTGTAAATGTACGATGTCTTCATTATCCATTTATCCATTGATGGACATCTAGGCTGTTTTCAGCCTCTTGTGATTACGGATAGAGCAGCAGTGAGTAAGTACCTTTGTAGCAGGATAGAGCATCCTAGCTGGATCTTAAGGTAGATTGATTCTCAGCTTCCTGAAGACCCTCCTCTTTGCTTTCCATAGTGGCTGAACCAGTTTGCACTCCCACCGCAATAAATAAGTGCTCCTCCTGCCCTGGTTCCTTGCCAGCATTACTTGTTATTTGTTTTATTGATCTTGGCCTTTCTGACTGGGGTAAGATGAAAATCTCAATTTATTTTTAATTTGCATTTCTTTGATGGCCAAGGATATTGAACTTTTTTTAAAAACATGTTTTTCATTCATTGTGTTCCATCTTTCAATATCACCCAGCTACAATCCCTGCAACCGACAATGGTAACTTGCCTGCAAGATTTGCTGGTGCAGTAGTGGTGCAGATGGTATGGGAGTAACCAACCTTTTTTTTTTTTTTTTTTAAGATCCAGTCCATCAGGCATGGTGGTACACGCCTTTAATCTCAGCACTCGGGAGGCAGAGGCAGGTGGATCGTTCGAGGCCAGTCTGGTCTAGAAAGTGAGTCCAGGACAGCCAAGGCTACACAGAGAAACCCTGTCTCAAAATAAAAGGCTACTCCATGAGATGAAATCCATATTTGACACTGCTAAGTGGGCAATAACTCGAGACTCATGGACCTAGGGGAAAATCAACTACTATTATTCTGATAAACATAGCAACAAAATGGCTCCTGGTGATATATTCTGTACCTATAGGTCAACCTCATCAAAGAAACTTCTTCTTGCAGTACTTGGAAATTAACATAGGGACCCACAACTGGACAAAGTGTAGAGTAAAAGACTTAGGGGCGCTCAGTCCTCTCTAGTATCCCTCCAATCCTCTCCCTCAAGGCTCAGAGGACTACACAGAGATCATGGATGACTCCACGGAAACAGTGTCTTCCAGACGGAAGAGGATTCATGTGCACGGGACTCACAGAGGCTAGGGCAGCTCACAGAGACCCACGCGGGACCCACAGAGGCTAGAGCAGCTCACAGAGGCCCACACGGGACCCACAGAGGCTAGAGCAGCTCACAGAGGCCCACGCGGGACCCACAGAGGCTAGAGCAGCTCACAGAGGCCCACGCGGGACCCACAGAGGCTAGAACAGCTCACAGAGACCCACACGTTCAAGCTAGAAGGAGCCCCAGGCCTGAGAGGGGAAGTGAACACACTCCTATCCCTAACCAAGAAGTTGTTTGCAATTGATACCTGTGGGCTAAGGGAAATCGTTTTTTTCCAATGAAGTGTCACTGAGTATAGTAACCTCACTTCAGTGCAGGCCCTATGCCCAGAAATAGTTGACCAACACAGCACAAAGTGAACTCTGTCAGTGTGTATGTGTGTGTTTAGGAGAGACTTTATGCTTTGTTTTGAAATTTTTTTTTTGTCTTATTGGTTTTTCTCTGTTTTGATTTTTGTTTTTGTGGTTTTGTGGGTTTGTTTTTAGAGAGCGGGAAAGAGAAAGAACATAAAGTTTGATGGGTAGGGAAGTGGGAAAGGAAAAACATGATCAAAATCTAATGTATGGGGGGGGGGGACTTCGGATGGTGGCACACACCTGTAATATCAGCACCCAGAAGGCAGAGGAAGGAGGATTGCTCCAAGTTCAAGGCTAGCCTAGTCTACAAAGAAAACTCCAAGCTAGCCAAGGCTAAACAGTTAAGACCATGTCTAAAAACATCAAATATATATTCTTTGTTGTGGTTTCACTACTGTGTATGCCAGGCTGAACAGCCCTCCGGTTCCGCGGATTCGTCTGCCTCTGCCTCCCATCTCACCACAGGGCGCTGGGATTGCAGATGCGTTCTCTGTATGCCTTTGCAAGGTTCTGGGGATGTGAACTTGGGTCTCCACAACACACAGGGCGCACGCTTCACACAGAGCCATCTCCACAGCCTCCACTGTGCCTCACACGGCCCTAGGCGCCACTGCCCCGTTCCAGTGAGCCCTCGTTTTTCTGGAAGCAGGTCCCCCTCCCTGGCACTATGATCAGAGCAGTGCCTGTCACTCAGACAGCCCTCTCATTCCAGCACGGGATGGCTCACACCAGGCTGAGCAGGACCAGTCAAGAATTCTCCTAGCCTCTGTGCCTTCTAAAATGTGATAATTCCAGCACTCAGGGAGGCAGAGACAGGTGGATCGCTGTGAGTTCGAGGCCAGCCTAGTCTACAAATCGAGTCCAGGACAGCCAAGGCTACACAGACTTGAAAAACAAACAAACAAACAAAAAATGTGATAATTCACCTCTTGCTCAAACCCTCTACCACACAACAGTAATATGACTACTCCTATTTCTGTCAGATGAGCTCTAACGGTTCCACTTCTTATAATTAAATTACTCACAAATAACTTGTTTGTTCGTTTAGTTATTTTTTGGGGAGTAGGGGGTTCCTTTTCGAGACAGGGTTTCTCTGTGAACTTTTGGCTATCCTGGACTCACTTTGCAGATTGGGCTGGTCTCAAACTCAGAGATCTGCCTGCTTCTGCCTCCTCGAGTGCTGGGATTGCAGGCATATGTGCCACTAAGCCTGGCCCCTTTTGTTTCTTTTACATAGACCCAGATGGCCCTGAACTCACTAAGAAGCTGAGACAGGCCTTGACCTGATTCTCCTGCCTCCTCCACCTCCCAAGCACTGGGGTTACAGGTGTGCGCATCCAACCTGGCTGCAGCTAAACAAAAGCTCTCCATCAGCTGCGGAAGTACAGATGTCAGGTGCTACTGGGCCTCTTCTCAAGCGTGAGCGGTCAGTCAGGCCATCTCAGGGCCTGGCTCTGCTCTTTGTTGAGTCCCGTCCAGGCAGAGGCCCTTGGAAGCAGCTGTGGGGCAGGATGAGGACAACTAGAGGGCGCCTACCCTCTCTTTCCTCCACGAGGGTCCAAGGATCAAACTGCAGCTGAACCACCCTGCAGGGTCAACATCTTAAAGCCCTTTCTCTCCTGCCTGCACCCCTCTAGTGCTCGGATTGCAGGTAGGCGCCCCCAGTCTTGGTTTATACAGAGCTAGGGGTCAAAACAAAGGCTTCATTGCAGGTAGGCGCCCCCAGTCTTGGTTTATACAGAGCTAGGGGTCAAAACAAAGGCTTCGTTCATGCTAGGGGAGCACGCTGCCAGCTGAGTGGCTAGGCAGGCCTCTGCTCCATCCAGCTCCCAAACCAGCTCCCATGGAGAAAAAAAAAAAAAAAAAAAAAAAACTCAGCCAGTTGAAAGATGAGATGTGCACTTCCTGAAAAGGAAGAGGAATTAGGAGCCATTAGGTGCCATCGGGCACCCTGCCTAAAAACAGAGAAATGACTCAGAAGCCGTGGAAGGGAAAAGTCCGCCTGAGAATGAAAAACTGTTTAGGATGCAGATAATTCCATAAATCTATCTAATGTAATCTCCTCGCCTCCTTAGGCGTGGGCGAGGCATAGGTCTTGAGGAGGTCTGGAAGGGTCCCTAGCAGGAGGGGCAATGGCATAAACATGTACTCGGGTGGGAATCCTGACCGCCGCCCCCAGCCCCACCCACTCCTGCCGCTGTGGTCTGGAAGCCAGAGCTGGACAAGGCTTGATCTGCGCATGTTGTTCTGAGGCTCGCTCCGGCCTGGTGAAGTGCATTGCGAGCTATTTGCCTTTCTGAGCTCCTAATTTTTCTTGAATTTGGGCTTTAGGGACAAAGTTTTATTGTTCTTAGATCAGCTTCTCTTAAGATTTTCCCAGTATTTGTTGTACCCTGGAGTTGGCCCAAAAGCTGAACACCATGTGTGGCCCAACAGGGAAGCCATGACACACTTTAGCACATAGGGATGAGAGCATCACAGTTTTGGTTTGGTTTGATTTTTCAGGACAGGGTTTCTCTGTGCAGCTTTGGCTGCCCTGGAACTCACTCTATAGACCAGGCTGGCCTGGAACTCAAGAGATCTACCTCTGCCTCCCTAGTGTTGGGTTTAAAGGCATGTGCCACCACTGGCCAGCTTTTAAAAAGAGGACTCTGAGCTGGGCAGTGGTCGCCTGTGCCTTTAGTCTTAGCACTGAGAGGCAGAGGTAGGTGGATCTCTGAGTTTGAGACCAGCCTGGTCTACAGAGTGAGTTCTAGGACAGCCAGGGCTACACAGAGAAACCCTGTCTCAAAAAACAAAACAAAACAAACAAAAAAACAAAAGAAAAAAACCCTCCCAAAAATCTCTGACAATTGTGGGGAGAATAGGGTTGGGGGTTGGGGATCAACCGGAAGGGAACATTTAACAAATTGGTGCCAGAGTCCCTGTGTGGGATTAGCACTTGCTGGCAATAAAAGGAGACAGGAAAGAACCAGTTCAGGAGAGGTGACGGCTTAGTGGGTAAGAACACCAGCTGTGACAAGAGGCCCTGAATTTGTATCCCCAGAACTCATGTTAAAAAACAAAACAAAACAAAACAAAAAACCAGCAGTAAAGAGGGAAGAAGAGGGAGGGATGGTGGGGTCTGGGGAGCTTGATGACAGAAGATAGTCACCCAGAACCCTCTCTGGTCTCTCCATGCACTCAGCGGGGTCTTACTGTCTCCACAATAGAACTGTTCAGACCACACGACCTCTAAATACCTCCAACTAAATAATCCCTAGGTTTGCTGCAGAACAAGACGTAATAATTCTGACATCTTCCTACCACAATCTTACTATGTCATCATTGCAGTCGTGTGTGTGAGTGTGTGTGTGAAAATGTATGTGTATGTGTGAGTGTAAATTGTGAGTGTGTGGTGAGTATGTATGTGTGAGTGCATGTATGTGTGTGAAAGTTGTATGTGTGAGTTGTATGTATGTGAACATGTGAAAGTGTGTGTGTATGTGAGAGTTCATGTGACTGTGCACGAGTGTGTGAAAATTTATGTGAATGTGTGAGTGTGTGTTGTGTGAATGTGTAAGAGTTCGTGAAAGTGTGTGTATATGTGTGAGGGTGTGACAGTTCATGTGAGTGTGAGTGTATGTGTGCATATGAGTGTGTGAGAGTTCATGTGAGTGTATGTGTGTGTGTGTGAGAGTTCGTGTGAGTGTGTGTGAGTGTATATGTGTGTGTGTGAGAGTTCATGTGAGTGTGTGTGAGTGTATATGTGTGTGTGTGAGAGTTCATGTGAGTGTGTATATTTTTTTCTAGTTTATGAATTAGGAAATTCAGGCTCAGGGAGTTTACATGATTAACTCAAATGCCAATAAAATTAGAACAGCTTTAAATCCAGGCCCCTCAAGTGGGGACCGCATCATTTCCTCTGTGATGAGAATTGATAACTTCTGAGCAAAGACGCTAAGAGGACCGGAAAGTTGAGGGAGCTAAAATCGATGCCGTTGTTTAAGTTAATTCTTTAGATCAGCATGCAAACTACTGGGTTTCGTTGTGGCAGTTTTCATACATGTATCATTTACTTTGTTTTGTTTTTTTGTTTTTTTGAGACAGGGTTTCTCTGTGTAGCCTTGGCTGTGCCGGACTCACTTTGTAGACCAGTGATCTGCCTGCTTCTGCCTCTCGAGTGCTGGGATTAAAGGCATGTGCCACCATGCCCCGCTTATTTACTTTGTTTTTAATCTTCCCCCTACTCCCCTCTCCCATCTTAATGCTGTTGTATTTTTTCTTTCTTTCTTTCTTTTTTTTTTTTTACTAAATAGACAATCCATATGATTAAGTTCATCCAAATATAATTCTAATAGCCCAGCTGGAAATGATGGTGCACACCTGTAATCCCAGCTGGAAATGATGGTGCACACTGTAATCCCAGCTGGAAATGTTGGTGCACACTGTAATCCCAGCTGGAAATGATGGTGCACACCTGTAATCCCAGCTGGAAATGATGGTGCACACCTGTAATCCCAGCTGGAAATGATGGTGCACACCTGTAATCCCAGCTGGAAATGATGGTGCACACCTGTAATCCCAGCTGGAAATGATGGTGCACACTGTAATTCCAGCTGGAAATGATGGTGCACACTGTAATTCCAGCTGGAAATGATGGTGCACACCTGTAATCCCAGCTGGAAATGATGGTGCACACCTGTAATCCCAGCTGAGACTGGAGGACCGGTTCTCCTGATCAATTCCTGGGCCATACTAAGCAGGCATGAGCTGCTGTAAATTTGTTATTATTTAGTTATACATAGTCTCGTTTGTTATATAGCTCAAGATGGCCTCAAAAATCCCACTCATAACTGGGCATGGTGGCACATGCCTTTAATCCCAGCACTTGGGAGGCAGAGGCAGAGGGATCGCTGTGAGTCCAAGGCCAGGCTGATCTACAAAGTGAGTCCAGGACAGCCAAGGGTACACAGAGAAACCTGTCTCAAAAAACAAACTAACTAAATTAAATAAAGTTTTTATTATTAATGATTTAATTTGATTTTACATAAATTAAACTTCTGATCATAAACTGGCAGGTAGCGCCTAGCTCAGCAACCACCTGGGGAAATGGTAAATATCCCATTGTTCCCCTACTTTCAGATAAATGCCAAATAATCAGACTCCACAGTCATTGGCCAGATTTCTACACCTTTCCTCCCACAGAACAACATTAAAGTGGATATGTATAAAGTTATAAGATAGCAAAGAAATTTTGCATCTGTGGATTCTTGTTTATTTGTTTGTTTATAAGTAGAACAAAGTATTAAGGTATTGTGGGAAAAAAAAAAACTCCAAAGAGAATGTGTGTGTGTTGGGTGGGGGTGATTAATACTGAATTCTTCTTTGGCCTAAAACTTTTTTATTTTTTTTAAGACAGGGTTTCTCTTGTAGTCCTAGCTGTCCTGGACTTGCTTTGTAGACCAAGTTGGCCTCGAACTCACAGTGATCCTCCTGCCTCTGCCTCCCAAGAGTTGGAATTAAAGGCGTGCGCCACCATGCTTGGCACTTAAAACAATTCTTAACACTTGGCCCCAACACCCAGGACTTTATGGCAGGTGTTCAGTCCACACCTCTGCCCACCATGACTGGTTAGGACAACCAATGTTCAAACACTCACTGCCACTCACTCACACAAATGTCTTGACGGTCACTCTTTCATTTGAGAGGACAGAAGCTACTTGCATCCCCGGTGTCATTTTGCAGGTCACCGTGACCTATAGTAATAGGTCCAACTGGCAGCTAGCTAGCCTCTGGGACCATCAGGGAATTCTTTTCCTCTCAGCTGTAAGCTGCTAACTCCTGCCCAGACTTGCACACAGCAGTGTGTGCCTGGCAGCGGTGCTGATGGTGGGGATGCTGCTGACCTGTGTTTGAGGTGCTCACTCTGCTCAGCAGTGAGTGGTGTGGTGCTGCTGGTGACATCCGCTTGGGCAGCAATGAGCTTTCCAGCAATTCTTCCATGAGGGTACCTGGCTCTGTGGAGCCAGACCTCTTATCAGACATGCCCAAGTTTGACCCTTTTAAACAGTTCTTTTTTTTTTTTTTTCTGGAGTGTTCTGGCTTTCACATGATGAAAAGCAAGGCTCAGCCAAGTTCTAAGTCCAACACTGAAATGTTTGTCCTCTACTGCCCAGAACATGAGGTGAGTAAGTGGCCAAGGCTCATGGGTGGGGTTAACGTAGTAATTGCATCCCCCAATGCTGTCTGCTGGTCCTCTGTCATGGCCTTGCTTTCTGTTTTGTGGATAATTAGGTTTTTCTTCATGACTCTTTTCCTATTTGGTTACGAGGCTCCTTGAGAGTGGAAGCCTTAGCTGGTTCATCTTAGCTCACAATGCGTGAGCACAGCCTGAGACAGCGACAAAGCTTACATAAGGACACCTGAGAGAGGGGCACACTGCTCTGAGCTGTGTGCAGTGTGCGGACACTAAAGCCTGAGTCCACAAGGCCGCTGCGCAGGTGAGACCCAAAGAATTGATCTCTTACCACCAAGCAGGGGTCTTTTTTGTTTTGTTTTGTTTTTCAAGACAGGGCTTCTCTGTGTAGCCTTGGCTGTCCTAGACTCGCTTTGTAGACCAGGCTGGTATCGAACTCACAGCGATCTGCCTGCCTCTACCTCCCGAGTGCTGGGATTAATGGCGTGTGCAACCATGCCTGGCCAGAGCAGGGGGTCTTAACCGTGGTACTGTAGACACTTAGGGGCCACATAATTCCTCAGTATGGGTGGCAGGACTATGTGTCTAGGATGTCTGGCCTCTGTCTACCCGCAGCCAGTGTTCATCTGTGTCCCGCTATCGTATCGGCTAAAAAGCCAGGTGTCCCTCTGGAAAACAAAACCCGCTCATTTGAGGCTCATTTGAGAGCCCGCTGTTACAGGTGGAGCAGTGCCTCACCATGCAGCGTGGTGATTCAGAGAAGCCGCCCGGAAATGATGACACCTGCGTTAGGTTTTGAAAGATGAGTAAGAATCAGCAAGGTGAAGTGAGACAGAGGCCACTGCACAGGCAAGGACATGACGGCTTACCAGAGCTCTCTTCAGCGGACCCGGTGCATGGGTGACCCACATAATTAACAGACAGGGGATCCAAACCCAAAACTGAGCATGCCCCCTTCCTTCCTTCCTTCCTTCCTTCCTTCCTTCCTTCCTTCCTTCCTTCTTTCCTTCCTTTTCTTTTTTTCTTTTTCTTTTTTTGAGACAGGGGTTCTCTGTGTAGCCTTGGCTGTCCTGGACTCACTTTGTAGACCAGGCTGGCCTCGAACTCACAGCGATCCACCTGCCTCTGCCTCCAGAGTGCTGGGATTAAAGGCATGCGCCACCACCGCCCGGCTCCCTCTGCCTTTTCAAAGTGGGTTCTGCCAAGCCTTGGTCTCAGATTTATCTATTTTCTGTGTCTGCCTCCAACCCTAGAAGACACGTGATGAAGAAGAGCTGTGTGGACCCTGTGAGACCGCTTAGAGCAAGCAGGCTTGGTGCCAGAGCAGCGGCAGCTCAGGAGCCTCGACAGCGCTGCTCTCCTGTGATTAGGGAATCTGAAGGCGGACCTGGGGCTACTGTGGCTCGTGGTTTCCATAATCAGGAGAAGAGCTGGAGGTTGCGTAGATCAAGGACAAGCTGGAACCTGCTGGTCCTCCACATCCTTGTCACTGTAACATGTAACCGCAAACACCCTCACCCAGCTCCTCACCAGGCTGCAGCACCCAGCTCCTCCCTTCCTCCCTAAAGCATTTTCACATGATCCAGTTTGGTTTCATGCTCTCAACGGCCCCATGCGATGTGTGCACACAATGAACAATTGCTCCCCAACTCCTTCCACAGATGAGGAAATGGAGGCTCAAGCATGTTGACGTGTCCCAAGTCACCTACGTCATGTAAATGTGGAGCAGGAAGTCTCACGGTTGCCTCTGGACATCTGCATCCATTGCATCATGGCCTCGCCTGATAGCGTGTGTGCCAGAGCTGCCACTCACTGCTGCAGAAAGTCAAGGCTTAGAAGCTGCCTAGGATTGGAACCTCTTAACTGCCCTTGAGGGAGTGCACGAGGTCTCCAGGGATAAGGGCCCATACAACCTCTATCCAAAAGTGGTGGCATTTTCTATTTGTTTATTGGGGTGGGATGGGGGTGTAGTGTGTGTGCTTCATTGTTGCTTACTCGAGTTGCGTAAACTTAGTACCAAGTATTTACAAGTTAGTTTCCGCTGCAAGCATTGGTTTTCTTTGGTAAGGCCTTCCCTATCATCTCAAATACGGATGATGCTTCAATGGGCCCAGGACAGGAGGATGGCTCTTGGGTGCTACCCCAAGGTGGCCAGTGACTCTGTGGTATGACAGCTCTTTAGTGAATAGTGGCTCTCTGGGCTTGAGATAGGTCATGGAAAAGAGGTGCGGGGGTCTTGTGTCACATGTAGATCACCTTTAACTTGGTCTGACACTAGATGGTAGCCATCACACAGCAGGGCACCTCAGACCCAGCAGATCTGGGGTGGTCACTGGCATTCAGTGTCTCTCTCTCTCTCTCTCTCTCTCTCTCTCTCTCTCTCTCTCTCTCTCTCTCTCACACACACACACACACACACACACACACACACACACACACACACACACGGGAAAGCAGAAATACAGCCAACGGTTCTAAACCCTTCAAACCAGATATGACCTCTGCGTGGCTCCTTCAGTCATTTCACAAATATTTACTGCCTACTCCCTCGTGCCAGATGTAGTGCTGGCCACTAGGGATCCAAAGGTGACCAGGTCAGGAACTCTGTTCTAAATGCACTCACTGTCTAGTGGGTAGAGATACAAAATACACAGTAACCTACAGCAAGAGCAGCAAGGTTTGCACATAGAACCAAAGGTCTCAGGCCCCTCCCTGCAGCGTTTTGATGCTTTCTGACTGGTCTGTGCTTGACCATACTAAGAGGAAGTTGCACACTAGGTAAGAAAGAAGCACAGGTACCTAAGGCTGCTGCTGAGCAGGTTGTAGGATCTGGGAAAGGCAGGAGTAAGCAACAACAAAAGCTGGCTCTTACTGCCTTTCCCCAGATTGCTGAAGCGGCCATGTTGGGGAACCATGATTGGCCTCTTTTTTCCCTCCTACCTTCCCCCATGTCTCTTTCTTTAAGTTTTTGCTTGTTTGTTTGGGTGGGTTTTTTTTTTTTTTTTTTTTTTTTTTTTTTTTTTTTGGTTTGTTTTTGGTTTTGTTTGTTTTTTTGTTTTGGTTTTTTTTTTTTTTTTTTTTTTTTGGGGGGGTAGGGGGAGTGTACTTGCTCTGTAGGCCAGACCTGCTTGGAATTCACAGTATTATCCAGACTGACCTAAACTCATGGCCATTCTCTCACCTCAGCCTTGGAGGACAGGAGTGATTGACCCTGACTGTGTTTTTTTTTTTTTTTTTCCATTTTCCTATAATTGTGGAAGGTAGACTGATTCAGTTGCCTGATAACTGCCCCTGGGAATAGGTGTCCACGTGTCTTGATATCCTGTGACCATATCTTTGACCCCAAATGGAAAGCAAGCTCCTGTGTGTCGGTGTGTTTAAGACATGGTGCCGACTTCTTGCCTGGTCCGTCTGGGTTCAGAGAAGCAGGGCCCTCTAGGAGTGGGATTTTATACAGCCCGTGGAGGAGCAGGGTGGTGAAGGCCTGGCAGGAAGGCCAGGGGCTGGAGAAGGAGCCAGCAGGCAGGCTGTAGGAGTACCTGAGCAAGCCCCTTCTGGAAGGATGGCAGAGGGACACTGAGGCTTGGTCTTGAAGAGCTGGGCCTAGTGTGGGTAGAAATACCGTCTGAAGGTGGGCCCGAGGCTGCCAGGGCCCTGGAGTCAGTGCTTAGGAGAAGCTGGACAGGGTACAGCCTGGTGACCCTGGGTCTGTCAGTTAGCTAACCTGGCCCACCTTCAGGGAAGATTAACAACTGCTTCCGTTTTGTTTTCCAAATCACGTGTGAGTACACCTTCTGGTCCCTCCTCACTGAGAACCATCCGGGAAATGGTCTCTGGGAAGAGCAACTCCACCTGTGCCAAGGTGAAGGCCTCGGTGCTTACATTTGAAGTAAAGTCATTGGTGGAGACAGAATACCCTGACATGATAGGGCCACCCACAGAGGGTTCTAGGTCTGTGAGCTCTCAGACGTGTGTGTGTGTGTGTGTGTGTGTGTGTGTGTGTGTGTGTGTGACACACTGAATGCCAATGACAACCCAGGATCTTCTTGGTTCTTTGGCAGCAATGGGTGAAAAATGTAGTTCCCAGGCCTCTTTTCTTAAGGGCACAGGGTGGGCCTGTGTTTGCTCAACAGGTGACAATGGTAACACGGTGCATAGGAAGGGATTGCAGACTTCTGTGCCCCTGACAGAACATGTTGTAATTAATTCATCTTGGGCAGCCTGCGGTGGAAGTCTGCGGTGCGGAGGAGACACTGAGACGAGGCCCTCAGTGCTAAGGTTAGCCCACGTTACCCCCGAGCCAGACTTCGAGTCCTTTGTCTCCCTGTCACAACTCTTTCCAGATCTTCAGAGCAAGCTAAGGACATCAACGTGCACCCATCGCAAGCTCTCCGGGGAGTCGCTGGGTGTGGCCGGCCAGCAGAAGGCTCTCACGCTCATACTGCCAAGGGAATAATGAGTGGGAAAATCAGAGGTACGCCCCACCCTGCAAACTGGGCTCACTGGTGACTCACACAATTGACTCGTCCCACTCCAGTGATCATCATCACCATTAAAGAGTATGTATCTGACACCCCAAAGTGTGTGGGCATCTACGTGGGGTGCCATATGAAGCAAGTGAAAATACTAGGTACCTGCCTTGGAGGTCAAGAAGAGCCGTTTGCCCTGCTGCTCAGACACACCCACCCACCCACTCTCTCCACAGAGCCCTGCACCCCATGCAAGGCTATTGCCAGTGCCACCTCCAGTTCCCTAAGCAAGCAGTGCAGAAGACTTGTGAAGCGTCAGAGGAGGGTGAGAGAGGGTCCAGAAGGCGATGAATGACTGAAACCTTCCCACAGGGGTGAGCACACAGCCCCTGCACCCAGCACTTCCTGTGCCTTCTTGTCTTGCCCACTCAAAGAGCCACAAAGATGCATGGGAAAGCCTTTCTTACCCATCTTCTTCTCGTTTTGGTCAGAGTTAGCAGTGGCTCTGGTGCATCCCCCTCCCCCTAAAAAACAACAACAACAACAACAAAATAACTTTATCATTGATGTCTGCAGTTGAGTTCCAGCTGCCTAGAATGGAAATGCATTTGGAAGCTGCATTTAAGACAAGCTCCCCCAGGGAGTCCCAGGCAGCAGAGTGCTTGTGGATGGGGGGGGCGGGGGACAGGAAGAGGAGGAAGGGGCAGTTGACTGAGGCTGTGCCCCCTAGTTGGGAAGGAAGAACATACACAAACAGATGATGTATACACCCTACAAATCCCTAGGGCACTGACGTTGGGGAGGCCCTAGGGCCTGGCCTGCATTTGTATGTATCTCATGACTTTGTGGCAAAAGTCTCCTTACGTTTTGTGCTTTGGATTCCTCGCTTGCCTTACCTTCTTCAAAGTCCAGGGGGTCCACAACCAAGCCTGGCAAATACACTCCAAAATTGTTTAATGCGTGAATAAATGTGTGTATTTAACAGTCAGGTACTGAGTGTAAACTATGGCAAGAGGTGTGGGCAACTAACTGGGTATAAGAGCAAATCGGGCAGAAAGTGTGTTTGGAGTTGGCTAGATCGGTGTCTTGGTTTGGTTTCTGTTGCTGTGGTAAAAACACGCAGACCGTAAACTACCTGGAGAGGAAAGGGTTTATCTCGCTTCCATTTCCACATCACAGGCCATTGTGGAAAGAAGGCAGGGCAGGAACTGATGCAGAGGTGACACAGAGGGCACAGAGGGGTGCCACTTTCACCATAAGGCTTGTTCAGCCTGCTTTCTCCTACCTGGGACCACCAGCCCTGAGGTGGCCCCACCCCCGGGGGATGGCCCCACCCACATCGATCATCAATGAAGCAAATGAACCACAGGTTTGCCCACAGGTCAGCCTGGTGAGGGCATTTTCCTCAGTTGAGGCTCCTACTTCCAAAATTACTCTAGCCTGTGTCAAGCTACATTTAAAAACCACCTAGTACGGATGGGGACTTGCTGTGAAAAAGCCTATCAGTCTAGGGAGCTCGGCTCTCTTGACACTCAGTGGGAAGGACAGGGCTCGTGGAATACTTCACTGGACAGTAAGCTCCATGGGGTAGGCCCCTGCTCTGTGGGGAGGGCTTAACCCTAGGCCCAGGCCAGGGACAAGGCCCACTTCATATTTTACTTGCCAAATAACTGAAGGGCAATGCCAGCCTCAGCGGTCCAGGGATACCCACTCATGTGGTGGCAGTTTGATAACCAATTCTAAGTCTAGAACAGGAAGTGTCTGAGGTCCAACATAAAGAGCCTGCTAACTAGCTAACCCAGTGGCCCACGTGTGGTCCATTTCCAAGATCCCTGAGGAGTCACAAGAAGAGTACTGACCTTCCAGGTCCCGCCAGAGCAGTGGCCTCCACGCCTGTATGGGGGGATCTGTCTACATCTGGACTCCTCAAGGTCATGGTCACTGAGGCTTGGGAGATTTGGGGGTGGCCGTGAGCCCCAGAGAGGAGGCTTCCATCTGGGGCCCAACAGTGTGATTTAGAAACCTGATTTTGGAGCCAGGCTTGGTGGTGTGTCTATCTGCAATCCCAGCATTTGGGAGGCTGAGGCAGGAGGATTGCAAGTTCAAGGCTGCCATGTGCTATACAGTACGCCTCCAAAACAGACAAACAAAACCTTCGTTTGCTATTTGGGAGCTAGGCTGTAATTAAGTGGTACAGCGCTTGCCTGGGACACTTGAGGCCATGGGTTCTATAGCAAATACTTCAAGATAAAAGTGGGGGTGTGAAAGAAGAGGGGGAGGGGAGGCAGTGCCCCATCTTTTAATTATGAAGTGAAGACCCTGCCCACTCTCACCTGCTGTCCGCCCCTTACCAACTGCTGATAGGTTGGACCCAGGTCTCACTACATGCCCAGAAAGAACCCTCTGTGAACCCCCCAGTTTTCTTACTGTACCCCAAGTCTTCCAGCCCTCCCTAATAACTGAGGAGCCTGGGGGATTTAAAGAGGCCCAGAGGATGGACCTCTGGTTTTGGAAGTGCTGACACTGTGGGCCTATGGGGGCATCCAGCAGGACTTGATCCCTCAAGAGAAGAGAGGGTACCACACTCGTTCATTCATTCATTCATTCATTCATCATTCATTCATTCACTTTTGAGGCAGGATCTCACTCTGTAGTCTATGCTGGCCTCAAACTTTTGGCAATCCTTCCTGCCGTAGCCTCTCCAGGGCTGAGATGACAGAGGTGAGCCGCTGTGCCTGGCTATGCCATCCTTCGTGTTAAAGGAGAAAACAAACAGATTGCCTCACCCTGCTGGACACTGTCCACCTGCCTTCCTGGGAGTGGCCTCCTGCACCTCATCGTCTATTCGAGAGACAGTGACTTAACAGTGGCTACAGCGACAAGCCTTGTGTCCAGGAAGGGTCAGTTTTCAGATGCACTGCCTCCTCCCCTAGCTCCTCAGGGATCCGCCACAGACAGGCCCTGGGGACACTCCCTGGGCTGGGACCACCAACCCCCTAAACCCATACTCCTCTCAGGAGGTTTAGGGGACCACACCTATATTCAGGCATCTGGGAAAAGAACCTCCCTTTGGGAGGATTATGTAAATACCTCTTGCAAGTGATTTCTTTCTTGGCCTGTGTTTAACCTTTATTTAATTGGCCCTAATTTTCTTTCCTAATTGGTGGTCAGGTCTGGGGAAACCTTTCCGTTCTAGGTTTACAACCTGCTGAAAAAGGTGATTAAGAAGAGCAAGTCCACAGCAGGTGACTTCTCACACTGGGCTCGGGAGGATCTGAGCTCTAGGAAGAAGAAATACTATGTGTTTAGTGGTTCCATCCAAAGTGAGAGAGCTGACATGTCGGTGCCTGGAAGCTTCAGAAAGACCTCCTCTTGATGCGCAGCTAAACTTGGGAACAATTATAACCAAAATAAAATAAACATAGGGCTGAGGACGGAGCTCAGAGGCTGGGAGCGGTCCAAACTACTGGAGGTCAGGGCTTTGATCCCTAACACTGCAAATGAATGGCTCTCTGGAGGTGGCACACATCTGAGAAGAGTTGAGGCAGAGGGCCAGGCTGATGGAGGCAAGGTGGGCTGTATCTCTCTTTTGGTTTCCTATCCAGAGGAGTCCCAGCAAGCCTGGTGTGGTGGTGCACACCTTTAATCCCAGCACTTGGGAGGCAGAGGCAGGTGGATCGCTGTGAGTTCAAGGCCCGTCTGGTCTACAAAGAGAGTCCAGGACAGCCAGGGCTATTACACAGAGAAACCGTGTTTCCAGGATGGGAAGGGGGATGGACATGAAAAGGAGTCCCAGCCAGGCCTCTGGGACGCCTCGGAATGTTCTGGCTGGAAATCTATCCCACAGACTTATGTTCCTATCCACACACACACAGACCCATTCTCAGACTGAAATAAAGCAAAGGGCTTTGTGCATGTGGAAACCTGTGACTGAAGACTGCCAGGGGTGGCAGCAGGTGGTTGGCAATGCAGATTATGCACAGGAACCAAGTTACAACACCGAGACAGCATTGCGCATACTCGTTGGCCCGCTGTGGGGCCCGGAACATCTGGAACAGTCTGGGATGGAGCCCTGACTCAATGGGGGACCCTTAGGATGACTGTACCTAAAAAAAATTTGTACCCCTGTCTGAGGACACAGTCATCGGGCTGCTGCTAAAACGACTCTAAAAGCTGCCTGCTATTTAACTTTGTAAACTGAGATTTGGCTAATGTGCTCACTTCTCCAGGCACAGGACAGAGTTCCACTGCTTTCAATACCACAGTCAAGTACAAGGCACAGTATTTTATACTAGCTAGTGTATGCTTTATAGTGTACCCTCGCCTCTTTATGGTGTGTTTATGAGGACACACAGCATAAACATATGTATATTCATAATTATTCAAGTGTTTACTATCCAACTCCTTAAAGGTAAGAAATTGAATATATTCATGTAAAACGAATTTTTATTCGCTGGGTTCAGTTGTCCAGGAGGCTCACTGCCTCCTTCTGCTAACCTAGGCCTCGTCCTGGCAGCTTCTAGCCTCTGTACAATCTGACCTAGGCCTAGAATGTTTTCAGCCTCTGAGACTTACTCCTTACTAAGCTCACCCTTTCTTGTCCTTACCGAGCCCAGGCTGGCTGGTTCACCTCAGCACCGGGTGTGGTGGCACATCCGCCTTTAATCCCAGCACTCAGGGAGGCAGAGGCTGCTCTGACTCAAACTCTTCTCCCATCTGATTTACTTAATCTGGCTTTTTCTCTCGGGCTCTGAATTGCTCTGCTTGGCCTCAAACTAACTCCAGCAACCTGCCCTAATCTTCTGGCTCCTTCTCATCCTCTGTCTCGTTCTGTCTTCACCTGGTTCTAGCTCGTTCTCTCATTCAACGTCTCTGTAAACCTCTCCCGGCAGCCGGGCGGTGGTGGCGCCCACCTTTAATCCCAGCACTCAGGAGGCAGAGGCAGGCGGATCTCTGCGAGTTCGAGGCCAGCCTGGTCTACAAAGCGAGTCCAAGACAGCCAGGGCTACACAGAGAAACCCTGTCTCGAAAAACAAAACAAGTGAACAAAGAAAACTCCCCTGGTAAAGCTGCCTCTTCTATCCTCACGCTCTGTGTTGCTCCCTTAAGTAGCTTCCCCTTCCTCACTCTTCTCGTGAGAGTGGGGCGTATCCTATCTGTCAAGTCTTCTCTGATTCGTCATGTTTTCTGCCACTCAATAGGCATCGCTTTCAAACATGGGTGCTTCCTTCTACAAACTAACTTTATTGTTTGGGATTAAAGGCATGTGCTACCATGTCTGAACCTAAGCTTTTCTTTACCTGAAACTTGCTCTATACCAGGCTGGCCTTGAACTCAGATTTGCTTGCCTCGTCTCCTGGATTAAAGGCGTGTCTGTATTCCAGCCGGCTTTCACAGGCATAGAATGTCTTTGGATGTGATCTCTTGCCGGAGCAGCCACGTTCTGAATTAAAATTCCGTTACCTAGTCATGAAAAAATGGCTCCTTGCTTGTAATCCCAGCACTTGGGACGTGGGTTTGACAACCCCAGCTGCAGAGTGAGTTGGAGATCAGCCTGGGTTGTATGAGATCCTGTCTCAGAAAGCAAACAAACAAGACGTATGTGTTTACAGACAAATCACTTCCAGAAGACACCGGCCCTTGGCTACCACCACCCCCTCCTGTTGGGATTAGGTCTCTGTAGGTCACTTGCTGCTCTCACAATCCAGCTAATGCAACATGGACGACATATGAGGTGGCTGAAGAAGCCGGGGAGAGTACTACTGGCCAGTTGACTGCCTCTCAGGCAGACAGGGATGAAGATGGGTAACTGAAGAGCAGAGCTTTGAGGAGATATGCACGTAACACCCATGTGTGCTTTGGAGGAAATGAAGGAAAAGGAAACACCCAATAAGAAGGAGGCAGATCTCTGTGAGTTCGAGGCCAGCCTGGTATACAAGGCGAGTCCAGGACACCCAAGGCTAACACAGAGAGACCCAGCCTCGAAAAAAAGGAAGAAAGAAAAGAAAAGACACACAAAGAGGCTTAACACTGATTAAAAAAAAAAAAAATTTTTTTTTTTTTTTGTTTTTTTTTTTTTCAGAGACAGGCTTTCTCTGTGTATCCTTGGCTGCCCTGGACTTGCTTTGTGGACCAGGCTGGCCTAGAACTCACAGCAATCCGCCTGCCTCTGCCTCCAGAGTGCTGGGATTAAAGGCATGCGCCACCACACCTGGCTTAACACTGATAAAATCTTAAGTGTTTTGTAAACCAGCTACACAAACACCTTTGGTTTTAGAGACACGGTCTCGCTGTATAGCCCAGGCTATCCTGGAACTCAGTGTGTAGGCCAGGCTATCCTGGAACTCAGTGTGTAGGCCAGGCTATCCTGAAACTCACTGTGTACCCTCTAAATCACAGTCCTCCTGTTTCAGTCCCCCGGGGCTGGGATTACAGGTAGACCGTGACAGCTGGATGAACTCTGCTCGGTTGCTGACAAGAGCTTCACAAGTGTAAGTGAAGTGGGAGACATTAGGAAACACAGTTTTGTCAGGAACTACTGGAGCTTACCTTGGTAAATGCCTGCACAGCACACAGGAGTGCAAGGCCCTGTGCAGAAAACAAAAATGTATACTAAGAAATGAACAGATTCATTCTTTAGGAATTACCACACGGGTTTGCTAAACCTCAGGAAAAAGATGTTAATATCTTTGAGTTTCACACTTCAACAGAAAGTTTTAATCAAACTTTCACCTCACTGATATATATACATATATATATATATATATATATATATATATATATATATATATATATATATATTTTTTTTTTTAATTTAAAGCAATTCATATTCAGTGTCCCTGGCTGGTATCTTAACATGTGAAAAGGGGGACGGAGTGTGAGCAGGAACCAAGGGCCCTCCTGAGCCACTGAGCAGGAGAGAGAAAAGGGACACTGTCTCTCCTTTCCATTCTATGAAATGCAGGGAGAAAGGTGCTCTTTTTCCTTTTTGTAAAGTCTTTTTCCCCCCCTTTGGTTTTTCGAGAAAGAGTTTCTCTGTGTAGCCTTGACTATCCTGGACTTGCATTGTAGACCATGTTGGCCTCGAACTCACAGTGATCCACCTGCCTCTGCCTCCCGAGTGCTGGGATTAAAGGTGTGTGCCACCACGCTGAAGTTTCAGCACTCTGTGTGCTCTTAGGCTTGGATTCTGTCAGAGCAGCAGACGCTAACTGCCCCAGGTCCCAGCTGATGAGTAGCACTGAAAACCACACACTGCTGTGCTGAGACCTTGAAGTGAGCCCAGAAACAACCTGTTTACCTTCAGTTGCCCTCCCCTCAGCTGTGAAATCCTTCGTCCCACTTGGATACCAGGGTTGGGTCCCTATGCAACAAGGCTGGTGGTGAAAAGGTTTTTTTTTTTTTTTTTCCTTTGTAGGGGCCTTGGTGATTCATGCTAGCAGCACTCAAGAGACAGAGGCAAGGCTGTCTCTCCTGAATTCAAGCCAGCTTAGTCTACATGGTGAGTTCCAGGCTGGTCAGGACTATGTAGAGAGACCCTGACTCAGAAAAACAAAATAGACAAACTTCTTTCCTTAAACATGATTGATACAATGAAAATAGCCTATTGCAAAAACCGCAAGGCCTATTGTGTTCTTGTTTGGTTGGTTGGTTGGGTTTTTTTTTTCAAGACGGGTTTTCCCTGGCTATCCCAGATTCACTTTGTAGACCAGGCTGGCCTCAAACTCACAGAGATCCTTCTGCCTCTGCCTCCTGAGTGCTGGGATCACAGGCGTACACCACCACGCCTAATATTGTTTTGTGTTCCTGTGCTAGCTACTGAGCCCATGGTGGCATGCTGCAATGCTGTAACTAACACCATGCCACCAGGCCCTTTCACTGTCTCTTCTCTTTCTTTAAAATAATTATATTATTATTTACGTATTTACTCTGTACGTGCAAGAACGCACAGGTACCACCATGCACACGTGGAAGTCAGAGACAGCTTCCAAGAGTTGGTTCTTTCCTACCATGTACTTGGGGGTTTTTTTGGTTTTTTATTGGGGGGAGGTTGGTTTTTCGAGACAGGGTTTCTCTGTGTAACCACTCTGGCTGTTCTGGAACTTGGCTCTGTAGTCCTGGCTGGCCTAGAACTCACATAGATCCACCTGCCTCTGCCTCCTGCTGGGATTAAAGGCGTGTGCCACTGCCTGGCTAAATACTCGTATTTTAAACAATTATTTGTTTTTGTTTTATGTACATTGGTGTTTTGCCTGCATGTATGTCTGTGTGACTGTGTCAGATCCCCTGGAACAGGAGTTACAGACAATTGTGAGCTGGGAATTGAACCCAGGTCCTCTGGAAGAGCAGCCAGTGCTCTTAGCCACTGAGCCATCTCTCTGGCCCTTGTACTTGTAATAGGAAATAATTTGACCCAACTCATACTGTCAGGCTCGGTGGAAGGGCTCTCACCTACCGAGCCCTCTCACCGGCCTTCCAGTCCTGTCTTTAATTTTTTTTTTTTTTTTTTTAAATTTTGTGTCAGAGTCTCAGTATGTTTCCCAGACTGGCCTTAACTCAAATGGCAGCAGCCACGCAGGCCTTAAGGTTTTGATCCTCACACCTCAGCCTCCCCAGGTGGCAGGGATCACCAGGCCTGCACCACCACACTGCACACCCTGCTGTGCCTGCTGTACTAGGTTTTGCAGTAAAATGGGTCACCCTGACTGGTTACTTTTCTCTCTCCAGTCTTCCTCCAGCCTAGCTCCCCTGAAATCTCCCGAGAGGCTGTGACCAAACCTGCTGGAGAGCTCACCAGTAGCAGATACTAATTATAGTCTGACTTGGAGTGGGGGGGGAGTGCATCTTATGCCGTCACTGGGTCAGCTCCTTGGCAGATGGGCGGAGCCTGTTGTTCCTCACCTCCAAATCAGAAGAGACATCATCATATGCAATAGGTGAAGCAAGTGTCTGTCCCACTGGTAGTGTGCACACCAGCTCTGACTAAGAAAGCTGCAAGGCACTGGGGATGGACACTCCCCCTCTCTCCTGTCCAGGCGCTGGTAAAGTTTCATGTGATTCTACTTGCCCACCCAAGCCATGGGGATCTGAGAGCTGAACACTTCAGTCACACCTAGACTCTATTTGCTTTCGAACACATGGTGGAAGGTGTGGGGCTGGGGGTGTTGAAAGGCCCAAACTGCTTCACAGAGAAGAAGCACCAGTTGCCACCCTTTCCAGCAGGACTGGAGGAGTCTGCTCTCTTAGCGGCCTTGTCATCTTGACGGTGTGACCATTGCTGGACAGAAGCTGGGTGGAGCCGGAGAAAATCAGTCAGGTGGGGAGCTAGCTAATACACCAACCACCAGCAAGGGGGCTGCATATAAGAACCGCCCTGGAATGAACTAGCTGACGCGCCAGGTCGAGAGGTATGACACAGGTCCAGGTGTGGTCCTGCATGTCTGTAGCCAGCCAATGCTGCATAGCAAGACTCTGTCTCAAAACAAAATAAAACAAACAGAACCGCAAACTGGTTTTTTTTTTCTGCATATGATTATTTAGCTCTCTTCCTGTCACCCATGTTTATCTAATTCAGTCTTTGCTCTGCTCTGTGTGTGACTGGCTTAGACTGAGTTGGGCAGAAGCTTTACCTGGCTGGCTGCAGCCAGTCTTCGGCATGGCCTGAGAGTGGTAGGCAGGGAAGGAGAGCTATGGATCCAAGACCAAGTATCGTGCTGAGCAGAATCCTGCCTCACCTGAAAGGTCTGCCTCCCTCCTACTCAGTAAACACCCACACGCCAGAGAAGCAGGCGGAATCGTGCACTGACAGTAACAACTGTAGAGTCCTTTGGACCCATGCTACAGGAGCTCAGGTATCGCCTAGGACACCGCGTGACGGAAATGCAGAATCTTGGGAGCTGACCTGTACCACTCATGGGAATCTGCTTTGGCATTGGGTGTGGCTGAACACATCTGTAACCCCAGCAGTGTGACATCTGTAATCCCAGCAGTATCACCAGCAGAGGCAGGAGAATCTCAAGTTCCAGGCCAGCCCCGATACAGTAGGAACCTATCTCAAAACCTCCCAGGGCCTATAGTTCAGTGGTCCAGCCTTGTCTAGGATGGGCGAGGCTTGGAGTTCATCCCTACCACAGTGTGGGCAGAGGGGAGAAGATCTGCTTTTAGCAAGACCCACACACAGAAGTCTGAGAAGTCACGCTTCTGTGTTTACCAAACATCTCCCCCCACTGACTGTTTGGAACTCCTCCCAACTCCCCTGGCTTTTTTGTGTATGCCAAGTTTCAAATCCCAGACAAGTGGCTGAGGAACCTATTTAATATCAAAGCCGACCCAGCCCCCAGGTTTTCCCAGCATCCCTCAGTCCCTTCCTATGTGTTACAGGGCATGGCTGGATTACCCTTCCCCAAAAGGCCCCTCCCTATAATATAATCCAGACATTTTGGTTACCTGCTGTTTTGCTTCCTTTGTATCTTTGGCCTCCTGGCTGCCGTACTTGGACTTCCTACCCGCATGGTTCAGGGTCATGCCCACTCTGGACACTCCCAGATGTCCCTGTCTCTGCCAATGCTCTCCCACATATCGATAGTAAACTTTCCCCTCCGTCATACCTAGGCGCAGTCCTTTCCTTTTTATTTCCTTTTTTCATTCACCGTATAGCTATGTCACCCCCAGTTTATCACTGAGGAAACTGAGCAGCCCAAGAGAAGCCAGGGGGACCCTCACAGATAGGTCTGCAGACTATGTACGCAGCTGCCTCTCACGCCACACTCTGTTCAGATCTCCTTCTCTTTTTCTTCACTCCCAACTATGAACAGCCAGGAAGAATTTGTTCATTCCCAGCCCTGAGAGCTCCTTCTTGGATTGATCAAAGGCCCAGTGGACGTGGGGCCTCCAGTCTTGTGGTTCTCAGGCGTCCATGCTGTCTGCCTGAGACCAAACACACTGCCACCTCAGACCTATCTTCACCTTCAAAGCTGCTTTGAGTTAGGACACCATGTCTGAATGCTTGTGAACCCCCAACTTTTTGTTAGGCTCCTACCCCCTGAAGTGATGGCATTAAGGAGCGGGGCCATTGGGAAGGTAAGTGTAGGTCATAAGGGAGGTTACAGTACATGAGAAGTAGAGAAAGTGCAGTCCACGGAGAGAGGTCCTACCAGACACGGAGCCTATTGGTGCCTTGATGGCATTCCAGCCTTCAGAACCGTAAATAATAAACATTTGCTGTTTATAACTTGCCCAGCTTACATCGCTTTGTTGGTTAACAAACAGGGGCAGCCGGGCCTTGGTGTGTGTGGCATGCACGAATGTCTGTGGCAGGAAGAGATAAACGGATCCTTCCTTTGAGTGAGGTTCGCCATGTTTCATTTCTGTGCTTAAAAGGTTAGGGGGTGTTGGGGGGATGGGTACTGTGTGGGGAGAGACAGCTCAATGGAGGGGACCAGATTGGACTTCCAGCCCCAACAGGGTGGCTCACCACCATTTGTAATTCCAGTCCCTAGAGATCTGACACTCTCATCTTGCCTCCACAGGTGCTGTAGGTGTGGTGCGCAGACACCAGTACTGTACACATGGTGTGCAGACACGAGACGGTGCACAGACATGAATGCAGGAAAAACATCCTTACACAGGAAATAGAAAAAAAGCTTTCCTTAATTTTGTTCTTATTCTGGGGATTATAATTTAACTTTTTAAAAGGATAAACAAGAGTGATAACTGGGCGGGCAGGGGCAGGTTCTCAATACTTTACAGGCATCTATGGATAGAATTTAAAGGTCTGTAAAGCTGACAGGGGAAAAATTAGCATCTTTATTTTCATTAAACTTTAACCAGGCCAGGCAGTGGTGGCACACACCTTTAATCCAGCACTTGGGAAGCAGAGGCAGGTGAGTCTCTGTGAGTTTGGATCCAGCCTAGTCTACAGAGTTCCAGGCCAGCCAGGGCTAAACAGAGAAATCTTGTCTAGAAAAACCAACCAAACAAACAAACAAACAAAAAACTTTAACCAAACCCCAACATTTTCTCCCCTATAATGATACGAAACAACCACAGTAACATCAGCGGGACTGGTGTCTTTGCTAACAGAAATCACAGAATTGCACCCCATAATCTCATCTGTGCCCCTCGCCGCTATGGTTGTTGGAGCCACAGTAGGTCCTTGTGTTTGCGGAGCACTCCTGGAGCACCGAGTGACCATTTCATGTTTGGCTTCTTTGATAACTGCCTGCTGGTGAATGGTTTCCTTTGCCATCTCACAGGTCTCGCTTGTGTTTGGTGGCTGTTTGGGATTGGTGTGAACCACCCCTCTAATCATTGTAGGCCTGGTATCAGTAGTTGTGCTAGCTGGCACTTACGGACGCAGGGGCTTGTGCGCTGGTGTTCAGGAGTGATTTCCTGGAAGACCGTGCTCCACAGCACAGCCCGGGAGCTGAAGAACTCGAAGGGAGAGCATGGAGGACCCCCTCTCCTTGCTGTAAAACACGCACACTCAAAATACGTCAACTACAGATGCCCTGTAAGGGTGGGAGATACAGCTCTGTGGTAGAACGCTTACCTAGCAAATGTGAAACCCTGGGTCATCATCATCATCATAATTACTACTATTGTTATTGTTGTTGTTGTTATTGTTATTATTATTATTATTATTTCGATTTTGTTCTTAAAGGCTAAGGAATATTGGGGGTATTTTGTGTGGGGATTATTACGATGATAAAGTGTATACACATAGACTTCAGTGTACTTACTTACAAATTGGGGGCTGTGGCTCAGTGGGAGAGTGCTTGCCTTAAGATGCCACTTTTGCCCAGAGAGACCATCCTCCATAGCTTCCACTGGCCACTCGCCATTCTGCAGCAGAGAAGGCAGACAGTTGGCCTTTGGAATAGAATGCCTACAGCAGACAGCAGACAATTGCAGGATACAAGTCAAAGCAACTGGATTATCCCGAGAAACTGGAAGTTCATACGGTTAAGCAAATTCTAACAACTCCTACCTTTATGATTTTTGACGTGCAGGGAGATGCTTATAAAGGCTTGTTTTAGAAATAACCAATTGAGCCAGGCATGGTGGTGCATGCCTTTAATCCCAACACTAGGGAGGCAGAGGCAGATGGATCGCTGTGAGTTCAAGGCCAGCCTGGTCTACAAAGTGAGTCCAGGACAGCCAAGGCAAAACAAAAAAACCCTGTCTCGAAAAACAAAAACAACAAGAAAAACAAAAACAAAAGAAGAAAAGAAAGAAAGAAAGAACCAATTGGTCTGCAGGTGTGGCTCTGTGGTACAGTGCTTGCCTGGCATGTTCAAGGTCCTAGGTTCCAGCCCCACACTGGAAAAGGAAAGGGAACAGATTACAAAAGAGTAAAGTTTTGTTTTGTTTTGTGTTTAGTAGTAGTAGTAGCAGCAGCAGTTGTTGTGTCTGTGTGCGTGCGTGCATACCACAGAGAGCCTGTGGCAGTTAGAGGTCAGCTCTCAGGAGTCGCTCCTTTTCTTCCACGGCAGGTTCCTGGCTTGACCTCAGGTAGTCTGGCTTGTAGAGCAAGTGTCTTTATCTGCCGAGCTGTTGAGTAACCTTGCTGGCCCCAAGTAGCTAATTTTTATGGCTCCATGTTTGTACAGGATGCACAAAGAGGGAGGTGAGCAGGCAGAGCCAAGCCTGAAGATGCGCATATTAAAATGCCAAAAGCAAAAGCCAGCATGGTGGCCCAGGCCTTTAATCCCAGCGCCCAGGGAGACAGAGGCAGGTGAATCCCTGTGAGTTCGAGGCCAGCCTGGTCTACAAAGCGAGTCCAGGACAGCCAAGTCTAACACAGAGAGACCTTGTCTCAGAAAAACCAAAAAATAATAAATGTGTGTCATCATGCCTGGCCTTCAAAATAATTTTTCTTTATAAAATGCTAATAGTGAACCAGGCCCAACAGCATGCATTTGTAATTCTGGTACTGAGACGACTGAGGCAGGAGGATTTAAGCTGGAGGCCACTCTGTAACCCTGGCGACCCTCCTTCCCAAGGCTTCCAGGCTCTTCACAGGCTCCGCCAGTGCAGCGGCATTCATTTTGTAAGGCTCCAAGAGCGGTTGCTGTGTTTTACTTCTTCAAGGGACCTTGGGAAGCCACTCAGCTGGCTTCTCACTTCTCAGCAAGGGAAAGAGCAGGCTGGAGGGTGGACAAGTTAAATCGCTTTGCCAAGAAAGGCCTCCTGTAGGTTGGTGAAGTAGGTCAACAGGTAGCTGCTTGCCTGGCTTGCATGAAGCCCTGGGCTGGCTCCCCAGCACTGCATTAAACAGAGCAGCAGTCAAGCCTCTAACCCCAGGGTCAGAAGTTTGAGGCCATGCTCAGCTTCACAGAAAGTTTGAGGCCGCCTGGACTGCATGAGACTCTGTCTGAAAAAGAAAACAAAAACCAACGGAGGGTGGATCAGGGGTAAGAGTGCTTGTTATATAAACGTAAGGGCCTGAGTTCAAATCCCAAGAACAGAACACAAGTAAAAGTCTGTGTGCACCTGAAACTCTAGTGTGTTGTGGGCGTGGCAACAGCCCCATTTTAAGAGAACACATTGGAGAGTGATAGAGCAGGTCCCTCGATGTCCTTCTGTCTAGCCTTGGCTGTCCTGCACTCACTTTGTAGACCAGGCTGGCCTCGAACTCACAGAGATTCACCTGCCTCTGTCTCCCCTTGTGCTGATATTACAGGCATGTGTGACCATGCCTAGCTTCAAAATGCTTTTTTTCTTTTGATTTTTCGAGACAGGGTTTCTTTGTGTAGCCTTGGCTGTCCTGCACTCGCTTTGTAGACCAGGCTGGGCTTGAACTCACAGAGATTCGCCTGCCTCTGTCTCCCCTCGTGCTGGGATTACAGGCATGTGTGACCACGCCTAGTTTCAAAAATTTTTTTTCCTTTTGGTTTTTTGAGACAGGGTTTCTCTGTATAGCCTTGGTTGGTCTGGACTCTCTTTGTAGACCAGGCTAGCCTCGAACTCACAAAGATCCACCTACCTCCGCCTCCCAAGTCTAGGATTAAAGGTGTGCACCACCATGCCCAGCCTTCAAAATAATTTTTATTTATTTTATTCAAAATAATTTATAATTAAAACAGTTTTAATTAAATTTCTGTGTATGGTCCAAATTAAGTCTCCATACTTAGTGAGCCAAGTCACAGGGGTGTTCTCAGCAGGCAGCAGCCATGCCACTAATCAACTCCTTTTTCCTTTTTTCTTATCACAGTTCACTTCCCTCGGCCACTCAGTGGCGTGGTGGTGCGGGAGGTTCTTCTCCTACCCCACCACATCCTTTATTTCTCTAAGCTCAACAAGTTCTTTCTTTGTACCCCTTCCATTCCATTTATACTTGGTCAGTTTTTCTGGTTCAGCTCATGGGTGCTTAAGATTCCTTTCACAAAAATTACAAAATGTCCTTGTGTACAGTTCCTTTCTCATTGCTTGGCCAACTATCTGACAAGAGCAACTTACGGGAGAAAGGCTTGAGTTACCAGTTTGAGGCAGAGCAACACAGAGGGGAAGCCACAGGGGTAGGAGTGTCAGGCGGCTGCTCACATGCATCCAGTCAGGAACCAGAGCGGAAGTGCCCACGCTCAGCCCACTTCCTCTGTTTTGTTCAGTCTGGGGCCCCAGCCCATAGACAGAACTGCCCCAGTCAAGGTGGGTTTTCTACCTGGCTCATTCCAGTCTAAAAAGCTCCACAGACATGCCCAGAGGCTTGTCTGCTGAGTGACTCTAGATCATTTTAAGATGACAATGAGTGTTAAACATTCTACTTTATATAATGAGTATTTTGAAAAGCAGGACTGTCTCCAGAGCTCCAAGTATATGCGCACCTGTACACACACGCACACTTGCACACTTGCACGTACACACACACACACTCCAGTTTTCTCTTGCAGAAAACGGACCTCCCTTCCCCGTCCTCTAAACCATGTCACCATTGCAGGGGTTGTGAGGGGAGCCCAGGAAATTCTCCCTGGGCAGCTGTCACTCACTGTTCATGCCTCCCTGGGCGCGAGCTGGGCTGGGAAAAGCCTCACCTCCTCTCCATGGGGTATCAGCTGGGCTTGACGGGCAGGATGGAGGAGCCTGGGTAACCTTGGTCTCGTGTAGGCACACTTGGACTAGTGTTTGCAATGTCTTCTTTGCCAAATGACTGCTTGCCTCCGCACAGTCTTTCACTGTCTGTAGGATGGCCTAAGCATTAGCGTCTAATGGCTGACTTCCAGCAGGGTGAAGAGGGAAACTTCCAAGGCTTCTGCAGACCTGAGCCTGGGAATCTTCAGTACTACCTGTCAGTTCAGTCTACTAGTGTAAGCAGGTAACAGATAATACGATAAATAATGTAAACAAATAATAGATACATGCACGATCATGATAAGACCAGTTATTCTGTATGTTAAGCAAAATTTAAAAAGAAAAAGATCCGGGCGTGGTGGCGCACGCATTTAATCCGAGCTCTTGGGAGGCAGAGACAGGTGGATCACTGGGAGTTCGAGGCCAGCCTGGTCTACAAAGTGAGTCCGGGACAGCCAAGTCGACACAGAGAAACCCTTTCTCAAAAAAACAAACAAACAAAAAGAAAAAAAGAAAAAGAGCCAAGTGGTGCTGGGCACGGTGTCACACACCTTTAGTCTCAGCACTCAGGAGGACTCAGCATGAAGATCTCTGTGAGTTTGAACTCAGCCTGGACAGCCAGGGGCTACAGGGATGACACCCTGTCTTGGGGGAGCAGGGAGAAAAGAAATGAAAACCTAGCAGGTCGCAGTTAGAATCATGGTGGGGAAATGACAGAGGCTATGAAAGGAGGCAAAAATTGTTTATCTGTTTTTGTGGAAGACAGGAGGTGCCTACACAGACCAGACTGGCCTCTCACTTGCAGCCATGCCTGCCTTTGCTTCCCAAGTGCTGGGATTAAAGGTATGTGCCACCATCACCTGGCTTGGCTGGGCTTTTAATCTCAACACTCAGGAGGCAGAGGCAACTGGATCTCCCAGTGTGGGCTCAGCCTGATCTACCAAAAAAAAAAATTTTTTTTTTTTCTTTTCATAAAGATTGTGGGGCTGGAGAGATGGCTCAGAGGTTAAGAGCACTGACTGCTCTTCCAAAGGTCATGAGTTCAATTCCCAGCAACCACATGGTGGCTCACAACCATCTGTAATGAGATCTGGTGCTCTCTTCTGGCTTGCAGGCAGAACACTGTATACATAATAAAAAAATAAATAAATCTTAATAAATAAATAAATAAATAAATAAAGATTGTAAGAGCTGAGCTGAGAAGGAGGAGAGCTGAGAACTGAATAGAAAGCTACTGTGCTTTGAGGATGAAACAGACTACATCCATGCTGCCTGTGCTCAGTGGACAGACTACATTCATGCTGCCCGTGCCCCAGTGGATCGATCTACACCCACGCACACACAGATAGCACTTATTGGACTCAGTGGGTAAACAACAACAGCAACAGAGTAGTACGTATGAAGTTGGGAGGCTTGCGGGGCAAGGAGCACTAAAGGGAATGGAAAGTAACTGATGGATGGATACGAACAAAAAATACTATATAGATGTATGACATTTACAAAGAATCGAAATGTTATCAAATAAAGTTAAAACCACATACGATAGTTAATCTTCCTCTTTGCTTTTTGTTGATACAGGTTTTCACTTCATAGCTCTGGGTGTCATAGAACTCCCCATGTAGACGAGGCTGGCCTCAGACTCAAAGAGATCTGTCTCCCGAAGGCCTCTCCCGAAGGCTGGGATTAGAGGCGTGCACCACGGCATTCCAAAGTGGGTTATGATCTTGTCAACTTGAGTACATTTACAACTGCCTTGGAAACGCACCTTTGGGTGTGCCTGTAAGGGTGTTTCTAGGAAGGTTTAAGTGAAAAGCGGGGACCCACTGTGAACGTGGGCAGGGCTATGGCACTGGGCCAGGTCTCAGACTCCGCAGAAGGAGAAAGGAACCGAGCACCTGTGTTCATCTCTCCCAGTGTCCTGACTTTGGACCTGGTGTGCCGGAATCTCCTGGGGCCAGGCAGTCTCTGTCATCATAGACTGTCTCCCCTCAAACCGTGAGGTGGAATAAGTGATCCCTTAAATTGTTTTGGTCAGGGATTTGATCTCACATATGGGAAAGGCAGTTACTGTACACATGGTAGCAGGGCTAGCACTCGCCAGTCCCAGAGGAGAAGCGCGCTCGCTCCCTACACGCTGGATGCTGAGTGTCTCCTTTAGCTCTTGTTTGCCTCTCACCTTCACTTTATGTCCCTCTAGGCCAGAAAACAAAGCAAAGCTGTGGGGATGGAGCTCCTAACCCCAGCACCCTTAGCCAGTGTCTCCGTGTGTGCATGTCTCTCCCTTTTGTTTTCCTTTGCAATGCCATCTGTTCCTAACTTCAGGGGCCAATATGCCCTGAGAATTCTTGGATTTTCGTCTCCAGCCCACACATTATCATCTCCAAACTCCAGATCTGAGACAAGCCACTTCTAGACACCTCTGTTCCAGTGTGTGGCACAGCCCCTGAGTTATGCATGTCTCAAGCCAACTTGTCAGGACTGGAGAGAGAGCTCGGCATAGGGCAAGACTGGGCGTGGTGGCGCACACCTTTAGTGCCAGCACCAGGGAGGCAGAGGCAGGCAGATCGTTGCGCCTTCAAGGCCAGCCTGGTCTACAAAAAGAGTCCAGGACAGCCAAGGCTACACAGAGAAACCCTGTCTCAAAAACACAAACCAAAACAAAAAGCATGTAAGGCTTTGAACGGATCTGAGTTGATTTCCTAGGACAGGTGACTCACAACTGTCCCTAACCACTGAGCTGTCTCCCCAGCCCGAGTGGTGGCACATGCCTTAAATTCCAGCACTCAGGAGGCAGAAGCAGACGGATCTCTGTGAATTCAAAGTCAGCCTGGCCTACAAAGAGAGTTCCAGGACTGCTAGGGCTACACAGGGAAACTCTTGTCTCCAAAACAACCATCCCTAACTACAGCTCCAGGGGATCCAATGCTTTCTTGTGGCCACCGCGCCCCTACATACACATAATTTTAAAAAAATAAATTTTTGGGGTTCTTTTTTGTTGTTGTTGTTTTGTTTTTAGAGACAGGGTTTCTCTGTGTAACAGTCCTGGCTGTGCTGGACTTGTTTGTAGACCAGGCTGGCCTCGAACTTAGAGATCTGAGGCCAAGCCTGTACACATGCTTGTACAGGAGGTCCTGTTTTGTTTTGTTTTTCAGGACAGGGTTTCTCTGTGTAGCCTTGGCTGTCCTGGACTTGCTTTATAGACCAGGCTGGCCTCGAACTCACAGCAATCCACCTGCCTCTGCCTCCCAAGTGCTGGGATTAAAGGCGTGCGCCACCACACCCTGCAAAACTTTAAACCTTAAAGCCTTAAAGTAAAGCAGGGTGTGGTGGCAACCGTTATCCCAGTGCTTGGAAGGTAGAGGCAGGAGATGCGTCCACTGACCAGCCTGGAACAGGCAGATGGTCAGTGACATTTGCTGACTGACGTGCATACTTGAACAGAGACACGAACAACAAAGTCTGTATTGAACGGGGACACGGCATGGAGATGTACACACTTTATGTTGACTCGGGCAAGGGAAGAACTTAGTAGAACTTTGGAAAGAAAGGTTGAGTGAGTTCCTGGAGACCCTAGCTCATAAGGTGGCCTTGTATCCCATGATAGCAAGAGGCAAAGGCCCTTTACTTAAGTAGGGAGTGTTGTGAACAGATCTTAAGATTTAAGGACTGAGTCTGGGCCCAGGAAAACAGCTGGAGGGCGGGTGGATGTCCTGGGGTTACAGATAGAAATAGCTTCATCCAAGCAAGAGGTGAAAACACTAAGCCAGGTGTCTGCCTAATGCCCATTATCCCAGGCTGTGGCAGGAGGGCTGTCTTGAATTAACCAGCAGCCTGGTCTACATACCAAGCGTCAGGCCAGCCAGGCCTACATAGGAGACCCTGTCTCATAAGAGAAAAAGCCTGGGGGAAGAGGGTGAGGCAGAAGCATGCAGACAGAACAACGCTGTAAAACAGTGAGTAGGTGTTTCTCAGGCAAAGCTGCCCCAAGTGGGACTAACTGGATCCCACTTAATTTTTGAGGAAGGTGACAGTGGCTGGACCGGCAATGACAACAGGAGTGTGACATTTGGTGATGCTGGGCCTGAGTGCCTGCGCAAGGCTTTCTCTGGAGTCCTGGGGACTGTGCCGCCAGCACCCCGCTCCTCCTACCCCTCTTCCCTACTGTGAGCACTCTAAGTCCCAAATGCTCCCTACAACTCTGCCTGCTGGGTAAGGGGGTGCGGGCACCACGTCCCACACTCTGGTAGACACAGGGTTCAAGCTCGGTGGGTCTGGCTGGGACCTCTCCAGGAGGCGGCTCCCTGACAGGAAGGCAGGCGGGCCTGCCGCTGGGCACACACAAGAGCTTCCTGAGCAGCAGCAGGTGCCCAGGCCAGCTGCTCCAACCCTTCAGCCTTAGATCAACAGGATGGGCCAGCCCAAGCGGAAGGAAGCCTGCAGGGAGGGACACTCCAGCAGACAGAAGCAGGGGCACCGGGTGGAGGGAGGCAGGAAGAGCTGCCTGGGTTGCTGGTGCTGGCGCTCCTCCAACGGATTCAGAGCAGGCAGTGACAAGAGGCCATTCAGTCATCTTCCCCCACCCCCACCCAGGGCCTTTCTGGCCCATGGTGTTATCACTACTCTTGTTGCTGGCTGGCTTTAGGTATGCCAGAAGGAACCATCGGAGAGATGCTGGTAGGGCTGGCGGCCTCTAGAACAATCTCCTCCTTTACCCATTCTGTGGTGACTGGGTAAGGGTACTTGCATTAGCTCGTTTAGTCGCGCAGGCTGAGAAAGCCCGCAGGAGAGGAGTGACTTTTGTCTCGCGAGCCGCCGGCCCGAGGGAGAAGATAAAAATCTCTGGTTTGTTTAGAGCTCCGTTATCACTGCCTGCGGCTCCAACAGCTGCTGTGAACCCGCTCAAACCCGCAAGGTGGTGGTGGTGGGGTTATAGGGCGCCAACGAGGATTGGTTCTCGCTCGGACTAGGAGGCTGCAGCCCGCCTCCCCCGCCCTACTGCACACCGGCGGCTTCCCTTTAAGCCCGGCTTGCCTCCAATCCTTGGAGTGGAGAGGGCCAGGGACCGGACCCCTGTCTTTGACCGGGTCAGGAATCCCACCTACAGGCTCGCTTTCCTCACCCCATCCCCACAAGCGGCTTCCTGGCAGGGCCGTGGTTCCGCGGGAGGGGGAGGCGGGGTCCACCCGGGAAACAGCTCGCGCAGTGTATGTTAAACTTCAACTAAGCAAGCTACCGAGCATTCTAGGGCTCCCGGCCACGCTACTAGCCCTACAGTGCGGGTTTCCCGGAGTCCCCACACCAGCCGCCCAGAAGGACCGGAGGGACGCGCAGAGGCGGGCTCTGCTGCCAGTGCTGGTGCTGCAGATGGGAGGGCGAGCCAGCGCCCGCCACCTGGGCGTGGGCGGCCAGTGCAAGCAGGTGTCTGTTCCGTGGCAGGGTTCCCGCCGCCACCACCTCGCCCTGGTCCTCCCCAGTCCTCACGGCTCAGAGTGACAAAACCCGGCAAATGCTCAGAAATGCCCCTTAGTGGTTCGCCCGGCTCTCGCCTCCACGCCAGACCCACGAGGACCGCGCTTCCAAAGAAAACCTCCCGGCTCGACCCCGCGCTCGCAGCCTCCGCCTCCCGCTCGGGCTCCCGCCCACTCCCTGGCGGGCCCAGACGCGGCGGGCGCGAAGGGGACTGGGCGGAGCGGGCTTCCCTCCCCACCCCCCACGTGGGGCCGGCCACCGCGCTGCTCAGTTACGCCCCCGCCGGCGGCACCGCCCCCGGGCATGGGCGGGGGGACGGGAGAGTAGGGGTGGGCGAGGGGCGTCACCGTGTCAGGTGGTCCCCGGAGTTCCCCGGGGCAGGACCGAGGGAACACGGTGCCTCGGGTTGTGTACACGCTCCACTGACAGAGCTTCTTGCAGCCGGGCAGCCGCTGATCACGCGTGGCCCCGCGAGCCCATTGGCTCCAGCCTTACACACCTTTGCCGCTGATTGGCCGGCACCAGGCCCCGCCCTCTACCCCGCCCGCGGCGCGGGGCAGGCAGAGCGGCTACCTGAATGGGGAGGGGGCAGACAGCGCGGAGCGCGGTGGCGTCGACGTCTGGTGTCTTCGTGCGCCCGTCTGTGGCTAGGCAGCCAGCAACCAGGCGGCTCTCAACCTGCGGCCAGGCAGCCAACCATGCTCAACTTCGGCGCTTCTCTCCAGCAAGCCTCGGTGAGTTACCTGGGGATGCTGGTCCTTTCCTGCCGCTCAGTGTCGGGGAGCCAGCCGGGGCGCGAAGCCTGAGCCCCCATACCTTAACCACGCCTGAGACCCCCAGGTTGCAGCGGGGTCTTGCAAGGGTGCCCTTCCCAGCAGGCTAGGTTTATCATCGAGGGCATGTGCAAGGAGAGGGTTCGGATAGAGGAAGCCTGGTAGACCTGGACCAGGGCTGCGCGAGCTTGTTTCCTGGGTGTCCAGTAGACAAGGGGGATCTCGGGGAGACCCGAGGAGGCGAGTGAGCTGGAGGAAGGTGTCTTCCTGGAAGCACAGCTAAGGTGGAGGGAGCACCCCGCACCTGGCACTGGCGGGAGATGCCCCCGTCTGCACCAGGAATGCGACCCGGGGTGGCAAGGGCTGCTCGCGAGCTGCCTACCCGAGAGGCGGGCGCCTACTCGTCGGGAGCGGAGGGGAGGGGGCTGCCAGGTGGAGCCCGCGCGGCCGGGGGCTGGGGGAGGGGACCACGGCGTCACACGGGGGATGGATGGCGCGCGGGGCTCTCCCGCCGCCGTGGGGGGGGGGGGAGAGGAGGGTGGCGGCGGCGGCACCCCCGCAGACGTCGGGAGGGGAACTCCCATCCCAGGCGGAGGCAGGTGGCGGCCTATGGACTACTCTCGGCAGGGGGCTGGGCCCTGCCTTGGGGCCCGACAGCTGGGCGGGGGAGTCGGGACCGCGAGACGCGGGGGCCGCGTGCCGAGGCGGGAGCCGTGGAGCCGCGCGTCTGGAGCCCGCGCTGTGGGCGCCGCACGTCTGGGAGCCTGCAGAGACGCGGCTCGCGAGGGCCCAAGCTGCGGGAGAACCAGCAGCAGTTGCAGCCGCAGCGAGGGGCGCCCGGGAGACACGGAGTGGGCCGAGGTCCCGCAGGATGGTGGGGGGGAGCCGGAGCGCCCTAAGCTCCGGCCGCTCCCCGGGGGGCGGCGAGCTGGAGGAGGGCGGCGGTCGCGCTTCCGCGGGGACACGGCTCCTCCTCCAGCAGCGGAGGCGGAGGCCGGGGATGGGCGGCGAGCGGGTGCGCCCGGGGAGCTCCTCGTCCCCGAGTGACCCAGCCCCGGCCTCCGCCAGGGGCGGGAACGAGGCCCGGCCCTGCTGTCGGTTCCTAAGGGAACCACGGCTCGGGGGAGGTGGAAGGGGCGGGCGTCTCCGGAGCCGACACCGCCCAGCCCTCGCGCCGCCCGGCGCGCACTGGCGAGCGGTTGGCGGCGGCGCCCGCGGCCCCTCCCCGGCCGGGCGGGGGCGGGAGCCTGCCGAAGCTCAGGAAGTAGGGGAAAGGTGACGGCGCGGCAATTCCCAGTTCACGTTTCCTGCGCCGCCCGGAGCAGCCGCTGATCACGCTTTGTTCACATGCCTCGCCCCCTCCTCCCCGCGCCCCTACCCTGCGCCGCCCAGCCAATCCCGGCAGGGGCCGCAGGCCGGCTGGCCAATGGGCGGGGCGCGGGGACGTGCGCGCGGCGGGCAGTGTTCCCGGTGACTCACCCGCCAGCCTCATTGAGGTTAGGGCGGCCCCATCCGTCGGTCCCCGCCAGCGAGGATCTCCCCCGCCGGCCTCCTGCACCCCGCCCCCGCCTCCACCAGCTTCCCTTTCCTGCCTCGCACTAGCACTTTGCTCCCCTCCCAGCTTCCCTTCCTGACGCACATGCTTCACCCCTGCCCGCCGGCCTGCCTGCCTTTTTGTTTTGTTTTTGGTGTTTTTTTTTTTTTTTAAACCTCTTTCTTTGAGTTGATGCCCATAAGCACTTTACGCTTACAGTGTTCATCCATGGCAGCTTACATAAAGGCGCCGAACGACTGTGCAGTTACATTGTTAGTGATATTTAAAGAACTATGTCTTGTTTTCCCACACCCAATAAGGAGCTAAGCATTTTTTTTAAGCTTTAAGACTTATCTTTGCAGTTTTATTGTGTTTATTTATTAGGTTTTGGTATATAGCCTAAGTTGGCCCTTGAACTCTTATCTTCCTGGCTCCCCAGTTTATAATGCCTTTCATGATTTTTTGCAACCTCTACTTTAACCAGAAGAATTAAGAGATGGTGGGTGATTCTTTTGAAATGCAGCTTAGAGAACTTTTAATGTAAGACGTTAGGTTGAAGTTGCACAGGCACAAAGCATTAACTGTTACCAAGCCGAGCTTTAAATAAGTTCAAGCCAACTTGTACTCTCTTTAGATATATATGTATATTTTTTTTTTCAAATTCCAAGAACATATTTTATGCCTGTCTGGTCCCTTATGGTACAGCAAACTATTGCGTTGAATAGATCCAGTAAAATCATAGATATGAAGATTAGGACTTGACCAAAATAAAGCTGGCCACCCCAGCCCACCCCCGTGGTTGTATTGTGTGTTGTGTTTTGTTTTTTGAAATGCAGCTTTCAGTGCTTGACCTCCGGAAGTCCTGGGATTACACGTGTCTCCCACCACGCCTGGCTAGGGTTTTCTTTTTCTTTCTTTCTTTCTTTCTTTTTTCCTTTTTTTCTTTTTCAAGACAGGGTTTCTCTGTAACAGCCCTGGCTGTCCTGTACTCGCTTTGGTAGACCAGGCTGGCCTTGAACTAACAGGCATCCACCTGCCTCTGCTCCCAAGTGCTGGGATTAAAGATGTGCGCCACCATGCCCAGCTAGGTTTTTCTTTTGCCCACTTACCTTTCTTGATCTTTACCATAAACAATGAAAGTTTATAATTTTAGACTTCGGATAACTGGATAGCACTTTTACCTGGACGTAGTTTTAAGTCAAATTGCACTTTAGGATGCTGGTGTTGGTTCCCTCGCTGGCAATATGGTGGTGGTCGTTAACTTCAAAGGGTGTTTTTAAAAGCAACAAAAACGACGGCTCATCCCTATTATTTGAATAACAAGAGCTTTAACTTTTGTTTTTCTAGGAGGAAAAAATGGAACTAATTTCTGAAAAGCCAAAAGAGAACGTACATCCCTGGCACAAAACCGAGCAGAGCGACTTCGAGGCTGTGGAAGCACTCATGTCCATGAGCTGTGACTGGAAGTCCCATTTCAAGAGATACCTCGAGAACAGGCCCGTCACACCAGTGTCCGATACCTCAGAGGAAGAAGGCCTGCCCCCAGGCACGCCTGACCTTCATACAATTCCAGCTTTTGTGAGTATGAAGTGGGTGAGAATGACAGTGTTTTTAGTATTTACATAATGGATTCCCAATTTCTCACAGTGTTGACCTGTTCTCTCCCCCTAGTGTTTGACTCCACCTTACAGCCCCTCTGACTTCGAACCCTCCCAAGGGTCAAATCTGACGGCACCAGCGCCATCTACTGGCCACTTCAAGTCACTCTCCGATGCGGCCAAGCAGCCAGGTCCTGCTACGCCTTTCAAAGAGGAAAAGAGTCCGGTAGCTGCCTCCCCGCTCCCTAAGGCTCAAGCAACAAGTGTCATCCGTCACACGGCCGATGCCCAGCTGTGGAACCACCAGTCCCGCCCTGTCGAGGCAGCCAGCGTCCTCAGCTATCAGGACAATTCCTTCCGGAGAAAAACCCACCTGAATGCCGAGGCTCTGAAAAAGAACGTACCCTGTGCAGCCGTGTCACCAAACAGATCCAAATGTGACCCAAACGCGGCAGCACATGGTGACGAGAAGGCTGGTGCTGCACTGTATGACTTTGCCGTGCCTTCCTCAGAGACAGTCATTTGTAGGTCTCAGCCAGCTCCAGTGTCCCCGCTGCAGAAGTCAGTACTGGTCTCTTCGCCCACAGTAGCCGCCCGGGGTGTGCCACCCATGCCTGTCATCTGTCAGATGGTTCCCCTTCCTGCAAGCAACTCTCTTGTTACCACAGTTGTCCCCAGCACCCCACCCAGCCAGCCACCAGCTGTCTGCCCACCTGTGTTGTTCATGGGCACCCAGGTGCCCAAGGGTACCGTCATGTTCGTTGTGCCCCAGCCCGTTGTGCAGAGCCCCAAGCCAGCTGTGATGAGCCCCAATGGCACCAGACTGTCCCCCATCGCCCCTGCACCTGGATTCTCTCCTTCCACAGCAAGAGTCAGTCCCCAGACTGACTCATCCAGGGTACGCAGCCACGTCTGCAGCCACCCAGGCTGTGGCAAGACTTACTTTAAAAGCTCCCATCTGAAGGCCCACGTGAGAACACACACAGGTACTGGCCACATGAGCTTTGTCTCTGGTGTGAGTGTGTGTGTGTGTGTGTGTGGAGTTTGCGTGCAGTCACAAATACAAATGGGGGCGTTGGGGGGGTTTGCATTGGGGGGTGATAGAGTATCAATGGCCGGGCGTGGTGGCGCATGCCTTTAATCCCAGCACTCAGGAGGCAGAGGCAGGTGGATCTCTGTGAGTTCGAGGCCAGCCTGGTCTACAAAGAGAGGCCAGGACAGCAAAGGCTACACAGAGAAACCCTGTCTCAAAAAACAAAACAGACATATATAGATAATTCAGTTTGTCCCTGGGCCTGGGGACGCACCCTTGCAGTCCCAGCACTTGGGAAGAGGAGGCAGAAAAAGCAACATAGATCTAGTTTTGTATGTGTGTGTGTGTGTGTGTGTATATATATACACTTATGTCTGTATGTATATTATATTGAGACGGGGTTTCTCTGTGCAGCCGTGGCTGTCCTAGAACTCACTCTGTAGACCAGGCTAGCCTCAGATTCACCTACTTCTGCCTCTGATGCTGCCTCCCAAGTGCTGGGATTAAAGACGTAATGCCACTGTGCCAAGCGCATCTAGTGATACTTTGGTAATTTATGAACTGATCAGCTTTCAATTTTAATGTGTAATCTTGGAGCTTCTGTAAGTGTTATAACCATCTGGCTTTCTTTGCTTCAGGGGAAAAGCCTTTCAGCTGCAGCTGGAAAGGCTGTGAAAGGAGGTTTGCTCGATCCGATGAACTGTCCAGACACCGGCGGACCCACACGGGGGAGAAGAAATTTGCCTGTCCCATGTGTGACCGGCGGTTCATGAGAAGTGACCATTTAACCAAGCACGCCCGGCGCCACCTATCAGCCAAGAAGCTCCCAAATTGGCAAATGGAAGTGAGCAAGTTAAGTGACATCGCTCTACCTCCAACGCCTGCTTCCACACAGTGACGGGCCAGAAGATGAAGAGTCAGAACTCATTTCGGTCAGAGTCAGGAGCCAGTGATGGCGTCAGAATGCTTCTGCGAGTCTGTTGCCCCCAGCAGGGGCTGCAGCAGAAACCCCTGGCCTGAGGGGAAGGCCCAGCCTGGGTTAGATGAAGTTAGAAGTCCTTCAGCCACAGGCAGGTCATAGAAGGGGCAGGTTTTGCTTCTTACCACATAAAGAGATGAGAATGCTTCTGTTCCTTTGAATAGCCTGGAAGGGTTCAGGCGAGGTGAGCACAGCGCAGGTTTTGAGTCACGTACACGGCGGGTACTTTGTTTTTGCTGTTTATACTTGAGACCAGCTTTGCGGTGCGGTTTCAAGGACGTTGAGGCTGGAAGTTACGGTACAGAAATGGCGCTAGAACATGGGTTTGTGTCACACAGGACGTCATCTTCTCCTAGGGCTATCTTGTTTATTATTCCTAGTCTTTCAGTCAGCTCCGTGGGTGTAGTTAAGTATATCTGAAACTATCATTTCCCCACTATTGTTGGTGTTTGAAGTTGAACAGCTGTACACTACTAAGGGGAACCAAGGAACTGGAGCCCTCGTTAATTTAATTGCTTGAAAGTACAGCTAAAAGAAAAAAATTTTTTTCCATTTTGTTTTGAAAGTTTAACAAATGACAACATTTAGGCATTTTACTCTACTTTAGATTTTAGTTTGCCTGCAGTTCCTTGTGTAGATTTGAAAATTGTATACCAACGTGTTTTCTGTAGACTTAAGATACACTGCACTTTGTTTAGGAAAAAAATCTGAAGATGAAAATATGTATTATAAAGAAGGGACTGTCAAGAATTTGAGATAACTCCTTGAGAAAGATGGCTTGATGTCATCAGTAAAGGACACTATGTCAACAATACGTGTGCTTTTTCAAATTAGGAAGTTATTGATCATTACAGAGAGACAAGTGTCCTTTTTACTTAAAGGAGTTGTTCAGAATGTTGGAGGAGAAAGAAAAATTGTTAGAGCGAGCATTCACTTCCGCTGTGAAATGGTGTTCACATGCTGTTATGTTCTTAACCACCGCAGTGTTTGGGCACCTGGGAAACTCACTGAGACTCTTTAAAGTGTCATAATGTGGTCACACCTGCAGCTCTGCGGACCGAATCCAGGACCACTGAGCTGTATCCCCAGCTGAGAGCAATGGCCTTTGCTGACCGTATTTCTGTTCTGTTGTAAAGTGGACGATAAACTCAGTGGTAAAGATTCAACTGTTAAAATGTACAGTGAAGAGCTGTCACTATACCTTCCCGTGTAAACTGTTCTGTATCTTGGGTGTAGGTTTCTGACATGCAAACTTGAACCCTCAAAAAAATTTTTTCTTAAAAATTATTTAAAAAAAAAATCATGTTAAAATTTGCACAATATTTTTTGTTGTACTTTATAACTTGTTTACAATAAAGAATTTTCTTTGGTATACACTGGGTTACTGTGTTTGTTACAGTCCATTCTCCCATCTCCCCTCACATGCTCTCCTTCAGATTAGAACCTGAGACCAGGTTTCACTGGTGAGATGGTGTGAGAAGTGTCGCAGTTAACCAGGGTGCTGTGCTCTCACCTGGAACTAGAGTGCTGACCTCCAAGCTGTACTCACTCAAACCAGGAAGTGGTGGTACCTTAGATAAAATGGACAAATTAAAGTACTGGGAAAAGTCACTCTACCTCTGCAGAGAAACACTTGCTAGTCACTTAGGAAAATTGTAATAGGGTGTAACTTTCGTAAAGTCGCTATTTGAGTTGGTCCAGAAGTCTTGCTGCTCTTGAGGGCATCTAAAAGCCCAGCTTTTAAAAAGCCTCTCTGTGGAGCCAGGCGTGGTGGCGCATGCCTTTAATTCCAGCACTTGGGAGGCAGAGGCAGGCGGATCGCTGTGGGTTCGAGGCCAGCCTGGACTACAAAGTGAGTCCAGGATAGTCAAAACTACACAGAGAGACCCTGTCTCGAAAAACAAAAACAACAAAAAAAAAAAAAAGTTTCTCTGTGGCCCAGGCTGACCTGGACCCCAAATAGCTCAATCTCTGCAGCAGTTCTTCCTCTGCCTTTGGAGTACTAGGATTAGGTGTGTGCCATGATCCCAAGGTCAGATAGGTTTTTGCTTAAGTGTTTCCCCCAATTTTGCTTGTTTTTAGCATCTTTGTATGAATCCTGCCTGGGGCAAGTTACCATATGCCAATTTGGGATTCTGTAAGAGGCTTTATCTACTTAGTCTCAGTATGGATGTCATTCCTTAAGTTACAAGCACTTGACAAAGTTATCCTGGTGTGGTCCTTATTAGCTTTGAGCAGTTAACCATTTTAAGTGACAAGTCCCACCACTCCACTGGCTTTCCCCCGGGAGTAGCAGTGATTAGTGGTTTTGAGGGCTGAGAAGCAGTTTCACTGTAACACCGACTGGCTTTGATCCTGTCATCTTCCTGCCTCACTCTAAGCCCTGAGGTTTTACTTCCTGTTTTGTTTTCTGAGACAGTCTTGTTGCCAAAGCTGGTGTTTGCTCTTCCCCTGCTACCAGCCTGTCTAATCTGGCATCTCAGCCCCTGCCTGGTTTCCTGTTTCCATTCGGCTAGCTAGTCTTTCCCTTTGGGGAAGGGAATCTGATTGAGTCACCTCTGTCTGAAACACTTTAAGAACTTTGCGTGCACTCAGGGTGAAGTCCAGATGTTTCTTTCCAGCCTTCCACAACTTACTGGAGACAGTCCAGGCTGGCCTTGAATTCCTGACCCCAGGCCTCCACCTCCCACGTGTAGAGACCACAGTCATGTGCCGCCATACTCGCTCTTGGTCTCTGTGTAGCCTTGGCTGTCCTGGACTCGATTTGTAGACCAGGCTGGCCTCGAACTCACAGTGATCCTCCTGCCTCTGCCTCCCGAGTGCTGGGATTAAAGGCGTGCACCACCTCGCCCGGCACTCCCTGTGGTTTTTATAAAACTGGGTGGGTCTTGCTTTGCAGCCCCGGCTAGCTTCAAACTTGCTGCAATTCCACCTGTGTGGAATTCCAGGCAGGAGCCACTGCCTGTAACAATGCCATGCAACAAGAAATATGAGTCACGTGTGTTTCACCCAGGCTTGAAACTTGAGCCTACCTCTGATTCCAGCACGGAACGGGGTGGGGGGGGTGGGGGGGTGGTGACTGCAGATTCAAGGTCAGCCTGGTTTACCTAACTAACGAGTCCCAGCCTAACCAGTACTACACTGCAAAATGAGACCCTGTCTTTTTTTTTTTTCCCCAGACAGGGTTTCACCGTGTAGCCTTGGCTGTCCTGGACTCACTATGTAGACCAGGCTGGCCTCGAACTCACAGTGATCCTCCTGCCTCTGCCTCCCAAGTGCTGGGATTAAAGGCGTGTGCCGCCACCACCCAGCTGAGACCCTGCCTTACAGGATTTGCTAACGGCTGCATCAAAGAAGTAAAAGTTGAAAAAAAAAAAGTGACTTTTAACTTTAAACCTGTATACCCAAAATATTTCTATGTTGAGTCACTATAATCGCTAAACTATAGTCCATCTTTTCTGAAACTCATCTTGGGACCCACTCTTACATGCTTCCAGCACATTCTACTTGGGCCAAGCACATTTCAGGCACTGGGTACTCACAGGTGGCCTAGGCCCTTCACTGGTCCACAGTACTCAGTACAGTTAAGCTTCTCCCAGGCCCTCCCCTCCAAACCCACCCTCTCCTTTAGGCTGTGACCACATGCTGAGCCCTCTTGTGTGCGACGACATGGTGTGGAGAAAATGTTTTCCCCGCCCCTTTCCCTTGACATTTGCACTATCATCACAATCATTACCCTTTAGTGAAATTGCTTAATGTCCCTGACTGAAACTCCACAAGGACAGGGAGTCTCTGGACCTTTCTCTCAGTATCTGGCATAGCATCTCACACAGAGGCGGCCTCAAGCAGTTTGCCAAACTGAAAGGAAGCCTGTGCAACTGGCAGCAGGAAGAGAGTAACTAGGAAGATGTCACATGACCTGCAGGATACAGACAAGAGCCATCAAATGCTGAAGGATGCCTTTTCATTCTGTGCTAGCGCGGGAAGGACCATTTACTCTACGGTGCAAAGTTAAGGAAGGCTGTTGTAGTTCACTGGTAGAATACTTGTCTATCATGTGACTGGCATCACAGAACAAAAACCGAGGCGTGGCACATCCATTTTGGGGGTCTTTGGTTGGTTGGTTGGTTGGTTGGTTGGTTTTTGTTTTAAACAGAACAGGAGTAAAATATTATAGCAAGCATCGAGTGTCAAGAGCCAGGATGGGCAGAGAGCAGCGAGCGTCAAGAGCGCTGGGCAGGCACGGTGCCTTGGAGACCATAGTCTTTCTGAGGATGAGCAGGAAGCGTTCCTTCAGGAGCTGTGCTGCTGCTGCTGTGCTGGTACCTAACTCCAGTCCCAGTGGGGAAGGAAGCCCAGGCCGGAACATGACCTTGAGCTGGCTCACAAACAGCAGAGCCTCTCTACTGTGGAGCGTTGCTTTAGAGGAAGCCTCAGCGTGAATGACCTGGTGTGCTAGGAGAAACCTAAACATTTTACACATGTACACACACACACACACGCACATACCCACACCCCCCCCCCACACACACACAAACAAAGAGAGACTTATTTATTACAAGGAATTGATTCTAAGGACTGACAGGCTTGCAGCTGGCAAGCTGGAGGCCCAGAAAGAACAGTTCTAGTACAGGTGCCAGCAAGGTCAAGACCCGTTTATGGATCTTGCTTTGCTATTTTTGAAAAAGGGTCTTACGTAGTCCAGGCTGGCCTTGAACTTACAATGTAGCGAGGATAACCGTGAACTCCCGATCTGCCTGCCTCCGCCTCCCTCCTATGTGCTAGGACAATGGGTGTGCACCGCCCTCTATAGTTCATTCGGTGCTTTGTACATACTAAGCAGCTATCCCAGGAGCTGAGCTGTAGGCCAGCCTCTTGTTTTATTCTGTGACAAGGTTTCCCTCTGTAGCTCACGTTAGCTTGGGGCTTGCAATGGAGTACAGAGGTGTATGCTACCACTCCCAGCATCAACTTGTCTTCAGAGGCAAGGGGGGAAATGATCTCACAGCTGATTGAGACGCCACCAACATTAGAAAAGGAACGTCTGTCTTAGAGATCTACGCAGGGTATCTGAGCACGGATGGGCATTCTGAGGTCCAACAAATTGATGCAGAAGAGATTAAGCACCATCACCTGTGGATCCGGTGCCAGTTACACTGATAAGTAGCCCACTGCTGGAAAAGGTGCTTTCTTATTCTGAGTCTCAGGGTCCGCCTTTAATAATGGGGGCTAAAACGCGGCACACCTACTCTATTCCATTCCTAGAGCCAGCTTCGGACACAAGAGCCCTTGAAAAGCATAATCTGTGAGCTCGAGGCCAGCCTGGTCTACAGAGCGAGTTCAGTACAGGCAAGGCTACACAGAGAAAGCCTGTCTCAAAAAAACAAAAACCCCAACAAACAACAACAACAAAAAAAGAAAAACAACAACAGCAAAAAAGAAAACCATAATCCTTTGTACGTTTGTTAGTGCTCTTCTACGGTCCATGACAGGGAACACACAAGTGGCAGCAGGCGCTAGGATTCCCACCAACGGTGGCCATCTGGTCCTCAAAGAAAATCCACCTGGAATTGGGTGTTCGCAGGGATTTTGATACCCAGTGTCCCCACAGCTCTACCTCACAGGCAGGTATTTGAGTGACCCATTTACAGAAAGCTCACTGTACCGAGGCCAGGCTCACGGGAAGTGAAACAGGGAGCAGAAAGTCATAGACATTTGCTGAGCTGAGCGAGAGCCTGGTCATTTGTCATTTGATTAGAAAGCACAGTTTGGACAGAGTCACCCCAGAAGCAGCCAGTCCATCAACCAAGTTCATCAGTTTACACAGTTCCCTTTGCCTGGCTCACAGTGACCCAAGCTTCAGTAAATTCTGAGAGTAGAGTTAATTCATGACCACCGCCCAGACATTCTTCAAAAGAACTACAGATGGCAGAAAGCTATGCTCTCAACTCCATGTTGCAATCCTGTGGCCATGTGGATTAGTATGAGGGATGAAGGCATCTTTCTCCCAAAGAAATTATTAAGTCATATCTGTAGAGGGTCTACCCCAATATCATGATTTCCAGAAAATTCTAACTCTTATCTCTGGCTCATTCTAGCAGAAAGAGTTGAGCGAGCAAAATGGGGCTGTCCGTTGTTCCGAACTGTCCCTGTCAAAAGACACCCTGCTCTTTCCTGGGAGCTGGACACATACTGCTGGCTTAGTGGATGCCCACAGCCCAGCGTGACCCCTGGCTGACTAGCTGGCAGCGGGATGCTGGAAGGTGGTGGACTCTACAGTTCATTAAAAGGTGATAGTTTGCCTGGGTTTCATTTCCTTGAAAGAATTTACTTTTCCAATCTAAATTAGCCACTGCTGGGTAGAGAGGCAAAGTTCAGAAAAACTAGCGAGAAGTTCTGCAAAGAAAATGAAGGAAAACCAAGCCTGAGTGAGGAGACACAGTGCTGGAGTGCTGGGGGGAGGGGGGGATGGGAGCAGTGGGGAGGTGTGGGGGTGAGGGGGGGTGGGAGGCAGAAAGACTCTATCAAAATGACAGTCAAACAGAACAGAACTAACAGGAAGCCAAGAAGCCCGCACTCCATGGAAGGCTTTGAGAGGAGTCAGTCCTGTCTTTATCTGATTGGATTATCAGAACCTGTGAGTATTAGTTTCAAAAAGACAACTCCTGGTTTTCACAGGTGACTGTGAGCACTTCAACTTTATTGCCAGTAGACAAAAGAAAGAAAGAAGGAAAGAGAGAGAGAGAGAGAGAGAAACCAGGGTGACCTTGTGAAACGAGCCTTGTGGGGTCCTTGCTTTGCATGTTGATACCAGTTCTCTGCTGACCCGTAATCAGAAACCCAAGTGTCCCACTTAGCCATGTCATGGCTGCGCTTCAAATCTCTTTATCTACGTATGTGACCTGCTTTCCAAGATAGAGTCAGACTAGGGAACTATGGGAAGGGGGAAGGCATAACAAGGGCAGTGTCTGCTGAGAGGATGTCATGCTCCGGCTTTTACCCCTAGTAGGGAGGAGGTGGGAGGAGGAAGGGAAGAGGAAGGAGAAGGGAGAGAGGAAAGGAAAACTGAAGAAGGAACCAATAAACTTGAAGAGGGTCAGCTACACGCAGGGGTGGCTGTGATCAGATCAGCTCTCCTGACAGAAAAGGTTCCCAGAGTTGAGGCCGACAATCTGGTGTTGAGATTAACCCTGAGTCTCAAGTATTTTCAGTATAAGGATGGAGCCACACCGTGGCGGTTTTACAGCAGCTGCTCATGACCTCACGCTGTCTACTACACTGAAGAGGGCCAAGCTGTGGAGCCACCCCCGAAGGCTGAGTAAGTGGCCTGTGACTTCCAGGGCTTCTCATAAACATGCTGTCTGGGAAAGCCAGCTGCCACGCTGTGAGGGCACTCCAACAGGCCTGTGGCGAGGTTGGCGTGCTATAGGGAAGTGGGCTCTTTAACCAGTAGCTGGCACTATCACAGGCCATCGGAGAACACCTGGGAAGTATTTCCCTCAGTGCGACTTAGATTTCTCACTTATCTTAACTAAGATGAGTGGCAAAGGAGCGGACAGAGGTGCCAAAAGGGCGCAGTCCTGAGAGATGCTGTTGGATTTTTGTCAGTTTCCATGCTGGCTGGAGAGGAGCAGAATGTGTGTATGTGTGTGTGTGTGTGTGTGTGTGTGTTAGTGTGTGAGAGCATATGTGTAAAGAGAGAGCATGTGACTGTGTGTGTGTGAGTATGAGAGCACGTGAGAGTGTGTGTGTGAGAGAGGGTCTCTCAGAAAGTGTGTGTGTGTGGGTGTGGGTGTCAGAGAGGAGAGCGCAAGTGTGTCTCTGGCATTGCAGCTTTGCCTTTGTTTTCACTTTTGAGGCAGGTCATTCTCATGTAGCCCACACCGGTTTCGAACTTCCGAACCTCCAGCCTCAGCCTCTCGAGTGGTGGGATTGCAGTCCTGCACCATGATGGACGGTATACTTTGAGAAGTGAAGTAAAACTGACAAGAGGCATGCAGGTTTTAGGGGTGTTACCATCGACATATGTGGTACTCCCTGAAAAGTGCCGTGCTCTGGGGGGATGGCCACCCAGCTGGTGGTGATGTCCTGGGAGATTTGGAAGCCTTAGGATGTGAGGCCTAAGAGCAGGAAGTAAGTTAGGCTGGATTCTTGGCGGAATCTTATTCCAGGCCTTTGGCCATCTGTTTCCTGTCCACTGTGAAGTGAACAGTCTCCTCGACATGCCCCTGCCACCACAGCGCCGTGCTCCAGCCAGACCCAGAACCATGCAGCTAAGAGACCGTGGAACCATCTGAGACTGGAGCCAAGCAAACCCTCTCTCCATGAACTGGTTCTGTGTTTCTTTCAGGTGGTGTGTGTGTGTGTGTGTGTGTTTTGTTGGTTGGTTGGTAGGTCTTGTTTGTTTCTGAGACAGGGTCTCTTATAGTCCAGGCTGGCTTCGAGCCCATTCCATTGCTGATGATGACCATGAACTCTAAATTTTCTTGTCTCTGTCTAAGAGCTGAGGTTACAAGCATGTGCCCCTATGTCCAGCTCTGGTATTTTGATCACAACCCTGCAAAAGTCACTAATATAAAGGAGTCCCGGGACTGGAAGAACTGGCGCTAAGAGTTTATTACTAACAACTGCTAAGTTTCAAACCCATAACAAATAGCTGAGGTGCCTATACATCAAATCAGACCTGGCTGCCATGTTCTCCCATCATCCCTCAGTGCCTGCCTGTTACAGGGTATGGTTCTGATCTCTACCCTCTATCCTGAACTCTCCAGACCAGGGGCAGGGCTGCCCTTCTCCCAGAGGCTCCTCCCTAATAATCCAGACATTTCGGTTACTTGACCTTTATGTACTTTTGACCTCCTGACTGCTGCACCTGGCACCCCTTCCCCTGGTCATGTCCACTCTGGACTCTCCCAGATGTCCCTGTCCCTGCCTATGCTCTCCCACATATCTATAGTAAACTTTCTCCTCCACCATATCTAGGAGCAGTTTCATCCTTTCCTTTCCTTTCCTTTTTATTTCATTTTTTTTTTCATTCAACAACAGCAAAACCCTGAGCTGGGCGTGGTGGCGCATGTCTTTAATCCCAGCACTCAGGAAGCAGAGGCCAATGCATCTCTGTGAGTTCGAGGCCAGCCTGGTCTACAAAGCGAGTCCAGGACAGCCAGGGCTATGCAGAGAAACCCTGTCTCGAAACAAAACAAAACAAAACAAAACAAAAACAAAAACAAAGAAAAAACAAAACAAAAAAGAATTAGTGTTAAATTGAGCTAATGGGACGGTCCCCGTTCAATGTGGTAGTTATTGTTAAAGAAAAATTAGGATAGTGTGATGGCTAGTTGTATGTCAACTTACTACAATCTATAGTCAGGCAACAGGAGGAAATCTGAACTGAGAAAATGCCTCCATAGGACCCCTTTGTAGAACATTTTCTTAGTTGGTTGATGGGGAGGGTCTGGCCCATTGAAGGTGGTGCCACCCCTAGGCTGGTGGGCCTGGCTTCTTTAAGAAAATAGGTGAGGCCGGGTATGGTGGCGCATGCCTTTAATCCCAGGATTCAGGAGACAGAGGCAGGTGGATCGCTGTGAGTTCGGAGGCCAGCCTGGTCTACAAAGCGAGTCCAGGATGGCCAAGATAACATAGAGAAACCCTGTCTTGGAAAAAAAAAAGAAAAAGAAAAGAAGAAAGAAAGAAAGAAAATAGGTGAAACAAGCCATGAGGACCAAGCCAGTAAGCAGCATCCCTCCATGGTCTGCATCAGCTCCTGCCTCTGGGTCCCTGCTCTGTTTGAGTTTTTGTCCTGGCTTCCTTTGATGGTGAACTGTGATACAGAAATGTAAGCCAAACAAACCCTGGCTTCCCCAAGTTGCCTTTTGGTCATGGTGTTTCCTTGTAGCAATAGAAAGCCTAGGTAAGACAGACAGATACTACAGATAAGGCCCTGGAAACGCTCAGGGAGAAGGTTGCATCTAAAGCCAAAAAGAAAAATCAATACTACCAACACCTGACTTTGGAGCTCTACCCTCTAGAACTACAAGAAAGTAAATTTCTGTGGTTTAAGCCATTGGTCTTTATTTTGGCAGCTCACGGTCTCACAGTGTAGCACATGCTGGCCTAGAACCCACTATGTGGCCTTACACTTGCTGTAATCCTCCTTCCTCACCCTCTTGCTCATATGTGCCACTACGTCTGCTTTGGGGTTTTTGCTTGTTTGTTTGTTTTGTTTAAGATAGGGTTTACTAAGTAGTGTTTTGTTTTGTTTTGTTTTTTGAGACAGGGTTTCTCTGTGCAGCCTTGGCTGTCCTGGACTCACTTTGTAGACCAGGCTGGCCTCGAACTCACAGAGATTCATTGGCCTCTGCTTCCTGAGTGCTGGGATTAAAGGCATGCGCCACCACACCCGGCCTCACCTATTTTCTTAAAGAAGCCAGGCCCACCAGCCTAGGGGTGGCACCACCTTCAATGGGCCAGGCCCTCCCCATCAACCAACTAAGAAAATGTTCTACAAAGGGGTCCTATGGAGGCATTTTCTCAGTTCAGATTTCCTCCTGTTGCCTGACTATAGATTGTAGTAAGTTGACATACAACTAGCCATCACACTATCCTAATTTTTCTTTAACAATAACTACCACATTGAACGGGGACCGTCCCATTAGCTCAATTTAACACTAATTCTTTTTTGTTTTGTTTTTTTGTTTGTTTGTTTGTTTTTGTTTTTTTGGTTTTTTCGAGACAAGGTTTCTCTGCATAGCCCTGGCCTGTTATTCAGAGCATGACTTATTAGGAAATAGGGCCTTTAAAGAATTAGTGTTAAGCCGGGCAGTGGTGGTGCACACCTTTAATCCCAGCACTCAGGGAGGCAGAGGCTGCTCTGACTCAAACTCCTCTCCCATCTGATTTATTCAATCTGGCCTTTTCTCTCGGGCTCTGAATTGCTCTGCTTGGCCTCAAACTAACTCCAGCAACCTGCCCTAATCTTCTGGCTCCTTCTCATCCTCTGTCTCGTTCTGTCTTCACCTGGTTCTAGCTCATTCTTTCATTCACCGTCTCTGTAAAACTCTCCTGGCAGCTGGGCAGTGGTGGCGCACACCTTTAATCCCAGCACTTGGGAGGCAGAGGCAGGTGGATCTCTGTGAGTTCGAGGCCAGCCTGGTCTACAAAGTTAGTCCACGATGGCCAAGGCTACACAGAGAAACCCTGTCTCTAAAAAAAAAAACCAAACCAAAACAAAACAAAACAAAAAACAAAAAGAGTAGTCTCGGGAGTGCTGTGTCCCACTCCTGCATGGTGGCGCCAGGCAGGTGTCATTTCAGGCATGGTCGGCCTCCTCCCCGAGGCCTGTGGGGCGCCAGACTGGTGGCTAGCTCAGGCTAGCTGCTGGTCTGGTCTCCAAGGCCTTCTAGTACTTGTTCCTTGCCCAGCCTTCCCGAGTGGCCCCATGCAAGGATCATCTCTCTCAGGTTCACTCCCCCTAGGGGCCGTGGTCCCAGACGGGGTTCTTCGAGTCTCCCCATTCTGCTTGCTCCTCATTCTGGGAGCCCATCTGGGCTTGCCGGGCACCAGAATTGTGGTCATCTCAGGCTAGCTTTTTTTTTTTTTTCAGGGAATGTCAGGCTACTACTAATCATGCAGATGTTCACAGGCCTGCCACCTACTGACATACATGTGGCACAGCAGCCACACCTGCAGCGCCTCTAAGGGCAGGTTCCATTATATATTTGGAGTGCACACTCCTGTACCACAGCTACAGCTGTTCAACACCATGCCGTCTTTGCCACGATGGACTGTATCCCCTCTAACTGCGAGACAAAACAAACCCGTCTTTCCTTAAGCTGCATTGTCAGGAATTCCATTACAACAGTGAGAAGAGGAACCCCCCCCCACACCCCCCCACCCCCTCCCCCCCCACCTCACCTCCCTGCCTTCAACCTTATCCTCCAGGAGATGAGCTGGCCTTGCCTTGGCCGTGAGCTGGATTCAGAATCCACTCTTTGAGTCCAACTACATTGCTCGGATCATGATGCCCTCCTGTTAATGTACGTTTGGACTTGTCCATTTTGATTTTTCTGATTTCTAAAACGTCCGTTCCTATTGTGTGAGTGCGTATGTGTACATGGTGCCTGCGGGGGGGCTGGGGCAGGGGCATTTATGTGCCATTGTACACATTGAGAGAGAAGACAGAGGGCAACCATGTGGAATTGGCTCACTCTTACCATTACGTGGGTCTCGGGAACTGAGTTACTGTCATCAGGCTCACGCAACAAGTGCTTCCGTTCTCTGGACCATCTTGCAGCCACCAGCTCAATTTTTCTAAGGCACTGTGGATCTTCTTCTAAAATTTAAATTTAAGTCAATGGAAAATTCAGTGAAAGCTCTGGTGAGCCGTGGGGGGGCTGGAGGCGCAGCCTGGTGGGAATGTTTCCTGACACTTGGCCTCACATCCACTGTTAGTGTGGTTCTAAGTGATTTTGGTGAAGGTCGTAAGGTCATGAGCTCCAGGAGCTTCTGACGCTGCTTTTCTGACTCAAGGCAGCATTGCACTGACCCCTTGTGGCAGGACAGGGTCATGATTCCAGAATGGTCCACGGGCTGTGAACAGAAGTGACACCTCTTGTTGTTGTTTTGTTTTGTCTTTGTTTTTCGAGGCAGGGTTTCTCAGTGTAGCCTTGGCTGTCCTGGACTCACTTTGTAGACGAGGCTGGCCTGGAGTTCACCAAGATCCACCTGTCTCTGCCTCCCAGAGTGCTGGGACTACAGATGTGAGACCACGGCCAGTTTATGACACCTCTTTTAAAGGGTTAGTCTGTAGCCTGTAATGCTGGGCCCTTCAGCACCCTCTTTGCACCATTTTGACAGATAATACCGTGGCTCGTCAGCCTCAGCATTTAGATCCACTGTAACAAGGAATAGCCAACAACGAAACCTTATGGTTTAAAGGCACCGTGACTTGTGAAATCGTTTCTCACTGCAGTGTAACCCAGGCGTGCATGATGTACACCGATGAAAATCCTTTTGTCTCAGGAGGCTGCTTTGCTCTGGCTGGACTTCTTCCTCCTCCCATGGAGTCCTCTTGCATATCAGAAGGTTGGCTTAAGGGAGAGAAGGACCCGCCAGTGGGCCTGCTGACTTAAGCTGGTAACTACAGGACTTGGGAGGTGAAGGGGTTCAGATTTCTCTTCAGTGACACATCAGGCTTGTGGCTGACCTTACACAGCCTCAAAGAACAAACAACCTTCCCAAAGCAACCAAGCAACAAAAACCTATTAACTCTCCTCTTGTGACAATGCACCTCAATATCTGCGTAATTAAGAGGAGCCAAGATCTCATTGGTTCCTTAGCCGAGAGGCCCTGCTGCAAGGTGTTGTAGTGCCCACTCAGTCTACCCAGCAAAAGAGGCAAATGGCCCCTTCCCTGTTCACACGCTGCCAGGGCTGGACACATGGCAAATTATAAACCACCATTTTAACAGTTCGGATGGGTCTGATTTAAGACATAGGAACTTCTGGACTGGATGCCTTCCTTCCGGTACCTCTAAGAAGCCCACCCACCTGAATCATCTAATGTGTAGGTGACCTTGGCAGGCGCTTAAGACAGGAGGAAAGAATGAGTGTGCGGCTCCAGGAATGTGGTACCCAGCCGCTCTCATAAAGAGAAGCACAGCACTAAGAACCCGGAGGCTGGCAGGGCATGGTGGCACATGCCTTTAATCCCAGCACTTGGGAGGCAAAGGCGGGTGGGTCTCTGAGAGTTCGAGGCCATCCTTGAGTCTAGGACAGCCAGAGATATACAGAGAAACCTTACCTTGGGAAAAAACCAACCAACCAACCAAACAAACAAACAAAAAGAACCCTGAGGTTGAGGCAGGCCAGTCCATGAGCCACATTGTACCAGGCCTGCCTGAGCCACACAGTGACATCCATAGGACTGGTTTGGGTGGTGAAGGTTCGATACATGCTAAGTAGGTAAAATGGTGATTTCCCCTCCTTGTATACATTTTGCATGGATTTGTCTGTACATATTTATGTGTGCATGCATATGTCCATTGTGCTTGAGCCCTTGTGTATGTGTGTGTATGTGTGCGCGTATCTGCACATTGTGTGTGTGTGTGTGTGTGTGTGTGTGTGTGTGTGTGTGTGTGTGTGTAAGTGAAGGTCAGAGATCACCCTGGGAGTTGCCCTTCAGATGCTCTCTACTTCCTTTTTTGAGACAGGATCTCTCATGGGCTCTGGGCTCAAAAATTAGGCTAGACTGGCTGCTCAGTGAAGCCCCAGGGACTTGGCTGTCTCTGTCTCCCCAGTCCTGGAATTATAAGCACATGCTATCACATTGGTTTTAAGTTTGCAACTTAAAAATTACATTTATTTATTTATTTATTTATTTATTTATTATCATTTATGGGGGCCTGCATGCCATGGTGCTTATGTGGAGGTCAGAGGACAACTTGTGGCAGTCAGTTCTCTCCTTCCACGATAGGCTCTCCCGGGATCAAAGTCAAGGCTTCAGGCGCGGTGGCAAGCACCTTTATGTACTAAGCCATCTTGCTGGCTACCACACCGGGCTTTATGTGGCCTCTAGGGATCGAACTCAGGACCTTATACTTTCAATCAAACGCTTTACTGATTGAGCTATCCCCTAGGCATTCCCCATATATTTTAATGAAGGTTTAGTGTGGTGAGAGGATGTTGGATTGCTTTTCATGTAGGATAGGTTAAAGTACATAAATATGGGTGCATTGGAAGCAGCCTTTGGCTGCCATGCAAGGGAAAAAGAGAGGGAGAGAGGGAGAGAGAGAGAGAATGCAAGAGCAACCAAATGTCCAGATTATATGGTGAAGGAGAAGGAAAGGCTCTGTCCTGGAGAGTTCAGGGTAGAGGGCAGGGTATGCCAGCATGTTCTGTAGCAGATAGGGACCGAGGAGTGCTGGGAGAACCTGGAACTGTTTGTCTCCTTAGTCAATAGTCTTTGACTGCTTCCTGCTGACAGTAGGGTGGCAACAGGGGGCCAAAAGGCTGAAAGTCCCGGAAGAGCAGGCCGTTGCATTTGTGTCTAGGGTCTGAGAACATCTGCAGCGAGGAGGGGCAATGCAGGTCCAGCTGACACCATCTGCGAGGTTAGGCTGGAGCAGCTGTGGACAGATGCAGTCCAGCTGACACCATCTGTGAGGTTAGGCTGGAGCACCTGTGGACAGATGCGGTCCAGCAGACACCATCTGCGAGGTTAGGCTGGAGCAGCTGTGGACAGATGCAGTCCAGCTGACACCATCTGCGAGGTTAGGCTGGCGCACCTGTGGGCAGATGCGGTCCAGCTGACACCCTCATCTGTGAGGTTAGGCTGGAGCAGCTGTGGACAGATGCTTTGGTGCTGTCCTGGATGCAGGAAAGCTGGCAGGAGACTGGAACATATATGTGGGCAGAAGACAAAGTTAGTAGGTTAGGGAGAAAATTCCTTTTGGGTGTACGTTTGAAACTCTTGGGAGAGCAAGCAAAACAGAAGTTTTGTAGCAAAGGAGAGAAAAGCTTGAATATCAGGAGCCTCCTTTCATTTTACTTGAGGTATATATTTGAAACTTTGGGGAGAGCAAAGAAGAGACAGGGCTTGAAAATAAGGAGCCTCCATCCATTTTACCAGATTGCTGGCAGTACTTAAAAGTTTTATTTTGAGGGTTCAGTGGTTAAGAGGCCTGGCTGCTTATCCAGAGGTCCTGAGGTTAATTCCCGGCACCCACATGGCAGCTCACAACTGTCTGTAACTCCAGTTCCAGAAGATCTGACACATAGATACACATGCAAGCCAAACATTAATGCACATAAAATAAATAAATTGTTTTTTTTTTTAACTTACAAAGATCCTTTGGTTGCAGAGGTGTGTAAGCTTAACAGCCCTTAATGTGGGTGTAAGGATTTGAAATTCTCTAGAAGGCATCCCAGTGGAGCCTGGAGACATGAAGTCAGTAATCCATTAGAGTGTCCCCAGACACAGATTGTGACTTTTAAAAGGCAGGTACAGACTATCCCAACAACTCATCAATGCTAATCTGAGACCAAGAGAGCACAGCCCAAACAGGAAAGTGCTGTGTCCAGAGACACAGTCTCCCTCAATGGGAAAAGTCCTAGTCGCATTTGCAGGTCAGTAAGAAGGAGCAGCCGCAGTCATGCAGACCAGGGTTGGGCACCTCTGCTCCCACTGAACCAGAGAGGTGTTGAAGGTCTCTCAGACAAAGGGAAACATTTGCACTGACCAGGAAGAGGGAATTCATTTAATCAGCTGGTGTTGGGTACAGAAAGGTGGCAACCAGGTAGTTAGGGAGGGGAGTCCCAGAGGCAGGGAAAGGGGGAGGAATCCCACCCTCCAAAATAGGCAGTAGATGGGAGATTTGTGTTGTTGTTTGGCAGTACTGGCTGGGTTCCATTTCACCTGAGAGGTGGATTTCCTGTAGCTTACAAGAATCCTTTTACGTTTGTAAAACGAGATAAATTTTAGACATGTTAGCATCATCATTGTTTGCAATTTTCAGTGGAATACACATTGTAGGAAAAGGCAGTAGACGTATAGCATAGCAGAGGCTTGAGAAAAAAACTTTGGGTTAACAGCATGAATACTCTCTGAGGTGAGCTTAGGAAAGGCAGAAGCCTTATGGATCTTTCTGATATCTGTAGAACGATAATGTGAGGAGGACAGAAGTCTCCTGTAGAGCAGAAGGGCAGAAGTTCACGTGATTTTAATTTTCAGCATCAGTACACATCATGAAAGATGTCTGTCCAGAAGACTGGATGTATACAACTCTAACCCAATGAGAAACATTTTGAGTCTATAATAAAAGACAAACCAAAAGAAATTTAAATTTTTGAGCTTGGAACTATGATAGAGGATCATATAGTGGGATGTTTCATTGGAGATATATGAATAACCCAGAGTTCCATTGATTAGTGTCAGCACTCTGGGCGGTCAATACAACAATATCATAGCAACAGAGAGAAATAAAGCATCTTCTTAGGCATATGACGTTCGTAACCTGCATTTAACAATCTTTTTATAATATTTAATTTTAATTTTAATTTATGTACATGTGTTGGCGTAGGGGTTCTGGGAATTGAACTCGGGTCCTTTGGAAGAGGAGGCAGTGCTCTTAACCACTGAGCCATCTCTCCAGCCCCTTATTTACCAATCTTAAAACGTCTTCTTAGACCTTCTAACATACATAAATTGTATGTATCAACCTTAAAACACCCTCTTAAATCTTCTAATATTCCTAGTTTGGATGTATCAACCTTAAAACATCTTCTTAGACCCTCAACATCAATAAAATATCTTCTTGGAGGCTTTAAGACATAGGTGAAATTGCTGTGAGCAGTCACTGTCCTTTAGCTAAAAGAAAGGTGAAGGGTCGTATTTGAGACCTGTCCTTTAAGTCTGGTAGCGAGGTAGACCGTATCTAGACCTGACAGTCGCTCAAGGATTGAGGCTTAAAGTCTGGCCTCCTGCACATGAAGAGGGCTGAGGAAGAATCTGAAGCCTCCCATGACAGAAGTTGGCAATGCGACTATGTGACCTGAGTACAAGGTTAAAACGGACCTGCAGCGTTGCCCTGGGTTTGGCCAGGTGCTAAATTTAGAAGCCATCTGGACTCCGCCAAGTCAAGGAGGTTGAAGGCCAGAAGTGTCTGCAGCTCTTGTGCTGGCTGAATCTCCAGTGGCTGGGCACAGAGGGCAAGCCTGCATGGGAGCAGTTTTGACTTCTAGAGGCCAATCTGCCGGCAGGCAGGGTATGGCTTTAGGTAGCTGTGGAACTGGTGTCTCCTGGCTACATCTGAGGCAGTTCCCTGGTGGAGCTGGCTCAGGCTGGACCCCAGCAGGAGGGGGCATCACAGACCTCTCTTTCTTCACCTCAGAGCAGTGGCTAAAGCTTGAAGCATATTTTTTTTTGTAGCTGAGCCTGTCTGGAAGCCTCTTCTCAGGCTTTAAAGATTTTTAAAACCATTTTTTTCCAACTCCTCTAATCATTAGCGACTAAGACTTTAGGTTTTATCCCTGTTAAGTTGGAGACTTAAAATTCATAAACACAGTCCATAAAAAGAGAGAAGAGTTTTTCGTATGTTTTAGTTTATAAAATGTCCATAGCTTGTAAAAATTTAAAGCTATATTATAGATTAGTAAAAGTAAGGCTAAATATATTCAGAAGGCAGTGATTTTTAGGCTTTGAGAATGAAGGTAAGACATAACAATCAAGCTCTAACGTTGCAAACAAGTGAACATTCCCAGAATTAATATATTTCAATATAGTAATACAGCAGATTAGAGAACAATTGAAAAATCATGTCAAGCCCATTAGCCAGGAAGCCTGTAGTTGAACCCAGGGCAGCAGGTGACAGGAGGAACAGCATTTACTTATTGTCTAGAAATTAGTAAAGACATGTTAGAAATCCAGGGTTGAATTATATATGCTATATATGCAGCATATTGTAAAGATAAAACCTTGAAAATGTAAAGTCAGAAATCAGGTAAAAGTTAATTTTTTTTTTTTTTTTTTTTTGTCTTTTTGAGACAGGGTTTCTCTGTGTAGCCTTGACTGTCCTGGACTCACTTTGTAGACCAGGCTGGCCTCGAACTCACAGCGATCTGCCTGCCTCTGCCTCCCGAGTGCTGGGATTAAAGGCGTGTGCCACCACGCCCAGCCCAAAAGTTAATCTTATAATTAATTGCACCATTGTAAAAAACAGAAGCTGTCTTTGGAGTTTAGCAAGGATTTGAACAGGGTTGGTAGCTCTTTGTAAAGATGGCAGGCGTATCCATGACTTTCCCAAGACAAAGATGAGGGTTAATCATGTGATTGGCCTCAGCCAAAATGACACAAGGCAATAGTTCCACCCCCTTAGCCAAACATGACATGGCGATCAGATTAGCCATGTTTGTTGTGTTGTGAACCGCCAGTGGCGAGAGATTTGGAGAGTGCCAGCTTAGGTAATTGTGCTTTCAAGCCCTACAGTAAAGCAACCTCTTCTATCAGTGGGGCCGAAGGGCCCAGGCCTTAAGGCAGCGCACCCCAAACTCTGAGAGAGTAGGCAGGTGGCTGTGGATCCCAAGACACTCTTTAAAATCCTCAGCACCTGAGGTCCCCAGCACAGGTACAGATACAGCAGCTGTGACTGTGAAGGTGGATGGCAGGGACAGCTTGGCAGGGAGGGGCTCCCCTGTTGGCTGCCATCAAGGGAGAAGGAGCCGGAGTGCTGAGCAAACGTGGGCCTATCCTTGCCAGCTCAGTGCTCGGTCCTGTGTCCCATCCCAGGACGGCGCTGAGCTCAGTGCAGCATGGGAGAGGGGGTAGCCCAGTGCACGTTCATCCTGTTGCGAGGGTTCCTGACCAGCATGGCTGAGTCCTGCCGCGGGGTGGGCCCTGCAGGGGTAGGGAGACCCCCAGAGGAGCCCACAGGGGTGTGTTTCAGAGGCCGAGGCAGGAGGGGAAGGCAGGCTGGTAGAGGCGTGTGAGGCTTTCCTGGGTAGCTTATCTAGCCTTGGATGGAAGGGTGTGCACAGGAACCATGTCAGCCAGCCTCGGAGTGTAGGGGCACGGACTGAGAATAGAGTTTAGAGAAAGCAGATCTGTTCTGTGCAGGTGGAGAAAGTTCTCAGGATAAAGACCATGAGTCTGCTTTCCAGGCATGGGGCCACTAATTCTTTTTGTTTTGTTTTGTTGTTTTTGGAGACAGGGTTTCTCTGTGTAACAGTCCTGGCTATCCTGAACTCATTTTTTAAAAAAAGATTTATTTATTTATTTATTTAATATGTACACCTACAGGCCAGAAGAAGGCATCAGATAACATGATAGATGGTTGTAAGCCACCATGTGGTTGCTGGGAATTGAACTCACAACCTCTGGAAGAGCAGACAGTGCTCTTAACCGCTGAGCCATCTCTGCAGGCCTCCTGAACTCATTTTTGTAGACCAGGCTGGCCTCGAACTCACAGCAACTCACCTGCCTCTGCTTCCCGAGTGCTGCAACCACGCCCGGCTTGATTTTAAGTAAGAAATATAAGATGCCACACAACATACATGGTATAATATTTATTGTAGAAGCATAAGGGGAGAAGAAAGGGGGAGTGTCCCAGGAAGAGAAAGAGGAAGAGAGAACAAGAGAGACAGTGAAAGAGGAGCACAAGAGAGAGGAAGAGAGGAACAAGAGAAGGAGGCGAGGTGGGGCTGCCCTTTTATATACTGGGCAGCTCGCCCATCTAGTGGCAGGCAGGTAATGATGTCATAGGTTGCTAGGCAGACTGGGGGCAGTATACTAACATTCCTTCCTTTTCCTATAATTAAAAGTGAGGATGTTGGATTGTTTTTCATGGAAGGTCAGTTAAAGTATATAAATGTAGGTTCATTGGAATCAGCTTTTGGCTACTATGTGGTCGGGGGTGGGGAGGGAGAGAGAGCAAACGTGGGCCTCTGAGAGAGAGAGAGAGAGAGAGAGAGAGAGAGAGAGAGAGAGAGAGAGAGAGAGAGAGGTATGTCCTGGAAAGTTCAGGGTAGAGGGCAGGGCACGCCAGCCATGTCCTACAGCAGACAGGGACTGAGGAATGCTGGGAGAACCCGGAGCTGTTTGTCCCGGGTCTGAAGCACACCAGTTACAAGCACAAAGCTCTGGACTCTGGGTTTCAAGTGCTAAGTGCACTACTTATTTGCCATCTGGCTTGGGTGGGTAGCACGGAGGATGAGAAGGAACTGCAGAGGCTGCAGGAGCTCCTGGCACTGGTGAGTACCACAGCAAGTGTGGAGGCGTATGTAGTTTCCTCAGCCACGCTGCCCTGCCCGGGTATAGGTCTGACTTTCCTAGCTCCGGCCTTTCGGGACAAATGGTGGAATTCCATGGAAGACTCCACACACAGTGTTCAGAGTGGTCTAAATACCGGGTCCCTGGCCACTCACGCTGGGGCGTCTTCTCCCAGGCCTCACTGCTAGATTGAGAGGGCATTGGCTGTTTTCTTCTGAACTTCCATTTTGTAGGGGTTGGTTCTATTTTCTTGGCAGCCTTCTTCAGCAGCTGTGTAACAAACGCATTTTAAAGGCAGTCGGCGTGGCCTCACCCACACTGCCCTGCATGTCTTGGCCAGTGTGCAGGCACCCTGGGTGGTCTTCGCAGCCACTGTGGGAGAAAACTGGATGGAAACTTGGCCCCAACAAACCCTCTAATCTGACTTTTGCTCTTTTAGCACTGAAGCTGCACATGGCTATGTGTGGGGTTACGGCTTGCCAGCAAGAATAGCTTTGGGTCAGGGCTCAACCCAGCCCCACACCAAACCCCCAGGGGATGACCAGAGGGAGCAAGTCCCAGCTTCGTTCTCCATTGCTCTGAATGTTGAATTCAGCCCAGGAATTCCTTGGTTATCCTGGGCTTGCTTTGTAGACCAGGCTGGCCTTGAACTTACAGTGATCTGCCTGCCTCTGCCTCTCAAGTAGTGGGATTAAAGTTGTGCACCACCACGCCCAGCTGCCATGCTTTTCACACACACACACACACACACACACACACACACACACACACACACACACACACACACACATTTACACAGACAATTAGTTTAAGGAATGTCTGGATGCTCTATTGCACTCGAGTTATCTTGTAATACAAGATATTCAATAAGTGTTAACTGCAGGAGTAGGTGTGGCAGTGCTCACCTGTGATCACAGTGAGTGGGGGCAGGGAGCATGACAGTCTCAAGTCTGATGCTAACCCGGGCTATAGCAGGCTCAAAGCTGCAAGAACTTGTCCCCAAAAACATAATAAACAAATGTTAGTTTATGTTACCTCTTAAAAATTGTATATATTTGTATGCATATATAATATATATTTTCAGACAGGGTTTCTCTGTGTAGCCTTGGCTGTCCTGCACTCACTTTGTAGACCAGGCTGGCCACGAACTTACAGAGATCCGCTTACCTCTGCCTTCCTGAGTGCTGGGATTACAGGTGTGTGCCACCTCACCTGGCTTAAAAATTCTATTTGATGGGGCTGAAACCATGGTCCAGGTGGTTAAGGGAACGTACTGCACATAACCTTGCAGAGGACCCCAGCACCAACATAGTGGCTCTCAATAGTCTGTAACTCAAGTCCCAGGAGATCTGACACCTTCTTTCAACACACACGCAGACAAAATACTCATATGCACAAAATAAAAATAAATAAATCAAAGCATAGCTAATACAGTAAATAAAAGTATTGTTAGTGTTGTTATTACTAATATTATTATTATTACTATTATTACTATTATTATTATTATTATTATTATTATTATTATTATTATTATATCATTGTTGTTGTGGTGTGGTTTGTGTGTGTGAGTGCCTTTACCTGCTGGGCCATGTGCCCACCCAGTTCATATCATCCTAACACCCACCCTTCTCCTCATCATAGAAACTCGCGTCACTTCTTTCTGGAAACTTCTCTCTCCTCTCCACTGCCTATCATTAACCTTATTCATTGTGAATGTCCATTTCAGGGCAGCAAAAGGAAAGGGCTCATAGAAAGCCTGTGGGAATTTGTAGGCATTTGGGAGGGGCTGCCAAATAAAGAACCACAGGCTGGGCATGGTGGCACAGGCCTGGAATCCCAGCACCCAGGGAGGCCGAGGCAGGTGGATCGCTGTGAGTTCGAGACCATACTGGTCTGTCTGGAAAGTGAGTCCAGGACAGCCAAGGCTACACAGAGAAACTCTGTCTCGAAACACCAAAAAAAAAAAAAAAAAAAGGAGGAGGAGGAGAAGAAGCACAGACCTGTCTGCAGGTCACTGACAGAGCTGAGGACCCCAGGGAAGCTTGCTGGCCCGAGTCTCCTCCTTATCAGCTGATGGACAAAGCTGCCCGTGACAAAGCCACCACCTGCACCCCCAACCCTCTGTCTGTACTCACGGGGCACACACTGAGAGTATGGCGGCATGGTTGACGTGACTGAGGTGCTTTTTTTCAGATAACGGGCAGGGCCTCGCCCACCTTCACCCCAGGCAATCTTTGTGCTCACTAGCCAGTTCTCATGCACACCCCTGTCGGAGGGGACCCCTGGAAACCCGGTCACCACAGAACATCTTTGCGTTGAGGACTTGGGGTTCTGAGTGAGACTATGAGTCAGTTTCAATACGATACTGAGTTTTGCATTCACTCAGTTACACTCTCACTCTGCAGAGGCACTGTCCTATCCAGCAGGGTCCCCCATGGCTGACTGCTGTGCATCCTGAGCCAGCGGAGGGGTGTGCAGGAGCAAGCCTCACCTCCAACACCTCAGCGCTGCCTGCACAGAGGTCCCAGCACCTTCCCAGGGAGGGCCAACACTGAGGCAGTGAAACTCTTAGATGCTGACTGAGCGGCTGCCCTCCAGTTCAGTGATGTGCTCTGAGACTGAGGTTCCTAGTCTGAAAATGGGACATTTTCCTGAGGTTGACAGACCAGAAGATAAAATCTCCAAGGCTGCTCTGCAGGCCAGGCTAAGACCTCATTGCTTTACAGTAAGGCGTAACGCTTAAGATAACTTTGGCTATGGTAACAAATCAACCCAAAAACATCTTTGCATTAACATTACTTTTGCCCCAAGGAGACTCAGAAGTCCAGGTGTGCTCTGTCATGGAGCTGCTAATATCACTCCTGGTTCTAGTCAGCGAGGAGAGGGAAAGGTGGAAACCCTGCACACAGGCACAGAGTGTTCTAGGGCCTGTATCAGTTCCTAGGGCTGCCATGACACGCGATCACCACTTGATGGCTTAACACATTGACAGTTTATTTTATTTTACTTGGTTTTATGAGGCAAGTAAAATCAAGTCTCTGTGTCGCGCTGGCTGTCCTGGGACCTGCTGTGTAGACCAGGCTAGCCTACTTGCAGGGTTCTCCCTGCCACTGTGCAAATGCTATTCCTTTTTATATAAGAGACTGGAGCTGGAGCTAGAGACGGCTCAGGGGTTAAAAGCACTGGCTGCTCTTTCAGAGGACCCAGGGTTGGTTCCTAGCACCCACATGGAGGCTCACAACTGTCTGGAACTCTAGTTTCAGGGGCTCTGGCGCCCTCTTCTGGCCTCCAAGTCCAAAACATTCATACACGTAAAATACAAATAAATACATCTTTAAGAAACTGGAGCCTGAGCCGGGTGTGGTGGCGTGTGCCTTTAATTCCAGCACTCGGGAGGCAGAGGCAGGCGGATCGCTGTGAGTTCGAGGCCAGCCTGGTCTACAAAAGCGAGTCTAGGACAACCAAGGCTACACAGAGAAACCCTGTCTCGAACCCCCCCCCCCTCAAAAAAAGAAACTGGAGCCCCTTGGATTTTAGAATCTTACAGTCCTGGACACAGTTCCCTATGGATAGTGGAGGAACTGTTCAGATACCAGAATGATAATAGTATTTTCCTGAATTTCCAATTGTGTGTGTGTGTGTGCATGCTCATAAAGGTTTTAAATTAGAAGGAAGCTACAAGTTGACTTTCAGGAGAATAGCACTGAGCAGAGGAGAAACATCCCAGAGTGTCTCAGACCCCACATGAAGGAAGACACTGCATAGACAGTCAGGCCTCACACCTATCTGCGTGTCCCACTCTGTGCAGGCAGGAGTTCCCCATCATGTTCCATAAACCGCACTCTTGTTATACCCCCCTCAACTGAAGAAACATCTTCCTGAGAGACAAGCTGTAGGGCCAGTGTAGGAGAGTTATGGGGGCACAGTAACGATAAATGCCCCGCACAGCCTGGGTACGGCAAGAGGTAAGGGCATTTGGGTCCTGAGCTTTGGCAGTGGAACGGTGTTACTATCCAAGCTGGACAGTGGCGGAGAAAACAGATTGCTTCCATCTGAGGCCTGAGGTTTGTTTGTTTGTTTGTTTGAATTTAAACTAAGGTACCTTGGGTGTGAGAAAGGAAAAGGGAAGCTTGGAGGAGTTTAAAGACAAGAGGAGGACTGTGGTGAATAACCGTGGTGGTTGGTTTGTGACAAGGTCATATCTGCTCAGGCTAGTCTCAAAGTCATTCTGTAGATGATGGTGACTTTGATCTGAGACTCCTGCCTGTCCCAAGTGCTGGGATTACAGGCATGTGCCACCACACCCGCTTTTACGTGGTGTTGGGGATTAAACCCAGGACGTCCCGCATGTCAGGAAAGCAAATGGAGCTACACCTTCAGGTTTGTGCACGTGTGCGTGCGTGCATGCATGCCTCTGTGTGTGTGTGTGTGTGTGTGTGTGTGTGTGTGTGTGTGTGTGTGTGTGTGTAAGATGTTAAGGGCTGGTGATGCTACTCTGTGATAGAATGCTTACCCAGCCTGTGTCCTAGGCCTTGGGTTTGATTCCCCAGCACTGAAAAATAAACAAAATAATCAAAAATTAAAAGCAAAATTGGGACAAAATTCAAAATTCATGTGAGTGGAGTAAGAATGTGCCTTTGAGTAGATCCTCGCCCATCTTACCACGAGGCCCCAGCTCTCACCAAGAGCCCCGAGGAGAAAGCCGGCACAGATATACAGCAGCAAGAAAGGTGAAGCCAGCCTGAGAGGGTACCCCCAACATGCCAGGCAGTGGGCTGGGTGCCTGGGGTACATGTCTCTTATGTGATGGGTCAGTCACTCCTAAGAGGACCTCTTGTGCAGTTTGTGTGACAGGTGGGAGGGATTCAGGCTTAATTTTTCCTGACAGCTTCTACCAAAAAAAAAAAAAAAAAAAAAAAAAAAAAAAAAAAGCTCATTTTTGCAGACCAAAAAAGTGGGTGAGGTTCCCAGGAATGCGAATACGTGCTCTGTTTGGTCACTCAGTGGTGCTTATTACAATGTATAGCCCACTGAATGCATGGATTGCTCTGGGAAGCGTCTGGGGATATGCTTTGAAAATGCCACACATTGTTAGTGAGGCCCTGTCACATCTGAGGACCTGGGGCCTTCTCCCAAGCCCATGCAAGCTCTGGGCAATGGCATCAGTTTAGACTGTGGTCCTAGGACAGCTTCTGCCACTCCGGCTTGTGACCCTCGAGCCCGCCTTCTTGCCGATTACTGTGAGTTCGAGGCCAGCCTGGTCTAGAAAGCTAGTCTAGGACAGCTAAGATAACACAGAGAAACCCCGTCTTGAAAAACCAAAAAAAAAAAAAAAAAAGAAAAAGTGTTGGAGAGATGGCAGATAAGAGCACTGACTGTTCCTCCAGAGGACCCAGGTTCAATCCTCAGCACCCACATGTCAGTTCACAACTATCTGTAATTCTGGGATCTGATGACTTCACTCTGACTTATATATAGGCAAAACACCAAGCACATAATAAATAAATAAAAATTATTTTTTAAAAAGCCAGGTGATGGTGACACATGTTTTTAATCTCAGCATTTGGGAGGCAGAGGCAGGTGGATCTCTGTGAGTTCGAGGCCAGCCTGGTCTACAGAGAGAGTTCTGGGACAGCTAGAGCTGTTACACAGAGAAATTCTGTCTCAAAACAAAACAACAACAACAAGAAATAAGAAAGATGAAAGCAAGTTGAAAATTAACCCCTGCCTTCTTTTTTGAGACAACAGAATCACTCAGATTGTCTGGGGAAGTTCAGCATTCCAGGAGCCTGGGCAAGAGTTTAATGAAGACTTAGGAAGGATAGATCAGATTGGAGGTGGGCAGGGACAGGAACAGACCTTGACGGCATACTTGTGTGGTTTACATGACGGCTTCCTGTGGTTGTTGGGGTTCAGTGTCCTCCCTTGGGCTCTTCCTCAGCTCTATCCTCCCTGTGAGAGAGGAAGTGGCTGTCGGCAAGTCTGAAGTCAGCGTCTGCGCTGGGCACATACCAGCCCCGTGTGCCGAGTGGCATTGGTCTGGCAGTCTGAGAGAGGCGACATCTACACCACAGTGTGGTTTTGGTGGACTGTGTGCATGCCCTGAGGTGGCACAGCTATGGCTGAGGCAAGGAAAGATGGCAGGTCCGAGGCAAAGGTGCCAGATTGAGGCCTGATTGAGGGTAGTAAGCCTGAGCACTTCAGAAGCACTGCTCGGTGGGTCCTTCTCACTGCAGTGGTGTTCATTTTTTTGTTTGTTTGTTTTGTTTTTCGAGACAGGGTTTCTCTGTGTAGCCTTGACTGTCCTGGACTCACTTTGTAGTCCAGGCTGGCCTTGAACCTACAGCGATCCGCCTGCCTCTGCCTCCTGAGTGCTGGGATTAAAGGCATGCACCAATACGCCCGGCTTCTCATTAATAGCAAGTACGAGGCCAACCTGGGCTATGTTTCAAGACCATGCTCCCCCACCCTGGCAAATAACCCAGCACTTTGGAGGTACGGCAGGAGGATCAGGAGTTCAAAGCCATCCTTGGTTACATAGGGAGTTTGAGGCAAGCCTGGGCTACATGATAATTTTCCTCAACAACAATAACATCAAACAAACAAAAGAACCAACAACATTTAGCCGCAGTGGGGGCATGGTGGTGATGTCTGTAACTCTAGCACCCAGGAAATGGGGGCAGGAAGATGATGGACTCAGGAGCAGCTTGGACTGCTTGAGGCTGTCTCAGAGCAATGGAAGAAAGTAGATTTCCCTTCTGGGCAAGCACCCGTGCAAAACCGAAAGTAGGAGCTCAGGCTAGTATCATTTTTGAGATAGTTTCATGAAGCTGAGGCTGGCCTTGAACTTCTGATCCTCCTACGTGTGGTTTTATATGGGGCTGTGAGCCAATTTAGACTTCTGTGTATGCTAGGCAAGCATCCCGCCAACTGCGTTCTATCTCCAGCCTTCAAATTGATAGTCATATCCTCCTGCTCAGATCAATACTATTTACAATAACCAAAGGGTAAAGCCATCTGAAAGTCCATCAAAACAATTATGAGTGAATCATGGCATGAGCTGGTGAGCTGGCTAAGAGGGCAAAAGTACTTGCTATAACCTGAGGTTAGCCCCCTGGAACCAATGCCTGATGACCTGAGGTTAGCCCCCTGAAACTAATGCCAAGGTAGAAGGAGAGAACTGAATCCCAAAGCTGACCACACACACACACACACACACACACACACACACACACACACACACACCATGGCTTGCTTGATCCCACACACTCACATAATATATGTTACACATATACACACAATAACAATACCTAAGACAAAACTTTTAAATAAAAAATGTGGCATGTACATGCAGCCTTCAAGAGGAAGGAAATTGTGGCACATGCTACAATGTGGACGAAACATGACAACACTGTGCCAAGTGAAATAAACCAGCCACACAACAGCCAGCATTGTCTGATACCACTAGTGGGTGAGCTCATTGAAATAGGAAGTGGATGGCAGCTACCAGGGACCATGGGAGGGGAAAGGGTGGCTGGGTAGCTGGGCTGGTGGAATGCACGCTTTGACATACACGGGCCCTGAGTTCAATTCTCAGTACCAGAAGCAAACAACAAAAACAAACAAAACACAGAGAAGGGAAAGGAGACCTGGTGTTAAATGAAGGTCAATTTTTAGTACGGAAACTGGAAAAGTGGAAACAGACAGCGGAGAATGAACTATGAACTGTTGGCTCTCTTTTTTAACAATTAAACTTTATTATACAAGCCAACTAGCTTACACAAAAGGGAAGAAAGGTTAAAGGGAAAAAAGAGTGAACCTTCCGGTGTTCGTTCCACAGGACGGGTCCCTAGGTGTCTCTGACCTGCACGCTGGTCCTCTTCCCGATCCACGTGCATGGGCTCAAGCCCAGTCTGACACAGCTGCTCCTCTCTCTGTCCCCTGTTTGCCTGTCTGTCAAGTGCAAGGGGTGGTCTCCCTCTCCCATTGAGGGTTGATTAGAAACACAATAGTTCAGGTGGAGTCCCCAGGTCCGCTTCCTGAATTCCAGGCCCAGGATGGCTCCACCCAGTCTATCTCAAGGTTAATCTCAGGGAGTATCCATGGTGTGTCCAAGGGTAAAGCCCACCAAGACTGCTTTCACCTGTGACAAAGCTTACAGTTTTTCCCACAGTGAACATTTTGGATGAACAGAAGGTTGTAGAAACTGCACTCAAAAGTAGTCAGACCAGGCATAGTGGGTGCACACTTGCAACCCTAGCACTTGGGAGGCTGAGACAATTTGGAGTCCAAGGCCAACCTGGGCAATGTGAGCTCTTGTTCCAAGGACCAGCTCTTAGGGCAGTGCATGGGGCTTCCATGGGGCAGCTCCAGAGGAAATGGGGTTCCAACGGAAGAGAGGATGGTGTAGACACATGAAAAGCCACCTCAAATGCTTCCTGGAGCTGTGGGTCCCAGGGTCCAACCTCCATTCACAGGTAATGGAAACTGATGTGAGCTGAAAATGTATGCTTTCTTTCTGTAACTTCTCAAAAAATTAAAATTACCAAAGACCCAAAGCTTCGCATAGCATGACAATAGGGCCGCAATCTTGTCATGGGCACTGAGGCCCTGTCAGTGGCCTTGGGGCTCAGCTGGACCACTGCTTTTGGGGACCAGTGAGCTGAAACATCATCCTCTCTTTGGGTCCATCCATCTGGGTATCATAGGAAACACCAATATTTTGAGCCCAATGATGTGGGTGTGAAGGTACTTCCCAGAATCTTCCTCCACCCCCAGTGGGTGCTCCCACTCTGACCCCAAGTCCACGCAAGCCAGGCAAGGGCTCTATTTCTGAGCTGCCCCATGGGCTGTCTGTCTCAGATATGTGGCTACCCAGAAAGTGTCTCAATGATCAGCCAGCCATATGATGCAGGAATAATGTCCGAACCACTAAGCTCTGAGTTCTTAGAGACAAGCTCTTTACAGAGAGGATACCTACCCCAGAGATGGGGCAAGACAGAATGGTGGAGCGGCCGTGCACCAGACAAAAATGCTGACCGGCCACTCACCTGGCTTCTGGAGAGGACACAGCATGGTTCGCTCCTTCTTAAGCTACATCTGAGGTGAAATGGCCACCCGAGGGTTCACTTCCCACAAAAGACAACATGCTTACAGTTTGTCCTGTGAGCATCTGTTGTTGATTACAGTTCCTGTTCAGTCAGCTCACAGCCTCAGGGACTCAGGGTGTTTGTGGGCCACAGCAGTACCCAGCAGTGCCTTTAAGAGAGTGGATCTGTTATGGTTTGAATCATAAAAGTCCCCAAAGGCTCTTATGTTGAAAGTTTGGTCCCTAGATGGCAGAGCTATTGGGAGACAGTAGAACCTTCAAGAAGTGGAGCCTATTGTAAAGAAGCCAGTGATTGTGTGTGTGTGTGTGTGTGTGTGTGTGTGTGTGTGTGTGTGTGTGTGTGTCCTTGCAGGTCACAATGAGGTGAGCATGTTTTCTCCAACCCATGGTCCCTACCACAGACTGAAAGTAGTCATAGTGGGTAGCCTTGGGCCAGATTGTCCAGCCCTTAATGTTACTTTTCTCAAATATTGTGTCAGAGGGACAGAAAGCTATGCAAGAGCTCCTCCTGCTCCAGCCGGCATTAGCGTCCCATAGGCTTTCAGCAAATTCTGTCACCTGTCCTGCACGCACAGGCAAAAAGATATCTCTTGGGGTGGGTGGAAGGCACTGGTAATTGTTTTTCCAAAGTTCCCCAGGGTTTTTCAGTGTGCAGGTAGGGCTGAGAGCCACTGCTGCTGCCTGCTTCAAGGTGACAGACAGTTTCCTTGTCACTGAAATTGAGGCCTCCTCTTATTTGGGTTTTGTTTACTTTCAAGTTAGGGTTTGTTTGTTTTGGTTTTTCGAGACAGGTTTCTCTGTGTTGCCTTGGCTGTCCTGGACTTGCTTTGTAGACCAGGCTGACCTCAAACTCACAGTGATCCGCCTGCCTCTGCCTCCTGAGTGCTGGGATTAAAGGCGTGCGCCACCACGCCCGGCTCAGGTTAGTTTTCTTGAGGCAGAATCATGCTGTATGGTCGTGGCTGGCCAGCCTGGGATTTACTGTGTAGAAGAGGCTGGTCACAAACACAGAGATCTTATTCTGCCTTTGCCCTTGTGTGCTGGGATTACAGGCGTGCCGCCACACCCAGGTAGCACTTGTGTTCTTTTGCACACTATCATGTAGCTGGATGGCTCCTGTGACTTCATTCCACAGAGGTCAGGAAACAGTACCTTGGTGTGGCTCACATCCCAGGCCAAAATTCACAACCAAAGACATGCAATCAGAAGAGTAGCCGAGTCCACGACCCGAGGACGTGGCTGTGCTTAGGGCATCACTGGGGGTAGTCAAGTGTATAGCCATTTTGTTTTGTCTGTTTGTTTTGAGATGAGGTTTCACTATGTAACCCAGGTAGGCCTTGAACTCCCAATCTGCCTGCCTCAACCTCCTGAGTGCTGAGCTTATGAGCATGTACCACCATGCCCAACTCAGAGGCATATTTTTAAAAAAAAAAAAAAAACAGGGCCATAAATATAAGAGTCTACCATGTAAAATCTGCCAAGGAAGAGACTCTTTCTGTGAAACAGACACCACCAGGGTTTAGTTTGGATGGCAATAAATATGCAGTCATGGTAGGTCTGAGTGCATGGGCCATGTGCATGCTCAACCTTCGATTTCACCCCACAGGCCTATTACACAGGAACAACACTTACTGAGGTACTGTTAGGGTTAAGTGAGCTAACACAGGGCTGGGGGAGTAGCTCGGCCAGAACACTGCTTACCCACCACGCACAAAGCCTAAGGTTCGTCTCCAGCACTGATTGGGGGTGGAGGAAGGAGGATCAGAAGTTCAAAGCATCTTTGGCTACTTGGTGAGTCCTAGGACAGCCTGGGAGACATGACACCTTGTCTCAAAACAATAACATTATAAATAATAAACAAGCAAACAGAGTAAGTGCTCAGCAGAGCATTTTACTTGAGAAAGAGTTCATCTCCAACATGAAGCAGAGACCTTGGGTACACAGAATTTCCTTAGTGTTTTTATTATTCAATAAGAATATATTTATTGGCTGGGTAGTGATGGCGCACGCCTTTAATCCCAGCACTTGGGAGGCAGAGGCAGGTGGATCTCTGTGAGTTCGAGGCCAGCCTAGCCTATGGAGTGAGTTCCAGGACAGCTAGAGCTGTTACACAGAAACCCTGTCTCGAAAAAATATGTATTTATGTTATCTATATATAATATAATTTATTGGCATCAATGAGTTCTCTGAAAGCACACCTAGGCTTCCCAGGGTTTGCAGACACTGTGCTAAAGGGCACCATGCACTACTGAATGCAGGCCCAGGAGGGACATCCTCAGTAGTTTTTTGCTGTCAGGAAGTAGCTTTGGGGCCCTAGCTCAAGGCTTTGTGGCAAAAAGTAGGACCTATTTCAGACAAGAACAGCCAAGATTCCCCAGGTTATAGAAGAAAACCTTAGTGGCTGATCTGAAAAAGTGTTTAGTTCATTGACAATATCTGCGTTTAGCAGTACATTTTATGGCATAAAAAAGAAAGGTAGATTGTCATATCCCCTTTTAAACCAGAAGGCAACAAGTCTCAAATATTTTACATTGGTATGAATTATTGTATATTAACAGAAATTTAAGGTTACTTTGTTCAACTCTTGCTTAATGTGTTGTACATATGCAACTCGTTTAAAATGTAATGCAGAGTTCTAGTCTTATGAAAGCTAACTATTGCAAACTGTTTAGGATAATTAGAAATGCAAGTTAGTAGTTAGTCACTTGTAAATAATCTTTCTTGTAGTCTTGCTAGGTACTAATTTAGTTAATTACAGAAATAAGCTTTATTTAGTTTCTTTTTTTTAATATTTTATTTAATCTTTTAAATGTATGTGCATTGGTGTGAGGGTGTCAGATCTTAGAGTTACAGACAGTTGTGAGCTGCCATGTGGGTGCTGGGGATTGAACCCAGCCAGCTATCTGTTTTTCTTTTGTTAAGAAAGTATGCTGGCTAGTTTTAACGTCAGCTTGAAATAGGGTAGACTCATTTCGGAAGAAAAAAGCATGTTAAGCAAACCATGGGGAGCAAACCTTTTAGTAAGCAGCATCCTTTTGTTGCCCTGGCATCAGGGAGCAAGCAAGCTTTTTAGTAAGCAGCATCCCTCTGTTGCCTCCAGGTTCTCACCTTGAGTTCCTGCTCTAAGTTCCTGGGACGATGAACCACAAGCTGTAAGAGGAAATATGCCCTTTTCTTTCCCAAGCTGCTTTTGGTCATGGTGCTTTCTCACAGCAACGGAGATCCTGACTGAGAGCGTCAGGTCAAGGTGTCCTCATTGAATAAAGGGGGAAATTAGCCTTTCGGACACACACAAGGAACAAAAGCAGAAAGCACAGGCTGGGTGGGTGTGGTTCCAGAACTCAGGAGGTGGAAACAGGAATATCCAGGAGTTCAAGGCCATCCTCAGTTTACGCAAGTTCGAAGCCAGCTTGAGCTATGCGAAACCCACTCTCTAAACACAAGCTTTATGCTTAAATTAAGTAAACTTGAGCTGGGCATGGTGGCGCATACATTTAATCCTAGCACTTGGGAGGCAGAGGCAGGCAGATCCCCGAGTTCAAGGACAGCCTGGCCTACAAAGTGAGTTCCAGGACAGCCAGGGATACATAAAGAAACTCTGTCTCGAAAAACCAAAAAAAAAAAAAAAAAAAAAAAAAGTAAACTTTTAAAACAAATTAAAAAAAAAATAAGGAGCATAAACAAAAATCTTCTAACTAATTTTTTAAAAAGCCTTTTCTTGTTCCCACCCTGTCTTTTTAGTTTAAATACAGTGGTATGTGACTATGACGGAGGTGATACAGCAGCCGTATATGGACCACGGGTAGAGTAGTTTAGAAAACTAATCTGAGTCCGGGTGTGATGGCGCACGCCTTTAATGCCAGCACTCAAGAGTCAGAGGCAGGTGGATCGCTGTGAATTTGAGGCCAGCCTGGTCTACAAAGCAAGTCCAGGACAGCCAAGGCTACACAGAGAAACCCTGTCTCGAAAAACCAAAAAAAAAAAAAAAAAAAAGAAAAGAAAGAAAAAAAGAAAGAAAGAAGGAAGAAAAACTAATCTGGTATAGCAAATGACCTACGGGCTTGATGGCTTAAAAGAAAACTTTGCTTTCTCACTTTTCCAAAGGTCAGAAGTCTGAGTTCTAGGTCAGCAGGGTAGGTTCCCTGGAGGTTCTGAGGGAGCTCTCTTTGCATGGCTGACTCCTGGCCTCTGGCAGCTGGCAGCCATCGTGGTGTTTCCTGGCTTGCAGACACATCCATCACCTCTGTCATCGCGTTTCTTTTCTCTTCTCCCTCTGCCCACTTTTGGTGCTGGAGACCAGATCCAGGCAGGGTTTGCGGTGCACACTGTCTGCAGTGAGCTGCCACTCCCTCCTGCTGTTCAACCCAGGACATCCTTGACCTCCGAATCCTCCTGCCTCCACTCCCTAAGTCCTGGCGTTCTATGGCTATGCCTGGCTTTGCTCGTTTGCTTGGCTGGTTTTTGTTGTTGTTGCTGCTGCTGCTAGGATTTTATTTTATTTCTGACTAGCGTGTATTCCTTGTATGGATTAGTGATTTCCCGTGATATTTTGGTACATGCACACAGCACGTACTGGTCAAGTTTTAGCTGCTTTTGGCCATCTCTTCCCTCTTATTTATAAGTGAATACAACTTTATGATATTATTGTTGTCATAGCAAAAGCCGTTTAGAGCTGAACTGAATCTCCAGCATTTCTTTTCTAATCTCTCTCTCTCTCTCATTTCATAAGAATTTTTAAAAATTAACTGAAGAGCTGGGCGTGGTGGCGCACGCCTTTAATCCCAGCACTCGGGAGGCAGAGGCAGGTGGATCGCTGTGAGTTCGAGGCCAGCCTGGTCTACAATGTAAGTCCAGGATGGCCAAGGCTACACAGAGAAACCCTGTCTCAAAAAAAAAAAAAAAAAAAAAACAAAAAAAAAAAAAAAATTAACTGAAATAGAATATATCATTTTCCGTTTCCTTCCCTCCCTCCAGCCCCTCCCAGCTCTGCTTTGCCCCTTTCCGTGCCCACCCTATGTCTCAAATTGATAGCTTCTTTGATTATTACTGTTATGTACATATATTTGTGTATGTATAATTATGTACAAATAGAACTCTCATATATATATAAATACAGCTGGCAGACCCTGTTTTTGTTTTCTGTGTATATGGACACAGATCAGGGGGCTTATCCCCGGGAAAAGCTAATCCCCCATCAGCCATTTGTTGTTTGTAGTTCTTTGGGGATTGAGGACCCTTGAAAATTTTCTCCTTTCATGTTAACATGTCCACTGATCTTGCCATTGTTCTAATCTTATTTATGCAGCCATTTCTCTCCTTCATTTTTTTTTTCTTTCTTGGTTTATCAAGACAGGGTTTCTCTGTGTAGCCTTGTCTGTCCTGGACTCACTTTGTAGACCAGGCTGGCCTCGAACTCACAGCGATCTGCCTGCCTCTGCCTCTCCAGTGCTGGGATTAAAGGCATGCACCACCATGTGTGGTCTTTTAAAAAAATATTATTTATTTATTATTATGTATACAGTGTTCTGCCTGCACATACACCTGCAGACCAGAAGAAGGCATCTGATAACATTATAGATGGTTGTGAACCCCCATGTGATTGCTGGGAATTGAACTCAGGACCTCTGGAAGAGCAGTCGCTGCTCTTAACCTCTGAACCATCTTTCCAGCCCCATTTCTTCCTTCCTTTCTTTTTTTTTTTTAAGATTTATTTATTTATTATGTATACAGTGCACATTATGTCATGTTATAGATGGTTGTGAGCCACCATGCGATTGCTGGGAATTGAACTCAGGACCTCTGGAAGAACAGTCAGTGTTCTTAACTGCTGAGCCATCTCTCCAGCCCACATGCAGGTGCTTGGATGTAGATGTATCCAGTGGGTCTGGGCTCCCCGTGATCTGCTGATCTCTGCGTTGTGTCCTGCTGAGGTTCTCTGCTCTGCTCTCCATGTGCTGTAAAGACAGACTTCTCTGATGAGGGTTGGTCAGTGGGGTGGGAGCTACACTTATCCAGGAAAGGTGGCTCGTGTACCTTTAAAAAATTTTTTTGAGCCGGGCGTGGTGGCGCACGCCTTTAATCCCAGCACTTGGGAGGCAGAGGCAGGCGGATCATTGTGAGTTTGAGGCCAGCCTGGTCTACAAAGCAAGTCCAGGACAGCCAAGGCTACACAGAGAAACCCTGTCTCAAAAAACCAAAATAATAATAATAATAATAATAATAATAATAATAATAATAATAATAATAATAATAATAATAATAAATAAAATAAAAAAATTTTTTTCTTTTGAGGCTGGAGAGATGGCTTAGAGGTTAAAGGCATTGGCTGCTCCTTCAGAAGTCCTGAGTTCAATTCCCAGCAACCACATGTGACTCACAACCATCTATATAACGTGATCTGATGCCCTCTTCTGGCCTGCAGGTGTACGTGTAGCCAGCACACTATACATAATAAATAAATAAATAAATCTTTAAATTTTTTTTTTGTTGTTGTTTCTTTCGATACAGAGTCTCACCTTGGCTAGCCTTGAATTTGCTATGTAGCCTAGAACTCTCAGAGATCTGCTTGCTTCTGCCTCCCAAGCACTGGAATCAAAGGTGTGTGCTATGATGCCCAGCACACTCGTCTCTTAAGCCAGGATTCTCTTAGATGTGCAGTTGGCCACTGCACAGCCCTCTTTGTAGTTTTAGCCTGGCTCCAGAAGCTGGCCCTACTCTGTGCAGCATAGCCGGCAAGCTTTCCTGGGCACACACGGGATCTTGCTCTTCCTGTATTGTGGACTTGACACTTGCTGAGTTTCTTGCAGGAGGTCTGCTGGGTTTTAGAGATGCCCACCTTGTTTGCAGGGACACTATCAGCTCGGAATGAGCTCCTGTCTTTAAGGATGCTGAGGTGAACTCTCCACAATGGATGGCTTCTGGTTCTGTTTAAGGCACAGGGCACTGGGAGTTTGACCATGCTCCAGGAAGTATATACATAACACAAACTGGACTTGGTTTCTGTTGTTGTTGTTGGTGGTGGTGGTGGTGGATTTTTTGGTTTGTTTTTGTTTTTAAATTTTTATTGTTTTTTTTCAGCAGGGGGTGGGGGGTAAAAAGGGTGAGGGCCAGAAATGGAAGGACTGGGAAATAAGTGATTGTATGATATGAAATCCCCAAAGAACCAATACAAATATTATGTTGAAAACAAAAACCAAACTTTTAAAGTTGCAATGCTGGGCACTGAACTGAGGCCTCTATGTGTATATACACTCTGTATTAGTGCTTTTATTGTCAGGGTGACAAAATACCCCACAGAAACAACGTAAAGGGAAAAATACCTGTCTATCTATCTGTCTATCTGTCTATCTATCTATCTACTTGTATTGTTGTATACGTGGCAAGTGTGTGGGTAGGCACACCACAGTTTGCATTTTCAGGAGTCTGCTCTCCCCCACTGTTTACATGGGTTCTGGGGATCTGACTCAGGTCACCAGGTTTGCACAGGTCAAGCAAGCACTTGTCTCACTGGGCTACCTTGTGGCCAGAGGACGTGTTCTTGGTTTGCAGTCTGAGAGGATTTGGCTCCTAATCACAGGTCTGCTTTTCAGCACCAAAAGAGAAATAAAGGCGAACACTGACTCTCAGCTGCCTCTGTCTCCCCCCCCTCCTCCTCTGTTTTGTCTTATTTTTTAAATTTTGGGTGTGGTGAGCTCTAAACACAGGTCCCTGTGCTTTCTGGGAAAGTGGTGCACTGCTAAGTGAGAAGCCAAATCCTCCCTTGTCTCTGTTTCTCTGTCTGTCTGTCTGTCTGTCTGTCTGTCTGTCTGTCTGTCTCTCTCTCTCTCTCTCTCTCTCTCTCTCTCTCTGCTGTTCTGGTGATTGAATCCAGGGCTTCATGCCCTTGCTGTAATCATTCCATCACTAAGCTGTATCTCCCCCCTCCCCCCTCCACTCCTGACCCTTTATTCAGGCCATGCCCCCAGCGCATGGGCTGGTGCTGCCTATACCGCCCACATTAGGATAGGTCTCCCCCCCCCCCCAGTTAACTCCCTCTCCCAGAAACACCCACAAGTTTACCTCATGAGTCTCCTAGGTGATTCTAAATCCAGGCACATTGACAGTGAAGGCTAACTTTCAAAGTATATATGTAGAAATTGTCCATGTGTGTAAGGGGGATTATTCTGGGCGTCACTGACTGATTTCTGACCTAAGGGGTTCATTTCTGGTGTCTTGAAACCCAGGTTAGGATTTTTCAGATTTGGGCATGAGGTTTAGGTGCAAAGGAGAATGTTTTTTGTTGTTGTTGTTGTTGTTGTTGTTGTTGTTTAAAGCTGGTTTGGGGCTCAAGAGGCGGCTCAGTGTAAGAACACTGGCTGTGCTGCTTGAAGACCTGAGTTGGATTCCTGGCACCCACACAGGGGCCTACAACCAAATGTAGCTCCAGTTACAGGGGACCGAACAACCTCTTCTGGCCTCTGCAGGCACCGCATGAACATGCACACATGCAGACAAAACATGCATCCACGTGAAGTAAAAACGAATAATAATATTTTTACAAATTAGTTGACTCATCAAAACTTGGAGTAGAGGGCCAGGGCTGTAGCTTAGTGGTAGAGCATCCGCCTAGCAGGAGTCAGGCCCTAGGAGCGATACCCAGCCTTGGAACTGATCAAACAGGGGAAGGGTCACTGTCTTCTGTTGGCTCGGGAAGTCTTCTTTAATTTCACAAGCATTAACTAACACATTCTTGAGTTCTTACATAGTATGTGATCACGTTTATGTATGAGTGTGCATGTGGATGTGTGTGCGCTCTCACATTCATTCTATTCCTGTCAGTGGGCATTCCTGGCATTTCCAGTCTCTTCTTCGTCTTCCTTTTTTTTCCCTCCCCTCCCTGTTCTTTTGCCCACGAGGCACTCTGCGGTGGACACCCGTCATCACACGCCCTGAGGAATCAGTGCTTTCCTATGGAATGCTTGGCTCCTAGAGTAATATTACGGCCATAGGACGAACCTTGGAATCATTCCGTTAAACTGGGCATGGTGACTGGAGCCTCTAATGCAGGCACTTGGGAGTTGGAGGCAGGTAGATCAGGAATTCAAGACCAGCCTCAGCTACGTGAGGCCTCCCTCCCCCTCCTCGCCCCTCCCTGTCCCCTGTAAAATAAAGCGCTAACTGAAACAAGCCATTTACAAAGTACCGCGTGCTGTGGGATTCCGTTCACACAGTGCCCAGGATAGGAAAACAAAGGGACACAAAAGGTCTGGGCAGAGTGCCCATGTGACACCTGGGAGGCTGTGGGCTAATGTCACCACACTGAAAGGGGAGATGGGGCTGGAGAGTGGCAGCAGCAGTTAAGAACATGTATTGCTCACAGCCATCCATAACCCCAATTCCAGGGGATCGTGTGCCTTTTCCTGATCTCTGCAGGCATCAGGCACACACACGGTGCACACACATACAAACAGGCAAAACACTCTGACACATAAAATAAAAAAATATATACATCTAAAACAGAAAAAAAAATCTTATTGAGAAACACAAAGTGGGCTGGTGGCTGCTGCATCTGGAGCAGTGCTGGTGAGTGGGTTAAAGAAACGTGAAATGGGGCTGGGGAGGTGGCTGAGAGGTTAAGAGTACCGTCTGCTCTTCCAGAGGTCCCGAGTTCAATTCCCAGCAACCACATGGTGGCTCACAACCATCTATCATGTGATCTAGGGCCCTCTTCTGGTGTACATGCAGGCAAAACACTGTGTATATGATAAATAAATAAATAAATAAATAAATATTTAAAATAATAAATAAATAAAAACAAAACAAAACAAAAAACCTGTGAAACAGCTATGCAGTAGTGGCATACACCTTTAATCCCAGAACTAGGGAGGAGAATCTCTGAGTTCGAGGCCAGCCTGTTCTACACAGTGAGTTCCAGGACAGAGAAACCTTGTCTCAAAACAAAAACAAAACAAAACAAACAACAACAACAAAGCTTTGAGTATGAGGGCCAGCCTAGCTATGCAGTGAGTGAATTCCCAGCCAGGCTGGGCTATAGAATCAGATTCTGTTTCAAAACAATCAACACCAACATCACCTACCCCCAAACCAAAAGAAAAAAAAAAAAAAAAAAGAAGCAAGAAAAGATTACTAATGATGGGTACAGAAGTGTTCAGAAAGAAAACGGCTCTTAAACCCACAGCAATGATGGTTGCCCAACTCCGAATACATTAAAAACCACAGGGTTCTGCACCATAAGTAAGTGGAGGCTACAGAGCGCCAGGCTGAAGTCTGCACTTGGGAGCTGAGGAGCTCTGTGCAGAACTGGGTGAGAACAGGAGCTTGTTCTGCTGCCCAACAACCTGCATGGGACACAGCCTGCACGGGACACAGCCTGCACGGGACACGGCCTGCACGGGACACGGCCTGCATGGGACACGGCCTGCATGGGACACAGCCTGCATGGGACACAGCCTGCATGGGACTGCACGGGACACAGCCTGCATGGGACACGGCCCGCACCAGACACAGCCTGCACAGAACACAGCCTGCACGGGACACAGCCTGCACAGACACAGCCTGCACAGGACACGGCCTGCATGGGACACAGCCTGCATGGGACACAGCCTGCATGGGACTGCACGGGACACGGCATGCATGGGACACGGCCCACACCGGACACAGCCTGCACAGAACACAGCCTGCATGGGACACAGCCTGCAAGGACACGGCCTGCATGGGACACAGCCTGCACGGAACACAGCCCGTCCACTACCTGCCATACCTTCCATCCTTCCTCTCTTCCTTCCTCTTCCTACAGGGTCTCAGGAAGCACACTCTGTTCCTCTCATCTCTATTTCCCAAATGCTGGGATTACAGGCATGCGCCACCACATCTGGTTTATTGCAGTACTGGGAATCGAACCCAACCCAGGGCTGTGTGTGTTCTAGGCAAGCACTGTACCAACAGAGCAACATTTTCCTATCCTGGGTCTTAGGTGTTCATTCCTACCCTCTTTCTGTGCCCTCACTCCACCCCCTGACCTCTACCCAGCCCCCTGCTGCCTCTTAGAACTGCTCAAGTCTCAAACCCTGAGGCTGAAAGCCTCCTTTTGGCTGGTGCTGGGCCTGGCCAGGAGAAGAGCTAAGCCCCCTGCACACCCAACTCCTCCTCTGATGGCAGCTTCCCAGAGGGAAACAGTGGCTGGCTGGGACTGCCCACGTAGCCCTGACGGTGATGGAAAGGTCCATGGTGGCCTTAGCTCACTCTGATGTGTCTGCTGGCCTAAGGCTGCATCCTGTGTGCTGTGGCTGAGAGGCAGGGTGACGGGGCACTCAGGGGCTCTGCCCTGCATCTCCCGGCTGCTTCTGGCTGTGACCTCAGCAATTCCATCCAGCGCTGTGGGATCCAGCGCCACAAATCGCCCTGTAGAGGGGAAGCAAGCCAGGGCCTTCCCCAAGCCTGGCCAAAAGAGGCTCAGTTTTGAGAGGAAAATCCCAGACAGTCCTGGTGGCGAGAGAGGCAGGAGGGGCTGTCCCCCTGAAAGTTTTTTAAATACACACAGGTTCCCTCAGGAAGAGCTTGCCTACCAGGAAAGCTCTGGGTTATTTTTAAGGCCTGGATCAGGTTGCAGACATTGATCTTCTAGTCAGAATAGTACAGGAAGAGGGGGCGGGGCGGGGGTCCTCTCTGTGAGGCAGGAACTGCAGTAAGCTGATGACTCTGGGTCACGCTGTCAGGGAACACAGCCAGCCTGGGGGCTAAAGTACAAAATAACACAGGTGGTGAGCTTCAGCCACAGCCCTGGGCACTGCCTCCTCCTCAGGAACCACCTGCCTGCTACAACTCCCGGGGTTGTAGTTGGAGAAGCCACTTAGAGCACAAGACGGAGGGACGACCGGAGGGACCGTGTGGGAGGAGCAATCCATGCCAGACTGCAATGTAAGGGACCCTGCTGGTACATGCCTAGGTTCTTAGCATCCGGGAGCGAGGCAGGAGGGAGGATCTCTGTGAGTTCCGGGCCAGCCTGATCCCGGAACCTCTGTGAGGTCCACAGGCTCTTGGTTCTGTTAGGAGCCCAGTGTTTTCTCTCTTGCCCCCACCATCCTTATGCATTCATTTTCACATGCAAAACTGACTCCTCCTCCCCACAGTGTCCTTCAGGCCGCTGCTGCTACAGCAGTGGTTCTCAACCTTACTAACGCTGCCACCCTCACCCCCCACCATAAAATTGTTCTTGTTGCTACTTCATAACTGTAATTTTGCTACTGTTATGATTTGTGATGTAAGTATTTGTCCTTTTTGATGGTCTTAGGTGACCCCTGTGAAAGGGTTGCTCGAACCCCAAAGGGGTTGCAAGGCACAGATGGAGAGCAGCTGTGCTATAGAAAAAGGAAGGCGGAGGGAACACAGAACACAGCTTCCTTTCAAAGGAAGAAGAAAACTATGGCCTGGCCGACAGTGGTGGCGCTTGCCTTTAATCCCAGCATCCGGAAGGCAGAGGCAGGTAGATCGCTGTGAGTTCAAGGACAGCTTGCTCTACAAAGTGAGTCCAGGACAGCCAAGACTACACAGAGAAACCCTGTTTCAAAAACAAAAACAAAAGAAAACCAAGAAAAAAAAAAAAAAAAAAAAAAAAAAAAAACAAAAACAAAAACCATGGCCCAGGAATAGCTTTAAAAATGTTCATTGACCCTAGCAATGAGGGAAATGCAAACCAAAACAACTTTGAGACTTCATCTTACCCCAGTCATAATGGCAGAGATCAACAAAACAGCTGACAACCAATGCTGGAGGGGAGGTGGGGAGAAAAGAACCTTTAATTACTGTTGCCTTGCATCCCTATGGCTACATGTCTGTCGTCTGTGTCAGCACCATATTGTTTTTATTACTGTGGCTCTGTAATATATCTTGAGATCTGGAATAGTAATCCTTCCAGCAATGCTCTTTCTTTTTATCTTGGTTTGTTTTTTACTTTAAACTTAAAAAAAAAAAATTTTTTTTTTATATTGCGTGTGCATGCTCCTAGGTGTGCAAGTTCACACTACTGTGACAGACATATGGGCTTAACCAGGGTTGCAGACGAGTATGAGAAGTCTGGGAATCAGTATAGAGACTCTCCTAGAGCTAGAAATTAACCTACCACATGACCCAGTTACACTACTCATTAGCATATGCTCAGAGGAGCCCATGGTTATTCAGTCAGCTATAGTCTTTATCGCGCTATTCACAATAGCCAGGAAATGGAAACCACCTGGATGCCCCTCCGCCGGCAAGCGGATAATGACAGTGTGGGTGCATCGTCACTGCGGAATGGTGCACAGCTGTAAAGAAAATGAAGCCACGGACTTTGCAGGTAACACATGGAACTAGCAAAGAGCATATTGAGGGAGAGAAGCCAGAGAGACAAATGTCACATGGTTCCTAGCTCTAAACCTCTGGGTGTGAGTATATGCATGGAGTAACTGCAGAAACCGGGAAAGTAAAGAGGGACCAGGCAGGGACAGTGATAGAGAGGAAACTAGCAGGGCCTAAGTGATCTAAAGGGAGATGTGGGAAGAGTGTCAGGGCTCTAAGTAGTGATGGGATCAGAAGGTAAATACAGAAGGAGGGTAAAACAAGGTGGAGAACCATACTATTAGCTATTTTAAAATATCTATAATGCATGAAAGTTGCCATATAAGTATACATATATAGATTAAATGAAAGCTTTTTCATCTGGGCTGACAATGCTCCATCTAAAAGCCAAAGACCAACTAACAACAACAACAAAAAAAAGCCAACACCAGACAGGAGAACCCTCTTTTGAGTTATTGACCAGTGTAGTCCACAAGACTCCCAAAACATTACAGGCTATTGCTATCGCCCTTGGTTACCCCCTAAACGTAGAAGGTAAGTCTTTATTGCTGAAGAGACCATGCACTTTGAACCCAGGAACCAGAGCCCCCAACCCCCACCCTTACTCCAAGCCGGATCTGACGCAAAAAGCCTCCTCCTTGAGGACTAGCTCTCATGGTACCAGAAGGCACCATGCAAGTTTTCAAAGGAAGGAAGCAACCCAGAGTCCTACCCACCCATGGCACCTGTGCGACACAACATCAGCCAGCATTGGCACAATAGCCCTACCGGTGTAGTAGTGGCACACGTCCTTTGAACTGCAGACCCACTCAGTAAGAGGGAAATCATGCCTGGTATTGTTGGGTCTGGTTTCGTGCAAACTAAACACCAAGGTCACCTGTGAGAAGAGGGCGAGAAAAAACAACTTTATTTCCAGGCAGAAAGAAAATACAGAAACTGACATCAGGGACACAGTCCAATGTAAGAATATTGAAACTCTGACAACCAGCCTCTGCCAGAGTTAGTTTATATAGGCAAAACCAACAATTTGCTCAAGCAAGGGGTTGCCAAGGGAACAGGGTGGTCAGTGGGGGTATGGGGGTGAGGGAGGTGGCGGCTCTGACTCAAACCGTTCTTTCAGTTTTTAGACAAAACAAGGTTTCCTGACCCCTGTTTGGGCCAATTCTGTCGTGGGCAGCTGCATGTGTGGCTGGGGAATTCGCGCTGACCACTAAGGCCATAAGATATGCTTAGTCATAACCTGATTTGTGGTTGAAGTCTCCTGGTGCAGGGACTTTTACCCAGGTCCAGAGATATAAACAAATTTTGCTTAGAACCTAAACATTGGCTCTTAGTCAGTTTGACCTCATCCAGGGAGTTCTTTCTGGGCCAGAGTTAGAGGTCTTTTGTGATACAATGGCACCTAACAGCCCTTTAGCAGAATGGAGTCTGACTGCTGCTAACGTGGTCCCTGTGTATTTGGGCCCTTCGGTGGAAACCTAGCCAACTACCCAGGGCTAGAAAAGTCATGGATCTTGAAAGAGAATCTACAATTGACACTTTACTTAACCAGTATAATTACACTCTACATATTTGTCCTTAGATCTACACTTAAGTGTTGTCCTCACTCCCCACCAGGGACTTCTCTTTGCAACAGACCGAGACCATTAATTACAGAAAACTACAGCCAATCAACATACAGAGGCGTGCAGCGCAGTCCCCACTAACACCTCTACAGTGCGACTCCGGCACCCAGCCTGCAGGGGTCATCGCGGAAGAGGGCGTGGAAAGAGTGTAAGAGACAGACGACGGGAAGTTTGTTGTGAGACTTTTTTGTCTCCTGGAAATGTCAGAAACTACACCCATGAAGTCTCCTCAACTCGGTTGCCTAAACACGACTTGAATAAGAATGGCAGCAGTATGTCCGGTTTCCGGAAGGGGCAAGGTTCGCAAGGCCTTATTAACATTAGACAAAGACCGACAGTGTAGATGTGTGCTAATTCAGAACGTGGCCATTCCGGCAAGAGATCACATCCGAGGATCTTCCAGGTCTGTGTGATCTGGCTGGAATACAAACACGCCTTTAATCCAGGAGACAGAGGCGAACAGATCTGAGTTCAAGGCCAGCCTGGTATAGAGCAAGTATCAGGTAAAGAAAAGCTTAGGTCCAGGCGTGGCAGAGCATGCCTTTAATCCCAAAATGAAGGTAAAGTTAGTTTGTAGAAGGAAGCACTCATGTTTGAAAGTGATGTCTAATTGAGTGGCAGAAAAGGTGACAAATCAGAGAAGATTTGACAGAATAGGATATACAGAACTCTCATGAGAAGAGAGGAAAGGGAAGGCATTTAAGGGTGGCTTTATAGAAAGAGGGGGCAGTTTTACCAGGACAGTAATAGTGAGATGGGTTGTAGAGAGAGAACTTCGGAACAATCCAGAAAACGAGAAGAGGCCAGAAGATTAGAACAGATTGCCAAGTTAGTTTGAGGCCAAGTAGAGCAATTCAGAGGCCAAGAGAGAAGCCAGATTAAATAAGTCAGCTGGGAGAGGAGTTTGAGCCACAACAGCTGAGTTGATCCAGCCCAGAGCTCGGAAAGAACAAGTAAGTCTCAGAGGCTGAGAACATTCTAGGCCAAGGTTAGATTGTACGGAGGCTGGAAGCTCCCAGGACTAGGCCTAGGTCAGCAGGCGGAGGCAGTGAGCCTCCCAGACAACTGAGCCAGGAGAATAAAAGCTGCTTTACACAAACTCAGGCAACTGAGTGCAGAGAGCAGGAGAAACATCTTCTCCTGGAAAGAATATACTGGTTTGTTATCCAATAGCAAATGATCGGCCCTGAAAACATGTGTATACAGGTGACATTATACAGACTAAGAAAGTTGCACTTATGTACCTAGGAATATAATATAATGTGACATATATTATATTAAACATATATAAATGTAACAACAATGAAAGAAGAGAGGCCTAACTTTGACGTGGGAGTACATGAGACGTTTTGGAAGGAGAAAAGAGAAGAGAAAAACGATGTCATTGTAATCTAAAAAAAAAAATGTTTTTAAAAAAATTAAAGTAAACAAACAAAAGCCCTGCATGCAGCCATCCAGGAGAGACGCCACATCACTAGTCCTACCTGAGGTAGATGACACTCGCTTGTGCCCACGAGTTCTGGATTAGTTAAGAGACACTGGGAAAATGCCAGGCTCCCTGGAGAGAGGTGCCTTAGCAGGGCTGTAGGAAAGACGTTGGCCAGAGCCAGAAGTAGGCAGGGTGTCTGTTTACAAAGTATCTGGACAGTGCCAAGGGAGGAGGGAATTGGCTCTTAAGAGACAGCTAGAGGCTGGCTGAGGTCTGTGGTGGCTACCCAGGAAGGTCAGCAGTGGTCAGTTAACTCAGGCCCCACATGGTTGCAGTCGTCAGTGTCTGGAGGAGCGTGGGGCACTATGGCCAGAAAAAATAGCGACTTCAACCACTGTTCTTCACTCTTTCTCCAAGGCCTTTTGTGTTCCCCAGTGTCCTGTGGGGGCCTCCCTCTGGGAATATTCCTCAGTGTCTCCGTTGCCACTGGGACAGAGTGCCACAGCTCCAGCTACAGGCTCCGGTCTGTGGATTCTCGCCTGAAGCCACAGCCCTTTCCTGATAAGCTGGATGTCAGAGCTAGGTTGGAGTCAACAGTGAGTTGCTGATTCTGTGCCCAGCCCCAAAGACTGGAGGGAAAAGTAGTCACATTCAACTGGAAAAAAATGCCTGCAGCAGGCCCAGGAACCGTAAAGGGGGAAGGGACCATCTCTCTACTTTTGGAGCAATCTGAGAATTCTCTGACATCTGGCTTTTTCATTGCCCCTCTGGCATCTTCTTCCTCTAGCCCACTCCAAAGTAGGCATATTTATCCTCTGGTGTGTGAGTGTGTGTGAAGCACGCCCAGGTGTGCACGCACAGAGAGAACAGGTCACACCAATTATCTTCTCTGTCGCTCTCCGCCTTATGTTCTGAGCAGGGTCCCTCACTGCACCCGCAGCTCTCTGTTGCAGCTGGGCTGACTACAGTGTGCGTCAACTTGCCAGACTTTGAGCTTTACACACAGATGCTGGGATCAACTCTAGGCCCACATGCTCACGTGGCAGGCATTTTACCCAGTGAGCTATCTTCCTAGCTCCAGAGCATTATTTCTCCTCCTCCTTCTCCTTCTCCTTCTCTTCCTCTTCCTCTTCCTCCTCCCCCTCCTCCTCCTTCTTTTCCTTCCTCCTCCTCCCTCTCCTCCTCCCCCTCCTCTCCCTCCTCCTTCCCCTCCTCCTCTTCTTCCTCCTCCCCCTCCTCCTCCTTCTTTTCCTTCCTCCGCCTCCCCGCTCCTCCTCCCCCTCCCTCCCTCCTCCTTCCCCTCCTCCTCTTCTCCTCCCCTCCCCTCCTCCTCTTCTTTTCCTTCCTCCTCCTCCCTCTCCTCCTCCCCCTCCTCCCCTCCTCTCCCTCCTCCTTCCCCTCCTCCTCTTCTTCCTCCTCCCCCTCCTCCTCCTTCTTTTCCTTCCTCCCCTCCCGCTCCTCCTCCTCTCCCTCCTCCCTCTCCTCCTCCTTCTCCTTTTCCTTCCTCCCCTTCTACCTCCTCATTATTCTTTGAGACAGTGTCTCACTGTGTATCTGAGGGTGACCTAGAATTCAGGCTGGCCTCAAACTCACAGAGATCTTCCTCTGCCTCCTGAGAGCTGGGATTAAAAGCATGTCCCACCAGGCCAGACCACAATATTTACCTTTTGTGTTTATTTATTTATTTTTGAGATAGGGTCTCACTATGTAGCTTAGGCAGACTTGGAATTCACAGTCCTCCCGCTAGGATTATAAGTCTGTACACCTGGCTAGGTATAAAGATTTTTTTTTTTAAGCCAGGCATGGCGGTGCATACCTGTAATCCCAGCACTTGGGGAGACAGAGGCAGGTGGATCTCTGTGAGTTCGAGGCCAACCTGCTCCACAAGACAAGTCCAAAACAGCCAGGGCTACACAGAGAAACCCTGTCTCAAAACAGCCCCCCCCCCAAAGTTTTTAAAACCAACTTCTGAGCTGAGAACGAGACAGAATGTACTCAGATGATGGAATTGCTAAGACTGGGACATAGAAAAGAAGAAGGGAGGGGGAGGAGGAGCTGGGGGCCTTGGGCTGCCGAGGTGGGGGTGGAGCTCATCTCCTGAACAACCTGGCCTCATCAAGTGCCCTCACTGCACAGTTAGTATTCATACTATGCAGGTGTTTTAGTCAGGGTTTCCTTGCTGTGAAGAGACACCATGACCATGACAACTCTTATAACGGGAAACATTTAATTGGGGCTGGCTTACAGTTTAGAGGTTTAGCCCATTATCATCATGGCAGGAAGCATGGCAGCCTGCAGGCAGACATGGCGCTGGAGAAGGAGCTGAGAGTTTAGCACTAGACCTGGTTTGAGCATCCGAGACCTCAAAGCTGGATCCCAGTGACACACTTCCTCCAACAAAGCTACACCTATTCCAACAAGGCCACACCTGCTAATAGTGCCACTTCCTACGGGCCTTTGGGGGCTGTTTTTATTGAAGCCACTGACTAACCCAGGTTAGGACTAGCTGCTGCTCCACGGTGAGCATCCTTGCAGCCTAGCATCCCACTTCCTGGTGATGGAGCAACTCTGTGGGACACATCCATTCCACTTCCTGGTGATGGAGCAGCTCTGTGGGACACACCCTGACTCTGGCTACAGGTGGCTTTGCCAGTTGGACAGATGATAACTATGCCTTATGCCTCGGGCATCCGCCGGCCCATGGACACAGCATGGGGGGAGTTTGAGGAAGAGATGAAGAGGGAAGATCACAAGATGTCACATAGACAGTGCAGGCTGTGTTCACACCTCTGGCTGGGCGGCACATAGACAGTGCAGGCTGTGTTCACACCTCTGGCTGGGCGGCACATAGACAGTGCAGGCTGTGTTCACACCTCTGGCTGGGCGGCACATGGACAGTGTAGGCTGTGTTCACACCTCTGGCTGGGCGGCACATGGACAGTGCAGGCTGTGTTCACACTTCTGACTGGGCGGCACATAGACAGTACAGGCTGTGTTCACACCTCTGGCTGGGCGGCACATGGACAGTGTAGGCTGTGTTCACACCTCTGGTTGGGTTACAGTGAGCCACTTGCTCAATCTCTCTGAGTCTTGCTTCCCTCCTCTGAAAAGTGAGACAATGTCACACGCAGCACGAGGATTTGACAAAATGGCATTCCAAACACAGGAAACTTGTAGGCGGATACATGATCTTCCTGTAAGCAAGGCACCAAGAGCTCTTGACCGGCTCTGGGTGTTAAAGGAACCCTGAGAATGGTTCCACAATGCTTGTCATTTGGAAAATAGTAAACAGAATCCCTGCTCTCCTGGCGTAAGACCTGAGAGAGCAAAGCTTTCTCCTCTCAGAGCAGGGAAGGGCCTTCCTGGGCATGACACAAAATCCGGAAGCCACAGAGGAAGAGAAGATCAGCTTCCATACAGATGAAAATTATTTGCCTCAGGTAAAGCAGTGGGCATAGTGGGAGACTAACAACAAAGTGCAGAAAATCACCACAGCCACATTCCAAAGAGATAAGTTTCTTCATAAATAATTTCTGTAAATCAATAAGTAAAAGGCGTAAAATAAGGCGGAGTGACGCACAGCTATAAACTCAGCACTCAAGAGGTAGAGAGAAGAGACTCAAAGTTCTAGATAGCCTGTAGACCCTGCCTGAAAATAAACACAGAAAACAGAACAAAAGCTACGGTGAGATGTAGCTCTGGTTTGTTCCATTGCTGTGGTGAGACACTGTGACCAAAAGCAACAGGGGAAGGAGGGGGTTCTTTCCGCCTACAGGTGGAAGCCTGACCGGGCCCGCAGGTCAGTCAACAGGAAGGGGAGTGGGAACGGATGGGACAAAAGACGGGAGAAATGGAGACTAGACAGGATTCCGATCAAGTCTCTGTTTATTGTGCGGCAGAGCAACAGTACATATAGTCAGCAGAAAGAGGGGCGGGAGGGGGAGCGAGGGAAGCAGGTGTCTGGGTTCCGCAAAAACGTTGGGCACAACCAAACAGGTTATAGGAAAAAACACCAGATGTAACCAGTGGAAAGGTACACTCAGTACAAACCCTGAGTGCACGGCCTTAAGCGATCTGGCGAAAGACAGCATGCCGGAGCAGGGCTCCCTACAGGAGGCCATCACTGAAGGAAGCCAGGGAAGAAGCCGAACAGGACCTGGAGACAGGCCTGCCTGCTAGTCCACATGCATTACCTCCAACGAAGGAACTCACTTCCCAGCCAGAGGGTGCGGGCAGGAGTCACACGGGGCGCTCTAGCAGCTGCTTTGCAGACCAGCTTATGCTCAGCTAGCTTTCTTGGCACTACCAGTCGGTGCTGGCCACCGCAGGCTGGGCCCTGCCCCATTAATGAACGATTAAGGCAGTCCTCCATAGACCCGTCGACAAGCCAATTCGACTGAACAATCCTGCAATTGAGACTCCCTTCTCAGGTGTCTCTAGGCTGTGTCTAGTTGACAGTTAAAGTTGACTAGGATAGATATCAATTAAAACTCTTGTGTATCCAGTGCCAGCAAAATGGCTCAGTGGATAAAAGCCTGCCATCCAGCCTGACAGCCTGGGCTCATTCAATTCCCAGCACCTGCAATGGTGTAAGGAGAGACCCATTTTCCACAAATTGTTCTCTGACCTCCACATGCATGCCCATACACACATAACAGAAGTAGAAACAAAAACTACCCACAACCTTCAAATTGACAAAGACCCCAGCTTTGGTTCATACCATCAGTAAAGTCCAGGGACACACGTTTTCTCATATTGGGATGAAAATGAAAACCATTTACTCCTTATAGAAGGCAACTTGGCAAGTCTCTCAAAACCTAGGTTTCTTATATTGTTGATTTAGCAATGACATTTAGGACTTTATCTCATAGATAGGCTTATGTAAAATATAGAAGATTGGTGGGGGGCTGGAGAGATGGCTCAGAGGTTAAGAGCACTGACTGCTCTTCCAGAGGTCCTGAGTTCAATTCCCAGCAACCACATGGTGGCTCACAATCATAATGTGACATGACGCCCTCTACTGGACTGGCGTGTAGGTTTGTATGCAGACAGAGAGCACTGTATAAATAATAATAAATGTTTAAAAAAAAGAAGAAAGAGAGAGACAGAGACAGACAGAGAGAGAGAGAAAGAGAGAGAGGATTACAAGCAACTATACATCCATGAGTGGAAGCTTGGCTAGTTCTAGCGTGATTACATCATACCAGTGAGCTCAGGGGTTGACTTTGTTTACAGTAATATGGAAAGTAGATGCTAATGTGAAAGCACATGCTAATGTAAAGCATATGCTAATATAAAAAGTATATGCTAATGTGAAAACATATGCTAATATGAAAAGTACATGCTAGTGTGAAGCTGTGACTATTGACCACACGCTCTCACTTGTGTTGTAAATGGATGAGTAGGGCCACTTCCGGGTCACTCAGTGTTACTGCTGGCCACTGCCATTCGCAGTGAAGGTGTTGTTAGGTAACCGAGCCTGGACCAGGTCAAGGATGTCTCCTCTTTCTTGCTGGTCATAAAATCTTGTTTGGAGGGAGGACAAGCCCACATGCTGTAACCCAGACTGTCCTACAACTCACTACGTGGCCCAGGCTAGCCTTAAACTCCCTACAACCCTCTTACCTCAGCCTCAGAAATACTGAGTGTGGTGGTTTGAATAGGTTTGGACCCCATAGATTTGCGTGTTTGAATGTTTGGCCCATAGGGAGTGGCACTGTTAGGAGGTGTGGCCTTGTTGAAGGAAGGTGTCGCTGTGGATGGGGTTGGGCTTTGAGGTCTCATAGGCTCAAGCTCCTCCCAGTGTGGAATTCCAGTCCCTTCGAAGATATGAAACCCTGGGCTCCGCCAGAGCCAAGTCTGGCTACACGCTTCCTGCCATGATGATAACGGACTGAGCCTTTGAAACTTTAAGCCACTCCCAATTTAATGTTTTCCTTGACAAGAGTTGCCATGGTCATGGTGCCTCTTAACCGTGATAAAACTTTAACTAAGACACAGAGACCCCAAGTGTGAACCACCATGCCCAGCTAAAATTCAGAGCTGTTAGCTGTGGCCCCAAACCTTCCTCAGTCTCGTACCTTTCCTGAGATTATACTGAGCTTTCTCAATACTCCACACTCTTCCCACGTCATCTTATTCTTCGTGTTGTTCAGACTTCTTACTGAGCTAAACTGGGTGGCACCTCCTCCGAGAAGCCCTCATTGGTTCTCCACATGAAGATGGCTTTTCCTCTGGTACACTCTCTAGAGCACTTCAACAATTTTATGGAAGTCTTTGGGATGGGCTCTGAAGGGAGGGGAAGAAAGACATGGATATTTATCATGGACTGCCTTGGGTCTGGGATAACACGGGGCTTTTTTCCAAGCCTCCTCTTCTAGTTTCCTGGCGTTTATAATTCCACCATAAAGCTTTCATTGAGGGGAGGAGGCAGAGGTGGCTTTCTGTGTAGTTCTTCAAAGGCCTGGCCCAGCTCTGTTCACCCAATGCAAGGACTCGTGAGCCTCTCTCGCACAGGAGGATTTGTGCGTGTGCTGGCCAGACCGAGGCAAGCAGGGCAGGGTCTTAGCCCTCCAGCCATTTCTCCCATGGAAGGCAAAGCACTTGACCTCCAAACCCTCAGTGGCTGCTGCAAAGAGGTGAGTGAAAAAGCTTACTGATGATGGACAATGTGTATCTGACCGAGCCTGGCCTGGTTTGATGCCTACCTTCATTATAAAATTATATAGTTAGTCACAAATCCACCCCAGAACCCAGTGCAGATTTGCATCTTATCTAAGGCAGCCTTTCCCACGTGTCCTGCTGGAGTCACAGGGGCCTCCCATTCAAAGTGTGGTCCAAGAACTGCACAGCCCAGTACTGTGGCCAGTGGTTACATGTGACCTTTTAAATAATTGCAACTGAGCAAAACTTTCAAACTCCTTCCTTCTTCCTTTTATTCTTTCTTTCCTTCCTTTCTTCTTTTCTTCTGAGATCAGGTCTTCCTATACAGCCCCGGTTGACGTCATGCTCACTTTGGAGACATAGCCAGCCTCGAACTTAGGAGCCGCATGCCTCAGTCTCCCAGGGGCTGAGATTACATCCTGCCACTTAGCTGCACGAGCCAGCAACAGCAAAAAGAAGGCACCTGGAAGTCTCCAGAGCTGCGGAAGGGATATGATGGCCACATGTGGCAAGGACATTAGATGACACAGACACAGATTATTCCCGTCACAGAAGTAAATTCCATTCCACGGGGGCCTTTGGTGCATTCAAAATGCAGCAGCCGGGCTGAGCATGGTGGCTCACATAGAAACTGAGGCAGGAGAATCACCAGGAGTTCATGGCTTGCTTGGAGTACATTGTTGAGACTCTGTACAAAACAAAACAAAACAAAACAAAAAACAAAAACAAAAGATAAAACCCCACCAAGGAAGCAAAGTGCACTAACGACAGTTGAGGCAGCAATTCCCGTGTAAGGGGAGTAGAGAAGTGGGTGTGGGGTAGCCTCTGGCGGGATTCAGGTCGCAGGGGACACTCACACGAGAGGAAAGCATCCTATTCCTCCTGCTCTCATCAGGACCCATCCATCCGTCTCTTGCACAGTGACCTCTTTCCCCAGCCAAGCCCTCCTGGGTGCTTCCTGGAGACAGCGGCTGGGTACCGGTAACCTCTGCCTGCTGTCCTGCCCCAGGGTGTTTTCTCTTAGATTCCAGCTTGCCACCCGCAGGCCGCCAGCTTGGTGCCTGGCCCGAAACAGACCTACGCCAGCCGCTAGGGGGTGATGGAGCTCTCCTTTGTACCCTACATAAAGCAGGCGAGACTGACAGTTCCCAGGGCTCTCCCGGCTCCGTCCTCGCGTCAAAACCAAGAAACGTTCAAAAAGGAAAGTAACCCATGCATATATGGTTTACACCTATTTTCAGGTAGAGTGAACCAAAAAAGAAATTAAATCAGAATCCCCACCTCCACCCCAAAAGGTGAGAAATTGCTTGTCTCTATGCTATTGTCTGCTCTCCATTAAAATGCTCTTCTAATAATGGGCGCTCAGAACCCAGGAACCTCTTGTTCTCCAGGGGGCATTTGACAAAGAAAAAGAAAACTGCGGCCTTTCTCACTCCCTCTGCAGTCCCTCTTATTGTATTTGTCACGTGCTTTAAGGTCTAAATTAAGAAATGTAAATGCAATCACTTGCTCGACTTAGGTCTTGACAGCGTGTTTGGCTTCCTGGCCCGCAAGGACCTTGGAATTCCTTTGCGTCCCCGCACAGCAATGCCCCCTAGCGGTGAAGCCGCAGCCTGGGCTATGACAGAGCCGTTTCCCCTCCGGCAAGGCACTCTAGTTTTACCGGACCGGAAAATGTCCCCAGCTTTCTGTGGGTCTCTCAGCTCTTACTGCGCACTCCTCAATGCATCCAATTTATCCCATCTTCAAAGAAAGATCCAGTGTGTTTTCATACCAAGCCAAGAATGGTGGTCCATCTAAAAAAGCTCTTCCCATCTCTGTGTGGGCTTGCTCTACCATAAAGTGACAAAGGCAACGGAAATCCCGCCTTCCCTTCCCTTGCACCTTGGTCCCACACCAGACGCTGCTTGAACCCTATAGCCTGGCTTGCTTAGCAGAGACATCGCCTAACCCCTCTGGGAGAGAACTTAGGGCCTCAGGGCCCAATACCTACAGTCAGTTTAACGTCCCTTATTTCCTTACCTGCTTTGCTGGGGCACCTTGTCCCTCCACAGTGGCATCCAGTGCCTCCACCTGGCCCCTGGTGGAGAGGGGGCATGCTCAGACACAGCCTCTCCTATGCAGAGTGCCCCAAATGGGGTTGGATACAAGTGCCCTTCTCCCAGAGTTCCGGAAACACACTTCAGACCCTCCAGACAATCCTTGAGACCTTCCTTGGCCAGCAGATGTGCCGTGGAGGCAGTCTTGCCAGCTCACCACTAGCCACTTCTACCAGAAGCTTCTCCTTGGATGAGGGTTATGGACGGATATGGTTTCTTGATCTCTCCAAGTCATGTGTGTGTTTGTGTGTGTGTCCATGTGTGTGCATGCGTGTGTGTGTGTGTGTGTGTGTGTGTGTACATATTAATGCATCTTGCATGTGGAGACCAGAGCATTAAACCTCAGGAGTCTCTCACTGGCCTGGAGCTCAATGGGTAGGCTAGGCTGTCTAGCCAGTATTTCCCAAGGGCCCAGTTGTCTCCAACTCGCCATCCTGGGACTACAAGCAAGTGCCACACTTAGCTTTAAAAAAACAAAAAGTTCTGGGGATCAGATTCAGGAATTCATGGCCTTATGCTTACAGACAAATGCTTCGCTGACTGCCCAGCCCTCTCCAAGTCTTACCCGGTTTTTCTACCCAGCTTCCTCAAGGACCTGCATTATCCTAAGCCACTGTTTACCATCGTGGCTTTTGTGGGATTTTGGAATGAAATTGTACCCCACCCCACATTCAAGTCCAATCTCCTAATACTTCAAAATATAACTGTATTTGAAGATGAGCCTTTTGTTTTGTTTTTGAGACAAGATCTCATGTAGTCCAGGCTGTCTTGAAACTCACTATGTAGCTGAGATCTTTTTTTTTTTTTAATTAAACATTTCATTATTTTATGTGAACATATGTTTTGCCTGCATGTATTTCTGTGCACCACGTGTGTGCAGTGGCTTGGGAGACCAGGAGAGGGTATAGGATAACCTGGGACTGGAGTTACAGAAAATTACTTCAGGCACTTTCAGCCTGTGCATCTGCACCAGGCTCCCTCCTGAAGCTGATGTCAAGATGTCTTCTGGGACTGGACTGAGGTCATCTAGAGATGCCATTGGAGAGGAGGATCTGCTCCCAAGCTCACTGTGTGGCTGTTGGCAGTGAGCCTCACTGATGGTGGCAAGAGCCGATGTCAGTTGCTTGCTGTTGAGTGTCTCCATGGGGCAGTTCTTGGTGGGGTGGCTGACTTCCCTCACATTTAGTGAGGAACCAACGGGCTCAGTGGAACACAGCCTTTAAACTTTTTTATCCCTTATTTATTTTATGAGCTGGACGAACCCTACCACTAAGACACATAACCAACCCCAGACAGATCTTCTAGCCCAACGTGATAATCATAAAGGCAGCCAATACATTTGGGGCATTCTAATCAGTAGAGGAAGTCAAGAGGTGCAGCCTGCATGTGAGAGGAAGAAACTGTACACCAACAGCTGTGCCTGTGCACATAGAGGTGTGGGGGAGAGGGAGGGAGGGAGAGAGAGGGGGAAGGAGGGGGAGAGGGGGGAGAGGGAGGGAGAGGGTGGAAGGGGAAAGAGGAGAGGAGGAAAGGGGAAGGGGAGGGAAGGAGAGAGAGGGAGGAAGGGGAGGGTGGGAGAGGAAAGGGGAGGGAAGGAGGAAAGAGGAAGAGGGAAGGAGGGAGAGGGAGGGAGGAAAGGGGAGGGAGGAAGGGAGAAAGAGGGAGGAAAAGGAGGAAGGGAGAGGGAGGGAGGGGGAGAGGGAGAGGGAGGGTGGGAAGGGAAAGGGGAAAGGAGGGAAGAGGAAGGGGAGAGAGGGAGGGACAGAGACAGAGACAGAGAGAGGGCTAGATATCTCTGATCCTAGGTGCTGGCTAGAGGGGCTACCCAGCAGGGCAGTCTAGCATCCTTCTTAAGAGCTCTTTGGCTCACTTAGTGCTAAGGTCAGCTTTTTCTTTTTTTTCGTTTTTTTTCCCCTTGACGTCTTCAATCAAAACAGAGGATGAGGAAGGAGCCTCAACATTCTATTGCACTAGCAAGAGAGAAAGCAGAGTGTCAGCCCTCATCTTCAGAGATTTGGCAGTGGAAAGATATAGGATGTCCCAGTGGCTGTTTTCCAGTGAAGTAGGAAATGTGGTCGTTAGCTAGCACTGAGTCACCGAGGGTATGACAAAGATTGCAAACTGAAACACAAAGCCACATATCCCGGGATTCCCCTTCCATTTTATAGAGTGGCCTGGCTATGAACTACATTTCCCAGAATCCTCTATACCCACTACATGAGTAGTTCTTGCTAATAGGGTAGGAGGAGAAGCAACCTATGGTGTTTCCTGGCCAGGGAGGATAGGAAGCAAGCCACTTCTCTTTCAGAGAATAAAGCATTTCAAGGATTCAGAATGATGACGTCACAAGAAAAACAACAACAAGCACCAAAACCACAAAACAAAACAAAAAACATCTGGGCCACAGAAGGACACTAACCAAGAAGACCTGCTCTGGCTTTGTACACCAGCAAGGAACCGACATTATGTCTGAAGCCACTGAAAGTTCAGTTTGATGACAACAGGGGCTTGAAACTTGAAAGACAGCAGGCGACTGTTAATAAGTGGACACCGAGCAGCGGGAAGTCAGCCCGGCCTGAAGAGCCTCACTGACCTTGGCAGGACACTGGACAGTGGTGACCCATAGCCAGGGATGGGCAGGGCTAACCATGACCCCAGGGTACCCTGAAAATGGCGGAAACTGGACTTCCTGCCACACACTCACAGTAGGTCTGAAATTACTGTGGCCCATTATTATGGCTGCCAACAGCAGCAAGCATTTTTATTTGTTTCAGATCAAACTAGCCTCCAGATGTCAGTCCCAGGCATAAGTGTGCTGCCTCTTGCCCTCCATATCTGATGTCTCAAATGACAGCAGGCCTGTGTTCTGATTCAGGGTGGGCAGAGCTGGCCCCCTGAAGCAGCCACGGCGGTTTTGCTTTGTTTTTGGGCAGTGCTAACTTTAGCCAGATTCCCTGACTGCTTGGGAATCCCACCACCTTTAGGAGACCTCGCACACCGGCCCTCCACCCCCACTCTCCCTTCCAGGCTAAGCACTGTGGGGTTTTGTTGTTGTTTGCTTAAGATTTATTTATTTATTATGTATACAATGTCCTGCCTGCATGTACACCTGCAGGCCAGAAGAGGGCACCAGATCTCATTATAGATGGTTGTGAGCCACCATGCAGTTGCTGAGAATTGAACTCATGACCTCTGGAAGAGCAGACAGTGCTCTTAACCTCTGAGCCATCTCTCCAGCCCCAGAAGAGAGAGATCTACATCTTTTGGGGAAGCAAAACACCAATAACGCAGCATCTGTGATCAGCTTCTACTTTAGCAGCAGAAAACTCCCTGGGAGCAAAGAGTGAAGAGCCAGTGACCTGTTCCCGGGATAATAAACAGCGGTGTTGGTGGCAGCATGCCAGGCTGGCCATTGCTCCTGTGGAGATCTTTCCAGGCAATGAATCCTGAATTTTTATCCTCTCTCTTCCTGGTCCCTTGACCTCATCACACAAAAGTTGAGAGGAGTTGAATCAAAGTTTCTGACAAGTCCTAGAAAAGTGTTAACACCCTTCCCCGTGTCCTTCTTACTCACATTACACACACACACACACACACACACACACACACACACACACACACACACACGCATCCATACCTCCATTCCTGTTACTTCTTATCCTATCAAATAAGAGATGGCTCTACCCATCCACCCTGATGCTGAACCCTGTTACCCTGAGGCATCACCAGGATTCTTCTGGCTGAGGACAGGGTAGGGTTATGGGGGTGACTGAAGGATGGGAACCTTCCTGACCTGCAGCTGTGGGTCCTATGCTGTGAGGCCCCCACTTAGCCTCCCAGTCGGCCTCCCAGGCTCCCCTCTGAATGTCTTGCACGTGTGTGTCATGTCTTGCACGTGTGTGTCACGTCTGCATCCGGGTCTGATAAGCTCATTAATCTCACTCTCCTAAAGGTAAGAGAGCAAATAGTAGTCCAACTGGCTTTCTGTACCTAAACAACATGTAAGAAATGTTTGAAGCTTACTTTTTCTCCTCTCTTTTTTTTTTACAATTTATTTTGGGTGGCCTTAAACACCAATGTAACCAGTGATAACTCTCATGATCTTTCTGCCTCCACTTCCAGAATTCTGTGATTACCAGGCATGAGGTGCCATGCCTGGTTCGTGCTGTGCTGGGAATTGAACTCAGGGCTCTGAGCAGGCTAGGCAAGCACAACCAACAGAGCCAGATCCCTAACCTTGTTATAAGAATGACTTAAGAAAGTACAGCTCTGTCGGGCATGGTGGCACACACCTTTAATCCCAGCACTCGGGAGGCAGAGGCAGGTGGATTGCTGTGAGTTCGAGGCCAGCCTGGTCTACAAAGTGAGTCCAGGATGGCCAAGGCTACACAGAGAGACTTTGTGTCGAAAAACCAAAAAACCAAAAAACAAAACAAAGCAAACAAACAAACAAAAAACCCCAAAACAACTACCACCACCACAACAACAAACCACAAAGAGTACAACTCTTAGTAGGATTTGTTATCAGATGCCTTTAATCCCAGGGAGACAGAGGAAGGCATATCTTTGTGAGTTCGAGGCCAACAGAGTCTACATAATAAGGCCAGTCAGAAATACATAGTGAGACCCTGTCTTAAAACAACTGTTGCCCAGCATGGTGGTGCAAGCATTTAATCCTGGCACTCTGGAGGCAGGGACAGGAACATCTTTGTGAGTTCGAGACCAGCCTGGATATATATCCATATGAGGACCCTGTCAAAACAGAAATAAACAAACAAACACAAGAAAACAGAACTATAACCCTCTCCAAGTGACTCACACATGTAATCTCAACATTATGGTAGACAGAGGAAGGGCTGTTACATGAAACAAAAACTGAAAAAAGAACATTTAGCTCACCAGGTCTTCCTCAGCTGAAGCGGGAAGCTGGTCTATGCTGACGCTCACAGCTGCAGCCATTTAGAGTAAGCATTAAGATCTGAAGCGGCTGCTAACTTCTTTCAAGGCTCCTCATTCTCCCTAGAAATCCTGAACAACTTAAGAACAAGAACCCATGCTATTACAAAGTATAAAAGGCAAACAATAGTGACAGTAAAAATGATTGGAACATGGCGGTGCTGTGGTTCCGATACTGAGATGGCTGAGGAGTTCCAGGTCAATCTGGGCTTTATGGTAAGACTCAGTCTCAAAAGCAAAAGGAAAACCCAACACAAGCGCACACATGGGCACATGTATACACGTCTCCAGTAACTTAAAATATAAAAGATTTTCCCACATTAACAACACAGAAAGCTGCCATTTTAGGGGTCAGTGGTCATGTGTTATTGTGGGTTGTGTCAGACACATACCACACACACACACACACACACACACACACACACACACACACACACACACACTCTGTCCATAGTCTGGCTCTATCTAGAAGGTTGTTTTGTTGTTGTTGGTTTTGCTTTGTTTTCCTTCTTCTTTTGATTTTTTGAGACAAGGTGTCTCTGTGTAGCCCTGGCTCTGTCCTGGAACTCACTACATAGACCAGGTTGTCCTTGAACTCACAGAGGTGAGAAGTTGTTTAAGATCTGCCAGTGATAGGCCTGAGCCACTGGCTGTCAGCCTTAGAGGCACATCGGTGTCCCCTTCGGAGTTATTAAAAATGGCTGAAGTCTTAACCTGAGCTAACCCTTCTTTCAAATGCATGGTTTTGGCTGGGGTGTTGGCTCAGCTGTTAAGAGCACTGGATCTTCTTGCAGAGGACCCAGGTTCAGTTCCCAGCACCCACATGGTAGCTCATAACCATAACTCCGGTTCCAGGGAATTAGACACCCTCTTCAGAACTCTGCGGGCGCCCAGACACAAATGTGGTCCACATACACACATGCAGGCAAAACATTCACACACATAAATATAAACACGTCTTCCCTTTTACAGCCCTAGTGCAGAGCCATGTGACTCAGACCTCCAAATGTGGAGGTGCTCAGTGCATGCCTCCTTATTTATTTATTTTTTTTCCGAGACAGGGTTACTCTGTGTAGCCTTGGCTGTCCTGGACTCACTTTGTAGACCAGGCTGGCCTTGAACTCACAGCGATCCACCTGCCTCTGCCTCCCGAGTGCTGGGATTAAAGGCGTGCACCACCACGCCCGGCTCAATAGGTTTAAATCTTAAAGCTTTAATAACACCCATGAAACTGCCCAGGCCACCAAGGGTATGGTTTGCATATCCAAAAAGCTGCCAAGTATCTGAGAGATGTCACCGTTCTGGCAGCATAAGGGTAGGGTTGGTAAGTGCGCCCAGGTTACACCGTTAGACTCGCCTGAGTCTATTTCTGGAAGCCCAATTGAGAGCCAGAGTCAATGCAAAAGCAAAGGAATTTTATTGAGCCGATGTGCCGGGGTCCACCAACTCAAAAGAGTTGGAAGACCCCTGGAAGAGCAGGAGCAAGGGCTTTTTATACTTTTACAGAGTACAAACATGATTGGTTAATTGACCTTTAAAATGATTGGCTAAGTAATGGCGCAGGCGGGAGAAAGGGCGGAGGCGGGAGGACAAGGTGCAAGTTTTCAGAGTTGAGCTAACAATAGTTGGGGACTTTCTCAACTAGGAGGGGTAAGCACATTCCTGAGGTAGTGGAAATTTAAACATAAGCTGGCCGTCCTTAGGTCAGGCTGGACTCTTCAATACAGTGGGTGGGACACAGGGGTAGGGAATCCAAAAAGACGGCTACTGCATTTTTGCTGCGCATGCTTGCAAATGCTGAGAGTCACACTGAACTTAAGGCTTCGGTTATAGATTCTCTGGTCGCTGTTACATCGAGGTGAGCCACTGAAGATATGCCATTGAACATAGAGCTGCATTTAACACATGCATGAGCTCCCCAGCACAGGGACACGTTCCCGCTAAAAGGGAACAAATTGTTCCGAAGCTGCACAGAATGAAAAAAGGCACCTCTGAGAAACTGAAGAAACAAACACCTATGGCACTGGAAACACCCAGCATTGCCTTAGTTAGGGCTCCTAGGGCTGCGATGAAACACCACGACCTAAGCCACTCAGGGAGGAAAAGGTTTGTTTGGCTTACACTTTCATATCACTGTTCATCACCAAAGGAAGTCAGGGCAGGAACATAAGCCAGACAGGAACCTGGAGACAGGAGCTGATGCAGAGGCCATGGAGGGGTGCTGCTTACCAGCTTGCTCCCTATGGCTTGCTCAGCCTGCTTTTTAAATTTTTTATTTTATTTTATTAATTTATTCAGATTACAACTCAATTGCCATCCCATCACTTGTATCCTCCCATTCCTCCCTCCCTCCCATTTTCACCCTATTCCCCTCCCCTAGGTCTATGACCAAGGGAGGACCTCCTCCCCCACGATATGGTCATAGGCTGTCAAGTCTCATCTTGCTAGCCTGCTTATTCTTTCTTTGAGTACCATCAGGCCTCCCCACCAAGGGGAAGTGGTTAAACATGGAGTACCCGGGTTCATGTCAGAGTCAGTCCCCACTCTCCACATAACTGTGGAGAAATAGAACAGTGGCCAAGACTAAAATACCATACCTGGTTTTATGATGGGGAACCAAGCCAGGCAGATGCATATTGGGCAAACATTGTACCACACGAGGAAGGCGCATGCATGTGCTTCCTGCCTTCTTACCTTTCCCTCCTCATACTATGGTTAAGGTTCTCGCCTTCTGGGTGAATGAATTCTGTTCAGGGTCATCTGAGCCAGCCTTCAGCTCTCACAGCGATGCTGCCACTGCCCTTCAGGTCTGCCCAGTTGTGACTGTTTCCCAGTGAGCACGCGGGCTCCTGTGGCCCTGGGCAGGGGACTGGGTCTAGTAGTCGTCGGTTGTTCTGGATGCAGAATCAGTGTTATGGGTCAATGTGCCCTTCATGAGGTTTCCACACACTTCGCTGTGGGACTGGCACATGCCTAGCTGAAATCTGAGGTTCTCTGATTGCGTTTAACTCCACACAAATCCCCCTTCTGAGGCTCAGAATTGCCACAGAAGAAATGAGGGGTCCTATCGCAAGAAAGAGTAAATGTGTGTCTTTTCTTCTGAGCGCTATAAAATGTGTTTAGGACAGGGAATTGAGATCTATTTGGCGCCCCACCTAGAAAGACTTTTATGCAAATGTATTAATCCACTTCACTCTAGTAAAGCTTTTGTTTATACAAAGGCCTCCAGCTGTATTCCTGGATTTTGATGGCTTGGAACAGACTTTTGTAAAATTTTATTTATTTATTTTTTCCTCTTCCTCCTTTATTGCCTGCACTCCAATTCTTTTTTATTTTTTAAAATTCATTTATTTATTCACTTTACATTCCAGTCCTAGCCCCCTCCCTCCTCCCCTCCCAGTCCCACCCTCTGCCTATCTTCCCCCACCCTCCCTTCCCCTATTCCTCAGAAAAGGGGAGCTCCCCCTACCCACCCCCCAGCTCATCAAGTTCCATCAGGACTAAGCTTGTCCTTGTCCAATGTGGCCTGGCAAGGCAGTCCTGAGGAGGGATGGGGTGGTCCAGGTGTCAAGGGAGGGAAATGACCAAAAAGCAGGCAACAGGGTCCATGTCAGAGACGCTCCTATCACCTCTAGGTCTTTTTCTCCTTCCTCTGACTTTTCCACAAGGCTACACATTGCCCGATGCTTGGCTCCTGTCTGCAAGCATAGCAGAGTATCATTAATAGTGTCAGGGGTTGGCTCTCTCCCATGGGGTAGGTCTTGGGTTGGGCCAGGCATTGGTTGGACATTCCCTCAATCTCTGCTCTATCTTGTAGGCGTGGTAAAATTTGGGCCAAAGCTTTTGTGGGTGGGTTGGTGTTCTCCTCCCTCCACTAGGAGTCTTGTGTAGTTAGATGGTATCTTCTTCAGTCTCCATGGTCCCCTTCAGAAGCCTAACATAACTTAGGCCTCCAGCTTGTCACAGAGATGCCCCTACACAGTTTCTCTTTCCTCTACAGGGCTTCTGTCCTCCTGCCCCCCACTCTCCCCAGGTCTGATGTTCACCCTCATTTCTCTCTGCGCTCCCTCTCCTACCGTGTTTCCTCTCTTCAAGCATTACTGCTGCCTTTTCTGTTTCTCCTGTGTGAGATTTAAGCACCCTCCCTTGTTACTTACCTTCTTTGGGTCTGTGAATTGTAGTACTGTTATTCTGTACTATTTGGCTAATATCCGGTTATAAGTGAGTACATACCATGTGTGTCTTTCTGGGTCTGGGTTCCTCACACAGGATGGCTTTTCTAGTTCCATTCATTTCCCTGCAAATTTCATGATTTCCTCACTTTTAATAGCTGAGTAGTATTCCATTGTGTAAATGTACCACAGTTTCTTTATCCATTTTTGGTTTAGGGGCATCTAGGTTGTTTCCAGATTCTGGCTATTACAAATAAAGCTGCTATGAATATAGTTGAGCAAAAGTCCTTGCTGTATGGTGGAACATCTTTTGGGTATATGCCCAGGAGTGGTATAGCTGGGTCTTGAGGTAGCACTATTCCCTCTGTTTTCTGATAAAGTGCCGGATTGATTTTCAAGGTGGTTGTACAAGTTTGCACTCACACCAACAATGGAGGAGTGGTTCCTTTTCTCCACACCTTTGCCAGCATGTGCTGTCACTTTGAGGTTTTGATCTTAGCCGTTAAGATGGAATCTCAGAGTTGTTTTGATTTACATTTGCCTTATGACTAAGGACGTTGAGCATTTCTTTAAGTGCTTCTTGGACATTCAATATTCCTCTGTTGAGAATTCTCTGTTTAGCTCTGTAACTCATTTTTTAAAATTGGGTTGTTTTGTTTGCTTGTGTTTAATTTTTGAGTTCTTTATGTATTTGGGATAGTATTCCCTTGTTGGACATAGGATTGGTGAAGATCTTTTCCCGGTCTATAAACTATCATTTCGTTCTATTAACAATGTCCTTTGCCTTACAAAGCTTTTCAGTTTCATGAGGTCTGATTTATTAATTGTTGATCTTAGAGTCTGAGCTGTTGGTGTTCTGTTCAAGAAATTGTCTCCTGCACCAATGAGTTCAAAGCTCTTCCCCACTTTCTCTTCTGGTAGATTACTGTTCTTATGTTGGGGTCTTTGATCCACTTGGACTTGAGTTTTATGCAGGGTGATGAATATGTATCTATTTGCGTTCTTCTACATGTAGACATCCAGTTGGACCAGCACCAATTTTTGAAGATGCTTTCTTTTTTCCACTGTATGGTTTTGTCTCCTTTGTCAAAAACCTGGTCTAGTATATTTGGTGTTTTGTAAGCTTCTTGTATGTTTAATTTGGGGGGGGGGGGCAGGGTTGGTTTTTTGAGACAGGGTTTCTCTTGTAGTCCTGGCTGTCTTGACTTGTTTTTTGTTGTTGTTGTTTGTTTGTTTTTGTTTTTTTTTGTAGACCAGGCTGGCCTTGAACTCACAGAGATCTACCTGCCTCTGTCTCCTAAGTTCTGGGATTATAAGTGTGTGCCACCATGCCAGGCCCTCTTGTATGTTTAAAGGCAACTCTTTCTTTAGGTTGGGGAAATTTTCTTCTATGATTTTCTTGAAAATATTTTCTGGTCCTGGTCCTAGGAGCCAGGAATTTTTTCCCCCTATTATTCTTAGGTATTTTCATGGTGTCCTTGATTTCTTGGATGTTTGGTGTCAGACTTTTTTTGATTTAATATTTTCTTGACAGATGTATCTATTTCTTCAATTGTATCTTCTACACCTGAGATTCTTTCCTCCATCTCTTGTATTCTGTTGGTGATGCTTACCTCTGTGGTTCCTGTTCTCTTCTCTAAGTTTTCCATCCCCAGGGTTCCTCAGTTTGTGTTTTCTTTATTGATTCTATTTCCATTTTCAGATCTCAAACTATTTTATTCATTCCATTCACCTGTTTTATTGTGTTTTCCTGTATTTCTTTAAGTGATTTATTCATTTCTTCTTTGAAGGCCTCTATTTGTTTGATTGTATTTCCTGTATTTCTTTGAGAGATTTATTCATTTCCTCTTTAAATGCCTCTACCATTCCCATAAGCATAGTTTTAAGGTCATTTTTCTGTGTTTTACCTGTGTTAGGAAATCCAGAGCTTGTTGCCATATTGCCCTGGTTTTTGTTGATTGTTTTCTTATGCTTGCCTTTAGCCATCTGGTTGTCTACGATGTTGGCTGGTTGTTTCAAGAAACTGCTGGAGGTCTCGGGCATGTGGGGGTAGCCCTAGGTCATGGGCTGGGATCTAAATCTCCACCCAAAGCTTATAGCTCTGCACTGCTGGCTGTGTCTCAGTTGGACCTATAGCCAGGGAATTAGGGTGTGTGTTTCTAACATGTGATCCAGTGAGGTCCTTCAGGTCTCCTTAAGATAGCTAGTAAAGCCATGGATCTGCACATTTCTGGAGTCCAGAGTCATCTTTAGGATGGGGGTGGGTAGTTGGGGAAGTCTGAGGTGGTGTCATGTGTGTCTGACAACCAGGACCCTCTCCTCTCTCGGGGAAGCACAAATGACGCTGGGCAATTCAGAGTCAGCAGCACAGAGGTTGCTTGTCCAGCAGACATTTGTACTCAGACTCAGCTGGATGCTGCCACCTATAACTGGGGACCATGTATGCTTCTATAGTGCAGCCAGTCTCTGCAGGGGGAACCAATAAAACCAAGGACTGTAGACTGGGAGCCTGTCCCTGGTTTCCAGGAATTGTCCTCGGGAAGGCAGGAGGAGTCTGGGGTCCAGATGCTTGGGCTCCAGTTCTTTTCAGACTAGCTAATTGAATAAGATTGTGAGGTCAGACCCCAGAGAATGGGGGAAAGACACAGCCACCACCTGAGTTAGAATAAAAACCACATGTGCTTCCAATCTTCCAAGCATACCCTCTAGATCAAGAGTCACCTTTTGCAGACTCCTGGTGGTGAGATGACCCTTTGCTTGGCATTGCTCCAGTCTCTGCTTGCTGTCATATCCTGCCTCTAAGTGGGACCCTCTTCCCTCCCTTCACTTAAGGACATGGGCCTAGGGGGCTGGAGAGGTGGCTCAGCAGTTAAGAGCACTGTCTGCTCTTCTAGATATCCTGAGTTCTATTCCAAGCAACCACATTGTGGCTCACAACCATCTGTACTGAGATCTGATGCCCTCTTGTGACGCGCAGTGTGCAGTTGTATATGCAGATAGAGCACTCATCTACATAAAATAAGTAAATAAATCCTTTCCTTAAAAAATAAGTTTAATTTTAATACATTGGTATAGAATTCCAATTTGAGATGATTCTCCGCACACGCACTATGTATATTTCTACTCTAATATGAGGTATTGTGCCCATACAATTCAACTATAACACAAGGTTTACTTTCAATACTTTGAAAGTGCTATTGCAGGCTGCTTAGGATAATTAAGTAATACAAGTTAATTGTTAGGTGATAAAATCATGGTCATGTCAATTACTAGTCTATTTTTATTACAAGAATACACATCCTAGGTTTAACAGATAGATATGATTCTATAGATAGATAAGGTAAAATAGATAAAGTCTTCAAAAACCTCAGAGACCTACAGAATATGGCATTTAAAGATTTTTTTTTTCTAGACAGGGTTTCTCTGTGTAGCCTTGGCTGTCCTGGACCCGCTTTGTAGACCAGGCTGGCCTCGAACTCACAGCGATTCACCTGCCTCTGCCTCCCGAGTGCTGGGATTAAAGGCGTGCACCACCACGCCCGGGTAAAGATGTTTTTTATTATTTTAAAGATTCTTTGACAATAAGACAGGTTAACTCCTGGCAGCACCCAGCCTACCTCAAAGAAGATGATGAGCATCAATGAACTTCCTTATGGAGATGGCTTTATATATGGCAAATCAGACACTGGGCAAAATGTCCTCGTTTCTGGCACAGAATTCTGCCTAAAAATGGGCAAGCTTGCACGCAGGCAGAGTCAATGGCTAAATGCTGCCAAGACAAGGTAAGCAAGTCCTTAATAGTTTCTGCCTCACAAATATGTCCGTCAGACAGACTGGGCCAGAAGGCTGAAGATGATGCTCCAATGTTATAGAGTTTTGGGTGACTATTCAGGAAGCAAACTGTCTCTGTCATTTTTTTCATTTTGGAAGTTGCTAGCCCACACTTCCTGTTTACTCAGGTAATTAATTTTATTCCTTCTCAAGTCTCTGATGGGGTTGAAGACCAGATCATATAGTTTTACAATGAAGCTTAGTTGTTTAGAGGTTAAGGTGTTTTTAGGTCTAGATAGATGATTTAAGTTGATAAAGATGAGATATGATAGATATTGATTTACATTCAGAATTTTAGACGCACCAAGATAGGAAAGGTGCTTTCTTCAAGGCTGCCAAATACAAATAGCCAAACCACTAAGAGTGTAACATTTTTATAATTCTTAATTGTTTCATGGTTCTTCTTACTGTAATTTATTGTATATATTTGTAATAATATAAATGTATATGTAAAAATAATAATAAGGTTTTAAAGAAAAGGCTATGGGTCCATGGGTCTACTTGGATAATCCTTGGTAATCCTTAATCTTTCTTTCTTTTCTTTTTTTTTGGTTTTGTTTTGTTTTTAGAGACAGGGTTTCTCTGTGTAGCCCTGGCTGTCTTGGACTCATTCTGTAGACCAGGCTGGCCTCAAACTCAGAGATCCACCTGTCTCTGCCTACCTGAGTGCCCGGTGGTAATCCTCAATCTTAAAATTCTTAAGCTGGAATGTGGGGAACTTGGGTGAGCGTAACCAGAGTTTTTGACTACTTTATTGCGTTCTCTTTTCCTACCTTTTTTTTTTTAACCACCCCATCCCTTCCAACTCCCCAACACTAGGTAGGAGAGAAAGAAGGATACAGGGCAAAGTGGGTATAGATCTCTTTAGACTATTTCCTGCTGATTAGGAGCATTGAGTTCCTTGAGGTAAGTCCAATCTTCATCACCAGGGTATCTCCAACCAACACCCAGCACCCAGCACCCAGCACCTAGCATCTAGCACCTAGCACCCAGCACCCAGCAAAAGCAGCAGCAGCCACAGGAACCAGCAGCAGCAGGGGCAGCTGCAGGGGGAGCAGATGCCACCTCTCCTGGGGCTCTGGCATCTTTTGAACCCTATCAAGAGTCCCCAGAATTCCAAATGTAAACTATCTTCAGCTGGAAAAATCAAACCACGGCTAGAGCACAGGTCAATCATAGTTAAGAGCTGTGGACAGTCTAAAGCAGCCTCATATCCCATACCCAGGACTAAAACAAAAGCATATTTACATAACACAACATAACACAACTGGGTTTTTAAGGAAACCAACATTCTCTCTTCAGGAGAGGGACGTCTGTGGACTAGACACTGGCACATGGCATATGTTTCTCACCTTTGCTCTTGTGACTCTGCCCATTCAGAGAGATGTTCTGATAATTTGTTGTGTAGATTTGTCACAGTCTACATTCTGTCCTGAAGCCCTGTGAGGGAGTTACACAGATCCTCTGACAGGCAGAGAGGGAGAAGGGCCTTGACTAGGTAACAAAACATGACAAACTTCCAAGATGGCTTTTTCCTTACCCTCCTGACCTGAGACATGATCCTGTCAGCTTGAAACAAGGCCCTGTGAGCTTTCTCTGTGAGGCTCCCTGCTGATAGTCTCATAAATTCAAGGCTGGACTAGGGCACACTTATGCAACAGTTGTGGGCCCATCAGCCATCCTGTCTTTTCTTTAAACTGATCAACCCTAAATTAGGGGGGAAAAGACCCTTCAGAGACTTAAAAAAAATCTCTTGAGAAGACGTCAGCTTCCTGAGTCCCCCTCAGCTTTGTGGGGAGTCTGTCTACTGTATGTTTCCTCACCCCTAACACAAAGTTTTCTTCAACTGCTCATTCTGTCAGCTCTTCTCTGCTGCCTTCTCCATTTCTCTGAAGCTACCCGGCTGCTTTTTCCTGCCTTTTAACTCTTCCACTGGCTGAAGAGACAAGGCCAATCAAGACCCCTAGGTGGTAGCACCTGAACCTCCTAAATGACTTAGTGTGCACTGCGCATGCTCATGTGTATTTGCGTGGGCACATGTACATATGTATGCATGCATGTGAAGGCCAGAGGCTACACAGAGTGTCTGTATGCACTCATGTCAAGGCCAGAGGCTACACGGAGTGTCCGTATTTTAATTAGTGAGACACAACTTCTCTCTGAACCTAGAACTCACTGATTCTTCTAGTGTAGCTTGCTACCCAGCTTCCTTCATGGACCCCATCTCTGCCTCCTGAGCACCGAGAATTCAGGCCGGCTACCACACAAGATGCGCCAGCGATCGCTAGCCCAGGTGTGAGTGCTAGAGATCCAGATTCTGGTCCTCATGTTTGGAGAGCAAGCCCCTTTAACCACAGAGGCACAGCCTAAGTTTCTCACGTATTGCTTATCTCTAAGGGTGGGATTCCTCCCCCCTTTTCACTGGTTTTGGGGCTCCCCTCATCTAACTACCCAATTGCCACCTTTTGTACTCAACACTAGCTGAATTTTCCCTTCCTAGTCGTGTAAATGCTTTCCTTTGTCTGAGAGACTGTTGACACCTCTCTGGTTCACTGGGAGAAGAGGTACCCAACCCCTGTCCTCCTCGCTGACCTACAACTAGGACCTTTCCTATCGGGTGAGTTTTCAGACATAGCTTCTCTTCTGCAGCTGTATTCGTTGTTCCGGCCGCTGTCCAAATCCCAGTGCACTGGTTGGCTACATTTCTGGGCCAGCTCATCTGCTGTGGAGCTGCGCACTTTGTTGCTGGTCAGTGCTGACAAGCCACTGAGAAGTCGGTACCTGTCCTTTGAGTCACTATCCATCTTTGGGGATACCCTAACTGATTACTTCCTTTGCCTCCCCACGGAAAACATTCAGATGCCTGTTCCTTCGGGCTCCTCTGGGATGCCTTCTGAGAATGTCAAATCCTTATGCCCACACTGAGGGCTGCTAAGCTTACATGCCCCTGCACCCAAAACTAAACCATTTTAGTTATTGTCAGCAATCGGGTAAAATGGAAGGAAATTCCCTGTAAACAAACCTTTGCTCTCCCATCTTCAAGCCTCTCCCAAAATTTTCAAACATTGTCAGCATCGTCTCTTTCCTTATTTCTAAGCCTTTTCTCTCTGCTCTCCCAAGAGTTTCAAATGTACACCTAACGGGACTTTTCTCCCTAACCAATTAACTTTGTCTTCTACCCACATATATGTTTCAGTTTCCTGCCAGACTGCCTACATCTGGGACACCGTCAAGGCAGCTACCCACAAGTGCTCCCGGCCAACCTCACAGACCCTGCCAGCTGGAGCTGCATTGCCCTTCCCAGCGGCAGATGTTCTCAGACCCTGGACAGCAGCTGCAACAGCCTGTTCCTCTCTTCCTGAACCTGGCCAACACTTCAGCGTTTTAACCCCCTTATCGCCACCCTACTGTCAGCAGGAAGGTAGGTAAGACAATTACTTCGCCCCTTATCCATTTACAAAAGGCTGAAGTGCTGTGCTCCAGGCCCACGACAAACAGCTCCAGGTTCCCCCAGCACTCCTCAGTCCCTATCTGCTGCAGGACATGGCTGACACAGCCTGCCCTCTACCCTGAACTTTCAGGGCAGAACTTTTCCTTCCCTATATAATTTGGACATTTGCTGCTTGTGCTTTTCTCTCTCACCTACATTTATATACTTTAACTTACCTTATATAAAAACTATCCAACAGTCCTCGTTTTTTTCAGTTATACGAAAAGGTAGGAATGTCACGATTCTGCTTCAGTCGGCCTACCTGTGATGTCATCGTCTACCTGCCGTGGGGGTGTGGTCCTGCCCAGTATATAAAAGGACAAACCCTCTTCTTGGGCCCCTCTCTCTACCTCTTCCTCTTTCTCTCCTCTTCCTCTCTCTCCCTCCTCCCCCCCCCTCTCTCGTACCCCTACCCCCTCTCCTTCTCCCCCCACGCTCATTTAATGAACTTCTCTGTGACATAATATCTGCTGCCTGGTACCTTATTATCTTATTGTCTTATATCTTATTATTAAGCATAAACATCTGGCTACCAGACTTCCCCACCCTGAGGGACTGTGTCCTTGAGTTGAGTTGAGGTAAAATAAATACTTCCTTCCTTCACTTGCTTTTATCAGGGATTTTGTTGTATCAACAAGTAACTGATACCAAGTATCAGACACAGAAACCCTGCCTCTGGGATGCTGCCTTGTCTATCCACATGCAGTTTTGCTTTGATGATTTCCGGCCTTATACTTCCCTTCTATCTTGTGGTCTTCCTCAGCCTGTCAGTTAGTCCAAATTGTCTTTTGTCCAAAAACCAGGGGCTCTCTCATGGTTCAAAAGTAAAACTTGTCCCAATCATATGGGCCGCTCTCTTCTGTGCACAGAAAAGTGATCCGACAGAAGAGGACTACCCAGTGGATCATTTGCCGTAGCAATAGGAACAGATGGATTTCAGGGATGCCTCCTGGCGTCATGGCTCCAGCACCCTGTGACACAGACACTTTGAGGCCTTGTGCTGGTCACAGGCCTTGCCCTGACTGAAGGCCTGGCTTCTGAGCCTCCAGTGTGTGTGGTGGGTGAGCCGTGTTTGCTGAGCCTCCAGTGTGTGTGGTGGGTGAGCTGTGTTTGCTGAGCCTCCAGTGTGTGTGGTGGGTGAGCCGTGTTTGCTGAGCTTCCGGTGTGTGTGGTGGGTGAGCCATGTTTGCTGAGCCTCCAGTGTGTGTGTGCTGGGTGAGCCATGTTTGCTGAGCCTCCGGTGTGTGAGCCATGTTTGCTGAGCCTCCAGTGTGTGTGCTGGGTGAGCTGTGTTTGCTGAGCTTCCGGTGTGTGTGGTGGGTGAGCCATGTTTGCTGAGCCTCCAGTGTGTGAGCCATGTTTGCTGAGCCTCCAGTGTGTGTGGTGGGTGAGCTGTGTTTGCTGAGCTTCCGGTGTGTGTGGTGGGTGAGCCATGTTTGCTGAGCCTCCAGTGTGTGTGGTGGGTGAAGCAGAGAAACCTGTTCTTTAGGATCCCAAGTATGGGATCGAATAAGAGAACAGGTGATGTTAATTCACTAGAAGAGCAACCACCTAGTGCAGGAGCTTAATTGCTACCAGATGAAAATGATCCTGTGAACAGACTCTGGGAGGAGCTATATAAATGAGCCCAGAACTGGCGGCGGTGTGGATGGAGACTTGGGATAGATTTGGCTGTTCATCGCTGCCCTTCAAGACGCTCTTAGAGAAATGCACTTGAGGGAAGGCTTCAGAGCTCCAGCTCCTGCTGAGGCTCTGAGGTCTTGTTACCCCCGCTTCCAGTGGCAGAAATCCTGTGGCTTCCGACCGGAGAATCGTTCCTCGGGACTGATATCCTTAAGGTTTTGTTGTTGTGTTAATCAATCTTCATTTCCTACTGTTTTGGTTTATCAGGTTATAATTGATGCAGGCTCGGTCAATAAGTTGTTAATAAAAGATTTTGGTTAAGAAAACTGCGTCTACAGCTGGGTGAGCCGTGTTTGCCTCATGCTAGAACAAGGGCTTGGTGTAGCTTAGAGAGAAGACTATAGTCTGGTTTAAAAAAAAAGGAAAGACTAGAAAAAGAAAAAGTCTGAGCATGTTGTCCAGACACCTATGCAATGGACGTGTCTGGTTTTCTACCCTGTCTCCTAATGTAGCGCAGGTTGGTCTCAAACTCTGTCTGAACCCTCTGCCTTAGCTCTTTAATGGCTGGGGTTCCTGGGAATACACATGTCTGGCTTGTATTTACCAAACCTCTCCAGACTGGAAAGATGTATTTCCAGCATTGCCAAGTGGTTGTACCCCCAGGATCATGTACGCTCTTCTCATGACCACAAGTCATGAGAGATCCAAGCCTCTTTGAGGCCCTGCAGAGTTCAGGGAGTTAAGCTGGGATCCCAGCAGCACCTTCTCCTGCCCCCACTTTTCTTAAAAATCACTCTCTTCTCATTTTAGTATGAACTTTTGCCATCATTTCCTGAGCTAAAGGGTTAGATCAGATCCAAAAAACTTACCCAGTCTGTGACTCTCACATGTAGGAGAAAGAAAAACAGAGAGACCGGGGGCGGGGGAGGGGGGAATGTCCCCAGCCCCAGAAATTTAGATAATTTTTTCTTTTAGTAAACTCATTAGTTCTAGATTTAAGAACAGTTTTACCAAATCTAACTATTTTAGGTGTGAAGGACAGTCATCTCAAGGAGATTGTTAATACCTTTTGTTTTAGATTTATTCTCATATGCATGAGTGCGTGTGTACGTCTGTGCAGCGCTTTTGGAGGCCAGGAAAGGGTGTGTATCCCTGAAACTGGAGTTAACAGTTGAGAGCTGCCACGTGGGTGCTGGGAGTTGAAGCCGTCTTCTGCAGAAGCAGCCTGTGGGCTTTGAACTTTTTCAAACCTACTTTATTTGGGGTTCTTTCATGCTTATAGCTCCCTTCCAACCCACCTACTCTAGATAGGAGAGAAAAGAGGTTAATGGGAACAGGAGAAGTATATGTTTTTAGACTCGGTTCCTTGGAGGGATTCCACTGGCATGGTCGGCAGGATTCCAGCAGACCCGTTAAACAGCAAACTAGCAATTCAGCAAAGGTGACTGCAACCGCAGCCACTGGAACCCTGAGCAGCAGCTGGAACCCAGAGCAACAGTCAGAACCTCTAAGCATTTGCCGGAACGGTTCTCTCTGGGAGCGTCTCAAAGTGGAGCAATGAGCAGCCACAAACAAAAAGCCAAAAAAGCCCACCTCTTGTTTTGGGCTCAAATACATATATTTATCTCCTATCAGAGTCCGCACTAGGACGCTTGTCAGTCGGCAAAGACCATGCCCCCACAAGAGGAGGTCTCTCTTCCAGTGGACAACCACCATCTGTTCTCTCACAAGTCTGTTTCCAGCAGAAAAATACCCCACACCCTCACACAAGTCTGTTTCACAGCCCACACTTGGGATCAAAACAAAAACATGTTTATATCCAGTACATTGAGCTATAAAAGACCCATTGGTTGAATTACTCTATTCACTGCTCTTAAATCTGTTACTATCCTACATTTTCCTGATATATATATATATATATATATATATATATTTTTTTTTTTTTTTTTTTTAAAAACAACAAACACAGGGGAATTCCAAAGGTTGGTAGACTTCTATATAGTGAGCCTCTAGCTGCTCTTGTAGCAGTTGCTGAAGGGTCTGAAAATTTTTCTTTTGTTATGGGACACTACTCTTGCCACACAGGTCTGCCTGATATCCATTTTAGGGGCAAGGCTGTTGGTATGTCAGCAGTGGCCCCTTTTATAAACTTGGGAACTCAATACCTGTGACGTCCTGTGTTTGGACGATGGGCACAGCCTTGATTCCTCATATCGATACCTTCCCCACGAGCATCTTCCATTTCACCCTGAATTTCACCATTGTCTGTCTCTGTGATTGCAGGAATATTGAGTACCCATTGTTGTAAAAGATCCCTTCCCCATAAGTTTAGGAGTATGTCAGCCACATAGGGTCGCAACTTGCCTGTTTTCCCTTCTGGTCCCACACATTTAATCCACCATACACTTTGTCTTATTTGAGATAATTTACCAGTTTCTATAAACCGTATAAACCTTCTGAAGTGGCCAATCTAGATTCCAAGACTTTTGAGAAAGGATAATGACATCTGTTTCTGTAGCCACCAAACCTTCTATTTCAACGCCATTCCTTTGTACCATCAATTTAGGTCTCTGACCATTAACCATTGGTTGTCAGAACACACGTCTCCCAGTATTCCCAAATGCACCTGTTCTTTCTACTGAACTGGCTTTGCCCTTGATGTAAGGAGACAGTAACAGCTGAGCAACTCTATACCCTGCACTAATTTGCATCTTCCTTCTTTACATATGCCATGATTTTAATTTCTTCCTTACAATCCCCATCTATATTAAAATGCTTTAAATCTAGCGTATCTCCTGGACGCCATGCCATCTCATCATGAGCCTCACCACTATCATTAGCAGGGATATGTCGCACAAAGACTGGAAACGCTGATGGCGTCTGGGTCGCCCTAGAGAATTCCTCTATCGGAGCACTTGTCTCCAAAGCCCGTTTGGCCTGTCTGCCTTCCTGTTCTTCTGGAATCCTCTTGGCCTCTCCAGCTTCCTGCTCTTCTCTGACTCCTTCCTCACTCAGGTGTTCTGAATACCTGGTGCACAGAACAGAGCAGGGTGGCAAGAGCAGAGAACTCCTGTTTTTAGTTATCACCAAATCTGAGCACTTTTTTCCTTCCATTTATCACTGGTGCTATTTGCCTCCCAAGTGCTTCCATCTCTACCCGTAAACTGTCTCGTTGCACCGACAACTCTGAAATCTTTCCCAGAATTATAGAATTCAGCGACACTCCCAGGTTTCGTATCTCATCAGTCTTTCTTCCAATCTTTTTAAAAAATGGAATACCTGAAGAAGACAAAGACAAAGCAAAAACAGAAAATTCCCTCTGGGTACAAGGCAGAAAAACACCCTTCAGCAGCTGCTGCCATTTTGTTAAGATCCTGGAATAATATCTTTACACCCTTGGAACCTGTAGTTTGCTCTACAACATTAGAAATTAGGTTACCCATTATGCCCAAGTGACGTTGAGTGCCACCTGTGCACTTTGAACTTTTTCAAAGTGATTTATTTATGGTTCTTTAATGCCTATACCTCCCTTCCAACCCACCTACCCTAGATAGGAGAGAAAAGAGGTTAATGGGAACAGGAAAAGTATACCTTTTAGACTCAGTTCCTTGGAGTGATTCCACGGACATAGCAGGATTCCAGCAGACCTATTTAGCAGCAAACTAACAATTCAACAAAAATGAGTGCAATTGCACCAGCCAGAACCCCTGAGCAGCAGCTGGAACCTTGAAGCATTTGCTGGGATGGTTCTCTCTAGGAGCATCTTAAAGGAGGGAGATGAACAGCCAAATAGGAAATGATACCAAGGACAAAAGGCCCAGCCTCTTGCTTGGGGCTCATGTCTACCTCCTCTCAGAGTCCGTACTAGGATATTTATGAGCTGGCAAAGACCATGGCCTCATAAGAGGCAGTTCCTCTTCTAGTGGACAAACACCACCCATTCTCTCACAACTCTGTTTCCAGTGGAAAAACACTGCACACCCTCACACAAATCTATTTCACATCCCACACACACTTGGAATCAAAACAAAAACATATTTACAGCCACTGCAGTAGCAAGTGCTCTAAACCACTAAGCTGTCTCTCCAGCCCCTTTGATGCCATCGTATAAGATATTTTATAAAGCTATGTAGGTTTTGAACAAAGTCAAGCAATGATAGGCACTAGGGCTGGACTTCCTTCAGTACTGTGCCTGTGAAAATTCTTATTCACGATTCAGCTAAACAACTCTTTGGCTCTGGGATATGTTCAAGCAGCATTATCTCCAACCTTGATAACATTTGGTGACCGTGTTCATTAAAAGGTTGTGTTTTTACACAGTTTATAATCCACTCATTGCACACGTGGGTAGTGAATTAGTGCCTCTCTCATCTTTCACTTGTCTGTGAACATTGGTGCAGTGAACCTGACAGGACCTTAAATCATCTGAGAGATGGGCCTCTGAGCATGTCTGTGGGGAGATTGTGTTCACTGAGGTGGGACGATATGCCCACTGTGGGTGGCACCATTCCCTGGCCGGGATGCTGGGCTGTTTAAATGGAAAAAGGGAACTGAGCCACAGTGTATATCCATCTTTCTCTGCTTCCTGATTGTGGGTGTGATGTGTCCAGAGGTTTTAAGCTCCCACGGCCTGGACTTCCTTGCCACGATGGACTGTACCCTTGAACCTTTGCCCTTTGAGGTCGCTCTGTCAGAGTACGTTATCACAGCTCCAGGAAAAGAAACCAACACACCATCAAACGTCTTCCTCCCTCTGTCCATTCAAAAATCTTCTTTGTTCCCATCTTTCCTTGAGGTATAGATGGAGTACTGTGCAGTTTACGATCTGATTGCTTGTCTAAATATTGGGTATACTCTGCTCCCCAACTGTCCCCGTTATGTCTATAAAGCAGCTTATGGCCCATAGATGAGCCCGGGAGAGAACAGGGCTGGATCTCCTGCCATCCAGGGTAGGAGGAGTTAGGAGAGGAAGCATGAGATTCAGCCATGAGAGAGGTCCAAGAAAGATCAGGAAGAAAGAGCTGGAGCCATGGAAAGCTACAAAGCTACAAAGCTACAAAGTGGGAGGTTTGTTCAGAGTAAGACAAAATAGCATAGACAGAAGCAGACTTAACCTGTTCAGATTGTGTTGTGAAGCCTTGCACTATAAAAGAATCTCAATTATTTGTGTGACAGCTGGGTTAAGAAATAAGCTAAGAGAAACAAACACTGTTTTATAAAAATAACATCAACAAATGGTACCCCATGTTGGGTGCCACATGTAAGCTTTGAAGTTTTTCAACCTATTTTATTTGGGGTTAATGCTTACACCTCCCTTCCCTTACCCTACCCTTACCCTAGATAGGAGAGAAAAGAGGTTAATGGGGACAGGATAAATAGACCTTCTTAGACTCAGTTCCTTGGAGCAATTCCACTCTTTGTAGTCAGGATTTCATCAGACCCCTTAAACAGCTAACCAGAGCTGGGCATGGTGGTGCACGCCTTTAATCCCAGCACTCTGGAGGCAGAGGCAGGTGGATCACTGTGAGTTCAAGGCCAGCCTGGCCTACAAAGTGAGTCTAGGACAGTCAAGGCTACACAGAGAAACCCTGTCTCAAAAAAAACCAAAAAATAAATAAATAAACACCAAACCAGTAATTCAGCAAAGATGACTGCAACCACAGCTGCTGGAAGCCAGAACTTGGAAGTATTCTCTGGAGTGTTTCTCTCTAGGAACATCTCAAAGTGATGAATAGCCAAACAATGCAAGCAATACCAAAACCAAAAAGCCAAGTCTCTTGCTTTGGCGCACCACGTACGCGCGCGCACGCGCACACACACGCGCGCACACACACACACACACACACACACACATATTCTCAGAGTCCATAGTAGGATGTTTATCAGTTGGCAAAGACTATATCTCTGCAAGAGGCAGTTCCTCTTCTAGTGGACAAACACCATGTGTCCTCTCACAAGTCTGTTTCCAGCAGACAAACACCACACACCCACACACGTCTGTTTCACATCCCACACTTGGGATCAAACAGAACCATGCTTATATCCACTACAGTGGGGTGTTTACAATTGCACTCTGATCTGTAAAATTGCATTCAAGATCACGGCAGAGCTGACAGAGCCAGGGAGCCATTCGGCCACCCAGGCACAGCTTTAGGAACGCCATTTCCTCCCGGGTCTCCACTAGTTCATGGGAAAGGCCCTACTATGTGTCTCTTCCTGAAGCCCCAGATGAGGCTCACACCCTTTCCCTCCTCCTCTGACTTTTATGCCAAACATCGTTCTTAGATGCCAGAGGTACACAGACAATGCATTTCTAACTACACAGTGTCAAAATTTTAAAAATTAGCTGGGCATGGTGGCGCACACCTTTAATCCCAGAGGCAGGCGGATCCCTGTGAGTTCAAGGCTAGCCTGGTCTACAAAGCAAGTCCAGGACATCCAAACATCCAAGACTACACAGAGAAACCTTGTCTAAAAAAAAAAAAAATTAAAAAATAAAAGGATTTAAAAATTCTGGGCAGGAGTCTTGCCTTTCTTCACAGACATTTTCAAAAAATATCTATTGACAATAACTTCTAGCACTGGGCCTCAGCACAGTGCAAGTACTCAGTCAATAGGTACCTTTTTCTTTAAAGAAAAAAAGTATTATTACATTCATTTAGTGTGTGTTCTTTTAGTGCACTCACCTGCAGGTGTGCCATGGCACATACAGGTCTCAGGGATTAAACTCAGGTTGTCAGGCTAGGTGGCAATTATTGTATCCTCTGAACCATCCTGCTGGATGCAACTCTTGTTTGTCAGCTTCCCCCACCCTCAACCCCCCCCCCCCCACCCTTACCCCACCTGCCCTCCCCCACCCCCCCACCTAGCCTCCCCCACCTAGCCTCCCCCACCCTTCACCCCCACCCACCCCACCCCGTGCAGGTGGCAGGCAAACAAAGGCAGCCAGTTCTCCCAGGCCATGCTTCCCTGGGGCACCATGCAAGGCAGCAATGGCAGCCAGCATGGAGATGTCAAGGGCCAGTCTGGAGGCCTCTCTGGCCTTTCCGTGTACAGTTTAACTTCTTTGCCATCTGCCCTGTTCTCCACCCTGAACCCTCCTTATCAGCCCTCCTTGACTTTAATTTAACATGGCTGTGAAAGAGTGCTTTTCGCTCCATTCACTGTGGAGCATGGTACCTGGTGTTTCAAATACGATTGGCTGGCTGGCTGGCTGGTGGGTTGGTGGATGAATGGGGGAATTACTACACTAACAGAATAAAAACATGACATGCTCCTAGGAGCATCCTGGGAGGCCTGAGGTCACCTCTCATTCAAGGGGAAAGACTCCATGGAGTGGGCTTAGAAGGGGGAAGGTTTTTCAAAGGCATTTTCAAAAGTTTATAACTTAGAAACTAAAATGGACATATCAGCATTTAGGGAGACTTGGCCAGACACAGGATGCGGCTATAGTTTGGTACACTCAGTTAGTTGCCAGGTGTCTCATTTTAGAAATGGCTCAGTTTTCTGTTTTTTTTTTTATTGCTTTAAAATTTTATTTATTATGTATACAATGCTCTGCCTGTATGTGCACCAGATCTCATTATAGATGGTTGTAAGCCACCATGTGGTTGCTGGGAATTGAACTCAGGACCTCTGGAAGAGGAGACAAGTGCTCTTAACCTCTGAGCCATTTCTCCAGCCCTGGCTTGATGTTTTTAATTTAGCATTTATATTAGAGGGCCATGACTTCCCTCAGTTGAAAGATAAATGTATCTACTGTCACTTTCGGTATTCTCAAACCTTGAACTTGAAGGTGGCTTTGAAAGAAAGGCTCAAAGAGCTTTATGAGCACTCAGAGCTTCTAGCTCCAAGCTACGCACTTAAATTTCATGGGGGAAACTTAAAAAAAAAAAAATCTTGCTGCTCAGGCTGTCTCACAAGATGATTACCATTATAATTTCCACAGACTGGATCCAGGGAGAAAGATGGTACAGACTGAACTCTGGGCTTTGAGCATGCAAGGCAAGCACCCTACCATGAGGTACATTCCTATCCTGGCATACATATAATTGTGTCTCTGTGTGTGTGCACGCGCATGCCTGTGCACATGCGTGTGTGTGTGTGTGTGCATGCATGTGTATGCACTGTGATGCTACGTATGGTATGGTGTTGTGTGTATTGTGTACACGTATGAATGAAGGGATGTGTGCCTATGCACGTATGTGCAGAAGGCAGAGGAAGCTATGGGTGGCCTCTGTGGCTCTCCACTGCCCTTAGACAGGCATCTCTCACTGTCATGAGTAACCTCAGTTGTCAACCTGACTGGATTTGGGAACAGCTGAAGGGCAAGCCTCCTGGCTCACTTGTGAAGGCTTTTCCTGACATGCTTCATGAAGTGGAGACCCACCCTAAATATGGGCTCTGCCCTCTGGTGGGAGGCCAGATAAAAGGTCCAGGAAAGATGCTTTGCTTTCACGTGCTTGCCTTTGCCCTGGCTGGCGAGCTCATCTGTGCTGTTGCCGCTACTGTCACTGCTATGTTCCTTCACTGATGTCAGAACCCAGCTCCAGGGGGCTTCCAACATGGACTGAGGACAAGTGGAACCTTCCAGCATCAGACTGAGACCAGTGAGACACCACATCTTGTGGACTGAGAGACTATCAGGTTCCCTGCCTCTTGGGTGTAAGGGAGCCATTGTTGGACTACTCAGACTGTGTTGCTGTAAAGCCAATTGCATAAATCATGGCATGTGTATTTCTTCTCTCAGTTCTGTTCCTATAGAGAACCCCAATTAAGACACTGTCTGAACCAGAAAGCTCATCAGTTAGGGTAGGCTAGTTGGCGAGCAAGCTGCCAGGGTCCCACCATCTCTAGTCCTCAGTGCTGAGGTTACAAGTATGAACAGTCATGCCCAACTTTTATTGGCTGCTGAGGATTTGAACCCAGGTCCTCACACTTGCCTACTGGACCATCTTCTCAGCCTGGCATCCATGTTTGTACAGGTCCTCACTTCCTAACTTCTGCCAGCACTGTGTTCAATCCAAACACAGCTAAGACCAATGAAAAGACTTAACTGTGTAAACAAGAGAGTGTGTGTGTCTCCTAAGAGTCTGGGACGAGCCTCAGCCAATCTGCCCACAGTGTCCCCTCATTCTTTACACCTTCTTACTTTCTTCCCTGGCAATCTAGAGCCACTCCGGAAGGCAGGCGTGGTGGCCTTGCCTTTAATCCCAGCACTCAGGAGGCAGAGGCGGTAGGTTTCTGTGATTTTGAGGCCAGCCTTATGTACACAGTGCATTTCCCAGACAGCCAGAGTTACATAGTGAGAACCAACCTCAAAAACAAACAAGAGGATCCAAATTCACGTGAACTATACCATCAGTTTGTGGAAGCTATTCTTTCCTACACCTGAACTTAGTATTGACCTTCTGTACTGAAAACTAATTTCAAGAATTAAAGAGGGGAGTGGCAACAATAAATCCCCCAAGAAGCTGTGAAGGACCCTGAGTAAGAGACAGAGTCTGGGACAGCTTCCCCACCTTTGTGGCTGTGAGCATGTCCACTGCCCTGTTCTTTTAAGGACTGTCGGATCTCCCAGGAAAAGGCACAGTCCCAGTGCGCTTGGGAAGGGAGTCACATCACCACCAGATCCTCACCATGGTGTTATCTTCCACCTAAACAACTCCAGGGGTGTGGTTTCTATTGGGCCGTTTCACAGGATCACTTAGCATCTGGGACCCGTCGCTGGGGATTTAGAGATTGTTGAGTACAGAGGACAAGAAGGACAGGTCTCATCGGATCCTCCGCCCCTATCCCTTAGTCCTTCAACGAGCTAACTCTGTAGGGAGTCAAACTGAAACACTAGGACACAGCGTCGTCAGATTGCAGTTATGTATTCAGTTTCCTAAATACGTGAATTACATGGGCCATGGGAAGGGGAAGAGAAAGGCTAAGAACTGCCTGGCCGAACTACTGATTTCTACCAAGACATGGGTTCCTACAGGCGCCTTACAGGATCATCTTCCTACAGGAGAATCGGCTTCCGCAGGGATAGCAGGGGTTACAAGGGTCACAGGGGCCACACGGTCCGCAGGGTCCGCAAGGGCCACAGGGGCCGCAGGGACCGCAGGGGCTGCAAGGGCTGCAGGGGTTGCAGGGAGACGTGCAAGGGTAGCATGGCGACTCGATCTTGACACAACTGCCGAGCCCGTAGGAGTACGTCACGTCCTTCTCGTCGACACAAGGCGGCAGGCTGAACTCCTTGCAGATGTTCATGTAACTGTACTTTTTGGATCCAAGGCAGTCGTACCTGTTTTCCCTCTCGGCAGACACGCAGACCTTGCCGTCCTTCACTCGCACTTTGACCTGATCAGGTTCAAAGCCGCACACGTTCACCGACCCCAAGATGTTACTGCTGCAGCAGGAAGAGGCCAGAATTCTATTGGTGGTCCTTCTGAGTCTGTGGTCAAAAAGGGAGAACAGAGATTAGACCTCTGGACCCAAGACACCCCCCCCCCCCGTAAGGGCCCTGCCCACCCCCCACCCTTTGTCAATCACGCCTCAAAGTCTGTTGGCCATTCAGATCCCTCTCTTACTAGTTACAAAAACTTGACACGGTCTTACGCCTCCCTGACTCAGTTTCCTTACCTGTGATAAGCTTCGAAGGCTAAACAAGATGCTGTTTTACTCAGTACTGTGGTTGGTTCATTATAACTCTTGCTTAGTTTCTGCCACTAGCACTACTGTTACTGTTACTATATACACATAGTATTAGTTTTGTCTGTTTGCTGATGTTGATGTTTGAGCCCAGAGTCTCACATATGTTAGGGAAGCGCTCTCGACTAGGCTACAGACCCTGCTCAAGGTTCTCCCCGCCCACCCCACCACCCACCCCCGCCAGGAGACACAACTGACAAGCTGGCATTTGAACTCTGCATCTTAAAGTCAGGGATAATGGTTTGTGTCTGTAGATCCAACTATTCAAGACGGTGAGACAGGAGGGATTACTTGAGCCCAGGAATTGGAAAGGAAGCTGGACATGAAAACACGATCCTATCCTTTAGGCCGCCACCGGGCAGACAGACAGACATTCCACCAGAAAGCCCATTGGCAAAGGACCTGGTTCTCCCCTGGGAGGTTCTTCCCTGGCCAGTTGGTGCCAGTGGAAATCCGGGCTGTCTGGTTGTCAGGGTGAAGCAGCTATGTAGTGCTCTCCCACAGGCATGCTGGCAAGGATCCAGCTGTCTTGCAAGAGTTTGGTGCATTTAGCACCGTTGTGCTAACAGCTTGACATCACTTGTGAGAGGGACTTTCGTTCCATGGTGGGTGGAGTAAGCTACAGATTGAGGCCTGAGGAGCTGGCTGTTGAACACTCCTGCTGTGGCTGTTACTCAACAGTCCTGCGGTGTGAATTCTTAGTAATAGCAGCAGCTCGCTGAGTGGTTAAGATACATTAGGTGCTAGAAAGCTGGGCTGGAGAGATGGCTTAGAGGATAAGGATGCTTGTGACTCCTCCAAAGGACCCAAGTTCGGTTTCCAGTAACCATGTCAGGCAACTCACAACCACAGTAAGACGTTCCAGGGGGATCTGGTGACCTCTTCTGGCCTCTTTGGGTACCTGCACATAAGTGCACAATACTCATACAGAGATACATAAATAAAAATTAAAAACTCTTTTTGAGAGGCAGGAGCAAAGTACCCAACCAGCACGGTGACCCTGGAACTGGAGCTTGGCCCTGCTGTGCAGACAAGTTATTGAGCTTTCTGAAGTTCAGTGAAACTGGGACAGAAGCAAGTGACATGCCTTCCTGGGTGGTGGTAAGGCTTGCCTAATGCATGCAATGCATTTACAAAGGTGCTCAACTAGGGTGGCAGGTCCTGGCCTTTTTCCTTAAAATGTACCTTCTAAGTGCTAAGTATGTTAGAGGTACTATTTTAAACAACTCTGTGACGTCTATAAGACTGTCATTTTATCGCGTTAATTTTTTTTAAAAAAATGTATTATTGCATTGTAGCTATGTGTAGTTGTGTGTACTTGCATGTAGGTTTGTGTGTGTGAGTGCAGGTGTCTGAAGAGGCCACAGTCATCAGGTACCCTGGAGTTGGAGGTCCTCTGGAGGGACAGCAAGAGCTCTTAACTGCTGAGTTCTCCCTCTAGCCTCTATATCACCTCTTTCTGCCATACTTTATTTAAATATTTTCTTCTTTTCTTAAGTTATACAAGTTCATTGTAGAAGATACAGGAAATACAAATAAATATATTTTAAAATACCTTAATCCATATATAATATTTTTATGTTGGGCTTTCTCCTCGTGTGTGTGTGTGTGTGTGTGTGTGTGTGTGTGTGTGTGTTGTATGCATGATTTCCTCATACACCTAGGTAGATTTCTGTGTGCTTATATGGAGTCATGCTGTGCATAATACTTTTAACTTGTATTTCTCACTTGATAAGCTTTTATGGGACTGGCTTAATGACCTGAATTACTTATTACTCTTGTATTGAAAATTAAAAACTAGGAGTTGGCCAAGTAGAAAATGGCCTGTATAACCGAGGTGAAGAGACAACTCGAGCAACAGATCAGATGACAAATCCTTCAGCTTCAACTCTGGCCCTGGGGAAGGTGAGGTTCGTGTGGCAGTCCTCCTTGCCCTGTGTGTGCTGAGATACCTTAGGTCATATAAAAAGAAAGGGCGGGAACTTGTGTCTTTGAAATCACTGTCTCTGTGGGAAAAAAAAAAGACAGCCTTGTCTTGATGAACGGACAGAGAAGAGCTCACAGAGGTGTGGGCACTCCAGCCCACTCCAGCTGGATCATGACTTGAAGAAGCAGACAAAGGCATGCAAGACTCCCTTATGGTGTGTGTGTGTGTGTTTGTGTGAGTGTGTTTGTGTGAGTGCATTGTGTGTTTGTGTGTGTGTGTATTTGAGTGTGTTGTGTGAGTGTGTGTGAGTGCATTGTGTGTGTGTTGAGTGTGTGTATTTTAGTGTGTTGTGTGTGAGTGCATTATGTGTTGAGTGTGTGTGAGTACATTGTGTGTGTGTTGAGTGTGTATATTTGAGTGTGTTGTGTGTGAGTGCATTGTGTGTGTGTTGAGTGTGTGTGTATTTGAGTGTGTTGTGTGTGAGTGTGTGTGTGAGTGCATTGTGTGTGTGCTGAGTGTATGTGTGTATTTGAGTGTGTTGTGTGTGAGTGTGTGTGTGAGGGCATTGTGTGTGTGCTGAGTGTATGTGTGTATTTGAGTGTGTTGTGTGTGAGTGTGTGTGTGAGGGCATTGTGTGTGTTTGTGTGAGTATGTGTGTGTATTTGAGTGTGTTGTGTGTGAGTATGTGTGTGAGGGCATTGTGTGTGTTTGTGTGAGTATGTGTGTGTATTTGAGTGTGTTGGGTATGTGAGTGTGTGTGTGAGTGCATTGTGTGTGTGTTTGTATGAGTGTGTGTGTTTGTGTGACTGTGTTTTGTGTGTGAGTGTGTGTGTGTGTGTGTGTTTATACAGATGTACAACACAGGGAAAAGCAAAGTCTTGTTTACATGACAAATATCAAATCCTGACATTAAAGATAGTAAAGATGGGCTGGGACTAACAAAAGGCCATGCAGGATCACTAAGCCTCAGCTGAGTCTTCCAGGAGCTGGACCCGACCCTGGGAACCTGCTCTCTCAATCAAAGCCAACTGCCACATCTATTTTTTCCTGATGCCTCAGTCCTGGCTACAGTCAAATGCATTCGATTGCTAGACCCTCCTCGCCTTCATCTGTTCCTGTCACTTTGCCTCCTTTGGCCCTGCAGTAGCTTGTCAAGGACCCCCACACTGTCCAGGGGTGCCTCACTGTCCAGGAGTCCCACACTGTCCAAGGGTCCCACACTGTCCAAGGATCCCACACTGTCCATGGCTCCCACACTGTCCAAGGATCCCACAGTGTTCGTGGGCCCCATGCTGTCCAGGGGTGCCACACTGTCTAAGGGTCCTATACAATCCAGGGGTCCCACACTGTCCAGGGATGCCACACTAAGAGTCTTATACAATCCAGGGGTCCCACACTGTCCAGGGGCCTCACATTGTCCAGGGTCCCACACTGTCTAAGGGTCCTACTTTTCCAGGGGTCCTACACTGTCCAGGAGTCCCACACTGTCGGGGGATTCCACACTGTCTGGGGTCCTACACCATGAATCTTCAGAAGCCTGCCTAAACCTTTCAGCCAGCTCAGGTTTCTTATGGCTTGAGGCTTTAAGATGACATCATCTTTTGTGCGGGTGGGGGGATGGTGGGGAGGGTTGGGGGGGGGGGAGGGGGAGGAAATCTTCCAGGTAATTTATTAAGAGTCAGGCTACCACAGATGCTTGGGTGAGTGGATGAAAGCCAGTCTTCGGGTTGGTTGCTTGGTAAAGGGTACAGAGGCTGAGCTCAGTGCACCTCAGGGGTACAGCTGACAACCGCTAGCCAAGGTGCAGCTGGTTGAGAGGACTCGAGGAAGAAGTCAGTGTCACCATGGACGCCAATCTATTAGACAGGACTGAGAAGGGACAGGGTTTATGAGTTTCTCTAGCTTTAGCACAAGAGACAGGAAGGCCTGTGAAGTGTAGTGTACAACCTTAGCTCAGGCTGGTGGTGGATCGTCAGGAAAGAAAATTAAATTCTATGGCCTCCATCGGGACTGCTTAGAGTGAAAAAGAAGAAAAGGGAAATACTGAAGGAGCTAAGAAAACAGGAGAGCTAGGTCCGGTCTCCACTAAGGAAGATACTATTCTTTGAAGCAGTAGCTGAAGAAACATGGCAGTGGGTAGGACCCTTTAATCTGAGTCTCAAAGAGTCCACTGTATACACATACGCATCAATCAGACAGCAGGGACTTGTGGAGGGAATTTAAAAATTGTCATTCAAGTTCAATAAAGCTGAGGCAGCTACAGTTCAAGGACTGAAAGCCTCTGCACAATACAGTCAGACATCTGAAAAGACATGCTACAACTAACCAATGCCAGGCATTCTTTAAAGGGGTGAAAGGTCATGTAAATATAAGTTCTAAACTCAAAAAGTCTTGAGCACAATCTCATACCAAAGATGGCTTAAAAAAAAGAAAAGCTGAATGGAGATCGATTATTCTAGATCTATTCAGCCACAGGTCAGAAGCTAGATTAAAGATAAGAAAACAAGACTGCGTTTAATTGAAAAAAAAAAAAAAAATTAGTCAAGAGTCCTTTGGGATTGGAGCTGAGATCTGGGCTTAACACTTTCACCCCTATTCAGAAAACTGAAGCTGTAGGTTTACACATGACACTGTACCCTCTGGACAGTGAAATGCCAAGCTGTTGGGAATAGAGCACAGGAATTTTGCAAAGTGGGGTGAAGAAGGAGGAAAACGCTATGGGAGAGATAAGGAGGGGGTAGGCCTGAGGTTCACAGACACAGAAATTAAGGATGTTGCTGACTTCACATACTGCTGCCAGGACTCAGGAGACCTGGACACTACCAGGAAAAATTCCACAGAGCAGAGAAAGCACAGCTCTTTCTGAATTACTCTTCTGAGAATACGGCGTCAAGTTGAGTCTACTGTGGCAGAAACAGACAGCAGACAGAAAAATATCTGCCTTGTAAAGTGAAGAAAGTAGGGGCAACTGCATGGCCAAGATAGCAGGACTTAGAGCCATGGAGAGAGTACACAGACCTGCTCACAAAGACACTTAATATTTGAACAAAATATTAACTAGTCCCTGTTTCACAGTGTGAGTTTAGTAACTTGACATCCTAAGGCATAACAATAAAACATTGCTTCAAAACTGTAGATAAGTTTGTAGGTGATGACTCCACTTCAAATTGTCAGGTAGGTCTGTTCCTGACCTTTGGTGACATCGTAATTGTCCCATTACCCTTCTCAAAGAAACACCATAGTCACTGTTGTCAAGGGACCTTGTCTGTTCACCCACCCATCAATCCTTCCATTCATCCATTGTATCTACCACTGTTCCATTCATCTACAATCTTATCTGTCTCTCCTATCTTTTTAAGAATAGTCCTTGGTTAAGAGTTGTCTACTTCTCACCTTTTCACTTAACATATCCATACATTAAAAAAACTTTCCAACTTTTCAATCCCCTTTTAAAATCTTTTGAAACACAGGGAGCAAGCTGGCCTCATACTTGTTACGTATCAGAAGCTAGCTAAGAGCCTGTGAGCCTCCTGCCTCCACCTCCCAACTGCTAGGATCTACAGGAGTCAGCCACCACACTTGCTGCTTTAATCTAGCGAATGGTGCACAATCATTCTTATAACCAGGGGCAATGCCCCCTTCCACCATCTCTCCCATCTATACTGACTATAGATATAAGTGAAAAGTTAAGAAAGGATAGAAAAGCTAAAGAAAATAACTCCCCTATTATCTAAGTCAATGAAAACCCCACTTAAGCCGGGTGGTGGTAACACATGCCTATGTGAGTTCAAAGCCAGCCTGGTCTACACAGTGAGTTCCAGGACAGCGGAGAAACCTTGTCTCGAAAAACCAAAAGAAAAAAAAAACCCACTTGAATCTACTGTGATAGCTGCAGCCTGTCACACATCCTTTCTGAGGTCGGAGGGGGTGGCAAAACACAATAGCCCTAACTCTAAATCAACTCTTTGCCCAAGACTGGATGGGCGAAAGATTTCCTCACACGGAAGAAATGCCTCCAGCGTTCAGTGGCTCCTGGAGGCTTCTGGCAAACATTAAGGATTTGATCGATGGTTATGGCTTCCCCCACAGTCATTTCTGCAAGTCCAAATACACTCAGATCACTTCAGTCATACCCAGAAGAAAATGTTGAACTTGCTGCTTTCGAAAGCTTTTTAACGATGCCCCGAATTTCTTCCCCTCCTTAAAGCCACCCTATTTATCACACTGGCACTCTTGACATCACCCTCCACCAACCCTGCTAGTCCACAACCTCACACTGCCTTCAGAGAGCCTCACATTTCCAACCGCAGGCCCACTTTCTCTCCTAGGTCATCTGGGTTATTATCTGGGTCCCTTTTCACATCTACTCAACTGTCCCCGACCCCTCTTCTTCCCACTGATGTGGCGCTACACTGACTGCTCTGGCCTACGGTTACACCCTCTCACTTGGCCAACGCTCTTTTCTCATCCTTAAGGGCACGGATAGCTTTCCTCTCTAAGCTGCGCAGCGATGGTCGAAGGCAGTACAGCTTGTAGTCACACAGGCAGCAGGGGTAGTAGAGGTCACACAGGCCGCAGGAGCGGGATCGCTTGGAGTAGCAGAGGCAGTACGGGTAAGGGTGCAGGTCACAGCAGCAGTACGGGTGCATGTATAAGTCACACAGGCAGCGGGAGCTGAGTTCGTCGATACATCTCAGTTGCCTTAATTCTCTGTCCACCTTCTTTATGTCCCTTCTAACACTGTCCAAAAGACAACTCAGTGCGGCCATTATGGTCACACCTTATTGTTTTGTGAGTACCCTTGGGAAGTGGCACTCAGGGGAAAAAATTGTTCTAAGCTCTTCTCAGAAGCCTCCTTTAAAATTAAATGAGCCACGCATGATTCACTTACTTTAAAGCTTGTGTTCTGTGACCTCGCCCACCCTCCAAGTTATGTCATAGTCTCCTGGTTACCATGCCAACTATGAACAGTTATGGTCCTCAAGGACCCTCCTCAGGGCTATTCCCAGGACCATGCTCACACTGAGAGTTTGTTCACCTTGGTGTTGGTGGGCCTCCCCAGCAGTCACAGCCCTTTGGGGGTTCATGGACTAGCCTGTAGTGTCCTTGGCCTGTATGAGTTAGGAAGACCAGACATGGCTGTGGCTGTGCCTTTGGTCTTGGTGTGGAAATGGCAGGAGCTGCCTGGTTCTCTGGTTTCTGTGCCCTTCTAGTTGTAACTCTGAGCCTTGTTAGAAGAGTCATTTAGAACCAGGCGTGGTGGCGCACGCTTTTAATCCCAGCACTCAGGAGGCAGAGGCAGGTGGATCACTGTGAGTTCGAGGCCAGCCTGGTCTACAAAGTGAGTCCAGGACAGCCAAGGTTACACAGAGAAACCCTGTCTCGAAAACCCAAACCAAACAAACAAACAAACAAGAGTCATTTGGGCTGGAGACAGGGAGAGTGTGAGGAATTGGCCTGCCAGTCCTTTTCTCCTGCTTCAAGTCTGCCTTTGTCATTGGCTTGCTCGGTCCCAAACCCCTGAGTCCCACCTGTTCTTGTTGTTGTTAATTATATTTTCCTGGTGCCAGGGATCAAACCCTGGGCCTCCATACATCATAGACAGCTGCCCATCCTTTACCAGTTAGGGTTCCAGGTAGCCAGACATATTGGTTCTCTACTAGTTGGGGGCCCATAAGCACCCCCCCCACACACACCTACTGCTCAGGGCTCCTGTCTCAAGTCATCACCTCCCAGCAAGGATACCTGTGGTCTTATTTCCAAGCCTCTAAGTGACTGATCCCTGTGTGTTCCCAAAGCATTAGTACCTGGTCCTCTTCCGTTAGCCTGAAACCCTTGCTTAAGCCACTGTCCCGTGCTCTAATGTGACCAACCTCCTAGGCTGCAAACTCTGCCTCAGACTTGACTTATGTTTCTTATCTGCTTCTACCTCTCAAACCATGTCCAACCAACAAGTCCCCTCCTCCTAGACTAAGACTTACTTAGAGAGGGCGCATGAGGACAAATGGATGTGACACCATAGAAGGATGTAGGGGTTAGGTTTGTAGGCCACAGTAAGGGGTTTAAACTTTTATTTTGAGTTCAATAAAGGATCGTCGATTATGCCCTCCCCCCTCACCCCCTTATGAAAAATGTTAAAAGTAGGTCAGATGCAGTGTAGAGGCAAAGAGAGTCTGGGCTGGCGGTCATAGCTCTAGAGAGCATAAGATGGAAGCTGGAGAGATGGCTCAGTGGTTAAGAGCATTTGTGCTCTTGTAGAGGAGGGTTCAATACTCAACATGGTGGTTCCATAGGCTCTGGTACCCTCTTCTGATCCCCACAGGCACCAACCACGAACGTCATTCACATACAGACATGCAGGCAAAACACACATAAAATAAGAGAAGATCAATCTAATTTTAAAAAGTAAAGAAGCCAATGGGTTCGATCTCTCCTCCCTCATCAATGTCTTTTCCACACTGTAGCCAGACTGATTTTGCATATAAATCTGTCATCCCTCAATGCCCCTACCTACTTCTAGCCTTCAAAAGCTTCAGTCTTCGCCTAATCTTTTTTTTTTTTTTTTTTCTTAAGACAGGGTCTCACAAGGTAGCCCTAGCTTCTCTACCCAGTAAGCCTGGAACTTACTAGGTAGACCAGGCTGGCCTCCAACTTCCTGAAACTTGTCTGCCTCTGCCTCCCAAGTGCTGAGATGAAAGGCGTGCACCACCACACCCAGTTTTCTTAAAGTCCTTACCAGGGGCCGGCATCCAGACCTCTGCCTACCCGCACACCCTCCCTGCTCATGTTATCACTGACACCTGTTTCCCCCCTCAGTCATAGAGACGCACTTCGCAAAGAGCCACTCACTCACTCCCAAAGAGCCACACGTCCTTCTTTCCAGCTCACTTGGACTTAACCAGCTGTTCTTCCTACTTTGAGGTTGAAATCTCTGACCAGGTCTTGAGTTTAATTCATTATTGAGTGCTTCTACACATGGCTATCCTTGGGGAAGCCTCCTCGGCCCCATCACCAAGCGTGCATACCATCCCCCCTATCCCTTGACAAGGCCTCATACAGCTCAGGTTAGCCTTCAACTCTACGCAGCTGAGGGTAACCTTGCTCTTCTGATCGTCCTGACTCCACATCCTGCGTGCTGGGGTTACAGGTGCGTACCCTCACAGCTTCGTGAGGAGGTGCTCCGAACTGACCCAAGGCCTCCTACATGGTGGGCAAGCCCTTTCTATTCGCTGAGCTACGTTCCCAGCTCCGACACATTTCTTATATGACATTGCTGACTGGTTCTGCTCAGCAATCACTCCCTGACGCAACACGTGGCACACCATTAGCGGTTACACAGTGAACCGCAAAGGATCGGACTAAGCAGAACTTAGTGAATAGAATAAAAATGCAATCTAGGGGGAGTCAGGAAAGACACCCCAGGCTGTGGCTTGACATGTTCATGGTGTCACTGACACAAGAATCATGGAAATGGGAAAAAGTTGGGGATAGAGTGTGGGAAACAGGAGGCCAGCGGCAACCACAAGGTAGAACTGTAGAGGGGACCTGACCCGCAGATAAGTGATTCTGGAACTGGGAGAAAGAAAGGGGACACAAATCAGGGAGGCACAAGGCCCACAACCAGCTCACACACGGGACAGGGAGAGGCAAACCACGGAGGCAAAAGAACCAGAAGTAGGGTGTGCAGTAGGTCCTAATGTCTCTTAGGAGTCACCAGAGAGGCCACAGCCCCTAGGTCCAAGTCGCTGTGTGCTGTCCGCCTGGCTTTCCTGACGGCTCAGCACTGCCCAACCTTGACCTGGAAGTCCCTCCGCCTTCTGTGGCGATGAAGTATCTTAGACACTTAGCCAGAATCCACAGAGGCATCTGGAGGAGGAGCTGGCCACCTGGCTGGGTCAGGTGGAGTGAATCCAACAGCAAGGTTGAGTCGCACTTTTCTAGGGAGAAAGCTACTGGCCCTGCAGGTGGTTCCATGCAGTTCTGAGGGGTGGCCTCTGTTACTGGGGACACAACTTGTGGGCGTGCCCGATTCCTCCAGCTCCGAGCGTTAAGACTACTGACTGCTCACCTCCCGATGGACTCCGAGCTTAGCAAATGTGAGCGAAGGTTTGAACAGGCAGCTCTCAGTCCTACCTTGTTAAATACACATCTTCCAGAGCTTAAGCACACGTCTAAGCCCACACAGCATGTTATTAAGACAGTCCTAGCTTCGTTTCAACTAGGGTTCTCCCGTTCTCTCACCTCCCTAGTAATTTCACTCTTCCGTCATAAAATATAGTTTTTACATTATTTCAGCGACTGATTCAGTATATTTACATTTTTGATGGACTGCTTGTGCTGGCACCCACTGGTAGGATGTGCTGAAGAGGTGTATGCAGGAGGCTCACGAGTTCAAAGCCATCCTGGGTTACATTTTTGCTGGGTGTGGTGATGCGAGCCTTTAACCCTAGTGGGCAGGAGTTCAATGACAGCTGGGCTGCACAGCGAGCTGTCTCGAATCAAAAGAAGACAAGTGATGCTATGGAATCGTGATCCATTTCCATCAGAAAGACAAGGCTGAAATTGATTAAAATCTGCTTTAAAAAAAAAAATCCTTAATGACAAGCCATAGGCACAAACACATTCATGAACCCTATTACAGAGGCCGGGCCATGCCCTACACAAGATTATGTCCACGGAAACACGGCCACTCACCTTGGCTAGTGCCCAGAGAGAACCTCCCCTGGGATAGAGGGCAGGAGGAGGCAACTCCCCAAGCGGGCAGCATGTGTCTCATCCTCAGTGTTAGCAGAACAATGTAGCAAAGGCGGCTTTGTCAGCTCCCTCCACCGGAGGAAGCGAAGGCCCAGGCCAAGGTCACTCCCTAAGCCAGTGCTACAAAGGCCTTCATGTAGAGGTGGCGGGATCAGCACACAGCGTATGGACATTACACCCAAAGTTATGCATTCAGCATGGCTTTAGTTCTGTTGAAAAGAATTGAAGGAGAGAATGACCCTTAGAAAATGACTATCTCTGAGAAGTAGGATACAGGTGGCTTTTAAAATTCTAGTATAGCCTAGTGGTAGAATTATGAGAAACTCTGGGCTCAGTCTCAAACAAATAAAATGTATTTATTATTATTATTATCATCATCATCATCACTATTACTATTATTATTATCACTAGAGGAAGCTCCCAGGAGTCTATGAGGGTGATCCTAGCTGAGACTGAAGTTGCCACCTCCTGTAGCTAGGAAGGACTTCTAGTAGAGGAAGGGGGACACTGTCCCACCCACAAAACCTTTGACCCAAGATTTGTCTCACCTACAAGAAGTGTAAGGATAAAGATGGAGCAGAGATTGAGGGACTGGCCCAACTTGAGACCCACCCCGTGGGAGAGCGCTGGCCCCTGACATTATTAGTGATTCTCTGTTACACTTGCAGGCAGGATTCTAGCGTAACTGTCTTCTGAGAGGCTTCATGCAGCAGCTGAGGGAAACAGATGCAGAGACCCACAGGCAAACAACGGGCCAAGCTCAGGGAGTTCTGTGGAAGAGTGGGAGGAAAGAAGGATAGAAGGAGCTGGAGGGATCAAGAACACCACAAGAAGACCTACAGAGTAAGCTAGCCTGGGCCCACGGGGGCTCACAGAGGTTGAACCACCCACCAAAGAGCCTGCGTGGACCTAGACCCCCTACACATGCTGGACCCAGACCCCCTACACATGTGCAGCAGATGTGCAGCTTGGTCATTATGTGGGTCCCCTGACAATGGGAGTAGGGGCTGTCTCTGACCCTGTGGCCGGCCTTTGGATTCCTTTTCCCTGGCTGGGCTGCCTTGTCTGGCCTCAGTGGGAGAAGATACACTTAGTCCTGCTGTGACTTGAGGTGGCAGGGCAGTTTGGTACCCTTAGAGGCCTCCCCTTCTCTGAGAAGAAGGAGAGAGGGGAACAGAGGGAAGGGATGTGAGGGTGGGTGGGGCTGGGAGGAGAGGAGGGAGGGGGCTGGGATTGAGCTGTAAAGTGATTAAATAATAAATAATTATAATTAATTTATAAATAAATAAATGGGCAAGGAGAATAGCTCACGTTCCTAAACTGGTCCTCAGCTGTTCTTCATGCCTGGCAACTCCTCAGATATTTTCAACAACCTTACCTTTTTTCTTTCTCTTTTCTTTCCCTGTGTGTGTGTGTGTGTGTGTGTGTGCGCGCGCGCGCGCGCGCGCTCGCGTTTAGATAGGGTTTTACTATGTAGCCCAGGCTGGCCAAGAACTTATATTTAATAGCCTGGGCTAGACTTGACCTCTAGGTGTTTCCCCTACTTCGGCTGAGCTCCCCCATGATGGAATTACAGCACATGCCTCCAGGCCTGGCTCAAAAACATGTTTTTTGTTCTGTTTTATTTTTTACTTACAGAGGCCAACTGAGGCCCTAGGCGTGGATGGTGACATGTGCTGAGATTCTAGCTCTTCAGAGGAAATTGTAGAAGGATCTCAAGTCTCGGGCCAGCCTGGGCTACATAGAAGTTTGGGGAAAAAAAATACCAAAGGCCAAGACAAGCCTAGCACTCAGAGGCTCTGGCCTGTGAGCATAGCTACACGGGAGGATGGCCAAATTCAAGGGCAACTGACAAAGTGAAAGAACTGGGACACCGCACAGAGAGAACACTTGTTTAGCATGAACGAGGCCTGAGTTTGATCCTCAGAAAAAAAAAAATTTTTTTTCAACAAACAAACAACAAAACAACCAAAAGCAGAACCCAATTGGGATGGCAACCTGTCCCTTGTGGGCCGCCTGCAGAGACCACTCCAGGCTGAGCTCGGTGTGCGGCAGGTGTTGCCTCAGAGGACCTTACCTCACGTGAGCCCCGCTTAGCCCAGGGCTTGATGCATACACTGAAGGCCGGTGGGTGTGGAGCAAATACGATGACTCCAGGAAGACCAAGAGCAACATCCCTAGGGCAAAAGAAGTTTCCACGGGGCCAGAATCTCAGAACTTCAGCTCTAGAAAAGCCTCCCACTTGTCAGAGGGGCACCTAGGGCAGGTGACCTGACAGTCAGACACAGGCAGTCAGGTGCTCAGACAGCCCCCTGATTGCTTTGAATGACAATGCTCCTATGAATGTATTAGCAGCTATAATTTTATCTTCCTTTAATCTTCTAGCCCCATGAGGTCTTTATAAAAGAAAATTTTATTTACTTACATAGTTTTAAAATATTTATTTTTTATTATTATGTATACTGTGCTCTGCCTGCATGTACACCTGCAGGACTGAAGAGGGCATGAGCTCACATTATAAATGGTTGTGAGCCACCATGTGGTTGCTGGGAATTGAACTCAGGGCCTTTGGAGGAGCAGTCAGTGCCCTTAACCTCTGAGCCATTTCTCCAGCCCTTACTTACATATTGTGTGTGTGTGTGTGTGTGTGTGTGTGTGTGTGTGTGTGCGCGCGCGCGCGCGCGCGCCTGAGTGTATATGCATGTATACCCCGTGTGTGTGCAGGTGCCTGCAGAAACCCAAAACGGGCATCCTCAGAATTAGGTCTCCTGGAGCAGGAGTTTCAGGCTGTTAGTTCCATACCAACGTGAGTACAGAGAAAACCAACCACAGGCCTCTGCAGGAACTGCTGAGTCATCCCTTCACCGCCACCCCTTTACAAGTTTACGAGAGACGGAGCATGGGCACGTGTGCGCTACCACGTGTGCGGAAGCCAGAGACGACTCTTCAGGAGTCTGTTCTCTCGCTCAATCATGGGTTCTGGAGTTGAACTCAGGTTCTCTGGCAAGCGCAACAAGTGGCTTTACTGGCTAACCAGCTAAACCGCCTCGAGGCAGAGGGCGTAGGGGCGTGGAGGTGGGGGACACGGTGGGGTGGGGGGCGTGGGGTGGAGCGGGGCCGTGGGGGGATCAGCGCGGGAATCTTTAACAAATTTCCGACTAGATGAGGTAAGAGAGAGGAAAAGGAAGTGGCATTTTGTTCCTGCAGCTGCTGCCAACAGAGCTCCAATTTGGCAGCTGGGCAGCTGCTCCTGTTGGGCAGGATCTAAGAGCTGGAGAGCCCCACGGAGTGAGCTTTCTTTTGGCTTTTGGAAAGTCTGACCACGCAGGCACTAAAGAGTCATGGGGATTTTTACACATCAAACAAACAAGAAGCATTTCTTTGTTAAGGGTTGAGAAGCAAACCCAGGCGTGGGGGTGCAGCCTGTGACTCCAGCACTTGGATTCGTGTTGCGCTAGTAGTTCCAGTGTGCCTACTGAGTCTAGCCCAGCTTTTACTTAAGGGGAAAAAAAAAAAAAAAGATAGGGATTTTAGGGTGATTAACTAGTCTGAATTGCCTGGCATAAATACTTACCTGGGGTGCAAATTGGTGCACTCTATTCTGACTCTAGGGGTGGCAAGAGCTCTGTGTTCTAATGACACCCCATCCTTAGTTGCCCCTTCACCCCCTCTTCTCTTCCAAGCTCATGAGTTCTCCAAGAAAAAAGTCAACAACAACCTGGATTGTTCCTGGTGAGGACAGTGGACTCAAAACTGTCCCTGAATTTCATACCAGAACCATTCAAATATAAGGCCAGGTGTTCATGTTCACCGAAGGAACTGGAAGGCTTGCTTCTGCGCCAGATGGTGACCCAGGTGGGATTGTATTGAACCCCCAAAACAGGAGCTGATGTCCTAATAAATGCTCTGTCTGTCTGACTCGGATCTCTGGAGAAAGCCCCTTCGGACTTCCACTCTCTCTCCATCCCCTGCAAGAGCCTGAAACATGGTACACGGGAGGATTCCTGATGCCAGAGGCTGGAGGGACACCCAGACTCAGCCTCTGAGCAGTGGGCCTGACCTGTCTGAAGAGGAGGAAGAGCCAGAAAAGAGGAAGGGGCCGGGGAATGCAAAATTGGTTGGCTGGGGTGCTGTAATGGAAGTTTTGGTTATATTGTGTAAACGTGGTTTTGTTTGGTTGGTTTGTTTTGATCTCGAGTATGGGACGTAAAACTGCCTTTAACTGCCTCATGAGGGTGAGTGATCTTTGGGAACTGCCTCGTGCACGGAGTGTGGTCTTTCCCAGTTGGAAAACATCCCTGGGTGGACTCTGAAAGGGTATAAATAGGAGCAGACACACACACACACACACACACACACACACACACACACACAGAGAGAGAGAGAGAGAGAGAGAGAGAGAGAGAGAGAGAGAGAGAGATGGCTTTGAGGCACCCCTAGAGACAAACAGTCCAGAAAACACTTTGAAGAGGCTGCCCATTGGTCCTGCTGCTGACCTTTTGCTCTTTGCTGTCTGGACTACGGGAGTCCTGATGAGGAAGAGTGGAATAATCGCCCCAAGGAACTGAGTGTAAAATGTCCCTACTAACTTTCTTTCTCTCCTATCTAGGATCTGTGGATTGGAAGAGATCCCAAATAAAGTAGGTTTTGTTTTGTTTTGTTTTGTTTTGTTTTTTAATTAAAGCCTACAGGGCTCATCCACAGAATCTTGAAGTGCTGGGTCTTAGGGTCATGTTACACTCCACGAGGATCCAGTTTTATCCATCAGTATCAGTGCTCATCACATTAGAAATTACTACCAAGAGCTGAGGTGCAGTCGAACGTGTGTTTTCATCCACAAAGCCCTGGATTCCATTCCCAGTGCTGCAGAAAGAAAAGAAAATTAGAACAGCAATTTATAAAATGCGTATTCATTTCAAGATTAATAGCAAAATAGACTGTGGTACGCACACCTGTAAGGCCAGCACTCTGGAGACTAGGAGAGGAGGGTCAGGAACTCAGGGCCTGCATATCGGGTGTCTGTCTCAGAACAGAGAGGGGCTGGAGACACAGCTCAGCAGTGAGGAGTGCTCACCCAGGGCCTCACGACTGCCTGTAACTCCAGCACCAGAGGATGGTGCTAGGATGGCATCCTAGGGTGACTGGACTCACTCAGAATTAAAGATAAAATAAATCTTGAGAGAGAAAGAAAAGAAAAAGCTCTAAATTACCCCTCACTACTTGTTAGAACCAATTGTATTTAATTTAATTTTTTATCTTTTTGTTTTTTGTTTTGTTCTGTTTGTTTTCAGTTCTGGGGGTTGAGCCTGGAGTCTGTTGCATGGTGAGCAAGCATTCTACCTATGCAGCTCTGTGCCCAGCCCTAAATGATTTCGCGCGTGTGTGTGTGTGTGTGTGTGTGTGTGTGTGTGCGCGCGCGCGCGTGCGCGCGTGTATGTGCTCATACATGTGTGTTAACAAGAATGTGGAAGCCAGAGGTCCAGGTTGGGTGTTATTCCTCAGGACAGCCCTCCATCTTGTTTTGAGATGTGGATAATGGGGCTGAGGATATGGCTCAGCTGGTAGAGCACTTGCCTAGTGTGCACAAAGCCCAGGGTTCAATCCCCCCAGCCCTGCATAAAAACCACGAGTGTAGGGGCTGGAGAGATGGCTCAGAGGGTAAGAGCACTGACTGCTCTTCCAAAGGTCATGAGTTCAATTCCCAGCAACCACATGTTGGCTTACAACCACCTATAATGAAATCTGTATACATAATAAATAAATCTTTAAAAGAAAAAAAAAAAACACGAGTGTGGTAGTGTGTATCGGTGAATCTACCACACTCAGGATACGGAGGTAAGAGGATCAGAAGTTCAAATATGCGCTAAGTGTGAGCACCTGGGCTCTATGAAACCCTGTCTCGAAAGGCGGTAGAGGCCAAAGCAATGGCTCAGCAGTTAAGAGCACTGGCTACTGCTCTTCCAGAAGGCCAAGATTCCGTTCCCATAATCCACGTGATGGGAGCTCACAATTGTTTATACAATTCCAGGGGATCCAATGCCCTCTTCTGACCTTTTGGGTACCAGGCATGCAAGTGATGCACACACACACACACACACAGGCACTCACCTGTCGTCATAAAACATAAAGTTAAAAAAAATGATTTAAAAGAGGGTAGGTGGAGCCGGGCGTGGTGGCGCATGCCTTTAATCCCAGCACTCGAGAGGCAGAGGCAGGCGGATGGCTGTGAGTTCGAGGCCAGCCTGGTCTCCAAAGTGAGTCCAGGATGGCCAAGGCTACACAGAGAAACCCTGTCTCAAAAAACCAAAAAAAAAAAAAAAAAAAAAAAAAAAGAGGGTAGGTGGCTGAATGTTTATGTTTACAACTGGTGACGTAGCTCAGTTGGGGTCTTCATCTACAATGCAACATCCTGGGTTCGATTCTTAGCACTGCATAATAGGGCATGAGTACATATGGCTGAAATCACAGCACTTAAGACGTGGAAGCAGGGAGATCAGGAGTTCAAGGTCCTCCTCCGCTGCCTAGTGAGTTCAAGGCCAACTTGAGCGATTTGTGAACTCAAGTAGCTCAAACAAACAAATGCAAGGGCCCGGAGGTATAGTTCAGTGGCAGAACATGTGACTTGTTCTACAACTGTGACTAGACCAGCATCGAGCAAACAAATGACAATAAAAGCCATGGAGAGCAGGGTCCTGGCCCCAGCCAAGTTGTGACCCCTTCGGGACTGACCCAAGTCTGACCTACTGTGTGGACTTTACTAGTGGGTCCGGCTAACAGAACAAGAATGAGGTGTGGGTGGATGGTACGTACCCTCTGTGGTCTGACTTTTAGTCTCAATCTGAGAAAAATGCTCCCATGGCAGGATTGGTTTTTGTTTTCTCTAACCTAAATTTTTATCAAGGAATAGCATCCCCACAGGAGAAAAAAAAATATTGTAACTGTTTAGCCTGGTGACTTGTCGCCTAGAGCAAGAGCTACCAGTAGCCCGTTTATTGGTTGACCTCTCCACTGCCACGCTCTCACGTCTCGGGGCAGCTTCCAGCTCGGGTTCCCGGCTTTGTATATATGCCCGTATGTAAAAACATTGGTGTCTGGCTTCCCCTCCTCGGCAGCAGAACTGTGAATTCATCTGTGTCGTGGAGTCTTTCCCCAGCTCATCATCCTGGGAATGTTCTCTGCTATATCCACGCTGTTCATGCAGATGGACGTGGGGGACACCTCCCACTTGAGAATAAGGTGAGGGCCATTGTGCGGTCATTTTGGTGCATGTCTCGGTGGACAATGACAGCGTTCTTGTGGTCTGGAGTGGCCTCGTCATTGGGTGTGCATTTTTTCAGCTTCATTGGATTCCACTAAGCAGCCTTCCAAAGCAGTGCGCACGCATATATACCATATTTTTCAGACTATAAGACACACCCAGTTTTTAGAGCAGCAAAACCAGAAAAACAGTAAAAAACAGCAACTGGACCATAAGGCGCACCCTAATGCCCCCACACACACACTTTCAGGGGGGAGAAAGTGCGTCTTATGGTCGGAAAACCACGTAATTGGCAGTGACTTGCTGTCAAGGCTAAAGGAGGTCTAGCCTTCTTTTGATTTGTGCTTCTATGATAGACTCGTCCATGTCTTACGTTCAGCGGCATCTAGCATCCCTTACCGATCACCTATATGAAATTAGAAATTAGTTGAGAGACATCAAGGAACAAGCGGAAGATCGTGGCACACAAAATACATATGGTCACATGGGCGATGTTCAGGGTCTGTGAGTAGAACTAAGCGCGTCTCAGTGGGAGGGAGACAGGGAGCACTGGCCTCCCCCAGGGATCTCAGCAAATGCCGGAGCTTGCCGGGGCCAGGGACACACTGGCCAATGCCAGGCTGCATGCTAGGAAGGAGGAAACAATGTTGGCTTTCCAAAGGCTCCAAAGAACACCCCATAGTTCCCTCACCTCTGTCCTTCAGCACCCAAGCACCCCTTGTGGCCTTGGGGACAGGCAGGGCTTGCCAGCAGTGGCATCAAAGGGCACCCACTGCTCCAGAGACGCTGCTGAAAGGTGTGCTTTGGCAAGGGCGTCAGCTTTAAAAGCCACCCATATGGTAGTCCCCATTTCTCAAACAGGCAGGAGGGGCCGGGGTCTTGGGCATGGTCTTTAAGTTACTCTGTTTCTCTTCCTGCGGAGTCCCACCAACCACCAGGCTGGTGTCTATGTGGGATCCCAGCCTCTTGAATGGCTTGCCTTCAGTTGTCTTCACCCTGGCACCATCCTCGAGGTTACCCAGTTCCCGTCACCTCCCGGAACTGCCTCACCTCCCCTATCTTAAGTCTGGGAATTCTGCTACTCCCCAGCTTCCTCCCCATCTAGATAATACACTGGAGATGTGTTTATTACAGAAGACTCTGGCCTCAGAACAAGGCCAGCGCTTCTCCCAAGTCACGAGCAACTCCTGCTATCAGCCACTTCCCTGTGAGCCCTAGCCAGAACTCCAGATTCTGGGGCTGGTGGGAGGAGACCAGGGCAGGCGGGAGTCGGGGAGGGGGCTGAGGGGGAGCGGGTGGAGCAGGAGGGGATGTTGGGGGGCGTGGAGCAGGCACCTCAGGCTTGGTCCTCTGTTTAGCTCCTTCCTACTCCTTCCTCAGACGTCAGCTTCAATACCACACTGCTGAGGTGGCCTCTTCAATCAACTTGAAACATGCTTAAGAATATCCACCCCTGTATCCCAGCGCCCCTGCCATGGTGTTCATGGTTTGTCTACATGGCCGGCTTACCCTAGAGAGAGACTTGGCCCGTGCTGCAAGTGCTGCAAGTTCACGGCTCGGAGCCCAGCACTCGGTTCAGCGGGTGCGGATGGAGAAATGGATGGGGAGAGGACAGCCCAAGGCTAGGCTGCTAGGTGTTATATTAAAAGATTAAGGAGTAAGAGATAAGGCAATAAAGGCATAATAAGGTACCAGATGCCGGATATTGTGTTGTAGAGGAGTTTATTAAATAAGCATGGGAGGAGAAGGAAAACAGGGGAGGGGTACCCGAGAGAGACAGAGATGGAGGAAGAATGAGGAGAAAGGAAGAGTAAGAGCGATGAGAGAGAGAGAGAGAGAGAGAGAGAGAGAGAGAGAGAGAGAGAGAAGGAGGGGGTAGAGGGGTAAGAGACAGACCTCACGGAGGGTATGTCCTTTTATATGACCCTGGGCAGGGTTATGCCCCCGTGGCAGGTAAGCAATGACATCACAGGTAGGCAGACTGAAGCAGAATGCCAACCCTAGGGACAGAGGGGTGCTGGTGAGGTAGAGCCTTGGAGTCTCTGTCAGGATGTAACCGGATGGCCCCCTGTGCTCTTAAAAGCTGCCTCTGAGCCCTCACTTGGAATTGCCCCCTCTTGCTGTCCTAACACGTTGCTGTGGTAAACAAAATGACCAAAAGCAACTTGGGAAGGAGAGGCATCTGTTCCCATCCCAGTCCAGCACAAGGGGAGCTGGAGCAGAGGCAGGAACTGTGGAGGAGCACACTTACTGTCTTCTTCCATTTCCTGCTCAGCTCCCTTTCCTATATGGCCCTGCTGGGAGGACGTAGCACTGCCCACAGCACCAGGCCCTGCTGGGGGGAGTTGGCACTGCCCACAGCGACAGTGACAGGTCCTCCTGCATTAACCACCAACCAAGAAAATGCCCCTGAAGACTTGCCCACAGCAACTAGTGGAGGGGTTTCCTCTTCACACAGGACTCTAGTTTGTGTCAAGGTGACAGACACTCAACCAGGCCACCTGCCAAAGGCTGCGATGCCTTCCCCAGGCCTCTCCTACCTCCAACTGAGAGCGCATCTCCAGGGTCCTTCCCAAGACCTGAGGAGGCCGTTCTCCAGTCCTGTGGCCACAGCCAGGGTTGCCTGGTCCTTACCTGATCCCCACACTTCCTTGATGCTTCCTGAGGAACTGTGAAGGATGAGATGGGAATGGGAGGCCGCTTGGATGATACCACTGACACACTGACCCAGCGCAGGCACCACACACAGAGCCCTCATTACCACCAGGGTGGTCTTTCTTTCCTTCTTTTCCCTTCCTCCTCTTCCTCCTCCTCTTCCTCCACTTCTTCCCCTCCCCTCTCTTCTTTTTCCCCTCAGTTTGATGGGACTAGAAAATGGCTCCGCAGTTAAGAGTACCTATTCTTCTCATAGAGGACCCAGGTTCAATTCCCAGTACTCACATAGTGGCTTACAACCATCCATAACTCCAGTTCCAGGAGATCCAACAACCTTTACTGACCTCCAAACACATTAGGCACTAGGCACACATGTCATGCACAGAAACACGCATAAGAAACAATCATACATATGAAATAAAACAATCTACAAATAAAATTCAGTTTGAGACAGGGTGTCATTATAGAGTGAATTATATAACCCTGGCTGCCCAGGAAGTCACTAATGTAGACCAAGCTCTCCTTACACCTGTAGGAATCAATATATACCAAAAAGCCTGAAGCACAGCCAGGCAATGACAAGCAGAATACACACAGCCTGATGACCTCTCTGACCCTTGTCATCTGCTACAGGCTCCCCCTCTGAACATCAGGGTCTAACTGAGTTTCCACACACTTACTGTCTCCCTCATATGAGAGTGGAAGTTCAATCCAGGGAGTCTCAACCGTATCCCAAGCGCAGCGCTGACACAGCGACCTGTCCATGACAAGGGCTAAGGCATTGTTTCATGGAGACTCTAGCTTGATTTCTCTGCCTTCCTCAGGGTTGTTCATGCTTAGGCTTGCTTCCCTCATCCCATGGATGGCGACGAGCAGTCACCGCAGTTACCTGTTTCCCAAATGACATCTGCACGAGGACGCAACTTCTACCATTCAATGATCAAGATAGTCTTTCTGGGTGTGGTGGAGCAATGGCCAGAGGGAGGATCAAGAGTTAGAGGCCAGCCTGGGCTACACAATGAGATCCTATCTCCAAAAGGAGAAAGAAAAGAAGAGAGAGAAAGTGTCGGGCTCCTTTCTGGTTGCAGAACTGCCCCGTCAGTCCCATGACCATGCCTGAGTGCTGTAAAAGGTCATTGCTGTTATCACCGACTTAGTAGGTCCTGAGAAAAGACTTGAGCAGAATATTTCAAACCCTCCGTTTCCCTGTGGCTTTGTCTCTTCAGAATAAGTGAAGAAGAGATAAACCTGTTTTTGTTATGATCCCAAGTGTGGGATCATAAGGGTCTTGTGAGAGGACAGGTGAGGTTAATCCACTAGAAGACAAACCATGCCCGCACAATGGTGGGTCAGTGGTGGCTCGTGCTGTTTCCTATGACTAAAGCTCATGGCTAGCCACAGTCCATCCATGAGCAAGAAACTTGCCAGTGGTTATGTGGTGAGAGAGTCCTAACAAGAAGTTCTCTAGGGATAAAGAGGTTGACGAGTTGGAATTGTCAATTACTGTGGCATCACCACGCCCATGAGGGCCAGCATCAAGCATCCCATCTGATCTCACTGAACACCCAGTTGAGAACCCACCATCGACTTTTGTCACCCAATGCAAGCTGGCTCTGACCCACCCTGCTCATCTGCCAACACCAGGAGCAAATTACTTTTAGTAGCACATTGCAGAGGGATATTTTTCATAATAAAATAGCATTTTCCTAGCTTGCCCTCCCCGATCTCTACACACACACACACACACACACACACACACACACACACACACCCCACACACACACCTAACCAAATGACTTGAAAATACAGTAGTTTGTGGGCTCTGCTGCACTTATTTTTCAGTCTGAAGTCTATATGACATGTTAATAAAAACAGAAACCAACAGTACAAACGGTCTGGCTTTTCTTTCAGAGGCAAAGCGCTCTCGCTAGGCCACTAAGAGGGAGAAACTTGTTTTCCTACCATGCTGGGGATTCTACCTTTTTCAGGTGTCTGTTGTATAGCGCACCCCTGCAACCCCCATTTTCTTCACTTATGTAAATAAGCTATTTCCCAGCAACCTTTGCTTCCTTCCATTCCTATTATTTACTTATCACATTGTAATCTACTTAGAAAAATATGTGTTAATCTCATGCCGATCAATGGTTTCACATCTCTCCTCTGAGCAATTTTTAAAGTACTCGAAATTTCTATCTGAGCATCCTAGTTCCTCAGAAACAAATCTGAATAATTAATTAGATATTTTCCACTCCACTCTAACTCAAGTGGCACAGTCCGTGTGACATCTAATCTTGTCATGTTGTGTGTGTCCCCTCCATTTCTGTTTCTGGCTGACGCTAACTCAGCACTATGCTCTCTGCATTCTGAGGCAGTGGACAAGCGTCTCCATTTCCTTTTCTCTGAACTCTATCTTCACTCAGCGACCATAAGCAGAATTCACAAGGATTCCTTTCCCATTGGTCTTTTCAGCTCACGTTTTCTATGTCTCTACAGAGCCGGGGTTGGCTTCAAACTTGGGGTAATCCTCCTCCCTCTGCATGGCAAGTGCAGGACTCCCAGGCGTGTGTCATCACTTCCAGCCTTGCCGCTGTCAACTCTTGGTTCCAGCTCCTTCAGCATACCCCACTTCCTCAGGAAGCTAGGCTAGCTGGCTGTCAGTCCAGGGAGTGAGAAGTCAGCCATGACCACGGCCTCTCCCAGGCAGAGCTCTCCAGCTCTCCTCTCAGCAAACCTGGAGAAGAAGCTGCTGCCGCAGTACAGTCTGGGAGCCCTCCGGCCCAGGCGCTCTGCCTACTCTAGTCCCTTTGGGAGTCTATCATGGTGTCGTGAGGATGATATGCACATGTAGTTGGATAACTACGGGAAAGTCCTCTTGGATTACAGAGTACGGAGTATGGAGGAGAAGAGAAGAAAACAAAGGGAAGGAGGTGGCAGAATGGAGGAAAGGAAGGGAGAAAGGAAATCCACTACATAGGGAGTATCCATCCCAAAGAAACCGAAACCCCCACAAAACCGAGCTCTTTCTTTTCTTCTCCCCTCCCTCACCCGAGAACCCATTTAACCAACCACGAAAACATCTCCATAAGTGTAGGCACCCCTCCTGCTCTCAGTAGCTCTTTCTCACCTTTCCTTAACAAATCTATGTTCTCCCTGCTGAAAGGGAAATAAAAATAAATCTGCTTTTAAAACGTTTCCAATGTAGCTGAGTTTGGTGGCATTCGTCTGTAGTTTGCAATCAAGGGGATTATCACGAGTTCGAGGCCGGCCTGAACTACAATTTTCCCAGGTGAGACTACCCACCCTGCCCCCCCCCCCCCCGCATTCTTTACAAGAGACAGCAGCCTATGGAATCAGGGTCCTCCTCGTCCCATCTTTACTCTTCTTTTCTAGAAGCTGCCAGTGCGAGAAACAGGGACAAGAGTTGCACAGCCTCTTAAGCAGCATGTCTCAGCCCTGTTGCTAAGATCTGGGTACAGCCGGTGGGCTTCGCTTGGGGCAGGGCACTCCTACTGCCAGGTACACGCCATCTTCTCTTGTGGATTTATTTCTAATGACATCGAGCGCTAACAAGCAGTGTTCTCTGCTCCCAGTGGTTCCCAAATGCCAGGATCAGCACACATAAAGCTTTCAGCGTGCAGCCTCCAAGCCAGAGAGCCGTAATTTTAATCAGCTCCCCAGGAGGCTCTGATATGCCCAGCCCACCTCTGGTCTCCACTGAGCTGGCATTTACAATCTACTGAAGAAGAAGAAACAAAACAAAGCATCAGGCTCTTTTTCTGCAGTTTCCTAGAGTCTGAACACAGCAGGGGGTGAGACTGGGTGGCCTGCCGTGTCCTGGGGCTGACAGTAACATCTGGGGGTTCCTGCGCCAGCATCCTCCCGCCCACACAATATGGAGTCTTCCTGACTTTCTTAACTACCCAGGGACAGGAAGGCTGGCTCTGCAGCACTGGAAGGGGATGCGCTGCTTAGTTGCTTTGTGAAAAGCTTAATTGCACCTCATTTTCGACACTGTCATTTCCAAACAAAGCACAGTCTTCCAGGTGAGATGAGCTCAGCCGCCCCTCATCAAAGGTGAAGCACCGTTATTTCTTCCCTAAGTGACTCAGGAGAACACCCCCAACTCTGCTGATCTGTAGACGCCTCCCCTCTCTGCGGTTCCTGAACCAAATGAATCGCCAAGGGAGCTTGTTAAGCAGCCAAAATTCTGAGTATCTACTGCCCCCCTCCCCATGCATGCCCTTGAGGCTCCCTGCGTGGTGGGTGGGGTGCAGGAATCCCCTCATCTAACAAGCTCCCTGGGTGAATCAACTTGGGGCACTATTTGTATTTAAGTGCAAGTGCAAAAGTTGTTCTATGAAATGTCTGTGTGCCGGTCCCCCGCCCCCCCCCATTATCCTGGATGGAATTCCTCTGCAGGTACAATGAATCAGCTTTTTCCTGGGCGCTTGGTTAAAAATAGACACTTTGTCTCTCAGAAAGCAAATCATGCATTTCAGCCAAGAAAAGTAGAAGGATGGGGGCCAGCTGGTCAGCCATACTTCCTCAGAAACCCGGATGCGGTGAGCCACCTGGCTTCATCGCCAGCAGGTGGACAGTTCTCATAAGGGGTGGGGGGCGCGGGAGAGAAACTAGGGTGCAGGGGCAGAAAAGCCCCTGGTCGTAACAGCTGGATGGAGCATTCCCCCACCAAGACAATGCCAGCATTTTCTTTCTGTGAGGGTAATCACCAAATTAAACGTTTTAATTGCTGGAATTGCATATGCATTTCTTTTGAGAATACAGCATTATCAGAACATAGTCTCCACTCCCCAGCGACCCCCACCCCACCCCCATCCCACCCCCACCCCAGGGCCAAGCTGCCTGTTTCCAGGGAAGTGGAAGTCCATTTTAATTTCATTATAAAACAGGCTCGAGGAATAAAAGCGCAGGGCTGAGGCTTATTCCCAGCCAGCTGTGATTTAATGAGCACAATTCAAAGCTTGGAACCTGCTAGCCACATCCATATTAATATGTCTCTGGTAGAAAAAAAATGACAGAGAAAGTGACAAACTGCTATTCGGAGTATTTGAAATGCTTTTAAAATAACAGTTGAAATGGCTAACACGGGTGAGCCTCGTATCGAGGCAGTCCAGCCTCTCTGCCTGTCACTCGGGCCTCTGTCAGGAAGAAGCAGTTGGCCTGCAAGCCCCGGGCGGGAACCAGGTCAGTGGGTTTGGAAGCTGAGGTGCAGCTGGGTTGTTCCTCTTTGGCAACGAGCTCCCTCCTCCGAGGCCAGAGCCCAGGAGGAGACCCTCCCTTCCCAGGCTTTATCTTGAACTCTTTGTTGCATAATCACGGAAGTCATTACGATCATAATAGTCTTTGTGATTTCCATTTTCCCAGCCACAAACACATGAAAATAGGGGAAAATGTCGTGTTCTGAACATTTTGAGGTCCTAAAAATAAAAGGTGCTGGGTAAGCCTGCGGTGTTAGAAGGTGCCTGGAGGCAGGAATAGACGAAAGGAAGGCAGAGAGGGACGTTAGTGGGTTGCTTTGACATTTAGTGAGGTGCTAGCCGCCTGGACTGGAAGGGCAGGGTCCCTAGGTAGGTGGGGCAAACCTGTACACTGGCCAGGCAAGCTTCCCGGGAGCAGGGGCTGCTGCTCCCCAGGTGAAGGTCACTGTGCTGTTCTGAACTTGGTCTTCACCAAGTGAGTGAGGCTGTTTGTGTGTGCAGCTGGGAGGCTATCTGGCCGCATTCCCATCACTGACAAGAGATTCAGTTAGGCCATGGGCGTCAGTTCTTTTGACTGGAAACAGAATGGAGAGATACTAAAATGCATTAAGCACCATCTGGGAGCTAAGTGAAAAAGTGGAAGCCCATGCCTAGACTGGGGTCCTAATGTGGAGGCCTGGGGTATGGGCGGGAGAGGATGGAGGGCAGGGAGGGGGAGGATGGGGGGTGGAGAGACAGAGGATGGGGGCGGGGAGGGGAAGGATGAGGGGCAAGAAGGAGAAAGATGGGGGGCAGGGAGGAGGAGGATGGGGGTGGGGGGAGGATGGGGGGGTGGAGGGGGTGGAGGGGGGTGGGGAGGGGGAGGATAGGGAGCAGGGAGGGGGAGGACTAGGGGGGAGGGGGAGGATGGGCGGCCATCCCTGACACAGAGCTCCCTGGTGTGGAGTTTCCAGAAGGTCCTCATTTGGCCTCTTGGACATCTGCATTTCATCTTAGCACCAAGTCATAAAACTCTAAGGCCTGTAACATTGTCTGACAAAGGGAGAAACATGTCCCTTGTGCTTTTGAGTGATGACCATCGTTAAATCTGAGTAAACCTCGAGACCCAATGGGTCAAGTGCCAACCCACAGAGAAGGGACGGTCACCATAACCACCGATTGCTTGACTAGCTTCTCACCTAGTTACAGGACCCAGCACAGACACCCCTCACGTTTCAGAAACACTAGAGTCCCTAAGGGATAGAACCCTAGTCTGCTGAACTCGCCACGTCTCAGTCTCCTCATCAGTAGAGTGGCAGCGCTAACAACTGCACTGCATCTGGTGCTTGCAAAGTATCTATGTAGGGGGTCCAATGCACAGTGAGGAAAGCTTGGAGATTCCATCCTGAGAGGCAGTAACTTAGGCACACATTCCTGAGCATGCCTCAGCACAACGGGTGCATTTCTGGGCATACTCAATTTCAAGTGTACATTTCTGAGCATGCTCAGTTTGAGGTCAAAGGTCAAAAGAAAGGGGGGGGGGGGAGGGGGCACGATGCATATTCTAGACAGTGTGTAGTTCAGTATTATAGTGAGCCAAGTTTACCCTAGCCAGCCTGAAACAATGAGTCAGAGTGTTTCGGCACTGTTGACTAGCTCATTCTAAGTTTCAGCTGAAGCAACGAAATTAAAACTGGGAGCACAATGGACCATCTTTTAAAGGGCTGGTGGCTGCCTAGTGCAGGAGCTTGCTTCTGAGGGCATCGGCTTCTCTCATTGGCTGACAAATTCACAGCAGGACCACAACAGCTCTGCGGGTGCTTCGCCAGCTAAGTGGGGGGACTGAAATGAAGCAGACCCCAGGTTTCAGTCACGGTTTCTACTGCTGTAATAAAACACCATGACCAAACCAATTTGGGGGAGGAGAAGCTTTGAGCTTATCATTCCCGGAGCACACTCCATCATGGAGGGAAGGCAGGGCAGGAACTCAAGGTGGGAACCTGGAGGCAGGAACTGATGCAGGGGCCATGGAGGATGCTGCTTACTGACTTGCGCCTCAGGGCTTGCTCAGCCTGCTTCGTAATAGCACCCAGGGCCATCAGCCCAATTTTGCCCCAGTAGGATGTCCTCCTCTCTCAATTAGCAATCCAGAAAACCTCCCACAGACTTGCCTATAGGCACTCTGATGGAGGCGCTTCTCAATTGAAGTTTTTTTTTAAATCCAGATAATTCTAGCTCCTGTCAAGTTGACAAAACCAAAACGAACAAACAAAAAAACAAAGCAACAACAACAACCAACCAGCCGAGGTACCTCACTATATCCCAGAAGCCCCTGTAAGCGCCTCTGGAGCCCCGGCACTCCATTAGCAGCCACTCAGAGATCTCTCTATGGGCTGAATGGTGAAAAAAAAAGCAAAAGATACATTGTGTTTGTGAACTCTCCAAATGTGATCTATTTGAAAGAGGAGTCTTACACAGGCAATCTGAGTTATAAGACCATCCAAGTAGACTGTAACCCAATCTGTCTGGCATCCTTTTTAAAGGGGGAAACTTGGGGCCAGCGAGCTGGCTCAACTGGTAAAGGTGCTTGCTGCCAAGCCACTGTCTGAGTTCAATTCCCAGAGCCCACATGGTGGAAGGAGAGAACTAGTCCCTGAAACTTGTCCACAGCAGACCTATACAAGCCTGCTGTGGCATGAGGATGCCACACACATTTATGCAGATAGATAGATAGATAGATAGATAGATAGATAGATAGATAGAAGATGGATAGGTGGATGAATAGATGGATGGATGGTTAGATGAACATAATTGTGAAAATAAAAATAAGGACTCTTACAGAGGACCCAGGTTCAGTTTCTAGCACCCACATGCTGGCTCACAACCATCTGCAACTCCAATTCCAGGGCATCTGCTGACCCCTGCTGGTCTCCATGGGCACTAGGCACGCACATGCCGCACATACATACAGCAAACACACACATAACACAAAAAACAATCTTAAAAAAAAAAAAAATAAGAAAGAGGAAGTTTAAAAACATAAGGAAGATGCACACAAAAGTTCATGTGAAGATGGAGGGTTGGAACTGGGAGGGGCAGCTCACGGGGCCACTGCAGCCTCTTGCAAGCCAGTAGCACAGGTTCACTGGTTAAGACCGACAACCACCTAGATGGTGGGTAATAAATCTGGCCCAGCACTGCTTCTAAGCTTTATCATGGAGCCCACTATAAGATGTGGTCTCCATCCAGAGCAACTTCTGACACAAAGCCAGATACATTGTGAGCCATGTGTAAAGTGACCCATGATAGTGACAGTTTCCATCCTTTTCAGGGAACCTTCTAGGCAAAATGACCCTGTACAGCTGCTTGGGAGCCACTCTGCCAGGGTGGAGGGGGCGATGTGTGTGTGTGGAAGACCTAGCACGCTATTACTTTTGTAATAAACTTTTGTTTCTGAACCAAGCCCAGCTTTAATTTCTTTTTCTTTCTTTCTTTCTTTCTTTCTTTCTTTCTTTCTTTCTTTCTTTCTTTTTTTCTTTCTTTCTTTCTTTCTTGAGGGGGGAGAGGGAGGGGACATTTAAAATCTTTTCATTTTATTATTTCTTGAGTATGGATGACTTACCTACACATAAGTTTCTATACCATGTGCACGCGGCACCCACAAAGGCCCGAAGAGGGTGACTGACTAATTTCACGTGCTTGTGAGCCATCCTATGGGTGCTTGGGAATTGAACCTGGATCCTTGGGAAGAGCAGCCAGGACTCTTAATAGTTGAGCCGTCTCTCCAGCTCAGGAGGACTCATGTCTGAGAGCTAGCTTGGCCCCGGAAGTGATTACAGTGAGAAAGTTCCTCCAAGAAGTTCTCAGCCTTCCTAACACATCAGCCCTTTACTCCGGTTCCTCATGTTTGGTGACCCGTCAACCATAAGATTCTCTTCATTGCTACTTTATAACCGTAATTTCGCTAATGTGTTGAATAGTAACATAAGCATCTGTGTTTTCAAATGGTCTCAATTGACCCCAAAAGAAGTCACGACCCACAGATAAGTGCTCAGACCGCCGTGCTGAACTGGAGCTGAGGTTGTCACTGGGGAGCACAGCTTGCGGGACTGCTCAGTCATGTACATCCCTTACCCTGCTCCTCCTCCTCCTCCTCCTCCTTCTCCTAATCCTAATCCTAACACTCATATCAGTATCCCGAAGGTGGACTTGGCTCACTAGACCCTGTGTCTGTGCCTCTTCCCCGTGTGACCACAGGGAACATATCTTCCTGGTTTTCTTTGGTTGGCACTGGGGATGGGTGGGTGAACCTAGCCTGTGGGCCTGCTGGAGCCTACGGTTTCCCCCTTAAGACTCTGACTACAATGTCACGTACGTCTGTATATATGCTTTCTATATACTTAAACCCATGCTTTCAGGGTTAGAGAAGACATTTGCTGTTTCTCTTCCTTCCCTCCTGCTCTCCTTGACTTATTTCCACTCTGCAGGAGGATTCACCCATGAGCAGCAGAATGAGGCTGCCATAAGCAGGAAAAATGCCAAGGATACAAGCCCAGAGCAGGGAGGCAGGATGCTAGGGGGCTAGTCTCTGATTTCTGACCTCCAGGCCTGTAAACAAATCAGTTCTGTTGTCTCCAGCTACCCACTTTAATGCCCCTGGGTTCCCACCGCCCCAGGAAGTCCTTTGATTCTTGATCAGCAAATCAAAGAAGGAGTATTGTAGGCTTTGAACTTTTTCACACCTACCTTATTTGGGGTTCTTTAATGCTTACACCTCTTTTCTGATCCACCTGCCCTAGGTAGGAGAGAAAAGAGGTTAATAGGAACACAACAGATAGACCTTTTTAGTCTCAGTTCTTTGGAGATCCCACTGGCGTAGTCGGCAGGATTCTAATAGATCAGTTAAATAGCAAACCAGCAATTCAGCAAAGGTGACTGCAGCTGTAGCTGCTAGAACCCAGAGCAGCAGCTGGAACCTGGAGTAGCTGCTAGAACCCAGAGCAGCAGCCAGAGCCCGAAGCCTTGAAGCCTTGACTGGAGAGGATCTCTCTAGGAGCGTCCAGAAGTGGAGTGATGAACAGCCAAGACCAAAAAAGACCCGCCTCTTGTTCTGGGCTCATATTCATCTCCTCTCAGAGTCCATTGAAGGATGTTTATCAGTTGTCAAAGCCCATGCCCTCACAAGAGGCAGTTCCTCTTCTAGTGGACGAACGTCTCCTGTCCTCTCACAAGTCTGTTTTCAGTAGGAAAACCCCACACACCCTCACACAAGTCTGTTTCACATCCCACACTTGGAATCAAAACAAAAACATATTTACATCCACTACAGAGCATGGCTTGCCCACCATTGTGGAGACAGTCCCTTTTTCCTATTCCCCAGCACTTTCCAGAGTGTCAGCTTGAAGTCTCAGGTTTCTTTGCAGAATTTAGTATTACTTTTTTTTTTCAATTTACACTTCTTTTGCGTATGTTAGTTATTGTGCCAACTTTTAATAACAACCTTTGTCAAGTATGGCTGGCCACGCCCCACTGTTGGGTTGGTCTGGAGCTACTGTGTATTCAGTATTCACGTTAGCAAATCCTCAAGTAGTGGTATAAACCCTGCCTTCCAAATTGTCCCTGATTGGCAAATAAAAATTTCTGCATCTGGGCTGGGCAGGAGAGAGGTAGGCAGAGCTTAGGTTCGAGGGATTGTGGGTAGGAGAAAGATGACAAGGGAGAGAGGAGGAAGGAGGAAGAAGCGGGTTGCTATGGGTTAGCGTGTACCAGAGTACGAGGCCAGGAGGAGCTTGCTCTGAGCGTTGGCCTGATGGAGCAGATCCAAGCCAGAAAGCACGACTTATTGGCAAGTTACTTGGGTTGTATAGTTGAGAGGTAGTGAAATAGCTTAAAGGGTTAATCTTGCCCAGACCTAATGTGTAAGGCTAATTAAAAACCTAACAGGCTTCAGGGTCTTTTACTTATAAAATAGCAGGTTAAGGGATAATAACCACTGTATTAGTTAACAGCATTAATTAATATTGATAGAATTATTAATTCTACAACACCCCACCCCCAAATTTAGTCTTAAGGCCTCTCTTGAACTTTAGACTTTCTTGTGGCTAAACCCTGTGTATAAGTTGGGTCTTGAGTCAATGGGATGGGAACAAGAGGGCTCTTTCAGAAGACGAACACTCTAGCCGAGTGTCTGTGGGGACGGGTGTGACCTTAGGTTCAGGTGTGTGTGCCAAGTGACATATAGGTGATAGATCCCAAAGTCCAAGTACCTTAAAGAAAGGATGGGCTGGTGGCATCTGTGCGCTCGAGGATCAGGTGAGGAAGGTGGGGCTGGGGGTATGACCTGTTAAGTTTCATGGTCTCTTCCTCTGGGCTGTCCACAGCGGGTGGGTTGACTAATAAAAGAAGACAATGCAGTTAATTGCCTTGGGCACTGACCATTAGTTTGAGGATTTGTTTTGTTTGAATAAGGTTTTGTTTTTATTTTTTTGTTTTTTGTTTTGTTTTGTTTTTTTGAATAAGGTTTTACTCTGTAGCCCATGCTGGTCTCAGACACTTGAGATTCTGTCGAACGCTGTTATTAAGGTCAAAGTCTGGCATTTACAGATAGCCTCTGAGCTCAGTATAAGACAATGACAACGGACTGACTCCCTTTCTCAGTGAAGTTCCCTCTTCACCTGACCTGGGGAACCTCAGATCCCCTAAAGAGCACCACACAGTCCTCAGGGAAGATTATAGGCCTGACCTTCTCCTGATAAGAAACTGGTTCAGCAGGCACCTGGGGATTCCTGGTGACACCCGCTAATGAGATGACTTCGTGTCTTGTCTTTCAACCAATGACCTTTAACAGTACCTGGAGTTTTCCCCCCACCCACAGGGTAATTAAGTACTGCTTTCCACTCTTACCATAGGGCTGTTTTGTTACGTGTAGATCAAGTATCCCTGGCACTTCTAGTCCCAGCAAATCAAACACATTCACCCTCACAACCCCTCCCACTGCCCAAAGTTCATAATTCCCTGTTTCACTCAAAACTGGGGGAGGGGCAGCAACCTCTATTTCACCATAACCATCTAAGATTCATCATTTATTCTGGGGGAGGAAGTTGTTCCTGTCCTCCCTAAAGGCCTCCTCGAATTTCTGTACCCGCCCCCAACAAGAGCTTGACATTACAGGTGATGGAGTTTCACTGTATCTTAAACAACTTATGTCAGGCCTAAAAATAGAACTAACTAGTTATTTATAGGTATGCCTACAACATGGATGCTGCTATGATCCTCAAGGCACAGAAAAATGTATGTAGTTTTCCTAAAGCCACACAGCTAGTAAGTACATGGTAGAGCTGAGGTCCCAAAGCAAAGAATCTGAGTCCAGACATCATGTTGTCTCTGAGGCTCAAGCACACACATGCGTACCCTAATCTCCTCTGTGTGAGGCTTTAACATAATGGCGCTGACCTCAGCACAGACCTGTGTCGTGAGAGCGGCCTCACATTCATATACTCAGCCGGCAGGAGCAATATTGAGAATGCACTACGTAGTCTATGTTTTCCCCTAATGTTGTCAATTAGAAACACCACAGCTCCACTCTTTTAAAAGAAGAGGCCAGATGGGTCCAGTCCTTTAAAACCGAACGCAATACAAAAGTTAAAAAGAGGAGAGGTGGGGTGGAGAGATGGCTTACCGGGTAAGAGCACTTGTTTCTCTTACAGAGGATCCGGGTTTGGTTCCTAGCTCCCATACGACGGTTCACAACCATCCCTAGCTCCAGTTCCAGCCAATCCGACGCCATCTTCTGACCTCTGCGGGCACCAGGCGGTGCACATACTCACGCGGGCAAATATTCATGAAGTCTTAAGTACCCGATAAAACCCACCATGCTATGTGTGTATTGTTTTCACTTCTGACGGGCAACTTAGATGAGAAATGTGAACTTGTCAGCTCACCATCCCGGGTTACAATCCATCATGCTAGGGGGCCCAAGGCACGCTACGCTCACCTCGAGGCCACGCCTATACAACACCTACACAAGAGTGGAGATAGAGACCTATAGAACAGGTCATGCTCCTGTTTACTTTTGGGTTTCATGAACACCTCGTGTCAGCCATTTTGTGCTAATAGACTACCCCGCATGCCCCGTGTCATCCCTTTCGGCTTGTGCCAGATATCTCTGTCAGCTACATTGTCTAACTGTTAACGATACATCACAGTTACACTTTGCTGAACAGCCTGTAGGTCCGCAGTCTGTTAACAGCCAGGTACAAAATATCAGAACTTCGTTGACTAAAAATAAAGCTGAATTTACTGTGTAAGTGTATATATGACAAAATAAATACATCTCCACAAAATTTATGTCGACAAAATTCAAGATGTGATTAGCATAGTTTTAAAAACTTTTTTTTTCTTTTTTCTTTTTCTTTCTTTCTTTTTTTTCTTTTTTTTTTCTGAGACAGGGTTTCTCTGTGTAACCTTGGCTGTCCTAGACTCGCTTTGTAGACCACGGTAGCCTCGAACTCATAGCAATCTGCCTGCCTCTGCTTCCCAAGTGCTGGGATTAAAGGCGTGTGCTAAAAAATAATTTTGTTTTGTCGGGGTTGGAGAGACGGCTCAGTGGTTAAGAGCACTATCTGCTCTTTCAAAGGACCTGGGTTCAATTCCCAGCACCCACATGGCATCTCACAACTGTCTCTAACTCCTGTTTCAAGGGATCTGACACCTTTATACTAATACACACAAAAATAAAAATAATTAAAATTTAAAAATAAAGCATATAGTTTGTTTGGAAAACAAAAACAAAATACTTTTTGTGTGCTGATCAGGAGAAGTGCTTGGAGAAGCATTAACTGGCTCAGAGTCAGGGCCTCCTACCATCAACATCCATGGCAAACTAGCCGTTTGTGACCTGCAATGAAATTCTCTGTATTTTGTCCTTGAAAATGCCTTTCACTCTAGGCGGTGGAGGCACACGCCTTTAATCCTAGCACTCACTCGGAAGGCAGAGGCAGGCGGATCTCTATGAGTTTGAAGCCAGCCTGGTCTATGAAATGAGTTCCAGGATAGCCAGGGCTACACAGAGAAACCCTGTCTTGAAAAAACGATTACTCCCCCGTAAATTTAAAAAAAAAAAAAAAGCCTTTCCCACTAAAGGGTGCTTTTACACTGACAGCACAGGGTAGACGACTCTCTGTACCCATAGTTTCTGTATTCATGGATTCAACTAAACAAAGGTCAGAAACAGTTTAGCGGTTGGGGTTATAGTTTTGTGGCAGGGCACTTGTCTAGAAAGAAGCATAAAGCAAAGAAAAAAAATGTTTTGGGGAAAGGCTTTCTCTGTGTAGCCCTGGCTGTTCTGGACCCGCTTCGTAGACCAGGCTGGCCTCAAACTCACAGAGATCCACCTGCCTCTACCTTCTGAGTGATGGGATTAAAGGCATGTGCCAACGCTTCCCGAAGAAAACACTTTTTTTATTTTTAAGTGCTGTGCAGGAAGGGTACAAGGCTGGGTAGGTGGCTCGGCCGTTAGAGCATTGGCTCCTTTTCCATCCCCCACATGGAAGCTCACAACTGTCTGCAGTTCCAGTTCAATAGGATCTAACACCCTTTTCTGGCTTCTGAACAAAACATAAAAAATTTTGTCCATGCCAAAGCACACGTGAACTTTTTTTCCCTCATCATTATTCCTAATGACATGATGTAATAATGTATATGACATCACACATGTATTGCCTTGGGTGGAGCAAGTAAACCAGATGATGTACAGTGTATGGGAGTGTGGGCATGGGTTACACACAAATGCCCCGCCCTCTGGGTGGGCGGGCGTTCCTTGGCATGCACATTTGTGCCCATGTGTGTGGAGACCACAGGGGAAGGGCTGATGTCTTCCTCTTGGCCTTATTTTTTGGAGATAAAGTCTTTGAACCAAGACTAGCTGGCCAGAGAACACAGGGAATCTGCCTGTCTTTATACCCCTGACTTTGGCACTGCAGGTGCGTGTGGCCACACCCACCTTTTTAGATGGGTGCTGGGGGACCAGCTCAAGTCTTTATGTTTGAATGGCAAGCGCTTTGCCCACAGTGTAGCATCTTTATTGAAGGCTTGTTCATCCTTGGTAATAGGTTTTCTCCGCTGACAAAAATGAGCCAATTCAAGTCAGATTAAAGCATAAAGGGGGGTTTATTGGGTGCAACTCTTGGCCTCCTTCACTGGTCCCAAGGAACGGAAGCCAGAGAGGTTGCCATACAGAGGGAGACAGAGAGGAGAGGGAAGAGAAAGAGAGAAAGGGGGAGAGAGAACAACAGAGGGAGGGAGGAAAACAAATGTCTGGATTAGATAGGGAAGGCCTGCCTCTGGGCTGGAATACAGGGTGCGGGGGTCGGGTGGGGTATGCCAGCTATGCTCAGTAATGGGAGGGACTGAGGAATACTACGGAAACCGGGTGGCCAGGTCCGCTTCGCTGTGTTAGATATGCACCTCAGAGGCTTGTCCCGGGTCAGAAACCCAGCACTTGGATTTGGGTACTTCAGGGATCTTGCAACTGATGCCCCTTAAACTGCTAAACTTAAGTTTTTCAATGGGGATCTTTGAGCCATTCAAGGAAGTGTGAAAACTGACAAGGGGTTTGCAGCAACCTCTGACTCATAGGTTGCTAGGCAGAAGTGCCAGAGGCCGAGATTGTGACTGGTATCTGAAGGCAAGGTGTCCTGTGGGAAGTAACCCTCTGAGCCTGTGGGCTCTGACACTACGTCCAGGCAGCCATGTCTGACAGCCACCACCCTGGCACTGGGAATATAGCTCCCGCTACAGCACTCGCCCAGCATATGCAACACTTGTGTCTCAATTCTCAGCACCAGGAAAAGGCAGAGTCCTATTTCCTGACTTCAGGTCAGGCAATGCAATGATTCATGTTGACAGCTTGTGCTTGAAAAATTCAAAGTATTTTATAGAGAAGAGAGGCAAATGCATTTTCCAGGCTTAGCATAGATATTAATTTGCAAGGGAAGGCATAACTCTAGCTCTGATAAAGAAGATACAGTCGTGCCAGGCTTGGTGGTGCATGCCTCTAATCCCAGCACTTGGGAGGCAGAGGCAGGTGGATCGCTGCGAGTTCGAGGCCAGCCTTGTCTACAAAGTGAGTCCAGGACAGCCAAGGCTACACAGAGAAACTCTGTCTTGGAAATCAAAACAAAACAAAAAGAGGATACCCTTTAAAGGTTAAGGAAGCAATTCTAAAATAGGTGATTAGTGCTGGTTATAGTTTTCCTAAAGCTGGCGTCTGTGTCAGTTGCTCTTTTATAGCTGTGATAAAATATCATGACCAAAGGCAACTCAAGAAATAGCTTCTTTTGGCTTATGGTTCCAGAGGATGTGGCATCCATTACGGCGTGAAGGCACGGTGGCAGGCAGCAGGGACAGGAAGCTGGCCGGTCACATTTCAGCCACACACAAAAAGCAGGGAACTTGAACTAGAAGTGAGGAGGGTCTATAAACTCTCAAAGCCCGTCCTGTCCCCAGTGACACACTTCCTCCAACAAGACGTTCATCGTAAGAGTTTTATAACCCAAACAAACACCACCAACCAGAGACCAGATGCTCACATAGGAGAGCCCATGGGGGATGTTTCTCATTCCAACTTCCAGAGCATCTTTCTGAATGATAGACAAAGGTGAATAGATTGGCTACTGTTCTAAATTCTGTGTGTCAAAACAGCAGGAGCTACCTAAAAAAAGAATAAAGTTACTGTGATGCTTTGCATAGGAAAGGCCTCCATAGACAGCCGTGTTGAATGCTTGGCCACAGGGAGTGGCACTATTAGGAGGTGTGGCCTCGTTTGAGTGGGTGTGGCCTTGTTGGAGGAAGTGTGTCACTGTGGGTACCGGCTTTGAAGTCTCCTATACTCAAGCCATGCCCAGTGTGGCACACAGTCCCCTTCTGCTGCCTGCGGATCAAGATGTAGAACTCTCATGTCTGCCTGCATGCGCCATGTTTCCTGCTATAATGAAAATATACTAAACTGTAAGCCAGCCCTGATGAAACATTTTCCTTTATAAAAGCTGCCTTGGAGCCAGGTGTGGTGGCTCACGCCTGTAATCCCAGCACTTGGGAGGCAGAGGCAGGTGGATCTCCTGTGAGTTCGAGGCCAGCCTGTTCTCCCAGAGAGAGTCCAGGACAGCCAATGCTACACAGAGAAACCATAGCAATAAAACCCTAACTAAGACACCTACTGAAAAATCTGGGACAACAAACCAACAGTGATATGTCGACAATGTGAAACATTCCACAAGCCAAGCAGAAACGACATGCCTCCCGAAGGCAAAGGCAAGCCACGGGAAGAGACGAAACGTATAAAAAGCATTTGGCCGTCAGGCAGTGAGAAGAGTGAAAACTGGAGCTAATGAAATATCCCAGGCATAGTGTCATCCCGAGGCACCATTTCCGGTCCCCAGCTGGCTTCCCCATGCCAAGCCTATACCTCTGTGCCTCCTCTTTTTCTTAGACACCCTTCACCCACTTTGGTGGGCCACCTGTTTCCTGCCCTCACTGGGGACAGCAGCATGTGGCAAAAACAGAGATCTGTTTACAAATCTATATACAAACTCATAAATAAGCTAAAACTTAAACAAACCAAGTAACCCAAATAAGACCCTGGTCAGGCAAATTATTGTACCTTATAAAAATATATTAGGAAAAAAAGGGGGGGAAAACATTAGTCATCCTATTGGGGAAGATTGTTACTGAGAGAAAAGAGCAGTTGCATTGTATGCCTAAGGAAAGATCCCATAGAACCATAGACACAATAGTAACCTATTTTGTTAAAAAAAAAAAAGGGGGGGGGTTGGGCATTAAATCACATGATACGTTTTAATAAAAATCCATTTATGTACTTATAGATCACATGTAAACACTATACACATCTTAAACACAACTGGTATCACGGATCGGTTTATCATATAAGCATAGTTCGTGCTGTATTGAACCTTATATGCTACATTGCAAAGATACGGATTTGTCGGTGCCAGTGGGTGGGGGTGGGGCAGGAACAGGACCCCATTCTCCCACTCAGCAGCTTGAGGGTTCTTCTTCAGGACCCTCCACTCAGTTCCTCGGTGTGGTTGTTTGGATCAGAACAGCTCCCAAAGGCTTGTACATCTGAGTACTTGGTCCCCGCTTGGTAGAACTGTTTGCGAAGGATTAGGAGGTGTGGACTTGCTGGAGAAGTTTTGTCACTAAGGGGCAAGCCTTGAGGTTCTAAAGGACTGCTCCCACTGTACTCTCTCTCTCTCTCTCTCTCTCTCTCTCTCTCTCTCTCTCTCTCTCTCTCTCTCTCTCTCTCTGCTTCCTGCTTGAGGATCAGCGTGTGAGCTCTCAGCCTCCGCTTGGTCCTCTAAACTGTAGCCCAGTTAAGTCGAATAAGTGTTTTCTTTTGCTGGTTGTCTTGGTATCGTGTTTTGTCAGAGCAGTAGAAAAGGAACTATGATGTTTGCTCTCCCCACGGAAAAGCGTTTCAGGACCAGTCCGCGTGAACAAAGCTGTTGTTTTTTTGGTTTTTTTTGTTTTTGTTTTGTATGAGGTGGGATCTCATGCAGCCCAGGCTGGCTTCCAACTCTGTATGTGGCTAAGAATAATCTCCAGCTTCTACTCACTGTTCCTCTATACCCTGAATGCTGGGCTTATGAGGGTATGCCTGCTGCCACACCTAGTTTGTGCCATCCTTAGAGTCAAAATCAAGGAATTTGTGCATGCCGGGACAATATCTATCGACAGAGCCACAGGGCAGGGACATGACATATTCAAGTCTCGTTAAAGGACCAGCCGAGTTTATCGCTTTGCAATAGTCCATAGGATCTGGGTGGTTTCTGACGCTATTGTCAAAGTGTCTCTTGGAGATGTGAGGAGTGAGGAAATCTTCACTGTAAACAAGGTGAATATTCCTGTTGGTGAGATACTTAGAAGGAAATGCAGCTATACTCAAGGCCTGGTTTGCTGCTATTTTACCATTCTCATTTGAAAATATTTCTATATAAAATCTATATTGTCCCTAGGTCAGCAACATTTAAGGAAAACCTTAATTGTACTAGACTCTTTGATGCTTAGCCAGGGAGAGGATACAACCACAGACTCTGTCATGGGGGTTACTTTCCCTTTCATATAATTTTCCTGTCTATTCTGCCTCATTTTTATTATATACTATACTAACATTGCTTTTTTTTTCTTTGAGATAGGGTCTTAAAATTGCCCAGGCTGGCCTCAACTCTTTGTGAGTTAGGGCTGCCCCCTTCAGAGTCGGTACAGGACACACACACAAGTACAAAGGGGGGAGGCTGGGAGGCTCCAAAGGCAGCAGCAGCATTTTCTGCAGGAGAGCGGGAGTCTGGGATAGGTAAGTTGTTAAATCCTGATTGGACCTGTTAGCCAATAAGGAATTTCACTGTTAGACATAGATTTTTTTTTAAAGATTTATTTTATTATTATGTATACAGTGTTGTCTGCTTGTTTATCTGGTCACATTATAGATGGTTGTGAGCCACCATGTGGTTGCTGGGAATTGAACTTAAGACCTTTGGAAGAGCCGGTGGTGCTCTTAACCGCTGAGCCATCTCTCTAGCCCCATGGACCTAGATGTTTCCTCTCAGGAGTGAGTCAGTGGCCAAATAAGAGAATGGGCCTTGGGGACTGTCTTTAGGAGTGCAAGGTAGTGATTTTTGTTAAGGGAGACCGAGAGGTTAAAGGCAAGACCTGTTGTCATTGTTTTCCATGTTGGGCTTGCTAATAGCCCTTCACTCTCAATACAGCTCAGGGTCCTTAGTATCTGGGACTATAGGCATAAATAATTTTCATATTTCTCTTAGAACATATTTTATGTTTCACATATCTCTTTGAATATGTTTGATGTTATTTTTTTTTTTTTGAAGAATGCACCAAATGTTCATGTTACAGATAGCATGTACGTACATACGAACATACCTGCACTTCTCACTCTTAAATGTCAGTTGAGGTCAATCAGCCCTTTTGGACTCAGATAAAATGGGTGGCTCCTTTAGTCCAGACTTCTGGAAAGAGCAGGACAGTGTTCTCAAGCAGACAGATCTTCAGGTTCACTCTCAGCCGAAAGATGCTGTCTCCCTCTCTTTCCTGTCCCAGGGAAAAAGCAAGGGTACAGCCCTTTCCCCAAGCCTCTGCACAGTGTGGAGCACGGAGCCTTTCTCAAGGCTCAGAGGCAAGCTGGGCTGCTCCCACATGCGTGGCCCCGCGTGGCCAGGTGCTGGGTAGAAGCTGGCCTTCTCCTGCTTCCCTTTCCCCCTCAGACCTCGCAGTCTGAGAACTCTCGATGACTCTGACAGATGTTCTGGTCTGGCCAGAAGAGAAACTATGAATAATCACCCTCGCTCCTTGCTGCCTACACTGCTTGGAGAGGAAAGAGGACCCACAGAAGCTCCAGGAACCGAGCCATGCGTACGTGCGTGAATATATGCCTGTGTGCGTGTTTCCTTCCTTCCATCCTTCCTTCTTTCCTTCCTCCCTCCCTCCCTCCCTTCCTTCCTCCCTATCTTCTTTCCTCTTCCTCTGTCCCTCTCTCTCATCCACCTGTAGTGAGGACTGAGGGTTTCAGTCTCATGCTGGACAAAGAATTCCTCACAGAACTATAACCTAACTCTTTTATTTTTATTCTATTTTTTTTTAGAAAGGGTCTGGCTGACCTTGAACTTCCAGTCCTCCACCTCAGCCTCTAAATAGACAGGATTACAAGCATATATTATCATCCTTATGTCACTCAAGCTCTGGGACTTGACACAGGTGTGTCACCACGCTCAGCTGCCAGTTTGGTTTAAAGTAACATATTTATAGTTACATTTTAATCTCTGGCGGGCACCACAGTTAAGAATGCAGTTGCTCTTCTGGAGGACCAGAGATGGGGTCTCAGCACCTGAGTCAGACAGCTTACATCTACAGCTAACAGCTGTTCCAGGGGGCAGCTCCTGTGGGTGCTAGTACACACACACACACACAAGGGGGGGTGGGTGGGGGGGGAGGAAGGGAGAGGGAGAGAGAGAGAGCGGGAGGGTGCCAGACCTTGGAGGCAGAGGCAAGTGGATCTCTGAATTTGAGCTAGCCTAATCTACATAGCAATATCCAGGCTAGCCTGTGTTACATAGTAAGGCACTGTCTCAAAATAAAATAAAATATTTTTTAAAGTTCTGGTTTCTCATCTTATGAAATCTAGGCCTGCTCTAATATAAATCGTGATATGAATGTATTTTAATATATCAGAGTTAGAATCATGGTGATTTTTCCCCTTTAATTTTTGTATGCTTTTTCAAGTTTTCCAGTCTTTATACTGGAAAGGCTTTTGAGCATTTGTTATTTTTGTAACTAGAAAAATATGCATTCTTTGCCTCCAAGAAAGGCAAGGCTTCGGAGGCTGATCTGGGTGTGGGGAATGTGGTCCCTTGTGCTCTGTGAGTTGATTAAACCTCCAAGACCAGGCGCAGCTCCCGGGTGCTTTGGGGACTGGGTGGACTTTAAGGTTAAATGATTCCCGGGTGTTTGTGTCTCAGAGGAGCCGGAAGGAGCGGTTATTGCCGTTTCACCATCTTCACAATGAAAGGAACAACGAAATCCAAGCGTGTGACTCCGTCCTTCCAACAGAAGAGCCTTCCGCGCCCAGATTTTACGAAGCCCGGCCAGCTTCTTGCTCCTCGGTGCTTTCAGTCTGGCTCAGGTTCAGGCTGGGCGGGGCTGTCTTTCCCGAGGAGGGCGGGGCAAAACTGCCGTCCATGGCAGCCAAGCTTCTATTTCCTAGCCTTCTCCTTCCAAGAGGGTTTCTTGTGACCCAATTAAATGAGTTCTGGCCTTTGTGTGCAGTTGTACACTAAATGAAATGGCATGAACTTGTTTTTCTTTCTCCAGTAGAAATCTGAAACTACTTGTTTGTCCTAATCTTATTTTAGTCTTGTTCTAAGCTTGTGTCTAGCGTGGTTTGCAGCTACCCAAAGTTCGGTCTTTGCATTAAAAACAAACCAAGAGCAAGTTTGTTCCTCCTCCCAATCTTCTGTCCTCCCTCTCCCTCCCTCCTCCCTCCCTCCTCCCTCCCTCAACTTCCCTCCCTCTTCCTTCCCTTTCTCCCACCACACCCGCCTATGTTCTTGTGTAAAGTTGGGATAAGAACAAATATATTTGTTTTATAGTGATGTGGCAATGAATGAGCTCTAGCTTGGCACTTAAAGCAATGCAAATTCATTTTCTCTTATTTTGGAAGCCCAAATTACGGAACAGAGACATGTCAGCAAAGCCATTTTCCCTCCAAAAGCCCTGGGGGAGAATCCTTGCAGCTGTTAAATAAAAATTGGAGGCCAGTGTTGGGACCAAGCAACACCAGGTCCCAACAGACACGGCTGAGTCACTCATGTTCAAGCTGAAGCTATGAAACTCCTGGTCACGAGGACAGAATCTCTGGCCTGAGTGGAGACCTAGACTTAACATTCTGACGTGTGTGTGTATGTGTGTGTGTGTGTGTGTGTGTGTGTGTGACATGACTATGGAAGAACCCCTCATGGAGGAAATGCTTCCCCGAGGAAGGTGGGATTACAGTTAATCCCAAAGATGGGAGGAGAAAGACCACTAACGCAAACCCTCATGGCCAATTAATTAAAGCCAGCTCTTTATTCCTGTACACTGGCTGCCTCCCGTCAGGCAGGGTTCAAGAGGTCAGCATTGGACATGAGGAAGACAAGGTTTTTAATAGCACAGGAGTAAGGGGGTCCAAATGGAGGGTTTCACAAGCAAAATAGGGTTGCGAGGTTACAGGAGCAGGACGTAAGCATAACAAGTTAGTCCTAACAACCTCCTGAAACAAAGACATGTTTGCAAGGTGGTCGTAACAAGGCAATCATGACAACAGGCAATCGTAACAAGGTAGTCATAGGTGATGATACAACCTTCTGAAACAAAGGTAAAGTTGCAAGATGATTATAAACAACTTTTTGAAATGAATACATAGTTGCCGTTTCTGGAACAGACAGGACAGAACCATTTATAGTTAAGGTTACAGCGGGGGAGGGGGGCCAGTGAGGGGGTGGATGGGGGAGGGGCACAGTTTACTCAAGGAAAAAAAACTCTCCCACAGATGTGTCCCAGCCATGGGTTTTAGTTAAACTCCTGTGCTGACAACCAAGAATGAGCATTGCACCTGCTAGGGCAATTTCTCTTTGTAAAAATGGTGCACTATGATGCAAGCTGGCCCAGCAAACACACCCGGGGATGGTCGTTCACCTGGGTTTTAATCCGTGTGGCCAGTGGCAGTGTTTCTCCGCTTTGGCTGGGATCTAGCCTCACAGTCTTTTGAGACTGGCTAGTTTCACCAGCTAGGGAAGAGTAAAAGGTTTTCATAGTATTTTACAAGGTTGGAATATTGGTCCTTGGTGGGTTAACTACGTTTGGCAGAAAACAAATTTCTCACAGTAGTATATATGACAGAGCTTGATGAACATAGGGGTTCAGCCAGGAAGGATCAACACAGTGATTGCTACTGTCCAGGGGGTCCTTAGCTACCTGTTTGAGAGTAATTATGAGGGGGAAACTGACTTGCCCCGGGGGTGGGAGAGAGAGAAGGCAGTAACTTCTCACCTGTTATGTATAAATTCTGCTATATTTCATTTGCTGAAATTGTGTAATAAGTACAGCCCATGCTAAGGAGGGAAAGCAGGGGCCACTCTTTGTGGCTTGGCCTCATTACGTAGCCCCAACTGGCCTCAAACTCGGGATCCCCCTGCATCAGCCTCTTCAATGCTGAGATTACAGGCATGCTCCCTAACACTTGTTAGGTGCCACAGTTTAAATGGAGAGGAAGGAAAGAATGTGGGGACATTTTTTTTTAATGACTGTACTACTCCGCAAGTGAAGTGGGGAGCTGATAGCTCTACTCTAGGAATTTCATCAGGTTAGCCAAGCTATCTTGTATTGTGCAAAGGGAAGCCTGGAGCTGAGTTGAGGGGCAGGGACTGAGGACAGCAAAATCAACAACAACAACAAGAAGATGAAGTGTAATTTTTGGGTGAAAGGAAGGAGAGGAATTGAGGAGAAAAGAGAGAGAGAGAAAGAGAGAGAGAGAGAGAGAGAGAGAGAGAGAGAGAGAGAGAGAGAGAGAGAGAGAGAGAGAAATCCTGTTCATACTAGGTGGTCCAAAGGCTTCAAAGAGCATCACACCAATGGTAAATATGTGGTGCCGTGTCCTTTAATATATGATCAATCCAAAGCTAGCTACTCTCCCACGAACACTTCATGTGAATGAGACTTTTAATGGTGATTGTGCAGAACAGAGGCACGGAGGTGGGATGAGGGAGTGCTAAGCAGTAGCCACACTTAAGGGCAGCAAGCACTCCCCAAACCTACCTAATGCTGCCTGTCTTGGTGTCTTATTGCTGTGAAGAGACACCTTGGCCATGGCGACCATTATAAAAAGAAGCTTCAGTTGGGACTTGCTTAGTGCTTCAGAGGTATAGTCCATTATCCTCATGGCATGGAACATGGCGGCACACAGGCAGACACGGTTGGTAGTCGCTGAGAGTTCTACATCCAGATCAGTAGGCAGCAGGAAGAGAGAGCCACTGGGCCTGGCGTGGGCTTTTAAAAACCTCAAAGCCCATCATCAGTGATGCATTTCCTTCAAGAAGGCCACACCTCCCAATCCTTTCAAACAGTGCCACTCTCCAGTCACCAAGCTTTCACATCTACGAGCCTGTGGGAGCCATTCTCATCCAAACCACAGCACTACCAACGCAGATGCTCAAGGGCCACTGTGGTCCTTAGACATCTAAAAAGGCAATGCCGTTTCTGGGGCCTGGGAAGGAAGGAAGTCTTTGAAAGTGAGCAGCCAGCGGCCTTCTTTGCAGCAGAGCTGTAACTAAGGTCCCAGGGGAGCCTTGCCTAGGCAGGGGAGTCCTGTCCTAGTTTCCTAAGGCGGCCTTTCTGGTGCTGCAAGTCACTGCTCGCCATGGGGCTACTGCAGTACTTGGGTTAGGAAGGGCCTTTTGTGGTTACTTTTTGTTCTTAGCTGCCTTTGGAGGATTCACTGCGTTGCAAGAAAACTCTAAAATGTTTTGCAGGATTTCTTCACTGTTTCAAGCCATTTGGTTTTATTTTCTGTCATAAAGGCTGGCTAGAGAGAAAGAGAGAGAGAAAGGCTTCTAGCTTGACTAAGTCAGAACATTACAGTTGATGTCACTCAACTTTGGGCATGTTGTCAGCGTGACCATGCCCACCCTGCTCTGCATAGCATCTGATCTCTTTTGAGAAGCATGAAAAGGCTGTCTTTTAGTCCTACTCAGAAAGCTCTTGAAAGAAAAAAAAATATCTGCCAACATTTTAATATTTACCAAACAGTATCAGCAATAGGCACTGGTGAGCACAGTGGCACTTGCCTGGGACCATAACCTTCAGGAAACCGAGACAGGAGGATGCGTCTTTGATGCTAGGCTGGAGGACAAGGTGGGCTCAAGGTGAACTTGAGCTGTGTCAGGAGACCTGGTCTTAAAAAGGACAATAGCAAACCATTTTGGCAAGAAAAGTACCCCCCAAAAAAGCTAATTGTGGAAGAGAGTGTCTTAAAGCTGGGTTCTCCAAGACTCTATTTTAGTTGTGGTATTTATTTATTTATTTATTTATTTATTTATTTATTTTGGTTTTCTGAGACAGGGTTTCTCTGTGTAACCTTGGCTGTCCTGGACTCACTTTGTAGACCTGGCTGGCCTTGAACCCACAGGGATCCACCTGCCTCTGCTTCCCAATATTTATTTATTTATTTATTTATTTCCATGGTAGTGTGCAGGGTCAACCTAGAACCACACATAAAGGGCTAAGCAGACCCTTTAGGCACATTTGAATGTCTCTTCCCTGCGGTCTCATAAATCACTCTTTAGCACAGTTCTGAGTCTCCATCCTCTTTTGTCAAAGGACAAAATTACATGGGCAACAAATGGTCAACATTTCGTTTCACAAAATGGAATGTGCCACTTGCTTTTATAGACAGATAAAGTGGCTGGGGGGTGGGGGGGTGGATAGAAACAAGCACAGAATATAGAGGCTTGCTCCACTGTTTACTCATAAGACAGGAGGGCGGGGTCAGAAAGGAGAGGATCTGAAAAGCTCCAGCAGGTTCCTCATGGCTTTTGTGTGGTGATTTACGGCAGATGGAACCGGCCTGCTTGAGGAATGTGTCTCTTGTCTCTCTGCTGACTTCTCAGGAGGTCAGGTGAGCAGATCAGCTCCAGCTCAGAGACGCCTGGGGACTCCCTGTCCGCTTTGATTTTTCAGCCTCTTTGAGGTCTGGCGCAGGAGCTGAGTCTAAAACAGTTGCCTCGTGACACTTTTATTTGACACTGTGACCTGCAGGGCCTGGCAGGCTCTGGATCCAGAAAACAGTTGTTGATTTGACCTTTATTAACACTTGGAGAGAGGATTGAGATCTAGGAAATTCTTAAAGGACAAGCTATTTTTAGAAGTCAAAATGAAGCCCCTGATCAAATGGCCCTGGTTTCTGGTTTCCTTTTAAATTGAGATGGGGTGTTGGGGGACAAAGAGGGCAGGTCCTGTGTTTGGGTTTGAGAAGAGATGTGGGGGGGGGGGAAAGTGGCAGGTGGCCGGCATGTTGGACCCTGCTATATAAACTCTTTGGGGTGTTTGCTTTTAAACAGCCCGTAGTCTATTTTCAAAAGCTTCACTTGCAAATGTCATTGAAAAATATCCAAACGGCAGGAGACCTCAGAAGGTCCACCCACGTGGACCTGTCTCTTTGTTCCTGAATTAGCAGCCATCCTGAGTTGTTCTCTTGTCCTTTGATGTGTGCCCTTTGTGTCCCAAAATACACGTTGAATTCCATGAACAGAACAGCTCTTGACCATCTGAGCTCCCACCGCACACCTCCTCCTAGGCCCCCACCCTGCAGATAGGCCCTCTCCTGGGGTTCCCTGGGGCTCCATGGGGTTCCGTGGGTTTGTCCTCCACTTGTCAGCAGTGGTGTGGGCAGAGACGCAGTGCATGCTGGTGCCTGTAGCAGTGTGAGGGGCTCTGGGCGGAGACCTCTACTCAGGTGAAACGGGTTGCTGACCATGTCACAGAAAAAAAGAATTTCAGTACAAGCCTCTTTGAAGAGTTGGAGCTTTTTGGTTTGTTTGTTTGTTTGTTTGTTTGTTTGTTTGCTTTCTTCACAAGACAGGGTTTCTCTGTGCAGTCCTAGCTGTCCTGGAATTAACTCTGTAGACCAGCTGGCCTTGAACTCGCAGAGATTCTCTTGCCTCTGCCTCCTGAGTGCTGAGATTAAAGGCATGTGCCACCACCTCCCATCTGGAGCTTTTGTTTGTTTCTTTCTTTCTTTGTTTCTTTCTGGTTTTGTTTTGAGACAGGGTTTCTCTGTGTTGCCTTGGCTGTCCTGGACTCATTTTGTAGACCAGGCTGGCCTCAAACTCATAGTGATCTGCCTGTCTCTGCCTCCCGAGTGCTGGGATTAAAGGCGTGAGCCACCACATCCAGCTTGGAAAATGAAAATTGTGGGAAAGATTAAACTTTGTCACAGGTGGAAACAGTCTTGGCGGGCTTTACCCTTGGGGCACCCCATGAGTACCTTGTGACAGACTGAGTGGAGCCATCCTGGGCCTAGAATTCAGAAAGCAGACCTGGGAACCCCAACTGGGCTATTGTTTTTCTAATTGACCCTCAACGGGAGAAGGAGACCACCCTTCCCATGTGACTGAGACAGGCGGAGAAGAGAGAACAACAGGTGGAACCCGGGCTTGAGTGTGTGGGGAGCAGCAAACAGGCCGGACCAGCACGCGGGCCAAAGAGACACCTAAGGACTCATCCTGTGGAACGGATACTGGAAGGTTCACTCTTTTGTCCCTTTAACCTTTTTTTCTTCTTGTGTAAGCTAGTTGGGTTGTATAATAAAGTTTAATTGTTAAGAAACAGAGCCAACATCTGGCGCCCAACATGGGGCCGGAAGGGTTCCACAGTCCCTAATGGTGTGAGAAAAGATTCAGTATTCGAAGATATAGAAATGCTGTTTCAAGGTATCAACAAAGTTACAACTGCTGTTACAAAACTCTTTCCTACATTATACTTAGAGAAAAATCTCTGTTTTTTCATTGTCCTTTTATTACAATATTTCATGCTTAGAAAGATTAAAAGAAAGGTTAATGACATAAAAAAGCCAAAAGGGTCAGTAAGTTCTATCCTTTTAAAAAAGATTACAGATTTAACTGGACAGATAAAAAGACTGAAAAAAAAATAAAGGGATGAAAAAGCGGATAAAATTTTTGGTAATTAGTAGTGATAAAAGACAAAAAATAAAAAGACTGAAAAGCCAGAAAGAAACCAAAAGAGACAATAAGCTCTGCAACAGAAAATGTTAAAGCAAAGCCCACCCACCTTGCCAAGGCACCAGGTTAAGGTTGTCAGAAACCCAATCCCCCTAAAGCTAGCAGAGATTCCAGTGGCCCGTACACCAAACTTCTCTTACTGTCCCCTCAGAAGACAGATAACCTGAGGGTTTCTCTGTGTAGCCTTGTCTGTTCTAGACGCTAGACAGGGCTGGCCTCGAACACTCAGAGATCCACCTGCCTTTGCCTCCTGAGTGCTAGGATTAAAGGCGTGCACCACCATGCCCCAGCCGTATATGGTATGCAGTTACATCTCAAAGGGTGCCTGAGAGACTTTTCCTCTGAAGGGTGACATCTCCTTCTGGCAGATAATTCCTGAGGTGCTTTGGATGGCGTTAAATCTGATATCTCAACCTTCCTAATGCTGTGCCTCTTCAATACGTTCTGTGACCTCCGACCATAAAAGTACTTTTGTTGCTATTTCATAATTATAAATGTGTTACTGTTATGCATCATAATGTAAATATCTGTGTTTTCTGATGGTCTTGGTGACTCTGTGAAGGAGAGAGGTTGGTACTGTTCGACTCTGAAAGGGGTCTTGACCCACGGTTGAGAACCGCTGCTCTAGAGACTGAAGGCTCATCCTCTACCATAAATGGAGTTTACAGTCTTGCTGTGAGGTGTCAGAACAGTGCAGGCTTAGAGCTGGCAAAGGAGCAGGACCCAAAGGCCCATTGCTGTTTGTGTATTCTTGTTTGCAATGTCACTACACAAAAGGAATACTGCCCCTGCGGGCAGCCTTCACAGCGGAAGTTAACTGCGCTCAAGTCCTGACTTCCAACTGTGGAGAGATTTCAGTCAGACTGCTGAGCAAGAGGATCTCTCCCCTTCACTGGTCCTTTCCATCTTCCCTGCCTCCCGGTCCTGACTCACCCAGGTACAGATCGCTAGACAGTACATGTATGAGGAGGAACCTTCTCGCTCTATGTAAAATGCTCCTTCGGCACCGGAAACCCTGCCGCCCTCAGACTTATACAAGTTCCCAGGAAGCTGAGCACTGAGCCCTGCCTCCCAGCCTTGGGCTTCCCGAGAGCAACTCAGTTCTGGGCTCAGCTTGCTGTGCATAAACCAGACGTGGGCTGTTTTGTCCTGCAGTCCCAGCACTCAGGAGGCACAGGCTGGAGGGTCAGGATCTCAAGGCCATCTCAACTGCATAGGAAATTTGAGGCCAGCATGGGATACATGAGACTCTGTCTCAAGTGTGTGTGTATGCAAGTGTGCGTGTGTGTGTGTAAATGTGTGTGTGTGTGCGTGTGTGTGAAAACCAAATGCAAGCCTGAGCCATTGCCCTATTTCCTATGAATTCACAGTGATACTTCTTTGTGTGTGGAGTGGATTTCGTGTTCACTAAGATTCAGGAAGATGGGGAAATTCACATGGAAGGAAAATCAGGCAACTTCAAAGTGAACATCAGCCGATCTCCAAAGCCTTCCTAGTCACATTCTAGAAACATCCCTTAGCCACTTCTGCTGCCCTGTGCTTGGTTATGCAGCCTCCTCCAGCCTTGCTTCCTTTTTGCTTCTTGTCTCTCTTTTCTCAGGAGAAAACCAAATTATGCAAACCTCACCAACATCGTCACTAATAACATACACACTCACACATCTACACACATGTACACACATACATACATACTCATAGACACACATAAATACATACACCCATGTACATATACATACATGCACACTCACATACACATATACATACAAACATGTACACACACTCACACGTGCACACATACACACATATGCACACTCACACATACACATATACAAACACACACATGTACACACACTCACACATGCACACATACATACACACACATATGCACACTCACACATACACATATACAAACACATACATGTACACACATGCACACATACATACACACACATATGCACACTCACACATACACATATACAAACACACACATGTACACACACTCACACATGCACACACACACATACATACATACTCACATTCACACATACATACCCACACTCACACATATGCACACACACGCACACTCACACATACGCTCATACATACTCACAGACACGCATATACCCATGCACTCCCATACATACACACACAGAAACACAGACACACACACTCACACAGAAACACATATGCATATATACACATACACGTGTATGCGCGCACACACACCACATACGCATACGCATACCATACACACAGACACACAGAGAGACACAGAAACACACATATCATATACACAGACACACAGACACCACATCATACACTCACTCACACACACACACACACATACACACGAGTGTGCATGCATGCACACAAATTCCTCCCACTTTCCGTTTTTCCTTTACATATCCAGGAGCCACATGAGGTTTTGAAGCTACCATTCTTAAGACTAGGCTCTTAAACACTCAGATGCGAGGACAGGCCAACCTTGATCCTACTTTACCTAGACGTCAGCAGGGGACCATGGCAACAGGCTTCCCACCTGCGAAGTGAGCATCTACTGACTGCCTCTCGCTTCTTATAGCCGCTGTGAGGATGAGGAGGCTGGCACACGCGGCTCTTAGCCCCGCGCTTGGCACACACTGCAGATTAATGTTGCCTGTTCCAGCATGTTCCCGTTGACTTCCTGTTCTGTCATCTAGGCCCCAGTCAAGTGCCAGCACCTCCCCCATGGCTCTGAGCTCTCCCAGCCAGCCAGAACTAATTGCTCCCTCTGGGAATTCTGGCACTGGGTCGACACTTGCTTTGGCAAAGCGGCATGTGGAAGTGAGTAGACGATGCATAAATGGGTTTCTTCTAGTCTGGAGGGAAAGAGGGAAATGGGCCTGCAGGCAGAGGAGTGGCCTGAGGAAGGTGGGGAGAAAGGAAGGGAAACCAGGTAAGGCAGAGCCAGCCTCAGCGGCTCAAATTCAAAGTCAGCTCTGTGAATGTTGCCAGCCCTTTCTCCAGACAGGTTTTTTAAGTTGATTGTGCCTTTTCTTTTTCTTTTCTTTCTTGTCATTTTTTTATATAGCAAATGATTTCAACATGTCTATCAGTCAAGGTTCATTTGGAAGGTTTACTGTGAGTTATGAGACAAGGAATCTACTCCAAAAAATGGGTTTTAAACAATTTGGAGAAGCGCTAGGGAAGGAGAGAGGGGTCAGGAGAAGGGAGTGGGAGAAGAACCAGATAAAATCATTACCTAGGCCTGGCTCCTAGGACAACCGGAACCCAGGCACTCCCCGGCCAGTCTGCAGAGAGTGGCCGGCTCCTGCAGTTGCTCTCTGTGAGTTCACAGCCCATCGCTGCCGCCAGTCCTGGGCTACTAGGATTGGCAGAGCTGGCTGACCAGGACAGTGGGACCAGGAGTGCAGAGGACTGAGGGCCAACTGGACCCTGCTGGGACTCTGTGATACCTCACCAAAGCCCGTTACAGCTTATAGTGTAGCCCGCCTGCCGTGGCTCCTGTTCCCTTTCTTTCCATCACATTCCAGTTCTAGCCTCCCTCTTGCTGCTTTCCTTGATCACATGACTCTCCACCTCAGCCACCTCTTTCTCTTGCCTGTCACTCACATCCCTCAGTGACCCAATCCCAGTTTCCCCATCCATAAAAGATGCGGCAGCCGTCTAGACTCGGTACCGGTAACACCTGCTGTTCAACACCTGCTGTTCATGTTCTTCATTGATACCTTGACATTTCTTCAAATGTGTGTGTGTGTGTGTGTGTGTGTGTGTGTGTGTGTGTGTGTATACACTGCTGCACATGTCTGGAGTCCAAAAGATGACCTTCAAAAGCCAGTTCTCTCTTTCCCCAGTGGGTCCCAGGGATAGAACTCACGACATGAGGGGCAAATGCTGTGACTCACTGAGCTGCCTCCTCTCCCTCCTCTCATGCCTTAAATCAAAGGGCCCTCGTAACTATAGCTCCACCGTACAGCTGCTGCCAAATGATGGAGGCGCGACAACAGCGGGGTTTTCCTGTCTGTGAGTTCCACATCTATTAAGTCAACCAGCTGATGTGCAGTGTGATGTGCACACATTTGTTCTGCGCATCCAGGAGGCTGGTGGAGGAAGATCATGAACTTGAGGCTGGCCTGGCTACATGGCGAGATGATATCACACACAAAATATCAAAATGAAAAACTGAATTTATGCCGAGCACGCGCAGGCATTTTTTTTTCCTTGTCACCATCCCTTATCAATAGAATAGCAACTATTTCCATAGTGTCTGCGTTAGATTAAGCATTAGAAGTAATCTAGAGATGAGATGACTTCAGTTATATGGAAAGGCATACTTATAGGTTATGCACAAACATGACCTCATCTGAGGGAAGAGATGAGAATTTGAGCATTTGGGTATTCACAGGGAGACGTGAATCCCACCCGTTGAGATGCCAGCAATAGCTGTAGTTATTCTAAGGCGTTTAGGGATGGAGGATGTGGGTCAAAAGCCTAGCTTCACCCGGCAAGGTCATCTGCATTTCCTCAGATCTTCCTGCTCTATCAAATGAACATACTCACAGTTGATATTGTCCAGGCAGGTTGGAAGGGCCGGTGGGATAAACAGGAACTGCATACCTTCTTGTGACTCGGAATACTTGGTCCCCAGGTGGTGGTTTCATTTGGGTGTGTTTAAGAGACGTTGGCGGACTTGCTAGAGAAAGTGTGTCTTGTCACTGGAATCAGGCTGTGAGGCTCCAAAGCCACACGCCATCCCCAGTTCATTCTCTGTTTCAAGCTTGCAGTTCAAGATGTAAACCCCCAGTTGTAAAACCCCCAGTCGCTACCCCAGCTGCTACCCCAGCTGCTGTGTCTGCTCTGCCATCATGGACTCTAGAACCTTTGGAACCATAAGCCCAAACCAAGGCTTTTTCTAGTAGTTTCCTTGGTTATGGCGTTTTTATTACCACAGTAGAAAAGTAGCAAATACACTTCGGCGGGCGACGACACGTCTCCTTCACCTTTGCTGGTCCTCAGCCAGGCGCTCAGCCAAATCCCTGTTAATAAATGACCATGAGGAACCACACAGCAGTTTTGACCTAATGTAGCCCAAAGTCAAACTTAGGTGATGGCAATTGTTCCATCACTGCTCAACAACAGAACACCCTTGCCTGGCAAGATGGAGCAAGGTCAGAGCACAGGAGTGAGCAAATCAAGTTTCCTCTTGTTTCAAGTCAGAAGAAAATAAAACTGAGAGGCTTAACAAAGGACGTCAACCCACAACAGGCCCCAGGCAGCAAGTGACCAAGGTCTTAAGGATCACCAACACAACAGGAAAGATAGGGAATCAAAGATTCCTTGGCGGGCTCTTGCCAAGGTGGGAAGAAACAGGAGGTCTCAGACAAGGCACACATTTTCTAAGTAGTTAATTAGTTGAGAGAGAGAGAGAGAGAGAGAGAGAGAGAGAGAGAGAGAGAGAGAGAGAGAGAGAGAGAGAGCGAGAGAGCGCATGTGTGCCATGGCACACGTGGTCAGAGGACAGCCTTCCACTTGATTCCCTCTCCTACTTGTAAGGTCTCTTGCTCTATGATTCTCCTATCTTCTCCCCCATCCTGTCTTGTCTTTGGCGTTCCAGGATTACAGATGTGAACCCCCCTGCATCTGGCTTTTTATGTGAGTTTCAGGATTCAAATTCAGGTCATCAGGCCTGTGTGGTGAGCCCCCTGAGCCATCCCCAGGTCCCAGGCCAGGTATATTTTTGTCACACTCTAGAGGAAAGAATCCAATCAATCTTGGATGCTGGTAGCATAGAGGGTGTCACCCCCCCCACACACACACACTTTGGAGACTCTGCTGGCAGCATTTACTAAATGTGGCAGTGCATGCACCCTAAGGCCCAGCACTTCCTGTGTGGCTCTCCACTCTGGCAAGAAGTTCTCACAAGAGGATTATGCAAGGAAGCGCTTTTGCTGCGTTGCTTATAAAGTCACGCAGTTAAAACAACCCAGATATCTGCTAATAAGGAAGAGGTGACATCACTCAAATGCTAACATACAAAGCAGCATACACAAAAATAAGAACTAGACTTTTTTTCTTCTTAAGTTCTGGGGATGGAGTGAGAGCCTCACCATGATTGGTAGGAGCTAAGCCATTGACCTACACCCCGACTCACTAAGCATGGACTACAGACTTCAAAATTATGATCCGAATGAAGAAAGCAAATTACAGGATGATGCCCACGCCACTGTCGCATAATAATAGCTATGCCATGTACTGGCCAAGGCTATGCATGCAAACACAGGTTAAACAATAGGTTGAGGAAACGCATACTAAGTTTGTCATTGCAGTCACCATTGGGAAAGAGAAGAGAGCTAAAATCTTCTCCGTCCATGCCAGGCAGGCCCCGTGCCAGGTGTGCCTATGCCAATTGTGCCCATATGAGGTGTGCTCATGCCAGGTGTGCCCATGCCAAGTGTGCCCATATGAGGTGGGCTCATGACAGGTGTGCCCATGCCAGGCAGGCCCCATGCCAGGTGTGCCCATGCCAAGCAGGCCCCATGCCAGGTGTGCCCATACAAGGTGTGCTCATGGCAGGTGTGCCCATGCCAGGCAGGCCCCATGCCAGGTGTGCCCATGCCAGGCAGGCCCCATGCCAGGCGTGTCCATGCCAGGCAGACTCCATGCCAGGTGTGTCCATGCCAGGCAGGCCCCATGCCAGGTGTGCCCATGCCAGGTATGTCCATTCCTACAGTCCCAGAAATCCCTGAGGCAGGAGAACAGAGAGGTCTGGACCAGCCTGGCCTGTACAGTGAGTCCTTGCCTCAAAACAATGTTTAAAAATGTGTGTAATGTTTTCTTGGTTTCAATTAATACCAAGAAAGAAACTTAAGCTGCGTAGTGGTGGCGCAAACCCTTAATCCCAGCACTTGGGAGGCAGAGGCAGGTGGATCTCTGTGAGTTCAAGGCCAGTCTGGTCTACAAAGTGAGCACAGGCCAGCTAAGGCTACACAGAGAAACCCTGTCTCGAAAAACAAAAGACAACAACAACAACAAAACTTGAAGCACAAGTATTACAGCTAAGTAGAAGGATAGGTGGGCTGTTAAAACATTTTTATATGAAAAATAAGTAATTTTCTAACATAAACAGAAACATGGCCTTTGAAGTTGACTTCCCCCAACCAAGCATGAACGTGTGTGTGTGTGTGTGTGTGTGTGTGTGTGTGTGTGTGTGTGTGTTGTTTTGCATATGTTGGAATAAAAAGGATACTGGTTTTTAAAAAAAAATTGCTGGCCAAGATACTTCAGGAATATCTATTTTTTAGCCAACAGGAATTAACTATTGCCATGGCTTTTAGAGCTGAGTATTTGGCCAAATGCTGAACTTAAACCCGTAAGGCTCTCTTTGACCCGGTAGTGGAAGCTCTAGCCTCTAGCCTCTGGGAGGAAGTGCAAGTGCACATAGTTTCAGGGGCGTTGTAAACTCAAGGTTACGTCTCCGCTGTTCCATGTGGCTGGCCAATTCTTCAGCTCATCAAAGCGGAAGTTTATGAATGAGAGCCAGGGTATCACTGAGTGGTAGACAGCTTACCTCTCATGTATGAGGCCCCGGGCTTCTATTTCCAACATCTCAAGAAACAGAAAGGGAAGGAGAGGAAGAGAGGTGGAACGGAGGGAAGTGTCTAAATTCTCTGTCTCTCTCCCTCCCTCTTTCTCCCTCTTTTTCTCTCTCTCCCTCTTTCCCTCTCTCTCTCTCTTTGTGTGTGTGTGTGAGTGTGTGTGTGAACAACTGGATCAGAATACAACCATCATGGCTCCAGGGCCGGCACTTTGCATCCTGCACTGCAGTACAAATCAGTAAAGTCATTCTGGGAAACCAAAAAACGGGGGTGGGGGTGGGGAGCCAAACTCACCAGCATCAATGCTAACACCATGGTCTTCAAAATCGGCCTCTCTCAGCACAAAGCTGGAAATGTACAGAGAGTTCTAGTTCATCTTACAAAGATCACGCTGTCTGTTCTCCTGCAGGGCCCATCTGACAGGCGGGCTATGGCTGGGCTTGCCTGCTGTGGGGTCAGTTCTTCTTGTCCTCTCTCACCAGAGACCCTAGGATTTCACCCAACATCCCTAACACACTTTCCCAACCCTAGTGCTCCCAGCCCCCTCTTGTCTAGTAACTTTAATCTAAAAATAAGGTGGCTTTTTTTACACTAAACATCTTTAAAACACACACACACACACACACACACACACACACACACACACAGGAAAGTGAAACATGGAGTTGATGCCTATCAAAAGAAGGAAAATAGAGGAAATTCAATTAAGAGCTAATTCTAAAAATCTGTGGGGCTGTTGTATCTTTTCCAGTTAGTGCCAAGGTCTTTTGAGTTGTGACACATTGTCAGCACCCCTGCGTGCCAAGTGGTCCAAACCCTAGCAAATACACGGGATATTTAGAAGATAGCTCATCACTTCAGTGACCCAAAGTCACATGTGACCTTGAATATTTTAGACAAAAACATTTAATAAAAGTAAGATTTGGCAATAAATGCCAGACTAGTTAGTGCTCATTAAGGCTGCCTGCTGACAGATAGCTGAGTGTTCCAGGCCCCAAATTGGTGGTGGTGGGGAAATCTACTAAGGTTCACTTCTCAAATGCGTTCTATAACTTTGCCTTGAGGAACTGACTGGAGCTCGGCTATAACTACAGGGAGCCTACAGTACATCAGCTCAACTAAGGACACAGAATTCCCCCTCTGCAGGGGGAGGAGAGAGAGAGAGAGAGAGAGAGAGAGAGAGAGAGAGAGAGAGAGAGAGAGAGATAGGTCAACACTGAAATTCTTTTAAATCCTGTCTTCATTCCCTGTCTGTAGACGGGCTTGAATTCCCTGGTCTCCTACTTCTGCTGAGTCCTTGTTTAGAAACCATCTTGGGGTACACACAGGTGCTATGGTCTTGTGAGACCCCATGGCCCTCCCCCACCCCCGGACATGCACACAGAAATTTTAACATAAGGATGGCAGCTATGGTCGCTGGAGAGATGGTTCGTTGCTTCACAGCTCACTCTTCCAGAGGACCTGAGTTCAGTTTCTAGCACCCTCATGGTGGCTCACAACTATCTGTAGCTACAGTTCCAGGGATCTAACACCTTCTTATGCCCTTCAGGGCCACCAGATGTGGGTATGGTGAGCACAAGTGGACAAAACACCCATGTGCCCAGTAGGATAATGTCTAGATTGCCTGTTTTGTATTAATCTCCCCCTCACTCTAAAAATATGAATAACTTCTTTTGTTATCTTTCTTTTTGTTATCTTATTTTTGAGACAAGGTCTCACTATGCAACCCCAGCTTGATTGCAATTCCATTTGTAGACCAGGCTGGCCTTGAACTCACAGAGATTGCCCACCTCTGCTTCCTGAATGCTGGGATGAAAGGCATGCACCATGAACCATCTTCTTTCTTTTCTTTTTGGCATATATTCTTTGTCTGTGGCACTGGATTTCCTAAGGACATTTTCATACAAATATATAATGTTGCCTTCATTTTGCTTGTTGGTGCTATTGTGATAAATCTGAAGGCTGTGGGCAGGTATTGGTGGTTCCCCCATAGAACAGTGTTCTCCGAATTGACTGTGGGGTGTGTGTGTGTATGCGCGTGCGTGCATGTGCACGTGTGAGCACACTCGAGCAAGCGTGCATTGAATACCTAACCTTGCAATCCTAGGCAAGTGTTGTACCACTGAACAGCATCGTTATCCTCCCACCCACCCTACAGGCAGCCCTCCCACCCACCCTAGAGGCAGCCCTCCCACCCACCCTAGAGGCAGCCCTCCCACCTACCCTACAGGCAGCCCTCCCACCCACCTTACAGGCAGCCCTCCCACCCACCCTACAGGCAGCCCTCCTACCCACCCTACAGGCAGCCCTCCCACCCACCCTACAGACAGCCCTCCCACCCACCCTACAGGCAGCCCTCCCACCCACCCTACAGGCAGCCCTCCCACCCACCCTAGAGGCAGCCCTCCCACCTACCCTACAGACAGCCCTCCCACCCACCCTACAGGCAGCCCTCCCATCCCCCCCAGAGGCAGCCCTCCCACCCACCCTACAGACAGCCCTCCCACCCACCCTACAGACAGCCCTCCCATCCCCCCCCAGAGGCAGCCCTCCCACCCACCCTACAGGCAGCCCTCCCACCCACCCTACAGGCAGCCCTCCCACCCACCCTACAGGCAGCCCTATAAAGAGATCAACCCCCCACACTACCCTCTGCTCCCCTCCAGCTTGCCCTTCTTAGGATCTTTCTCTGACCAGGACTGTGTGGTGACCCCTCCAGGACCAAGATAGCAGCTCCCTCTTTGGAAGAAGGCCCTTCCCTTCCTGCACACCCCTATTCCCTGCATGACCCCAAACTGCACTGTTTTTATTTCCTCTACCGACTTCCCACAATCCCCTTTGGGGCTGAGCATGTAGGCTTCTATTCCCTACCCCATGGCCTTTCCTATTTTGAAATTCACAGGCTTCTGAGCCTGGAACATGGGAGACGGGATGGGAAAGGGAGGCCTCCCACCTGGTTGCTCATGGGATCACCAGATTTTCTTTGTTCTTGGCAACAAGGTCACAGGTCCTGTGACTGACAGTATGCTGAGATAGCCTCTCTTTGCCTTGATCTTAGTCTATCTTATCTCTGAGCCAGGGCATGGTAGGATAGAGCACTGGCCAGCGCATAATTGCTCAGTGTGTTGCTGAGGTACCGATAGGCCCTCCCTGCCTTGTCCCTCCAGCATGGACACAACGCTTATTAGACAACTGTTAAGTCAGGCAGTTAGATGACAAAGATGGCTTTGGGCAGAGTTTATTGTTTGTCACCGTTATCTACAACAGCAGGCTCACATATAGGCTATATTAAATCTAATTAATTTAAACTTCCCTAGTGATGATTCTATAATGTGTAAGTCATTAGCATTACCTGGAAACATTTTAAAGGTATTCAGAGCCTGGGGATGCAGGCACGTTCCATTCCCAACACAGAACACACACACACACACACACACACAGAGAGAGAGAGAGAGAGGAGAGAGAGAGAGAGAGAGAGAGAGAGGAGAGGAGAGGAGAGAGAGAGAGGGAGAGAGAGAGGAGAGAGAGGAGAGAGGGAAGGCAGGAGAGGGGAAGGAGAGAGAGAGGAGAGAAAAACAGAGAGACCAGAGAGAATTGTGTATGATCAAAACACAGAGATGAACGTTTCATTTAATACACAAACAATCCTTATAATTCAGTGAGAAACGGGTTATTATTAGCTGTACACGGCAGCACACACCTGTCATTCAGTCCTCGGGAGGCTGAGGCAGGCACAATAGGAGTCTGAAGACAGCTTGAACCCAGAGACCCTGTTTCACAAAGAGAACAACAGAGTATATTCTCTCTCAGTGTATGTCTCTCCCCTCCTCTCTCCTCCCCTTCCCTCTCCCTCCTCCCCTCCCCTCCCCTCCCCTCCCCTCCCCTCTCCTTCCGTACTTCCTGGTCTGCTCCACTATGCCCTTCCCGCCTGCATGAACTGAACAGCCATCAGCTTAAATAACCCCTCACCCTTCAAACAACCTAAAGTTGTTTCTGCCCAATAATTGTCAAAGTAGCAAAGAAACTAACAGCCTCATAGCATGGGCTCAGTGGCTGCCCTGTGGCTGCCCTTAGAGCTAGCTAGTCTGCAGGAGGAGTTGAGAAAAACATGGAGAAGAAGGTTGGAGAAGCCTCAGAATGCTCTACGTCTTGGTGCTAACTCAGAAGAACACAACGTCAGTAGGCATGCGGACAGAGAGACGGTACATAAGGTTATAGGTAGAAATTAAAATTGAGGATTGGACTAGACAGAGGCTATTGACACTAGATTAAGGCAAAGAACGTCACTACACTTTTACCCCTGTCGTGAGCCTTTAGGGGATGTTGGTTTAAAGTTGATGGACTAGGGAGCTTAAAAACCAATGGAATAACCCATCAGGAGGAGGAAATTTCAAGGCCGTCCGGCACCCAGCCTGTGGCTTACGGAGCACAAACTGCGCGGAACCTGAGAAACGAGGCTCTCTTAAAAGGCAGAGTAGAAAGACTTGAAAAACTTATCAGAAAAGAGGTACGATAAAGTTAGTGCCAAGGAGAATACAGTCCTTTGCATGCTGGGAAATAGGAAAGATGCTCGGAAGGCCCCTTGGAACTGGCCAGGCTGTCTGCATAAGAAAATATTTCTCCATGTTCATCCACCCCGACCCCTGCCCATTGCAGCAATGGTCTGGGGGTGGGGGGGGGGGCATTTGGCTACCACTGGAGCTGGCAGCCGACTTCAAGGATGTTCGTGCAGCGCTGGATTTTCAGTCACAGAACGTTAAGAGCAGTCGGGCCATGGAGGCTTCCGCACAGATTGCAAAGGAAGGCCTGGGAGACCAGGCTGCACGCGACAGAGTGTGAGTCCCCGAAGACAGCCCCCAAGAATGATGTATGAAGCCGTCAGGGTGAACCCCCCCCCCCCCCGGGATGTTGAAAAGACCAAGAGTGTGGGATGTCTGTCAGCAAAAGACACGGGCAGCCAACAGAGACAGTCAAAGGCAGGCCCTGTGCGCTGAGACTGTCCAGACCACAGAGGCCAGCTGTCAACATCTGGGGGAGTTTACATCTCAACACCATATAACAGGGCACCGGGCGCAGAGCTGCGGCATTAGCGTCTTCCCTGCTGGGTATTGGTCTTGTTTTAGTTTCATTTTTGTTTTTGTTCCTTTCCTAGCCTATCCCTCCATTTTGGAATGACAGCTTTGCTCTGTGCCGCTGTGTCTGGGGAGCTTGTAGTTTCTGTTTGATGTTACCCGGGGCTCACAGCTAAGAATTTGCCTTGAATCCTAGAGGAGACTTGGGCCGGTGTTGGAACCACTACGACTATGAGGACTCTTGGAGACGGACGGAATGCGCTTTGCATTCTGGGAAGAGCACGGGACTCTTCAGGGCCAGGAACAGAGCGTTGTGGTTCAGGGAGGTAGGTTTGAGTGTGAACGTGGCAAAGCCTTATTAAGGCTCATCCTAATTATCAACTTGATTCTACTGAGAAGTGCCTGGGGTCAGTGAAGCTGATTACTGGGGCGTCTGTAGGGCTGCAGGGAACATTTCCAAGAGGATTGGCCTAGGGGCAAACACCCACCCCCAATGTGTGGAGAACCAAGCCTTTGGCTGGGGCTCCAAAGGAAGTGCAGAAAAAAGCCTGTGAGTGTGGCGTTCTCTCTCTCTCTCTCTCTCTCTCTCTCTCTCTCTCTCTCTCTCTCTCTCTCTCTCTCTCTCTCTCTCTCTCTCTCTCTTTCTGTGAACTCTGCTCTGTCCATGATCAACTTTATTCCTAAAACAATGGACCGAAGCCACAGGCTAAAATGCCGCCTTCCCCACCGGGGTCATCTGTCTGGCATTGGTCAAGGCAGTGAAAATAAAAGAAAGAGACATGTGCCTGTAATCTTAACATTTGGGAGGCAGAGGCAGGAAGATCAGGAGTTCAAGGCGACTATGTGCAATATGAAACCCTGTCTATAAAACTGGAAGAAGAAGAAAAAAGAGAGAGAGATCAGTTTAAATTGTTTAAATTCACTCAGGGCTGAGGCCTGAACCCAGGGTCATGTACATGCTAGATACAGTTTCTATCCCTGAGCGACTCCCAGCCCCATTTCACCTCACTGATAAAGAACAGTAAGGCTGGGTGGTGGTGGCGTACACCTTTAATCCCAGCACTCGGGAGGCAGAGGCAGGCTGATTTTTGTGAGTTCGAGGCCAGCCTGGTCTACAAGTGAGTCCAGGACAACCAAGCCTACACAGAGAAACCCTGTCTCAAAAAAAAAAAAAAAAAAAAAAAAAAAAAAAAAAAAAAAAGAAAGAAAGAAAGAAAGAAAGAAAGAAAGAAAGAAAAGAGAAACAACAATAAAACCCTGTTCTTGGGTTTCTCCCTAGACAAACTGGATCCAAGTCTCTGAGGACAGGAAGAAGGAATGTATGCTTCAGAAAAGAAATGCAGGCAGCATGTGGCTGCACAGATTGCTATCCCAGCACTTGGAAAGCCGAGGCAGGAAGATTGCCCCAAGTTTAAATTAGCCTGGCCTAGTTCCAGGTAGCCAGGGCTGAAGAGTGAGACCTTGTTTCAAACCAGCCAACCAAACAGACAAAAAAACCACAAAAAACAAAAAACAAAACAAAACAAATGGTGGTGAGGGTGGCCCTAGTGGGATGGCACCGTCACGGCAGCTGGCAACTATATGCAACTCAAGTTCCTGGGAATCCAGCCTTGTCCTCTGGGTGTCATGGACACCAGATGTGCAAGTGGGACACAGACACAAATACAGGCGAAACACCCATACGTATAAAATAACCCAATAAACATTTTAATTTAAAACAAACAAACAAACAACAAAACAGGGTTGGGAGATGGCCTATGGGCTACTGTTCTTGCAGAGTCTGATTAGATCACCCACGTGGCAACTCAAAGCCATTAACCCAGTTCCATGGGATCCAACACCCTCCCTGAGTGCTGGGATTACAGGCGTGCGCCACCATGCCTGGCTCCACCTCCAATTCTTATTCTTTGATTAAAAGGTATTTATTAATTCTCTGAGGGTTTCATACGATGACTTTTAAGTATATCCACCCCTCCCCTAACTCCCCCATATCCACACCCCTAGGCGCTCCTCTGCCCACCAACTTTGCGTTCTTTCTTTTCACCCCCCAGGCTTAATGCATACACAGAGTGTGGGCTTTCCCTGAGGCACGGTCAACTGCCCAGTGGCAACACTGAAAACTGGTTCTCCGTGTGCTTGCCTCCCTCCTTTGACATTCTTGGCCTGAGGCAGCCATAGTCCTAACCACCAAGGAATGCAGCCAGCCACCGTCCTTGACTTCCCCTTCCTGTCAACCTTAGAGGAACATCCATTCCTATTCTTGCCACCATCAGCCACAATTCGGCGTCCAGCACAAAGGACCTCCTTCAGCTGGACAGCCACAGGCCACCACAGCCAGATGCAGATGTGTAAAGAAGGCTTTGACACTAGGAGTCTGTGAGACACTAGGAGTCCTGGCAACTTGGAGAACTGTGCCAGGCTTTCGTGGCTACGAGAAGTCTCCCCACAGCTCCTGAGATGTATCAGGCATCTTGAATGTCTAAGATGCCTCAGGCTGAGACGCCTTCCTCTACCGCCGTGGCTGCGGGTTCCAGGTGGAATGTATCTGAGTCTCTGTTCCCTCCCTCAGGACTGGCGGCGGCGGCGGCGGCGGCGGCGGTGGCGGCAGCAAGGTGATACATTTTTAGTAAGTTCTACCAGAAGTTCCAAAATATCACCTTCTGGACATGCTGTGCAAGAAGCCTGCCACAGTCTACTCATAGCGACTCTGTCGTCAGTAAGATGTGAGTCCTGCTGAAACAAAAGCCTCTGAAGATAGAAAGAGTGTGAACGGCCATTCCTTAGGTAACATCCCCGGGCTATTTGGGGCACTCAGTGAGTTTCCTAATAGAATTCTTACCACCACTTGACGTGGGGTGAGTACAAAGTGAAGAAATACAGAAAATAAGAGACCAGCAGGAAGCGGCCGATGCCCGTTCCGAGCATCCTGACCTAGGAGGGCAGAAGACGCTCTTCCCTCTGGTGTTTAGCTAACATTCAGGTCATAGGAAATGTTTGCAGTGCGGGTGTAAGGAATGACACTTGTGACTTTACTGTAGAATGAGAACCATTTCAGGGTGTGGTGTCTCCCGCAGAGCAGTACCTTGGGCCCCCAATTCTCCCAGTTCACAGTTCCTCTCCCTAGGATCTCTCCTTGAACTGATCTGCGTCTTGCTGCCATCTATTCCGCCCTCTCCCAAGCATATACTCCTGGCTAATTCCCACTCTAGCCTTAATTGAAAGATTATATCTGGGTGCGCTCTCATGTGTGCCTGTAATCAGAGCACTTGAGAGGTGGAGCCTAATGGATCAATAGTTCAAGACCAACCTAGATGATGCAGTGACTTACTGACTCAGCAATATGGATCTATAGAGGCGTTTTCTTACTGTGAACTCAAGGTCAGGAACATGAGCTAGCTATGCCAGCTGCCTAGCTCAATAGATGGATGGATGGATGGATAGATGGATGGATAGACAGACAGACAGACAGATAGATTAGAGATATGTAGAAAGATATTAGAGATACATTGATAGATAGATAGACAGACAGATAGATAGATAAATGGATAGATAGATGGATAGATAGATGGATGGATTGCTTTGTCTCAGTTGTGGGAGGATGTGAAGGCTTGGTAGAATATGTCATTTCTGTTAGGACTTTAAAGGTTATTTGGTAAGTATGTGAAAGACCATAACACTAGAGGAAATAGTTCTCAACGTAATCACATAATCATTCCAGCCATGAGTTTAAAAAAGAAAGAAAATTATTTCTCCTTTTTGTTTTTTGTGTCTGTTTTTGTTTGGTTTGGTTTTTTGAAGCAGTGTTCCTCTGTGTAGCCTTGGCTGTCCTGGACTTACTTTGTAGACCGAGCCGGCCTTGAATTTACAGAGATCTGCCTGCCTCTGCCTCCTGAGTGCAGGGATTAAAGGCGTGCGCCAGCACATCTGCCTGGCTCTATCCCTCCTTTTTGTGTGTATTTGTTTTTACCATAATAGCTGTACAATACAGGAAATCACGGGTCTTCAGGGTTTGGTCCCCACCTGTGGTTTGGAGCCCTCTCTAGGGTGTGGGGAGGGCACGCATTGTACTGACTCCTATTCCCGCACTGGGCACATATCGATAAAGTAGAGGATTACATGGCCCCATGACTGCCTGGCTTTTCTTTTTATAACATGCAGATGAGGTATTCATTCTTCCTGTGAATTCCTAACCCTAGATTCTTCTCTGTTTTGGTCTTTGGGGATTCTGTCTGTTTGTTTGCTTTCCAGAGCTAAGGTCTTACTAGGTTGCTAAGGCTCTTCTCTTACTCATGGTAATCCTACTGTCTTGGTGAGCCATTGATTTCTTTTCTTTTTTTTATTTTTTCTTTCAAATAAAAAATTTATCAAGTATATTGAATCCACTAAGTGTGATAGAGTGGCCATACCTCACAATACCAACCAGCTCAAGAAGGGCCTGGGGTTCAGCTGAGGCCACGTGTCAGGCAGGGGACCATGGGAAAATTGACATTTACCAGCTAGAGGCCTTAGCAAGTGACTCGGATTTCTAGCTTTCAAATTCCTCCTTCCCCTGAAGGAAACTGTCTGGGAGCTCAACAGAGTGGCTCACAAATACCCAACACTGTGCCAGCAATGACTGTCCCTTGGCAAACATTTCTACTCTTTCCCACAATGCTTTGAGTAGATGCATTACAGATCACTGATTGATATGTACACCGACCAGATTTTTATCTGAACATCGTTCCATCACCGAAGCATGGAACCACACAATGAACTCGCACGCTGCAGAGGAGTAATGGCAGGGAATAGTAGTCGAGTTTTAAGATAGAGCTGTCCAAGAAGCGGCCGTCACACTGAGCACAGGAACAAGAGCAGAGATGCAGGATGTCGCACATGCTGTGGATGGCAACGCTGACACTCCACAGGACTGGCTCTTGCGAGACACGCAAAGGATTTTTGTTGTTGTTGTTGTTCTAGGGCCCTGGGATTCTGAATAGCAGCCTTTCCGACATGTCATTTATCCTAAAGAAGTAAGTAAATTAGACAGTGAAACAGGAGAATCAGCCTGTCTCATTGCAGCCCTAAATTGAATTTATAGATTAAAAATAAGAGGAGAGCATCCTGGGCCCCTCTGAGAAGTTATTGAGAAGTGGGAGCTCGGTTGACAGCTGATCTGAAACACAAGTCTGCAGTCTGCTGTTGTCTGAAAGCATCCCCAAATTTGCATCTTAATATATTTGTTTGGGGAATATTTAATTTCCCGCAAGAACAAAGGGATTCTTTGAAACGATTTATATGTGAAAATCAGTTGAGCGGTTTGCCGCCATTGACGAGAGTTTTCTATGCAGTGACAGTAGTCTGAACAGTGACCACGACCTCACACCTAGACCCCTCACAGACCAACCCTCACCATCTGGAGGAGGGGAAAGTAAACATGACCTGGGCAGAGCGTTATCAAATCAGAATGCTAAGATCATGAGCAAAAGGAGGAAAAAGATGAAGATTTTAATCTTTGCCATACACAATATGCCCCAGTCTCTGCACGGTGCTCACTGCCGCTGTTTCCTTGTGTGGGCAAATGCTGTGCACCCAAGTCTCAAGGACGAACGGTCATGTACCCAGTGAGCGTGAATCACATCCACCTTCCTGTGGAAAAGCCTAATCAAGAAGTGAACGTGTGAGCTCCAAAGGAATACTTACAACTATTGACCCGAGAAAGTCTCGTTTAAAGGGCTAGGCTCTCTATTAACAATAGGGTGAGGTGACAAGCCTCCCAACACAACCATCAGAAAAGGCCTGTGACATGGTGCCAAACTGTCTTCTAAAACATCTTTGTTGTTGTTGATGCCTCACTATGTATGTAGAGTCCTGGCTGGCCCAAAACTCCCTACGCTGACCAGGCTGGCCTCTGCCCACAGAGCACTAGGGTTAAGGTATGTGCCATCATGCCCAACTACATTTTTTTTTTAATTGTCTCTGCTGGGGATTGGACCCAGGGCCCAGCGCCTTGCATGAAGTAGCCAAGCTCCGCCCCCTTAAGCTATAATAACCCCAGCTCTGTCTTTTAAGCAAAAATGCTTTTTGTTTGTTAACATAAACTCATGCCAGTAAGTTTGACTTTATCCAGTACGTCATCTGACCGGCCCTGAACTGCCTTCTGCCAATAGTGCTGCTCTCAACCTTATGCAGGGAGGCTCCTGTCTCCAATGGGAAATGCTCGGTGCGGAGACCTAACTAGTCCCAGTGCAGAGAATAAGTGGCGGTGCTGTGCCCGGCCCTACACAGGGCAAGAACTCCAACTCCCCAAACTCCAACAGGCAGTCTGCAGGTCCGGAAGTGAGCTCACGCTGCACTGGAGGATTTCTGGCAGTTACATAAAAGCCAGCCTTCCTAGGAGCTTGTGAAACTGGTTCCCATCTGCCAAAAGGAGCCATTCCCCCTTACCTCTGGCGGAAGGGACACGTGGCTGCTGGCCTCCAGGTTCCCTCAGAATCCTAAGTACCTGTTACACATTTCAGGGTCCGTGCTGGCATCCTAGCCCTGCCCCCCTTCCCCTACCCTAAACTCCCTTCAGCTCACAGGCCTCCTGCCCCCTAGCTACTCCCTACTGGGCAATCCTTATAACCCAGCTATTCTCACTATCCTGGGCTCTTGCTATTCTCACTATACACTTTGTCTGTCTGTCTGTCTGTTATCTATCTGTCTGTCTATCTATCTATCTTTCTATCTATCTATCTATCACTTACCGATTTAGTTACCTATTTTTCTGTCTCCTACACTCTCTTGCTATGCGCTGTTCTCTATCTCTGGTTAGCCTTTCTCCTCTCACAGATAGCCCTGGGTGTGTCCAGTCTCCTGGCCATGTTCAGTCCACTTCTTTCTCTCTCTGCTTTGGACTCTTGCAGATGTCTCTGGCTGTTCTCTCTCTCTCTCTCTCTCTCTCTCTGTCTCTCTCTCTCTCTCTCTCTCTCTCTCTCTCTCTCTCTCTCTCTCTCTCTCTCTGTCTCTCTGTCTCTCTCTCTCTCTCTCTCTCTCTCTCTCTCTCTCTCTCTCTCTCTCTCTCTCTCTCTCTCGTATCTACAATAAAAACCTTAACCATAGTATCATGGGGAACCCACTAGAGATGGCCACTCAGTCAGTTTGTAGGTAATTGAAAGTCTTTATTCCAAGCTGCTGAGATTACGCTTTGGTATTCTGGACCAAGTGCTCAGAGCACTTCCTGGCATTTCTCTCGGCAGCTGCAGGGGGTGTTTTGCAGGAGCAAGCAGTTTAACAGGAGCTAAGGTGGCAGTTACTGGAAGAGCATCTGCACAAGCAGGCAGTTTTAACAGAAGCTAGGCTAAGCTAGGGGCACCCTAGCCTCGGGCCCTAGGATAGAGTTGTGTCCTTTTCCGCAGGATAATCCATCATGGAGATTAAATCTGCAATTGGCTTCAGCAAGAACTCAAAATGGAGAAACCTCTGACTGCCTTTCTCTGTCATCATAGCATGGAGCTGCCATGTTGTCCATTTCATCACTGCACCCTCTTGCATATAATTACCTCATCCAAGGCTGGAGGAACTCTAGGAACAGGGGCTGAGGAGGACGTACCAGGCAAAGGCTGAGAAGGCATGCTATGAGACACTGTCTTCTGAACACGCCATGTGGTTGTACCCCATGTTGAACTCACAGCAGCAGTGGCCGCCTGCTGGCACAAAACTGAGCAGGTCAACATCCCAGTGTGGATGAGGAAAGGGCCCACCCCTTCCAAAGGAGTAACAGGCAGTAATGGTTGCTAGGAGATGGAAAGCCACATTCCTCAGTGGTATAGACATCAGTAAACTGCCTTTGTTTCAAGTAAGTAACTCCCCAGCTGTGTTCATGAAGACAACGCTGATCATATGCAATGGATCCCCAAAACAAGATGTGAACATAGGTGTTGGGGCCACTTACTGGGAGAATAGGGGTTCTGTGGGAGAGGGATGGGGATAATGTGGGGTGCCATCAAAGGCCTCTCTATCTATAGATATAGATGTGGGCATTTGAGAGAACGAATAAATTAAATACAATAAATTGAAAGCTCCACCAACACCCTGCCACTTTTCTCCCCGGTTCTCCATGGGAAGGGCTTTTTCTCAGTTTTTGTTGTTTTGTTTTGGGTTTAGGTTTTGGGGTTTTTGTTTGTGGGTTTTTTTTTTTTTTTTTTTTTTTTTTTTTTTTTTTTTTTTTTTTTTGCATATAAAGAAACTTTTATAAATGAGTGAAAGAAAATTCAACTACCCAGCTAAGGACCTGAATAAGCAATTTCCAGAAAAAGAAGCACAAATGGCTTTTACAAATGAAAAATGCTTAAACTAGATGATTGCTGGGGGCGGGGGGTGGGGAATAAAAGTTGTATAAGAAATGCAATCTGATCTGCAGCTTGGCTCAGCCACAAATACTGTTTATGTAATATTAATACTCTAAATGTAACTTGCTCAGGAACAAAGTGGACTGGGGATGTTCCAGCTACCAACCTTCCTGTCACCTCAGCTCTTCAGGCACAGATGCGGCATCAGGGTCTATAGACATTCTAAGTGCTCTCGTGTTGTTGATAAATAGTGACTCTGGCTCCTGGAGAACCCAAGGTCCATTTTAGTCTAATATCATGACATCCAGTTCTGATCCAGTTCTGCCTCCTTGCCCACAGTTTGGGCTGACCCAGCTTCAAGTTTATGATGGGCAAGAAGTGTGTGTAAGGATGCCAAATAAAACACAGCCTGCCCAACTCGATGCAGATTCCAGAGAGGAACACATACTTTTAGTCTCCTAAAATTGGGTCCCAAACAACCCAGAGTTCAGTACTCATACTGAAAAAAATTCTCATTGTTTCAAAGATACTTTTAAATACTTTTTTGAGTGTGTGTGTGTGCTCGCATGCTTGTTGCCTACACGTGTACCTGCCCGCGCGCGCGTGCGCACGTGCACGCGCTCACATGCACACATATGTCATCTGAATTCATGCTGTCTGCATCCTGCAGACAACAGAGGAGTGCTGGTTTCTTTGGAGTTGGGGTTACAGGCAGTTTTGAGCCTTTTTACTGTGGTTATGGAAATTGGACTCAAGTCCTCTGTAAGAGCAGCAAGTCTGACTCATCTCCCTGTTAGATGTGGCAACCTTAGCACAGGGTGAATGTCCTTGTATCCCACCTCCCTCTCTGAGCTGTCCCTGATTCTCCAGGATTTTGGAAGACATGGAAAGGTTATACATAGTGGCATGGCAGGATCTTGCATTGCATGGTGTCATCTGCCATGGGTGCCCTCTCAGAATATCAGCGACCAAGGCTGACTCACAGAGCCTGCATAGTGGTTGGGGATATTTTCCATGTACTGATCTGAGACCTAGGCTGTGGTCTACTCTTTGCTGAAGTCACTTTTCACCCTTCTGGATGGTGTTCTTTCTGTGTCCCTCTGTGTCTGTCTCTCTTTCTGCCTCTGTCTGTGTCATTTTTGTTTCTTTTTGTTTTTGGAGACAGGGTCTCTCTGTTTAGCCTTGGCTGTTCTGGACTCATTCTGTAGACCAGGCTGTCCTGGAACTCACAGTGATCCACCTGCCTCTGCCTCCCGAGTGCTGGGATTAAAGGCGTGCACCACCACCTCCCTGTTTGTGTGTGTGTCTGAAGAAAGCTTTCTCCTATAGGATCTGACCCACAGAAAACTATGCTCCTTCTCCACTACAGCATGAAACTCCTGGCCCCACTTGAATCTTCTGATTCATCTGTTTCCAGGTGTGAGTCAAGCCTACCTAGTGACACGTGGTGGCCTCTGGGGAGTCCCTTGGGATCCCTCTCATTTGCCCCAAGGTACATAAGAAACACTCTTCTCTCTTCCAGTTCTAAAGGGAAAGAGAAGAACACAACACAATGACACTGCCCGAAGCAATGCCATTACTCGCTCGCTCGCCACAGCCCCAGTAAATTCTCAGCCATCACCTTTCTGGACAAGAGGTGCTTAGTGGCCTTGGCTACAAGAGTCACTTGGGGACTGTTTCATTTGCAAATCCCACATGGATTGTGGGGACTGTTTAGGATGTAAGGCTTCTTTATACCCATTGTTTCTAGCGTTGGAATCGTCATTGAGCACCAGAGACATAAAAGTCTATTTTAACTGTCGGCTACATAACCAAAAATGGTTCTATAATCATATTACAACGATGCTAAAACAGGAAAGTGGGGGGTAGGGGGTGTCATAAACCAAAATTTTCAGTTGTCATAACACAGAGGCAAAAGAAATACCCTGAACTGATAATTCACGAAACAGACGTGTAAGCACATGACTTACAAACAATAAAACAAATGGCAGTAGGAAGGAACCAAATAACTGCAAACATTTTCCTTTGGAAAGTGAAGCAATATTTAAAACTCAATTGAGGATAATTTTTTTTTATTATAAGCACTTGAGAATTAATTTTAACAATGTATTATTTTGATTATAGTCAAACATTTGAATGATACAGTTTGCTGGTCCCACAAATTAGTTTACGGTCAAGAAAGAGAATAAGAAAGAAGCTGGGGCAGTCAGAGCTTAGTGGTAGGGGAGTCCTTACCCTTAAAAACTTTATGAAATAATAGTCGTTATTATTAGATAATTTATTATTATATTAATAGATATTATAAGATACTGTATTATCTTATGCTAACCAGTTGTAGTCTCAAATTCTGGACCCATGGACTCAGTTCCTAGGGCTCAGTGGCTAAGAGCAAGAGGAAGCGATCGCCCCCGTTCTGTAGGCTGGAAGTAAGAAATCCAAGTGTGGGCAGGATTCTGCTTCCTCTGAGCCCTAGGGAAGAGAGAGCTCCTGGCTTCTTCCAGCTTCTGGTAGTGCCAAAGATTGCTTGGCTCACCGCAACGTGCTCCAGTCTTCACAAGGACTTCTCTCTGAGTGTATGATTGCATCTCTATGTCCAAATAGGCCACGTTATTTATATTTTTAACTAACTCATTTATACTGTGTGTGCTGGGAGTCGGTGGGGCATATGTTTGGAAGTCCAAGGAAAACTGGCAGAAGTCAGTTTCTCTTTCTACCATGTCAGGGCAGGGACTCAAGCAGGCAGGCACTATTGTATGTGCAATCTGGCAAACGAGAATGCTGGGACACAGAGAAATTAAGTTGTTCTCCCAAGAACACATGGCTACCTCTTTATTGGAGTTGAACTCAATGAAGTCTGACTCCCAAACCCTGAGTTCTTAGCAACTAGGTCACACTCCTCCAGTTAGTGCACAAAGCAAGATGCATGTGTGGAATGTGGTTATCACTGGTATGAAAAGACCAGGTTGGGGGAGCTGGAGAAATGGCTCATCAGTTAAGAGGACTGGCTGCTCTTCCAGAGGACCCAAGTTTGCTTCCCAGGACTCACATGGCAGCTCACACTCATCCTTAACTCCAGTTCTTGGGATCTGACACTCTCCTCTGGCCTCTATGGCCACCAGGCAAGCACATGGTGCTGACATACACACAGGCAAAACTTCCAAATATGTGCAATAAAAGTAAGTAAATCTTTAAAATGACAGTAGGGGTGAGGAGGCTGAGGTGTGGTACAGCATCTCCCCAGCATAAACGAGACCCGGGGTTCAACTCCTAGGACCAAACCAAATAAACGGCCCACAAATATTTACTGAGTACTTGCAACATGCCGTGAGCTGCTCTGGGTCCTGAGGATAAGCCGGTATCCTTTCCCGTCCTTCGGGAAGGTTCCTGGACAATGCCTCTCTCACAGGAGGGTCAAACGAGTTCATGCATGCCCAAAAGAATCAAATGCCATAACCTGGTCCAGATAAAATGAACAACGAGACCCTCCGCATCGCAAGGTCACTCTTATCGTCACTGTGTTCTCAAACACCCGCTCCTAACGCTGTGAGCACCCCACGGCCTCTTCCCTTCGTCTTCAAGCGTGTGGCTGGCTTCCATTTCGCCTTGCCTTCTCTGACACATTCATTCTTCCAGGATCACTGCTGTGGATGCAAAAACAAACAAAAACAAACCACAGCTCTCTCTTCAAAGAGAATAAGAAACAGTCTAGAGCCAAAGGTCTGACTAGGTCCCTAAGAAGTAGGAGGGAGGTGACCCTGGATTCCGTGTCCCCTTGTGGAAGCAGTTTCATGAAATGCTGTAGTAGTGGAACAAGGAAAGTGATAGATCAGGGCAATTTTAAAATATATTGGTGGGGTGGGCACATCAGAGAACTGGGTGGCAGTCAGGACCATGAGCCTCCGCTGTGATCTGATAGCTGTGGTCTTGGCCCTTGAATTGGCACAAGACAGGGCTTTGCTATGTTAACACTTTCCAAAGGTTTTGTTGCTGTTATTGTTGCTAGTGCAGTTATAGAAGTAGACAGTAAATAGCTCTTTGAGAGGCTAAGAGTAGCCCAAAAGAAATTGTAATCAGGCTATTAGATCAGCAACATTCCAACTCTTCCTAGTCATTCAAGAGTTTATGAGTCTATTAGCCTTTGCAGACAGCTTCTTCCTGGGAATTTTCCTTCACACTTCTTTCCACATCACTCCGTCTCCCTGTCTTCCCCTCCTGTGAACCCTGTACCCCACCATGATCACTGCCCCAGGGCTTGCTCTGGACACAAGGGCCAGGCCAGGTAGCTTAGAAGTCTTCTGAAGGGTCAAACTATGGAGGCAAATGACATGTCAGCACAAAGAGTAAGTCAGGACTGGTGGTGTAGTTCAGTCGGCCGTGTGCTTGCTTGGCATGCGCGGAGCCCTGGGTTCTGTCCCAGCACGGGATAAGCCAGGTGTGGTGTCTGTAATTCCAGCCTGTGGAAGAATGGAGGCAGGGGCATGAGAAGTTGAGCATCATGCTTGGCTACATAGTGAATTCCAGGCAAGGCCAGACCATATGAGACCCTTCATTAAAATGAGAGGTGGGCAGAGGCAGGCTGAAGAGATGGCTCAGTGTTTAAAAGCAACACCCCCTGCTCTTGTAGAGAATGAAGGCTCAGTGCCCAGCACACACAAGGCAGCTCACGAGTGTCCGTGAATCCAGTTTCAGAGGATCCGACATCCTCTTCTGATCTCTGTGGGTGCCAAGTAAGCACGCGGTACACGTAGACACAGCAGAACACTCATACACAAAATAAGAAAATCTTTTTTTTCAGAGCAATAAGAGAGCAAGAATGCCATCTCCAAGGCTCAGGGTTCTGTGAAAGAAGGCAGGGCTGTTGGTGCAGGTGTGTGTGTGTGTGTGTGTGTGTGTGTGTGTGTGTGTGTGTGTGTGTGTAACAGCACGGAGAACAACTTGCAGGAGTCTGTCCTCTCCTTGCACCACGTGGAGGGTGGAAATCAAACTCAAGTTGTGAGCTTGGTAGTAAGTGCCTCCTTTCTGGCCTCATGTCTGTCTCACTTTTTAAAATGTGGGTTCTGGGGATAGAATTCAGGTCCTTGTACTTGCAAGAAAAACGCTTTACTGTCTAAACCTTTTCCCCAGACTTCTCATAGGTTATTGCCAATATATATATACATATATATGTGTGTGTATATACATATACATGTGTGTATATGTATATATACATATATGTGTATGTATGTATATACACAAATATATGTGTATATGTACACATGTGTGTGTATATATACATATATATGTGTGTGTATATACATGTGTGTACATATGTATATATACATATATGTGTGTATACACATATGTGTGTATATGTATATATACACATATATGTGTGTGTATGTGTGTGTATATGCATATATACATGTGTGTGTATACATATATGTGTGTATGTGTATATATATACGTGTATATATATGTATATATACATATATGTGTATGTGTATATATACATGTGTGTGTATATATGTATATATGCGTGTGTGTATACATATATGTATGTATGCGTGTACACACACACACACACACACACATGTCACACACCCAGACATGCATGAGGGTGCTTGGCACACTGGAGGTAGGCTCATGTCACCACGGTTAGAGTTTTCTTTCAGGCAGTCACAGAATGTAGCTCATCATGTATGCTCAGCCTCTGCTCATCCAAATGAGTCTGCCACCTCAGATTGCTCATGTTTGCACTGCACAGCTTGAGGGTGTGGTTGACATAGACCACAGCTGGGAGTTGGACTTCACGCAACACTTGCGTGGCTTTCTGGGGAGGCTTTTTGCTTTTTCTTCCTTTCTGCTCACAGGTCCCTGTGGCGGTTCAGCTTCACCCTGATGCCAGTCGGCATGTGATCTCAGCTGTCAGCAAATGAATCGCTGGCCAAAGGCAGAGCACTGATTCAGACAGCCGGGTCAGAACACTGCCCGGCAGCCCTTCATGGCCAGAGTGCCAGAAAGGGCCTTGGTGGCCTTCTCAAGGATGTGTTAAAAATCAGACTCAAAATAAAGGCTGCTATGAAGGAAGCCAAGAGACTGAGCATGCTCTGATCTTCAGTCCAGCCTGTGATGGGCTGTGGGCTCCCCTCAGCACCTGTCCTTCTAATAACTGGAGGTGGACACAGTCCTCTGCAGAATTCAAGGAGCTGCTGATGCCCATGGAAGGTAATGGAGCAGAAGACTGAGCTGATGGGGAAGTGCTGTGTGCTTGATTCCGTTGATGTTATGAAAGATACAAACCAATGTGCCCATAGGTCCATAAGGAAACGTGTAGAGGCGGTGTACAGTGTGGCTGTCTCTGAGTGGTAGAATTTAGTGTCGTTTCCTTTGTCTTTCTCATTGTAAGTCTCAGGGTTATATGAACTTCTTTGGACTATGCAAACATGTCAATTTGAAAGCCTGGGAACAGCAAAAACAGTATTTTCCTAAAGAATAAAATATACATCTTTTTTGATACATGCGTAACCTCAGTCAATCTTTCATGCCTCCGTGCCTGCACTATACCTCTCTCGGCCTTGGTTTCTTCCATTATAAATCAGAGACCAGAGCAGTTTCTATTTTACGAGGTTATAAAAATTAAATCCACTAACATGTGTAAAGAACTTGGAATTCAAAATGCTGGACTATTTAATGCTATTTGTAGTCAGTTTTTTTTCCACAAGCCTACTAGGAGCTCAGAGCAGTAATCTGCTGAGAGAACAAGGGAGAGATTATAAAACTTGGCCCTGTGGTTATGAGCATCAGGAAGTCTGACCTATGCTCTGTAAGCTGGAAACCTAGAAAACCAATCCAGAGGCTTGAGCCCCAGGGACCACACGTCCCCAGAGCATGGAAGTCACAGCTCAGCATCCATCCATCCCTGCTACCTATGCTCTATCCAGACTCACTAGACTGAGTGACATTGGTGAGGACCGTGTCTTCCTCTCAGTCTACCCATCTGAATGCTAATCTCCTCCAGAAACGCTCTCACAGATATGCCCATAAATCACGGTTTACCACTTGTCACAGCATCCTGTACCCTAGTGAAGCTAAGTCGTGGGATTACAGATGGCTGTGGTTGGCAGTACCTTTGTGGTAATTCCATACCATGCAACGGTGTAGGTAGGACAGGAGCCGTAGTCACAGCACCAACAAGAGCAACCACAGCAAATTGCTGTTGCAAGGCCGTGAGCTAGATGCGTGATTGGAAAGAAAGCATTGGTAACTGTTGACACATTTCTGCTGGGTGTCCCGTGAGCTGGCTCTTAGGACAACGATTACTTGACAACTACAAAAACTGCTTTGGTGAGTTGTATTTGTTGTTGTTTTCTTTGGGGGGGGGCATTTATTTTTTGTTTTTGTTTTTTTAAGACAGGGTTTCTCTGTGTAGCCTTGGCTGTCCCGGAACTCTCTCTGTAGACCAGGTTGGCCTAAAACTCACAGAGATGCGCCTGCTTCTGCCTTCTGAGTGCTGAGACTAAAAGTGTGTGCCACCACCACCCAGCTGAGATTGTCTTATTTGGTGCTAGTGTGTGTCCATGTGCATAGGTGAGAGTCCGTTGTTGGAGGCCACGGTGGAGCCATTCTCCCCTTCCACTGTCACATGACTTCCAGGCGATGAACTCAGGTCTCTAACCTTGAGCAGCAAGGGTCCTACCCACGGAGCCTCCTCACAGGTCCAGGAAAAAATAGACTCATGTTCCAGTTGATAAATTTCAAAACCGCATTCAAGAGCCACGATGAAACAAGGAGTTCTCATGCCTCCGTGATGTAGGTTGGTGCACAAGTCAGTGAGAATCAGCAGAGGGAGGGAGGAGAACGTGACTGCACAAATAATGAAAGTTTTAAGACTACGCAGTGAGGGCCTGTCCACTGCACACAAAGGTAGCACTCAATGTGCTCAGCGCAGCTCAGGGCTCTGAGTTCTACAGGCGGTCACGAATCTCAGCTCTGTACCGGAAGTGTTTGTTGTGGCTCGGCGCGCCCTAGTTCCTCCCCTAACTCAGATGCTTCTGCCTTCTACTGATAGGGGCATCTAGACTTGAATTCCTGGTCCAGGTTGTGTCATTTGGTGACATCTGATAGAGAGTGTGAGTGCAAAGGCAAGTCCTCCTTCAAGCTTTGGAGAAAGAAGCCAGGTGAAGGAGCCCAGGTTTACCCTTATCGCTGTGGGAGATAAGCCCTGAGCAGAGCCTCGTGCTCATTAACCGTGTACAGGGCAGCCCCACTCTTCACCTGCTCTGCCAAGGTGGAACAGAGTTTATGAGCCCAACCACAGAACGGAGCTTGTTCTTTCAGCCAGATGAACACTTTGTCACTTGACCTCAACTCATGACAAAAGGTATATAGAACTACTGGCTAAAGCAGACGAATGCAGATTATTCGAGAGGGACTGGGTAGGCATGGTGGGACATGCCTTTAATCCTAGCATTCCAGGAAGCAGCGACAGGCAGCTTTTTGTGAGTTCAAGTCCAATCTAGTCTACATAACAAGAAAACAATCGCACCTTTAACCCCAGCACTTGGGAGACAAAGGGAGGCAGATCTCTGAGTTCAAGGCCAGCCTGGTCTTGAACAGAGAGAATTCCAGGACAGCCAGAGCTACACAGAGAAACTTTGCGTCAAAACAACAAACAAGCAAGCAAACAAACAAACAAAAGCACAACCAATCAACCAAACACACACACACACACACACAAAACCAAACAACCCCCCCAAGAAACAACAACAACAACAAAAAACAAAATTCAATTTAAAATTATTTTCACTGAGGAACAGGTGACGAGAGGAGGAGGAAAAGGGAGGGATTGTGGGACCAGGAGGAGAGGAGGGAGGGAGCTATGATCAGGATGACAAGTGAATACATTAATTAATTAAAAATTTTATTTTTATATATGTACATTAGTTTTTCTAAAGATTAAATGTACTTTTTCTAGGTAGCATGTGATTTGGTGGTGTGTGTGAGCAAGTTGATGTTATATCATTCTGCCTTCTTGTATTCTATTAAGAGAATAAAGCCAGGCATGGTGGCACACACCTTTAATCCCAGCACTCGGGAGGCAGAGGCAGACAGATCACTGTGAGTGCAAGGCCAGCCTGGTCTACAAAGTGACTCCAGGACAGCCAAGGCTACACAGAGAAACCCTGTCTCAAAAAACCAAGAGAGAGAAAGAGAGAGAGAGAGAGAGAGAGAGAGAGAGGAGAGGGAGGAGAGAGAGAGAGAGGGAGAGAGAGGGAGGGAGGAGAGAGAGAGAGAGAGAGAGAGAGAGAGAGAGAGAGAGAGAGAGAATAAATAATACAACTCAGAACACAGTGAGGCCTGGTCAGCTACACATTATGTGAGGAAAGCCCCAAGTCCTCAAGCCATACAATGCATGGATCATTTTGACTTGAAGGATTTAGAGCACTTGTGTCAATGAACACCAGTGTCAATAAAATAGAAATCTGTGTTGATTTGCGCCTCACCAAGATAAATGATCTGCCAGGCGTTTGTGTGTCTGTGTTTGCAGGCTACCCAGCAGCATTCGGAAGAGCTGGGAAGAAGATGGACCTCTGTGGGCTGGACTGTAAACTCAAGCACAAAAAGGTTAAAACGTGAATATTCAAAAGCGAATGAGTCAGGCAGGGGTGGACATCTAGAGCCAGCACAGAGGTAAACTGAAGCAGTGCCCACCACGCAGAGATGTTAGCCACTCCCCCACACAGCCACTCTTAATACGAGCTGGGTGTAGCCATGTGTGCCCGACGCTGTTAAGCATTCAACTATAATGCAATTGCTCTGACTTGCATTCCGAGTCTATACCGGTCTCCTAATCCCTCTGGCTTCCACTCTCAGTGGCTCTACAGGGGGATGCGAGAAAGCGGGTGTGGATGCCACGTATTCCCATCCTCATGAGAATCATTTTTGCTGCTGTAAAGAAACATTGGTAAGCCGGGTGTGGTGGCGCATGCCTTTAATCCCAGCACTCGGGAGGCAGAGGCAGGCGGATCACTGTAGGTTCAAGGCCAGCCTGGACTACAAAGTGAGTCCAGGACAATCAAGGCTACACAGAGAAACCCTGTCTCGAAAAACCAAAAAAAAAAAGAAAGAAAGAAAAAGAAAAAAGAAACATTGGTATTCAGCTTATACAAAGTCACTACAGGGAGGAACTGGGCTGCCCATTCCTGCCCATGGCATCTGATTCACTGTTGTATAGAGAGTCTCAGCGGCTACCCGCACATCCTCATCCCTAGACAGCAAGTACCTGCTTTAGAGTCTCACACACACGTAAGCAGAGATGGAATGTGTCCCTGGGTAATGAATTTGTACAAACCGCCAGTGCTGTAGTTTTACATCCAACCCCACTTGACTGGTTCAGATGCGCAGAATTGACAAAACTAGGTCTATGTCTGTGTTAGCCCAGAGGCAACCAGTGGACTGTGGATTTGTCTTCTGTGGCCAGTGCATCCCTCTCCTCTTTTTGTGTCTAAGACATGGACTGTAATAGAATTTACTGGTACTGTCCAATCAACTGAGACAGCCTATGAGGTATAGTTATTTTCTCTGAATTGAAACATTCCTGTGTAGAGAAGGAAAAGTGTAGGCTTTGATTTTTTTATTTGGAGTTCCTTAATGCCTCTCCCTCCCTTCCAATCCACTGACCCTAAGTAGGAGAGAAAGAACATTAGTAGGGACAGGAGATGTAGACCTTTTTAGACTCAGTTCTTGGCAGCGATTCTAGTCTTTGTCATCTGGATTCCAGCAGCCCAGCAAAGCAGCAGCAAACACAACATCAGGAGCCACCAGCAGTAGGAGCGACAGTGGGGACCACCAGCAGCCTCTTTGAAGTTGTCTCTGGAGCATTTCTTTCTAGGTGAGTCTCGAAGCAAAGCGAAGTGATGCAAAGTCAAGCAATGCCAAGCAAATGATGGGAACATACAAAGCCACCCGCCCCCGCCTCTCCCTCTCTCTCTCCTATTTATATCCTCCCAGAGTCTGCACAAGGATGTTTTCCATCTGGCAAAGCCATGCTCCTCAGTGGAGGCAGTCTCCAGCTGACAAAGATCACAGGCCCTTCCACGAGACAGTTTCACATCCCACACTTGGGATCAAAACAGAAACATGTTTACCTAACATAATCAAAACTTCTGCCACAGGAGGGAGGTTCTGGAAGGCGGACTAAATGGCTCAGCATTTAAGAGCACTGGCTGCTCTTGCAAAGGGCCTAGATTCACTTCCCAACACCTGTTTAGTGTCTCACAACTGTCTGTAACTTTAGTTCCAGGGGATCTTCTGACCTCTATGGCAACCAAGCGCATACATACACATACATACATACATACATACATGCATACATGCATACATACATACATACGCAGGTAGAACCCTCACATACATCCAAATAAAATAAATAAATCTAAAAAAAAACAAACAAAAAAACTCATATGTCACCACCCTTCCAGTGGAGTCTGTGTGACAAACGTTACCACAGAGCCCTAGGCGACAACCCTTACCCAAGGGAGAGCCTCCTGGAATGGATCTGATGTCCCTGTCAGGAGTAACTAATTACAGTTTTTCTTGTCACTCATTTGTTTTGGAACATCCTGACTGTTTCCGCCTTTGTTTTTACTTTCCTACCAAGAACTTTTCAGACGTAACTGTGTTGCTAGGAGACCCTTAACTTGAAACTGCAGCCAAGGGTCATTCAGACAAGTTTACCACTAAGTTCTGTTCCACTTGTTAATAAAAACATGGCTAAGAATTAATCATAGTTCATATTATGACTTACAAATAAAGTGTTTAAGTAAGCTCCAGATATTGGCTAAGAAAAAAAAAAAAAAAAAGCTGTCCTGACTCACAGAAGATTGACATATGAGAGAACATTGACCTTTGATAAAAAGGGCACTGATACCAATCTAATGACTTATGAATTCAAGACTGATGACAACATTATTACACTGCATCCTGTATTTTGAATTGTATGGTAAAAAAAAAATGTGTAACCACGAAAAGACACCCCTGTTTCAAAAATGTATAAAAACCTAGCTCATTTGCCTGCAAAATACACTCAGATTCAAACAGCACCTCTGGGTTTGTTTCTGTTTGTCACTCGCCTATCTTCTGCCCACCGAGGCTTCGAGAACTCCCAGTCCCAAGAACCTAAACCCTACTAAGACGGTCCGCGACACTCATACACGTCTCAGGAAGCTCCTGAAAGTTACAGGAGTCATGAGCCCCCACCAACCCCCAGGTTATAGAAACAGTTGCCTCAGGGAGGGACTCCTCAGAAGGCCAAGTCACCCAGAGGGTGTTCCAGTATAACAGGGTGTTCAAGGATGCAGCTGCCACGCCTGCGTGGGCTTTTTTGGTGCTGTAGTTATAGTTGTACGTAGGAGCATGTGCTCTCATGTGTTCCTGAGACTCACGTCACAGGTTCTCAAGGTAGAACTGGGTGGGGATGTTTCTTTGTTTCCAGGGTGAGAAGACATTTGTTAATGTCTTCCCAGGAAAATCAATGAAAGAATCTGGTAACACAGTTGTGGGCTCGCTGCCCCAAATAGTAAATTTTGCTTCTGATTGTTCCAGGTTCGCCTGGAACTATCGTTGTTGTCACTAATTAGACGTGAACACCGAACGCCTGTTTGGGTCATTCCTATATTGTGATGACAGATCTCCTGTGTCTTCTGCACGTGAGGAATGCTTGTCTCTTTAGTTTTCTATATCCCAGCTCACACCCCCCCCCCCCCCCCCCGGTGATCCAAATGTTACCTAAGCGTAACTCTGAAGGAAAGGCCCAAACCTTACCTTGTTTTGTTCCATTGGAAATACAGACCAATAGCTGGTCTGTAAAGAGACCATTCCTATGCTGTTGGCTTCATAAACCGTGGGTCATGCCCACGCGCTGGACAGCGTAATTAAGCAGAGCAGTGTAGAAAATTTGCTAACAGTAAAAGGTTTCTGAACATATGATGGCCAAAACTCAGTTGAAAAATCAAATATGTACTATTGGAGCTGTTGTCTGCGTTGTATCATGAGACTACCCAGAAGTGTTAGGCCTGACGCACTGCATGAGCACTTTACACCAGGCAAAGTCAGTGAATGCCGCTTCTATGCCTCAGCTGTGGTTTTTATGAATGATGATGGGGTTTTTTTTGTTGTTGTTCTTGGTTTTTGTTTTTGTTTTTAATTACCTTACTTACAAACTTCTATGCTCCAAGTAGAACTGGCTGCCTTTTGAATGGACCATCAAATAAGTCAGATGTCAGTCTCACAGGTAAGTCTTTTGTGGGACTCCTTGGTGGTTAGGAGCTCTCGCGGTCCATAAGAGGACCAAAGTTCAGATCTCAGCACCCACCTTGGTAGTTGGACACTCCTGGAAGTACCTGGGAGCCCAGCTAAGAAGGGGGTGGTGAAAGGCGGTGCCTAGCGTTTGCTGGTTCCCAGCCCAGCTGAGCAAACGCAAGGCCCAGGTTCAGGGCAATAGCTTGCCTCACACAGGAGTAGATGTTGAAAGCGAGAGGGGAGGGCACTGTCCCAGCTTCCATGTGCATGTGCGTGTGCCTGCGTGTGCACACACACAGGTAAGTAGAAAGAAAAGTTTTCTATGGTAAATAACACAGAGAGATTCTGTTTACTATTTGCCCGGTTGCTGTCTGTGGAAATGCATTGCAAAGTGCTAAGTTTACAACCAGGATATTATGTTGATGGACTTGAGACACGAATTTCCGAGGCCAAAGCTGAGCCCTCCTCTCTCCGTCCTCTTCCATAGCAACCACACTTCATTTGTATCATTTTAGCTTTTCAAGAATGTTACATAGCTAGCCTGCCCCGGCTGGCTTTTTTCACCCGGTGTATCCCTCTGCAGATTCATCCATTTTGCTACAAATATCAAAAGCTGTTCTTGCTTGCTGTGGTGGCTCAGGCCTTTAATCCCAGTCCTTGGAGCAGAGGCAGGAAGGCCTCTGTAGGTTTGTTGCCAGCTTGGTCTACATAGTGAGTTCCAGTGAATGAAAAATAAGGACGTGATGCTACTAGGTAGATGAATTAGGTGGGGGTCGGGGGAGGACACAATGCTCCTAGGTATGCATTGAGGAGATTTACTGTGGCTATGAGGGAGAGCACAGCCAGCGGCATCTGGAAAGGCCCAGACTGAACCTGTCCTTGTGGGGAGGGGAGCAAAAGGGGGGCGGGAGATAAGGAAGGAGTACCTGGGAACCTAGAGACGGAGAGGGCAAAAGAGCAAGAGACCTGATAGACACAAAGGCTGGGTGGTATAGACATCTGAGACGCTGGGGGAAGGGAAGGTCAGGGAAGCCTGGCTGCCAGCATCCGCTTTGATATGTTAAATAGGCACCTCAGTTAGCCATTTGTCCTGAGTCTGAGCGCTAACATCCCGGTCACCCAGGGCTACCTAGCAAGGCCCTGTTTGAAAAAAAAAAAAAAACAACCCAAAAAGCAAAGCCAAACAAAAACCACGGAATGGATATATCACGGCTTATTCGGTTGTTCATTTATTAGAGAACATCTGGCTTATTTCAAAATTTGAGCTATTATGAACAAAGCGCCTATAAATATTCATTATGACTGTTCATTAGCATACCTTCTCATCTCTCTAGGGTAAAGCCCCGGTAGAGAACCTGCTCGGATCATATGGCATTTGCATATGGCAGACTGCTTTCCGGAGTAGCTGTGTCCCTTTCCATTTGCATTAGCATGTGTGAGTGATTTAGTTCCTTGCCAGCATTTAGTGTGGGCACTGCTTCCTATTAGTCATTCTGAAAGGTGTGCAGCAAAAATAGATAGTGGCGTTGAGCATATTTTTGTGTATTTATTTACCATTCACTTACTCTTCTTGGCAAAGGGTCTCCATGTTGATTTTTTTTTCCCTGTTATTTTTTTTTTTTAAGTTTCATTTTATTTTTAATTTGTGTATGTGGGAAAGGGCGCACACAAGTGAGTGTGGGTGCCCGTGGAGGCCTGAGGTGTCAGATCCCCTGGAGCTCTGGAAATGAGTTGCAGGAGGTTATGCTGGGGACCAAACAAGCCCTCTGGAAAAGCAGTAAGTACTTTTAAGCACTGAAGCATAACTCCAGCCACTTTCTTCCTTTATTTTAACATGTGAGTGCATGTGTGAGTGTCTGTATGCGTGTGTGTGAATGCGTATGAGTGTGTGTGTGTGTGAGTGTGAGTGTGAGTGCGTGTATGAGTGTATGAGTGTGTAAGTGCATGTGAGTGTGTTTGAGTGTGTGAGTGAGTGTACGTGTTTGAGTGTGTGAGAGTGTGTGTGAGAGTGCGTGTGAGTGTGTGTATGAGTGTGTGAGTGTGTAAGTGCATGTGAGTGTGTTTGAGTGTGTGAGAGTGTGTGTGAGAGTGCGTGTGAGTGTGTGCATTCACCCCATTATGATGGACTTTACCCCCAGAGTACAAGCACAAACAAGCCATCCCTTAAACTGCCTTTGTTAGAAGTTTGATCCCAGGAAAAAAACCCAAGCATTTCACGTTAACTTTGTGGTCTGATTTGAGTTAATATCTGTACAAGGTCAATTGCACATTTACTCACTATTATTATACTGAATCACTCTAACATTTTGTTTTTGTTAAAAATATAGGATTCCTCTTGCATTTTTGAAAAAAACCTGGTGGACACATTTCTGGGTTTATAATCCAGCAGTTTCCTAGCTGACTGATGTCCATTTCTCTACCAGTGCCACATAATCTTGATTAATGTTGCTAAGCATCATTTCGAAGTTCTTTGGGCTCTCCTCCCGCTTTGTTCTTCTTCTTAGATGTTTTTTAGATATACAGTCTTCCTGGGACTAGGATAGTAACTGCATGCAATTTCCATATCAGCTTGGGCAGAAGTAACAACTTTACTCACAATCAACAACAAACACGGCGTCCCTCCACTCATCGAACACGGCGTCCCTCCACTCATCAAACACGGCGTCCCTCCACTCATCAAACATGGTGTCCCTCCACTCATCAAACACGGCGTCCCTCCACTCATCAAACACGGTGTCCCTCCACTCATCAAACACGGCGTCCCTCTACTCATCAAACATGGTGTCCCTCCACTCATCAAACACGGCGTCCCTCCACTCATCAAACATGGTGTCCCTCCACTCATCAAACATGGTGTCCCTCCACTCATCAAACACGGCGTCCCTCCACTCATCAAACACGGCGTCCCTCCACTCATCAAACACGGCGTCCCTCTACTCATCAAACATGGTGTCCCTCCACTCATCAAACACGGTGTCCCTCTACTCATCAAACACGGTGTCCCTCTACTCATCAAACACGGTGTCCCTCCACTCATCAAACACGGCGTCCCTCTACTCATCGAACACAGTGTCCCTCCACTCATTTAGATGCTTGGTTTCTTTCACAAGCAGTACTTACACCAACACATTTCCATTTTGAGCGAATATATTCATGTATCTATTGCAGGATATTTAATCCCATTGTGAACCCTGAGATTGTGAGCTGGAGAAAAAAAAATCTGTTTCTTGCTGTGGTATGGCTCAGCCCTAGCACACACCTTTAACCCAAGAGCTTTCTGGAAGCAATTGCTAAATAATCATAGGTCAAGAGGCTGCACAAGCAGCAAGTTGACAGGTAGTGAACATTAAGTAAACAGAGGACGGCAAGACATCGAGTTGGAGGGTATGTACAATAGTGTGAGGAAGGAGCTTTTGGCTCTTTCCTTCTGGGATGTGGGCTAAGTAGGAAGGTCAGCTGGGTGCTTTCTCTGCCTCTCTGCTAGCAGGTTTTCACCCCAGCATCTGGCTCCTGAGTCTTCATTGGTAAAAATCAAATGATTGGGATTTTTGTATTTAAAACATGTATCCATTGCTTTTCAGATTTATTTTTTTAAAATTCTGTATATGTGCATGTATTTTGTGGGAGTAAGTGCATGTATGTGACCATGCTCTGAGAGGCCAGAGATGCTGGATCCCGTGGAGCTAGAGTTACAGACTATTGTGAACCTTTTGACACGGATGCTGGAACTGAATTCAGGTTTTCTCCATGTCCTTAACAGCTGATGTCTCTCCAGCCCCATTTTTATGTGTGATTTCCCATGTAACAACCTTAAAGAACTTATTTATTATTTATAGGTTTGTTTCACTTGTGGTATTGTTTTTGGTAGATTCCTGAAGGCTTTTTTATGTAGGCAGTCATTTCATTTACAAATAGGGGTACGGTAGTTTTATTTGTTTCTTTTCAATCTGTATGCCTTTTATTTCCTTTTCGAGCCTACCTGCACCATCCAGAACTTCTTCCATTTGTGGAAGAAGATAGGTAAACGCAGGTCTTACTGTTTTTGAAGCAATGTGTGTGTGTGTGGGGGGGGGTTGTTATTGGTTTTTGTTGTTGTTAAGGGTCTTGTGTAGCCCAGGCTGGGTTTAAACTCACCATGTAGCTGAAATGACCTTGAATTCCTTATTATCCTGCCTCAGCTTCCCAAATGCTGGGATTCAGACGTGCACAATACTGGCTCTTCGTGAGATTTAATTCATGGATGCACTTTTTCTTCTTGGTCTATTATATTCATTTCATTTTTTCTTAACGTAGGAGTCTTGTGCTATTACTCAAGTGGGCCTCAATCAGCTGAATCGAAGCAACTCCCTGCCTCAGCCTTGCAAGTAGCTATATCTATAGGAATGTGCCACTTCACCCAACGTTTAGTTGGGGTTTTAAATTTTTGTAATGAACCTTGATTTCCTAGTATAAACCCATGTGTAGGTGGTAAATGGTGAGGAACACTGTCTCCTAACCCCAGCAACCATTACCATCTTAGTCAAAGCCGCTGTGGTTACCCACAGGGTCCCTCGCGAGGTCAGACCTGTTGGCATTCAATCCCTCAGAGGAGCAGGTGACAAATGGGGAGGAGCATTAAACTTTCACCCGAGAGTTCAGTCCCTCCATCCCATCTGCATCAATCCCTCAGCTGTAGATGATTCTACCCCAATGTGTGCACCCTCACGCTCTCAGGAGGAGCTACACCATACACAAGATGAGATGGTTATCAAAGAGGGAACTCCGTTTACATTGCTATGTAGAGATCACCGTCCATGCCAAGGGGACACTTTCCAAGTGCTAGTGCTATGGCTGCCTTGAGGTCACCCACACCCCTGTAAGTGACGGCCCTCTCTCATGTTCTCATGAGCCCAGAAGGTCAATGGTTCACTAAGCTAGCCCTGAGTGGAATTGTCTCTTGTGGTCTGAGGAAAGCAGACATCTGTCCATGCCTCCCCAGAATAGTTTAACATGGGATGTGTGTGTGTTTTTATTTTATTTTATTTATTTGTTTATTTTGGTTTTTCGAGACAAGATTTCTCTGTGTAGCTTTGGCTGTCCTAGTCTCAGACCCGGCTGGCCTTGAACTCACAGAGATCTGCCTGCCTCTGTTCCCAAGTGCTGAAATTAAAGGCATGTGCCACCATACCTGGCGCAACATGTTTTTTCAATGTTTGGCTAGTAGCCTTCTAAGCCTTTAGTGTCTATATTGGTGAGAGCTATTGAACCATGTTTTCCTTTTCTCCTGTCTTTGTCTGGGCTTGGTGCTGTCATATAAACAAGGCACAGACTGTCTGTATGTCGACAGCTAGGTTATTTCTCCACTACAGGCTGTTTACTCAAAGGCCCACTAACACAAAACTGAAAATTTCGTACATCCCAATATTTAAAAAAAATAACTTAAGCAAGCAAATATTCAGCTATTTAGAAGCCCTCCAGCTGCTTCACATATTCCAAGAAGCTTCATCAAGCTGTGGCTAAGTGTCGATATGATAATATTGATAGCTTATCAGCACTCAGCCACTGAGGCCCCTGCAGTTCCCTGACTTGGAGACTCCCTGTTGTGCCACTGGAAAGCAGCCCCTCCTCTGGGTGGCGCTCTTCTGGATGTGGCTGTCTCAGAGAAGCAGCCTCTGTGTTGTCGCATGTTCTGTTTCCATGTCATCTCCTTCAGGCCCCCTACAGTTCTCGGGACAGGATTAGTTTCATGAAATGAACTGACAATTATTCTGTTTTCTAGAAGAGATCATGTAGGCAGATGCCAGTTTTTCTTTGGAAGATCTTTTAATTAAAATTCAATCATTAGTCAGGTGGCGGTGGGGCATACCCTTAATTCCAGGAGAGGCAGGTGGATCTCTGTGTGTTCTAGGCCAGGCTGGTTTACATAGCAAGTTCTAGGACAGCCAGGGCTACACAGAGAAAACCTATCTAAAAAACCCAACAACAGCAACAACAAAACCCAAACTTAATTAAGAGACCACTCAAATGATCTATTTCATACTAGGTGTGCTGGAGTTTTCTCTTTTGAATTTTATTTTACCAACTTGATAGAAGGTAAGGTCATCTAGAAAGAGGGGTCCTCACTTGAGAAAATGCCTCTAGCTGTGTGGCTGGCTCGAAGGCTAGCCTGAGAGGCATTTTCTCCGCTGATGACTGATATGGGAGGGGTGGGTCCCGCCCCCACCCACTGTGGGTGGCACCACCCCTAGCCTTGTGTCTGGGGTTGTATAAGAAAATGGGCTGAACAAGCCAATAAATAGCACTCTTCCAAGGTCTCGGCTTGAGTTTCTGCCTTGGTTCCCCTCTGTGATGGGCTGTGACAGGGATGTGTGAGCCAGACAAAGCCCTTCCTCCTTGTGTGGCTTTTGGCCACAATGTTTATCACAGTGATAGAAAGCAAAGTGGGACCAGGTAAGGGCACTTAGTTTCTGGTTTTAAGAAGTGTCCATGGCCAGACATGGTTGTGCAGGCCTTTAATCCTAGGTAAAGGCAGACAGGTATCTGTGAGTTTAAGGCCAGCCTGGTCTACATAATGAGTTCTAGGACAGCCAGGTTCTATAGAGAGAGACCCTGTCTCAAAGCAAATAAACAACAGTAAAGTATCCAGTTTCATATAAATGTAAATGCTGTGTATAGTGTCATTTGTAGTAATCCTTTAGGGTTATTTCATTGGGGGAGGCGGGGCTTGCACACAAGGCATATGCTCTATCTCTGACTTATATCTCACATCCTTTGTATTACATACATGTTTGACATATGGATGGTGCACAACAGTATCTGTGTTTCATTCCTAATATTTCACTTTTTTTTTTACAAATTTTTATTAAATATTTTTACATATACATTTGTATTATTACACATATATACAATAAACTACCTACAGCAAGAAGAACCACAAAGCAATCAGGAATTATATAAATGTTACAGTCTTAGTGTTTTGGCTGTTTGTATTTGGCAGCCTTGAAGAAAACATCTTTCCTATCTTGTGCATCTAAAAATCTGAATGTAAATCAATATCTATCATATCTCATCTTTATCAACTTAAAACATCTATCTAGACCAAAAAACATCTTAACCCCTAAGCAACTAAGCTTAATTGTAAGACTAAACTACATAGTTTTCAACCCCATCAGAAACTTGAGAAGGAATAAAATTAATGAAATTAATTACCTGAGTAATTTATCAGTCTTACTACTATCTGTCCTTTGTAATGATCTTTTTATAGAAATATCCGTTTCATTAGGCTTTCTTTCATTGTTATTTCCTCATTGATTTCAGTTCTTATCTTTATTATTTTCTTCTTTGGTTTTTTCTATGTTAGGGGAGAATTTTCCATTTTTGCACTGCTGAAAAATGAACTCAGGGCCTTGTACTTGCTCGGCATGTTCCGAGCGGCTAAGTCATAACCCCAGGCCTTTCTAATTTAGCTGTTTTTTTTGACTGTAAGGGATAGAAGTGTGGCTGGCATTCTGTGGCCTCTGTGGCTTCCACTGACAGCTCAGGACTTGGGGTAGCTTCTGGCCATAGAAAGTCCTACTTTAATACAAGTCCAGTGGGCGAAAGATGTCCCATTATAGGGGTGGGTGACATGGAGGCACAGGCTGTCTGTGTGGCCTCTGCTCTTTCTGGGACGCACCCATACCCTCTGGTAAGGATGGAATTCTCGGCTCCCTGCATGGCCTCTTTTACACTGCCCTGGGAGTGCTTTTTTATTCACATTGGCTTCACAGACCAATGAGGGCAGACACCCAGGATCCTTCAGCCTTTTCTAGCAGCGTGGGATGGGGGCCATAGCTTTTCTGTGGTGCTTGGCTACAGTTAGAGCCATTTTTCAACTGAAAGTGTTCTGTTCCTGCTCGGCTGCCCCCTTTCAGGGCCTTGGCTGGCAGGAGAAGGCTTTTGTTGGAGCCGTTTTCTTTTCTTAGCCTGTTGGCATTTCCAAGTTGCTGGCTTGTTCCCTTCCAAATCCAAGATACATTAGGCAAAGAGAAAACACCAGGAGCTCACTGGTGCTGTTCCTTCTATCACCGTGTCCCTAGGTGATCTGTCCCCTCACCATAGCTCAGGGCTGTTCCTGTTTCTGATTCTGTTGTTTTTGTTGTGCTGGAGGCCGAAGCCAGGTCCTCAAGCTGTGCTCCTGCCCCCGTTCTGTTTGCTTGCCTACAACAGTCTTAGCTTTCAATTGTGCTTAGGAGGGGGACAGGCTGAAGTTACTGATCACCTAGTTAGTTATTCTGTGTGCACACGGGTGTCAGAGTTAGTTCTTTCCCCGCCGTATTCTTGGAGCATGGTCTCTTGTTACTCCAGCTGAGGTACTGTGTGTGTTAAGCTTCCAGCCGCTTGTCCCGTCTCTGCCTCCAACTCTGATAGAAGTGCTAAGATGTTAGTTTTTTTCTTTATTTTTAATGGGTTCCAGAGTTTGAACTCAGGACACTTCATCAGGGCTGCACGGCAGGTATGTTCGCCCACTGAGTCATCCCACCAGCACATCCATGCTATTTCCTGTTCTTCCACCCTCGACATATGGTTTTCATGACACAGTTCAGAGCATACAGCATACAGCATACCAGTATTGAATGGTGACACCTAAATATAAACACCCCTTCCCACCAGCCTGCACAGAGTCTCAGGGCCAGAGTTTGTTGCAAAAAAAAAAAAAAAAAAAAGCTAAGAAAGGTAATGTTTATTCTGAGTGCCCATGTGACCAACCACGTCTGTGGTATAGCTGAAATAAAAGGCAGATGATCCCCTAGGGCAGGGAGAAGGACAGTCAGTGTGCTGTGGCTGGCCACCAGAGCCCTCCACCCCCCCACCCGCCACCCCCGGTTCATCTTCACAACACCATCGGTAAGTTGAGGAGCTTCTGAGTAGCAGTGTCTGTTTCAAGAGGAGCGACCTAGCCATCATGGTGGCACACCTGTGATGAGAGGGTTAGGCATAGCATCGGCTCAAGGCCAGCCTGTTGCGTAGCGTGGAGAGTTTGCCGTCGCCCACAGGCCGACTGGCAATCCTTCAGGGACTCCAGTGTGGTTGGAACCATGAGCACCAGAGGTTCGTGTTCAACTCAGTTCTGATTCCAAAGTGATTAACTCAACCAAGAAGTGTATGTGGAAATACAGAAGAAATAGCATGGCAAAGAGCTTGCAAGTGCAGGCAAACAGCACGCCGTTGGCAGGGAAAATGAAAATGGGTTTTTTGTTTTTGTTTTTCAAGGCAGGGTTTCTCTGTGTAGCCTTGGCTGTCCTGGACTCACTCTGTAGACCAGGCTGGCCTCAAACTCACAGTGATCTGCCTGCCTCTGCCTCCCGAGTGTGGGGACTGAAGGTGTGCGCCACCACCCCCCCTTGGAAAATGAAAACAAAGCCCATCCACTTTGCCAAGGCACCAGGTTAAGGTTGTCAAAAACCCAATCCCCCTAAAGTTAGCAGAGATTCCAGTGACCAGTACACCAAAATTCTCTTCCTGTCCCCTCAGAAGACAGATAACCTGAGAGTACTCATTTGAAAAGTCTTAGTTGTAATGTACAATGTGATAACCATCATAAAACCCAAAACATTAAAGGTTCATCATTTGACCTACCTGTTTGCCGTGACACAGAGGACTAAAGACTTGATAACTGCCTATGAAATTTACCCAAATCAAACCCATCTATTCAGGGCCTGGGCATGGACCTAGGTTGGTAGAGAGCTTGCTTAGAATGCATAAACCCCTCAGTTCCACTGCTAGCCATGTGTAAGCCAGGACTACTGAGGCATAGTCACAGCCTCAATGTTAGAATTCTATAGGAGGAGGCAGGAGGAGCAGAAGTTCAAGGCCATCCTCAGCTATATATAGCATATTGTAGCTAGCCTGGGCTACAGGAGATTGTGTCTCAGAGACAAATATAAACAACTGGGAGGCTATTAGGATTGTCATGAGGTTAGGGTTAGGTGTTCCTTGCCTCCCTCCCTTTGTGTGTGTGTGTGTGTGTGTGTGTGTGTGTGTGTAACTGGAGGAGCTAGATGAAAAGCCTACAAAGCTCTGAATGCAGGAATATGGCTAAAACAGAACTAGACAGAAGCTTGTGACTGGGTTGACTGTCCTCTCAGGTGTAGTTCAGCTGTGGCCAAGGATGGTTCTGCTCCATGAATACCATGCCGGCGGGCGGATCCAAAGACCACAGAACACCAGATAGAATGCTTCCCAGAGACTACAACTACCACCTGATGCAATGTGTGGCTGCCTCAGGGCTTTCAAATATTTTATTGGCCAGAGATGGCTGTGTCTTGTTTCTCTTCCAAACCTGAGTACTTAATGTAGTAAGGCTGGGTCCTGCAGTATACGCAGGAGCCAGGATAGGGTGTAGAAGCTGCCAAGTGCAATGCTTCAGGCCCAAAGAATCCCTCTCTCTCTCTCTGGTCCAGGACACTGTTAGTGAAAGCAGTGAAGAGAATTCTAGTAGGCTGAGCAAGACAAGCATGCTGCTGGCAGGCCTGGCCTTTCCCCCACGTCCCCTGCCCGCCTAAACTGTTAGATCACATTCCTAAAGCGGACCACCAAGGTCTAGTCCCTTATCTGGTCACTTCCTCCTCCTGAGGCTGCCTACCAAGGTCCAGCTATCAAAGTACTAAAGTCCAGCAATCAAAAGCCCCATTTGGCTCACGCAATTAACATGCTCAATTAAAATTAAACATCCTAATGCAGGGTTTCTCCCCTTTCTTTTATAACTTGCCATTGACCTATGTCTCCCCTCCATCTAATGGCAGCCCTTTGTCCTTCCCGCTCTCCCTTGTTCCCTTCCCTTTCTCCCTCGTCCTGTCTCCTGCCTTTGTCTCTTATTCCCTGCCCTTTGTCCCTCTGGGGGCAAGTACATCTCCTCTGTACAGAGAACTTGGTCTTGGTGTGTCCTGAGCTGATTCTGGTTCCTTCACACAGCATATGGGGAGTCTTCTCCAGAAGACTGTGTCACAGATGACCTTGTCTGTCCTGCATTTAAATCAAGCAGCAGCGTTGTGTTGAGCGTGTGTCTATGCAAGGGGAATGAATGACCAGCGAGCCACTCCTAGGTACCTGTGCTGTTGCTTGCTTGTGGACCAGGAAGCTATATTAAGTTGTCCTTTCACAGGTGAAACCATGTGGGGAAGCCATCTTCTGTCCACGGACTACAAGGCCATCCCCTAGGACAGTATGTGACTTTGGACTTGTCTCTAAAACCATGAGTGCAATTACCAGCAGCCACCTGCTTCCTGTCGTTTTAGATGGACACAAATGGTACTGTGAAAGTCTCCCATGCTCCAGAAGATGCTAAAAATCGGACTAGAATGAGTATTAAAGTCTACATCATTGGCAGAAAGAAAAGTTGGTGTCTGGGATGGGCTGCTAAGGGAATAGCATAGGTAAGAAAAATTAAATCTTTCCATCACAAAATAGTGCTTTCTTAGTCCAGATGGGAATGAGGCCACGGTCTCAGATGAAGTCCTCTGATGGGCCAGTTATTTTTTTCTGTACCAAGCCATAGGTGAACGCTACCCATATGGCCCATCCCCGAGGAGTCCTTCCTACTGTCAACACCATACCTCAAAGCTCAGGTCCTATGACGTCAGGTGGGTAAGTGATGCTTTTATATAGGGAAGACTATTTTGCATAATAAAGAATTTTTCAATAGATCAATAAATCCAGTCATTTCTTTATTGACTTCCTTCAGTGGTATCTAACAGTAGCGCTCAGTCATTTGTGTAGGGAATATGCTTTACAAATGCTTTCTGGAAGTTTCTGGAAGCTGAGCTGAGTGGCACACACCTTTAATCCCAGCACTTGAGGCAAAGGCAGATGGCTCTCTGAGTTTGAGGCCAGACTGGTGTACAGAGTGAGTTTCAGGGCAGCTAAGACTACACAGAGAAACCCTGTCTCATAAAAACAAACTAAACTACACCACACCATCAAGAATGACGCAGCGGGGCATCTTAGACACCTTAGGTTGTCATTTTAAAGTATCCTTAATGCTAAGCTGGAAAAGAGCAAAGAAATCTAAGATCATCATTGAACAAACAAACAAAAGCCGGGCATGGTGGCGCACGCCTATAATCCCAGCACTTGGGAGGCAGAGGCAGGTGGATCGCTGCGAGTTTGAGGCTAGCCTGGTCTACAAAGTGAGTCTAGGACAGCCAAGGCTACACAGAGAAAACCCTGTCTCGAAAAACTTAAAAAAAAAAAAAAGGCCAGAATTCCTCAGTTATTGACCAATCTCACAGGCAAAGGTTTGAAAGTAGAGATGGGGGTCAGGGCCGGCGGTGGGAGGAAGCGATGGCCAAGGCTTTATGAATGCCTCTACCCGAAGTTTTCAAAACTTTATCTAGATTCTTACTTAGCTCCTAGGAGCTGGAGATAATTTCAAGTTATGTCTTGAGTCCAAGACACTTCTTGAGTCCATGGACTATGCCAGAATCTCGCGAGAGCCAAAGGAGCCCACTTCCGGGAAACGGCACAGACACACACAATGTCCCATACTCTCGAGTTGATTACTTTGGAGATGGTTTTGTTATCTCCCTCTCCCTCCCCCCACCTCTCTCTGAGATAAATGTTGGTCTTGTGGCCTGAGCTCCCTAATAGCTCATGGACACAAGCAACAGTCTCTATTCCTGTAATAGCTTGGATTGCAGGCACAAACTGTTGTGCCTGCTAAAATAATGCTTTTCTAATTAGTTTGCTTCCTTTCAAAGCAAGCAAAATTTAGTGACCACGTCTTAAAAACTTGGGTTAAAAATGTTAATTTAAAATAAATGAATGTTGTGTAGAAACAAAATGGAACAGAAAGTGAGGTTTCAGTCTACCCAAAACTAATTTCCGTGGTGCCAGGCAAAATGGTGCACACTTTATAATCTCAGCATTTGGGAGGCTGGCACAGGACCTTGAGTTTGTGATTACCATCAGTAGACAGCGAGACTCTGTCTCCAAATAAATAAGTAAGTAAGCAGGACACACTTCTCATTAGCAGACAGTTGACTCTGACTTACGCTTTGATGGAAAAGGATGCTGCGCGTCACTAAGGCTGTGTCAGCACATGGAACCAGTGGGGTTTTGGCCAATTGAGGATGGGCTGGGATCTCTATGACTCGTAAGTTGAATTTGTGTCGCTTCCTAAGGTAGTGAGGTCATCTCTGGCAAGATCCCCCTGTCCGTTCTTCTGCAGGCTGTGAGGTTAACACACATAGCATTCTCGGGGTGCTTACAGTGTCCTGTGTGAAGCCCAGAAGGAAAGCTTCCTGACGGCACAGCCAACCACATGATTGCTTCAGCAATGGAGCAGTGTGTACTTCACCCCACCAGGTCAGTCTTCCGAGTAGGGAGATTTGGCCAAACAGCTTGTAGGGCTATTTTCTTCCCTCCAGCAGAAACTGGCAGTGACTCCCAGACCTTGAACTGAAGATGGACCCAAGCTCCTGCACTCAGCAGTGAGCGCTCTCCTCTGAGGGAAGAGCCTGCACTTCCCTTTTTCTCTTAAGGCCAAAGCTAACTTCATGGTTTATCTCAGTTGGCTTGGTTGACCATGTTCTCTGGCTGGGGTCAGGGCTGCATCTCAGCAGGGCACAGCGTGCTAGGCGAATACTAAGATACTGGGTTTAATCCTTAGCACCGCAACCAATAAATGATATAACAAAAGTCATCAGAAACAATCTTTGTTTCACAACCACCACCATTCCTGAAAAGACAGCTAGAATTGTCCATTCTCAGACATTGTCCTTCGTATGAGAGTTTGCTTGGCAAAGAGCCTTCCATACTTTTAATGAAGTTAGTGTGTATGTGTGTGTGTGTGTATATATATTCATTCATTTATATTATCTCTCCCCCTCCCTCATGTGTGGTATACTTGTGCATGTATGGGGGCATGCAGTTGTGGGGAGGCCAGATGAAGACACTAAGTGTTTTCCTCTATCACTCTCCACCATATTCCTTTGAGACAAGGTCTCTCACTGAACTTGGAGCTAATCTGGTGGCCAGTAAGTGCCATCTCTGTTCCCCCACAATGCTGGAGTTAAGGAAAGCCTGACTTTTTACATGAGTACTGGGATTCAAATGCAGGTCCCCAGGCTTGCACAGAAAGTCATCTTACCCACTGAGACACCTCTTCAGCCCACATACATATATACACATATATATGTCCATACGTAAGTATGTGTATACATATATGTATATACATATATACACACATGTGATATAATATCTAACATGTGTTATTTAATATATAATATACAAATACATATGATATATAATATAACAAATAATATTTAATATATGTGTGTGTGTTGTATTTTAGGTTTTGTCTTTTTGGGACAGGGTCTCACTATGTAGTCCTGGCTGTCCTGGGACTCAGTAAATAGACCAGGCTGGTCTCAAACTCACAGCGATCCACCTGCCTCTGCCTCCCGAGTGCTGGGATTAAATGTGTGCACCACTATATCCAGCCTTATATTAAAAAAAATAAGCTCAGAAAAATGTATGCCTTCCTTTTCGTGCCTTTCTTACTCCCTTCCTCCTGCCCTCCCCCTTTCCTTTTCCCTTCCTACCCCTTCCTCTTTCCTTTCTTCCTTCCTTACTCTGCCCCCACCCATGCCACCAGCACGCTACCCCCCACTAAGCTGTACCCCAAGACAAACACCAACATTGACTCCAAAAGGCTACCGGAAAAAAAAGTCTGCACTTTATTCTTTTCACGATAAAGGGAAAGGGTAAAATCTACTTAAACATGTAAACACCAGGGCTGGCAAGATGGTTTAGTGGGTTAAAAGTGCTTATCGCCACGGCTGATGATCTGAGTTCAGTGCCTGGAGTCCACGCTGTGAAAAGGGGAGAGCTGATTCCTATGAGCTGGCTTCTGATGACACATACGGTGCACGGACACATCCTGTAAGTAAGTAAATATTTAAATTAGAAACCACAAGAAGAATAGGGGACATTTGAGGGGGGTGACCCAAGCACCTTTGAGGTGGGTGTTTTTTCCTGCATGTATGTCTGTATATCGTATGCATGTAGAGCCCTCGGAGGCAAGAAGAAGGCATTTCTGGAACTAGAGTTATAGATGGTTGCGAGCCTCCTTGTGGGAGCTGGGAAAGGAACTCTCCAACCCTCTCCTCCTTTTTCGGAGACATAATATTATTGTATGGCTTGTAATTCATTCATCTAGTCAACGTTGAACCAGTGTGTGTGTGTGTGTGTGTGTGTGTGTGTGTGTGTGTGTGTGCGTGTACGTGCCTCAATGTTGGTGTGCCTCAGCAAAGCCAAGGCAAGCAGAAAGTCAAGTTTGAAGATGTAGACCTTCAAGCTTCTCTACTCACTAGTCCATGAATAGTTGAAGAACCAATTGCAGGGGTTGGAGAGATGCCTCAGTGGCTAGGAGCACTGGCTGTTCTTGAAGAGGACCTGGGTATGGCTCCCAGCACCCACATGGTGGCTCATAACCATCTACAACTCCAGGTCTAGGTGGTCCAATGCCTCTTGTGATACCTGCAGGAAAAACACTCACAACACATAAACATATAGACTAATCTTAAAAAGAAAGAGAAAGAGCTGTTGTAAATGTGGCATACCCTTCCAGTAACGTGTACACGCTCTTCATGCTGAAAGAGAACTTATGATAACTGATTTTATGGTTTAAAGAGAATTATAAGATCAAGAGAAAGACTGACAAAAAAAAAAAAAAAAAAAGAGAGAGAGAGACAGACTGACACATTCTCTCTCTCTCTCTCTCTCTCTCTCTCTCTCTCTCTCTCTCACTGTAATGTTCATTTGTTTCCTTCTAGGCTTTGTGTGATTAGTACAGGTTGGACATTGAGAAGAATGTGGCGTGAGCACCCAGGAGAACAACCTTGGCTTTTCTTACATGTGGCTTCAACTGGCAACTTGTTGCTCATGTAATGAGCAGTGTCGGAGGCATGGCCTTGTGTATCATTCCTCTTGACTTGGGTTTTTTGCAGAAGATGTAGTTAACGGTGGATTGAGTCTGGAGATTTGCATCTGCTGAAAGGTGCATGTTAAGATGGGGGCTCCTCGATTCAGCTTCTAGCACCTCCAGTGCAAGCCAGTGTGCTTGGGGCTGAAGCAAAGTGATTTCTTGAGCCCGGGGAATTCAAGGTCAGCCTGGGCAACACAGTGAGACACATGTCTGAGGAAAATAAAGTAAAAGAGAAGCAAATATTTCTATTTATGGTGGTTGGTTTGGATAAATCAATTGTATGTTTCTCTTCGCACTGTCAATCTTGTTGAAAACCAGTATTGATTTGCTAATGAGGATGATCTTGGAGGCTGGAGAGACGGCTCAGCAGGTAAGAGTATTCTTCCCTGTTTTTCCAGGGGACTCAGCTTTAATTCCCAGCACCCCCATGGTAGCTAACAACTGAGTGTAATTCAATTTCAAAGGGATCCGATGCACTGTGCACATATGACGCACAGACTAATATTCAGGTAAAACACTAGTACACATAATTTTTTTAAAAAAGAATATTATTTTAACATCCCATAACTATGTTGTCTTTATCATTTCAGTGACTATGGATTTTTATTTTATAAATCAGCTGGAGGACATTTAAAACCACATTTGTAGGACAGGCATGGGTGCACACCATAATCCTACTACTTGAGATGTGGAGGCAGGAAAATCAATAGTTCAAGGCCAGCCTAGCCTGGGTGAAAACTTGTCTCAAAACAAACAAACATGTGAGTGTGTGTGTGTATGTGTGTGTGTGTGTGTGTGTGTGTGTGTGTGTGAAATAAAAAGCAATCCCTTATAAAAAGCAATATCTTCTCCTTCTTCTTCTTCTTCTTCTTCTTCTTCTTCTTCTTCTTCTTCTTCTTCTTCTTCTTCTTCTTCTTGTTTTGTTTTTTGAGACAGGGTTTCTCTGTGTAGCTTTGACTGTCCTGGATTCTGTTTGTAGACCAGGCTGGCCTGAACTCATAGCGATCCACCTGCCTTTGCCTCTCGAGTGCTGGGATTAAAGGTGTGCACCACCACACCTGGCTATAGCAATCCCCCCCTTCTAAGAAAAACAAAATACAAAGTACTTTCACCTATGAATGGTGGGCATATTCTATTTTTTTTTCAGGTTGATCCCTTGGGAAATGGTATTACCACATGAATCAATATTTACTCTTAAGTTGCAATGCTTCCACATATATTTCACCTGTTTTATGCTTTCTGAAAATATCCAACATTTCCTAAAAGGTTTGTCCATGTTTTGGTTGCTGGAGACCAAAGCCACTGCCTTGTACATGCTAGGTAGACATGCTGCTACTGAGCTACAACCCTCAACCCTAATTCTTTTTCTTTTCTTTTTTTTAAAGTGTAGCTCATTCTTGATGTCTTAAGTTTTTGTTTCTAAGCCGGGCGGTGGCACACGCCTTTAATTCCAGCACTTGGGAGGCAGAGGCAGGTGGATCGCAGTGAGTTTGAGGCCAGCCTGGTCTACAAAGCGAGTCCAGGACAGCCAAGGCTACACAGGGAAACCCTGTTTCAAAAAGCAAAACAAAACAAAAAAATGAAAAGAAAAAAAGAAAGAAAGAAAATGCCCTAAGGCTTGCCTATAGCCTGATCTTATGGAAGTATTTTTTTAATTGGAGTTCCCTCCTCTCAGAGGACTTTAACTTGTGTCAAGTTGAAATTATGAATAAGACACCTGATTTGTCTCTCAGATATTCAAATAACAATATTGCATTGTTTGCAATTCATATTCCCACCACTGGAAGTCCCCGGAAACCTCTGTAATTACAACAAAAATATATACAATTGTTATGATTTTTAAAAAACTCCTTTGTGACTCTGGGGATTTGCAGTAGTTTAAGTAAGAAATGTGTCTCACAGGTGCTGGTGCTATGTTAGAAGGTGTCGGAAGACGTAGTCACTGGAGGCGGGCTTTGAGAGTTTAAAGTCTAATGTAGTTTTTTTTTGTTTGTTCTCTCTGTTTACTGCCTGTGTTTGAGGATATGAGCCCTCAGCTTCCTGTTCCTGCCACCGCACCTCCTCCACCACAACGGACTTTCATCCCTCTAAAACTGTACGCCAAAATAAATTCTTCCTTCCATGAACTGCTTTTGGTTTTGATGTTTTTATCACAGGGGCACAGAAGTAACTAAGACAGGATGGAACACCGCGGTGGGGATGGGTCGGGGGGCGGGGCTTAGAGGATACTGGGCAGGTGCTCTCCCGCTAAACTGCACCGAAGTAGTCCCATGGACTGTTGGAAGATTCCACCATGTAAGCAACCCTTTAATGAGCAAACACGACAGCAGTCCTGGTGGCCTCCAGAAAGCTTTTTCAGTGAAGACGTGAACCTAGTGTCTGTCTGAGGTTCGGAACACCTGTCAACGTCCTGCTGTACCCGTGCCTCTGTGATCCAGTGTGAGACTCCACACAGGGTGCCTTTGTGGGCTCACCCAGAACTTCCCATCCGTAGCTTGGGGTTGCTATCCATGGGACGGTTTAGTTGGCGGCCACAAACCGGTACAGAAACAAGTTTCAAGGCTGGATGGGACCTGAAGTGGTCTCTCCACTGCACAGAAGTCTCTGGAGTGTCGCTCTAATAGGTTACTATCTTCAACACCTTACGTTTTCACTATAAATACTGAACTGTTTCAGGAGTGGGGTCTGTGACCTGAACAGGTGGAGCACGACATAAAGGGGACGACAGCTGGAATGCCTTCTATAAGACGACAGTGTCTGGAGGGACTGCTGACACTGTGCGCCTACTTGCAGCTTCATTTTATGGTGTGTGTGTGTGTGTGTGCGTGCGCTTGTATGTGTGTGTGGCCAGAAATTGGTGTGTTTTTCTCAGTGCCTTTCCTTCATATTTTTTGAGACAGCGTCTCTCGCTGATCTGCACTGGCCAGAAAGCCTGAGCTGTCTGTCTCTGCCTCTCTAGTGGTGGGATTAAAGGCATGGGCCACCACCTCCCATCTTGCACCCAGCTTTTAATGTGGGTGCCATGGGTCTGAACTCAGGTCCCTGTGCTTGGCTGTAAGCACTTTACTGACTGAGCATCTACATTTTTTTACTTGAAAACTTAAATTTCCTCATCAGCATGTATATGTGTATACAGCATGTATATGTATGTATATTACATATATGTGTCATATATACCACTGTAACTAATCATAAGATTGTTATTGTAAATAGCTTCCTGATAGAACATATTTGCCACATTATACAAAGGAACCAACAGATCTGGCAGAGCCAGAATAATCTTTTGTTTGTTTGTTTTTCCAGACAAGGTTTCTCTGTGTAGTTTTGACTGCCCTGGACTTGCTTTGATGACCAGGCTGTAGAACTCATAATGATCTGCCTGCCTCTGCCTCTCTAATGCTGGGATTAAAGGCATGTGTCACAGCAGAATAATCTTAATAAAAAGAAAGTTGAGAAAAGGAAAGAGAAGTTGGAAATAAAAGAAATGGAAAATTAGGAAGAAGAGCAAAATAGAAACTAGGAGAAAAATCAGGAAGATGCCACTCACAGATTCCGAAGATTGAGCTTGCAGGAGAGGCATGGTGGCACATACACCTGAAAGTCCACCCCTTGAGGGCTAAGACACCAAGACTGCCTTGAGTTTGAGGCCAGCATGGTCTATCTACATAGCCAATACCAGGCCAGCCAGTTCTACCCAACAAGACTCTGTGTCAGAAAACCAAACCAAGCCAAAAATGGGCCTAACTAGATGGCTTAGCAGGAAAAAGCTCTCGATGCAGAAATCTAACAACCTGGGTTTATCCCCAGAACTCACATACAGTGGAAGGAGAGATATGACTCCCCACAGTTGCCCTCAGACCTCCACATCTGCACCCCGACTCTCCACCCAATACACACATCCTGTGTGCATGTACACACGCACACACCCCTCATACACACACCCTGTGTGCATGCACACACACCCATACACACATCTGTGTGCATGTACACACGCATACCCTAATAGTAATACTACTAATGAGGATGATAATAATAATTATTATTACTTTTTAATCCCCAAAGAGAAAAGAATAAAGGAAATACAATTTTCTAGATTGCAGGTATATAGCCTGGCTAAAAGTTAAATCTAAGTATGTCTTTATGCCCCCTAGAAAGTCATGAAAAAAGTCCCCATGTACTTTTAAGGAACCCTTAGGAAATTCTTCTCTGATCACCACTGGGAAGTTGATTTTAAAGAGCTTCTGAAGCCCTTTGAGGAAAAGGTACACATAGCCTTCCCATCAGCCCCTGCACTAGAGCACTAGAGATTCTTGGCATACTGAAAAGTAGTACAATCTTGTTTGTTCCTTTTCAAAGAAGATTTCATGTAGCCCAGGCTAGCCTCAACCTCGCTATGTATCCAAAGATGACTTTGAACTTTTTTTTTTTTCGAGACAAAGTTTCTCTGTGTAACCTTGGCTGTCCTGGACTCACTTTGTAGACCAGGCTGGCCTCGAACTCACAGCGATTCACCTGCCTCTGCTTCCCAATTGCTGGGATTAAAGGCGTGCACCAGTGTGCCCGGCTGACTTTAAACTCTTGATCCTCCTGCCTCCAGCCTCCCTAGTGTGGGTTTATAAGGTGTTGGGCTTCATGCATGCTGAGACCTCTACCCACCAAGTGGTCTCTAGACCAGTGAATGTATCTTGACTATTTAAGTGTCAAACATTTTAGGGCAAGCTTTCATTTTGTTCTTCAAGGTCTGCCAAATTCTGTCTTAAAAAAAAGCACATCATCTAGCAGAATAAAATTAGATATAACCCAGGACAGCCTGGGGTACACAGGGAAACCCTGTCTCGGAAAACCAATAAATAAATTGGATATCACCTAGGAGAGCCTGGGCTACACAGAGAAACCCTGTCTTGGAAAACCAAAAAAAAAAAAAAAAAAAAAGATATCACTGACATACCTTTTTTCATGAGACTATAATGAGTAGGTGATTGTACAAAAATTAAAATTGTAGTGGTAATAAAAACTGAAAATGAACAAACCAAGTAACTAACTCAGCAGAAACAAAAGCCCAGGGCGAGCTCTGCTTTATGGGTTGTTATGCAAACAAAAACCCAAAAGAATAAAGGCAAATTATCTGATTACATAACATTTTGAAAGGTTACTGAGGATGCGGAAGATTAAAGGTACTTAGTTATTATTTCAGACCCCTGGTGATGTCCTGAAGTCCGAAGCAGGGTGTGGCTAGGAGATCATTTTTCAGTAATAGGAAACACAGACAGGGACATCTTCTTTCCTTGTTTTTTTTTGAGACAGGTTTCTCTGTGTCACTTGAACTCACAATGATCCGCCTGCCTCTGCCTCCCGAGTGCTGGGATTAAAGCATGTGCCACCACGCCTGGCACCAGGTGGGAACATCGTAAAAGAAAACGTAGACTAACTGAAAATCAGCTATGAGTTATATTCGTAAAAGAAAGACAGAACTGTTTGATAGGGCAACAGTGCTAATTAGATGAAAATGAGATGTGACGCATGGTGGGAGGAATTTAAGTTTGACAACGTTATGACTTACATGCACTTAAACTGGAAAGATTTTTGGTAAGTATTGTGTTTTTGAGGAGTTGTTCTAGGCAGTCAGCCAGTACAGGAAATAAGAGAGTAAAGACTAAAGAAGACCAGAGTCGATGCTGACAGGCTCAAGCACACAAAGGCATAAAGAAAGGTGACACAGAGCAGCAGGAAGGAATCTGTGAGACTGGGACCAACTTCTAGATCTTTCTTGAGTGGGCAACTGGAGACACATGCGCATGTGCTGATGGGATTCTCAAAACTTGCTAAGCGGTTGTAGGCATTGAGGTTTTGAAACTTTCATCCAGTCGTTCAGTATAAAGAAGAGAAGGAAAAGACAGGAGAGCTAAGGTCTGGATCCAGCTTGCTGTCTGCCTCTACAGTATCCCATGGGGGCACATTAATATTCATGTACTACCTGCTGCCTACTCTGTATAAAGTCATTTGCCTGTGCCCGAAGGAACCCAGAGCAGCAGGTACAGACACCTCTATGATGCAATCAGGACACCGGGATTATTGACAGTCACATCTTTGAGTAGCAAAGTGTGTCCCATGGCAAACAAACACATCAGACGGGCCACAGATGCCATGGTATAGAACCATTACTTAACGTACAGAAGAGGGGACACTCAACTAGATACGTTTTCAAAGACTACATACATAAAGCTTACCTTGTGTCTTTGAACATGACTCCTCTGTTTGTGAGCTTGATCTTTTGGTCTAAAGCCTCAAGTTTTGCTGTGATGGCCCAAGATTTTCTCTGTGGTTTGCTGTTCTGTTTTTGTGCATTTCTACCCATCGGTTTCTGTACCTTGAGAAGTATAAAAATGGTGGCAGGAGTTTCCTTCACGATGTGTCTGCACACGGAGTTCCATGGAAAGGGTTTCCAGCATCCGTGAGCGCACAGGTAGTGCTCTGTAGCACAAAGTACCATGACAGGGTGTGGATGTATGGAGGGGAGAGTGCCTCCTTAGCATCCCTGAGCACCTGCCTTTGAGTGATTCTTGGGACACAGCAACAACAATTTAAGAAACTCTCCTAGCCAGGCGTGGTGGTGCACGCCTTTAATCCCAGCACTCGGGAGGCAGAGGCAGACAAATTGCTGTGAGTTCGAGGCTAACCTGGTCTACAAAGTGATTCCGGGACAGGCAGAGCTACACAGAGAAATCCTGTCTCCAAAAACCAGAACCAATGTTTGTGCTTTCTGAATAGGTGAGATGTTCTGTGTTTGACATATACATTATTTTTAAATCAGAAAGAAATACTGCTTTGTGGTGTAAGGTGTAGAAAATAGACCGTGGCACACAGAACTCGAAGTGTGCAAACAGCGTGGAGGAGCAAATCTTGTATGTAGCCTTAGCTTTCACAGCTGCTTGTCCCAGAGCGCTCTGCGTCTCAGTTCAGGCCTCCTAGGGGACTGCAACCCCACGTGCGTCCATCTCTCCAGACACATGGCCATCTGAGGGCGGACCAGGTCTCTGTTTTCATGATCTAGACTTGTCTGAAGCATTGAATGGTATAGTTGGGACATTCCTTCCAGGTCTGTCCTGTCAGAATTCCTTCTCTCTCCTCTCCGAGACCACCATCGATTTTCCTTTCTTTTGCTTTAGTAGCCATTTGTTCAATTTCTAGTATTTTATTGATTGCCTTTAAGGTTTTGTTTTGTTTGCTTGTTGTTTGTTTTTTTGAGATGAGGTCTTGCTATATTTAGCCCGGAATGGCCTAGAATCCTCTATCTTCGTGCCTCAGTCTCCAGAGTGCTGGATTAGGGGAGAGCAACACAGGTCTGGCCCATTTCCCTGTCTGTGCATTTCTCAAACAGTACTGGCACTGGCGAGTCCCTGAGTGGCCTCCAGTCACTCTGCTCCTGAGTTCCGCATTTGGCCTGTACTGTAATCCCGTCTTCCGGACTTCCTGGGTGGGTTGTTCCTGTCTTGTGTCGTCACTCCTCGCCTGGCCCTTTTTGCTCTCTTTGATGCTTGGAAATTTCCTAAGACACGCCAACACATGGCTTTGATTTGATTTCTTCTGTTTGGAGCTCAGTGTGCATCTGGAACAAACTCACATATGGTAATCTTTCTGCAAGTTTTCCGCCAGGCCAGCCCTGGTGGACATGTCTGCATGTGTTTACTTCTGTTGGAATCCTGTGCCTACTGTTGATCCAGAAGCACGTGCTGTGCTATTGTCTGAGCATGAAGCACTGCAGATAACACAGTGAGCCTGCGACTCCTACGATGAGCTCATGGTGAGGAATTCCAGATGTTGATATTTTAGGCAGTGCTGGGGACCCTGCCCAGGAGTTTGTACATGACAGGCAAGTTCTCTACCACTGAGACATAGCCCCAACCGGCCATGACAGGGGTTATATTAGCTCCTGTGAAACAAAATATTCTAGGACACTTATTAGTTCAGAGCAAGCTCTGGAACCCGGCACTGGCAGATCGAACTAAAAACCAAAGTAGTGTCTGTCATGCTAAAGTTCCAGATCACCAAACCAAAAAATAAATTGGCTTCTGACCTTCTGAGAAATCAGAAGGGAGAGAAGTCACTGTATTTTCCATGCAGATGTTTCAACTGGCATGACAATGAAGGTTTGGTCACAAACATAAACTGGTATTAACTTTTTTCTTTTCTTTTCTTTTTTTCTCAATCATTGTTCTGTCACCCTGCCCACATGAGGAAATCAACTTTGAAATTACCAAGCTACCCTTTGCTCTCTATTTCTGCTTCTTTGCCCTCTCTGTCTACAAAGCCAACCCACTCTGCTCAGCTCTCTGGAACATTTATTTTATGCTGTGGTGGGTTGAATGACACACACACACACACACACACACACACACACACACACACACACAGAGAGACTTGTGTGTGTAAATGTTTGGTTCCCAGTTGTTGGGCTGCTCAGGAAGGATTAGGAGCTACTGCAAGAGGTGTGTCATGGGGTGAGGTAGGCTTTGAGTTTCTGTTGTTGTTGCTGTTTTTTGAGACAGGGTTTCTCTGTGTAACCTTGGTTATCTTGGAATTCACTTTGTAGACCAGGCTGGCCCCAAACTCGAAGAGATCTGCCTGCCTCTGCCTCCGAGAAAGGCATGTGCCACCATGCCCGGCTGGGTGGTGAGGTTTTAAGAGCCCACCCCAGACCTAGCGTTGCTGTCTTGTGCCATGGACCAGATGTGGGTTCTCAGTTACTGCTGCAGTGTCTGCCTGCCTGTTGCCGTGCTCCCTGCTGTTATGACATTGTATTAACCCTCTGAAACTGTAAGGAAGCCTTCCATAAAATGCTTTTATTAGTTGCCTTGGTCATGGTGTCTCTTTGCAGCAATAGAAAAGACACAACCAAGACAGGCATGTTTCCCCTTCTAGAATGGCAGGTAAAGCCAGTGAAGATCTGATAAGTGTTTGCTTTGTCTATCTTGTGACACCCTAATTGTTCTAGAAATGGGGTTGAGACATGCAGCTCGTCCACTCTCCTTTCTTTTTCCTGTTTCTTTTTGCATCCTTTAGATCAGAAAAATACTTTCCCATCTAGATCGAGTCTGAGAAAGAATCCCAACTTGGTTGGCATCTCCCATCTCAGATTTTACTCCAGCAACAGTTTGCTATATCTTTTTAAGAATTATTACATTTACTTACTATTTTATTTTATGTTATTTATGTGTGTTGTATGTGTGTGTGGAGGGGTGCATGTGCCACAGCACACCTGTTGAGGTCAGAGGACAACTTATAGGAGTTGGTTCTCTCTCCCCAAAAGGTGGTACCCAGGGATCAAACATAGGTTGTCAGGGTCAGTGTTGAGAACCGCACTCACTGAGTCAGCTCCTCAGCTCCCCACTTATTCTGCTATTTACAAGGTCACTAAGACTGAGATTAAAGAATCCAGGTAACTCTTGCTGGGGCAAAAAGCTCAGCTCTGTGTCATTTCTTTCATATTTTGATGTTGGAATTTGAACCCATGGCCTCACCCATGTTACATTCATGTTATATCATGCTAAACCCTGCCCCCAGCCCTATCACAATATTTTTAAGGGATCCCTAGATGTTTGGGAGGCAACTGTGTTTTGGAGGCGATTAAATTGAGCAGTGGGGCCTACTACACAAAGCTATCTTAGATCCATTGCTTCGATTTGGTTTATACTTACTTGGATGAAATTCACATTATTTTGTTTTTTGCCCCTGCCACCTCCCCAGGGTTTCTCTACATAGCCTTGGCTGTCCTGGAACTCACTCTGTAGACCAGGCTGGCCTCAAACTCAGAGATCCACCTGCCTCTGCCTCAAGAGTTGGGATTAAAGGCATGAGCCACCACTGCTAGGCTGAAATTCACTTTAAAACTGGATCTAACAATTGTTTGCTAATAGGGATATTTTGAGGTTTTTCTGTTAAGGCCAAATAAACGTTGCCTTAGGATATGTGGCTTTCTTGTAGGTTAATTATGATGACTTGGGCGAATGCTAACTGACTAGCAAGGGAGAAAGGCAGGCTTTGAATTTGTGGAAAGATGACCAGAGGACAAAAGGAAGGTGTAGAGCAAAGCTTCCGGGTTTCGATAACCCACCAATCCCTGAGCTTGCCCCAAGATCAAGCCACAAAATCCCACCAATCCAGGCCACCCTGAAAAGCCACGCCCCTGTCCCCCACCCCCACCCCCACCAAGAAACCCTATATAAAGCCCGCCTCCTGCTCAGTTCTTGGCTACTTCTCTCCCAAGCAGAAGCAGCTGCTCTCCTGTGTCTCCCCTAAGAAATGTCTTGTGTGCGTTTGTTGTGCGGCGTGGCTTTGTGGTAGTCCTCGGCTCCCACCCGCCACGGTACCTTTCCCTTTGGAACTGCAACACGTGCGCTGGGGAAACCTTTCCCCTCAGAGCTGCCACATTCACAGAAGGGCACAAGGAAGGGTCTCAGGAAAGCCCTGGAAGTGGCCAGGGGAGGCTGGAGATTTGCAAGGTATCATACACTAGAAATTAAATAAGTCTACCAAGAGTTAACTGACAGTACTCTGTGAGGCACCTTTGGAAAAGCCAAGAACTGCCGATGCATTAACTGGTTAGCCACTGCTGGGGACTGCTGTCAGCCCCATGAACAGGACAGGGGTACGTGTATGACGGTTGATATTGCTGACCTGACAGGTTCCACTATCGCCCAACACACAGCCCTCTAGGCATGCCTATGGGGGGCTTTGGAGGAAGCTCAGGCAGCAGTCCTGCGGTCCTGGAGGAGCAGAGCATCAGCACCCACTGCTCTCTGCTTCCTGAGTGCAGACGCCATGTGGCCAGCTGTGTTCCCCGGAAATGAGGAGCCTCATCCTCAAGCTTTGAGCCAAAATAAATCCTTTCTTAAGGTCTTTCGGTTGTTTTCTGGTATTTTTACTACAGCAATTAAGAAAAGCAATATAGGGAGTCATTGATGGAACCTGGGAGGAGCCATAGCTGTGGCTTACATGCAATCCTTGTAGAAAGCTGGGCAGGAGGCAGGGAGCTGGGAGAGGGGAAAAAAAAAAAACCCCACATATGTTGGTCAGATGTATTTTGATGCTAATTAATAAAAGGCCTGTCACACCTGGGCAGGGCAAATGAGATAGGCGGGTCTAAGGTTCCAGGGCGTGGGGAGACAGAGAGAATCTTGGGAAGGAGAGACTGGAGGAGGAGAGGAAGAAGGCCGCCATGGGTTAGGTGGAGGAGAAGCACATGGCCAGTGTGGATGGAGGATTTGGCCCAGATGAAGAACATTAGCAAGTATATGGGAGGTAACTTGACAGAAATTATTTGAAACAAATGGCCCGGGATTGGAGCAGGTATCCCCATACCTGCCCCACTATGGGAAGTAGTTTAGAGGATTGATATCTGCCCTGCGCCAGGTGAACTAAGGCTATTTTAAAATATAACGAGTGTCTGTGTCTTGATTGATTGAAAATGGGTTAGAAAATACTGCCGTAATAGTAATTGTAGGCCAACTAATAAACATTATTAAACGTACTGGTAATTTAACAACGATAGTATTCTTTCAATTTCCCCTAACACTGCATCAGAAGTCAGCAAGTCAGCCCCTAATGGTCCCCTTCTGAGCAGAATCAGTCTGGAGAGGCCGACAGACCACACAGGACGAAGGGGACAGTCACCATGGGTTAGAGAACATGCCAGGCTAGTGCGAAACACTGGCATTCTTGACTCTGCCTCGTCTCTGACAGTTTTGCATTCACGCTGCTTCTGCCAAGAGTTTTAATAGCCTCGCTGGGTCTTAATGGCGGCTGAAAAACCACTGGGTTGACAGACTGTCTTCACAGACTATAAATGCTCTCTCTACTACGATATTCCCCCTAGAGTGTTCCTCATTGAAAAAGGTTAAAAAAAAAAAAAAAAAAAAAAAATCAAGCCTATATCCCAGCAGTTTGTTCAGCACCATCCTAGTGGCAATGAGTGGCCCTGACCAGTAGGTATCACCTGGGACAAAAGTCAGGGAAATCTAGAGTTGCAGTGCTCTTGCTGTTTTAGGGATGGAATCTTTTGAGGCTGATTTTACTGATTTGACACAATGTCGAATCACCTGAGAAGGGAGTCTACATGAAAGATTATCAGGATCAGGTTGGCTTATGGGCATGTTTGTCTGGGACTGTCTTGATTACATTAATTGAATTTGAAAGACCTGCCCACTCTGGGTGGCACCATTCCTTAGCTAGAGACTCTCAGGTTGGGAGAAGAAAGTAAGCAGAGTATAAACTTGCAAGTATTTATCCTGGTTCTACTTTTTTATTTTTTTCAAGACAGAGTCTCACTATGTAGCCCTGGCTGTCCTGGAACTCACTCTGTAGACCAGGCTGGCCTGGAACTCAGAGATCTGCCTGCCTCTGCCTCCCAAGCACTGGGATTAAAGGCGTGCAATACTACATCTGGCACATTTCTGTTCTTGGCTGTAGATGTGACTAGTGACTTCAAATCCCTGCTATTATGACTTCCTCAAATGATGAACTATACCTGCACTTGAGAGCCAAATTAATTCTTTCTCCCTGAAGTTACTTGTGCTTTCTCATCAGAGTGGGTGACAAGGGTTACAGATGGGAAATGACCTTCCACAGAGCAAACCTGGCAGGTTCACACTTAGCACCAGATACTTTATAATTTGTGGCTAGTCTCACAGACTGGAAAATAGATTTTATATACTCTGTCTGAAAGAAACAATGGTCTAGCCTTGCCTCTGAGCCCTGAGCACTCGCAGATACCAGTCACTAATGAGTGATGCTACCAGCAAATGCCAAGGAGACTGTTACAGGGCCTGGGCTATCGGGTCAACAAATGACTGAACGTCAGCTCCTATTGGATCCACAAGTGACTGAAGGTTAGCTCTGGTGCCTTCTTTTGACTAAATTCAAGTTCTCAAGGTCTCTAGTGGAAGGAAGCCAGCATTTCAAAATTTGTTTTGTTTGTTTGTTTAGGCAGGATGTCTCCATTATGTAGCTCTTACTGTCCTGAAACTGTTTCTAGATCAGGCTGGCCTCATACTCACAGAGATCAACCTGCCTCTGCCTCCCAAGTGCTGGGTTTCAAGGTGTGCGCCATCATTCCCTGCAGAATTTCATAATGTCAATGAGGAAAAGGCTACCCGTGTATCAGCCCTTCCTTTCTTCCTTTCCTGTATACTTTCTTTTCTTCAGCGATGAAATGGGACCCCAAGAGGCGCAATGCAGAGAGTACAGTAGGCGTTGGTGGACTGCTGGCATGATTTTATCTTACTCCCTCCCACCCCCTCCACCTCTGTGGGAGGTCATTTCCCATCTGTAACCCTTGTCACCCACTCTGATAAGAAAGTACAAGGTCAGCGTATCTGTTCCAGTCATTGCTCAGCTAATTGTAAATATAATGCACCCACTCCAGCATTTCCAGGAACCAGGAAAATCCTGACTGGTTCCGGCCACAATAATGAATGGAGGTTCTTACACATAAGTCAAACCATCTGCTGAGTAAAGACAGTAATATCACCCAAGTGTTCTGTGACAAGACGTTTCCTGGGAAGATGCAATGCACACATCTATTTGCCCCAGACAGGGAGCTCACAACAAATCAAAGTATATTACCAAAGCTCATGAACCAATGAGCTTTATTGGAGTTCCTGACAGGACCACGGGTGAGGAGTTACTTAAGGGAGCAGCAATGACTCAAAGGCAGCTGCATCACCAAAGCCCACCCTAGCATGTGTGATAGCTCACAAAAGCTGGCAACCTGGAGCACACTGGAGCAGCTCAACAGGCTGTAGAGTGTCCTTTCCAAGTGGTTTAGTCAGTCTAAACCTCTTCTAGGCAAGTCTGCGGGTTCTTGCTTCTTCCAGGCAGCTGGTCTGGTTTCAGAGTCTTCTTTGTAGCTCAGCTGGTCTGAGAGGCACTGTCCCCAGGTTTATTGTTTACTTTTTTTTTTTTTTTTTTTGGTTTTTGGAGACAGGGTTTCTCTGTGTAGCAGCTCTGGTTGTCCTAGAACTTGCTCTGTAGTCTAGGCTGGCCTCGAACTCAGGGAGATCTTCCTGCCTCTGCCTCCTAAGTGCTGGGATTAAAGGCGTCTGCCACCACTGCCCAGTCTTGTTGTTTACTCTTGGGAGGGAGGGGCCTAGTGAATCTGTCAGGTTCAGGGACTTCCTGAAGTTATCTGAGACACCCACTGTCTGTCGTAAAGCCTTCCCTGAAGGATAAAATGTTTCAATCTTGAGGAAAGTGATACACAATACCAAGGTTGAGGGTATGGTAATGATATGGCTGAGAGTTTTAAATGCTAAGATAATTAGCAATAACAATTTCGCCCATAGGGGCTATTGAACATTAAATTAATCTATATATGGAGATACAATGTTACATGCTTATTATTATATAGATATTATGCATATCTAGTCTTCCTGAAATAAACATAAGACTTGGAATCAGAAGATTCTCCTGACAGCCAGTGTGCTGTGTGCCTGAGAAGCTTCCCACTCTGATCTAGTTTCTCATCATCTGCAAAGCGGAGGTGTTATTGTTATTTTCCTTATATGGATAGCTCCAGGAATGCTACAGAATGCTTTGTTGGTTTGTTTGTTGGTTAGTCTGTTGTTGTTTTTCCTTTTTTTCAAGATAGGATCTCAAATAACCCAGGCTGACCTCAAACTTGCCACGTTGACAAGGACAGCCTTGAGCTCCCCTTGCTCCTGGCTCTACTTCCTGAGAGCTGGGATTAGAGGCATATGCCAACACAGCTGGCTTGAAAAGCTTTGATGTTGTGAAGTACAATTCAGATGTTGGTCTTTTATTCTTTGGGTGATAGGTAGGAAGCAATGAACCGGCAGACCATTCACAGGGTGCACAGTATCACTCCGGAAGTGATAACAAGTTAAAAATATACACCTTTGAAAAAGGGCAGCCACATGGGGCCAGGACGTACAGTTGTTAAAGCTATGACCCATACAAAGGTGCGATGCTAGAACATTCTAGCCACAGAACTGCTGGCAGAATTAGATCTGTGGAAAACTGTATTGGAAGCATCTAACAACCACACTGGCAAACAGCTCTTCCCGTGACTTCTAATGGGTAGTTAGGCCAGGAAATGTGCGTTCCCCAGTGGGTTTCACAGTAACAACTCTGGACTGAGAACAGGAGCTAGCTTCAAGGCCCAATTGTTTTGTTTTCTGACTGTGATCGCAGACAAGTCATTTATCATGGCTTAGCTGGAAAAAAAAAAAAAAAAAAAAAAAAAAAGGAATGCTCAGCCTTACTCTGCAGGACTCTTAGGAGACTAAAATACGTTTGTATGTGTGATGTCATTGTGTAGCCTGCAAGACACTGGACAAATGCTTGTATTAGCATTCTTCCCAGACACTGAGGGGGATGTTACAGTGCAGTAAACACCCCCGCCCCCGAAACAGTGAAAGCAGAGAGACAAAGGTGGTGGGGACGGTTCACACACACACCTGGGGAATTCATGAACTGGAGTAACTAGCTTCTGAGTCACATAGGCATGGCTAGGCTGGGGCCAACATATAGCCCTCGTGGCCATGTCTGTCTCTGGCAAATGGAGCTGTGAGGAAAGCCAGAGGGAACACTTCCCCTCAGGAAAAAGGTCAGCGAGAGGGAGCCTAAGGACAGCCAAGGCCTCACAGGGTAATCATGGCCTCAAACTCACAGCGATCCTCCTGCCTCTGCCTCCCGAGTGCTGGGATTAAAGGTGTGCACCACCACGCCCTGCTACTACACAATCTTACGTAGACCTAAATAGAAAATAAAAATTTGAGGTAGTCATCATTCATTAATGTACTTGTTATCTACGTAAAAAACTAACTTGAGGCAGCTATGAGCAATAAGAACACGCTGGCAGGAAGCGCAGGGCAGGTATTAGGAGTAAGTTCCTGTAGAAGGAAGCTGCCACTCAAGCCCAAGTGTCTGGACAGGCAACAGTCTTGATCAAGAAGACTCCCTGCTCACAGAAGCAGAGGCTCAGGCACCTGGGCAGGCTGTGTGCGCATGGGGACTGTCTTTTCCTGGCAGGCAGGGTCCAGCCTCACCCTCTCTCAAGATTGGCCAGCTTGAACCTGCACAAAGGAAAAGAATGAAAGGCGGAAGGGGCTGGCTACTGAAAATCCCTTTCAGCCTGAGAAAGCTGCAGAGCCTTTGTGTAAAACCTAAAAGGCATACTAGGTATGTGTGCGCTGGGTGGATAAAGACAGACTTGAATACCTTGTGGAAAACACACATCTTATAGTGTTCGACGGAAGAGATGAGTATTTATGTTGCTTGTGCTCTGAGTCAGTCCTTCAGGAAGGACTCAGAGAGAGAGCTGATTCCTAAGCAGAAGGAGGGGGGTTGCCTGGGGGGGGGGGAAGGGGGAGTCCATGAAGTGAAAGACGTCTCCTCCTGTCCATTCTTCCTTCCTTTTCTTCCATCGTTCCTCTCAGAGACATCCCTTCAGCCAAACCCTGCCACCACGCAATCTCTGTCAGTCTCATGTTTGCCACGCCTCTCCTGTGAGACCACCCTCCCTTTTTCTCCTGGGAGACGGACCTCAATCTTTCCCTAACCCTGAACTTGACACCTAGGCACAGGAAACGAGTTTCTGTCACTCAAAAGTCGACTTAACCTGGCACGGTCGGTATTCTGCTGCCTGGGACTCGCTTGTTTGGACTTTATAGTACTTCTCATTATTAAAATTTAAATTACAAGATTATTTCTCCTCCTCCTCCCTTCCTTTTCTTCCTCCTCCCTCCTCCCCTTCTTCTCTCAGGTCCATGAACATTAAGTCCCCTCAAGCAGGAGCAGCACTGTCATTCCTTGTGTGTCTAGCTTACTGCCTGGGACACAGTGGGAGCTCAATGTTTGCCTAATAAATGCTTGGGCTTTGAACAGATCTCATCAACTTGTGGTATTGGTTAAGCCTTTTCTGATCTTGCTTTTTCACCTCTGACAGCCAGGTTGTGTGGCTAGCCACACAGCTCTGTGGGTAAATTTGCTTGTTGTGCAAACATAGGTTCAGCTCCCCAGTACCCAGGACGGGCCTGTAACCCCAGTCCCAGGACACTCAGAGACAAGGGGACACTGGGGACTTTCTGGTCAGGCAGTTTAGCTAAAACAGTGAGTTCCAGGTTTAGTGAAACCCTGCCTCAGAAACTAAGGTGGAGGAGCCTGGGGAGATGGCTCAAAAGTTAGCAGCATGTGCTTTCTTCGGGGGTCTGAAGTTCTCGTCTGACCTCTGGGTACTCAAGCGTGCACACAGCGTTCACTCATTAGGACATGCACATACTAAAAATAAAAATAATTTTATTTTGTTTTGCTTTTAAAGACAGAGTTTGTCTGTGTAATAGCCCTGGCTGTCCTGGACTCACTTTGTAGACCAGGCTGGTCTGGAGCTCACAGAGATCTGCCTGCCTCTGCCTCCCAGAGCTGGGCTGTAAAAACAAATCTTTGGGAAGCGGATGCAGGCTATCCAGATGAGACCTGATAGCTGAAGTCAGATGGGGGGGGGAATAGCTGAAGTCAGACCACCTTCAGAGGTCTAGGGGAGGGGAATAGGGCAGAAGAGGGAGGGAGGGTGGGAACAGGAAGATAGGGGTGAGGGGATTACAATCAGGATATAACTGAAACAATTATAATAAAATAGGATAAATAAACAAATTAGATAAATTTTAAAAATCTAAAGACAGAATGTGACGTAACAGAGGACGATGCCTGACATCACCCTCTGGCTTCCACGTGTGCTGTACAATGAGGAGACACACACACACACACACACACACACACACACACACACACACACACACACACACGCGCGCGCGCATGCACAAACAAAAGAGCCAAGTTGTGGGATGGTGTACCAGGTTTGTAAGTGCTGACCCTAGCTGCTCACTAGAATCACATGTGCACAGTGTTAAAAACACAGGTTCCCCCCTATCAGCCGGCTCACTGTAGTGGGGAGGGGCCCGGGGTACCTGATATCATTTCAGGGTTTTGGTGGCAGCTGCCATGCCTGCTCTTGGGACTCTCTAGACTCCATGAGGCCACAGAGCGAGGGCCACATGTGCCTAGTTCTACTCTCCACATGATGTCTCGCACGTGGCACAGAAGTGAGTAACTGGTACCTCACCTCGCAAGTCATTACCACAGCTGAAGGCACCTTCAGCTGCCGAGGTCTACTAAGCTAGCCAAGAGAAACTGTACATGGCCTTGAGAGTCTCCAAGATTCCTCTGGGGGGCCCTTAAACTTCAGAGGTAGATCTGTTAGGACAGCGTGTCATAGCCACGTGTCACTGGGCAGTTTAACCCCTGAGCCTGAGATTCTTCTGTGGACAGGGTCATGGGGTTAAGTGACCACTGCCATCTGTCCTATGGGTCCTGACCCTTCCTGAATGGCTACCACTCACTTTAGCTAGCTGGCTTACAAGCACTTTTTGCTGAGGTATCTACAACCTCACCTGTTCTGTCTCTCACCATGGGACTGGCAGCCCGGGGTGGGGGTGGGGGCAGGCAGAAACACGGAATGAAACTTTCTGACACTCAAAGCCAAAACAAACAGAAAAGGTAAATAAAATAGAAGGAACCAAAATAGAAACCTAATGAGAAGTCATTTAAGAGAGCTGGTGGTGGCCGTGGCAATCGCCTTTAAGCCCAGCATTTGGGAACCAGAGGCAGGTAGATCATTGTGAATTTGAGGCCAGCCTGGTCTACAAGTGAGTCCAGGACAGCCAGGGCTATACAGAGAAACCCTGTCTTGAACCCCTGCCCCCCAAATCAAGTTGTAATACAGAAGTATAGTGATAAAAATAGCATGGTATTGGCACAAAAACAGACAAGTGGACCAATGGAGTGGAATAGAAGACCCAGAAGTAAATCTACACACCTATGAGAACTTGATTTTGACCAAGAAGCCAAACTTATACAACAGAAGAAACAAAGCATATTCAATAAATAGTGCAGGTCTAACTGGATATCTGCATATAGAAAAATATAAATAGATCCATATTTATCACCCTGCACAAAACTCAAGTCTAAGTGGATCAAAAACCTTTCTATATAAAGCCGGATACACTGAACCTGAAAGAGGAGAAAATGGGGAATAGCTTTGAACGCACTGGCACAGGAGACAACTTCCTGAACATAAAACCAATTGCACAGCACTGTGATCAACAATTATTAAATAGGGCCTCATGAAACTGAAAAGCTTCTGTAAGGCAAAGGACACTGTCAATAGGGCAAAACAGCAGCCTAGAGAATGGAAAAAGATCTTCACCAACCCTACATGTGACAGTGGGCTGATATCTAAAATATATAAAAGAACTCAAAAAACTAGACATAAACAAACTAAATAACCCAATTTAAAAATGGAGTAAGAGTCAGGTGTGGTGGGCGGATGCCTTTAATTCCAGCAGTCAGGAGGCAGGAGGTAGGAAGATCTCTGTGAGTTCGAGGCCAGCCTGGTTTAGAAAGTGAGTCCAAGACAGCCAAGGCTACACAGAGAAACCTTGTCTCAAAAAACAAACAAACAAACAAACAAACAAAAAACGCAAAAAAGCCAAAAAATAAAATAAAATAAAACGGGATATAGATCTAAACAGAAAATTCTCAACAGAGGGATCTCAAATGGCCAAGAACTACTTAAAGAAATGTTCAACATTGTTACCAACCAGGAAAATGTAAATCAAACCGACTCCGATATTCCACTTTACACCTGTGAGAATGGCTGAGACCAAAACCACAAGTGGCAGCACATGCTGGTGAAGATGTGGAGCAAGGAAACTCTCCTCCATTGCTAGTGGGAGTGCAAACTTATACAGCTGTTGTAGCACTCTGGGTGTTGCTGTGAGACCCTGGTGGCCCTTTAGCCAGAAAAATAGACACCAAAACCTTTTAACGTTTCAAAGCTTAGGCCTTAGTTGGGCAGACTCTCAACTAGCTCATCTAATTTAAGCCGTCCACCTAGCCCCACCCAGCGAACGTGGCTAGCTAGACCTGCCACGTTCATAATCTGTCTCCTCTCCTGTCTCTTGGCAAAAAGCCTTTCCTCTTTCTTCTTCCCAGAGTTCCTTTCTGTCTCCCAGGAAATCCTACCTTCTACTTCTCTTTCTGCCAAACTATAGGCTGCCAGCAACTTTTATTATCCAATCAGGGACAAGTTGGGAAGCAAGGCTCACAGGTCATCCTGAATACAGGAGAATGTGCCCCTAGGACAAGAAGGACCCTGGGGCTGGGGGCAAGCAATGAACACTTGAACACATAGCAGCTCCAGAGCAGCCCCAACATACAGCCACTTTGAAAGTCAATATGGTGATTTTAGAGAAAATTGGGACTTGATCTACCTCAAGAGCCAGCTATACCACTCCAGGGCATATTCCCGAAAGATGCTCCGCCATACAACAAGGACACTTACTCAACTATGTTCACAGAAGCTTTCTTCATAATAGCCAGAACCTGGAAACAACCTAGATACTCCTCAGCCGAAGAATGGATAAAGAAACTGGTACATTTACACAATGGAACATTAGTCAGCTTTTAAAAACAATGACATCATGACGTTTTTTAGGCAAATGGATGGAACTAGAGGAAAAAAAATCATCCTGAGTGAGATAATCCAGAGCCAGAAAGACAAACCTAGTATGTGCTCACTTATAAGTGTATTCTGCTGTAAAGGGTAATTAATCATGGTACAATCCACAGACCCAGAGAAGCTGAGTAACAACAAGGGCTCAGGGGAGATGCATGGAGCTCCTTGGGAAGGAGAACAGAGTAGACACCATGGGTGAAGCAGGGGGCTGAGGCGGGGGAAGGAACAGGAGGGATCAGGTGGGGGTGGAGGGAGAGACAACTGGCACTGGAAAGCATGTTAGGGGTGAGCTAGAAACCTAGTGCGATGGAAACACTTCAAGAATCTAAGAGGGTGACTGTGGTTAAGACTCCTGGCAATGGGGGTACGGTCTAAATCGGCCATTTCCTGTAACCAGGCAAGACTTCCAGTGGATGGATTGCAATACCGACCCAACCTCCTAACCTTCGAACTACAATGTATCCTGCCTACAAGATGTGCTGGGGTAAAGGTGGTGCAGAAATTGTGGGAGTGGCGAACCAATGACTGGTCCAGCTTGAGACGCATGCCAGGGGAAGCAGCCCACCCCTGATACTATCCAGAGGGCCAAGAACCAGAGGCTGGACAGCCAGAGGCCTAAAAAACAGAATCAAACATAACTGCCAAAACAAAAACAAAAAAGTCAGTGAAATTATTCCTGATGATGCTCTGCTATACTCACAGATTGGTGCCTAGTCCAATTGTCATCAGATAAGCGTCATCCAGCAACTGATGGAAACAGATGCAAACAGATGGAAACAGACCCACAGCCAAATGTTAAGCAGAGCTCAGGGAATCCTGTGGAAGAGGGAGGAAGGACTGTAGGAGCCAGACGGATCAAGGACACCACAAGAAAACCCACAGAATCAACTAACCTGGGCTCATGGGGACTGAACTGACAACCAGGGATCCTGCACAGGACTGACCCAGGCCCCCTGCATATGTTACAGCTGAGTAGCTTGGTCTTCTTGTGGGACTCCTAACAGTGGGAGCAGGGGCTGTTTCTGACTCTGTTGCCTGCTTTTGGGACCCTTTCCCTCATACTGGATTGTTTTTTCCAGCCTTAATACGAGAGGTGCCTGGCGTTACTGCAGCTTGATATGCCATCTTAGGTTGTTATCCATGGAGGCCTGCTCTTTGCTGAAGAGAAATGGAGGAGTGGATGGGGGTGGGCAAAGGGGGGTGAAGGGAGGAATGAGAAAAGAGAAGGGAGGGAAAACTGAGGTCAGGGTGTAAATAATAATAATGATGATGATATATCCAATTGTTATCACTATCTAATTCCAAGGTCTCACCATGTATCCCTGGCTGGCCTAGAACTTGCTATATTGATCAGCTGCACCTTGAAATTACAGAGGCCAGCTTGTCTCTGTCTTCTGAATGCTTGGATTAAAGGCATGTGCCACCATACTTGACCTAATATCGGGATGTTTTTGCTGTGGTTTGGAGAAGTGTCCTCTAAACGTCCACAAGTTAAAGGCAGGTCTTCAAGCCCTGGTATATCAGGAGGCAGTGTGACATTTTGGAAGTGACACTTTGTCTATGGCCGTACCATTCTGAGTGAGCTCGGCCTCATCTGAAGGTAAGATCTAGCAGAAGGAAACAAGATCACTGGAGGCAAGTCCCCAGAGGGGGACCAGGAATCTCTTCCTACTTTTCTCTCTGCTTCCTGCCCACCATGAGTTGAACGAACACACACACACACACACACACACACACACACACACACACACACACACACACACACACCACCCCATTCTGCAACAGGACATGACACCACCAGTCCAGGCAACACCATGGACTCCCTCCTCCTCCTCCTCCCTCCTTCCAACCCTCTTCTTTCTCTTCTTCTTCCTTCTCTCCCTCTTCTTCTTTTCTTTTGTTTTTGTTCTTTTGTTTTTGAGACAGGGTTTCTCTGGGTAGCCATTGCTGTCCTAGAACTCACACTGTAGCCTCTGCCTCCTGGGACTAAAGATGTGCACCACCACCGCCCAGCCCGGGACCCACACTTCTGAAGTCAGGAGCCAAAATAAACTTTTCCTCCTTTCAAGTTGATCCTCTCAGGTATTTTGGTGACAGGAAGCTGGCTAACATAGTTGCCACTGTTCCTGAAAAACCACACACTTACTAAACAACCCCACCCCCTTATGCTGCAGCCTCAGCCACCGATCCACTTTGTTGTTGTTTTTTTTTTTTGACAGGATTTCTGTATGTAGCCATGGCGGTCCAGGACTCGCTTTGTAGACCCAGCTGGCCTTGAACTCACAGATATCTGCCTGCCTCTGCCTCCCCAATGCTGGGATCAAAGGTGTGTGCCACCACGCCTGGCTCACTGATGGGAACACTTCATCTAGGAACATTTGAGTGATGGTTTCCTGTGTAACTATAGTTTTAAATACTTTTGTTTGTATAACCGTGATTATTTTTTATTAGGTTTTTAGATTTTTTTTCAAGACAGGGTTTGTTTCTCTGTGTGTAACAGTCCTGGCTATCCTGGACTCGCTCTTGTAGACCAGGCTGGCCTTGAACTCACAGCAATCCACTTGCCTCTGCCTCCCGAGTGCTGGGATTAAAGATGTGCGCTGGAGGTGGAGAGATGACTCAGCAGTTAAGAGCACTTGCCGCTCTTCCAGAGGATATGGGTTCTATTCTCAGGACCCACATATCTGTTCACAACCACCTAACTCCAGTTCCAGGGGAGCTGGATTGTCCTTGGATTAGAGGGATAGCTCACCATCTGCTCTTCCAGAGGTCCTGAGTTCAATTCCCAGCAACCACATGGTGGCTCACACCCATCTATAATGAGATCTGATGCCCTCTTCTGGTATATAGGTGTGCATGCAGATAGGACACTCACATACATAAAAATAAAATAATAAATAAATATTCAAAGATATGCACCACCACGCCCGGCTACCATGTGTGACCTTAAGGCAACTATGTCTGTAGTTCCGAGGAGTTGTCTACATTTTCAGTTGGAAAAACAAATCTATCTATCTATCTATCTATCTATCTATCTATCAATCATCAATCTATCCCTCCCTCTTTACCCCCCTTTCCCTCCCTTTCTTCTTTCTCTCAGCCTCCATACCTTACCCTTTTGATTTCAGTCCTCCTAGTAGATAAAAATGGTATCTTACATTAATTTAATTATCAGTAATGTTGACCATATTTTTATGAGTTTATTGACCATTTGTAAATGCTCCATTGAGACATGTCTATTCACATCCTTTGCCCATTTTTAATTCAGTGTATTAATCTTATTTGGCCCTTTATTGTGTAGGTATTCTAGCACTGGAGGCTTGATTTTATTTGAGACAACTCAATGCTCTCAGATAGACTTTTACCCTAATATGAGCTTTAAATTCCACCTTCAAATATTTATGTTAGGAGCGTGGGGAGATGTCTCAGTTGGTAAACTATCTGCCTCAAAGGCATGAGGACTTGAGTTCAAACTACAGACCTCACATAAAAAGGTGAGCATGGCAGCATACATAAAGACAGGAGGCGAGCACACCCGCCCACCCAAATCTCTTGGTGGAGGCTGTATACACAAGGCTATACAAGCAAGAATATTAAACCTACAGTCACACAGGAAATCGTCACTCAAGTGTTCCTAGGAAATGTTCCCAACAGAGAAAAGCAGATGTATTGGTTCAAACTTACAGTCTTGGCTACCCAAGAGGCTGACACTGGAGGGTCCCTGAACCCACTAGCCAGCAGCTGCCTTAGCCTAGTTGGTGAGCTCCAGGCCAGTGACCCTGTCATTCCCGAGGATGACACTGGCATTGTCCTCTGGTCTACAAACATGGGTTGGACATATATCTCAGTTGCCGAGTGTTTGCCCAGCATGTGAGGCCGTAGAGGTGAAGCACTCCAGAGAGGGACCTTTATATAGAACCATTGTAAGAACATTTTAAGTCTGTATGTATATTTCCATATTTTTTTAAAAAGCAGTTAGTGACACATCTTGCTTTTTCTCTGTACTGCTCCGGCAGACCAGCTCCAGGAGCCGTGCAGAGGAGAGAAGAGAAAGTCTTGGTAGATGTGAGACAGGGAGGACTGAGCAGGCAGTGAACAGCTGGTTAAGGGAAACCACCTGTTGGTTGAACAACTAGCTAGAGGAACTAGTTGTTGAGGAGAGGTTGAGAAATGGAGGAAAAAGAAATACTGGAGGTTTTAAAGCCTGGGAGAACTTCATTTTTCTGTCTCTCTCACATGATTACTGTCTGTCTGTCTCTGTCTCTCTTGCTCTCTGTCTGCTCCTTCTTGCTGTTACCCTTACTTTTCTGTGTCTGTCACTTGCTTGTGGTTCTCCTTGGGCCAACCCCCAGTATTTTATTTAAAGTGAAGTTTAATTTTTTTCATTACAGACTACATCACCATTTTTCTCATCTTTTATAATCAATAGAACATTTAAAAATCAACAAAACAATAGAAGAGTCTAATAAGGAAATAGAAAAAGTTCTATATAACCTACAATAAAGCATACAGAAAAAAATCAATTTCTAAGCAATGGACAGCATAACTTGATTATTATTTCTTAAACAATACTTGGGAAAGTTTAATCATAAATTTCCCCAGGCTAAAGCCATTGTGTTTACATGATTGTCATAACAACATAGCTTTAACTAAATGTTCTCTAATAAAGAAAAATCTGACTTACTCCCAGTGCCAAACCAACAGGTGTGCTATCTAAGCATAGACTAACTGCCGAGGTGTCCGCTATTGAAAAATATCTGTAAAGCATGATGTTCCAAGCTCACCTTCTATTGCTGTCAAAGCAGATTTTAAAGAAACTTTTCTATAGCTAACAGTATCTAGCCAGGTACTGTTATGTCAAGGTCCTAACTTTCTTTCATGGAGTTTCTGCTTGGGTGCTCACAGTTAGAACAAAAAAACTGTATCATTGTCTCAAGCCTTTGAACAAATGCCCTCTTTCAACATTCTCTGTGGGAAAAAGTTTTCCCTGTATGAATTTCCTTAGGGCTCAGAAATAAAGAGAAAATGATAGTTTTAGGAGAAAAGGCAGAGTTTTAGATAAACTTACACCTGGACCATACTTGAGGCAGTGGTGATCAGCTGGAGATCCTTGGAACTTTGTCAAGCAAAGCCTCAACAGCTGCTCTGGATGTCTAGAGATCATGCTGAACAGTCAGAGGTCTCTAGAACTTTGTCAAGCAAAGCCTCTACAACTTATCCTCATGTCTGTGACATCTCTGCCTCTTCTTTCTCAAGAATTATTATAAGTGTGTGTCATACATAGTGACCATGAAGACCAGAAGATGGTGATGGATTCTCTTGGAGCTGGAGTTAAAAGTGATTGTAAGGGATGCAACATGGGGGTTAGTAATTGTAATTTTTGTAAATAGTCTTACTGTGTTGGAGTTAGAATCTTTTCTTTTTATTTAGACAAAAAGGGGGGATATAGAAATAATACAGGAACAATAGCAAAAAAGGGCAGATTATTTAATCTACTCATAGAGCTTTGTATACAAAGTTAAGGTTATAATTTGTTACATTGGTATAGATCTTTTATATATTGATATAAAGTTGAGGTTCTATTTGGTTACATTGGTATAAAGCTTTTGTGTATTGATACAAATCAAGGTTATATTTTGGTTATAACATACTATGTTATCAACTTTTTTGTTTGTTTGTTTTTTGTTTTTTTGAGACAGGGTCTCTCTGTTAGTCTTGGCTGTCCTGGACTCACTTTGCAGACCAGGCTGGCCTCGAACTCACAGTGATCTACCTGCCTCTGCCTCCCGAGTGCTGGGATTAAAGGCATGCGCCACCACGCCTGGCTTGTTATCAACTTTTAAAAAGGTATTGTACCTATGCAATTCTTAAAAATGCAACATGAAAGCCGGGCGTGGTGGTGCATATCTTTAATCCCAGCATTTGGGAAGCAGAGGCAGGCAGATCTCTGTGAGTTCAAGGACAGCCTGGTCTGCAAAGTGAGTCCAGGACAGCCAAGACTAACAGAGAGACCCTGTCTCAAAAAACCAAAAAACAAACAAACAAAAAAGGCCTTGTTGGAGGAAGTGTGGCTTTAAGTCTCCTATGCTTAAGCTACGCCCAGGGTGGCAGCAATGAAACCCTAACTAAGACCCTGTTCTTGCAGAGAACCCTAGTCTGGTTCCCAGCACCATGCTGGGTGATTCACAACTTCCTCTCCCCAGCTCCAAGGAATCTGCCACTGTCTCTGGACTCTGCAGGCACCTGCATCCACATGTGCACTGACACACCACTTTAAAACATTACTTGTAGGCCGGGCTTGGTGGCAGCCCACGTCTTTAATCCCCACACTCAGGAGACAGAGGCAAGTGGATCTCTGAGTTCAAGGTGAGCCTTATCTACGAAGCGAGTTCTAGGATAGCCAGGGCTACACAGAGAAACTGTCTCAAAACAACAGTAATAACAACAACAAAATTGTGAAGCCCAGTGGCACACAATTTTAACATCAGTACCCTGGAGCCAGAGATAAGGTAAGTTCTCTGTAAGTTCTGAGCCAGTCTGGTCTACACAGTAAGTGTGAGTTCCAGTATAGCCAGGGCTGTGTAAAGAGGCCCTGTCTTGCCAGGCATGGTGGTGCAGGCCTTTAATCCCAGCACTAGGGAGGCAGAGGCAGGCGGATCACTGTGAGTTCGAGGCCAGCCTGGTCTACAAAGTGAGTCCAAGACAGCCAAGGCGAACACAGAGAAACCCTGTCTTAAAAAACAATCAACCAACCAACCAAACAGAAAAAGAGGCCCTATCTCAAAAAAACAAAAGTGAAGCAAATAATTTTTTGTCGAATTTTTGGCATTCATGAACAATTGATCCTTATTATTCTAGCTATTTGTTAAACTTTATTATTAACTCTAATAAAAAATTTAATTAAATTACTTAATGTGTGTGTTTGTGAAGTCAGTTCTCTCCTTTCACCATTTGGGATTGAACTCAGGTCATCAAAGTTGGCAGTATATGCCTAAACATACTGAGCCGGCTTGCTGGTCCTTAGTGCTAATTTTTACACATTAAATTTTTAGAAAGCCAGGCATGGTGGCACATACCTTTAATCTTAGCACTCAGGGAGGCAGAGGCAGGCAGATCTCTGTGAGTTGGAGATTAAGCTGGTCTACAGAGTGAGTCCAGGACAGCTAAGGCTACACAGGGAAAGTCTGTCTCGAAAAACCAAAACCAGAACAAAAACACAACAAACACGCATCTCAGGATGACCTCAGTCATGATTGCTCTGCCTGACCTCCTGAGTGTTGGAGTGCAGCCTGTACACTCACTCCAGTTTACATACACAATGTTGAATAAAAATGATCATTTTCTGAGCCGGCCGGTGGTGGCACACGCCTTTAATCCCAGCACTCGGGAGGCAGAGACAGGTGGATCACTGTGAGTTCGAGGCCAGCCTGGTCTACAAAGTGAGTCCAGGATAGTCAAGGCTACACAGAGAAACCCTGTCTCGAACCCCGCCCCCCAAATCATTTTCTGTTGTCTATTTGTATTTAGTCAGACTCCTTAAGGCACTATAAAGTGGCCTGGGCATGTGTCTTAGGGTTTAATTGCTAGGAAGAGACACCGTGACCAGGCAATTTTTTTTTTTTTTTTTTTGAGACAGAGTTTTCCTGTGTCACCCTGCCTGTCCTGGAACTCCCTGTGGATCAGGCTGCCATGGCAACTCTTAGAGAGGAGAACTCATTTGTGTCTGGCTTACAGTTTTGGGTTTAGTCCACTATTATCATAGTGGGAAGCATGGCAGCAGGCGGACATGGTGCTGGAGGAGCCAAGATTTCTATTCTGCATCTTGATCCACAGGCAGCAGGTGGGGACTGTGACACTGGGCATGGCTTGAGCAAATATGAACCTTCAAAGCCCGCCTCCAGTGACACACTTCCTAATAATGTCACTCCCTATGGACCAAGCATTCAAACATGGGTCTTTTTTTTTTTTTTTTTAAGATTTAATTTATTATTTATATAGTAGTCTACTTGCACGTGTGCCTGCAGGCCAGAAGAGGGCACCACCTCACATTACAGATGGTTATGAGCCACCATGTGGTTGCTGGGAATTGGACTCAGGACCTTTAGATCAGCTGAGCCATCTCTCCAGGCCCAAACACATGAGTCTTTTAGGGACAAACTCATTCAAACCCCCACAGCATGGTTGATCCTGTGGGGTGGCAGACCTGCCTGGGGACATGGAGTTGGTAGGGATCATAAGATGGGAGTGTATATATGTGCTTTGAAAGAAAGGCCAGCACTTGCTACTTAAACCCAATTCCTGGAAAGCTATCAGAAATATGGTGTTCTTATCATGTGTGACTGTCTCCTCCCAGGCAAGCGGTGCAGGTTTGACCTCTAAGCAGCTCAGAACAACACAGAACAGAAGTATCAGCCCCTGTGCCTCTGCTTTGATAACTGCCTCAGAAAATTAGTCCTACGGTTTAAGTTTTTTTTTTTTTTTTTTTTTAATTCTACTGTTCTAGAGAGACCCTTAGTACAATGTTGAAAATGAGTAATTAGGCACTCTTCAACTTTACGGGAAAAGCTTTCATTTATCACTATAGAGATGGTTCTGGTGTGTGTGTGTGTGTGTGTGCGCGCGCGCGCGCGCTTTTTTGGGGGTGGAGGCAGTATTTTACTATGCAGTTCTGTTGCTAGCTTGAAACTTGTCATATAGACTAGCTTGACCTCAAGCTTGCAGGAGTCTCCCTTCCTCTCTCTCTCAAGGGCTGGGACTGACTGTAAGTGTGCTGCCCCACCTGCCTTCCTGCTCCCCTCCCTCCCTTCTTTCCTTAGACATGGTGGCCTGTGCCCAGAGTAGCCTTGGGTGCCTCTTTCATGGCAGGCTTAGGTGCATGCAATGGTGCTCAGCTATTTATTTTTTGCTTTTTTATTCACAGCCTTATTTCTACCTCCTCTCTCCTTTAATTTTTGAGACTAGGTCTCTCTACATAGCTCTGGCTGACCTGGGACTCAGTATGCAGAACAAGCTGACCTTGAAGGAGGTCCACCTACCTCTGCCCCCCAAGTGCTGAGATTAAAGGCCTTCACCATCATACCAGGCCTTTTTTTAACCCGCCCCCCCGCCTTTTTTTGAGACAAGATCTTACGTTGTCATACAGTCTGTCCTGGACTCACTACTTAGTGCAGTTTGGCCTCAAACATGTGACAAATTCGTCTGCTTCCATTTCCCAAGGGCAGGAATTACAGGGATGAGCCTCCATGTTTGGTTACATCCCTTCTAGAAGAAAGTTTCTTTTCATTATTTCTCCCTCTAATCGGAGCTCACTGCAGGGCTTAGGGCAATAAAGAGCTTGCCTTGAAAGCATAGGATCTGAGTTTTAGCACCAGAACCTACACCTACAAAGCTGGGTATAGTGGCATGCATTTGTAATCCAAGTGTGTGGTGGAGGGGCAGCAGGCAGATTACTGGCCAGCCAGCCTAGCCTAACCAGTGAGAGGTACACGCACACAGAGGCGCACACGCGCACACACACATACACACACTTTTACCGACACAGACAGACAGACAGACAGACAGACATCTTGTTCAAGCTGCTCTCAAGTGCCTGGCCTCAAGAGACACTCCTGTCTTAGCTCTGCCCACTGAGTGTCACCACTCTATCTCTTAAAGGGTTTTCAGCTGGGCACGGTAGTGCATACTTTTAATCTCAGCACTCGGGAGGCAGAGGCAGGCGGATCTCTGTGAGTTCGAGGCCAGCCTGGTCTACAAAGCAAGTTCAGGAAAGTTTAGGCTACACAGAGAAACCCTGTCTCCAAAAAAACCAAAAAGAAAAACAGAAATCCCCTCCCCCTACCCCCCCCCCCCCAAAAAAAAGGTTTTCATAAATACCCTTGAGCAATTAAGGAAGCTCCTTACTGCGCAGTTTGCTAAGAATCCTTTTTTGAATGGCATTAGAATTTGTTTTCTGTGTTGATGGTTTCTCTCCTTTACTTTGTGAACATGGTAAGTTACATTGAGTTCAAATCATCCAACCTGTATTTATGGACTAAGATCATCAAATCAATATTTATTAGTGAATTTGTTTTGCTCTTAGTTGTTGATGACTTTGCACAGATGTTCATGCAATTTTTCTCTTCTAATGACTCTGCCAGATTTTTATAATAGGGGCATGGTGGCGCATGCCTTTAATCCCAGCAGAGGCAGGTGGATCTTTGAGAGTTCGAGGCCAGCCTGGTCTACAGAGCTCATTCCAGGACAGCCAGGGCTACACAGAGAAACTCAGCCCCAAACAACCTGAAGAGCCCTGGGTTGGTGTTGGATGCCTGTAATTCTAGGGCTCAGGAGGTAGAGGAAGGCAGGAGGGTCAGGGGTTTAAGGGTTGTCTACTACACAACAAGTTTGCGGCTAGGAGACCGTTTTTTGTTTTGCTTTTCTTTTCTGTAGACTAGGCAGGCCTTGAACTCAAGAGATTCACCTGCCTCTGCCTTCCTAGTGCTGGGATTAAAGGTGCGAGCCACCACCAACTGTCTTGAGACCGATTTAAGAAAAAAAGTTTCATTTAAAGATTAAGCCTTTCAACTTCTTTTGTCACTTTGACCAGTGTATTTTTGTATGGTCCTTTCCTGCTTCTGGAAGATTGAACCTAGGTATTTTTACTTTTTATTTCGAAACAGAGTCTCACTAAATTGCTCGTGACGGCCTTGAACTCATTCCACAGCCCGGACAGGCCTTGAACGTGGTATCTTCCTGCTTGGCCTAATCAGTACTTGCGATTTCAGCCTGACATTCTCTGTACTGCTTGATCCAGTCCAAGGTCTTCCATGTAACGGCAAGTGTTGTCACCGAGCTGCTTATGAGCAACCATATATTTACATATCTTCCCATTGCTATCTTTTTATTTTGTATTAGAGGCCTTATTTCTAAGGCTATCCCTGAATATCGTGGGCTCCAGGGGTCTCAGCGTCTACAGGAGCTGAGACTATGGGGATATACCTCTATGCCAGGCTCTGTTCTTTTATTTACACAAGGTTTTCCTGTTACCCTGGCTGGTCTGGACCTGGCCATGGAGACCAGGATGGCCTTGAACTGAAAGCACACTTAGTCATTTTTTATCTCTTGGTGTTTTTCTGAGCTTTCACTGGGAAACATTTTCTTTAACCTAATTTAATTCTTTAAAAAAAATATTTATTTCATTTTTAACCTGTGTGTCTATGCTGCAGATGTCCAGGCATCTTCTGAGGCCAGAGGAGAATGTGAACTCTCTTGGAACTCCAGTTACAGGATGTTGTGAAGCTGCCTCGTATGCATGCTGGGAAATGAACACATGTCCCCTGGAAAAACAGTATGTGGTCTGAACTGCAGAGATCTCTGAAGCTCTGCTTCTTTGGTCTGGGTTATTGCTAGAAATCTCTTTCTGGTTTCATCTTGTACATGGGAGGCCTTTAAACTTGAAGTGATTGTCTTGTTTCTTCCTCCTTCTGAGATTACAGGTACTGGTTCCATGCATATTTTATTATAATATTATTTATAATTTTTCCAAGACAGGGTCTTTCTGTGTAGCCTTGGCTGTCCTGGTCTACAAGGCTCTACAAGGTAAACAGAGACCTGCTTGCCTCGGCCTCCTAGGGTGCTGAGATTACAGGGATGCACCACCTTGCCCAGCTCCCAGCTTTTCTTATTCTTTATTTTTAAATTTTCATTGTAAGTTGCCAAATGATGCATATATTCTTGAAGTTCTTGAGGCCATTCTCCAGCTGTAGAAGTGAGACTTGCTCAGGTATAAAAGGCCCTGTATGCCAGCACATTAACCCCCTGAGCAGCCTTAGCACTGAGGGTTTACCAACCCCATCCCTCTTCAGGAGGGTAACTGTGGGGTGTGGCCTACAATTTTCCAGAGGGTTCCGAGTAGGATTGCATCCCAGTTCCCAAGACGCTCCAGAGCCTTTTCCCTTTTAGATTTTAGTTCTGCATTCCCACATGGTACTGATCCCAGGGAGACCAGGGCCACCTCTTGGGATTCTTGGTCTCATTAATACGAGATTTTAAGAACAGACTTAGACAAGCACTTGGGAGGCAGAGGGAGGTGGATCTTCTGGGAGTTCGAGGCTAGCCAGGGTGACAGAGAAACCCTGTCTTGAAAAAAACCAATAAAATGAAATGAAACAAAATAAAATAATAAAATCACTAAGGCAGTCAAGGTGTCAATTTTGGTAGCTACCTGGCGGAGAATGACAGAGGGAAAGAGTGAACCCTGCTGTTTTTGAGTTGCTGCCATGGAAACCTGACCCAAGTGGAGTGGCAGCTGGACTGCCATAGAAACGCCACAGGACAGGGAGGAGAGTCTAGAGAAAGAGCAAAGAAGCCCAAAGCATCGGGAAAAGTGAACATAGGCTCTGGCCAGCACCTGGGGGAAAACAGCAGAAGGAAAGGTCATGCCTGTCTTTGTTAGGAGTCCAGAAGCCTCACGGTGGCCTCATGGTGGCTTGTAGGGACTGTGCTGGGGGCAGGAATTCTGGGAAGGAGAAGTACACATGTCATTACAAAGACAATCCAGCCTTCCTAGGGGGTGGTTCCTCAGCCAGGTGACTGACTCCCCCAAACGGAATGTTAGGTTGCTATGGAGGCCAGAGAGTCTCCTTTATTGACTGGAGTTTTCCCTTTATGGGCTGTTATTGCTGCTCTGACAGTACAAATGTTGATCACTTTTGAAACCAACTATTTATATCCAAATCCTTTTCTCAATGTCTGCTTTTAGGAAAACCAAATCTAATGTGTTGCCCATTTCAGGGCTCTAGTCCTTGCAGATACAAAACCATGTAAGAAGGGTGCATTAGCACTTCCCACTGCACTGGGGAGTCCAGGACACACATCCCTGCTCTCACTTCTGAGTGCCTGAAGGCATGAGTTCAATCCCCAGCAACCATATGGTGGCTCACAACCATCTATAATGTGTGATCTGATGCCCTCTTCTGGCCTGCAGGTGTACATGCAGCCAGAGCACTGTATACATAATAAAAAATAAATAATCTAAAAAAAAAAAAAAAAAAAAGGACTTTCAATATGAAGCTTCTGAGCTTGTTTGTCTCTGTAGACTGAGTGAAAGCTGTTCCCAAACACAGGACTCAGTCCCCTGAGTCTTAACTAGTTTAGTAACTCACCACCATTTGGTCAGTTTTCTTGTGCTTTTAAATATATTTAAAGATGTATTTTTGCTTAACTCTTCTAACTTGAGAGAATTCTCCATGAAGATAGAATTAGTTCAGGTTACTAGACAGTTAGTTTATTTTTGCAGTGACCAGCTGGTGCTCTGCTGTTAAGCGACACACACGTCTTCCTTTGAATGTAAACGCATATGTATGTGTGCAGAATCTCAGCATGTGCAATCAGACTGGCCCTGAATCCTGGGTGTAGGAGAGCGGCCTGCCTCAGCTTCCTGAGTAGCTGGATTCCAGGTGCACACTGTCATGTTTTGGCCTCCCTCCTGGCCCCCAGGCTGGTGTTACACTTTACTTTTCAAAAGGTTTGTATTTGAACACTGTTTACTGCCTGTCTTGGTCACTGCTCTATTTCTGTGACTAGGCATTCAGATCTCTGTGCCTATGGGAGGTTTTCTTATTCAAACCACCACATTCCACTCCCTGGCCCTGACAGGCTTGTAGCCATATCTCATGCAAAAAGACAATCAGTCAATCTGGGCATGGTGACACCTTTAATCCCAGCACCTGGGAGGCAGAGGCAGGCAGATCGCTATGAGTTTGAATGGTCTACAAAGTGAGTCCAGGACAGCCAAGGCTACACAGAGAAACCGGGTCTCAAAAAACCCAACAACCAACCAACCAACCAACCCCCCGCCCCCGCCCCGGCTGCTATAGGTTCATGTATTTGAATGCTTAGTCAGCAGACAGTGGAACTCTTTGAAATGGTCTTTCTGGGACTCCATGCAGGGACACCCTAGATGCATACCTGGCCTCAGTGGCCTTCCTTAGCCTCAGAGGGAGATTCCACAATCCTGCTCTTGTATTCTTGACTCTAAATCAGAACCACATGGCTGAAGCTGCCAAGCTCTGCTCTTGATGGGGCTGGAACTTGGTCCCCATTTTCAGTGACACTTGCATCAGGTGTCTGTTGTGGATGGCTTTCTTCACTGCTTAAGGTTTTCTTTAATTCCTTTTTACACATTGGAAATTTAATGGATGGAGTATTGCCCTGTGGCCATTACTCCTTTTATTCCATTTAGCATCAAGCTTTCCCCTTTAAAGTTATTTTTTCCCCTTTTTTAAAAATCTCCTTGAGCACTGGACTTAGCTCCATTACACTTCCTGGGGGCCCCTTTTCTCCTCGAACTGTACATTTTGTAATTCTCTTTGTCCACTTTTTCTTTATCATTATGCACACTCAAAAGAGTGGTAACTAGTAGCCACAAAGCCCAGTGAATGAAGCAGCCTTGAAGTCTCTGCCGACGTCATTAATCCCAACACTTTAACCTAGCTTCAGGCAGCCTTTAGGACAGAGCATAACACCGACACCATGTTCTTCCCCAGGGCATCACAGGAATGGCCTCCGGCCACTTACTAATGCTCTTCTTCTCAGCTGGGCTCCCACATTTCAGCTCGTGCTCTGCACTGTCATCTGTGCTCTTGCTATGACGGCCTGTTATACCTTGTTTAAAGCATTTAAGCACTTTTCTGGTCCAAATTCCCACAGTCTACATTCTACCAATGGGCGGCACGTCAAGGCAATGCCCCACTCCTGATACTCACTTCTGTCTTGGAAGAGACACCAGGACCAAGGCAGCCCTTGTAAAAGAGTACTCAGAGGATTGTTACAGTTTCAGAGGTTTAGTCCACATCATGGCAGAGAGCATGGGAGCGCACATACAGACATGTGCTGTAGTAGTCGAGAGTTCAAAGGTCTGATCCACAAGGCGGGAGAGAGAGAAGGGGGGGGGAAGAGAGGGAGAGGAGGAAGAGGAGAGAGGAGAGGAGGAAGAGGAGAGAGGAGAGAGGAGAGATACTGGGCCTGGCACGGGTTTTTGAAACCCCAACAGCACACTTTCTTTAACATGGCCTCCAATCCTTCCAAAGAGTTTCACGCCCTGGTAACTAAGCACTCAAACACGTGAGCCTACGGGGGCCATCCTTACTGAAACCACCAAACCGCCAACCCCTATCTTCATGGGATATATGATTACAACTCCATGTCTTTACTTGTCCCCTCTCCAGATGAAAAGTCTCCTTAATGTGTCATATGGGGGTGGGAGGGGGCCAGTGCCAGGAAGGCCATCATTCGATGTCCCCCTAGGCGGTCTGCATGGTTTGCTTTGAGGGAGGAATGGGAAAGCCAGGAGAGCAGCATACTGGAATGTAGGTCTGCGGGGCTGACCTGGGCCTGCATGTCCTGGAGCAGGCAGCCTTACGGGCCCCTCCTCTGCCACCCCTTAGGTGGCCAGGTTAGAGGTTAAAATTCTTATCTCCTATTAAGCTCATGTCCAGCAAGCACCTGGAATTCCTTTGTGCAAACGAGGCATTCTCAGCATTTTGGCCCCAGTCAGTGATGTACACTCACTTCTCCCCTGCACCTCAAGCCTCTATTCACTCCCCAAAGGTTTATTAGCCTCAGTTTCCCCCCAATTAGAGTCATCTCCCAGGAAGTCTTTCTCATGAGCTCCCCACTGCTTGAGGTTTCCATTCCTAGGCTGCTCCTGCCTTGCTCTCCCTCCCAGGATCTACCAGCTGTGACTGCAGGCGCTCATGCTGTTGAGGGTTTGTGAGGCAGAGGGCCAGGGTGGGAGGCCCGGTCAGGAGCAGATCACAAACACATTTGTGCAGAGCATCCTTGAAGGCTCTGCTTAGATGGCTTTTCTTAATTCTCCTGGCTGGAACTACTTCCTCTTTTAACAGCTCCCTCGTTGCATTTACCATGCTTACTGTTTTGGATCAGCTCTATACACTCTGTCCCTTCTAAATTATTAACTTTTAGATGGGGATTGTGATATACTGTGAAGAAAACTGGTTGCTGTCTGAGCCTCAGCATTTACCTAAGGATTTCAGGCTCTAGTATCCTCAGACATGCGCCATCCCCCTCGCCACCCCTCCCAGACACTCAGGGTTTCTCTGTGTAGCTGTCCCAGTCTTGGAACTTACTATGTAGTCCAGGCTGGCCTCAAACTCCAGATATCCGCATGCCTTTGCCTCCTGAGTGTTGGGATTAAAGGTGTGGACCACCACCACTAGGCTAAGGGACACTACCTCACACTGTGATGTGCACTGTGATTTCAGACATTCACATATAACGTAGTGCATAATGTGCATGTCGCTTGTTAAAATCTCTCATGACATCTTTTTGTTTGACATAGAGTATTTAGATTCTGTGCATAACAAAATGCCACGGCAGGGTAAAGAACTAAGGCTACTTAGTTAAGTAGCAGAAACAGGACCTAAGGACCCAGAATTCTGCTTTGTCTGGCTTTAGAACTAGCAGTGTCCATCACATGGACTTGAGAAAAATAAAAGTAGCAATTACAGGATGGTTGGTAGACATAGGCCACTTAGATAGTTTCAGTGGCCTTCAAAACACTACTCATTGACTGGTGGAGGCAGTCTTACTGTGTAGTTCTAGCTGGCCTAGAACTCTTGGACCAGGCTAGCCTACAATGCGCCTGTTCACATGCCTCTGTTTTGAGAGTGCTGGGACACCATCTATCAGCCTTGAACAATTTTCAGTTTAATCTAAGCGAACCCTGAGCTGATGACCTACTAAAAAGTGTTACTTACCTGTCTCAAGATGTATCCAGTAAATCTTGATTTATAATTTTTGATAGTATGCTCAAAAGAACATCGTAAGGTAAAAGAGAATGAAGACAGGAAAACTGCTCTGCCGTGCAGCCAGTGAGAATGTCGTATACCCGACTTAACGAACAACTGTTACAGACAGGAGAACAGGCTTCAGGTTTCCACTCCAAAGAGGCAGTCCCTATTTTTAAAGGATCACAGAAAAACTTTTAGAGAAAGACTGTACTGTTTCCAAGTGTTGTGTGGGAAACAGGAGGAGGAACAAGGGAGAGATTTCAGAAGTTGCGGTTCTGATACCCTAGATCACAAGAAATCTCTTCCTAAAACAGGTGCGTTATCACATTTCACTAAAGTACATTTAAAAGCAAACAAACAAACAAAAAATACGAATAACAGCAAATTGGTGGAAATTTCCACACTTTGTGAAGGTGCACGACGGTAGTGCTCAGTGAGAAAAGCTGCTACAAAGTCACTTCCAGGACCCTACAATCAGGTTTTGATAAGGCTCTTACGTAATTGCCGTAGGAAGCTGAGCATCTCCGGTTCCTTAGAGTACTTTTCTCTAAATATAACTGCGGCTGGAGGACGAGAAGCAACAGCAAACCATTCGGGTACGCACCACCTTTAGGGATCCCGGGAGGGGTGGGGGGTGGGGTGGGGGTAAAAGAAGCCCGGTGCGCGTGCCCTTTCGCCCGGCTTCCCGAGCACGTGCTCGACGGAACACGCCGCCCCGCCCCGGGAGGCCGGGCTCGCGGCGCAGCGCACCAATAGGCGAGCGCCTTACAGCGCCGTGGCCCGACAACGTTAAGCGGCCCAATCGCTGGGGCCCGGCCGCCCGTTTCCCGGAGCCCCGCCCCACGCGCTAAGCCCCGCCCCCAAGGCCCAGCCCTCCGCCCCTCCCCCCGCCGGTCGGCGCCCAGCCTGCGAGACGGAGAAACTGGGGCAGAAGTGAAGATGGCGGCGGCGGCGCTGGCGGCGGCGGTTCGTCGCCAGTGACGCGCGCTGCGGGCTGCTGTCCCTCCCCGCTTCCCGCGTCCGCCCCGGCACCCCTCCACCCGCAGCCCGCCGCGCTCCGGGCCGCCCTTCGTCCGTGCGCGCCGTGGCCAGCCGAGCGGGCGGCGCGTTGATCCGCCCTCCCGCCCGCCGCTCCGGACCGCCGGGCCGCGGACACACGCTCGGCGGGGAGGCGGCGGGCCCTGCTGCGCGCTCGCGGCCCTCCGTTTGGGGACCGGGAGGAAGAGGAGGAGGCGGTGGCGGCGGCCGTGGGATCCGTGGACGGGAAGGGGCTGGGGGGCCCGGGCGAGAGCGGGAGCGGCTCGTCTCCGGGAACGGGGCGCGCAGGCGGCACCATGACGTCCATCCATTTCGTGGTCCACCCGCTGCCGGGCACCGAGGACCAGCTCAATGACAGGTAATGGGGTGGCGGCGGGGGAGGGGCGCCTCCCTCCTTCCTTCCCCTCCCCCCACGGCCGTGCCGGGGGCCCTACCGCCCCCTGTAGGCCCGGTGCGGGCCAAACTTGGGAGCCCCGGGCGGCGGGGCGGGGTCCGGCGCGGTGTGGACGCCCCTGCGGTGTAGACGGCCCTGCGCGCAGCCCCCCTCCCCCTCCCGCGAGGAGCCTCGTTGAACTCGGCGGAGCCGGGGGGCTCCCGGGCCAGGCCCGAGGAATCCATATTAGTCAAAGTTGAATTGAGACAGACAATGCAGTTGGGGGATGGTGGCGGTGGAAAAGAGAGGGAAGAGGAGCGGCGGGTTCGGGGGCTGCCGGGAGCCGTGTCCCGGGGGCTGGTCATCCCCGGGGAAGCGGGGTGGCGGGGCGGAGGGGAGGGGGGAGGGTGCTGCGATTCCCGGGAGACTGCGGGTTGGGAGGGGTAAGAAGGAGGGTGCGCCATGATTATTGTTATTATTATTAGATTTGAGCCCCTGCAGTGAGGTTGGCTACCCCGGGAGCGGGGAGGGGGGTGGCGAAGTCAGGCGGGGGATGGGGAAGTGGATTGGATTCCCTTTGCTCTCTTTCCTACGAAATGGTGCTGCCAAACTCCGGCTCCCGGGCCCGGGCCCCTGTGGTGAGAGCCTTTTTTTTTTGTTTGTTTGTTTCCTTTTTTTTATTCTAATGATAGTGCTTTTTCCAGTTGTAATTTGACAGCTGAAAACCGTGCGTGGAGTGTCAAAGGAAAACTCTTAGGTTTGCAGTTCGCAATGCTGCTTTTCTTAACATGCTATGGATTTTTGGTTTGCCACGGGCCGAGGAGGAATTTTGGTTTAAAACATTTTAAAAATCTGCTTTGATTTGGCTTCTTCCCCTTTGCCTTGCCAGTTGAGGGTATTAAGTTGCAGGGCCACATGCTCTCTGGGACCTAAGATAAAGCCGGAAAAGTTCTTGTACTCTGGCAAAACAAGAGGTTGAGGGAGGCCTCCATTAAAGCATGTCTTGGGATCTAGGACTCAGATCTAATGATGGACCAAGTGTTTACAGGTCAGAAAGTGGGGCGTTTTAAGCTGCCTGCCCTCCGTGTGCATTCCTGCTAGCCCATATTCTTCTTCCCGGTGGAAGGCCATGTTTCCCAAGTTGAGAAGCGAGTTGTAATTTTTGCTAAGTGACAGGGTGACTTAAGTTGCATGACGCCTACTTTGTCATGCGCTTCCCGGAGAGAGGAAGAGGTCTAACTTGCTAAGATACTGGCCTCTAATGTGTCAATGTATCCTTACCTCGGCCCAGTCCAGGTTCTGGCAATGGGTGCGGATTTGTTTAATCTTCACTGTAGCCATATTGTTTAAATACATATTTGTGAAACTCAAAATGGTTTTTTGTAAAGATTAACTATTGGGAGTTATCTTTTAGTTCCTTAAATATGGGAACAACTTTAAGCTATTTAAACATTTTGTTATAGGATCCTTACTCTGACTTGATTTCATTATTTTTATAACTTTAACCGAAGACTGGGGTGGGGTGGGGGTGTAAATCTTAGAGCCAGGCTAGTAGTGAGGAAGCTCTGCTGCTATTTAGAGAAGTGCTTGGTCATGTTTGAGTCCTTTATCTTGTACTTTGCACAGAAGAAGTAGGGCTTGATTTTTGTGGTAGTACAAAGAACTTTAAATAGCATATTCACTTGAGCACACATGCCAAAATCCTTGTTTTCTTTGTGTTGCCAGTCTTCTGTTTGTTATTTATTTATTTAGACAGGATCCTGGCTGGCCTGGAATTCACTATGTATCTGATGATGACATTGCCCTTTCTTTTTCTTTTTCTTTTTTTTTTTTTTTCCCCAAGACAGGGTTTCTCTGTTTTAGCCCTGATCATCCTGGACTCACTCTATAGACCGGGCTGACCTCCAAGTCATGGAGATCTGCCTGCCTCTACCTCCCAAGTGCTGGAACTAAAGGCGAGCATCACCACCGCCGGGCAACCTTGCACTTGTTAAACTTAAGCTGTCTCTACCTGCCTAAAGCTGTGATTACAGGCTTGAGCCATCACACCCGGTACTTGGAGATAGAACCCAGGGCTTCTAACAACTGTGCTACATCTCGTGTGTGTGTGTGTGTGTGTGTGTGTGTGTGTGTGTGTGTGTGTCTGTCTGTCTGTCTGTCTGTCTGTCTGTGTCTGGCATTTTGATTCCACTTTTAGTGCTGATTTAGTTCGGCTGTTTGAGAAATGTACACAGTTTTTTTTTCCCCCAGTCCCAGCTTTGTTTTTAATTCTTTTAAAGGCAATGTGCTGTATTAAGATTATTTAGATAGTTGTGACTATTTGCTGTCTGTCTTGTTCATGTGTCTGTCTGTGTGCACGCTTTGTGTCTGTATGTATCTGTTTGTCTGTGGAAAGTCTACATTGCCTAGGCTGTTTTTTGTTTGTTTGTTTTTTTGGTTTTTCGAGACAGGGTTTCTCTGTGTAACAGCCCTGGCTGTCCTGGAACTTGCTGTGTAGACCAGGCTGGCCTTGAACTCACAGAGATCCACCTGCCTCTGGTTCCCAGGTGCTGGGATTAAAGGCGTGCACCACCACCGCCCGGCTCCAGGCTGGTTTGAATTCAGTCTTTCTGCTTTAGCCTCCTGGGTGCTGGGATACAGAAGTGGGCAGCAAGGCCTGGGATGGGTTTTTAACGTTGTTTTTATTTTATGTGTATATGTGAGTGTCTGTGTGTGTTTATCTGTGCTATGTGTGCAGCTGGTGCCGGAGGAAGTCAGAATAGGGTGTCGGATCCCTGGGACTGGAGCTACAGGTGATTGTGAGCTGCTGGATGTGGGTGAGGAAATGGAGCTCACATCCTCAGCGAGATCAGCAAGTGCTCTTAACTGCTAAGCTGTCTTTCTAGCCCCTGGCCCGAGTTTTTTTATGACGTAAGGGAAAAGACAAGTGACTCTAAGACAAACAAGGCAAATGGTAGCTAATGCTTCGGGGACCTGTTACTGTGCTGCTTGGCCGGGATGTGCACGGCCTCTAGAAGGCCACGTCCCGAGGCCTGAGTAGCTGCTTTGTAACAGTGGAGTCCGTTTGATTTAATGTTCATCCTGGAGGGAGGGCTCACACCCTCATGCTGCACACCTGCACTTTACCAGCAGAGCCATTTCCTCAGCTCTCCAGTAAGTTCTTGTATCAGTTCCTGCTCACCAGTGTCTCAGGCGTCAGAGCCTGACCGAAAACCTGGCTCTGCAGCCCGAAGAGTGGAGAAATCTGGCAGTGCCCTGGTGCCGATGCTTGGAAATGCCTGGGCAGTGAGAAGTTACGTGGGCCATGCTCCTGACAGTGAGGCCAACCCAGGGCTGCACAGTGAGCGATACAGCTGAAAGACACGTGTGTCTGGGGCCGAGGGGTGACTATAAATTCTAGACCTTTTCTCGCGTGTGTGTTGGGCTATTTCCATTTCCCCAGGCACCTCAGCCTTAGTACAACACCTGTCCTAGACATGTGTTTCCACCTTTGCTAGAAGTTTATTAGTCAATTGACATATTTTGTGTAATCTAAGTTTTAACCCAGCGTGGTGGTGTACGCGGGAGGCAGAGGCAGGCTGAGCCTGGTCTAAAAAGGGAGTCCAGGAGAGCCAACGCTGTTACACAGAGGCACTGTGTCTTGAAAAACCAAAAAAAAGAAGTTTTATTTAACCTTTTAAGTTTTTAAAAAACATTTTAAACTGTGTGCACATGAGTATGCCACACAGCATGCGTGTGGAGATCACAGGACTAGCATTTGTGTCTTGAGGATCAAATTTAAGTTGTTAGACATAGCAGCAAGGGTCTTTGTCCCGCGAACCATCTTGCTGGCCCAACGAAAAAATATTTTTAAATGATTATTTAAAAAAAATGTGTGTATGTGTGTGCGTGCGCCACAGCATGTGTGTGCAGGTCAGAGAATAACTTCCCAGAGTCAGTCCTCTACTTCTGCTTTGGGGCCAGGGATCAAACTGAGGCCAGCAGGAGAGCGTATACTGCTGAGCCAAGTCACCAGCCCGCCCCCCAACAAGATTTTATGCAGCCCATAATTATATTTGGCATGTGATTTCTTTGTGGTGCCTTACTGGGAGAGTCTTTAGACAGCTGGATTTCGGTGTCCTAGAGTATGACTACCTCTTTCCAGGGTACTTTCTTTTCTTTTTGTCAGAGAGCCGACTTTCTTAGCCCTTTCCTAGTGGAAGATAAGGAGGGTCTTTTAAAAAAGGGATGGACATGGCTTGTCCTCAGATTACTCCTTCCGGTACAGCACTGCTTGACCGTGGTACAGCACACTCCTCATTGTGGTGGGGTTCCTCTGCGTCTTGCTTTTTGCATTATAATGTGTGACCAGTCTTGATGGTCATACCACGCGGGGTTTTTCTCCGATGGTTTCTAGGTGCTGGAAGCTGTAAGATGGAATAGACAGGGATAAGTAGACAGGAATCAGCAGGCGGTCGGCCGGGTACTGGCCTCAAGGTCAGCGAGGGACAGCTGAGATAGTGAATAAGAAAAACACAAGTACTAGAATGTGAGTCTCAAAAGTATTATGAAGAAATGGTTACTTTGAACTGTTTTTGTATGAGCTGCTTGGTATTTACACACAAGTGCAAGAACTCAGCTCATCCTAGAGGGCCCTCCCCTTCCCTTCTCCAGGGTGCTGGCCACTTGACCCTGGGAGCTAGGGAATGCTGCACCACTGAGCTACCTCTCCAGGCCCCCAAAATATTGTTAGTTTTAAATGAAAATCAGTATGGGCATGGTGGCTCCTGCCAGCAATCCTAGCTAGCACTTGGGAGAGTGAGGCCCTCATCTTGGGGACGGCTTAGTCTGATTTTTAATGAGACCCTGACTTGAAGAAACAAAACCCCAAACTCTTTGTTCTAAGTCTGTCATTTTCAGCTGACAGCAATTTTACCTTTCAGGGGAATGCTTGGCAGTGTCGCAGACGTTTGAACTAATACCCGCAGGCACGCTAAGCACAAGCTCTACCCCTAACTTGTACTCTGAGCTAGGACATTGCTACTGGCCTGTAGTGGCTCTAGGCCAGAGACTATAGACTCTTCTATAAAGAACAGGGCTGTGCCCCGTAGAATGGAGTGTAATCTTAATTCCAAATGTCAACTGTGTAAGTTGGAGAAACTTGGGACAGGATTATCTTCAGTACATGTTAGAGAGAGAAAACAGAAGTGACTGTCATGAAAACCCAGGTTCTTAGGCCAGTCTCAAAACATAATTGAAAGCTAATTAAAAATATAATTGAGGGAATGGAGAGATGGCTTAGTGGTTAGGAGCACTGACTACTCTTTCAAAGGATCTGGGTTCAATTCCCAGCACCCACATGGCAGTTCACAACTGTCTGTAATTCCAAGACCTGACAACTTCACACAGACATACATTCAGGCAAGATGCCAATGCACGTAAAATAAAAATAAATAAATCGAATGGTCCGTTGGAGCATGGGTACTGAGAGTTAGGGATTGGCTGAATGTAACCAGGCTAAAAATAAACATTTTTAGGACTGTTGGGCTTTGTGTCTTTGTGCTCTGAGCAGGAGCCATAGGTATGCAGGGTGATTACACAGAGCTGAGCAAAGGTGGGTGGTGGGTAGAGGTTACAGTAATTAAAACTGCCTGAAATCTCGGTGGTCCATGGCCAAGCCCCAGCAAAGCCACCACCCAAGTGTTAGGCTGTAGGCTGTGTGTGCCAGAGCATCCCATAATTTGCAGGACATTTTTATTTAGATATGATACTGGAACCATCATGGTGGGAAGGGGCAGTCAGGTAATACATAGACTGAAGGCAGTTGCTTAATGTTGAGAGCAGGGTATAGACTAGCCTGATGAGACGTGGAAAGCGCATGTGGGCAGATTATTATTAACTAAATCATAGACCCAGACAGTGGTGGAGCAGGTGTGCTGGCAGGAAGGAGTACAGTGTGGAGTGGGCCTGTGGAATTAGGAAGGACTAGGCCTTTCCTTAATGGTTATGCTACTCAGGGAATTGGCTGGAAGGAAAATGTAGTCACTAGAGACTGTCACATTGCATCTAAGTCCTTTATTGACTGAGACAAGGTCTCACTGTACAGCCTTGGCTGGCTTGAAGCTCACAGAGATCCCCCTGCCTCTGCCTTCTGAGTCCTTGGATTAAAGGCCTGGGGGCTTCTACCATCTCTGTTTTGAGACAGTTTCAGTATGTATAGCTTTCAGGCTGGCCTTTAACAGTTTATTTTGTTTCTGCCTCCGGGAGTATTTCTCAAGCTAAGAATGACCTTGAATTTGTGACTAACACTGACCTTGTACTTCCGGCTCTGGCTTCAAGGTATAGTCGCTGCATCTAGTTTTCCTTGTGCAAACCCAGCATTTCCTTGTATATCTAGGCAAGCAGTCTCCGGCTGAGCTTTGAATATTTGTCAGGCATGCCCAACTTTTTGACATTGCAGCATGACGTATGTGACAGTCATCTATGAGGTTCACCCTTGACAGCTGCAATCAAGTTATCAAAAACAGGGTGTGGAGAGCAGGCGCAGTGCTTAGGAGCAGGCGCTGCTCAAGCAGAGGACCCATGCAGGGGGTCTTCCTCAGCCTCAGAGGGAGCCAGCTCCTGGCCGCCTGCACACACATGCACATATCCCCACACAGACATGCACATACTTAAAAAAACAATAAAGTACGTCTTTTAAAAATCCTCAACATTTTTAAAAGTTAAATTTATAGTTTGTGTTGGACCTCATTCATAGCTATTACAGCTCACAAGCACAGGGCGTGTGTGCGTGCGCGCGCGTGCGTGTGTGTGCGTGTGCGTGTGTACACGTACACACATTTATGAGAGCCATTACACTTTGATGTTGCAGGAGGGTACACTTGGTATCCTTTTCCTTGATTCATTATATGTCTGAGAAAAACTGCAGTTACCACCTTTTTTTTGTTTGTTTTGAGACAGGGTTTCTCTGTGTAGTCTTGGCTGTCCTGGATTCACTTTGTAGACCAGGCTGGCCTTGAACTCACGGTGATCCTCCTGCCTCTGTCTCCTGAGTGCTGGGATTAAAGGCATGCGCCACCACGCTGGGTTTACCACTTAGTTTTGGTTGCCATTCTGATCATATGGAAATAAATTTTCCCTTGGCTTGCTCTGATTATGAATTGTTGATTTTTGTTGTTGTTGTTACCAGGTTTTAAAATTTTCCCCTGAATATTAGTATTTAAAAGCCTTTTGGAAATTTTCAATATACTCAGAAGTAGAGAAAACTAGTACAGTGAACACTACCCATCACCACCTATCTTGGTAGTTATGACCCAGGGCCATCTCATTTCAAGCCTAGTCCCCTTTGTCAACTTTTTAAAACAAACAAACAAACCTACACGTGTGTGTGTGTGTGTGTGTGTGTGTGTGTGTGTGTACAGGTGGGAAGGCAAAGAGAAGGGCCCTTGATTTGCATTGTGTTCTATGAATGTGTGTGTTGGGGCAAGGGAAAGACCCTTGGATTTCAGTGTGCACTGTGTGTGTGCATGAGTGCACAGTTGCCTGCTCACGTGAACACTCAGGCGTGGGTTCTGTTCTTTCACCACGTGGGTGCCCTTCACATAATTTGCAGGTTGTCAGCAAGCAACTTACCTGATGACTTACCTGTCTTACCAGCCTCCGGTAGATAGTTTACTTTATAAATTTTCAGTGTATTTCTCAACACTGAACTCTTAAACACTCAAATACACTAGTGCCAAGATCTGTCCAGATTTTTCTGTTCTTTATGATTGATAATTTTGATAATTCTTCTTAATATAGTTAGTTGGGTCTTATTATGTTAGAAATAAGCTGAGATTATTTTTGTTAAATCGACATTTTTATTTTATGTTACATTGCTTGCTATTATTTTGTATCACATACATGGATTGTTTGGAACTGGAGTTAGGGCCCCACTGTTGAGGACCTTGTGGGTGCTGGGGACTGAACCTCAGGAGCAACAGCTGCCCTCCCCCTGTGGTTTCTCTGTGTATCCCTGGCTGGAACTGGATCTGTAGACCAGGCTGGCCTCCAGACATTCGCCTACCTCGGGGATTAAGAGCGTGGGCTGCCGTCACCTCCACCTGGCTGCAACAAGAACACCTAACTAGTTTTTTGAGAAAGTATGTAGGCCTGGCTGGCCTGGAGCTGCCACGATGGCCTGGCTGGCCTTGGATTCATAGAGACTTGACTGCTTCAGCCTCCTTAGTGCTGGGGTGAAGGGCTTGTATCCCCACACCTACTTTTAACTTACTTGACTTTAAGAGAAAACTCCTTTGATTTTTAAAGTCCTTTTAAGTTTAAAGCTTTTGAGTTTAAAACTTCTTGTAAGAAGGAATGGGGGGCAGGAGAGATGGCTCAGAGATTGAGAGCACTGACTGCTCTTCCAGAGGACCTGGGTTCAATTCCCAGTACCCACATGGCAGCTCACAACTGTCTGTAACACCAAGATCTGACACCCTCACACGAATATACATTCAGGCAAAACACCAATGCACATAAAATAAAAATAAATAAATTATTTAAAAAAAAGAAGGAATGGGGCACATGGGATGATTTTATTTTTGAGTCAGTCTCACTGGGTAGTTCAGACTAGCCTGGAATTTACCATGTAACCCTTAAACTGCTGTCAGACTCTGAGTAGTCCTCCTCTTGGCCCCTAAAGTGCTAGGATGACAGTGAGGATCTACACCACGTGCTCCACACTGGAAAGCTTCCTGTCCCTGAGTTGTAACTTGACTTTTTAGTGCTGAGGTGGAGCCCCGTGCATTCAGCTGTGACACTGCTGCTGTCTTGGGGTGAAGTGCTTCCATGGGAGCACACCGAGGAGACTAAGTCATGTGCAAGCATGTGACATGTTCTAAGTTAGTATGTAGAGGTGAGAGTGAATTGATGTAGCTCTCAGAAATCATTTCTGTAATATGCATTTCATATTGTATTCTCGTCAATATAGTAGTGCTAATACTCCTGAGAGAGGATTGCAAGCCCTCAGATACCTGCAAACCTGTAGTATCTGCATTCTCACTATGATAATAAAGCAGCCGCACTCAGTCCTCTCACTTAGAAATGGAGTTCATCTATTCAGTTTCGGATGGTGTAGTTCATGATAATAAAACATCTTTTTATTTACTAGTTTTTATTTTTACAGTCTCACTATGCAGTCCTAGTTGGCTAAGAACTCTGTGTTTATGAAGATCCGTCTGCCCATTTATCCTGAGTGCTGGGCCAGAGTTTGCACCTTCACTCCCAGCCTTGTCTTTTTTTTAATTTTTAATTTTTGAGACATGGTTTGGCTGTCCTAGACTCACTTTATAGACCAGGCTGGCCTTGAACTCACAATGGTCCACATGCCTCTGCCTCCTGAGTGCTGGGATTAAAGGCATGCACCACCACGCCTGGCTTCCCAGCCTTTTCTTCATCTTCTTGGAGTTCTAATTTACATACTGAGTAACTACCTGCGTCACATGCACACTTGGGACTTTGAACACAGCCTAAAGTTGAGGCCGCCTTCACATTCCATCACCCTAAAGTTGCCTGGTGCCGTCTTTTCAGTCTCTTTGACAACTGTTCTCTGCTGGCTCATTTTTTGAGGATAAAAATAGAGTCTTGAATGTTCAGGTTGCTTTTCTGATGCATCGGGTTGAGGCATGTGGTGGTGGATTCTTTTATATTAACACATGAATAGTATTCCTTCCTTGTGGGGGCACATCACACTTTAAAAAAAAAAAGATTTATTTATTTATAACATATACAACGTTCTGCCCACATGTGTGCCTGTACACCAGAAGAGGGCACTAGATCTCATTATAGATGCATATGAGCCACCATGTGGTTGCTGGGAATTGAACTCAGGACCTCTGGAAGAGTAGCCAGTGCTCTTAACTGCTGAGCCATCTCTCTAGCCCTGGCACGTCACACTTTTAAGTCTGCATGGTTCTCTTATTTCTGTTTCTGGCTCTTCCCTAGTTTTTAAGAATACCCTTGCTATATAAGAACATTATTCTTAAAATCTGGAAAATAGAATAAAAAGTCTGTGCTGTCACAGTTAATATTTTAATTCCTTTGCTTTCTCCTTGTATTTTTGTCTTGTGCTAGGAATCAAACCAAGGCCTCATGTGCACTGTCTCTTTTTTTATATGACTGTTTGCTTTTACTTAGTTTATCATGGATATAATTTTATACATATGATTTTTTTCCCTTTAGTTATGGTAGTTTTCATAGATTTCATTTTTGATACTAGATTTTCTTATTAAAATTATACATTGGGGTCAGAGAGGTGGCTGAGCTGTTAAGGGCTCCTTTTTCAGAGGATGGATTCCCAGCAGCCACACGCTGCCTCACAGCCACCTTTACCTCCAGCTCTAGAGGATCCAGTGCCCTCTTTGGTGTCCTCAAGCACTAGGCATGTACACGGTGAAGACATGCTAGCAAAGCATGTCTTAAAAAGTTAAATTAGTATTTCTATAAATACATTAGATAGCACTGCATTGACTATAATGATTGTATTCTAGATTGCTGCTTACAAAACTTAGTGAGTCAATAAGTATTTTCTTCCCCATTAGTTTGGGCCATAGTTCTGTGATACAGGACCAGAAGAATTGAGAACCCATCCATTTTGAGAGATCTGCCTCTGCTCCAGTGTGAACTGCACTTTCAGAATTACTTTATGAGCATGCCCACATCAACGCCTGGCTCTCTTCTCTCTGATCAGCACGGGGGAGGCTGGGGCAGCAAGATGACTTCCTATACAATTCTAGAAAATCCTAACCAAACAAAAAACAACACCCGAAACGCAGCCCCAAGCCTACTCACAGGCACCTGGAACTCCTGGACTGATTTGCTCAGCCTGTCCAGGACACTTCTGTAGGAGGCGTGGTGGAGATGGCCCTGTGAGTGCTTGCTTGCTGGGATTTGAGACATGGAGGCTGATGAGTTTTGTAGATACTAAGAAAAAGAGCTGAGTTTGAGAATAAGACATTGATTTGATGGAGGAAGTTATGAAAGACAACATGGCGATGCTATTCTGTTTCTAAATGACGGGGGCAGGCTGGTAGGAAGGCTTTGGGGGAAGGGTGTCACATGTGTAGCTGATGAGTCTCCTAGGTTGTTGGCTTTGTTTTCTTGAACAGAAGTAATCTGTGAGGCTGGAGAGGTGTGAGGTCCTGTGTCTGTCCCCTTCCCTAAGATGGAGTCATGTAAACTTGCCCAGATAGTGCTCTGTGTTATCGTCACCTGCATCTAGAAGTCTTTAAAGAAACACCAAGTGAGTTCTTCCTGTGGACTAGCGTCCCTCCTTTGGAATCCAGGGTTTTGTCAAGCAAGGCACACAGTCCACTATATCACTGCCCATACTTTTCTCTTTCTATGCTTGCATTTCTAGTGATGTTTAAAGGATTTTTTGTTTGTTTGTTTGTTTTTTGTATTTTGTTTTTGAAACAGTGTTTCTCTGTGTAGCCTTGAATGTCCAGGACTCACTCTGTAGACCAGGTTGACCTCGAACTCACAGAGATCCACCTGCCTCTGCCTCTGTCTCCCAAGTTCTGGGAGTAAAGGTGTGAGCCACCATGCCTGGCTTACTAGTCATTCTTATTTTGGTTGTATTTTTTTTAAAATAAGATTCTTCTGTCTAGTACAGGCAAGCCTTTGAACCGTCCACCTTCCTGCCTCAGCCTCCATGTTGCTGGATTGCAGGTATGATCGTTAAGCCTGTTTCTCAGGTACTCGTGAGAGGCAACCACATGGGCACTCTGGGGGGCTTATCTAAGCATGCCGTGTCCCCAAACCTGACAGCTTTTGACATGGAAAGACCCAGCCCCGCAAGAATCCTGTAAGTAGCATATCCTCAGTGAATTGTAGTACATCCGTTACGCTGGGGCCTTTCTCCGGTGCAGAGCCGCTGTTTTGCCGAGGCTCTGCTTTCTCATGGTGCCTGCTGACAGGCATCGGCAGGAGCAGCAAAGCACCACCATCTCAGTCTCAGCTGGCCTCTGTCCTAAAGCCACTTGTTAAGAAGCTGGGGGTTGGGGGTGGTGGAGAAGCACATTTCTGTAATCCCAACACTCGGGAGGCAGAGGGAGGTGGAGCTCTGTGAGTTCGAGGCCAGCCTGGTCTACAAAGTGAGTCCAGGACAGCCAAGGCTACACAGAGAAACCCTGTCTTAAAAAGCCAAAAAAAGCTGGTCGTGGTGGCACAGGCATTTAATCTCAGCACTTGGGAGGCAGAGACAGGTGGATCACTGTGAGTTCGAGGCCAGCCTGGTCTACAAAAGCGAGTCCAGAGCACCCAAGATAACAGAGAAAACCCTGGTTTTTCTTGAAAAATCACCCCCCCCCCCAAATATATATGAGGGGTATAGTTTCATGGCAGAGTTCTTGCCTGCCGTGCACAAGGCACTGGAAAACATGATTAGCTGATGGTAGCAAACAGTCAGTACTAACGTTCCTGGTCTTTGCTGCTCCTGGCTTCCTCCTGCACTTCGGTTCTTAGCTGTCAGCTTTAAAAGGAGAATATTTTTATGTTGGCATGCATGTGTGTGCGTGCATACACACTCACTGGATACAAAAATACAAGGAATCATTCATAGTGTTTGTTCATATGTTTTTTTACCATAAAATGAAGAAAAATTCAGAAGCTGGGTAGTGGTTGCACTTGTTTTTAATCCCAGCACTCGGAGGCAGAGGCAGGTGGATTCCCTTTGAGTTCCAGGACAGCCCAGGCTATACAGAGAAACCGTGTCTCGGAAAACAACAACAATGAAATCAGGCTAAGTTCTATAGATATTAACCTCTCCCAGAGCCACGAGGCACTCAGAGGGAGCACTTAGAGGGAGCATTCAGAGGGAGCACTTAGAAGCTCACAATTTGTTTAGGTAGAGAACTAGGCCACAGGCTGGTACCAATGACGAAGGGTTGGTTGGTGAGGGAGTAGTTGGAGCCTGGCCTGTGTAGATAGTTGCTGTGCAGTTGCTGCAGAGCAAAAGGACAGTGTAGATTCCCCTTCTTTTTGCCCTTCCTGTGCAAACGTGTTTCTCCAGGAATGCCTACAGACCAGCTCTCCCTTGCTGTCTGCCTTGGGAAGTGCTGGAGCCTTTTCTACATGTACTGAGAAACTGGGCGGGGACAGATGAGGCTGCTCAGGGAGGGTTCGTGGGCTTGAGCGGTGGGCCGTTTTTTTCTTACTTATTTTGAAACAATAATAGGCTAGTAAGTTACAAGAGTGGAAGAGAGTTTCCGTGTAATTGTGCTGTGTGATTTTTGGCATTTTGTCCAGGTACTAGTAGTAGAAAACAACATTTTCTTGAACAGGCAAAGATGGCTCAGCAGGTAAAGGTGTTTGCTGCCACGCCTGACCCCCTGAGCTTTATCGCTGGAATCCCCGTGGTGGAAGGAGAGAGCAGCCTGCAAGCTGACTGTCCTCTGACCTCCACGCTTGGGTCACATAGGCACATGGGCCTGCCCCTCAGGAACCAAATACAATTAAATTTTTTCTATTTATTTTTGAGAATTCTTAATCCTGCGGCTACTGGAAGCTTTATTTATTGTTTATTATTGTTGACCTGAGACAGGCTTTGCTGTGTAATAGCCCAGGCTAGTCTAGAACTCAAAGAGATCTGCCTGTTCCTGACTCCTGAGTGCTGGCCTGGTAAGGAGGATTGTAATCATAGTTGAGAGCTCTTCCTGTGTGTGGGAATACTTTACATATAGACAGCGTTTTTTGTTTGTTTGCACATGATTGAGGCTCAGTGCATGTGAAGGCTGCTTGCCGCCTCCTGCTGCTTTGATTTCGGGAGGGTAGATGGATGTGGCCGGGGGGCGGGAGGAACACTTGAGTGCACTGTCGGCACGCCTTTCTGTTCACTTGCCCCCTGTGGGCAGTTGGCCTGTGCTGCATACAATGACATTGCACAGAGGTCTGTAAAATGAGACCAAGAGTCACTGACTCCTAGTATTGCCTAGTCTCAATTAGTATGGGGTAAGCAGTATTTCAAGATTATGGACGTACATGGACAGTGACTAGGTGGTAGCTAAGGCTTTGATGGAGCTCTGAGCTGCAGGCTAGAGGGGTGGAAAAAAACCAAAGAGCCTTTTAGGCAGAAAGACAGCACCTATGATGCCTCAGAAGAGGAAAAGTTAAAACAAACAACCAAAACCAAACAAAACACCTTAGGGCCAGGAGAGATGGTTCGGTAGTTAAGAACACTAGCTGCTCTTCCAGTGGACTGTGGTTCAATTTTGAGCACCCACATGGCAGCTTTAAAACTGTAACTCCTATTCCAGAGGATCCATGAGCCATGGTGAGTTTGATGTCAGCTCAGCTACACAGTGAACTCAGATCCATCCACCTGTCTCTGCCTCCCGAGTGCTGGATTAAAGGCATGCACCTGCCTGCCCAGCTTGCTTAATTAGTTATTTATGATAGGGCCTCAAGTATTCTGGGCTGGCCTCAGACTCATTATGTACCAGAATTCCTGAGGCTCCGGCCTTTACTTCCCAACATGCATCATTATGCCGAGCTTACAGAGTTTCTGGGCATAAAACTCTTGTGCATGTCAGGAAAGCTCTGGGCCAGCCCAGCACCTGAGAAGAGCCATGGCGATGTTCTGGTTTTTAGAAAAAAGAATGAATTCAGTCTTTAGATTTAAAAATCTTGATATTTTGTTCTTTGTGTGTGGTGGTGGAGGGCATATGTGTGCATATGTACACCACAGCCAGCATGTGGCACATATAGGGCAACCATGGACTCAGCACCTGCCTTCCACTTTGGCTTGGGCTGTGCTCTTTCAAGTGAACTGGTGGTGGTGGTGTTTGTTCTTACCTGCTGAGCCACCGCAGCAGGCCTCCTTCTCTCCTTCTGTTCATCTTTTTAACTTTGAAGCAATACGCACCTGTCGTTTGCAGTCCCAACACTGAGGAGGCTGAGACAAGTGGTACGCAAGCTTGGGCCTTCTCTCTTGGAAACAAGCAAATAAATAAATAAATAAAATGTTTGTCCAGTGTTCAACTATGAGCATTTCTAACCATGCAAGAAATTTAAAACTAACCAATAGATTCTCCGGTAGTCTACCTGATGGGCTTAGTTCAGTGTCTTCATTGTTCCCATGCACCCACATGCGTTAGCACTTCCCTGGCTGCTGGAGAGTGGCAGTCTTGACACTTCACCTGCGAGACATAGATCTTTTACCGTTTTGCCTTTTGTTGTTGCCGTCGTTGTTTTGAGTTTTGTTCTTTTTTCCCCCTTCGGGACAGGGTTTCTTTATGTATCAAGTCCTGGCTGTCCTAGACTGCTTTGTAGACCAGGTTGGCCTCGAACTCAGAAATCTGTGTGCCTCTGTCTTGAGTGCTGGGATTAAAGGTGTGCACTGCCACTGTTCAGCATACTTTGCAATTTTTATACCTTAGAATTAAAGACAATCGTCAAGTAAATGGTGTATATTCACATTTCTCTGTTTGTCTTATAATGCCAATATACGACAGTTTTCAAAACAATTTTTCATTTGAATTTTATTACTAAGACATTTTAACAAAATTTGGTATTTATTTTTCTCTAGGATCATATATAAACATTTAGGCTGTTTACCATGTAGCTCGGGCTGGCCACATTCACCTGCACCTCCCAGCCATGCTGCAATTAAAGGCCTGTGCACAGCATTTTCAGTCTCATACTTCTTTTTCTTTTCTTTCTTTCTTTCTTTCTTTCTTTCTTTTTTTTTTTTTTTTTTTTGGGTTTTTCAAGACAGGATTTCTCCATGTATCCTTGGCTGCCCTGGAACTCATTCTGTAGACTAGGCTGGCCTCGAACTCACAGTGACCCACCTGCCTTTGCCTCCGTAGTGCTAGGATTAAAGGCGTGCGCCACCACGCCCGGCCTTACACTTCTTTTTCAAGACTAGATCTCAGGGCTGTAGAGACAGGTCAGTCGATAAATTACTTGCTGGCATGAGGACCTAAATTCTGTCCCTGCACCCAAGTGAAAAGCTAAGTGTTGGAGCCCTGGGTCCTAGTGCGGGGGAAATGAAGACAGGCAGGTCCCTGGGCTCCTGGCTAGCTGTGTAGCCTAATCAGTGAGCTAAGGTCCCAGTGAGAGATCCTGTCACTGAAAACTAGGTAGAGCAGGATGAGAAATGACCCCGAGGTTGTCCTCTGGTCTCCACACCCATATGCACACAGCTAGTGTGTTCTAACCCAGTACACTCAGATAGTGTCTGTCTGTCTGTCTGTCTGTCTGTCTCTCTGTCTGTCTGTCTCTCTCTCTCTCTCTCTCTCTCTCTCTCTCTCTCTCAGAAACATCTCTCTTATAAAAATAAAGACCAGGACTCGATGTGCTGCGTGTGCTGGTCTAGAAAATCCTGATCTCAGTTGAGCATCCTGCTTGAGCCTTTCCAGTGGTGCGGTTACAGGGTCACTGCACTGGCCTCATTACCTTTGAACTGAGTTGTGTAATATTTTCTATTTCAGGGGTGTGTGTTCCGATAGAGTCCCAATATTACTTTCCCTAGGAAATATTGAGCCTTATGTGATTTGCAGTTTTATTTTGTAAATATTTTTATGGTTAGATAACATCTTAGGCCCTGGGACTGCTTGAGTCCAGTTTGTTCTTGGGCTGGAAGGTGTTCAGAGTTTTTTGCCCCCCCCCCCCCAAGGTTTCTCTGTGTAGCCCCGGCTGTCCTAGACTCACTTTGTAGACCAGGCTGGCCTTGAACTCACAGCGATCCGCCTGCCTCTGCCTCCCAAGTGCTGGGATTAAAGGTGTGTGCCACCACGCCCGGCTTAGAGATGTTTTCTAAGAGATCAGGCAGTGCCAAGGTTTTGGTCCTAGCTTGGTTTCTTCTGCAGCTTCCCATGAGGGTGAGGCAATGTGAGCGTGGTAGGATGTGTTGCCAGGCGTGCTGCTGGCTTGGCTTGAGCGCTGTGTTAGTTACCAGGGCAGAGGCGCCTCTTTTGTTGCTCTGCTGCTCTTTGAGCAGTGCTTCTTGTTTTCTGCGGAGACTTACTCTTAGCTGAGTTTGTGGCTGAATGAACTGGAAAAGTGTGTTTGAGTAAAATGTATGAGGAAGTTCAGCAGTGCAGATTAATGTAAAGGAGTGCTGTGCCATGGATACTAGCTCCACCCTGCATTTGTTTTTAATGTAGTTCAATTACAGGAAGATGTGCAAAGCATAGCTGAAGCTTTTATTCATAGGCAGTGTAAACAAGGCCAGAGGAAATACCAAGTTCCTTTTTGATGGTCATACTCAGCTTTTATTGACCTGGCTGTCATACTCACCCTAAATTTAATGGGTAGACCATCGTAGCTCCTTTGTTGTTTTTTTCTGCCATCTCCGGGGATTTACAGAGCTCAGCTGCTTGGTTTATGTTCTGGTCTACGTTACGTAGCTGCACCTGAATACATATGGTGGCACTTCCTGCAAGACTTTGATTGGTGGCTCCGTGGGCGTGACTTCAGCAAGGGGGCTTCTTACTTCTTAGTGTCAGCTCAGAATTTGAAAGACTCAAGGACCAGGCTGGGGTGGTTTTTAGTCTGACTTAGCCGTAGGGCCATGTGACATCATTTATACCTCCTCTCTTTGAGAATTGTGTTCTGAGTCCAGCACATTCCAAGGGAGAGTAATTAAACTCTGGGTGGCAGCTGCATCTAAGAATTTATTATTTTTGAGCCACTATTAAGAAAGATGAGCAGCCGGTTATTAGTGGTGCACACCTTTAATTCAGGAGGCAGAGGCAGGCGGATCTCTGAGTTCCAGGCCAGTGTGATGTACAGCCAGGGCTACACAGAGAAACCTGTCTTGAAGGGTGGGGGGAAAGCAACTAAGAAAGATGATAAATTAATCATTGAAGGAGATTGAGCAGATTGATACTGTGCATTTGTATATGGGAGCGCTAGCAGTTTGGCATTTATTGCATTGTGCAAAGCACATATTGTGAAAGTCTTAACTTACAATGAGCATAGAAGTATTGAACTCACAGTCCCCCCAAAAGCATGTCGGTTAGAGTGACAAGGGGAGCGAAGCAAGTGTGTTTCTTTGATATCATGAGTGTTAATCAGTGTTACTGGTGGTTGACTGGGTGTCTCATTGAGGAAGAGTGGGCCACCACTCTGTTCTCTGACTTAGACTGAATGTGGGCCAGCGATTCGTGTTTAACTTGGCTCTATTCTTGTGAAAATAGCATTTCCTTTTAGATGAGTGCTACTAGTCTTCATCGTCTGTTTGATTGATCAGTTTGAGGGCTGGATGCTTCAGAAACATCTGACCTGAAATACTGGCTTCAGTGTTGTTCATTTAGTCATTTTTGTGCCATCTGCACCAGGCTTTCTTCCAGGTAGTAAGTGAGAAAAGGCATTCAGAAGACACTTTTCTTTAGTAGGTTCTAAAAAGACAGTGAGTTCCAGAAATCTCTTTAGGTAGATGTCTCAGGGTGACTGACCATTGCTGTGATGTAACCCCATGACCAAAGCAATTTGGGTAGGAAAGGGTTTACTTCACTCAGTTCTCTCTATGTAAAACAGTTCATCACCAAAAGCAATGAGGCTAGAGACTCAAGCAGAGCAGGAACCTGGAGGCAGGAGCTGATGCAGAGGCCATGAAGGAGTGTCGCTTACTGGCTTGCTCCCCATAGCTTAGCCTGCTTTCTTATAGAACCCAGGATTCAGAGCCCAGGGATGGCACCACTCACAGTGGGAGCCCTCCCACAGGAATCACTGATTAAGAAAAGGCCCTGTAGACTTGCTAGCAACTCAATCTTAAAGAGGCATTTTCTTAGTTGAGGCTCTCTTCTCTCTGATGATAAAACTAGCTTATACAGTAGATTATTACTGTGTAATAAATGTAGCTTTCCCATATGGGAAAAAAGGCCTCTATCTGCTCCCATTAGAGTTCATTAAAATGAGGGCTGGGAACGCTCAGTGGTTAGGGCACTCGCCCTTCATGTGTGAGGGTCTCTGTTAATCCTGAGTACTATAAAAAGAAGAGAGTTTACTAGAAATGGACATTTGGCAGCCTTGCTGAAACAGATATCTTAATTAAATGTTAGAAGTCACATGTCAGTTTTTCATGTTTTTGAAGTTTTTAATTTAGTAGAACGTGCAGTGAACTTAGAGTAAGTATTATGTGGCTATGAAAAGAAAAACCCTGTATTTACTTTGCACACACAGTGCCTTTGTTGTTTTGTGTTTCATTTATTTGAAATCAAAAGAAGCCCTGTCTCAAGCCTTGCTGTCGCCATTGTCAGATGATGACACAGGCACAGCAAGCTCTCAGGGCCTCCTTGTGTCTACTAGTCAGAGTGTAAACCAGAGTTTTGAATGGGCGATGACAGCGAGTGCTCAGTCAGGATCAGCTCTTAGACTTACTAGAAGCCAAGTAGACAATGGCCAGGAAGTTACAGGGAGTATTAGTGTGTCAAAGAAACCTTTCCCTTAATCATAGTCTGAGTCAGTTTTAGTTTTCTTTTTCTGCCTTTTTTTGTGCTAGAGATAGCTAAACCAAGTGTTCTGTTAGATTTATACTTTACGGAAATTTCTCTTTTATGTGAAATTGTATACTGGCAAACCCTAAAATCGGGAAACAACTTTGCTTTTATAACCAGTCCTTTCAAGTAAGGATGAGTTGGGCTCTGTGCGTAGAGGAGTGTCTGTCTCTGTGTCTGTCCCTCTCCCTGTCGTGTGCCCCCCCCCCCAGGTTTTGCTGTGTAGCACAGGCTGATCTGGAACTTGTGGCTGTCCTCTTCTTCCTGAGTGCTGGCATTATACTGTGGGTGTGCCAGTAATTTAGAACAAGTCATTCTGTCACGCCAGAGTTGACTTAGGCATTTGAACCTGTGGAGAACTGGGACAGATTAGCTGCCTCTGCTATTTCTACTTCACCACTACTGAGAAAAGGAAACGCTAACTAGGAACTGGCTGAGGGGTGTGCTGCACATAAGCGCTGTTAGTTATGGGCAGTACTGGTTTGGATAAAGAGAACAAAGATGAATCCAAATATATAACATTCTACCCCATTAAAAAACAAAATAAGTGCTAAGAGAGAGAGGCATGGCTGCATTTAATCCCAGCGCTGGGGAGTCCGAGGCAGGAGGCCTGATGTACAAGTTCTACACAGTGCAGAGCTCCAATGAGAACTTGTCTCAAGAGGAAGGGCTTAAAGGCCTTCGACACCTGCGACAATGCTAGAGACACCTGAAGTTCACAGAGTCACTGTGCTCTCAGTGGCTAAGCAGCAGGAGTGACCCCAGCAGCCCCCAGTGCACTCTCATACCCAGTGTTTTAGGGGCAGGAAGCCGTGTGACTAAGCAAAAGCACTCTGGTGTCAGAACAGAACATGTCCTGTTTCTCTCTCCTAGCATAAGAATTGTCCCTCTCCTCCGTCAAGCCTCAGCTGGGAAGAGGCGGAGTCAGCAGTGAGAGCACCTGTGGCTCCTCCAGAGGGCCACAGGCAGTTAGGTTCCCAGCACCACATGGCAGATCCAAGGCCATCTTCTGCCCTCTGTGGCACCGGGAACGCAGGTGGTACACAGCCACATGCAGGCAAAACACCCGAGCACATAAGATACAAGAATTGAAAATTATTGAAAGCGTGTTTATGTAGACACACGGTCGCCATAGGTTTGGGATGTGAGGAGGGACTAAGTGTTTGAGAGGAGAGCTGTAGTTTCAGGGTCTAGATGTCGTGGGTAGAATTTGTCTGGCTTGTCTGCTTTACAGACTCTTGCCAGGCCAGGAACTTGAAGCTAGTTGCAGAGTTTAGAGAAGGGAAGAAGACCTGCCAGCTCAGCAGACTAATGCCCCCCCCCCCCCCCCTTAAAGAGATGTGCTCATGCATGTCTGTGTGGACCTTCATTCCCGCCCTAGCCCTCTTCCTAAGTCACCTCCCTTGGTCCTGCAGTCATAGCTAGTTCCCGTCGGCTCCATTCTCAGCGGAAGGGTTCTGAGTGTTGTATTTCTGTGGTGTCTTCCTGGATGCTCTCTTTTCTCTGAAAAAGCAGCTGTGACTTCTCTTGGAACGATGGGGCTTTGTATGTCTATAGTCTGGGTTACACGTTTTAGATTTAAAACACATTATTTTTAGGTCAGAAGCGGGCATTGGGTACTCTGGTGGTTGTGAGCCTCCATGTGGGTGCTGTGAATTGAATGCCTGGGCTCTGGAAGAGCAGACAGTGCTCTTAATTAACTGTGGAACCGCCTCTATCTTTACAGCCCCAATTGAGATTTTTTTTTTTTTTTTAATTTACAGGCTAGTTTAATAAGCAAGCCCAAGACAATTTACATGCAAAGAAACCTGAATTCTGTGAGAATTTCATACATTTCACTGTTCCAGCTTTTAAGTCTCCTGTGGATTTCTCTTAATGTTTAGTAACATTCTAAGAAAATATTTTGTTTTTCATTGTGATTTTAATTTATGTGTATGTCTGAATGTGTGCTATGTGTGCTGGTGTGTAGGAGGCCAGAGAGGTGTTAGATCCCCCATAGCTGAAGTAATCGTGAGTTAGCCAAAGTGCATGCTGGAAACTGAGCTCGGCTCCTCTGAAAGACCATCAAGTGTTTTAATCCAGTAACATATAATATAGTTAAAGGTGTTTAAAGTTGTATGTGCTTTTTGTTTTTGTTTCGGGCTGGCCTTGACCCTGGGCTTAACTTTCCAGTGCTTCTGGCAGCACCCATACATTGAAGTGCAGACACACTGTCTTTGCTTTTCTGCTACTTCTGCATTATCAGCATAATTATCCTAGAGTTGGGTAAGTGACTGTGAATTATTATCCTTTCTATTCAAGCCAGGAAAGTTAGCATCTCTGATTTTCTGCTTTGTCCCATCATAGCCTTGCCATCTGTGGCCATTTCAGTGGGTATGTGGGAGGTAGTGGGGATAAACATGAAACATGAAACCATCTTGAAGATATAATTTATTCTTTTCCCCCAGTACACTGACTTCATGCAGGTGGGTTTGTGTGTGTGTGTGTGTGTGTGGTTTTTTTGTTTTGTTTTTGTTTTGAGACAGGGTTTCTCTGTGTAGCCTTGGCTGTCCTAGACTCACTTTGTAGACCAGGCTGGTCTCGAACTCACAGCGATCTGCCTGCCTCTGCCTCCCAAGTGCTGGGATTAAAGGCATGCACCACCACACCTGGCATGCATGTAGTTTTGTTTTGTGTTTTCTGTTTGTTTGTTTGTTTCTGTTTTTAAGTTACCCCTTGCAGCTTTTGTTGCTGCTGGTAATGTCTGCTCATGTATGTATGTTGGTTCTTGGCTGTGAGGGTTGGAGCCTTGGCTGCCCATTGGCTCTACATTTTCTTTTGGGAACAAACATCTCAGTACATGCAGGCCCTAGTGGCTTGGTAAAATGCACACTTTATACTCAAGGTGGAGTTTTGGGAGCCCCCAGTCTTCAAGCTGAAAAGCATTTCAGTAAGGCTCAGTTTTCCTCCTAGTCTTTCCTTCCTTGGGGGGTTGGGGTAGCAGGTGCTGGCTGCCCTGTTTTCCTGTCTGTTAAGAGTGCTCAGCTTTGCCTGGCAGCACCTTGTATAATCCCAGACAGAGGCTGGTGAATCCCTGTGAATTCGAGGCCAGCCTGGTCTACAAAGTCAAACAAACAAAAAAGAGGGCTCAGTTCATTTCATAGTGCAGTCTTTATTTTTGTGATTTCATATCCACTTCAGGAAGTAAAGTGAAGGCAGTACTGTTCTCTGCTCTCTCCTGTAATGAGGTTGGTGTCTATGACATTGACATTTCTTTTTACTGCTCTTGTCAATCAGCTGCCTGTAATTTAGTCTCAGACTTGCTTAGCCTTCTGAAGAGAGTTTGATTCCAAAGGTTATAATGACACGGGCCAGGTGTCTCTAAGGTTCTCCTACCCTGGCACTGTTCAGATGATTTATAAGGAAGTTCACGGAAATGGTAGCAAACCTTAGAGTTCTCGCCTCCATGTGTCCTGAACTGTTTTTGGAGAGCTTAACTGTCTGTGGTTGTGTTAAGAAATTCTCATTTTCTTTATTTGCTCTGTGTACCACAATTACACAAAGGAAGACTTTCTGCATTAGACGGTCATTGTTAAGAACTCCAGTAAGTAGAAATTTCGAAGAACACTTGATAACAAGTTTCAGACCTGTTCTGACTTTAAATCTGCTCTCCTAAGAAACAGTGTTCCTGCTGGTCTGAGTAAAGCTTCCTGGAGTGGTATGGGAACTGCTTATATCAGAAAGGGAAAAGCTGTGGAAATACCTTGCTGTCCTCTTAGAGGCAGCTTGGTTTTGATTGATAAAGATCTGCCTGAGGCTAGAGCTGCACATTGCCTAATCCCAGTACTTGGGAGGAGATAAGAACATCAAGAGTTCAAAGATGTCCTTGACATCTGAGGCACCTTTTTTTTTTTTAATGATCTTACTACATAGATTCTTTACATTTTTAAATAATTTTGGGTTAGGTGGGGTTGTTTATGTTGATTATTTTAAAAAGATCTGTTCAGGCTGGGTGTAGTGGTACGCAGCTTTATTGGCCAGCCTGGTCTACATAGTGAGTTCCAGGACAGCCAGGGCTACACAGAGAACCTTGTCTTGGGGTGGGGGTTGGGGAAGGACAGGGCGGGGCATCTGTTCAGTTGATTGTGATAAGAAAAGTGGACGTTTTTGTTTAAAGAGAATAATAGTACAGGCAGTTAGTGGTCACTGCTCTCAGAGGACACGTGGGTTTGGGATAGAGATGAGATGGCTAAGGCCTGACCTTAACTAGGGTTGCTTAGCTCCCGAGATCAGTGTGCCTGGCTTCCTACGTAGAGCGGTTCCCTGTTTGGTTTCAATTTGGGGAACAAAAGAATCAGCAGAGTTAAACAGGTTCCTGGGTTGCAGATCTTCAGGGCTTTAGTGGGCTTGTGAATTGTGCCTTTCTGAAGGGCTGTCTTAACCAGATTCTTAAGTTGACACATTATGCTCATTGACTCTCTCTAAATAGACTTTCATGCTTATGACTGTTTCAGAGAATTCTTGGTGTGTTTATGATATTTCAGAGTAGCCAGTCCTAGACCCAGCTAATGTTAGAATCACGGAGTTGGCAATATACAATCACGTGGGATGCTATTCTAGTGTAAACGGATAAATAGTGTTCTCCAGTAAGGGCTCTTACCTGCTGAGCCATCTCTCTAGCCTCAAGAAACCAACAGAACTTGAATTATGTGTTTTTATTACAATTATTCTTAATTTGGATCAGCTTAGATGTTAGAACAGAATGTGTGCATTGCCAACAGAAACTGTAGTGCCCAGACTGTCTGCTTTGAGCCAGTGTGAGCCGCTTTGCCAGTTAGTCTCTTGCTGTCTGTCAGGGCAGGTCACGTAAGCACAATAGGTGTTTGTTTACCCGTGGTTCTGTGTCCTAATGAGCTCTCTTACCCCCTTTCTGCTTCTGCCACGGTCCCTTCGGCAGTCCTGATTTAGCCGAAGGGTTTGGAGGTAGAGAGAATGACCCCGAGAATTTCTCGTGCTCGAAACCGATAGTCTATTCGATTAATTTTTGGGAGGAGCTAGTTATCAAAGTATTTAGAATATTACTTAAGGCTATTGCAGCACCAGCTGAGCTAGACTATACCCTCCAGAGTATTATTTTACAGAATAACATTCCTTGGTATGCTTTACAGAGCTTGATCTCCTGTTGGTTGTGTGTGTTGGGGGTGGGTCATCGGCTTCGGATACGTGTGGAGGCATCTTTCTTTATAGCTTTCCACTTTACTTCTTTAAGACAGGGCCTCTCACTAGCCTGAAGTGTGCTGCCTAGACTGGTTGGCCAGAACACTGCCAGCACCCACCTGTGTTTGTTCTCCAACATGAATTGACAGGCATATGCTGTAGGCTCGGCTTTCTTAGGTGACTGGTGAGGATTTTTGTTTGTGTTTTTTGAGACGGGGTTTCTCTGTAACAGAGTTTTGGCTGTACTGAAACTCACTTTGTAGACAAGGCTGGCCTTGAACTCACAGAGATCTGCCAGCCTCTGCCTCCCAAGCATCAGGATTAAAGGTGTGTGCCTATATGCCCGGCAGCTGCTGAGGATTGAGCATAGGTCCTCATACTTCCTCACCAAGTGTTCTCACCCATGGGCAGTCTCTCCAGACACTTAAGATGCATTTTAAATTATTACTAGTGAGAGATTGGGACTGGGCTGGGGGGGGGGGGGAGGTGGGAGAGGAGAGAGAGAGAGAGAGAGAGAGGCACATGTCTTCTTCCAAAGGATTTTGGTGTGATTTTCCGCAGCTACAGGGCGGTGCGCAGCTGTCTGTGGCTCTAACTCTGGAGAATCATGTGCCCTCTTGGCTTCCCCAGGCACGCGTGTGCTGTACTTAACATGCATTAGCCAAAACATGCATACAAAATACATTTAATAAACTCTTTAACATTGTTTTTGAAAAAGAAACAAAAAGCTAGGACTCGGCTATTGAAATGATGTATGCTTGGAGCTGAGGCAGTGAGTCAATCAGTGTGTCGTTAGCCAATGGGCGCAATGTGTCTGCTACTGAGGATGTAGAAGTTAATAAAGTGTGTGTGTGTGTGTGTGTGTGTGTGTGTGTGTGTGTGTGTGTGTTGGGAGGTTGTCCTTTTAGAGCTTGCCACACAAGAAGAACAGTGTTAGTAGTGCTGTGGAGGAAGCGCTGGGCTTGGGAAAGGCTTTGTGGCACCCAGGGTGAATGGCTGTCCAGGAGCCTCAGGCATGGTTGTATTCCAGGGAGTGTGCTGGAAAAAAACAACTATGACAAGAGAAGAGTGTTTGGATTATAGGCTGATACTGAAGAGACAGGATTACAAATATTAAGTGAGGGCAAAAACCACGCAAGCAAGCAAGCAACAAACAGCCCTCCCCCCACTCCTCAAGCACAAGGGTGGAGGGCTACGAGCAGGTGCTGCTTTCTGGTTGCAAGGATTCCTTACTCTGGCCATTCCCTGCAGCCACACATTCCTACTAGACTTCAGGAACTAAATTGAGCCTAACTTGGCAACCAGTTGAAGCTGTGTGTGTGTGTGTGTGTGTGTGTGTGTGTGTGTGTGTGTGTGTGTGTAATTCAAAGTTGCAATATCGCGCACAATCCAAGGATGAGGAAGTAAAAGTATACAGCAGTGGTAATCGAGTGATTGGCTGTCTAAGATACACAACAAAATTCCCTCTAGTCCTCTGTAAGCACCTCTACCCGACAGATGGTGACATTTCCACTTACTGCATGACAAGCTCTCTAAGCTCTGTGAGGTTAAAGCAAGCCAAAGTAACAGGGGGGCAGGCTTTGTGCTGTCTCTCCCTCATGAGAGCACGGAGAGCAGCTCAGGCCATGAAATGAACAGTTCAAAAAGCTGCTCCTTCTCCTGTTAACCAGGGCAGCAAGAGGCTAGCCTATAGTTCTGAAAAGCCCCTCAGACTGACAGTGGGCTGCGGCCTTGGCCGGGCACGTGGTCTCCTGGGCATCTTAATGCCCCGGGCAGTCAGCTCATTACAGATGTTCCATGTCAAGGGTCAAGGTGTTTTATACATTGTGAAGTTGTCTAGGAGATTTTACTTGAAGTTGAGTGAAAACTGGGTCTGGAATGATTTGAGTGCATTATCTGCAATGAGGTTGTAGGGATTGAGACCGGACAAGGCACGCGTGTGCTCTGCACTTTGCCTGGGAGTTGCACTCTTTTGGTCTAGAGCTCTGAAGTCTCATCCTGTTGACACAGTTTGGTGCTGTGTAGTATAGTTTACTGTTTCAAAAGGAAGCTGAGAGTAGTGGCACACAGCGCGCAATGCCAGCCAGCACTCAGGAGGCAGAGGTACTTGGATCTTCGTGAGTTTGCGGTCAGCCTGGTCTGTCTATAGAGTGAGTTCCGGGACAGCTAGAGTGCCATAATGAGGCCTGGCCCTGCCTAGGGGAAAACGAAGTGAGATGAGGCAGGGTTTGCAAAGTTATCAAAATCAATGTGTAAAAGGGCCATATCTTTGACCTTTTCTACCAAATTTCCTCTTGTCTGTCTGGCATGAGTCTTTTCCTGTTTTGATTGGTGCTGAAAATAACCATGGTTGATTTTGGTTTAAAGGAAAATGACTCATTTTTGTGTGTTTGGTATTCACTGTCCTAGGGGTGCCTTTCTTTTAGATGACACAGTACTTTGGGATTTGTGTCTCCTTGGCTTTTATTATCTGTACCATTAAGTAGGAATTTCTTTTTTTAATTACTTATTTTTGTCTTATGTGTATTGGTGTTTTGCCTGCGTGAGGGTGTCAGATCCCCTGGAACTGGAGTTACAGACAGTTGTGAGCTGCCATGTGGTTGCTGGGAATTGAACCCAAGTCCTCTGGAAGAGCAGCCCGTGCTCTTAACCACTGAGCCATCTCTCCAGCCCCTAAGTAGGGGTTTCTAACCATAGAAATTAGATTCAGGGAAGAAATCATTTGTCGTAAAGAAATTATTTCTCAGTCAGGCGTGGTGGTGTACGCCTTCAGTCCCAGCACTCTGGGGAGGCAGGAGGATCATTTCGATCTAGTTCAAGGCCAGCCTGGTCTACAAAGTGAATCTAGGGCAACCAAAGCTACACAGAAAAACCCTGTCTAGAAAAACCCAAAGGAGGGGTAGGGGGGTGGGGGGGTGGGGGGGGAGGGCGGTGAGGAAAAAAATTTTTTTCTCTATTATAGTTTGCAGAAGGTTTTTACAATCCAAATTTTGTCTTCTTCATTTTATAGAAATCTTTGAACTTTCAAGTGGAAACCATTTTAGAGGATATAGATAAATTTATTTTTTTGACATTTTACAAACTTGCATCAAGTAGTGTGCTTACAGTACTAGAAACTTCTCTTGTTTTGAAGCATCTTGAGGTTGTCTTATGGCATCTTCTCTGTAAAGTGGAAGTCTCCTGGGTCATCATTTGTCGTCTTCTAAGGGTTACAGCAGGTGTGAGTCCTACTTTGAGCAGTGATTCAGAAGGCAGACTGGAAGCTTCTAAAAACCATAATTGTGTGTCGTGGGGTCGCTGAAGAGTCATGGCAGATATTTGCTACTGGACATGGCTCTCTTCAGATAGGCAAGGCGTTAGAAGGGTCAGAATGATGTCGGACCAGGTGTAAAGAAACACGAACAGGCCGGGACCCAGTCAAGAGGGATCTGAAGCCTGCGATCACATTTCTCACTCTCCACCAAGGAAATGGCCTTTTCCAGGGCAGGCGTCATCCTTCAGATCAGCTGGCTCCAGAGCAGAAGTGCGAAGGGCATCTCTGGGCACTGCTGGGCTCCTAGACAACCCCTTTTCTTATCGAAGCCAGCTGCTGGCTTGGAACTTGGTAATGGCCTCAACTCTAAGATCCACACGCCCCTGCCTCCTTGGTGCTGGGATTAGAGGGATGTATCACCATCGTGCCTGGCCTTTGAAAAGCATTTTAAAGTGCACAGCCAGCTATTTTGTGATTGTGTATGAGAAGGATGGATAATTATTTTGGCACTGTGGTGGCGCACACCTCTAATCCCAGCACTCCGGAGGCAGAGGCAGGTGGATCTCTGTGAGTTTGAGGTCAACCTGGTCTACAAAGTGAGTCCAGGACAGCCAAGGCTACACAGAGAAACGCTGTCTCCGGGGGAAAAATGTATTTACTGATTGATTTAACAGTGTGTACACATGTATGCATGTGTGATATGTGGGTATGTGTGTTGTGTGTGTGCTGTGTGTGAATGTGTGCAGGCCAGAGGTGTCAAGGTCACATGCTGTCACACCAGCTTTTATATTGGTGCTGGGATCTGAGCCCAGCTCTTCGTATTTGCTCTCACTGCATGCTTTAAGTAAAGCTGAGCTGGACGTGGTGGTGCACGCCTCTAATCCCAGTGCTTGAGGAGGCAGAGGCAGGCGGATTTCTGAGTTCGAGGCCAGCCTGGTCCACAGTGAGTTCCAGGACAGCCAAGGATACACAGAAACACTGTCTCAAAAACCAATAAATAAATAAATAGCAAACAAGCAATAAAGTAGAGCCTCGACAATGTGGTCTGTAGAGCTTTTAGATTTTACTATAATGCTTACACTTGTTGCTTTAATCATCTTTACATTTGAGGTATGATTCAAAAGCAGTTGTGGGTAAAATAATGGTTCTTCAGTGAAAAAAATCAAAGCATAAGTCCAAGCTGTGTCTGCATTCATCTACTTTGTTGCATTTGGAGGGGGAGGCCTTTCACTTGAGAGTGTCCTGGGTAAGGCAGTAAAGCTATGCTAACTACTGAATCTTTATGTCTTATTATAGCTCACCAAGCACGCAGTGTGACTGCCAGTAGACCTTTAGTCATGTGGAGGAAGGAGTTTTGCAGTTATAGACTGTACCCATGACGTTCCTTATAGAAACTCTTTGACCTGAAGGGTAACTGATGGTTGGCTTTTCAGTCTTGGGCTCTAACTGAGTATTTTCCCTTTTTAAAATGAAGTGACTGCCATTTTAGAAAAAGAAACATTTTAAGAAAAACACCTGGGTGGTATTTGTTTCTAGTCACTGAATTTTCAAACCAGAATTTGAGCGTTTTCAGAGACGGAAGAAGCTTCCTGCGAGTGACACTGCAGTAACATGAGCGCCAATAGCCCTGACCCTGTGCAAAAGGACAGTCCATGGACTAGCACAGCCAGCACAGGCGACTCCGGTGTGGGCGTGCGGCATCGCCAGACCCAAGTGTTCTGAACTGCTTAGAAAGCATCACTTTGTTACCTAAAATGATATTAAAATGTTCCTGCCAGCAGGGAAGGCCTGCTGGGGAGCCCAGGTATCCCAGAGTGTCTTGGAAAGTAAACAGCAGCAAGACTCAGGCTGCACACATCTGCTTGTAGCTACTTGGGAGAACAAGCTTGGAGTTCAAAGCCAGCTTTGTCAGTTAGCTAAGCTTCTCACAAAATTAAGCCAACCTTCCTTCCTTCCTTCCTTCCTTCCTTCTCCCTGTAGGTCCAGGTTTCTTAAACTCCATTCCTATTTTCACTGTTGGTGATGAGGGGCCTTTCCCTAGTTGGTGACTCCTAGTAGTTGGTGCTTTACGTCGGAGCCATGCCTTTCTATTCTGTGGCAGCCTGCACGCTGCTGGACTGTCAGCATCAATGGGAAAGCAAACCTGAGACTCCCACTAACTTAAACCTAGTAATGAAGCAAAGACAGCTCCCAGCCAAGTATTTCTGGGAGAATAGTTACTTTTTTTTATACGAATGAAATTTTTGTCAAGCTGTAACAAGTTTATTAAAGTATTAATTTTGGGTCTTTTAATTTTAACAATAAATAGGTGTAGTGGCCGGCCATCAGTACTTTTTAAAAAGAGTCCTCAGTAAATTATTTTTAAGACTGTAAGGTGATCTTGATCAGAATTTGGTCAGGAAGGTACATTACAAGGGGCAGGGCAGGGACACCCTTTTTGAGAAAAGCATAAAGAATACTACACACTTTAAGAACATTGGGGATCTGAGTCACATACAGGGCATACTGACAAGCTTATAGCATCCCTCTCCCTCTTGGCATAAATCACCCTTCCAGAGTTTTCTTTGCTGTCCACAGCTCCTAGGTTATAAAACGTGGACACATGGATGAAAGGCTAAGGATGAGAGGGTGGCCCAAGGAGCAGCCTCGGTGACGCAGAGGCTCCCTGAGGCTTCGGCTGCAGGGCTGTTGTGTGTCGATGCTCTCTGCACCGAACTGAAAACTTCTCAGGGTGGTTGCTGGGGTATGCCTAATGAGGCACTGGCACTAGGAACTGTGTATCTCAAAATGCCTTTTGTTAGCCTACAACTCTGAGTCACAGTCCCCTTCCCCTAGCTGGAATAGCTAACAGCTTAGACCAGAGAAACCCCAAGATAATCATGTTATTTTTAAAAAAAAATTAAGGTTGAAGTGCAAATGATTGGCAGGTGAGGAACAGAGACGAGGAGGCGCAGTGTCTGTGTGCTGCGCTATAGTGCTGTATACAGGGCACTGTGGACGCAGGAGCTGCCTGCACTCACGACGGTGCATAGCAGTGTGAGGAGTGAAAATCCCTGCTCCATGCTCAGAGGCCCTTAGCACTCGTCTCTGCCATCCAGCTAGCAGCAGTACCTGGTCCAAAGTGAATGTAAATCAGTCTCTGCTTCTTGAGTTGTATTTAGGTTTTGGCATTCAGAGCTGAATGTCTTTGGAGAAATACCAGGAATGGTTCCACAGGATTTGGTTCTCAGCCAGACCACATCTTCTCTCCAGGTAGCGGCGGTGCACCCCTTCAGTCCCACCCATCTGCCCGCAGAGCTCAAGGACAGCCAGGGCCACTCAGAGAAACCCTATCTCAAATTTAAAAAAGCAAACAAGCAAATAAAAAAGAATATATCTTCTCCCCAAATTTTTAATGTGTCTGTTATATTTGTCTTGGCAACTCCTGTTTCTCTGATGTGGATGCGGCCTGTGAGTTTAAGACAGTCTTTCTGAGAGTCGTGGTTTAGGTCTGTCGGGACAGGTAACTTTTACTGGCTTGTCTTAATTTTTTGTTTGAATTAAGCCCCTTTATTCCTAAATAGAATTGTGGTTATACAAAAACTTTATACCACAGTGGCTGGCGTATAAATCATGTGTAGTCCTGACACTTCAGGTGGATGCACGAGGCTGGGGAGCTCAGGGGCATCACTGCCTCAGGGTCCATTCAGGTCAGCCTAGACTACGGTAATAGCAACTCTCCCCACCCAAACAAATTAGCATGTGCAGAGAATGAAATAATCTGAAAAGAAATTTGTATATTGACAAAATTGCTGGTTGTTCTTTGAGACGGGTGCCTGGAGGTTAATTTTATTGACTTTAAGACCAAGAATCTTTTCTCTCTGAGATGGATTATAAAGGAACTTAATTTTCTTCACTGATGGAACTGTTTGAAATGGAAGGAAAGGGAAAGGAAGTGTCTGTGAAGACACTTCAGACAGGAACACATAGCTAGAGTGTTGGTGGTGAGATGTGATACCAAAGAGAAGCTCCCAATGTCTGTAGAGAAAGTTAGGACCACCAGCAAACGTTCCTGGTCAGTGGTGTTTGGGCATGAACTAAGTAAGTAGGAATGGCCCAAGGGAAGTGTGCTGAGGGCAGACCACACTCTTCCTCCATCACAGTGGTTGCTGGTAAATCGGAAACCTGAGCAAACGCTCCACCAGAAAGGGAAGCCGCACTTGGCACAGGTGGGATTCAGAAAATTGCCTGCTGCTCCTGAGAGCCAAAGCTCATGGAGTGCCACATGTGTCAGCTTTCAGACCTACCTCATGTTGTTGCATCTGAGCTTGTGTCCAGATGTTCAGAGACCTGACATGTGGCAGTAGGTAGGGTAGGCAGAGAGTTCAAGAACTGAAGGACCTCACTATGTTGTGCCAAAGTAGGGTCGGTGAAAGTTTACATTATCTGAGATTGTAATCTACACTGGGGAAAGTAAGGCAGGCTAGATGGATTTTTAAGAGTTGTAGTGGTGTTAGTTCGTAATGGATACTATTAAGAAAGTCTGTTAGTTTGATACTTAAATATTCTATTCTGCGGGGGGCTGGAGAGATGGCTCAGAGGTTAAGAACACTGGCTATTCTTAAAAAGGTCCTGAGTTCAATTCCCAGCAACCATATGGTGGCTCACAACCATCTATAATGAGCTCTAGTGCCCTCTTCTGGTGTGTAGGCATATATGCAGGCAGAATACTGTATGTATAAATAAATCATTCATACATACACACATACACACATACACACATACACACACACATACACACACACATACATACATACATGCATGCATCGTTAAGGGGTTGAGGATTTAGCTAAGTGGCAGAGCGCTTGCCCTGGGTTCGGTCCTCAGCTCTTGGTGGGGGAAGACATAATAAAAATAAAAGTTATTTAGCTGGGTGTAGTGGTGCATGCCTTTAATCCTAGCACTCAGGAGGCAGAGGCAGGTAGAGCGCTGTGAATTCAAGGCCAGCCTGGTCTACAAAGTGAGTCTAGGACAGGCAAGACGACACAGAGAAACCCTGTGTTGAAAAAACCAAAAAACAAACAAACAAAACCCAAAAAACAAAACAAACAACAACAAAAATTCTAGTCTGTGGATCTGAAAAATTACTTACACACGTAAAAGAACAAAATAGGTTATTGGTTTGGAATATGGGGTACATCTTTGGAATTGGAGCAACAGGAAAGTGAGGTCTGTCACAGACTTATTGCCAGCCACCTGCCCTTGTGTTCTTGCCACTTTGTGGGCTTACCTGTCTGCTGCTAAATTTTGAGGCTATTTTGAAACATGTATTTGTAAGTGAAATTTGATGAGCTCTGGGCTTTTTGCTCTTATGTTAGTGCTAGGAGAAGCAGTTTGCCTTGTGACTTTGTGTTAAAGCGCCAACACTGGGGCCCTTCACACAGTAGACAACCGTGGGGTGGTTATGGCGGCAGCAGCATTCTTTGACAGCCATGGGCGACTCTGTGCTGCAGAGAAGCAGGTGCCCCTCACCTAGGCCACTCTCTCTCTGCTTGAGGGTTTTACTGTCAGTATGTTCTGGATCCAGCTACAGATATTTTGTAGAGTGCCATTTCACTTATAGCTATTCTGAGATTTGGAAGAACAATCCATTTTATGTATTTCTGGAATTAAATTTATGAATTAAATTGATATTTGATGGAACATTCTAATGGCTGTATAAAATCTGTTCATGTATGAAATTTTCAGATAGGCAGGATTTTGATATATTAGATGCTATTAATTAAAAAAAACATTTATTTAGTGTGTGTGTGTGTGTATGCACTCACACACGTCACGGCATTCTTGTGGAGGCCAGAGTTGATTCTCTCCTTCCATCATGTGGGTTTGCGGATCCAACTCCAGTCATCAGGCTTGGCAGCAGGTGCTTTTACCTCCTGAGGCATTTCATGGGCCCCAGTAAATGCTACTTTTTCATAAACATTACATAAGTTGACACACTGTTTTTTTAAATGTATTTGCAAGAATTTTGAGACCAAAAAGCACCAGTGGGAGCAAGCACGTTCTTTACATACACGAGAAGGGGTGAGCTGGGAGAAGCAGGTGGCATGTGTTTCAGGTCTGCGCAGGACTGTAATTACGATGTTTCTTCCCCCCCCCCCCTTTTTTTTTTTTTTGGTCAGGGTCTTGGTATTTACACAGGCTGTTGTCCTGGAGCTTGGGATGGTGCTGCGGATGGCACAGCCTTACCACGGAAGGAACATTAAGTGTTAGATTTAGTGTGAGGCAGTCTTGGCTTTTGCACCTTGGGCTGCCCTGGAGCTCACTGTGCAGATCAGTTGGCCTCAGACTGGTCTCTACTCTCCTGTTTCTGCCTCCTGCAAGCTGGAATTGCATGTGTATGAAGGTCTGGGGACAACTTTGGAGTTGGTTTTTCTCAATTTTCTGTGAGTTGCAGGGATTGGACTCAAGGCATCAGGCTTGCTTGCTCAGAGCAAACGCCCTTAGCCTCTGAGCTATCTCACCGGCTGTCTTTTGTTCATTTTTCTGAGACAATCGCACAGTTGCAGGCTGTCTTGGAGCTCACTGTAGTGCAGTGAGTTCACAGAAAGCTATTTGTCTGTCTCCGCTGTGCTGGGGGTAAGGGGTTGGGGTCAGGTAACCCCACCGTGCCCTGGCTGCCCTGGCCCTCCCTAACTGAGGGTGCATTTAACTGATAACAGGAACCGTTCAGCACCCCCACCCTGTAGTCTGTATTTTGCTCTGAAGTTCATGAGTCACTAAATTCCCTTCTAGCAGCCTGACTGCCTCAAAGCTTAGTTTAGTCCCATAAGCATCTACCTGAAATACTGTTTGAAACCACAGGAGTATTTAACTTTTAGTCTCAGTTATTGTCCAGTTTTGACAGAAGTTTTGATGATCCCCTTCCCCAATTTGTATAGCTTGAACTAATTTAAAAAAAAGACGTGGTAATGAAAGGAGTTAGCTTTGCATGCTTGTGGACAGATGTGTCTTCCTGGGTGTCACTGCCATGGTGTGGGGAAAGTTAAGCCTTAGCCCTTGTCACACTGGCTCTAGGCTGGGGAAAGATTTTGTGTGGACTAGGAACAGCAGAGTTCTTCTGCCTCTGCCCCAGTTCTCCCCAAGCTGCTGCTGCGCTCTAGAGCACAGGCCCGTCTACTTGCCTTCAGTTTCTAGTAAGCCTTCTCTCAAAGCTTGTGAGTTCTGGTATGCACTCTCGAGTTTTATCTTCTTTTGATGGGGAAATGTGCTTTATAACTGCGCAAACTGGAAAAGCTGGGCCTCCCAGAACCAATGGGGCATGATGGTAGTGAGAGAGAGCAAAGGCACCGCTGGACTAGGTAGGAAATGACAGTCTTGAGGGGCGGGGTGCATGGTAATGAGGATGAAGTTTCCAGTATTTAATTTTGGTTGTGTGTTTTTGGGAAAACGAAAACACCAATTGAAAGTTGTAACCACCAGTGTGTTTTGGTTGCTGTCACTTGTCCATGTTGACACAGACGTGTCAATATTGAGCCAGCTCTACAGCTGCAGTAGAGCTCAAAGATGGTGGCATTGGAGCCTGGCTTTGCTATGGGCCCTGGGGTCCAAACTCAGGGGCTGCTGATGCTTGTGCAGGAAGCACTCTGCCCACTGAGCCCCAGCCTAGGCCCCGCATTTCTTTCTAAGCATCTACAGCAGCACTTCCTTAGAAATGGAGGCCTTGTCCTTTCTGATTCTCTTTTTGTTTGTTTGTTTTTTGTTTTTGAAACAGTTTCTTTGTGTAATCTTGTCTGTCCTGGACTCACTTTGTAAACCAGGCTGGCCTGGAACTCACAGTGATCCTCCTGCCTCAGCTTCCCAAGTGCGGGGATTAAAGGGGTGCGCCACCCCCCTCCCAGTTATTTTCATTTCATGATGTTCACGTACTTTCAAAACCTGCTGTTGCCATAGACAGCAGCCCCCCAGGTCTCACTGTGTAGCCCTGGCTATCCTCAGACTCATATAGACCAGGCTGGCATCAAGCGCACGGAGCTCTGTCTTCTGCCTTCTGGGATTAAAGGCATGCACCACCATGCCTGATTTAAACTGTGCTTTTTGAAAATGAGTTTTTCCATTGGGCCTTTGCTCAGGAACCAGCTCTCCTACTGCTGCTTGTTATATAAGCTCTAGAAGCTTGGTTTTCCTGTCTGGAAATGGGGTCAGTGTGGTTGTTGCTGGGGCTGCTCATGGGTTAGAGAGGGAAAGGCATGGCAGTGCCTGTTTGTCTCGGTGTTACTGCTGGGCACCCAGTGCTGGTGCGGGTTCACCAGAGCCATGGTGTTGACGCAGGACCAGTGCTGCATCGTTAACATTTGGCTTTTGTGTTTCAAGGTTACGGGAAGTTTCAGAGAAGCTGAACAAGTACAATTTGAACAGGTAAGAATTTTAAACTGTATGAAGTTTAGCCATTTTTCATGGTCTTGGATGTTCTAACCAATTGCTGTACTGTAGTGTTTTCTTTATTAGGAAAAGGATCTATAGTCTAATATGATTAATATAATTTAATTAGATTAAGAATTACATTAAGAATATTTTTTTGATATGTAGCCCTGGCTATCCTAGAATTCAATGTGTAGGTCAGGCCTTGAAGTCACATCACAGAGATCCGCCTGTTTGTGTTGGGATTAAAGGTGTCTGCCACTACATCTTTTACTCTTTCTATCAAAGTTGGGTTCATTTAAATTATAATTTCCATTAATGCTGATTTTTGTTATAAACAGTTTTGGCATGCCATGCAACTGTAGTGATTATGGTAGCTATAATTGCTTTTATTTATTGCTTTAAAATCAGTTTAGGAATTAGCTCTCATTTACATTCACTTACATGCTTGTTTGCTGTTCCCCAGCCACCCGCCTCTGAATGCACTGGAGCAGGCTGCTATCAGACAGTGCGCCGTGGGGCCGAGTCACGCTGCCTTTCTTCTTGAGGTAAATTATTCACTATAGGTAGAAAAGCGAGAGCCAGACCCTGAGGTCCACCTGTGTATCAGTTCTTCCTTCTTAGTCCAGGGAAGCAGTAGGCACTTGGAAGAGTGACTTGATGCCCAATTCTCCTTTTGTGTAAATTAACTGGCCCAGAGAATCGGGTATAAATGATTTACTCAGACTTGAAACTAGTTAATAACAAAAGTGGGAGCCTCCCGAATGCAGTTATTGTATAATCTTACCCTGGGTTCTGCTAGGCTGTATGTTTTAATTGACTTCTTTATAATTTTTTTGGTACTGAGTTTCATACTCTCCAAATCAGGTATGTATATCTTTCTGAAAGAGACGTCTTTGTCCTCCAGGTTGACAGCAACAGGCAGAAACTTATGAATAAACAAGAAAGTTAATGTCTTCTCTTTCAGAACTTTGCATGCTTTTTTTTGCTTTTAGGATGGCAGAATTTGTAGGATTGGTTTTTCAGTACAACCTGACAGACTGGAATTGGGTAAACCTGATAATAACGATGGGTAAGACTTTGGTTTTTTTTGTTTTGTTTTGTTTTTCTTGGTTTGTTTTGTTGTTTTGTTTTGTTTGGTTTTGTGTACATGTGTGCTCTTGCGTGTGTGTTTATGTTTATGGTGTTGAAGATCACACTAAAAGCATAGTGTGTGTGTGTGTGTGTGTGTGTGTGTATGCCGAGCTACAGCCTTTCTGTAATTAACACACTATGCATTTAGCATTTAGAAGGTACTTTAGAAAAACAATGCTTTGATTTTGGTTATCCTCAAATGGTTTTTTAAAAAGGCACAGCAGAAAAATGATGTTTAAAATACAGTGAGATGGTTAGTTTGTACCTTTGTTTGTTTATTTATTAAAGTTTTTATAGTTAAATGGATTATTTTTGCTAGCTGGGAAATCAACCTACGTCCCTAAGCATGCTAGGAAAGCGTTATGCCACTGAACTGTATTTCTAATTCTTGATTTTAATTTTTAAGCAAGTAATAGTTGATAGACAAAAATGCTAACATTAAAAATTATAGAATTGATTGGCGTAGCATCTAGGAATAGGTAAGTTATATGAAGAATGATATTGCATACTAGGTCAATTGCAGCTGAAATTTAATTTGAAATGGTCTGCAGCGACAGGTAGTAGATGACACAGGTCCTCTTCTGCTTTCAAGGACGCTCTTGAACTTGTGTGTTTTGGCTTCCCAAGAAGCTGATAGTACAGGTGTGTGCTTGCATGCCTAGCTGACTGAAAGGACTTTACATGCTTACCTCTGGTGGCTAGAAATGGAGGAACTCAATTTGAAAGCAGTCAAGTTATTTAAAGGATTAAAAAGTCATGTGTATTAAAGGATTCCTTGTAAGATAGGAATTCTACTAAGTTGTTGCTAAGAAAAACATTAATTTTAAAATATAAAGAAAATTTGCTCGTTACGATTTATTTATATTTGACACTTGAGAGTAGTTTCTGCCGGGAAGGAGTGGCAAATGTCCGTCCGCTGCTGGCTGGTGCACTTTAGTGGGTAGTCAGAGATGAGCAGGTAGAGACTGGCGCTGCAGAGGAGGCTGGAGATGTTGTGCGTCCCCACGGATTGGGACTGTTGGATGATGTTTATCTCTTGGTTTCTTCCTAGGTCAAAGCTGAACAGCAACTCGGGGACAGGGAGAACTTGTAGGCCTGGTAGGACAAGCGACTCACCATGGTTTCTCTCTGGTTCTGAGACTCTGGGCAGGCTGGCCGGCAACACCCTGGGGTAAGTCGTGCCCAGTTGCAGGCATCCCCTGGTCCATGCTCTTGTCTCTGTGCTTTGTACTGTGACTGGCTACACCATCATTATCCATGGTAGGGCAGAGAACTCATCTTTGCCACCACAATAAAAATAACCAACACAAACTGATTACAGAATCCAGATTCCTGACCAGTTAAACACAGGGACCATCTACAATGTCACTTAGTGGTGGTGCCATTTGAAAAAAAAAATTTTTTTTAATGACTATTTATTTTATTTGTGGTGGTGTTTTGCCTGCATGTATGTCTGTGAGAGGGAGTCACATACCCCGGAACTGGAGTTACAGGCAGTTGTGAGCTGTCACATGGGTGCCGGGAATTGAACTTAGGACCTCTAGAGCAGCAGCCAGTGAGTGGTCTTCTCCATCTCTCCAGCCCATGTCATTTGAAAATTTAAAACAATTTTGTATTTGGCCATTTATTGTGAATTATAAAAGTCTAATATCTTTTTGGTATCCAAGTCTGGTAGGTTTTACTGTATGTTTTTGTTTTTTAAACCAAACAACAGTAAACCCCTATGTACTATTTTATGTGAACTTTATATATTGTCAAATTAAAGAAACCATTTTCAAATTCTAGGCATGTGCTTTTATTCAATTTATACTTTGGTTCTGTTTTGGAATTTGAGATGGGGTCTCTATAGATAGCCCTGGTTGATCTGGAACTCCCTATGTAGACCAGGCTGGCCCTGAACCTACAGAGATCTGGCTGAGTCTGTCTTCCCAATGCTAGGATTAAAGATGTACACCACCATACCCAGCTATACCTTGGTTCTTGAATGGCCAAAAATTTCTGAAAATATCTGGCTAATGATTAGAAGTTGCCAGTTTAGTCAAATTATATGGTATTCAGAGGCTGATAAAAATAACTAAATACAGTTGGAATTGCTTCAAAATAATTAAGAGAAAAAGATACAGCATGAACTAGTAGGCAGAGTATAACTTAGAATTAAGAATTATCTAAGTTAGGCCGGGCAGTGGTGGCGCACACCTTTAATCCCAGCACTTGGGAGGCAGAGGCAGGCAGATTGCTGTGAGTTCGAGGCTAGCCTGGTCTACAGAGTCAGTCCAGGATAGTCAAGACTACACAGAGAAACCCTAAAATGATCTAAGTTAGGGTTTCCATTACTGTGCAGAGACACCATGACCACACCAACTCTTATAAAGGCAGACATTTCATTGGGGCTGGCTTACAGTTTCAGAGGGTTAGTCCATTGTCATCATGTGGGAAGCATGGCGTGTGCAGGCAGACACGGTGCCGGACAAGGAGCTGAGAGTTCTGCATCTTGATCTGCAGGCAGCAGGAAATGGGATGAGCTTCACACTGAGTTTAGCTTGAGCATTTTAAAACCTCAAAGCCCCACCTCCATAGTAACACACTATGTCTGTCAAGGCCACACCCACTCTGAGGCCACACCTCCTAATAGTGCCACCTCCTATGGCCGTGTGCGCGCGTGCGCGCGCGCACACACACACAGACACACACACACACACACATACACACAAGTCTCTGGGAACATAACTATTCAGACCACCACAAGAATTGAAAAGTTCAAAATGTTTAGTTTATACGTTTTTATGCTGCTCGGAGGAAGGCGGTCTGTCATGGTTAGGTGCAGTCTTTGGATTGGTTTGTGTGCCCCAGTTCAGGGACAGGAAACACAGCCTGGATCGTTATTTAGTCAAGGATCTTTTTGGGTTTGCAGACGTGAGGATCAAACCTGTACCTTGTACATTACAAGCAAGCGCTTTATTTCTGTCCTGCACCTTCATAGCCCTCTGCACAGTGTGTGCTAGGGAATTCTGAAAACATGAGAACAAAATGGTTTCCTTTGATAAGCCTGGAAGAACACACATCCAATAGCACTTTGCTGAGAGACAAACATTTCTCTGTTGAGTTGGTTCTGCAGGCCACATCCAGTGTTGTGGCTGCTTTGCCCTCCACCAGTGGAGTGGAGTGGTCATCAGGGAATGACGCTGCTGAGCCCGCAGAGTGCAGCCAGCCACCTTCTGACCTTCACAAAAAGGGGTTATTTGTCTTTGCTTAGTTTTTCAGTTGTATAGTGCCACTTGTTCGTAATCTTACACTTTTAATTTATTTATCCTTTCATTCTGAAGTAGGTGGGTTTCTCCCTCTCCCCCTGTCCTATTGATGACTTGCTACTATACTGCTCAAATTGTCCTCCTGATAGGAATCCGCCTATGCTAGTTATAATAACATGTATTACAGATGACAAATAGAGCGATGGGATTTTAACATTTATTGGTGAAATATCTAGCAGATACACTAATAGACCAGCATATTTGACCTTGAATAAAAAGTCTTCAAGTAGGACCAGAGCTAGTTTTGTGACTTTAAAATGCAGAGAGGCTCGTTCCTATTTGAGCTGCCCCTCAGTGGACCGCTCTTCCCTGCCTGCTCCTGCTTGACCCCAAACATCTCTTAACACTCTGAGCTGCTGCTGACTGTTGGCAAACTGCTCTTGAGCTGCCTGTTTCCATGAGGTCTGCAGGGACCTGACTGTACAGTGTAAATGTGAAGCTGTCATCAGGCCACTCTAAGTCAAGACATTTAATAATCACATATTTGCCTAAGTGTTTTTCTTTGATTTGTTCTCTCCCTACTTTTCCATTAATTATAATAAGTGTGGCCTCTGTCACCTGTTTCTACACTTGATTTTAGTTTATGATGCTGGTCTGAGAGCTTGGCAGTATATGCTTAGACAGTATATCCCGTCAGGGGTCTGCACTGTGTGCTGGGGAAGAATATGGGAGCATCGCTTGGTAGAAATAGCAAGTCACTCCTTTTGTGTTCATTGGCCACATAGATTATTAACCCAACTGGGACATTTTCAGATGAAATTAATAACTAGCTTCAGATAGTAGCTTCAAGTGGCACTCTCCCAGGTAAACGGGGTCATAAAGTCACCCACTTACTGTGGTTTCTAGACTTGGGGCTGTGGGTCTCCCACTCTCTGCATGCATGTGTGGGAGTGCGTGTGTGCATTGGTCACTGTGGGCGGGCATGCATCTCTGTGTGTGGATGCAGAGGTCTGTGTCAGGCCTTTCCCTCAGTCTCTCTGCTGCCGTGTCTGCAGAGGCTACTGAACTGGGACTCACCTACTTAGCTAGGCTGCCTCCGTTCCTCCTGTCTGTGCACTTAGCCAGCTTTTCCCAGGCCTGCCCCTTCCCCTTTGTTTGGATAGTAGGGTCTCACTATGTAGCCCAGGCTGGACTTTTCTAGCTCCTGACTGTTGGGAGTACAAGGAAGCACTCCCATGCATGTGACTGAATACAGATCTTCCACAGAGATGGAACGGATATTGTATTTATTATTTAAAAGTGAATTTATATTTAACTATTCAGACAGTTATTTTAAACTTTGTTCCAGAATTTTAACTGGATAGCTAATGTACAAGAGTGAGACTTAAAATGACCTTTTAAAGAATGAATGGTTTAAAATTTTTAATTTTACAAATTGTCCAATATTTAGAAGCCGCTGGAGTTCTGGAGTGGGTGGAAGCGGAGGAGGATCCTCTGGTAGGTCGTCTGCTGGAGCCCGAGATTCCCGGCGACAGACGCGAGTCATTCGGACAGGACGGGATCGGGGGTCTGGACTTCTGGGCAGTCAGCCCCAGCCGGTTATTCCCGCATCTGTCATTCCTGAGGAGCTGATTTCACAGGTGTGCTTTTTCAGAACCTTTCCTACAAAGGCGAGGGTGAGGTGAGACTGAACCAAATGCGCTGGCTCATAGTCAGGCATTGAAAAATGTGGGTTTTTTCTTATCAGTTTAGAAGACTGACATTACTAAATAAGAGAAAATTAGCATAGCACTGTTCTTTGTTTACTTTAAGGCCCAAGTTGTTTTACAAGGCAAATCGAGAAGTGTCATTATTCGAGAACTGCAGCGAACAAATCTTGATGTAAACCTTGCTGTAAATAATTTACTCAGCCGCGATGATGAAGATGGAGATGACGGCGACGATACAGCCAGTGAATCTTACTTGCCGGGAGGTCGGTTCCTCACTCTTCATCTCTTCTCCTGCTTGGGGTGCTCCTTGCCTGAGGACTGACATTCAGAGTGAACTGATGATAATGCCCGTGTTCTGGGTGCTGGTGGATACTTATTGCTATGCAGTTTGACACCACCCCCTACCCCCCAACCAGGATTTCTCTCTCTGTGTAGTCTTGGCTGTCCTGGACTCGCTTTGTAGACCAGGCTGGCCTTGAACTCACAGAGATCCGCCTGCCTCTGCCTCCCTCAGTGCTGGGATTAAAGGCGTGAGTCATTGTGCCTAATTTACAGTTTGATTATAAAGTCCTTTTTAAAAAAGGGAAAATATTTTTGCTCAGTGGATTTGTCCTTGCTCCTAATTAAGGCGTGGTTGTGTTTGTTGCACAGACTTACGCTTGGCTGGCATGTAGGATGCTGTTTCTTGATAATGTAAACAAATGGACATTGGTACTTACTGAACTACATTTACAGTTTGTTTCTATGATGTTAAGTATCGGATCTTAAAAGTGGTCATCAATAAGTAGCACCTGCAGCAGTTATGCATGTGACAATCCTTAAGATCTGTGTTTATAATGGTAATTTTAGTTCCTACATGTTGTGGGGTTTTGTTTTTTGTTTTGTTTTTGTTTTTTACTCAGGCGCTCACAGTCCCTGACTTTATGTAATTTGATTTTTAGAGATCTTTTAGTGGTCTATAGCTGCTTTATTTATATTTGTTTGTTTTTATTTGTAGAGGATCTTATGTCGCTTCTTGATGCTGACATTCACTCTGCTCACCCAAGTGTCATTATTGATGCTGATGCCATGTTTTCTGAGGACATTAGCTATTTTGGTTACCCTTCTTTTCGTCGTTCATCACTTTCTAGGCTAGGCTCATCTCGAGGTAATTTTGCATTTATTTCTTCTTGAGTGTGGGCTAGCTGTGTGGAGGGGTAGTGATAGACTCCCCTGCCTCTGCACTCGGGACCTTACAGTGGGGTGAAGGCATTGCATTCCAGTGGTTGGGGCACCTTGGCTTTAACGCTAGGTCTTTGTATCCTGGAGTGCCACAACAATATCGGAGAGGGTCTTTCATTGTATAAAACTTAGAAAAGGCTGTGATTTACCTAAGTGTATTTTTACCTAGGAGATAGGTTATAGGTTTTGAACTAAAAGTAGGATTCGAATTTCAGTGACATACAGCATTCAGGAAAAAAACAAAAAACAACCAACTTCTTAATTTGATTAAAAGCGCATAATCATTATATGTCTTTTAAATGCGAGTTTGAAGTATGAAAAACTTAGAGGGGCTGGCCAGTATTGAATGGATGGACATGTTTGACGGACTAAAATGCTGTTTGTACAAGCTTGAAATCTTTAGAAGGTATATATAGTGCACATTCGGAGCCGCTTAAGCCAACCTCTTGTAGGCATATGTAAGCTTTAACTTACATTCTTACCAGAGTTCATAACTGCTTTATCTAAATAATAGACAAAATGAGCTATAGTTAGCAATCATTAGTAAACTAGAAAAGATGCCATGCTGTGCTAAGGATGGCCTTGCCACAGATAACACTACTTAGAAGTTGAAGCTTGAAAAATAACACATCTGTGGCTGACCATTTAACAGATGAACACACGTGAAGCTTAAACTTCAGGTAAACACTTTAACTACTTTAAACTATCAAATTATTGATTTCCAAATACTTATTTTTTTTAACATTAGCAATTCCTAAATACCTGTTTCTTAAGTTACTCTATGTAGATATTTTTAGTTTGAATCATATGAAATAGCACTTGGCCACTTTGTTGTTTTACTGGAGTTGGGGGATGGCAACCAAGCCGCCCTCGTGTTGGCCTCACTTTCCTGGGAGCTACTGCCTAGCCCCAATCGCAGCCGGTTTCTGTGGTTCAGTATGGACTGTCTTCTAATCTTTCATCTTTACTATGTTATTCTTTTATTTACTTATCATTCATTTATTTATTTCTTCAAGACAGGGTTTCTTTGTGTAGCCCTGGCTGTCATTGAAATCAGAGATCAGCTTCCTCTGCCTCCCAAGGGCAGGGAATAAAGGAGTCTGACACCACACCTGCCTTTATTGACCATTTTAAAAAGTGACTTACAGACAATTGAAAAATGTGACTGTGGCTTTAGATAATTTGAGGCTAGGTTTTAGTAAACCCTGTTCCTCAAAACATTTTAAATGAGTTATTCATAGAATTTATTCTATAGATTTTTCTTTAACAAGGACTTGAGTTATCAAAAGTTTTTACTTCATCCTAATATGTTTTCGTTTCATCCTATTTAACTTTTTCTGTTTTTTTATTTTAAAAAAAAAAAGCTTTGAAGATTTGTAACAAATACTGTTTATTTGTGCCTTAGTTAGAGTTTCTGTTGCTGAGATAAAAACAACATGACCAAAAGCAATTGAGGAAGGGGAGGGTTTATTTCAGATTATATAGTTCCACATCACAGTCTCTGAGAAGTCAGGCCAGGAAGTCAAAACAAGGCAAAAACCTGGAGGCCATGGAGGAGTGCTGCTTCCCAAGACTTGTTCAGTCTGCTTTCTTATAGCACCCAGGACCACAGCCACCTGCGGTGGCCATGCCCACAGTGGGCAGGGCCCTTCCACATCAACCACTCCCTCCTGGATGGCCCCGCCTACAGTGGTCAGAACCCTTCCCTGTCAACCATGGTTTAGGCTAGGCTGGTAGGGTCATTTTCTTAGTTGATGTTTTCTCTTTCTGGCCTATGTCAGGTTGACCTAAAAATAAGCCAGCCAAGTTTCCTTGTTTTGAAATTCTAATTTATAAATCAAAGAACTTTATACTAATTCTTTTTTTTTTTTTTTTTTTTTTAAAGATTTCTTGACTATTATGTTGTATACAGTGCTCTGCCTGCATGTACATACACTTGCAGGCCAGAAGAAGGCATCACATCACATTATAGATGGCTGTGAGCCACCATGTGGTTGCTGGGAATTGAACTCAGGACCTCTGGAGGAGCAGTCAGTGCCCTTAACCTCTGAGCCATCTCTCTAGCCCTACACTAATTATTTCTAATGAAATAAGAATTTCATATAAATAATATAAATAGTGAAATAATTCTAGAATCTTTAAATCTATTAAAAAGAAAAAGCCACCAAATCAAACTTAGAATAATTCGGCTCTAAAAACATTGGGCTGCCTCTGCATAGTTTCAAAAAATACTAGTTTATAATTTTCATCCAGTCACTTGACGAGTTAATGTTTTGAGTGTTGCATGTCAGCCTAATTAGCTGTTAAGTGTACATTTTGAGTAGATAAGTGCTGTTAGCTGCGTCCTGCAGGGTGTGTACTAGAGAGTGGCTTACTTTTATCCCACTGGTGTGACCCGATTGCATACCAGTTCTCCTTCTTCCCTTAGAGAGAGACTCCGAGCTTTTGCGGGAACGGGAATCTGTTCTACGCTTAAGGGAACGAAGGTGGCTTGACGGAGCCTCATTTGACAATGAGAGGGGCTCTACCAGCAAAGAAGGAGAGCCAAACCCGGATAAGAAGAGCACGCCTGTCCAAAGTCCAGTGTCCCTGGGAGAAGATCTACAGTGGTGGCCTGATAAGGTATTTATTTGGAAGATGTTTGTCCCTTTTCATTGAGGTAGAATCCTGACAACCTTCCCTCCCATTAAAAAGGTTCTATTTTATTTACTCAGATGCTGAAAAGAGGCATTGTTTTAAAGTGCTCATCTGCCTTTGTTTTTGGAAGCAGACCACTGCCTGGGCCACATACCCTGTGGCCAGTGCTGCGTGCTGCTGCCTGGTGACGTGACTCAGAAACTGGGGCAGTAGTCTCAGAACACATGGCCGTTTACTTTCCAGGACATTTTTCCTAGTGATGATTGCTTTACTGACTGTTATATTCTTTGCCAAGTTTGAAATGTCGACTGGGCCTTAGTTTCCCCAGGACAAGCTGTAGGCATTGGCGCAGCATTAGAACGAGGTGAGGGCTGTGTGTCTCTGGAGTTACATAGCTACTCCTTTTTATGGCAGTACGTTTTGGCAGACCCTTTGACGCTGTGGTAATAGACAAAGTAGGCCAGATGAACGTGGGGATTGGGGTACTGGGAAAGTAGAACAGTAGTAAATCCCAGAGGGCCCCTAGTACTTGAGAAGCTGGTTTGGCTCTTATAGACCCATTCCTACCATAAATGAAGTCCGTTGGTGGTGTGTGTTTCAGTGTGGTGAAGTCATGTCCAGAGGCGTTTACAGAAATCCATGGCTTTCACTCATTAAAAACCTCCCTTCCCCCATTTCCGCCGACAGCTGACTGGAACTTAATTCTAAAGTGTAAATAAAGTGAACTCTTGGTACACACCTCTGATCCTGGTGTTTGGGAAGGTGAGGCAGGAAAATCAGGCCAGATGCAGCCATGTGAGCCTCTGTCTCGGGCAGGGGAAGGGGCGTGGAGGTTAGCCGCCAGCAGATAAAGAGATAGAGCCTGAGTTTGTTTTTCATTTCTTTAAACTCAAATTTGGGAGAATGTTAAACCTTTCAGATCTATGTTTTTTTTTTAAATAGTTCTTTTCAATCTTAATGCAGTCAGTATGTATATATATATCAATCACGTGGGAAACTCTAGTGCAAGAGGGCTGTGCACTCTCATCTGTGTCCTTGGCCTGTGGTACTGGCAGCCACCGAGCTTTGCCTGATTGAATTCTCTCAGGCATTGGCACAGCACTGGAAGTACCCTGGGTCCTCCTGTGTTTAGACCATTCGGTTCAGTTGGTCTCCCTCCCTCTCCCTCCTCCTCTTTCCCTCTCCTCTCCCCCTCCAACTCTGGGAAGTAGATACCGTTGCTCTGTATTTCTCATCTCTCTTGCCTGGATTGTGTTAGAGCTTTGTCATTTTTTGTTTTCACCACTTGGTTAAGGATGGTGATTCCTGAGGATGAAAGGTTTGAGAGAATGCCTGATTCAGAGGGATTGAAGGAAGCCAGTGGGCAGCAGACACAGGATTGGGGTGCACTTGGTGTTTGCTACAGCTGCCGTCTGCAGAGAGCTGAGGGTCTGAGAGGGCCTGTGCGTGCCCAGCTCAGGGCAGCTGGGGGTGCTGTGCTCAGGCTAACTCTTGAACACCAGAGCAGATGGAAAGAGTTTCTGTCCTTTCATTCCTTCCAGTCACAGCCGTTTGCTGACTGATCACTGCTAGAGGCCTCTTGCTCCAATACATAGTGGGCTATATTGATTACTAAGACCTGTTCTCATAAAACTTAAGGTCTGAGCACGGTGGTGGCACACACGCCTTTAATCCTAGCACTGGGAAGGCAGAGGCAGGTGGATTGCTGTGAGTTCAAGGTCAGCCTGGTCTACAGAGAGAGTTTCAGGACATCGAGGGCTATACAGAAAAACTGTCTCGAAAAACAAAAAAACAAACAAAAAAACCGAACCAACCATCCAACAAGAAAAGTTTTAAGTCTTACACGCCTTTAATCCCAGCAATTGGGTGGCAGAGGCATGTGGAGCTCTGTGAGTTTGAGACCAGCCTGGTATCATAGCAAGTACCCAGCCAGCAAGACAAAACAACATTGATAAAGTGTGGTAATTTGTTAATGATAAAAACAAACAGGGCTGGGGTGGGATGAAAAAAAAGAAAAAAAAAAAAAAAAAAAAAAAGAAAGAAAGAAAAACAAACAAACAAAAACCAGGGCCACACAAAAGAAGCATAAGAAAAGGGACATTTTTAGGAAAGAAAAGATGAGGTGGAGTAGCCACAGTTGACCAAGGGCAAAGTAGAATCTGTTGCTACTGTTCCTTTTGATCACAGTAATAGCTGTACTTTGCATTCAGTGACAGATGCATACAATTAATTAATTAATTAATTAATTTGTCCTTTCCCCAGGCTGGTTATCGTCCTATTTATTGACACGGTCCATAGCAGATTTCTAGGTCCTGATTGGCCCAGCTGGCTCATTTAGGACTTGTCCTGGTAAACAGCGGGCTATTATGGAAGGATATAACAAGCATTTTTTATTTATGTTTTAAGTGAGTAACAGTTCTGAGAGGGTCTGCCATTGTGCTTTTGCAGTTAGGATGGTTCATTTGGGTTGTGCCACCCTCGGCAACAGATCATTTATATACAATATTGGATTTGTTTTATTTGCTCACTGTGTGTCCGGCTGGCCTGCAGCAGTGGAGAGCTCCCACGAGGAGCACACTGAGGATCTTCACCGTAGACTGAGGGTTAGTGTCCTCATCACAGCTAAGCTGAAGGTGTGGAGAAAGTCCTGTGGGGACTGAGTGGGAAGTGACTAACCCCCTTCTAGAGGTTGGAGAAAGGCTTCCCAGAGGATCTGGCCTTTAAACAATGTTCTTGAGGTAAAGTGGGCATGCACCCTGAGTCCTGAGAGCTCATGGTATTGTTCTTCAGTGACTAAGGGTCCATTAGAGTGTAGAGAAATTCTGTGATGGGGGTGCTGAGGGTTTGTCTGTTTTTAAGGATCTGGACATTGTTGGACTCAGAAGTAGAGGAAAGGAAAGGGACCGAGTCAGTTCGAGCGTAGTAGGTTGGTTGCATAAACTGTGACGACCTCAACCACAGTAGGAATGCTGGGGACGGAGGAGGGAGGTGGAACTGACAGGTGCAGCACTCTGACCAGTTGCTAGCCTGATGAGAGGAAAAGAGCCATGATTACACAGGGGCAGTGGGCTTCCTTAGTGCAGGTGGGGGCTGCAGACGAGGGCGGCCTTGCCGGAGGTGATGTGTCTTTTAGGAGCTTGGGTGCGTCTTACTGTCACTCCTGTGAGAAGCTGTGGCTCATTTTACTTTGTAATGAGTGCCTATCTTTCTCTTAGCCCTTATAGTAGGCCTGTATTAAAATATGTTTATCACATCACAGCTTTGCTTCTTTTTTTTAAAGTGAAATAAGCAGAGTTCTGCAGCTAACCCTGGATATCATATTTAAAAGCTTAGCGTGCTAATTGATGTACTTACTGACTGGGGACAGTGACACAGTCTGGAGGAAGCATGTAGTGTGCTAGGGGGACTGGACTTGAAAAGAAAAGGCATAAGCAGGGTAGGAGCGGCTGCAGAGCCAGGCCAGCCGTGGCTCTCGTCCTCCCGCCTGAGCCGTGGGACTTAGGCTGTGTGGTAGAGTTTATGGCGGATAGGGCGTATGCTATCCATTTCATGCTAGGAAGTATTTGTTTCAGAAAGCTGGGAAGATGAAACAGCTTAAGTGAGAATTCTCTTTACCACGAGGTGACTGAAGGGCAGGCTAGTCTGCACGGTTGTTGGGGAAAGGGATACCAGAAGGGGCTGGTTTTAGCCTGTGTGTCTGTGTGGGGCCTTTACAGAAGGTCAGGTCTTTGTCTGGAGGTGGCGAGGACATCAGAAGCGTACCTTCCTGCAGGAGCTGGCCATTTTGAGGCACAGGGAAGGCGGCGGGGTGGGGAGCAGCGTGGCCTCGGCGGACCCAGCCAAGCGCCTGGGCTGCACTAGGCCCACGGCTACACGCTGCATATTAGTTCTCCACTCCACCCCATATATTTGTTAAAATATATCCATATCAAAAATAGGTCCAGAAAAACATAATTGACTGCAAGTCACTTTAATAAGTGGACTTAGGTTTTGGACACCAGTTTGCTGATGCCATTCCATTATATTTCATTTTAAGTAGAGGACTGAGGGGAGAGAATGAGGTGGAAAGGTAAGCTGGGGTACAGGCAGCTCCTACAAGGAGGGCAGGCAGTGGCCTTCAGGTGCTCATGGCCTAAGGAAGGGGCTTCCTGACTTCAAGGATTTAAATTCTATGTGATGTCATCTTTCACACCACCCGTGAGGTGACTTGTAGTAGAAGTGATTGGTGCAAATGCAATAAAATTAAAATCAGTGTTCAGGCATTAATTTGTTGCTTATAACCCTTGATAGATATCCCCAAGCTAGGCCAGCAGTGTAGCCCATCAGACCAAGGAAGATTCTGTGCTCGCAAGTTTTGCTTTAAGGTTCCTGGGTACTTCATGGGTTCAGTCATTGTTCTTACCTTTTTTCTTTTCTTTTCTTTCTTCCTTTTTTTTTTTTTTTTGTCTTTGTTTGTTTGTTTGTTTTCTTTTTTAAATCATATTTACGAGGCTGGAGAGGTGGCTCAGAGGTTAAGAGCACTGGCTGATTGAATTCCCAGCAACCACATGGTGGCTCCCAACCATCTGTAATGAGATCTGGTGCCCTCTTCTGGCCTGTAGGCATACATGCAGGTAGAACACTGTGTACATAATACATAAATAAATTTTTAAAAAAGATTTATTTATACAGTAGTCTGCCTACATGTGTGCCTGCCTGCCACAGGAAGGCACTGGATCTCATTACAGATGGTCGTGAGCCTACCAGGTGGTTTCTGGGGATTGAACTCAAGACTTTTGGAAGAGTGGACAGTGCTCTTAACAACCCTGAGCCATCTCTCCAGCCCTACATGAATCTTTTAAGAAATCATATTAACACTCATTGCTTTTTATTTTCAGTATAATTGCATCCTAATTTATTGCATGTCTTTCATCTTAAAAGTTAATGAACTTTTACCATAAAAATCAGAATGGTTTTCTCAGTTTGGAACTCTCTACAGAGAAGGAGTCCTCCTGCCTCCCACCCCCACCCCCCACTTTATTCACGTGTTTATGGACTACTTTTCTGTGGACTGTTCTGGGCTTGTATTTGTGTGAGATAAGCTGGTGAATGCCCTGGGCTGTGAGGTGTGGGATCAGCTGAAAAGAAGGCAGCGTGAGAGTTAGAGTGTCAGAATTGGTGAGTTTCCTTTGCACAGGTTTGGTTGAGGAGAGAGAATGGATTACCTGAAAGGCAGAGACAGCAGCAAGGACAAGTGCTAGTGTGCTGTCCTCATGACAGCCTTCTGAAGACACAAGCGGGCCAGCACTGCTGACGGAGAGGGAGCAAGGACTTGGGAGGACCCTGGAGGCTGCAGCCTGCATGCTTATGTCGGTAGCCCAGGTTTTATAGTTATTAAAGCAGTGTCTGAACCGAGGGATGTGGCAAGTTTTGTATTCATAGTTTTGTTTTATTTTTACTTCATAGGATGGAACAAAATTTACCTGCATTGGGGCTCTGTATTCTGAGCTTCTAGCTGTCAGCAATAAAGGAGAACTTTATCAGTGGAAGTGGAGTGAATCTGAGCCTTACAGAAATGCCCAGGTATTTTGTTATATTAAACCTTGGAATGAATAACTACATATCTACATGAGAAATAGTAATCATTTTTCTTATGCTTTCAAAGAATCCTTCATTGCATCATCCACGAGCAACATTTTTGGGGTTGACCAATGAAAAGATAGTCCTCCTGTCTGCAAATAGCATAAGAGCAACTGTCGCTACTGAAAATAACAAGGCAGGTACCATTTTGCATTGATGAACATTCCATGCTTAGAGTTGTGCTGCCTTTCTCCGCCGCTTTTCATGATCTTCCAGTGTGACATAGGTCCATAATAAAAGCTTTTAAACATTTACAACAATAATCCTGCCTTAATTTTTTTGTTGGCTAGCTTATACTATAATTTAACTTCAAGAATATTTAAAATTCCTTCCTATAATTGTGGGGGAGGGGGAGAGGGGTGCGGCAACATGGAGGCGAGATGACCACTCCTGCGGCATGTTCTCTTCTGGTTGTTGATGGAACTTTTAGGCATAAGTGGCAGCACTTTTCCCCTCGGCCATCCTGCCAGCTTGCCTATATTATTCAGTGTTTAAAGTGGTTTTCTACTGCTGATGAAAGAAGAAAATATCCAAGAAAAGCTAGAAAGGAAAGTGCCGGAAGAGACAGGAGAAAGGGCTTAAGCTCTGAAAGTCTGGTTGAAATGTCTTGTTGTCCCACTTCAGGTGAGGTTAGGCATGCTCAGGCTGGTCTGCTGGAGAGTGTACTAGGTACACTAGGTGACTGGCATAGCTTCAGAGCTCTTGAATTCTAGTAAGAAGTCCTAGAGCAAGCCAGTCTGTTGGCCTGTGGCTGTACTTGTGGCAGTTGGGGTGCTGAAGAAGAAAGATCACAAGAGGAATTGTGTCACCCGCACTCCCCAAGGAGGAGAGGAGCCCAGGTGTTGTCTGGTGCGTGCCTTAGGCTTGGTTGTGATTTGACTACATAGGAGAAAAGGGTTTTAGTTTTCTGTCCTTACTAGGAGCCTTAATCTTTTTTTCCTGTGTGTAAGTGTTTTTCATGTGTATGTGCTTGCACATGTGTAGTGGTGGTCAGAGAGCGTGTCAGATCTCTCGGAACTGGGTAATTGTGATGTGGCTAGCACCTCCATATTGCCCGGGAACGGAACCTGGCTCTTCTGCAAGAGCAGCAGTGCTCTAAGTTACTGAGCTATTTCTCCAGCACCCAGGAAAAGCATCTGAAGGATTTGTTTTGTTCTATGGAATGCCAAACCTTGTAGACTTGGAGGTGATAGAATATCCATTATACCTTGCTCTGGTGCTGACCACAGCCCTTTCGGAAAGTAGCTTTTACCTATGCCTCTGCTGTTATCTTCCTTAGGTTGCTACATGGGTGGATGAAACTTTAAGTTCTGTGGCTTCTAAGTTAGAGCACACAGCACAGACTTACTCTGAACTTCAAGGAGAACGGATAGTTTCTTTACATTGCTGTGCTCTTTACACCTGCGCCCAGCTGGAGAATAATTTATATTGGTGGTAAGTCTCTTTCTCAGAATGTTCTTATTACATAGAAAGCAGCTTTGAAGAGAAAAATACCATCATGAGGTCATTGAAAAGACAGTGCTTTGTAGAGATAGGAATTTCCCTTTAGAGCAGTTGCATTAAAATATGAATAATAATTTTATGAAAACACTGTATGCTTAGCAACCATACTATTAAGTTTCATGAAAGCACAGAGTGAAATAAATTATACAGACTCCTACTGTCTACAGATAATTACAGCTGGTATTTGCAGGTAGTTTTAATCCTTTCTTCCCCCATACATACATACATACATACTTTGGTATTACACAATTGCAAATTATGGGCTATATGGTATTTTAAACTCACTTTCTTCAATATATATATATATATATATATATATATATATATATATGTAACACATATAAATGCATGTATGTGTGTTATATATATTAGTAATAGGACTCCACATTTATTCTTTGTTGTGTTTTTAGGGGGTATTGGTAATTTGTATCATCTAAAGTAATTAGTTGTAGGAAAAAGTTAGTTGCAAAAAGATTATTGGTTACTAAGACTGGATCTGGCTATTAAAGTTAGGAACAAGGTGCAAATAGAGGTAGTTACAGGTTGATGCTAACCTGCAGTTAGCCTGTTAGAGAAGCAGTGGGCCAGCAGGCGTAACTAAGTGACGTTGGGTGTATTTGATGGGTATCTTTGCTGCTCTCTTGACCAGCTTGTGCTTCTCCTTTCAGGGGTGTCGTTCCTTTTAGTCAAAGGAAGAAAATGTTAGAGAAAGCTAGAGCAAAAAATAAAAAACCCAAATCCAGTGCTGGCATTTCCTCCATGCCAAACATCACTGTTGGAACTCAGGTAAGTGGTTGGAGTTAAGCCTAGCTACATGGCATTTTTCTCCCTCTTAGCAAGCACTTTCACAGGTGAGCGCTGCTGCACGTGTGGGCCCTAGTGGAATGTGACATGTGGATGCCGTGTCACTCTTCTCTCATAAGTTGAGTAACAGTTTGTAGGTTCTGGTCTCTGCATCTCTAGGTAGTTTTCCTATGGAGCAGAGTTCTTTATTGACTTAGTGTTCAGAATTAGTACTTTTCCAGTGCAGAGTCTGCAGTGACCTTACAGGAATGTTGGGTGAAGTCATCCTAGTGATAAGGCTGGGTGTGGCTGCTCCTGGCAGCGAGGGGGTCTTACAGCTGAGAGAGGCCCTGTCAGATGCCTGCATTCCTATAGGCTGCTGTGCTAGGGCTCTGAGATGGTGTGTTAGAAAACGATTTTCTTATACTTTAGTGCTTTTCAAAGCATAGGACTCGGCCTCCTGCAGGCCTCATGCCCCTTTCCTGGTCAGTCACGTGTCTGTGCAGGTGATTCTCTCTGAATGCCGCAGCCAGAGCACAGCAAGTTGGAGGAAGGAGAGAGTAAGAGTTTAGTAGAAATGGGCTCTTGAGATGGCTTGGTGTGCTCTGCTTACCAGTGACTTGAGTTTGAATATTGGGCCCGGAAGAGTGGAGAGAGGAAAGCAGCTCCACAAAATTGTCGCTGTTCTCCATTGCACACCATGGCATGTGTGTACATGTAACGCATGTGCACAGAGTACATGTTAAAAGGACTTTGAGAGGTTGGAGAGAGCTCTGGTTAAAAGTGTTGCCTGTGCAGCATTCCTTTTGGGCTGGCTCATAGCTCCTGTAACCCCAGCACCTTGTGGCCTTGCAGGCAACGCACTCACTTGCACATTCCCACACACAGACACACATGCACACACACAACTTAAAAGTAAAATTCTTAAAGACTTTTGAAAAGAAATTAACAGGAAGGTAACTGTAGGCTGTTGCCACTGATAATTTTAACTACTTTTCATAGTTAATATTTTATTACTATCTTAAACTATTTTAAATATTTTCAGTTGTAATTACTAATATACTTACTTATTATTAAGATGAGATCCACAGAACTAAAAGGTTTTTTGGGACATTGATGCCCTTGGGTCAGAGGGGTCCTGATGAATATTTACTTTATGGTAACATTTAATATTTAATAAGTCACACCAAGTGTTATAATGTGAAGAAGCTCCGAGGAATTGAGGACAAATGAGGTTTTTGTTACACAGTGCGGTGCCTGCTTCCTCATGTAGCATTTTCAGTTCAGCTTCTTTCTGTCACCCTGGTCTCTGTGGTTTAAGACAGTCACTACTTGATCCTGGCTTTAATTAATGTACTGGTTCTTGTTTGTGGCTCTGTTCCCCCCGCCCCTCGAGTCCATGGCTGTCCTGTTTTGAAGTGTGTTCACCTTCTAGATAGAAGTGTCCACTGTCTAGACAAGATTACTCTGCTTCCATTATTTACCACAGGACTTTTGACAAGGTTTCTTACCTGTCTATAGGAACCTTCTGTTCTGCTCACATTCCGATTTCAACATTATTAGTGACTGAACTGAACAACAAGACACAACAGCTGTTTAAAGAACAAGTGGTGCCCTTAGGGCAAGGGGGAAGGTAGGGGATAAAGACACTTGAAGAAGGGGAAGGCTTTTGACTTTTTAGATTTATCTGTTTTTATTTTATGTGTATGAACATTTTGCCTGCATGTGTGTATGCATCATGTGTGTGCCTGGTGCTGGTGAAGGCCACAAGAGTCGTGTTGGATTCCTGGAACTAAAGTTAGAGGTGGTTGGGAGTTGTCATGTGGGTGCTGGGAACCAAACACAGATTCCCGGCAGCAGCAGTGAATACTCTTAATTGTTGAGAGGCATCGTTAGCCTCACTGTTCTCAGCCTATGGGTTGCAGCCCTTTGGAATCAACTGCCTGCTTCACAGGGATCACCTAAAACCACCGGAAAACACAGATGTTTACATTACCATTCAGAACAGCAGCAAAATTACAGCTGTGAAATAGCAATGAAAATAATTTTATGGTTGGGGTCTCCTCAACATGAGGAACTGTATTAGAAGGTCGAAGGCTGCGAGCCACTACTCTTAGACCAAAGGAAAAGTTTTAAAAAGATATCTTGGTAGTAGCTGTTGAGTGAGAGAACACATCAGAGTACCTTTGAGGCACAGCTAAGAGTTTGTCTTACACCAGAGGCTGAGCTGGGTGTGGTCGCTCACACCTTTAATCCCAGCACTTGGGAGGCAGAGGCAGGCAGGCCTCTCTGTAGGTTTGAGGCCAGCCTGCTCTACAAAGCAAGTCCAGGACAGCACAGCCAAGGTTACACACAGAGAAACCCTGTCTTGAAACACTGCTCCCCTCTCCCCCACAAAAACCCCACAAAAAAACCAGAGGCTTATGGAGCCACAGAATAGAACAACATTGACACCCGCGCCCACCAACAGGAAGAACTGGTGGTTAACTCCAGCTGCATCCACAGATCTAATAGCTGAGGATAGTGGGCTTATGCATTGTGTGTTCTGCTGGTCCACACTCCGCTTTGCTCCCTGTCTGTGAGGTGCATCTATTGCAATAAGATGTTAATAAGTGATGTCAGTTAGTAATAATTCATGTATCTATTTCACTTAAAGTCTTTATTAAGCATTTATTGGGCTCTAAGCATTCACTAATTTTAATTTAATTAATTTCTTAGTTTTTTAAGACAGGTTTTCTTTGTGTAGCCTTGACTGTCCCAGACTTGCTTTGTAGACGAGGCTGGCCTTGAACTCAAAGAGATCTGCCTGCTTCTGCCTCCTTGAGTACTGGGATTACAGGCGTGCGCCACTGCACCTGGCTGGCATTTTAGTTTTTAAAGTGAATCAGAGTTGGAGTTCATTTCGGGAGGGCTTGTGGGGAGTTTGACGTATTAGTGTTTTGAGATAGCATCTCACCTTGAAGCTCTTAACTGCCCAGGAACTGGCTTGCAACTTGGCATATAGAGCAGGTTTTAAACTCACAGAAATGCCCCTGCCTCTGCCTCCTAGGTAGTAGGATCAAAAGGTTGCACCACCATGCCTGGCAAGAAAGGTTTTTAAAATAAGAATTTAGGTAGTACAGTCATTAAATGTCAGCAGAAAGAGGAGTGTAAGGGGCGACGGGAGCAGCTTGTGTCGCCTGGGAGTGGCTGGCGGTGGAAGGTGGCAGACAGGACAAATGTTTCCTGAAAATTTCTGCCTAAAAAATTTTCAAGTTCCAAGTTTGCTTTTGAGACTATTTACCTACAAAACTAGTTGATGATAGGTAATTGTTCTTGGGAGAACTAGGCCCCAATGTGATTTGTTGACAGTGGCACTGTAGAGGCAAGCTTTCAGCCCGTAGCTGCCATGGACCTCTGTTCTTTTTGTTTTGTTTTAAGCTCAAGAGTATAGCCTTAGTTCTGCAGAGGTCTTTAATGTGCCCCAACTTTTAGCTAGGAGTGAGAATTTTATAGGTCACTGACACTTGAAGTTGTTTGTTGGTTTATCTTCCTCAGCCTTTTGAGTACTGGGGTAGGGGCTGAGCTGCTCACTGTGCTACACTGCCCCGTGGAGGCTGGGGAGGCATCCATAGAGGCGATGTGTCAGGGCCCTGCAGCAGCGGAATTAAGGGGTCAGCTGTTCAAGCATAGCTATTTTCCTCTGTTGTGTTCCTTTCCGTTTAAAGAGTGGCGGCCACTGGCTGCCATCGTGAGTTTCCTGGTCCATTTCCAGCAGATTGCTGCATCACTGGTCGTAGTTGTTTGGATGGAGAAGTGTACTGGGACGTTAACGTTAACCCTCGTTGTGTGAGTGAGCTTGCGGTGGGAAATAGAAGTGCACTTCCCCAATCGATTGACCCGACTGTCGCTGTTGGTTACATCGTTCTGATGATCTTCCCTGTGTTGCTAGGTGTGTCTGAGAAATAACCCTTTGTACCACGCTGGTGCAGTGGCATTTTCAATCAGTGCTGGGATCCCTAAAGTTGGTGTCTTGATGGAGTCAGTTTGGAATATGAATGATAGCTGCAGATTTCAACTTCGGTCACCAGAGAGCCTGAAAAGCATGGAGAAAGCCAGCAAAACCATCGAGACAAAGTGAGTGCTGGGGCCCCTGCTGCATATGTGAGCATGGTCATGAAAAATTTGGATAGAGAAATGCCAATTTTTTTTTTAAGTTGTACATTATAATTTCTTTAAAACATTTTGGTTTTGTGTGTGTGAGTGTTTGGCGTGCTGGATGCCCAGCCCAGTCCTCTGGAAGAGCAGTAAGTGTTCTCCGTGGCTGAGCCTCCTCTTCAGTCGTATGTTACAGTGCCTGATGGTGGTCAGGAGAGAAGGCAGTATTCTCTTTCTTGATGTCTTTTTGTTGTTAGCCTCTGTTCTTTGCAGGTGTCATATACCTCTTGACATGCTCAGCTTTACTGTTAGGCCAACATTCTCTCTTCTCTTATGCAACCATGTGACCTCCAGTCTGATAAAAGTATCATTATAACATATAAGAGTATTTTCTTTTTGCTAAATTTTAGGTGCATTGGAAATTGTACCTACACCATTTTACACATCTAAAATTGTACTCACACTATATACATGGGCATGTAAAGTTCCGAAAGTTTTGTGTGCTTCATGTCCAAACAAATGTAATGATTATAAATTTATTAACTTCTCTGATTTTATTTCTTCTGATGCTAAAAGTGAAAAGTGAAGCTTTAGAAACACAGGGTTTGTTAGTAAGTTAAAAAGATGCTCTTAGCCGGGTGCCGTGGCACGCCTATATCCCCAGCTCTCAGGAGGCAGAGACAGGCGGATCTCTGAGTTCCAGGACTGCTAAGGAAGGCTACACAGAGAAACCCTGTCTCAAGAAGCCAAAAAGGAAAGGAAAGAAGAAAGAAATCACTAGTGCCTCAGATTTATAGTTTAGTTCTCACAAAAAAAAAAAAAAAAAAAAAAAAAAAAGATTTATAGGTGAATCTCCTAATTGCATTGATAGTTCATCTAAAAATGAAAATAGTAGATCACACTACTTTCATATTTTCTGAACTCCATAAAAAAAGAATTGAACTTGATAGTGCTAGGGGTTAGTCCTGCTTTGATGTACAAGTATCAATTCTCAGGGTATGGTGGTCTGGGCGTATGCCTGTAATCCTAGCACTTGGGAGACAGAGCTAGGACCTCAGGTTCATAGCCAGCCTGTTCTACAAAGGGAGTCCAGGCTAGTCAGTGCTACATAGATAGACACCCCCATCTCAAAGAAACCAAAACAGCAAAAAAGCCGACATAACCTGTAAGCAAGGTGGATAGAGACTGATATTTAAACTCCGTAACAGAGACCTTCAAAGCCTCCTTTGGATTTAGCAATTTCTGTCAGTGAAGTCAAGTAGACTTCTATGTTGAGAACAGCCAGTGTGTAAATCAGAACATGGCTGCTCTGGCAAGAGATCACATCCAAAGACCTTCTAGGTTTGTGTGATCTGGCTGGAATCCAGACAGACCTTTAATCCAGGAGACAGAGGCGAACAGATCTGAGTTCAAGGCCAGCCTGGTATAGAGCAAGTATCAGGTAAAGAAAAGCCTAGGTCCAGGCGTGGCGGTACACGCCTTTAATCCCGGATGAAGGTAGTTTGTAGAAGGGAGCGCTCATGTTTGAAAGTGATGTCTAATTGAGTGACAGAAAATTGAATGACTAATCAGAGAAAGATTTGATAAAATAGGTCTCTCAGGAGAAGAGAGAGGAAAGGGAAGTTAGTTAAGGGGTAATTTGGCCAAGCAAAAAGCCAGATTGAGTAAGTCAGCTGGGAGAGGAGTTTGAGCCAGAACAGCTGAATTGAACCAGCAGCCTAGAGCTCAGTACCAACTAGGGAGGGTGAGCTCATTATTATTCAGCAGTGAGTCTCAGAAGCTGAAAACATTCTAGGCTTAGGTTAGCTTGTACGGAGGCTGGAAGCTCCCGGGACTAGACCTGGTTAGCAGAACGATGCCGTGAGCCTCCTGCACAACAATTGAACCAGGAGAATAAAAGTTCCTTTTCCCAGCCATTTCTGCTTGGATAGAACTCTTTCTGCTTGGCATTGACGTGCCTTCATTTTTGCTATACTAGCTGTCAGTCAGTATTGATCCCTTTACAGGGCTGAGGATGTGGTGAAATTCCCTGGCGTAGGAAGCAAAAGGAAGATGAAGACGCAAATTATTTCTATATGTGATATATCAAATAGTTCTCAAAGGTCTGAAAGATTCTAAGAAGTTACGTCTAAAAATAATTTCACTTGATAAAAGTGTACATTTTATCCGCTGTAGAACATAGTGGCGTGGTTGTCCTTCAGAGAGGTTCAGCTGTTTCTCCCAGAGAAATTCCCTCTGTGCTGCTGCCGTGAGTTGTGGAGAGCTTGTCTGAGGCACTGTTCTTTCTTAGGTGCACCATGGGCCTTTTCCATTACATGACACTATCGCTATAAACTATGCTTTATGTGTAAAACTATGACCATTTAACAACAATTTTCCTCTCCCTTACAAACTTGTATCAGTAAATCGTTTGAAAGTTTTTGTTGTGTTACTTATAAGGAGGGCACTTTTTTCACTTTAGGCCTGAGAGTAAGCAGGAGCCAGTGAAAACAGAAATGGGTCCTCCACCGTCGCCAGCATCCACCTGCAGCGATGCATCCTCAATTGCCAGCAGTGCATCAATGCCATATAGTAAGTTTTACGTGTTTTATGCATGGTCAGAGTAAGGTCCCAGGTAGACACTGGTGCTGTGTTTGACTAGTCAACTCAGTAGCATTTTAAAATTATTTTTATAGATGTTGTATATTCCCTTGCCCCATGGATTTTTTGTTGTGTTTTGTTTTGTACAGCTTTGTTTAAGTTCCTTTTACAAGTTGTTTCTACTTCAGTAGAACTCTCTGCTTGTCATTGAACTGCCTTCACTTTTGCCACACTAGCCATCAGTCAGTACTGGTCTGTTCCACTGTCTCCTTTTACAAGGGCAGTATTTACAGTGCTAATTGTTTCAGTTGTTTTTGACAATTACAGATAAAACTATATAACATTATTTGTAATCATCAAAGGAAATACTCCCTCCCCCATTACCCAGAATATATGTTCCAGATCTTTTAGAGATTCTTATAACTTTGTACACTAGTTATGACATGACTTTAGGGTTTATAGAATTTATAAACCTAGGTTTAGAACTGCATCTTGGGTTTCAAGTTCCTTGGAAATCACAGGTTGGAGTTAAGTGCTGGCATACACACATTTTGGCTCAATGTTAGTATAGTTAGGCAGTAACCAGTTGTAGCTCATGTTTATTTACTATGAGGTTATTTGAAATAGGTTTATGTTATAACCTCAGCTCAGAAAGGGGTGACTTAAAGAGTCTTCATTCCTCTGCAAGCGCTCCTCACTGCTGTGCTTAGATGGACTGTGTACAGACGGCTTGTGTTTTCTTCCTGGTTCTGACTATCCTGTTGTTGTCTAAGAACGACGCCGGTCAACTCCTGCTCCGAAGGAAGAGGAGAAGCTGAATGAAGAGCAGTGGTCTCTCCGGGAGGTTGTTTTTGTTGAAGATGTTAAGAATGTTCCTGTCGGCAAGGTGTGTTCAAACTGGAGGTTAATTAGTAAGAATCACTAGAATTAGGGATTTTGGTTACTTGGAGATTTTTATGCTTAGTACCCGAGACACATTTCTTCAAGGCTGCCTCTAAACTGTCTCCTTGAGTGGTCACTGTCCTCTGGGTTCTGAGTCTGGTGCAGGTGGCTCCCTGCTGCCGCTGAGGAGGTGATGCTGTGCTGCACTGGGCTTCCTAGAGAAACAGCACTGATAAAATGAGTAGACGTGGGGTCTGTTTGGGTGGCGCACAGGCTGTGGTCCAGCTCGTCCAGCAATGGCTGTCTACCAATGGAAATCCGAGAATCCAGTAATGGTGCAGTCCATGAGGCTGGAAGTCTCAGCTGGTCTCCAGTGTACATTGGAATTTTGTGAACAAGTAGACTGTCAAGCCAGTGAAGGAAAGGGCTTCCTAGTGAGACAAGCATACAGAGTGAAGACCTTCCTTCCATACCCTTTTTGTAGGCTGACCGTAGAAGGGATTGCCGAGGTTAGAGGTGGATCTTCCTCAACAGATCCAGCTTAAAAGTGGGTCTTTCCCCTTCAAATCACTTAGTTAAGAAAAACATCGCTCACCGATGTACCCAGCCTCTTGAGTTGTAGTTAATTCCAGATGTAGTCAAGTTGGCAAACAAGAATAGCTATTACATGTACCTTGAGCGTTTGCGGTGATGTTTTAAATTTTAGGTTAATTTGGGATAATTTTAGATGTACAGGAAAGTTGCAGAGACATACATCATTATTAACAAAATAAGTTTATAAGGTGTGTATCCACTCACATGAGTGTGTGCAGGTGTGTATGCGTGTGTGTTGAATCCCTTGGAACTAGAATTAACAGGCCTGTGCTCAATGCTTACTGTCTTCCATGGACTCTGGTCCTTAGATTGTGCTGTGTGTGCTCTCGGCTGCTGAGCTCTATCTGCTGTCCCAGTACGTTATTTGGTACAGTTATTGGAACTATGAAACTGCAGGAGATGATTGGTAGCACCAAGCACTGTTCTCTATGAACCATCTTGTGCTTTCTCCTCTTTTTCCCTGAAGACTTCTTTCCTTTCAAGAAGCCAAGTAAATAGAAGCTGTTTGCTTGAATGTCATTAACTGACCCTTTTGTCCCTCAGTACATATTTTAATTATCCCTACAGGTATAGAATATCTGCATAGTGATTGCTTAAAATATCATGAACTTTTAAAATATGATTTTTATTTGTACACAATGGAAAAAGATAATAAACTAAGATCTACAATTTTTAAAGGCCTTCTTAGGAAGCCTTTGATTAACTGTAGTTTCACTTGAGAAGATCACACTGACTTAAACTCACAAATATTATGTAGAAGAGGTAAGAGTCAAGTGTTCTGGTTCTAAGCCCTGTGCTTGTCTGTCTGCATTGTTGGCCTCATCTCTACTTTGACAGCTAGCTGTGACAGGCTGTGGATCAGTAGTTTGAATTTACTAAATAAAATGTTAGGAACATATATATGTCCTCAGTCATGCTAATCCTATTTGAATAGCTTTGTGGCTTCATAGGCTGCTGACCTAATGAATGCAGAAGGATCCAGAAAGTATTCAAGGCCCCTCTCAGCTGCATAGTGTAGACCAGGGCAGGACACATGAGACCTGAAGAAAAGACCATCTGCTGCTGCTTAGACTAAAGACAGATGAATCTGAGATTGACATGGGTGAACCTAGTGTGGACCGGTAAATGGCATAACACTTGTTGTAATTACTGGCTATGTGAGTGCTTCTTTTAATCTTGACGGTCAATATGAATGGCAATGTTCAGGTTGACGGTCTCAACGTGGTGCTCAGTTGGGGCAGCTGAGTTTGCATGTTGACAGTGTTCAAGTGATTTTCATCTTTCCTAATTGTGTCTGCCTCTATTTCCAGGTGCTAAAGGTGGATGGCGCCTACGTTGCTGTCAAGTTTCCGGGAACGTCTGGTAGCACCCCCTGTCAGAGCAGCGCTGGTCCGGATGCTGACCCTTCTTCACTCCTGCAGGACTGCAGGCTGCTTCGCATCGATGAGCTGCAGGTATTTGTGCGAGAGTCTGTGGACTTGGGTGTGGACCCCGAGCGGGCCACGGTGAGGGCAACGTTCCTTTTGTTGTTGTGCAGGTTGTAAAAACTGGCGGCACTCCGAAAGTCCCCGACTGTTTTCAGAGGACTCCTAAAAAGCTTTGCGTACCCGAGAAGACTGAAATCCTGGCAGTGAACGTGGATTCCAAAGGTGAGGGGTTCATAACTCTTACCAGGCGACATCTTCTCCACACGAGAGACTGGGATAAAGCTGTTTGGTAACTGGACACCTTTTCCCACGATGTACATAACAGGACGGATGTGGCTGAGTTAGTCACAACTGTTGTGAAGTGCTTTAATGAACTGGGTAAGATTTTCCTACTTTTCGTTTGTGTGCCTGTGACAGGTGTACATGCTGTTTTGAAGACGGGAAACTGGGTACGGTACTGTATCTTTGATCTTGCTACGGGAAAAGCTGAACAAGAAAATAACTTTCCGACAAGCAGCATTGCTTTTCTCGGTCAGAATGAGAAGAGTGTAGCTATTTTCACTGCTGGGCAGGTAAGAGGCTCGTTTTTACTTTTTAAGAACAGGTACAGGACTGGCACTTTTGTGCCACTTAGGGTTTGCCTGTTAGAGAATTAATGAAGACTTTATAATATTCAGCTCATTCTATTATAAGAGTTTTAAATCTGATTGTTACTTCTAACATTTAGTGTATTTTAAAATAAATACACATACAATCAGTCTTCATTTACTGTCTTCCTTCCTTTTTCTCTCCTTTTTTAGACAGTAAGAGTCTAGTCTAGGCAGAGCTCGTTGGTCACCTGCCATATTTCATCCTCCTAAGTAGAAGAATTTGGACAGGCGCGGTCACACTAGGCTCACATAATCATTTTTTATTTGGCTCAAGCGCTTTTACTTTTCATCCCTGTAGGAATCTCCTATTATTCTTCGAGATGGAAATGGTACTATCTACCCAATGGCCAAGGACTGCATGGGAGGGATCCGGGACCCTGACTGGCTTGACCTTCCGCCCGTTAGTAGTCTCGGCATGGGAGTGCATTCGTTAGCAAATCTTCCTGCCAACGCAACGATCAAAAAGAAAGCTGCCGTCATCATCATGGCTGTAGAGGTAACTCAGCTTCTGATGTTACTTGGCATTTAATTCAGAAGAGCATGCTGCCATCAAATAGAGGAGACAAGAACAGTCGGCTATTACGGTATAATTTTATGTTTTAAAAAAGGCATATATGCTGTTGGGATAGTGGTCGGTAGAAAGCAGACTGCATAGCAAGCGTTTTGAGGAAGTGACTTCTGTGCTGAGGGTGAATGAGGAGATTGCCATCTATGGAACCAGGTGCCATCTTTGAGATTCATTAATGTTAGAAAAATGTTTTTATTTAGCCAACAGGTGAGGGTTTTATTGGTTAGGGTAGCAGGTGGCAAGGCTGGATCGAGCACAAGGTGACTTAAGTTCTGGCCTGAGGCACCTACATTTGAACAGAATACCAGTAGAAGAATTTTGAGTGGTGACTGGTGTGATTTTGAAGATTAGTAATAAAGATTGGAATTGGGATGTGGGGGTGGCAGAACACAGATGTTTAGAGAGTCAGATAAAGGTTGGTATATAATCCAAGGTAGAAACAATGGAAACGTGAGTTCTGGAAAACGGGATGAAAATGGGAAAGCGGGGACAGATTTGGTGTGCTTGAAAGAGTGGAGAATGCACAGCTAGTGCCTGGTAAGGGAGCACTGCGTGCCCGGTGTGTGCCCGGAGGATGCTGGGAGGTGAGGAGAAGCCGCTGGGTACAGGCAGGCAGAGGCGTGCGAGCTCTTTGTGCAGTTTGAGTTGAGGTAGATTGCAGCTGTGCTTCAAGCGCTAAAAGGCAGGCGTGCAGTGGGGAGGTGGGCTAGGAGGGGTCGGCCAGGTGATGACTTGGGCCAGAAAGCAGAATTATGAATAAAAGGTGGTTAAGACTTTGGATGTACTTAGATTGGCTTTTTTTTTAACAAGTAGAATCTGGCTAAATGCAAGAGATCAAATTCAGGAATAAAGAACAAAAAGTCTTGTTTTATTTATTAAATCAAAATTATCTACCTATCGCCTGTTTGTTTGTGCATGTGTGTAAGTGTGTGTGTGTGTGTGTGTGTGCCACAGTGCTCACATGAAGGTCAGCACTCACACCTTTGTGGAATTGGTTCTCACTTGGTTTCTGCCAATGGGTCTAGAGTTGTCAAGATTCCACGGCAAGCCACTTGACTGCTGAGCTGTCTTGACAGCCCAGAGGTTTACAAGAATGAAACTGCTGTTGGTGGAGATCTGAAGACGTTTAGGTGTGGGCTGGCTTTGGTGCTTTGCCTCAGGCATGTGACCTGGAGGGTGTATCTGAAGAGGGTTAGGTGTGGGCTGGCATTGGTGCTTTGTCTCAGGCATGTGTCCTAGAGGGTGTTTATCAAATATTTGTGAGTGCGATGGAAAATAAAAACATAATAAAGACTAAAACAGACAGACATGTTCAGTGACTTGAAAGTGACATGGCTAGAACTGCAGACTTTGTTTTGTAATTCCGTGTGCCCTGTGCTGTAGGGGTGGATGCTGCAGCATGGCCAAGCATGCTCCTGATAGTGTGAGTGCTCATTAGGTGCAGCAGTTCAATGGTGAGAGCTTCCTATAGAGTTGCTGGTGCCAACCAAGTGACCAGTGTGCTGTTTATCAGAGCAGTAACAACAAAATGAAAAACCCTGTGCTGTTCAAATACTGTGCTTTGGGTCTTTGAGCGTTAGAGCACCAGTTTACCCAGAGTGTACTGAACTCCACATGTGCCAAGTCTTTTAACATTTTCTTCCCCTGTGCACAGTGACCCCTCTGTAGCACTTTCTTCCTCCTGTAATCGGGGGAGACTATTTACAGGCAGTTTCCTGCAAGTTGTGAAGTGCTCTTTTCTTTGTTCCTTTGTGTGCCCATCCACACTTGCTTGTTTCTAATAAAAGGCACAGTAAGTTTGCTTTTTAAAATAAAACAAGTGCTTTGTATTCTAGCTATTAAATGTTGTGTCTTTAGTCTTCGCTTTTGTACCATTTGTTTGTTTGTTTAGAAGATTTGTTTTGATGTGTGTATGAGTGTCAGCAAATTCGCATTTGCGCAGCATGTGCATTCCTGGTGCCTGAAGAGGCCAGATCCCCGGGGGAACTGGAGTTACAGAGGGCTGTGGGTGCTGGTGTGGATCTTGTTTCTCTTGCAAGGGCATCATGTGCCTTCAGCACAACAGCAGTTGTGCTGTGTGTGACAGCAAATGAATGATGCTTTCTGTGTGACCTTCTGTGGCTATGTCTTTGGTAGCTGTCATTGATCTTATGAAATACAACTCCTTACAAACCTTTATGATTGTGTATATACATGGTTGTGGTGGGGTGAGAGGGGCCACATGGGCAAGTCCGAGGACAGCTTGTGGCATGATTCTCTGCCCATATGAGTCTTGGAGATTGAACTCAGGTGGTCAGGCTTGGTGGCAGTGCTATTTACTCACTTTGCCTTCTTGTCTTACACCATGAGGTGCTGGTGAGTAACCCTTTGTTGACTTGGCTGACATTATTGCTAGTACTGTAATTGAAAGCTAGAGTGAGTACCAGGGCGTTGCCAGGCATGGCTGTTTATCATGGCGTTCCCAGTTAGTCCTTCAGTGCATTGATGACAGAGGTGAGGTAGTTTTGAAAATTGAGAACACTTAGCTGTGTTTTCATTTCTGTCCTCACTTGTACACTCTCCTTACAGAGTATAGAGGAATTCAGCTCCTTTTCTCAGGCCGCTTGAAATCACTTTCTACTTATTTGGAGATCTGATTGTGTTACGGTGGCCATGAGGAATCTGTGGTGTAATTTTTGACATGTTCGCTGTTCCGCTTCACTGAGGTGTCTTTGCCCTCTTCTGCCCGTGCACAGAAGCAGACGTTGATGCAGCACATCCTTCGCTGTGACTATGAGGCCTGCCGCCAGTACCTCGTGAGTCTGGAGCAAGCAGTTGTCCTAGAGCAGAACCTACAGGCACTGCAGACCTTCATCAGCCACAGATGCGACGGAAACCGCAACATTTTGCACGCTTGTGTGTCAGTTTGCTTTCCAACTAGTAACAAGGAAACTAAAGAAGAAGAGGGTAAGATTGAGAACTCTAACAAGGCCTCTAGGGAAAAACTGGGCACATGCTTACAGAGAGCCTGTGTGCTTTTTACTGTATGTTGTATGATCTTGGAAGATCTGACTTTGTCAGGTGTTTAAAATATTGTTAAGGGTTGCATATGGAAACACAATAAGTTTGACCTGTGTGCTTTTACTGTCCTGAGTTCTTTGAATAATATACAAGCTAAGAATGTTGATACTAACTGAACAAGTGAGGTGAGGTTTCACTGTATAGCCTGGCTGTCCTGGGACTCATTTTGTAGACCAGCCTGTCCTTAGCCACAGAGTTCCACCTGCCTCTGCCTCCTGAATGCTGGGATTAAGGCACATGCCACCACCACCCCTGCCACAGCTGAACAGCCTGTCTCCAGCCACTCCCACCCCAACCCTACAATGAACTGACACCGGAAACAACTTCTGTTCTGTTGTTTGGAATGTAGAAGGGTTGTTTGCTATGGAGTTTTTAATTGGCTAAATGAAGGAAGAATCTAAACTAATTAATTGTTTTGAATTCTCTGATTTTATTGTGGAAATTGCATTTTGAAATGTGATTTGTGGTTTTCCTTTTTATATGAACAGAATCCCTGGGGTTTATTTATAAGTAGCATATAAAATAAGACTGATATATTAATAGATGTGTCTTTTTATCTTTTTACTTAATAGTAAAAGGCAAATTTAAGTATATTTAAGTTTATATGTTGTTGAAATAAGACAGTGAAGAAATTGAATAAAGGTCCTAGTTCAATCTTTTTCACGTACTAGATACTTTTAGGAGAATGGCTATCTACTATGTTAGTTGAAGCACTAACATGCATGAGTTAGTTTTTACTGGCCAGTCTCCATTTACTGTCAGTTGTTTTCAAAGTTTAAATCCTATTTTTTTCCTTATGTTTCAGAAGCTGAGCGCTCAGAAAGAAATACATTTGCAGAAAGGCTTTCTGCTGTGGAAGCCATTGCAAATGCGATATCAGTTGTTTCAAGTAATGGCCCAGGTAATCGGGCTGGATCGTCAAGTAGTCGAAGGTAATACGATTTTTCCAAGGAAAGTTTAATTGGAGGAAAAGTCCAAGTACAGAAAGCAGTGTGTCTCTTACTGTCGTGTGCATGGATTGGTGGGTCCTTTTTGTTGTTTTTGGCTTTTTCCACTAACACTGTGGGACTGTCTGATAAGTAACTCAAGTGTGAACACTAGGATCTCTGACACTGCTAAACAGGGTGACTTTAAGGCACCGCTCAGGTGTTGTCTTCTGAGCATCTCTGAACTCACTGTCGTCTTAGGTCTGTCCTCAGGTGTCTGAACGGCCTGGGAAGAGATGAAAGGCGGCTCTGTATTGTGGATGCTTGATTTTAAATTTCAGGTTTTCTGAGTTGTTGGATGATGGATAGTCCTTTATAATCTATTAAAAATTGCTAGGTGTTTGGTTAGATGATAAACATAAAGAGTTTGGTAGTTTTCTATAGGGGAAAAAAAGCAAATTTATTTTAGATAAGAGTAGAGGCCTTGGCTACTGACAGGTGTTTGTGAAGCACTGCTCACTGCGTGGTATGGTGACGGTGGGAAAGCCTCCTGCAAACGAAGACGCTCATTGGCCTGTTTCCTGCTCCACACTCACCTTTCCCTTTCAGAATGCTCTTTTTCAGATTGGCATTAGGAAGGCTACCAGGTTGATAGTTCCTGAGCTCAAAAAGATCCAAAAGTGAGACTTAACAAAAACCCTGTGGGTGACCAAATTACAGTTTTAAGTAGTACAAAAATATTATGTATACTACACAGAATGGAAATTATTACCAGCTTATTTATCTAGAACTACATTAAGGAAAGTATTACCTCTAAAATGGAAAACAACTTAAATTCTTCATGAAGAAATTTAGTCTCTGAATTATTTCAGGTATTTCATTTCCTCAGGGAAATTACAGGTGCTAATCACTTTGGACTCTGATATGGTTGGTCCAATGCCAATGCTGCCATCTTTTTTCATATAAGGATTATTTGAAGGCAAAGACTAAAAGGAGCTTCAAGAGTGGGCGATGAGTTGCTCACAGAAATAAATTTGCAGAGTAAGCTCCTTTGAGGAATTTGCCGAAGATTCCACTGCAGTGCTCTTAACCAGTGCAAACTCAGGGCTGCCGTGAACAGCTGACAGCACAGGAGGCTTATTATCCACGCCGGGCAGTAGGAAGTCCACAGACTGCTTCACGGAAGTGAGATCCTCCACTAGCCTACAATGGATTGTCTAGGCAATGCCCCTTGATGAGTATGCAGGCTGGGATTCCTGAGCTGTGAGCTCAGAACTGATGCAGTCTCACTGTTGAATGGAGTGCTGTAATGGCTTCAGATGATGCCATGACTCAAGTGCTGTTATGTGACTCATAGTCCCTGAGTACAAGGGCAGATGTAGTGGAAAGCTTGGTTGGTGCATCTGATTGCAGGTGTATATACTCTAGCAATTGTTAATCTGGAAGACACATGACCTTCACTTTTTTGTCACAGTGTTATATTTGAACATGACTGGATTCTAAGGCTTCTGTAGCATGGATATAACGTGCTTACAAAGAGGAAATTACACCATCCTTGAATCCTTCCATATTGTCAGAAAACACGATGACTCCAGGCAAGCCTACATGAAGAAATGTCAAAACTCTGAATCTTAGCAGCCAAGGTGGTGTCGCCTCAGTGTTGTCCTCAGCCACTGAGGATCCAGGTGAATCTCCATGAATTGTGTACAGCATCTTGAAGAATAATTTTCTTTTTGTTTTTGTTTTTTTATTTTTTAAGAATCTGTATGAGGAGCTGGGCAATATACTTAAAAAAATGTTCCCAAGACTAATGAAGAAAAAGGTTAAGGACAATTTTAAAAAATGACAAGGAATGGCCCCCTCACTTAATTTTGAATTGACTACATCCACAACAACAAAGCTGGGAATTGCAAGTTCAAGATGAGACTATGGTCTCAATCACCTCCATTTATCCTTAATGTACTCTAAGCTAGAAGTTGGCGATTACCTACCCCACTTGTGTTTTCTTTGGCCTATGCAGTGTTAACTTTTTAAAAATTGGAATGCCTTTAGACGAACATGTGTCCTCTAGTTTGCCACTAGTTCTGTTGTGTATGGCTGCCTTCCCTTTACACTCTTTTATTTTGTATTTCTTACCCAGTAGGCATTTCACTGTGGGCCTGGAATGAGCACATTCCTTAATAAGCCCTAAGACATTTATTTTCAGGTTATTTGCAGTGCCTTCCATTTCCTACATTTTCCTCATCTGTGCTTTGAGTACAATGTGTGGCATACCCAGCATCTGTCATCACAGTGTAGTCACTGGTGTATTCTGTCACTGGGAAGAAACCTGCTTTTTTTTTTCTCTGAGTGGCTTTGAACAGGGAAGTGGCTTTGACTGAAATAATCAGACACTCTGCTCCCTTCTGTCTTACAAAAATGTAATCTTAAATCTCTAAGTTGGGAGGAGAGAATGTTCAATGGATGCTTATTGGAGTAACTATTGTAATAGGTAATACATTACTTGAGACATTAAAATTTACTTTGTAGGGTCTTTCTGTGTTCATTCCAAAAAGTACCCCACAAAAACATTCCTAAAAAGGCACCTCTGGAGATGGCATCCTAAAAGACATGGTCATGCCCTTAACTTTTTTCCTGTAAGAGCAAAAACATGTTGATGTGGAAACCACATTTACTCTGAGATTAAATAGTTATTACAGCTGGATACTCAAACATTAACAAAACCATTTAAGCTTATTTATTTATATTACGCTTATCTCGCAAAGTATTAGGTCTTTCACACTGAAAGTCGTGTCTTTGGGATTATGGCTCTATGGAAAAGTGAAGTCCCAATGTGTTATCTTGGCCTCATAACTGAGTTTTCACTCTTTATTTAGAAGCTTTAAAACAACAACAACAAACCTGTGGCTTAGTGAGAGGATTTGTGCTCTCTGAATTGCTGTTAACTCCTAACGTGATTGTGTGGCTGGTGCAGGCTTTTCACTGAGGTGCAGTGCAGGCTTTGTGTAGGAAGGCCCCTGTCCCCACCATGAGGTCTTTGTGAGTAGTTCCCTTCTTAGCGACGGGGACCACCTGTACAGTGCTTTGTTTCTGTAGCAGTAGGGAAAAACAAATCAAGCCCTAGGCAGTAATGCTTTTAGTTTCATTAATTTCTTGAAGACGTGAGTTATACTGTTTGTCGAGGCTTTTTGTTTTGTTTTGTTTTTTTGTTGGGGTATTAAAACATCTAAATTGTTCTTTGTCTTAAACTTGCTCATGTGGAAATTAGTTTAATTGCTTTTAAGTTCATAGAAAAGGGATTTAGTAGGACAACTTCATTTTATACTAATCAATAGTTTTAGTGATAATTGTTACTAAACCTAATTTTTAGGAAATGGGACTGAAAAAACGTTCGAATGTGTAGCTGTCCATTTATTCTAAGTGTATGAAAGAGTATTTCTAATCTTGCTTCCCTGAGACGTCTGTCCCGTGGCTGAGGTCTGTAGGGAGCTTATCCTAGCCCCCAGCTTCGCTTCTGTCCTCTCCTGCGTCATTCGGGGACTTAGAGAAGAACTGGCGTCTGTGTTCCGTTTCCGGCCTGGAGTGCTTGCTTATAGAATGATCTTTGAGCTTCTCAGAGGAGCACTTCTGTACACCTCCTGCTGTGCTGGACACGGTAATGAGTTGTGATTTTGTCCATGTCCTTCTAGTTTGAGATTGCGGGAAATGATGAGACGTTCACTGAGAGCAGCTGGTTTGGGTAGACATGAGGCAGGAGCTTCATCCAGTGACCACCAGGACCCAGTCTCACCCCCTATAGCTCCCCCTAGTTGGGTTCCTGACCCTCCTTCAATGGATCCTGGTAAGATCTCTTGTTTTATTTAGTGTTTACTAAAAAGGCAATGTTGTGAAAGGAGAAACGAACATTTTAGTGAAAAATTTTAAAGACTGTGAAAGTAGTATGGTGAACGCTATGACTTGATTAGTTGAAAAATTGGCTTAAGGGGTTTGGTTTTTAGAATTTTCTCTGACATAATTTATTTCTGTACTGGTAAGAGGCTGCATGGCCCTGATTGCTAATACATCAAGATGAATGAAAGATCAACCCAGTGGATCCCTCTTAGAGTCTAGAAAAGAACTTTCCCCTTACCCTTTGGTTGGATTTGACCTTTGGTTTGCGGAGAAAAGCCGTAAGGCCTGTGAGGAGAGATTAGGGGTGTGTTGCCCATAGTGATGTGCATCCTGGTGTTCTGTTTACTGAAAGATGGTGACATTGATTTTATCCTGGCCCCCGCTGTGGGATCTCTTACCACAGCAGCGACTGGCAGTGCTCAAGGACCCAGCACCTCCACCGTTCCAGGTAAGACTTTATTGTTTGTCTATTCGGGCTTTTTGAATTAAGAGGGGCGCACTGGATATAGGACCTTGAATAAAGTTTAATACTTCTGTTTCAAAGAGATTTTTTTTCTTTGCTTAAAAAAGTATTTCTACATAAGCTCTGTGTATTTGATATGCATTACAGCATAGTGTTTACATACATAAATTAAGAAATTAGTTGACATTTATAATATGTGATACTAGCTATGCTTAGGTTCTTTGTACTGAGTTACTTTACTTTTGTGGATGTTGTTCTGGTGACTTACTTACTCAGTCTGTACCTGGTAGATCTGCTTGGTACTGAATGAATCTGCTTAATTACAGGTCCTTCCACAGAGCCTTCTGTCGTGGAATCCAAGGATCGGAAGGCGAACGCTCACTTCATCTTAAAACTGTTATGCGACAGCGCAGTTCTGCAGCCTTATCTGCGAGAGCTCCTATCTGCCAAGTAAGAGGCTGACAGACTTTGTAGGAAGGGTTAGCTTGGTGACGTAGTCCTTATGTTGATCTTGTGATGCATTAAGAACGTTAGAATCTACCGCTATATACTTTCTGCTATTAAAATCCTGTCTATGTAAATTTAAAACATCAGAATCCAGCATTATTTTCTTCTACTAAATTTTCCTTAGTGAAAGGCCTTTTCAACATCAGAGAGTATACCCTGATTGAGTAGAGACCAGCTTCTGTGTTAGCTGGGTCAGAGTGCGTGTTTCTATGAGGACACAAAGCACAGAATGGTGTTGACATGCTCGTGCATCCTGCCAGCGCTCGGGACGCTGAGGCAGGGGGATCATGATCAGAGCAGTCAGTCCTCCTGTGATGCAAACAAAAGATCAGCTGTGTGTTTATCAGGAATGCTTCTTTTCTCCTGCAATAGGAAGAGAGCATCGATGGCTTTGTTGTTGTTTGTTTTGGTTTCGTGTTTGCTTTTTTGAGGTAGTGTCTCACTCTGTAGCCTTGGCTAGCCTGCAATTCTGTAGACCAGACTGACTACTCAGAGAGAGAATTCTGCCTCTGCCCTCTGCCCTCTGCCTCCACCTCTGCTTTGCTCTGATTAAGGTGTGAGCCATCACACCTGGCCTAGAAGATAAGGTCTTCATGGATAACCTTTCTCATTTTAGGGATGCAAGAGGGATGACACCATTTATGTCAGCTGTAAGTGGCCGAGCTTATCCTGCTGCAATTACAATCTTAGAAACAGCCCAGAAAATTGCAAAAGGTAATGAATATGGTTCGAGGCCTAAGTGAACTACTCACTTTAGAACTTGATAGATTGTCTTCTCATATACCCTTGCAATTATTCAAACCGTACTTGTGTGTGTGTGAGTGAGATAGCATTGAAACTATCAGAATACTTTCATATATTTAAAGGTTTTTAATACCTTTTTCAAATTCTTCCTCTAATTTTATCAAAAAGCAATTGATAGGAAGTTTTGACTTTAAAAAATGACTACAATTATAATTGATAGTATAAAATCTCCTGAAAAGTAGTAGTGTTGCCGGCGCCTTACGGCTATGATGAAACTATGTAGTGATAATAGATTGCCATGTTACAACTACACCTGACTTCAGAGCTCTTGGATAAAACAAGTATTGAGGGCTATCAGTTTCTGCCATGCAGTTCTTAAAAGAGATAATTCTCTTTTTTTCAAGCACTGCTGTTAATAAATTGTGATACAGTCATAATTTAGTAAGTAAAACACAGACTTGAGTCTTAGTTTTTATGAGACGCTGTCTTACTATATAGTATAGGCTAACCTTTAGTTAGTCATCTGCTACGTCTGCCTCCAGTGTGCTGGGGTTAATAGGTGCGGACTGACGGTCTGGCTAAGACTTGAGTCTTGACTACTGGAAACAGGACTAAGAATTTTAATGATGGGAGTGTGCATTGTCACCATATGTAGTTACAGGGTAGTTCTGGTTTGCTTTTTTTGTTCCAGAATTGGTTGGATTTTCTTATACATTGACTTTAAAATTTAAAAAGCAAATTATTATTTTCAAATGTATGGGTATTTTGTGTTCATGTATGTCTGTGCACCGTATGTGTGCCTGATGAGGTGTGAAGGCTGGGAGTGGGCTTTAGAGCTCTGGGCACTGGAGTTACAACAGTTTGAGCTGCCTTGTGGATGTTGGGTACCCTGGATGAGCAGCCGCTGCTCTCAACAGTTGAGCCAGCTCTAGCCAGACTTTGGAAAATTTGACTAACAGAGAATTTTAACTATTATGTAGTGGTTTCTAATGTTCCTGAATGTATACTAAGGGTTTTCAGTTATGGTTGTAATTCCTTGCCTGATAGACAGACTTCTGTGTTTTTAATATTTCAGCTGAAGTATCCGCAAGTGAAAAAGAGGAAGATGTGTTTATGGGAATGGTTTGCCCATCAGGGACCAATCCTGATGACAGTCCTTTATATGTCTTGTGTTGCAACGACACCTGCAGCTTTACATGGACTGGAGCAGAGCACATTAACCAGGTAAGCGGCCCCACAGCCCCTGAAGGTGGCTTTTCTTCAGCTTTCCTTTTCCCGCCTTTGACTAGAGTTAACTGTGTCTGTTGGTTGCTTTTACTTTAGCTTTTTTGTTTTGTTTTTATAAAGATTTATTTATTATTATGTGTTCAGTGTTCTGCCTGTATGTACGCCTGCATGCCAGAAGAGGGCACCAGATCTCATTATAGGTGGTTGGGAGCCACCATGTGGTTGCTGGGAATTGAACTCAGGACCTCTGGAAGAGCAGCCAGTGCTCTTAACCACAGAGCCATCTCTCCAGCCCCCTAACTTTAACTTTTCAAGTTACCCAAAGAATTAATTTTGATTGAGCCTTACACATATATGGCAAAAAAGGGTCATTTGTTACTCAGATATGGCAGATAGTGAGAACTGGGTCTTCACATGTTGTAGAATGTGATCCATGGCTCTTGGTACGGGCTTTTTAATTACTGTCTATTTTGAGATATGAGTGATTTTTGATGCACTACTTGATTTTCATCCGTTTCCATGGTCAACTGCATCTTTAAGCACATTATTGTTTCCCAAGTACTTTAACATTGCTGTGCTGGTAACTCTGACTAAGTTACGATGAGATACACGTGTGCTTGCTCTTTTTAAAAGTGCCTATTGTAATTGCAGGACATTTTTGAATGTAGAACTTGTGGTTTACTGGAATCACTTTGTTGTTGTACGGAATGTGCGAGGGTGTGTCACAAAGGACATGATTGCAAGTAAGTCCAATTGCATTTTTCTTAATGTCATAAATTATTTAGAGCTATATTATAGTGCAAAATGTGTATATTAAGCCAGGCGTGGTGGAGTGTGCCTGTAATCCCAGCACTCAGGAGGCAGAGGCAAGCAGATCTCTGTGAGTTCGAGACCAGCCTGGTCCACAAAATGAGTCCAGGACAGCCAAGGCTGCACAGAGAAACCCTGTCTTGAAAAAAACAAAACAGACAACCAAAAGTATATAATACTTGAATTGTTGGTATAAGTCAGAAAGTGGGAGGTGTTCTCACGTTTCAGTTTATATATAACAGCAGCGTGGCTTTTGGTTTAGAGTGTATTGTCAAATACTTGTTTTTCTGTTACTCATAGTGTAGTTCTCGTTTACTAAAAGCAGGGCAGTAGGCTAAGGAGTGCGTCACTAGTGTTGGATTATTCTTACTAATTAGTTAATCAGATTAATGCTTGTAAGCCAGTTTACAGAATTGTTTTATCAGTATTTTGTATTGAGAGACTTAACTACCAACACCCCCTCTTTTTGTAGGTATCACTAAATGTCTTATGATGAATAATTGGACTATGCCTTTTTTATGTTTCAGATGCAGTAATCTCGTATTTTATAGTAGAGGCATTCTAGCTGGTTTTGTTATTTTCACAGACCTAAGCAGCAAAACTCTGTGGCCTAACATTTGCAGCGTTTCAGTGTTACCAACAGAAACACTGCTATCAATGGCAAAGATGTGTAGATGTTGTGGGTGATAGGAAAATAAGTTATCAGAGGCCTCCGTTTGGGTTGGTGCGATGGATCAGCAGGTACAGGTGCTTGCTGCAGAGCCTGCTGAAGCCAAGTTTGATTCCTGGGCTTACATACTGAAAAGAGAGAGTAGACAGTTGCAAATTGTCCTCTGACATTTTACACATACTCTGTGGCCTAAGTATACCTGTCCTTCAATCTCCCTGCCCCATAAACAAACAAATATCCGTTTGCCCATTGATGCTTAGTCATACTTTGTTTGCTAAATGTACTCACTGTGCTGGCTGCCAGGCGGGGCGAAACAGGTATTTCATTTTCTGACAGCGTTTGCAGACCTGTCAGATAAAAGACACATGCGAGAGGCATGTGCTTGTCACAGCTGGAACTGACTGGCTGCACATGTGAAGACCACGCTGGGGAGCTGGGGAGCTAGGGTCAGGAAAGACAATGGCATCTGCCACACAGTGCTGTTATTGTTCATAGGAAGTGTTGTTTGCTTTCTGAACACCATTAAGTAATTTTCTTGTATGTAGCAGTTACACTTTTATTTTAACATGAGCAAGAGCTCTCTCGAGTTTCATCAAGTTATAGCTCCTCATTTCAGTGTCAATCTGCATTTTAAAGTTTTTCCATATATATGAACTCTTCTGTGAATTTCTTACAGACTCAAGCGGACTTCACCAACAGCCTACTGTGATTGTTGGGAGAAATGCAAGTGTAAAACTCTGATTGCTGGACAGAAGTCAGCTCGTCTTGATCTCCTTTACCGCCTGCTCACTGCTACAAACCTGGTCACCCTACCAAACAGTAGGCAAGTAGAAGTATTAGGGTACAACATAAGTAGATGGGGAATCCCACCCCATGTGCTGTCACTCTCAGCCTCACAACATGCCCTGTTTTCCAGGGGAGAGCACCTCCTGCTGTTCTTAGTACAGACCGTGGCCAGGCAGACCGTGGAGCACTGTCAGTACAGGCCGCCGCGAATCAGGGAGGACCGCAATAGGAAAACAGCCAGTCCTGAAGGTGAGTGGGCCAAGCAGTTCTGACTCACTGTAAGGCAGTCGGTTTTGTTTTGGTCTGACCCAGTCCTCCTTTTCAGATTCGGATATGCCTGACCATGACTTAGAGCCCCCAAGGTTTGCCCAGCTTGCGCTAGAGCGAGTCCTGCAGGACTGGAATGCTTTGAGATCTATGATTATGTTTGGGTCACAGGAGAATAAAGACCCGTATGTATCTGTTAGAACATTTGTACTTTTCTCTGGCCCTGTGTTAATGTTGCTTTTTACAGTGTATTCTGTCTCTCCTCGCCTCTTCCCAGTCTGAGTGCCAGCAGTAGGATAGGCCATCTTCTGCCAGAAGAGCAGGTATACCTTAATCAGCAAAGTGGCACGATTCGGCTCGACTGTTTCACTCATTGCCTTATCGTCAAGTGCACAGCAGATATTTTGGTGAGTTCTTTGAATATGTGAATTTATTCTTAGCATCCCATGATTTTAAAAGCCAGACTTACAGGGCTGATAACCTCTGATTACATTGAAGGGAATGAAATTAGGGCTAGTTAACTTGGATGTCTTTCTGTGGAAGTTTTTTATTTTAGATAAAAACCCTATTTCTATTTTGCAAACTAAAATTTAGATAATAGGACCCATGGTGAAGTTACCTAGGCACTGACATAACATTGTATTTAGTCCTCTCTGCATGCTAGTTTGTTATTGTCAGGTGTCATTCAAACCTCTTCCCTATAAACCTGTATTAAATAATTTAAAATAGCATAAAATTATGATACAGTAATGCAAAATCAAGAAAATAAAAAGTTTTGTGAGTCTAACCATAGTATATCTTAAATTACAGCCTAGCTATTTACTGAGATGAAATGCGACATGCTTGATACAAAGATTGTTATAAGCAACCTTAAAAAAGGCAGAACACAAAATTACGTATTCTTTGTAGTTGATCTCTGCTTTATAAACTGCATAGGGAAGACTAGAAAGTAGTCAATGAGACAGTGGGATTACAAATTTTATTACCAAATATTTGAACCGACTTCATGCTTTGTTAAGTGTACTGTAGTGAGTGAAGTCTGTGCTGCTGCTTTTACAACTGGATAGTCTGTTCTCACCATGCATGATGGGATATATAGGGCTGTGGAACAGAAGCCAAGACAGCATGCATTTGGGATCCACTGTGTAGCAGACACACAGTGGTAGGTGGCTTGCTCAGTCACTGACCTTGCAAAAGGTTTGGCTCGGTCTGTTTGTAGATTTTGTTAGGAGGGCTGGCAAGGCCCTGAGTTCAATGCTGGGGCCCACATGGTAAAAGGAGAGGACTGGCACGCGCGCGCGTGTACGTACACACACACACACACACACACACACACACACACACTTTTAAAAAATTTTTATTGGGAATTATTAACATTTATAAAGTGTCAGGAAACTGGACTTTAAGCATTGTTTGAAATATCTCAACACTAACAGAATGATTACACTTTTTAAAGCTTTTAGATACTCTGCTAGGCACATTAGTAAAAGAACTCCAAAACAAATACACACCTGGACGCCGAGAAGAAGCAATTGCTGTGACAATGAGGTTTCTACGATCTGTGGCAAGAGTGTTTGTCATTCTTAGTGTGGAAATGGCTTCATCCAAAAAGAAAAAGTAAGGCACCTAAAAATTTTTAGCATACATATTAGTGTGGTAATGTTAATATGTATATAAGACTCAGAATTCTATTTTCTTTTCTGTTGTAGCAACTTTATTCCACAGCCAATTGGAAAATGCAAACGTGTGTTCCAAGCATTGCTTCCTTACGCGGTAGAAGAATTGTGCAATGTAGCAGAGTCCCTGATTGTCCCTGTCAGAATGGGCATCGCTCGCCCCACAGCGCCGTTTACACTGGCCAGTACTAGTATAGACGCCATGCAAGGCAGTGAAGAGTTATTTTCAGTAGAGCCATTACCACCACGGCCATCATCGGATCAGTCAAGCAGGTATGTTAATTTTTAGTATGGAAATGTTGGGTTTGCTTCATCATTGTGCTTTGGAGTAGCAGTTGAAAATTCTTTCAAGTCTAATTTTGTTTCCTTATGTAAGTAAAATGGTGTTTTAGTACCTATGTGACCACCAAGAATTAAAGCTGAAAATCAACAACAGAAAATTTATAAACTCTTGGAAATGGAACAACTACTACTAAATGATGACTGGGTTAAGAAAGAGAGTAGTAACTGGGTGTGTGGCGCAGGCCTCGAACCTTAACCTTTAACCTGAGCATGCGGAGCAGATCTCTGAGTCTGAGGACAGCCTGGTCCACAGAGTTATTAGTTCCAGGATAACCAGGGCTACACAGAAAAACTCTGTCTCCAAAAAAGAAAGAAAAAGAGTCCTTTTTTTCTCTCTGAAGGTTTTCTCTCAGCCTCGCCTTTGCTTTTGTCATAATGTGTCAGTTTTACCAGGTACTGTAAGTCTTGTTGGTGAGGTGAGTGCCTGGCGGCTTATATGAAGGCACTGCTGTCTTAATTGGCTCTCACACAACCTCTTTGACTCTCATTTCTCAGGAAAACTGAGATGAAGAAAGATGCTAAAAACTTAGCATCTCTTAATTTTCATTTTTGTTTGTTTGTTTTGTTCATTTTAATTTCTTCTAGCTCATTCTCGAATCTCTAAATGAATTTTCCTTAGGACCATTTAACATCACATCTCTAGTTTTAAGCACTGGATGCTTAAAACTGCACCCAGTGATTCTTTATGTGGCCGCTCCAGGCTTGGGTTATTTCTAAGTCAAGTTTTGAGAGAAGTGAAACTCAGGCCACTCACTCTGTTTTAAGATATGGTTTGTATATTTGATTTCCCCATTCTCCTGCCCGCCCAATAACAAGTCAGTGGGTAAAACGCTGGTGCAGACTAGGAATTGTGTCTGTTAATGGGTGACTGTTGGCACCAGTGCCCTTGGAAAGAATGTCAGGCCTGAGCTATGAAGGGATCCCAGTGAGAAGTGTGCAGTGTGCAGGGGCCGTGACACACTGTTCTCACCACCTCCCGACTCCTTCCAGCTCCAGTCAGTCACAGTCGGCTTACATCATCCGGAATCCACAGCAGAGGCGCATCAGCCAGTCACAGCCCGTCAGAGGCCGGGACGAGGAACAGGATGATATTGTTTCGGCAGATGTGGAAGAGGTATTGTTAGTTGTTTAAGACACAGATGACACTTCGATTTGGTGCGAAGAGCAGTCACTGGAAGTCAGTATAAGTGGTGGTAGTTTAAAGCTGCCGAGTGTTCCAGGTAGCCTGTGAACTTTTGTTACATTGATTCATGGCTGTGTGTATTACAGTGATGTCAGTAATCTCTCATTTATTGAATACCAAGGAATTGGACTCATAAACTTGTTTTCCGTCTAAAGATTAAGAGTAAAGATATTCTTATTGTTGAAACATTTTTAGTTTAATACAATGTCTTAACAGGAAATTGTAATTTTTATATTGGTTGGCATATACATATATAGAAAATTTGACTCTCTCCCCATTCCCTAGAACAGTTTTACAATTCTAATTTTAAAGTTCTGTTTATGGACACTAATTACAAACCATGGAACATATTGATAGAAATTTTGATAATAAAGTGTCATTAGTAAATGATTTTAAAACTGCATAGTATAAATTTGGAATTCTTATTTTAGTTCACTCATTCTATGGATAAAGCTAGGTGAGATAGAAGTTTTGTTGTATGTTGCGATTGTCTACAAGTGTGCTTCTGGGTGTAGGTTGAGGTGGTGGAAGGCGTGGCTGGAGAGGAGGACCACCACGATGAGCAGGAGGAGCACGGGGAGGAGAACGCTGAGGCCGAGGGACACCATGACGAGCACGACGAAGACGGTACGCAGCTCTAGCAGTTAGTTAGGGTGAGGAAGGCAGGCCTGCAGCGAGAAGCTTGCTTTGTTCTGCATTTTCTGCCAAAGCACTCTATAGTATGTTTTCAAGTTTTAGGAAACAACTATGTACATACATAAAATAATTAACATCTATTTCCTTCCATCCACCTCCACCCCTGTTTTTAAGGATCTTGTTTGTTTGTTGAGTCAGGGTCTCATGTGTTCTGGGCTGACCCCAGACTCACTGTGTAGGTGAAGATGAGCTTGAACGTCTCATCCTCCTGTCCTAACTATGCCAGGTTGATTGGTGGTGGGGACCCAACCAGAGCTTCATGCACGCTGAGCCAACCTCTACCGGCTGAACTACATCCCTAGCCCACGTTCTTGTCTCTGACTCTTTCCTCCTTGGGCTGGTGGCTGGCTCAGTGGGTAAAGGCATTGTTGTCAAGCCTGTGACCCTGTGACCCTGTGACCCTGTGACCCGAGCTCAGTTCTAGAGATTCACATTGTGGAAGGAGAAAACATACTCCTGGTGGTTGTCCTCTGACCTCCACACGCAGCCTACCTCATTCCCCTGCTAAATAAATACATAAATAAGTGTAATTTTTAAAAGTATTCATTTAGTGTGTGTATATGTCTGTGAGTGCAAGCATGTGTGTGCCTTGGTTTGAGTGTGGAGGTCAGTGACAACTCAGGTTGTCACCTGTGAGATCTTGCACTGCTGCCACTGCCCACTGAGCCATCTCAGTGGTAACGTAGCCAGCACTCTGGAAGCTGTGACAAGATGTTGAATTTAAGGCTAATCTGGGCTACATAGCAAGATCTGTCTGATACCCCTTACCTCTAAGTAAATCAGTCCTAATTTAACAGTGGAAAATTTACAGTGGAGAGAAGAGGGAAAATGATCTATAATCTCCCTGAGATAGTAATCCTGTGTGCTTCCAGTCAGCCGCTGTTGCCCGCAGGCTCTCTAAGGATGATACACACAATCTTCATGGCTTTGTGTTTAATGTCGCTGAACTGCAGTATCAGACATGTTACTGGGAGATACAAAAAAACTAGTGTGTTTGAGTTCTCCTTTGAAGTATAATCGATAAAAAGGGGCAGGTGGACAGTGGTTGCCGCCCCAGCCCTCGGCTCTGCAGGAGATGAACTTTTTACAGTACCTGAGGGAGTTCTCCAGTGCTGAGCAGCCAGCCAGTGCTTCTTTCTGAGGAACAGCCGTTATCCTGGCAGGCTTTTCTCCTGCCTTGGCGGTGTGCCTTGTTAGCTCCCACCCTTAAGATGTACTGGCTTGTCAGACCTGTGTTGACTGCTTACTGAGTTTTTTCTTCCCTTATTATTTAATACTCTTCTAGGAAGTGACATGGAGCTAGATTTGTTAGCAGCAGCTGAAACAGAAAGTGACAGTGAAAGTAACCATAGTAACCAGGACAATGCGAGTGGGCGCAGAAGTGTGGTCACGGCAGCCACTGCTGGCTCAGAAGCAGGTAAGTTGCTAATGGGAAAAGCCACTCCTGCATATGCTGATTCTGTTTGTTCTCAGCACAACTTGGTGGTTGTGTGGTATGCACATGGGTAGCTAGAGCCTTGTAATTTCATTTCTTTTTCTGTGATTGTTCTTTTTTTTTTTTTTTTTTTTCAGTAATGGATTAGTTTTAAACTTTGTTTAAGAAAGATCTTTTCTAATTAAAGTGTTTTTATGGTGACACTGTTGAATATAATATTTTTTTGAATGAGAGATGCGCTCTTAATTATCATTGGGCTTACAGTGGTTTTCTTGTCCTAAAAATTAAAACTTTAGGAGCGAGCAGTGTTCCTGCATTTTTTTCTGAAGATGATTCTCAATCAAATGACTCAAGTGACTCTGACAGCAGTAGCAGTCAGAGTGACGACATAGAACAGGAGACCTTCATGCTGGATGAGCCGCTGGAGAGAACCACCAACAGCTCCCATGCCAATGGTGCCGCCCAGGCTCCGCGCTCCATGCAGTGGGCTGTCCGCAATACGCAGCATCAGCGAGCAGCCAGCACAGCCCCATCCAGTACATCTACCCCAGCAGGCAAGTCTGAAACCCAAGTATTATTCCTCGGAGCACTTAAGTATTTTTAAAAATTAGGCATGTCTGTCCAGAAAACAAGGTTGTCTGAAGTCCTTTCCGTTAAGCTTCAAATATGTACATAAATATTATTCCATCAAGATTTCTTCATCTTTGCATTATTGCTTTGAGCTGGTTAATTCTTTATGGAGAGCTCTTCTGTGCATTGTCGGATGTTTAATCATATCGCTGCCACTACCCGGTAGGTGTCAGCAGTATTCCCAAACCCGACTTTCTTCTTCACTTTGCCACTTGTAACAACCAAGAGTGTCTGCATGCATTGCCAGACGCTTCCTCCTGTGGAGCTTGTGCCGTGCGGAATTAATCCCGTTGACTGTGTTCATTTTTGTCCAGCCTAACATCTCCTCCACAGATTATATCCTAGACGTACACGTTTTTGTTCTTGTACAGGTTTTTAATTGACTATTTAGACTTGTGTCAGTAGCAGTTAGCAACTATGTCAGCTCATTATAATTGTCCTTTTTCCTTATAGCAAGTTCCGCAGGTTTGATTTATATTGATCCTTCAAATTTACGCCGGAGTGGCACCATCAGCACCAGCGCTGCAGCCGCAGCTGCTGCATTGGAAGCTAGCAATGCCAGCAGCTACTTAACATCCGCGAGCAGTTTAGCCAGGGCTTACAGCATTGTCATCAGACAGATCTCGGACTTGATGGGCCTCATTCCTAAGTATAATCACCTAGTGTACTCTCAGATTCCAGCAGCTGTGAAGTTGACCTACCAAGATGCAGTCAACTTACAGGTATGAAACCATTGGGAAGTCACTTTATTGTTTTGCCTATTAATTAGGAGAATTTCAATATAGCGGGGATATCGCAAATGCTTAATGTTGACATACTAGTGCTGTATCAGCTTTAGCTTTGTTCGGATAGTTTTGACTATTTTAGTTTGATCTTCATAGAACTATGTAGAAGAAAAGCTTATTCCTACGTGGAACTGGATGGTCAGTATTATGGATTCTACTGAAGCTCAATTACGTTATGGTTCTGCATTAGCATCTGCTGGTGACCCAGGACACCCCAATCACCCCCTCCACGCCTCTCAGAACTCAGCTCGAAGAGAGAGGATGACTGCACGGGAAGAGGCCAGCTTGAGAACCCTTGAAGGCAGACGGTATGAACTTCTCCATGTGCATTTATTTATGTGTTGAATCAGAGCCTTCGATGCTTGCTACATTTGACCTCATCTTAATGGCAAAGGAGAGTGTATGCAACTGCCTCGTGATACTTGCTTTTGACCAGCAGTTGAAGCAAAAATAATTGTTAGCCAAGTTGTTTTTTTAAAAAACCTATTCATGTTGCTGGGAGTGCTGGTACACACCTTTAATCCCAGTACTCTGGGAGGCAGAGGCAGGCAGATCGCTGAGTTTAAGGCCAGCTTGATCTGTAAAGGGAGTCCAGGACAGCAAAGGCTACACAGAGAAACTCTGTCTCAAAAAACCCAAAACAGACAAAATCCATCCTTGTCATTTAGGAACCTGTTACTAAAAGCCCATGTCCTTGTTCCGTGTAGCCCCTTCTTCTACTGTCCATCTGTCCCCTCCATGTCCCCACCCCACCCCCATGCCCCTACAAATAAGGTGTATGTTGTTTCAGCTGGGACTGAGTGTTACCCACTTTGTACTCAGGAAGGGTAACTGTTGTCACTGTGGAGTCATCACTACTGATCTTTGGTTTCACAACAATCCTCCCATCCAGCAAATGAAATATGTTTATATATTTGCTATGTACTCTCTGTTCAGTTATAATGAGCCCTTCTCAGGCCTGGGGACTAGCCCAGCCATGAAGTCAAAAGGAACAGCTGTACCGGGATGGGTTGGTGTCAAGTCTGAGGGTTGGTTCATCTTGTTACTGTCAGATAGCGAAGTGAGGAGGACAGGTCTGAAGCAGTGCAGGAGAGCAGATGAAAGCACACTGGAGTACAGAGACCTGTTAGACACGCCGGCGTGGGGCAAGACTGATGTTTTATACTTGATTCTAAGCAACTAATAGGAAAATAAAAATCTAGGAATATAATTGACATACTTGTTTTTGAACATTTGGGAATTGGAAATAAATTTGGTGGACTGGTTGGTAAAGATAGCATTAGAGAGAAAGCTTTGAGAGGCAGTTTTTCTATTGTAGGAGTCCTGCTCCACAAAAGGACAAAAGTCTCTGTCTGTCTTCGGCGGTAGTCAGTTGCTCTAAAAGAACACAGTACTCTGGCTGGAGGGGCAGCTCGTGGTTCACAACACTTCTCTTGCAGAGGATCTGGGCTCAGTTCCTCGCGCACACACACAGCAGCCTACAACCATCTTAACTCCAGTTCCGGGAGACAAGACACCCTTTTCCAGCCTCCTTGGGCAGTGTACCCACATGGCACACATTCTTATAGGCAGGCAAAACATTCATGTACAGCCATGTAGTGTGTGTATATGTTCCTTTTCTTTTTTTTTAAAGAATATGAAAACAAAAAAAAAAGAATATGATTAATTGACTCATAACAAATGTGGAATATTTTCATCTCTTCAGGTCCTTCCTCCTACTTTCTATCTATAGATTCTGAATTTGTTATGTAAATAAAATCATACAATACATGGTCTTTTAGGACTGGCTTCTGCTGTCTAACATGGCAGATGTATGTTTGTTTGTTTGTTTGTTTATTTATTTATTTATTTATTTGAATCACCCGTGTTTAGCTTGTGTCAGTGCTTTAAAAATATTCTAACTCACGTATGTTATACCACACTTTAAAAATACTTAACCACTCACCAAGTGACACTCCAGCCCAATGTTTTCATTTCTTAATTTTACATATTCATAAAGTTTCATACTTGTGGTTTTTATAAACATTTTTATTTCTTTGTGCTCCTATAGACGTGCCACCCTCCTTAGTGCCCGCCAGGGAATGATGTCTGCGCGAGGAGATTTTCTCAATTACGCTCTTTCTTTAATGAGGTCTCATAATGATGAGCATTCCGACGTTCTTCCAGTATTGGATGTGTGCTCACTGAAACATGTGGCATATGTTTTCCAAGCCCTTATATATTGGATTAAAGCAATGAATCAACAGACAACATTGGACACTCCTCAGCTGGAACGCAAAAGGTATGTCCATACTTTCCTTGAGTTTTGAGAACCACTTGGTGTGGCCTCTGAGTCAACAGTCACAGTTTGGATTAAGGGGATGAGCACTGCAGAAGAGAGCCAAGGTATTCCATCAGGAAAGTGGGCTTGACTGACCCAGCCAGTATCTGCCACGACTTCTCACTTAAAGTGAAAACCCAGGAATCTAATTAAACGGAATGTGGCTGAGATACTTCTGTCTTGATCTATTTTGGATGAGAGTTTGTGTGGATGCTCATACTTTCTGTACTGGTTGTTGTTTTGTTTTTGGCTTCTGTTGAGCCTGTTCCGATACTGTAATGCACTAGGCAGATCACTGTACCATTTCCCATTATTGGAAACTATATAGTAGTGTTAGACACTATAAATTGATCCCAGGGTGTGGGATGTCAGCTGGCGCTTGCCTAAGCACCTGAGTTCAGTTCCTGGGTTCCTCGTGCTGGAGGAGAGAGCCAGCTCCTGCAGCTGGTCCTCTGACTTCCGTGTGCATGTTGTATCACACTTAACAAACATGTGCTCATGAGGTCGTCACCAAAATGACATTTCCAATGTCTCTTTCTAGCAGTCCAACTCACCTGTGCTGTTTTTCATACCACACAGATATTTAATTTAAATGACTGACTTTGTTCTTTTTAAGGACACGGGAACTTTTGGAGCTGGGTATTGACAATGAGGATTCAGAACATGAAAATGATGACGACACCAATCAAAGTTAGTGCACAAAAGTCTACTAGTCTCCTTTAAGAAATGCTGCCTCAGTAGTTCCTCCGGGCTTTTAAACTGCATTATTTTCTGTCTGGGTGGGAATTTCTCTTTTCTTCTGTTCTCTCATTTTCCTTATCCATCCTTGCATTATATACATTTCATAATTAAGACAGAATTAATGTTCTGAATTTTCCAATAGTCCATACTTTTTCTTTTAGACTTTTCATTTTTCATTTCTCCTAGTTTATATTTGCCATTACTTTAAGTTGTAGGAAAGCCTTTGTTAATATTGATGCAAAATAGATTTAGTAAAGAAAATATAAATCATGCATAGAGGCTAAGAGAGAAGTTTGAATGCCCCAAATATGGAGGAGCTTGTAGAGCAATGGTTCTCAACCCCTGGGTCGTGACCCCTTGGGGGTTGAATGGCCCTTTACCACCTAAGACCGTCAGAAAACAGACGTTTACATTAAGATTCATAACAGCAAAATTACAGTTATAAAGTAGCAATGAAAATAATTTTATGGCTGGGGTCACCACAACATGAGGAACTTCATTAAAACACTAGGAAGTTTGACAACTACTGTTGCCAGGAAAGATTTAAAATGGGGCTAAATGGTCCAGTTTCCTGTTTATTATTCCTAGCCAATACTTTATAGCATAGGAAAAGACAACTGGTTTGGGTTGGGTTTTTGTTGCTTGTAGTGGTGGGGTTGGCTTTTTTCCCTTTTTTGAAAACCCAGCCAGAACTCACTATTTCCACAGCTTATAAGCACTGCCAAGTTTTGTACCTTTAAGGAGAGCAGTTGCCAGTGTGCTGACTTATGTTGGCTGGACACACGAGCTGCTCAGACAGCTCCCTGTTCATTTCCGTGTGGGAAGCAGATAGTCAGAGTTGAGCTTCTCGTCGTCTCCTTGTGGTGGTAATCAGGTTGAGGCTGAAACATGCTTGGGAAACGAGCTGTATTTCACTTCTTCGTTCTCTAGAGCTAAGGAGAGGAGTAAGAAAACTGTTCATTGTAGGATGGAACCCGTATTCATTACAGCTTTTCGTTGTGTATTTTTATTGTTGTATGATAAATAATGCATTCAATTATTTTGGATTATCACTTTAAAGAATACCAGAAGCTAGGTGTGATATCATAGGCCTTTAATCTCAGTACTGATGGAAGCAGAGGCAGGTCAGCCCGGTCTTCATGCTGAGTTCTAGGACATCCAGGGCTGTCAAACAGTGAGACCCAAACACCAAAAGCTTGGATTCCTAATGTGTGTGCCTGTGTGCATGCACGTGCAGGGGTGAAGCCCAGGTTTCGTCCGAGCTGCCGGAGCTCTGCCACTGAGCTTCATCACTAGCCCTTAACTTGCTTTCTGGTATAGTGATACTTTATAAGAGAAACCAAGTAATTTCGTTTGAACAGATTAATATCCTGTTACCCTTTCTAATTACTAATATTTTTCAATATCTAGGTGCTACTTTGAATGATAAGGATGATGAGTCTCTTCCTGCAGAAACTGGCCAAAACCACCCATTTTTCCGACGTTCAGACTCTATGACGTTTCTTGGATGTATACCCCCAAATCCATTTGAAGTGCCTTTGGCTGAAGCCATACCCTTGGCTGATCAGCCACATTTGTTGCAGGTGAACTAATGCAGGTCTAATGTTTTTTTTTTAGCTGATTTTGAAGTGTTCAATCTAACTATTATAATATGTCTTGTTAAAATTACAGCCAAATGCTAGAAAGGAAGATCTTTTTGGTCGTCCAAGTCAGGGCCTTTACTCCTCATCTACCAGTAGTGGGAAGTGCTTAGTGGACATTACAATGGATAGAAATTGCCTTGAGGTAAGATAGTCAATATTTACAATATATTTGTTAATTAGTACTTTTCCTAGCATCCAGATTTGAAGAGATGCATTAATGCAGAACATTTTATTTTCCCCCATAGTAGAAGTGTCAGAAGTCCCTTTCTTTCAGTATAATGGAACTGTCACTTTCCTTGGCTTCCAGTATCACCATGTTCCACACATCATATAGCTTTGTGTGTTTAGTGTGTTTTAGAGAGTGGTAATGTCGCTGCTGAGAACTGGGCTTCCAAGTGAGTAGGGTACTCACATGCAGCCTTGGGTTGTTGTGCCTTCAAGGGGTCCCGTCCCCCCCCTTGATGTTCTGAGTTACATGAGCCAAGAATGAAGACAAATGAGTCAGCATTAATAATGACACCCAAGTCATTCTGTTTCTTGGGTGCTGTCTCCTTCTTTATAACCAAGGAAACATTTCGGTGAGAAATAAGGCTTGCAGAGATTATACAAGTGGGAATTTCAGTTATCACACAGCCAATTACATGATAGATTTTGTTTTCAGAAATATAAGTCCGATTTGAGAAGTAAAATTACAATCTTCTATTTTTCTGGGGAAAAGTAGTAGTATGTTTTAAGGCAGCATAAGAGAACTGATTAGATTTTTATAGTTGAGTGGTAAAGGAGAGTATAGTACTAAAATTACTGAAACTATGTAGAAGACTTAAATACCAGACATAACACTATAAGAAGTTGCTTTGACATTCTCTGAGGCTACTCTGGTGAGTGCACTGTATTTGTCTTGTTCTTGAGGTTCCGGTGGACAGGAGCAGGCTGCGCGTGGCTGGTGGGAGCTCTAGGAAGGGAATGGTGGCTAGTTTCCTTGTGGTCTGTCTGGACCTCTATTGAGTTAAGAAAGTAACCTTTCCTCCCTTAATGTGTAACGTTTAAACCTAAAATTGCATAGGTTCTTCCAACTAAAATGTCTTATGCTGCCAATCTAAAAAATGTCATGAACATGCAAAACCGGCAAAAGAAAGAAGGGGAGGAACAGAGTGTGCTGCCTGAAGAAGCCGAGAGTTCAAAGCCAGGACCGTCTGCTCATGATGTTGCCGCCCAGTTGAAAAGCAGTTTACTCGCCGAGATAGGGCTCACCGAGAGCGAAGGGCCTCCCCTTACCTCTTTCAGGTATGGATGAGTGAAGTAACACGCCTGTGTCTGTTGTTACACTGTTAAGATAATTTTCATTCAGAGATTTCACATTTTGTAAATTTGTATATATAAGTATTATAATTGTTACTTTTCTGTGATTTCCTAATTTACTATCAGACAGTTAAATATTAATGAGTTTTCTGGACCTTCACTTTTTAAAAAAATGATCTTTTTTCCTTTATTGCGTGTCCAAGATGATATTTCTTAAACATTTAATGTTGACTTAAAACTATCAATTAAAGAGGTTATCAGCAGTTCAACTGGCATGTAAATACTAGAAAGAATAGAATTTCAGGACTTGTGACTCATATTTAATTTGGGTTCACAAATGATGTCTTGGACAGAGGAAAGTTTTTGTTCACTAAATAAGAAGTTAATGGCATATACTGTTGCTTAGTGTTTCCATCATTAAGTGATTTGCTAACTCATATTCACGCCAAATTTTTGACTAGAAATATAGATAATAATTTTGCTTACAAGTTAATGAGCTAGTTAATGAAATAAGGTATGCTTAGAAGAAGTTAATTAGTGCCTGAACAAGATACACTGTGTGGGCATTGTCTACCAGCCATGAAGGACACAGGGTAGTCTCCATACTGGAGTAGCCTAGACCTAGAGGGCACATGACAAGGCGGTTAGAATGTATAGGCCAGATTGGAGGAATGAGGTAGGAAGAGGAAGGGGATCATGTCAGAGGAAGGTGGACTGCGAGCCTGGGAGGGGCCGAGGGTAGAGAAGGTGCTTCAAGTCCTCAGCGGGCAGGGGCGGTAGATGGTACTGATGGGTAAAGATCACCAGGACATACTGTTGCTACAAGGCCATAGGAGAGTGTGTCCATGCTGGGCTCTAATGAGGCACTACTGATGTAGTAACAAGTGGAAGTTCTAGAGGGAAGTGAAGTGAAATGGGAGTTGAAGGCAGAAGGTGATGCTGGTGTATGCGCGCACACAGTCACATACTCGTCAGGAGCACGCAGCCGTGGAGAGCTCCTTTCCTTCAGTAGGATATGGCTTGAAGAACTTAGCGTATCAGGATATTAAGAGACGAAGAAAGGCACCGTTCTTGACCAAAGCCTGGAGTTTGGGAGTTGATGAATTGTTTTTTTCCTCTCTTTCTGTTAATGTCTCACAGGCCTCAGTGTAGTTTCATGGGGATGGTTATTTCTCATGACATGCTGTTGGGACGGTGGCGCCTTTCTTTAGAACTGTTTGGCAGAGTGTTCATGGAAGATGTTGGTGCGGAGCCTGGATCGGTGTGTATTTTGTGCACTTTAATTCTGTTCTCCATGATAATAACAGGTTTCAGTGAATAATTGTTATCCCTCCCCCCCCCCTTTTTTTTTAAAGATCTTAACTGAATTGGGTGGTTTTGAGGTAAAAGAATCAAAGTTCCGTAGAGAAATGGAAAAACTGAGAAACCAGCAATCAAGAGATTTATCACTAGAGGTAAAGGTATTTATTTAGATTTTCTCTATCTGTAGTATGAGACTTCACAACTTTTAAAACATGCAGAATAGTAATAAATATTGCTCATGGATAGATAATGTATTTATAATTAAAAATTTAAAGAAATAAAAACTTAGAGCGGTAATTTTTTTTTAGATTTTTTTTTTTTTTTTAAGAAAGTTCTAGGCTGGAAAGTGGTTCTGGTGTTAATGTGCTTGCTGTACAAGCAGGAGGGCCCGAGTTCAGATCACCAGGACCCAGTCAAGATGCCATGCCACCACGTGCCGTGATCCTAGTGCCGGAGAGGCTAGTCTGAAATCAGTGAGAAGATGGTAGAGGGAGAAACCCAGTGTCACCCTCTGGCCTTGGCCCCTGATTACATGGTCAAGCATCCCTCTACACACATGTGCGCAGACACATTTCATAACGTAATCAGGAACTGAAAAACCTCTGCTGTACTGAATTCCACTCAGACTATTTTTTTCTATTTTTTCTTTTTTCTTTTCTTTCTTTCTTTCTTTCTTTTGTTGTTGTTGTTGAGACACAAGGTTTCTCTGTGTAGCCTTGGTTATCCTCAAACTCACAGCATTCTGCCTGCCTCTCCGTCCCTGAGTGCTGGGATTACAGGCATGTACCATCACACCCAGCTCCCAGGCTTTTTATTGAAGCTTAATTTGCTGTTGGCTAGTTTTTGTGTCCTTTTTAATATTGCCCACCATATTCTTCCTTGTTACTTTCCAATATGTGTCATATGCATTTCCTGCCATGGGCCTTAAATTGGCTATTTCTTTAAGAAATTGTATTATAAGGTTAAAAATGGGTGCTGGTCTGAGGTTCTATTCTACTAGGCCTTTAAGAAATGACTGTGAATTCCTACCAAGACATTGGATTGAACGTGAAGACAGCCTTTGTTCTAGACTGACTTGCTTTTATTCCACACCTTACAACAGTCTTGGAACTGCAACGTTACTACTCCCACCGATAAAAGCTTTTCTTTTGGCTGTTGTTTTGAGACAAGGCTGGTTTAGAACTCACTATGTAGCCCAGGCTCGTTTTAAACATCTGGTAATTTTCTTGCCTCAATTTTACAAGTTCTAAGACTATACAGGCATGGTCCCCACTATATTTGGTTTAAAATGATTGTTGATAATAACTTCAGACATAAGGTTAGTTGGTAGTTTTATTGTCTGTAGATCATATCCAAGTGAGAATGCTTGAGTTCTCATAAGTTCCCTGTCAGAGTTTTACATTTTGATTCATATAAGGGATATATCCATATACCTTTAATTTGATTGTCTTATTTTAAGGAAAGTTAAACGTTCCATGTCTTTAGGATAGTGTTTTGTTTTTTTTTTTTGTTTTGTTTTTTTTTTTGTTAAATTTTGCCCAATTTTTGTTATAAAGTTTCTTTTTTTCTCAAATTAATTTTTACCCCAGATGGGCATGGTGACATTTGCCTAAATTCCCAGCATTGGGATGGCAGAGGTAGGTGAGGCTCTGTGAGTTCAAGGTCAGCCTAGTCTACAAAGCCAGTTTAAAGCCCCCCAGGGCTATGCAGTGAGACCTTCGCAAAAAAAAAAAAAAAAAAAAAGGAAGGAAGAAGAAAAAAAAAAGATTTAAAGCATTATTTATACGTATGTGTGGTGCAGGTCTGTCAGAGCATGTGTAGAGGTCAGAAGGTTGTCACTATGTGCTTCTGTCATGTCGGCTCCAGGGATTGAAATAGGTTGTCAGGCCTTTTGGCAAGTGCTTGTACCTGCTGAGCCACCTTGCTACCCCTCACGTTTTAGCAGTTCTGTATCAGTGGTTTTAGGTGAGCTGCATTCAGTGCATGATGATGTTCATGTGTGACGGAACCCGCAGGTATTTCTCTAACGTGTCCCTTCTCACACTTCATTTTCTGTCACTGGGAGTTATGTGTGTTGGGCATCAGCAGTGTAGGAGATTCATGAGTTTGAGGCCCTCATGGCCTGGATTACTTACCAAGATGTTGTTTCAAAAGAGTGAGAAGAAGTTCTTATCTCTGATCCATCAGGAATTTATTCTCATGTACCAAATGAATAGGATTATTGCTTTCTGGTGAACCTTTGAAAGGTGGATTTAAATTGCGTTAAATTCCATTAGCGTGATTTAATGCAGGACAGTCTTCTTTGTAAGCTTCTGAGACCTCATGTTTCTTTGTAGTATTTAAACTAGCAAGGAAAAGCTGAGATTCCTTTTGGCTTTACATACAAGAGCCTGTGGTTTCTAGCACTGACCTAGCACTTGGTGTGCTTTCACAGGTTGACAGGGATCGGGATCTTCTCATCCAGCAGACCATGAGACAGCTCAACAATCATTTTGGCAGAAGATGCGCTACCACCCCAATGGCTGTCCACAGAGTTAAAGTCACCTTTAAGGATGAACCAGGAGAGGGCAGTGGTGTAGCGCGAAGTTTCTATACCGCCATTGCACAAGCATTTTTATCAAATGAAAAATTGCCAAATCTAGATTGTATCCAAAATGCCAACAAAGGCACTCATACAAGTAAGTACTCTACAGAGTTCTAGCGTTATAACTATTTTTTTTGTTTGTCACAACATTGGTAATCATGATTATATGCCTGTACATTTACGTTTTATATAATTTTGTTTAGATTATGACTTAGTCTTGACTAAATCGCTTGAATTGACAGGTTGAGCTTCTCACCTCAACTGCTACTTGTTTGGAGGGTGACAGCTTGAAAGGTCTCATGTTGTTCTATAAAATCCAGTGACAAGGTTAGAGTATTTCTTTCACCCTTGTACTAATTGATAGTTATCTGAAGAGAAAGCAGAATTTTCCAGGTAGGATATTTTAATACTGATTCACAAACATGCACTGATCCCAGTGAGGTCAAGCTTTTGAGACCGCAGGTAAACCAGCCATGTCACTGTGCTTAGCATTTTGATTTCAGTAGGATTTTTTTCCTCTTGGAGCGTTGCAGTCTCGTTGTGAAGCCACCACTTACGGCTTAGGACTCTTAACCTAACTTCAATTAATATATTTAAAGCTTTGTGAGACTGACAAAGGCTGTAGGAGATGGCACTTGGTGGTGCATGCGTGCCAAGTATGGTCAGCAGGTTGCCGCTTTACAAGGGTCATGGAGTTGACACAACTTTACTCGGGCTACATCTCTGCCTGCTGCCATGGAGACTGAATGGGTTGCAGAAAAAATAGAGCATGAGCAAATGGAGCTCACTGGCCTTTGAGCCTCACTTGGACTGTTTAGCTTATGAAAGAAGTAGACTAACATACTTAAATGAGGAGACTGGGGCAAGCTTAACATTCCACCAGCGTCTTTTCAAACACCATTAACAAGCCACACTCAGACGGGCAAGTTGGGCGCACGCCTTTACTCCCAGCAGAGGCAGGCAGATCTCTGAGTTTGCAGCCAGCCCGGTCTACACAGAGAGTCCAGGACAGCCAAGCTACACAGAGAAACCCTGTCTCAAAACAACAACAAAAAACTCCAAAACAAACCAAACAAAAAGAAGCCATACTCAAGGGCAGACAAGACAGATCCAGTATAAAAACACTAGCTGCCAAGCCTAATGACCTGAGTTTGAGTCCCAGGTTCCACGCGGTGAAGGAGAGAACCAATTCCTGTGGGTTGCCCTCTGGCCGCCACCCATGTTCCGGGGGTTGCCCTCTGGCCGCCACCATGTTCCGGGGGTTGCCCTCTGGCCGCCACCATGTTCCGGGGGTTGCCCTCTGGCCGCCACCCATGTTCCGGGGGTTGCCCTCTGGCCGCCACCATGTTCCGGGGGTTGCCCTCTGGCCGCCACCATGTTCCGGGGGTTGCCCTCTGGCCGCCACCCATGTGTTGTGGCATGTGCGGCCATTTGTTAGGCTACAACAATTAAAAAGATGTAATTTAAATCATAGTCAGAATCGAGCATTGGGTTTAAAAATAATAATAGCTAATAATCTGGTGGTCTGTAGTGCTCAAAGCCAAACACTGTGCCTAGAAAAGACAGTCAGAGCCGGGCGTGGTGGCGCAGGCCTTTAATCCCAGCACTCGGGAGGCAGAGGCAGGCGGATCGCTGTGAGTTCGAGGCCACCCTGGTCTACAAAGTGAGTCCAGAATGGCCAAGGCTACACAGAGAAACCCTGTCTCGAAAAACCAAAAAAAAAAAAAAAAAAAGAAAAAAGAAAAAGAAAAGAAAAGATAGTCAGTGGCTACAGCTGTGTAAGAAATCTCGGCTCTGCCTATAGTGAAGTCAGTCCAGGTCTACTGGTCACATGTTTTTAGGTATTTCATAGTTTTGGCATCACAAGGGGAAAATAGATTTCACAAATACTGAAGGAACTTGTATGATGGACCATGTACATTCTTCTTAACTGTAGGTAACCCTCAAAAACTAAGGTGCTGGGGAGATGGGCTAGTAATAGTGCTTGCTGTGAGAGCAGAAGGCCTTGAGTTCACATCCCCAGCACGTGAAAGGCCGGGCATGGCTTGCACATGCTTACTACCCATGCTGTGGACGGCAGGTTTCAGTGAGGACCTGAGTCAAAGCGCGTGGGGCAGACATCTCGGATCTATGTGCCCAGGCACATAGGCGCACACACCCCAAACAGAGAGGGGCACTAGCAGCACAGGTGATCTTGAGCCACCATATTTCTTTTGTTTTTCTTATTTCAGCGTTGACTGAAACATAAAGGCTGTGATCTTGTGTACTTATCACAGTGCACTGTTTTCTTGTTTTCTTCTAGGTTTAATGCAAAGATTGAGGAACCGAGGAGAGAGAGATCGGGAAAGAGAAAGGGAAAGGGAAATGAGGAGGAGCAGCGGCTTGCGAGCAGGCTCTCGGAGGGACCGCGACAGGTACGGCGGCTTTGGGTTGTCACAGAAAGCCAGCACCTTAGACAAGGTGGATAAAGGCTTGCAAACCAGTGTGAGAGCTGTTGTCTGGACGGATGCATGGCAGCAGCTGTCTGTTACTGATGAAGGTTCTGCTTAACAGCACCAGGACCTTTGAAATTACACTGATTTTATTCACTGAAGTTTGACATTTCATTACAGTTATCACTCTCCTAGTTTAATTAAGTTTTAATGATGGAAAACTATATTTTAATTTTCTCTTGTTGGAATGGGTTACATTTACTTTTGTTTAAAGTTTCCAGAAATTACAGGTAGTCCCTTGGAGTCTGGTCTTGCTCCCTTAGAATTAAAGTGTATACATTGCACATAGATTTTTAGTGACAAGCCTAAATAATCTTCATTTCTCAACCATTTTGTCTCTGGCTGTCACAGTACCCTGGTGTCATGGTTGCCGCCATCTATATGTATGCTGGTGTTTATTGATCCAGCTTTGTTCATATTTTGATTTGGTCATCAAAGGAAGTGGAGTCATAACAGCTTTCTTCTTTCACAGAGACTTCCGGAGACAGCTTTCCATCGACACCAGGCCTTTCAGACCTGCTTCTGAGGGGAATCCTAGTGAGGACCCCGACCCGCTTCCTGCTCATCGGCAGGCACTTGGCGAGCGGCTTTACCCCCGGGTGCAGGCGATGCAGCCTGTAAGTGCGGTCCTGTGCTGCTTGCTGCTTACTAGATGTGGGATTTTCCCTTTGAAATAAGCTGGCTGTTTGGTTTCTGTTTACTTGTCAGCTAGTAAGCAGCTACACGGTTGAAGGCTGTAGCTGTCCCGCCAGAGGATCTTAGAAGGAACGGCAGTGCTGCTTAGAAGGAACTTTACAACGTGAATCGCTCCCCACCTAACTTAGTTTAAGATAGTTTAATTCTGCCCAGCGCGAGTCCTTTGTATTAAAAAAAACTGCTGAGGTTTCTATTTGTTTGTATTTTTACTTGCACAAATCATCATTACTCTTAAGTAGACATGATCTGTTAGCAGCTGTGCCTGAGCAAACGGCAGTCCTCTACTGCCGACAAAATAACTCAGGAGTTCAGTTTGAATCTTTTGTCAATTTTCTCTCACAAAATGTGAGACTTGTAAACTAGTTGTGGATTTTTTCCTTTTTGTTGTTTATGTAATAATGTAGCCAAAATACTAGTAAAACAGAAAATCAATTCTCTTTGTTGCAGTAAGCCAGCTTTAAGTAAGAGGCCCCTCTCTCTTCCTGCTGTCTTCCTTTCTGTACTAAACGAGAAAGAGTGTTTTTGGTTCTCTGAGGAAGACAAATGTTACAGAAATTGTATGTTTCCTTGGAACTCAAAAAACCTTTTTTTTTTTTTTGGTTTTTTGAGACAGGGTTTCTCTGTGTAGCCTTGGCTATCTTGAACTCACTTTGTAGACCAGGCTGGCCTTGAACTCACAGCGATCCACCTGCCTCTGCCTCCTGAGTGCTCGGATTAAAGGTGTGCACCACCATCAAAAACATTAAAAAAAAAAAAAAAAAAAAAAGGCAGCCTCACGCAAATATTCCAGCCCCAACAAAACTGCTCATTCACAGACTGTGCCATCGCGACCAGGGCCTCTGACTGACACTGCAGTTTCATAAAAAGCCTTACTAGTTCTTGGGAGTGTTGTTACAGCTTTTCATATTTCTTTTCCTTTTGATTGTAGCTTTTAACAAGCAGAGAGTTGATAAGGAAACATTTGCTCATCCTTTACAGGCATTTGCAAGTAAAATCACCGGCATGCTGCTGGAGCTCTCCCCAGCTCAGCTGCTGCTGCTGCTGGCAAGTGAGGACTCCCTGCGGGCGCGGGTGGACGAGGCCATGGAGCTCATCATCGCGCACGGACGGTAATGTGGGCAGTTGGCACAGCATCAGTCCAGTCTGAACGTCAGCTGCTTTATTTCCAGCCTGTGTGTTTTTCGCCATATCCTAACTTATGACGAGGCTAGAGGTGGTTGAGTGGTTAAGAGCACTTGTTGGACCACATGGTGCTAACAACCGTCTGCTCCTGTAGTTCTGGAGGATCTGGCCTACCTTTTGACACTCCACACACACAAAGGGCAGGTACACGTGCAGGTAAACCAGCCCCACACACAGCACGCAGGGACACATGCAGGTAAACTACACACACATACAAAATAAAAACAGTATTAAAAAACAAAGTATAATACTTTAGATTTTTTTTTTAGAGTGGTGTCTTACAATTCCTAAGTGTGGTAGCTGAATTTTTCAAACTTTATTAGGTTATAGAAGGTATTTGGTATTTAGAATTGTTCTGTTTTGTGCATGAAACAAGGCTGGCCTTGCACTCCCAACCTCCTGCTGGTAATTGCTGAGACTTAGTGCTATTATATTGGGTTTAGATAATGTTTTATTTGGGAAGAAGTATATATGAAATTACGCCTCAGATTCCCCCCATTGGGAGTACCCACTGCAAGAGGCATTGTACACTCAGTCTTGCGGTAAATCCTTTAGCTTCTTGTGTTAAATATGACATTTCTCTTAGGGCTCCAAATTCACCTTAAAATTTTGTGCAAATTTTTCTTTACCTTCTGCAAAGTATATTTGTTTGAATATGAAATTTAAAAATACCAAACAGTCCTTCTAGTCAAGGGACAAAGTAGCAGTGGCATTAGGAAGATGGGCTGTACTCAGGTGGTTTCTGTGTTGGGCTTGACTCTTTCAGCCAGTGGATTATTTTAAATGAAATTTTCTGTGATGCTGTGAACCTTATACACCTAGGTATCTTAGTCACATTCTATTGTGAAGAGATAACCACAACCATGGCAGCTCTTACAAAGGAAAAAATTTCATTGGGGTTTGCTTATGGTTTCAGAGGTTTAGTCCATTATCATCATGGTGGGAAACAGGGCAGACGTGGTGCTGGAGGAGGAGCTGAGAGCTCAACTCCTTGATGCATAGGCAGCAGGAAGGGAAAGAGCCGCTGGGCCTGACATGGACTTCTGAAGCCTCACAGCCCAACCCCAGTGACAGGCTTCCTCACACAAGACCACGCCTCCCAGGCCTTCTGATACTTCTCAGATAGCACCACTGTTCAAATGTATGAGCCTGTGGGGTCATTCTTATTCAAGCCACCGCATTAGGGATCGTTTCTGTGTTAACATCCCAGACCATAGGTAAAATGTTTTCCTAATCATAAGTTTGGATGGAGAACAAGATCACAGACAGTTCTAGAAGTTGGGCTGAGCACTAGAGCTAGATAGCCCCTTTCAAGGTTGTTGATCTGTTGGTAGTTTCTTTTATTGTCACTGCTGCTATTTTTCTCTGGCCTTTTATGAATTTCTTTATTCCTTATCTTTGGAGCTGTGAACAGACAGAATAGCTTAGCCTGTTATACAAAACAATTGAAAGAAAGTTGCATTTTTATAAAAAGACTCTGTAAATGTATGTAAGCATTGCTAATTTAGTGCTTTCTATTGATCAAAGCTAACATCTGGTTTTGTGGAGGGAATAGTGAATTTACTAGTGGTATATTAGACTTACGGTAGAGAATTTGATTCCTGTTAGCATTGCGTTGTGAGCATTCTGCATTTTCTGCATTGTTTGCTTTGTGCTAAAGTTTTAGCATCTCACTAAAGACTATATATGTCCTCTTACATCAGAGAGCCTTAGCCATGTCTTGAGTTGCATGTGTAGTAACTAAAGAAGTTTTTGGTTTTTTTTTTTTTTAAAGATTAATTTATTATGTTGTATACAGTGCTCTGCCTGCATGTACACCTGCAGGCCAGAAGAGGGCATTAGATCACATTATAGATTGTTGTGAGCCACCACGTGGTTGCTGGGAATCGAACTCAGGACCTCTGGAAGAGCAGTCAGTGCCCTTAACCCCTGAGCCATCTCTCCAGCCCCAAGAAGTTTTTAAGGTTTTGTTTAGTTTTGTTTTTGTTTGTTTGGCTTTTGACTTTTTGGTGGTTTTATTTTGAAACAGTGTCTGGGCAGTGAAGCGTAGGAAGTTGCCTTGAATTTTGTATGTAATGCAGGTTCCAAGCACTAGAATTATAAGCATAGTCCATAGTCTGGGCCTAAATTGGCTTTTAAACTGTGTAGTAAATATGAATAGATACTCCACACTAAATTTGAAATATTTCACCTCTCTGGAATGTAAAAGAATTTTGTTTGTTTTTAGGGAAAATGGAGCTGATAGTATCTTGGACCTCGGGTTACTAGACTCCTCAGAAAAGGTGCAGGTAAGGGGTTTTTCAGTTCATTCCTTAATGTACAGTTAGAACAATCAAAAACAAAACAGGATTTTGGAGATGTCTTTGTAAATAAAATGCATGTTGTACAGTATACAGAGAGAGACATGTAGTTGTACTGTGCAAAACCAGATTATGAAGTGGATTGAGTTAGACATTAATGGGACCCCAGTCACTTCACTTCTGTGTTTGAACACAGACTGAATTAAGCTTTAGTTTGGAGATTCAGGGAACTGAATAATGGAGGGAAGAAACAGTATAGAATCTTAGGAGCCATTTCTCCAGGAAGTTGTTGATGGCAGAGATTAAAAGAAAACAATATATCATGGTACAGCAGTACAGGATACTTTGTGGGTCTGATGTGGGTTGTTTCTTGGTCTTTCATAAAGAAGCTTCTAGTGCTAGCTAAGAGGAACAAACTCACTCTGATCACTTTTACTGGTTGCCATAAAAAACAGCACAAAGGAAAATTCTGAACAAATACATAGTAGCACCCAGATTGGAAAGAGAAATGAGAACCCGACAGATGGCCAGTGGTACCCTGTCTTCTCAGCAGGAGGGAGGGTGGAGCTCACCTAGCTCTTCTGCCCCAGCTGAAAGATGGCAGAGGCCTGAGAGCTGCCTGCGTGGGAAGCACTGCCCAGGCGTCCCAAGTGTTGCATATGCCGGACACACTGAAATAGCATAATTAACAGTTTTGAAATGTAAATTGGCATTGTGATTCCTATTGTGCTAAAAGCCCCTTCCTCTAAATGTCATTTTTACTAAAACTTAGAGTCGTTCCTAATACTCAAAATACCAGCTACATCTTCCTAAGCTCTAAAACTGCTCAGCTCGCCAAGAACAGGACGAGACTGACCAGCCATTCTAAGATGTAGACTGACAAATTCAGGGTCAGTGGACTTCAAGTGACTGAACTAAAAACTGTCCAAAGACAATGAAATTTTCAAAGGAGGGAAATGGTGATTTGAAAAACAGTGGATTTCTTACCAGGAACTTACAGAAGCCAAGACAGTAGAGCTTCATCATTCAAATGGCTGGAAGAACTGTCAATCCAGAATCCCACAGCTAGTAAAAATTACCTTCTAGGCAGTCAGGTAAAGAGAGGCTTTTTGTTTGTTTTGTTTTTAAGGCAGGGTCATAACTCTAGCCCAGACTGACCTGGAACTTAGCCAGGTGACTCTCCTACCCCGCACCTCCCAGTGCTGGGATTTCAGGCATGTCCTATCACGCCTGGATTATGCAGTAGAAGATCAATACAGGCCTTTGTGTTTGCCAGGCAAACATTCTGCCAATTCAGTCATAGACATTAAGATTTAACGTACAGGGGCTGGATAGATGGCTCAGCAGTTAAGATCACCTGGCTGAGAATTCCCACTACCCACATGGCAGCTCATAGCTTTTTGCATCTCCAGTCCCAGGGGAATCTGATGCCCTCTTCTGACCTTTGCTGTGCATTGAATACACATGCACAAGACTTACATGCAGGCAAAACACCCACACACATAACACAATAATAGATAAACAAATGAATAAGTAGCTAAGCAAGTAAGTAAATAAAAGGAAAAGACCCATTTCATTTTTTAAAATGAGCTCAGGAGCTTCATTTCTCATTACTTTGTTATTAGGAAAACCGAAAGCGTCATGGCTCTAGTCGAAGTGTAGTAGATATGGATTTAGATGACACAGATGATGGTGATGACAATGCTCCTTTGTTTTACCAACCTGGAAAGAGAGGATTTTATACTCCAAGACCTGGCAAAAACACAGAAGCAAGGTTGAATTGTTTCAGAAATATTGGCAGGTAAATAAATATTTTTACTGTTTGAATCTGGACATGGGGTTCTGGGGACTGGACCCAGGGCTTTGTCAGTGCTAAACATGCTCTCTACCACTGAGCTACTCCTCTAGCCCAAATCCTGTGTAGTCCAGGCTGGGCTCAGATCCTGCTCTTCTTGCTAGCCTCCCAGGGCTGTGGCGTTAAGAGGTGTGCTGCCACACCTGCTAAAAAATACTAGCTTTAAGATGGGATATGTACTTTATACTAGGTAAAAGTGAGGCTTAGAAAATAGCTCAAAATATTATTTATTTATATATGTTTATGTATGTGGGGTTAATTAATACAATTATTTTTTAATTTAAATTATATTTCTGTTCTTATTTTTAGGATTCTTGGACTATGTCTGTTGCAAAATGAACTATGTCCTATCACATTGAATAGGCATGTAATTAAAGTGTTGCTTGGTAGAAAAGTAAGTTTGATGCATATAACTGCTTTTATAATTATAAGCTTTTTAATTTTTTTTTCAAAATAAATGATGGCACACTGTATAGCATTTACTTTGTAGTAAAGCATTATAATCATAAATAGCTGTATTTAGTGACATAGATAAAGTCTTTGTATATGAGGATATGGCACAGTAGAGTGCCTAACAGTTAAGGTCGGTTCCTGACCGACCTGTGTCCTACTGAAGAGAAATCTTCTTGACAACTTTATGAAGGTTCAAGCACTATGCTTGGCACCCAGTGCTCGGGAAGCCTAAGCCACTTGGTTGCAGGTGGGTGGCAGTGGAGCATAGGGATAGTCTTGAACAACAGTCCAACCTAAAAAATTCATGTCAGTGCCACAGAGGGGCAGGAGGAAGAAAGCACAGCACACATGCCGGGTTCTCCTTGGGCTTATGGAGTTACCATGCTTCCCCTGATAGTCTGATTGCCTGGCAAGATTAATGTGTACTGTCAATTATTCAGCTGTATCAGAACAATTCCTAAAGCTATTATAAAGAAACTACTGAATATCAGTCTTTTTCAGAGATGGCTATTCCATACATCTACTTAGATTGCATTGTTTAAGCTGTACTCTACTAATTTTCCATTTGATGATTTTATTAGCATATATTAATTATACACAATAATGAGTTTGTTTTACTTTTTTCTTGTGTATGTGTGTGTGTGTCGGTTTTTCGAGACAGTGTTTCTCTGTGTAGCCTTGGCTGCCCTGAACTTACTTTGTAGACCAGGCTGGTCTTGAACTCACAGAGATACACCTGCCTCTGCCTCCCGAGTGCTGTAACTACCTGCAGACACACCACACCCAGCTACATTTTCTTCTTCGTAAATAACTTATTTTGGTTATGTCTCCATTCTCCAACTCCATGTTGTCCCCTTTCTGCTTCCTTCAATCACTTTCTTCTGTTTTCATGTCTCATTTTTGTTTGTGACCTAGTGAGTGTCATTAAGAGCATGGGCACCTGGCCAGTGGTTAAATCACAGGAGAACATGGTCTGTCCTCCCTCATCTGCCATTAATTGTATTAATTGATAGGAACATGTGGGCACTGTGAGCCCCTCGAGTCTGTGCCTGCGTGTTGATGGCCCAGTCTTGAGCAGGTAATCACAGCTGTTTAGAGTTTGATAATCCAAGAGCCTTGCTGTGTTCCGTAGTTTCTACAGTGCTGCCCTCTGTGGCTCATACACGGACATACACACTCACACTCGTACACTCCATTTATACAGTGCTGCCTTCTGGCTCTAACACACACACACACACACACAGACACTCACACTCATTCTTGGTACTTTGACCAGTTGAGTCTACCATTACACTGACCATTGCAAAAATCTGACAGAAGTCAACAGCAGCTCTAAATATATGGTATAAACAATTTTTGAGAAGAAATTTTGATGAGTATATCATGTTTATTCATTCAACAAAACAACTACAGAATCCTTTCACTATGGCCAATGACCTCATCTCATGGTATTTGATCACATTTATAGTACCAAATTAATTTCCTTTAGCCAAACCACTGAATATTGTTTTCTGTTAAAAACGAGCCTATTATAGTGAGAGGCATATCTTTTTTTCAGCTGGAACCACATTTTAATTTCTGACATGTTCCAGCTAAAATGCTCTTGTGCATAGAACTTGAGAGAAAACCAAAGCTTACAAATAAACAAACAAAATACTAGTATGTTGACCCTTTAGCTCATGAGATCTGCTAGACTTCAGTTTAACTCAGTGATGTGACCTTTGTAAGTTACCAAGTTTTTTTAGAGCACTGGATTTAGTAGGCGGTGTCGGATGGTGACCATCAAGAGCATAGGGAATAGTTAGTCAAGAGCCAGCTTGTTCATATAATCAATGCTCAATAAATTGTGCTGGCTTTCCAAATTATTTTTGAAACTTACTATTATTTTAAAAGCATGGTGTTGGTTCTACCTCATAGCAATTAAATTTTATTCCTGTTTTGAAAAATTAAATGAATTGGGGGCGGGAGAGATGGCTCAGAGGTTAAGAGCACTGACTGCTCTTCCAGAGGTCCTGAGTTCAATTCCCAGCAACCACATGGTGGCTCACAACCATCTATTATAATGTGATCTAATGTGCACTGTATACATAATAAATAAATCTTTAAAAAAAAGAAGAAAAATTAAATGAATTGTCAAAGCCAGCAATTTATTTATTGTTCTCTTTTTAAAGCAGTCAAATAAAATTAGGGCTGAGATATAGCTCAGTGGTAGAGCACTTATTTAGCATGCACAGATTCCTGGGTTCAATCCTCATCCCTTCTTCTCCTCCCCCAAAAGGTAAAGTTATCACAGATTTTAATTTACTGTTGTGTCAATAAAGGGTGCTTCTTTTGAGTCTTGTGTGCTTATTTTCTCAGGTCAACTGGCATGACTTTGCTTTTTTTGACCCTGTAATGTATGAGAGTTTACGACAGCTGATCCTCGCATCTCAGAGTTCAGATGCTGATGCTGTTTTCTCAGCAATGGATTTGGCATTTGCAATTGACCTGTGTAAAGAAGAGGGTGGAGGACAGGTAAAACAAATCCACAGTTTTCTGATTTTTGCAAGAGAATTGGGGTTTTTGTTGGGCTTGTTTTATAGGAACAGTTTGGCTAGGAACTCAGAGAGACTAAGGCACGGTGCATGCACAGGTGCCAGGAATGAGCATTGTGGGAGTTGCACAGAGAGATGCACCAAGAAGTAGTGAGGTGGGCTGAGACATAGAGACTTTTGTACTTATTTAGTCCCACAACGCTTGCACCTCTCAGATATTTGTCATACAAAAACACATCTTTAAATTCTAAAATTTTAGGAAATGAAGTTCTTTTAAGCTGTTATTGTCAAAATTGCTTTTAAATGTCACTGCTGAATTTCTTGTAGGTTGAACTCATTCAAAATGGTGTAAATATACCCGTCACTCCGCAGAATGTATATGAGTACGTGAGGAAGTATGCAGAGCACAGAATGTTGGTAGTTGCAGAACAGCCATTGCACGTAAGTATTTTCTAGAAAGCACTGTGCCGTGTGATGAATCTGGTTTTGTTTTTACGTTGTGGTAAACTAGCTCAGTAATCTGTTTGCTTACAAAAGGACCAAGTTTTCAAATTTAAAATGAAATTGCAAGTAAATTTGAGAGTTCAGATTAGGAACTCATTTTCTTCTGGTTATAACTATAGGAAAAGCTATGCAATCCTCAAAAAGTAGCTCTGGTGAACAAAAGCTGAAAGAGGGCTTGTGGGGCTGAAATGTCACCGCCTGTGCTTACTAACTTAAGACAGACGGGTTCTCTGGGGCCAGTCAGTTATCCTTAGTAAATGCCAAAGGCACACAGGCAGAGGAGGAGGCAGAACGGGAAGGGTTCCTAGTTGAAGTTTCGCCATGTTCTCTGCAGGGCAGGGCAGGGCATGCATGGTCTGTCACAGGCAACGCGCTTCTTCCTCTGCCTATACAGCGCCTCAGCACACGTTCAGCAAGTGCTTCCTGCCTGTGTACCCAGCCACTCGCAATTCCCGAGATTTTAGAGGCAAGCATGTTTCTGTCACATTGTTAATACAAATATTTAGGCTAGTTTAGCCTTTAGCTTAATGAAGGTTCGTTGCCCTAAGCACAGCCATGGAGGGGCATTCCGAACACTGTTCTCAAGACAGCGACTGCTCTGCATTCAGGGCCTTTCAGAAAAGCATCACATCAGTCCTGCAGTGTTAATGTTTTCCCTTTGTAAGTTTCCCTGTGTAAATTCAAGAATGGTGGTGATTCTTTTGCTGGGAACTATACTGAGTTCAAATTATTACTCCACTCATTACCTTGTAGCTACACATGTGCACGTTACTTAATACTTTGGGCACTAGTTTCCTCCTGCAAAATGAGGATACAGCTGAACAATGAATGCACCTGAGGTACTTGGCACAGCTCAGGGTACATTTCTCAATATACGTCTAGATTTTGTGTTGAGTCTGGGGGGTTTGTTGTTACTGTACTTTTTCTAAGATGCACTTTTGCCAGATTAAAGCAATGTTTATCTAATGTGCTGCCTGTGTGTTATTTATATACTTTTAAAAGCAATTTCAGTTTTCTACCGGGATATAAAAACACTAAGTAATTTCTGAACTACAGCTTGTTCAGTGTGCTCGGCTCTCTCACCCCCTTTCTGTCTTGACTCTGTAAGCAGAAAGTCAGACTACAGCCCTGCCATTTTCCTCTTTGTCTTAGGGAACTAACAGTTTTAGAGAATCTGCTAAAAGTAGATGTTGAGTTTTAATAGTATAAACAGATGCCACAGGAATAAAGTACTGATTACAATAAAAGAAAAAAAATTCAAATTCTCTAGGCTATGAGGAAGGGTCTACTGGATGTGCTTCCAAAAAACTCCTTAGAAGACCTAACAGCGGAGGACTTCCGGCTCCTGGTGAACGGCTGTGGGGAAGTCAACGTGCAGATGCTCATCAGTTTCACGTCTTTCAATGATGAGTCAGGTAGGAGAGCTGCAAGTCTTCCTGAGAGGGCGCTCAGTGCCCTCCGAGGTCTGGATCCCAGTCTGTCTCCCAAGCGTGTGCACGCTCAGGCTTGCTTTCTTACTTGTAGTGCTTCTCAAGGATGAGTGAGTGAAAGTCAGTGTCTTGGAAGCTTAGAGTTAGGTTATTCTCTTGTTCCTTATGGGGCGCCAAGCAGGAGGATGTGAAGTTTAAGGCCAGCTGCAGACACGTAGTGAGAACCAATCTAAAAGAAACGTGTGGTGAGAAAATGATGTTTATATACTAAAGTCATAAAAATAGTAAATGTTTCGTGTGCCTCAGACATACTGTTTGCTCTGTAGAGTTGTAACTGGGCCACGGTATTGTAAAGACACAAAGTCACGTGATGAATCTAGAAGGGGGGGAAGTGGTGATAATGTCTTGGCAATGAGCTTTATTTTATCTCAGTGTGTGATTTGCCCTGAAGTTGTTATTGTTTTACTTTTTAGATATTCAAAATAAGCGTAGTTGTAAGCTGTAAGAAGTTGTTTATGAAAAGATGATAGCTATGCCAAGCTTGCTACATACATAAGTATGAATTTTCCCCTTTTGTGTGTTTTCTATTTTGTTTCGTGGCCTCCATCAAATTACAGAGCTTTTATTTTTTGGTTTTTTGAAACAGTCTATGTCGGATTGGAACTCCCTGTGTAGTAAATTAGGCTTGTCTTGAACTCACAGAGATCCTATCTGGCTCTGCCTCCGAGTGCTGGGATGACAGTGTGCCACCATAACAAATTTATACTTTTTTCCCCCTTGTGTTTGGTGAGTTCTAGGTTGTTATGTAATGAGCTTTGTGCTACATTTTAATAATCAATGCTTAGAAGAACTTGTTCCATTTTAAAACCGAAACTACGGAAGGGAAAACACAGCATACGTAAAGATGGTAGAGGAGCCACACATGCGCCATTTGAAAGCTCTTTAGACTGTAGAGTCTCTGGCCCTTTGCTTCCGCCTTCAGTGAATGAATGACCTCACGTGGCTTTATACACACACTTTACTGGTATTCAAAAGACAAAACATCTAATGTAACGGATTCGTTTAATATTCTTAGGAGAAAATGCTGAGAAGCTCCTGCAGTTCAAGCGCTGGTTCTGGTCAATCGTGGAGAAGATGAGCATGGCAGAGCGACAGGACCTGGTGAGCCGACGGGGCACAGAGTGTGTGGGGTAAAAGGCAGGGGGTGCTCCTGTGTCAGGGTGGGGCAGTGGGCTTTCCTCTTGGAGAATGGAGTTTACTGGTAAAAGTTGTGTGCCTTCTGACAGTGTGGTGGGTCACTCCTCCTCCTCCCCACCACCCGTCCATTTCTCCATTATGGCTATATGGGTGTTTTTACCTGCATGCCTGTCTGTGCACATGTGCGTCTAGTGCCTCCAGGAGCCAGAAGAGGACAGCACATTTCCTGGGTCTACACATAGTTTTGACTCACTAGTTGGGTGCTGGGAATCAAACCCAGATAGTGTCCTGTGCTCTTACCTGCAGGCGCCTCTCCAGCCCCACCACATTCATTCTGGAAACTCTATACATTCAGCTTTTTCTCTTCTGTTAAATGAGAGGATTGGACCAGCTTTAGTGCTTTGACACTTGTGCTGTGGTGCTCAGGAGAACGATTTGTTTTTGTTTTTGTTTGTTTTCTTCCCTTTGTAGCATTCTAAGATGTTTCTTACACAGTTACGTTTTAGAAAATAGCTACAATTACTCTGGAAAGTTAGATTTACTTCAGTGCTTAGTTGTGCAGAGCTAATGCCATAGATTCAGTTCTGTCACAGAAGATTGGGACATGGATGTATAGAAGGATAGATCATTGCAGAGTATTTTATATTCATAAATACAAGTATTTCTGTAAAGAAGCATTTCTTTGGTATATTTAATAATAATGAGAGTAATAGTAACACTTACTGGGCATATTTGTTTATAGTGTTGTACAAAATAAATTTGTACTAGAACTCTATGACTTATTGTATGAATCTTGATGTATTTTCCAACATTGTTATTGTTATAAAATTATTCTGTAACATAACTAGCATCAATAATACTGTATTATTTTGCTATCAGATAAAATACACAATGACTTTTAGATAGCCTGTGGGAGTGTTTGAGATACCTCAATGAAGTGAGCTATAGTAAAGCCCTTAGAGACCAGCCCATTTGACACAGTAGCTTCATGTCTCAGATGAGAAAATTCAAACCTAGAACAGTTACTTTAAAATAAACAAAAAACCCCTCATAATGTGATCCTTTTTTCTACTTTAATCTTGAACTTATTTTTTAAATGTAGTTTATTGGTGTATAATTGACTGTTTTAAGTGCAAGAAAATAATTTTAAAACTAAGGGATTTTTTTTTTTTTGAGATTGTCATTACATAAGTTCCTCCCTCCAAACCTTGCCATATCCTCCTTGCTCTTTTTCAAATTCATTGTATTTTCCAATTCTTTTCATTGCTTTTTGTTTTGTCTGTGTATGTGTGTGTTTGTTCATGTTCCTAAACGCATAACTATAACCTGCTCGGTGTGTTTGTTATTGGGATGCGTGTTTTCAGGGCTGGCCACTTGATAGTGGGTAACTAACAGTGTGCCTTCCCTGGGAAAGACTATTTCTCCTGTTCTCAGCGTCCCGTAGCCATTTGTTGATGGTTGAGGCCTCCGGGCTTCCCCCGTCCGTATTAGCGAGTCTGTTGTCCTCAGTCAGGTCGTACCCAGGCACTTACGTTAGTGAGACTTCATTTTTAAGCACGACAGTGGGGTTGTTTATGTTGCCAGAATTAAGGTTGACTACTAACCTGTTAAAGCAGAAATTGTAATTCTATATTCTTGTTTAGGTTTACTTTTGGACATCAAGCCCATCCTTGCCAGCCAGTGAAGAAGGTTTTCAGCCTATGCCCTCAATCACAATAAGACCGCCAGATGACCAGCACCTTCCCACGGCCAACACTTGCATCTCTCGACTCTATGTCCCACTCTATTCCTCTAAACAGATTCTTAAACAGAAATTACTACTCGCCATTAAGACCAAGAATTTTGGTTTTGTGTAGAGTATAAAAATGTGTATTGCTGTGTAATATTACTAGCTAATTTTGTAGATTTTTTTTTCCCATTTGTCTATAAAAGTTTATGGAAGTTAATGCTGTCATACCCCCCTGGTGGTACCTTAAAGAGATTAAATGCAGACATTCCTTGCTGAGTTTGTAGCTTAAAGGCCTGAGAAGCACTGGCAGCTTTTGTCTACGATGGTTTGCTAGTCAACAACTTCTAGGTCTAACCCCAGCCAAAGATGACAGCAGAACAACATAATTTACACTGTGATTTATCTTTTTTGCTGAGGGGGAAAATGTAAAATGTTCTGAAAATTCACTGCTGCCTTTGTGGAAAGTGTTTCAGCAAAGGTCCTTGTATAGAGGGAATAGGGAATTTCAAAATAAAAAATTAAGTATGTTCTGTGTTTTCATTTTAGCTTTTTTTACGGTGTTATTTGTGGTTGGCTGCAGTTGTGTATCATGTATATGGAACTTGTAAAAAGTTCTTGACATTCAGATTTTAGAGATGAAATCACTTTTACCTATTTAAATGACCTTATTGGGGGTTATTTCAGCTGCATTGAGCTCTAGGATATTAAATACCACTAATATTTTGCATGTAATTTGTTCATCTGAGAGAGGCACTTTTCTGTACATACGATGGGGCCAATGCACAAAACCTTATCACAGTCACCTTTTTTGTTTGTACCCCTGTGTCAGCGTGGACGGACAGGCCACTGCACTTGAGTTCTAAATAGACATTTGTACTAAGGTGATTCAGTTATGTGTACTCAGCCTGGGCACTTTCTGATAACTGTAAAATGTTTTATAAGATCATAATTACTGAAAATACATTTTGGAAAATTTTAAATGTTCGTGAGCAGCGTAACTACTTTTGTATCTAGCCTTTTTTTAAGTATCTTGTTACAATTTAATTTTTTAAATAAATTACAGAAGAAATGTCAAGTAACATTGAAGAAACAGTTTTTATTTATATAGTGTACATTTTTTAAGCTAGGGGCAATGCACTAACATGGTTATATTCATACATTTTTTTTTTTGAAGTTTATATACATGTGAACTATAAGGAAGTTAAGAAAACTAGTCCACATTTTACAGTTAGCAGAGACTCCTGAGTGGCACCCAGCCAGGCCTTTTTCTTTTTACAAGTAGAAGTGAAGTGTGGCCATCAATTGGCACAGAAAGTGTGAACTGAAAACTAAGTGACAGGCTCTTTTTCTTTTTTTAAAAAATATGACTGTGTGGTCTAGGACCACAATGCCCTTACATTTTGTGGACTTGGCATTTTTATTCAGTGGGATAACAAAGAACAAAAAGTCTTTACTAGGACTTAAACTAATGACTTCACCTGTCTTTTCAATTCCTGTTTAGGACTTCTGTCTAGCCTTGATAGTTTTCATGTTTAAAGGGACTGTACTTTTATTATGTAACTTCCTTTAAAAGACTGAATCACATGGTATTCTCCCCCTGTTGGCACTCTAAATATAAAACGTATACAACACCATGCTGTATTAGATGTGTGTAAATTAGCCAAAGTGAGGCGTTGGTTTTATGCCTAATTATTATACTGAATTAAGAGCTAGCATGCATCGTGTTTAAAAGGTATAAAACATAAACATAACCCTTGGGTATACATAATAGGCTTGATAAAACAAATGAGAACAAATTAGATTTGGCTAGGACACTTGAAACCCTAATTGTAAATTTATTTTTAATAGTTATTGAAAGAATGAAAATATTTAAAATAATTGCAATATTTAAAATGAAAGATGTCTGAAGTCTTTCTAAGTCAAGATTTTGGTTAAAATTCTTTTAGTAATATTAAAAGCAGAGGGAGGTTGTGTGTGTGTGTATGTGTGTGTGTGTGTGTGTGTGTGTGTGTCAGGGTGGGGAAGTGTTTTGGTTTGGTTTTGTGTGTGTGTGTGTGTGTGTAGTTTGTTTTAGTAAAACTTTTTAAAACTATGCTACATTTATAGCATAAAATGGTTCTAGATGTAAAATAAAGTCATATGAAATAAGGTTCTTTTTTCATGGTGTTTAGTGATTAAGTGGAACACAACTAGAAAGAACTGAGGAAACCAAGTGCCGAAGTCTGTATCCACCGAGTTCAGTGACCCAGGGCAGATGTGGAAGTCGCAGAAAGGAAAACTCTGATCACTTGTTGCAGTTTGAGCAAGCGGCTCCAGACAGCTCAAGCCATCTTTATTTATACAGAATTTTGAAGCATTACACATATTCAATATTAGATTTAATTATTATCCAAAAAAATCTCAGTATTAAGTTTCTCTTGTTCCCTCCTAATTAGGGATTGACCTTTGTCCATGTCTAAGCAGTATAGTATTACAATCTAAATGATTGTGTCATAACTAAATACACCTAAATATTGCAAGCCAAATGATTATATCTAGCCAGGCACAGCCAGTTTGGTTTGTGCGTAGGCTGGAAGCGAACAGGCAGTTTCAAAGTAAAAACAATTAAAATCTAAGAATAAGCCTCTAACAGTAAAAATAACATATATTTTATTGTAATCTGAATCAATATATTCATAATACATACTAAGTTAATAAGCCAATTTTATGTAATTATACAGTATGGTCCTACTCTATTGCAAACGTTCTCTTTAAGCAGAAATAATTATCATTTGCCATTATCTTCTTCCTTGTCCAAGGTGGAAATGAATCTATCCAATTTCTTTTATGATCATGACAAATTTTTACTTAATAGCTTGTCCTGAAGTTAAGGAATGAAAGTATTATAAATTCTATGGTTTGCCAGAGAGGCTGACTGGATTAATACAACCAAAAAAAATAAAAACCAAAAACCCCAGCACTGGAAATGCCCACTGAAGATGAAACTGATGGGTTCCAAAGCAGATAGGAAGTATTTAGTAAAAAGAGAATCTGGACTTGTCCAAAACTGTGTTTCTGCAGACCAAGAATTCATTTTTCAATTTAGAAACTACAATTTGGTGTCACTGTGAATCTATTCTTTTCATTTTCTCCTTTCCCAAATAGAGTTTTCAGAGACAGGTTCTCATTATGTGTCTCAGACTGGCCTTGAACTTCTGATCTTCCTGTCTCAGCCTCCTAAGTGAACCGTCTTTATTGTACATAAAGTATACATTCATAAGCGTGTGCACAGGATACATGCCTTACACAGCCATTAAGAGAGGAAACCAGAATTTGCCATGGATCGTTTCAGGCTCTATGTGCCTTTTCTGTTTCCTTGCTGGCCAGGTTCCACTTTGCCCCTAGGGTGTCCAGATACCGTTGTGCACTGGGCTGGACTGGACGGAATGACGCTTAGTCAGGTGGGTGGGTTATGCAGGACTTTGGTCAGTGCTGAGTGTGGGAGAAACAGCCTTTTCCAGGACGATTTTCACTGAAACAGCTCTCCTTATTGGGGGGGGGGGGGGAATAAGGGCTATATTAATCTTGGGGAGGTGGGTAGGGGTGTTCAGGGTGAGTGCACATCATCGGCTGGGGCTGAGGTGCTGGGAACACTTAGTCTGCATGAACAGGAACTCTAGGTATTAGCTGGACATGCCCTTATAAGGAAATAGGAAGTTTCAACCTGACTATCTCAGTGGTGGCAGATGAGGGTCGCAAGGCTAAGTGTACCCCCCCCCCCCTCTTTTTTTTGTATGCTCAATACCTAACATTGTGCCTGACTGGTGTTTCCTGACATTAAAAATGAGCTTTCTCCCTTGGAGCATTTTCCTTTCTCACTGACTATTCTTACAGCAAAGATCATCTGTATTTACCGCTCTAAGAAAGTCACGTTGTACCTTAGTTATTTATATGGGCTGAAAACTCAAGATCAAGGTGGAAGAGAAGCCAGCAAGGGGAGTGCTTCTTGCTTCCTGCTGTGTCTGTTTCTGAAGTCAGAATGGTATTTGTTTCTGACCACCTCTTATGGTTTGGTCTTCAGTATCTTCAGGGGCTGAGTAGTGATGATGGTTTGTCACTTGGACTACAGTGAGTTGTGACACGTCAGCACTAAGGGCAGAGATCCCTTTAGGGTGATTGTACCTCCAGCCCCAGGGCATCTAGTGCCCTTTCCTGGACTCCACAGGCAACTCGGGGACATATATTCATATAATAAAAAATATTTTTAAAATATTCTCCTTGCTCTATTGTAGGTCCAAACAGGTCCATGTCCACACGCAGCTGAGAGGAGGGTTGGGGGATGTTGTCTGGCCTGGGAGGAGGCCGTGTGTGACTCTCCAAATTGAAGCAACTTCGACTGAACAGAGCTGTAAAGTTGTGAGAAGTCACCACAAAGCATTAGGAAGCACTGCATTATGAGTTTCTGTGCCTGTGCTCTGAGGAAGCAGACTGAAATTCTGCTAAGCACTCATTTCATTCCAAGATACATTTTAGAGACTAGTAAACAGTCTGCTTCTATGTCTTCATGAAAAAAATGCTTTGAGACATTGTTTGGTGACTCTAAATGGATGATGAACCCTTGCTTGTAATTTGTTTGCCATGCAACCTTTGGTAAGTTTATCTTTCGTGAGAATTTAATGTGTAAAAAGTTTTCACTCAGTATTTGATCACGTTACTTTAAGAAAGGGTAAGGATAGCTCCTCACTCCGGGTAGGTTTTAGAGCTTAAATCAAAATTTCTATCCTACTTCATATTTTACAGGCTAACCACAAAATAGGCGCTAGCTTTTGTAGATGTATCAAGTCGCTTTCCAGAATACTGAAAATACCTTTTTGTTTTTTGAGATGGGATCTTAACATATTTAATTTGTTTATCTTATTTGAGTCTGGGTACAGTGGCAAGAGTGCTAGGGATTGAACCCAGGGCCGGGTAAGTGCTCCATCACTGAACTACGATTCCATCTCGCTTATATTTGAGAAACGTATCTGTCGTAGTTACCATATCTTGAAAATATCATACTAGTAATTCAACCAAAATTATTGCCACCTCTACTGTTCACTGTCCTCCGTCCTTACAGCCACTTTAGCCTTTGCCTTGAAATGTAGCAAGGATACTGGAGTCTACTGTATTTTGGCTGCATAACCTCGGCTATCTATCCTCAGGTTCAGTTTCTTAATCCTTAACAGGAAAAAAATTGCAGTATCGACTGCACAGAGATGTCTCAAAGATTAAATAATCTAATTCACAAAAGGGTTGTTGACAATTCAACAAATATTACTTAATTTCACAAAAGTTTCAAGATATTTCCCCGAATATAGTTTTTTTTCCTCATTCTCAAGTTCTGTTTACACACAGTGGCCTCGAGACTGAGTGCAACCACGAGAGCTAACTAGGCAGTTTCCCAGCGTGCCCGCCGCCACCATCTAGTCTGGGTAGTCTGGAGCTGGTGCCAGTCGACGCTCCAAAATTCAAAGAGCAGAGGACAGGCTGAGGGAGAGTGGAGGGGTTGTGGCGACAGGAGTGGGCGCGATCATACGACGGCGGGGAACCAGGCTTAAAGTGCTCTGTTACAGCGCGCACGCCTTCAGACTGCAGGCCTTGAGTGGAGCCGAGCCAGCAAGGTAGCCTGATGTCTGAGACGCTGGGCGGGGCCGGCAGGAAAGGCCGATCTCCCAGGCGAGGGTTGGAACCGGCCGCAGTGGGCGGATCCCTGGGGGTGGGCGGGGCCGCCGGCGGCGGGCGGATCCCTGGGGGCGGGGCGGGGCAGGCAGTGGCGGGCGGATCCCTGGGGGCGGGGCGGGGCCCCGAGTGGCGGAGCCGGCGGCAGTGTGCGGATCCCCGGGGGCGGGGCCGGCGGCAGTGGGCGGATCCCCGAGGCGCCGGGAACTGCGTGCCTGGGCGGAGTCACCGCAGGGAGGGCCCCTCAATGGACTGGCTAGAACCCAGGACCGGCGGCGCTGGGCGGGCCCGGAGCAGGAGGAGGTTCGCACTGTGCAGACGAGTTGGTTACGTGATCTAGTCCTGCTCGGAATTGGCCTGCCGCGCTCAGTTCCTCAGCTCCGGTAGCTCTGGCCGAGTCTGCGCGATGGGCGACCCGGAAAGGCCGGAAGCGGCCAGGCCGGAGGAGGATGAGGTAAATAAATGCGGCAGTCGCTTCATCCTCCACCCCAGGCTCACGCCCGGACTTCAGGTTGCAAGTTGCTGCGGGAACCTGCCTGTCAGTCGCAGGACCGTTGTAGGGTAGTATTTCATTCGTCGCCATCAGAAACCCAGTGCAGGCCGGAAGGAAGCGCCCTCAGCCTAGGCTAGTGTTGGGGGAGTCGGGAAGGGTAGGAGGGACGCTGTGCGGCTCTGCTCAGGGCTGGCCAAGGACGACGCTGTGTGCTCCCGACCCAGGAACGCTCCGCGCCCCCTGTTTTCCAACCCCTGCTCTCCAGTCTTTCCCTGTCCTGGCTGGTGAAAGAGGGCTGTGGTGGATCTGCCCAGGAGATGCGTACCATCTGTATGCAGTTAAAGAGTTGAGGAACGTGTGTGGAAACTGACACAGGTGGACGGGACAGGTGGAGGGAGGACAAGAAAGCCTTACAACGAAAGATTTATATTCGGAAGCCGATTTTCTCAGGCCGAACTACTAACTGACTCTTAGGGGCGTCTGTTTCTTCATTTCAACAGTGGATGTGTGGCTTCCTTCACAAAGTGCTTTATGCAAAGTGCCAGGGTGCTTAGTAAATCTAAAATTAACTTACTCATCCTCTTTGCTTCTGTGCTAGCAAAAAGAACTATGTAATAACAGCAAATAAACATTAGATTATGGAGCTATATAGTACTTTAAGTTGTTACTGTGTAATTTCCAATACCCCGTTTTTGGGGACAAATATTCTAAACCATCTTGAATATAAGTAATACTTTTTTGTGTGTGAACCTGTTTGTGTGGTATCTTAAAGTTAATACTGTGGCAATTTGGAGTTTCAGCCCACAGACATTCATGCTTAAACTGGCATCTCTAGACAAAGATAGATTCTAGTTTCTAGTTGATTCTTTTGTCTTTGTGGGTTTTTTGTTTTTGTTTTTGTTTTTTGTTTTTTGTTTTCTTTTTTTCAAGACAGGGTTTCTCTGTGTGGCCTTGGCAGTCCTGTACTTGCTTTGTAGACCAGGTTGGCCCCGAACTCACCGAGATCCACCTGCCTCTGCTTCCTGGATGTTAGGATTACAGGCATATAGCACCTCGCTCCAATTTTTATTTTGTAAGCATTTAATAACAAATTGTTACTATCCATTAATTTAACCACACACCCTTGAAGCAAAGGTACGTTGTACCAGTTTCTCCAATCCGGTGAAAATTCAGACTTCTCTGGCTTGCCAGTGACATCAGGAGTCAATCTGACTTAACACCTGGAAGTTAACATTTTTATTCCTCTTGGTTCATAAAGACAGAGCCGAGTGTTAGAGCTAGAATGTCTTTCAGTGATGACTTTTAGTGAATCCAGGAGTTTTTTTGTTTTTTTGTTTTGTTTTTAATCTAGGAGTTTTTTGGGTTTTGTTTTGTTTTGCTTTGAATCCAGGAGTTTTTGAGATGCAGGGATATCTTAAGCACTTTGTTTCTCTGGATATGATAGGGCAGCAGTATGTACCAGAATCATCCGGAGCAATTAAAAACTCAATTACTAAACCCACAACCTGCATTTGTAACAAGCATTCCAGGTGATTGTCAAACATTTGATGCAAGGGTCATGGTAGAGTCAGTCGATTAGGTGTGTGAGTTTCTTTAAGTTACATGTGGATGGTGTATGTGAGTCTACAGAGAAAGGGATCCATAGCACTCACCAATTCCTCAAAATTCCCAAGATTAGAAGGCTTAGGCCAGAAGACGCTAAGTGGCATCCCTAAGAGTCATTACTGGAACTAGGTTCAAGTCATTGCTCCTTGCCCAGTGTCCCATCAGCTTTCCCGCATTTGTTGGTTGGTACAAGAACGAAATTATCCTTTAAAAAAGTATATGACTGCCACCGCATGCAAAGACGTGGAAGAGACACAATACGCAACCACACCGGGTGGCAGAGGTGGGCGGGGCAAGAGGTGGAGGCACGCAGGATGCCGGGCCATGTTACACCACTACAGGTGCTAACTGGGGAATCATGAGCGAGCCTTTTGTCTTGGCAACACCTCATAACAGATGACCAGAAACTAAGAAGAAACCAGAAGCACAGTGGGAAAAGATGATGGAGTCCCGCAAAGGACTCTCTTCTGCCCAGCATTATTTCATGTTCTCATCACTTGACCTTTGTCAACTTGACCTTTGACAGCTTCGTTGTCTCTCTGCTCTCAGTCTTACCATTGCTAAGTCTGTCTTTCATTCACCTAGTGATTTGTTGTTACTTCCCAATACTCACTCAACAAAAAGCCTCCCAAAGCTCTCAATCCCCTACCCCATCCCCACAAAAATATGATTAAGACCCAGGAGCAAAGGTGTAGCAAAGGCAAGGTTTTTATTCCAGTTTCCGCATCTTAATTTAACGCTCTCGCGTTCTCATTCCCAGTTCGGAAGTCCATACAGTGTATGCTAGCAAAATCTTGTTTCTTTTCTAATCCTTCCTATGTATGGGATACCTGTCTTCCAGCTGCCACCTTTCTCCATGTCCTTCCCCTTCAAAAATGCGTCATGGTGGTCGTGGGCATCATTTTACAGTGTGTCCCACCACGAATGCCAGTGGAGGGAAACGAGCAAGGAGGCCTAGGATAGAAGCTCCTGTATGCTACCACGTTTCTGAAATGTTTTTGGCCACAAAATTAATTTCCTCCCCTCTTAGACTGATGGGCGTGCTGAGTCTGGATCCCCCCCATTGAGGCTTTTGCCCAATCAGATCACTTCTGCTTTTCTTTGTTGTTTGTCTGCGTCATTTCAGTCTGTCTCTCCTTGGCTTCCCTTCAGTCTGCTCTGCACACGTTAGCATTCTCTTCCTCGCCCATTTGTCTTATCTTTCTTTTTTCTTTCTTTCTTTTTCTTTTTCTTTCTTTTCTTTTTTTTTTTTTTTTTTGTCTGGACCTCACATATTCCAGGCTGCTTTTCAGACTTACTAGGTAGCTGAAGATGACCTGACCTCACACTGGACTTGGCACATGGTGGGCAAGCACTCTTCCCAAGCGGAAGCTCTAACCGCTGGCGCTCTTTAACATCCACCAAGGCTGTGTCCTCAGTTATCGTCCGGCTCTCTCTAGGCAGTCCGTCCCCTTGGCAGTTAGTAGTCATTCCTGTGCCGTGGTGCTATTATTTTCAACTACCTAATAGAAATCTTGACCCTGAATTCGTTATCATTTTTAAGGACAATTTGGACTTTGTAGATTGTTGTGGGTGAGCTATGCCAGGAACACAGATGAACATGTTCATGTCTTTTCACAGTGTCAGACTTGACTGAGTCATAATACATTCACAAGGTACCGCAGTTCCAGTGGCAGCAATTTGCCAGACAAATTGTAATCTAGCGGAGGTAAAAAGTCGGTTTTTTTGTTTTGATCATAGTTACATGTTGCACAGCAAATATTTCGCTGTATGTGCAGCTTCCAGATGAATAGAAGTGAAAGCAACTATGGCAGAGCTCCAGAGGTTTCAGAGGTGGCCTGAGAGAGTGTGCATTGGTAAAATAGTGAACTCAGAATCAACCATATTAAAGGAACCGGTGTAGAGATCTGGCTGCAGGAGAGTCACGGCTGCAAGTGAAGACGTAGATGGCTACAGAGGCAAGGAGGACAGAAAGGGTTAGAACACGAATTAGCAGCTTCTGGTCCAGATGGGTGATGGATGGATGGGTGGAGGGCAGCCAAGTAGGCCATGTCAGTAGAAGGGGACCAAGCTGATGGGAAGCTCCAGACACAGTCAAGAGTTTTCAGGGCCATTACCATGACAGTTTATGAAGTTCACATGAGAGATTTACACTCCTTCAGTCTGTTCTGTGTGATAATTCTTGCACCGGGGTTTCCTAGTAAGATCTTAGTACTCTCGTGTGCCCCTACAGCTTCAAGTCACCTGACAAATGTATAGGGAGGAACTCTCTACTACCAGGAATAAGTCATTTGTCAGTCTGTACCGCATGGGTGGTGCAGGACAGCCGGTGATGTTTACTTGTCCACTGAGGAGCACAGTCATCCTCTGTCCTCTCTCCTTAAAGCAGAGTCAAAAGCTGCCTGTAAAATGGAATCTCTTTGGGCACATCCTTAAATGCTACTTTTAAAAAAACTACATTATGGAGTAACTTAGACTAGGTAGCTTTCTCTCAACAGTAGATACATTGTATAAACAGCTATTTGTTAGTGGTGCTTGGACTGGTAGGACCAGTTGATTCAGGCTTTGTTAAACTAGTTTGGAAATGGGCGGGTTTTGGTCTGATTATCAGCTGTTCTCCACATATTGAGCACTTCCTATGTGCTGTTATTTCTTGTAAAAAATTTTTTATCAAGAACTATTTGTTTTATTTTTTAAACTTATTATTTGTGTGTGTGTATATGTATGTATGGGGAGGAGGAAATATGTGTGCGTTTGAGTGGGTACATATATCTCACTGTGCATATATAGAAGTCAGAAGACAATAAAGACAAGAAATGGGGAATGCACTAATTTAAATTTTTTTCTTCCTATTTTCAAATCCTTCCTCATTGTGACAAGTTCTCATAAAACACAGATCCGATAATGTTTCTTGTGTGATTAAAAAGCTTCAATAGCTTCCAAAATTTCCATTCAGAAACTACATGGTCCACTCCAAAATTTTTTGTTTTAAAAGATTTATTTATTTATTTATTTATTATGTATACAGTATACACCTGCACTCCAGAAGCGGGCACCAGATTTCATTTTGTATAGTTGTGAGCCACCACGTGGTTGCTGGGAATTGAACTCAGGCCCTTTGGAAGAGCAGACAGTGCTCTTAGTCTCTGAGCCATCTCTCCAGCCCCCCACCCCCACCCCGTTCCAAAGTTTTTAAAAATCAATTTCTTAATTTCCACTTAGTATTCCAAAAGACCTACCCAACCTAACATCAGATAAAATTTAGCTAAGGAGTAATATTTTAGAATCCAAAAGTTAGTTTGTCTCTTTTCCATAAAATGATGACTCATTTTTTTCAAGTAGCCAATCATTGTTTAAGAGAAGTTAGGAAAATGTCTATGGCAAAATTTATATTTATATTCAAGGCCCTTAGTACCTGAGCCAATTGTTCAGATAAAATCATAAGTGTAATACCAATTGATAAATCCATTCTTGTCTAGTAGACTAATTTTGTTTCTATTTATAAAATTATTTATAGAGTCATTCAAACAAATGATGAGACTTTGCAGACTTGTTTTGAATTCAAATTAAATGGAAAGTGAAGACTTATGTCTGGCTTAGCCAACATTTTCTTTGTGATTAGCTCTCCCTCCCCACCCCCCTTCTTCCTTTCCTTTTTCAAGACAGTTTCTCTGTGTGTCCTTGGCTGGCCTGGAACCCAGAGCCACCAGCCACGGCCTCCCAAACGCTGGCTTAATAACCTGGCATTAGAAATTCTCTAATCAACTTGCTGCTAATCAGTGCTGTTGTTTCATCCACCGTGTGAAATGCATGTGGGTTGAGCAACGCCTCGACAGGGTTGCCCAAGATGATCGCAATACACAGATGTTTACATTGCAGTTTTTAACAGTAGCAAAGTTAAACTTATGAAGAAACAGTGAAAATAGTTTTATGGGGAACTACCATGACATGAGGAAGTATATTAAAGGCACGGGGAAGGTTGAGGACTGTAGTTCTAAAGCATGGATTCTTACCACACGTCTCCTGAGTGTGCCCTGGAGAGCCTGACCTGAACCTCCTCACATTGCATTAAATTATGCATTATGAAATATGTCGACTCTGGCCCAGTTCAAAGGTTTATGTTAGTTAACCCTCTTCACATGACAAAATATTTAGTAATACTTGTTAATGTAGCTTCTTTTAATCCTTCAAGAGTTAATGTTATCGACATTCATGAGTACTACTGTGCCGGTATTGTTATGTTACATTTTTATCAGGGTAGAGCAGGAGAAAACGTCTACAGGTGTAACTTGCGTCCTGTTTAAAGGTACTGGTCTTCAAAGGGCTCACAAGTTCTGGACAGTTGTTTTTAGCTCGGTGCCAAAGGGTTACTATGTGTGTTTTCGTTCCCAGTGTTCAGAATGCCCTGTCTAACAAATGGAGTAATAGTAGAGATGCCTAGTCCTGAATGGGTACGGCACCTTGGTAATATAATATATTGCATAGGAAAAATGCAGAGTAGTGCTAAAATGCAATAACTTTATTCCTAGAAAAATTAAAAGAGCTATCCAGGCTACACATTGGTGAGGTGCTGCTGGGTACATATGAGGACCGGAGTTCAGATTCCCAGCACCATCTAAAAGCCTGGCAGTGATCTGTGTCTACAGCCCCAGCACTGGGAGGTCATTAGGCTGGCCAGCCAGCCAGTCAGGGAGTCAGGGTTCGTGAGAGCACTAGGGGAAGACGCCTGATAGTGACATCTGGTCTCCTAATACACACGCACAAGCGCGCGCGCGCGCGCGCACACACACAGACACATACATACATACACACACACACACACACACACACACACACACATACATACACATGCGCGTACATGTTTGCTCCAGCCTCTGCCCTTTCTGTTTGGCCTCAGTTCTAGCTAATATATTTATAATGTCTCTCCCTCTCTCCTCAGAGTCTTGCTGTAGACCAGGCTGGCCTTGAACTAGCAATCTTCCTGCCTCTACCAACTCCTGAGTGTTGAGATCACAGGCATGTGCCAGTATGGCTAACTGAGACGTCGTCTGTAGCTAATCTCTAATAATGAGTTCAAGTGCATTTCCAGGAGTGATCAGGACTGACCAAAACTCCACTATAATCATTCCACAAATGTAGGAACAATTTTCAAAATGCTAATCAGAAGCAATCTAATAATCAATAATAACGAAATAATTTTAAAAGAACACAGCACTTGAAAGCATGAAAAATACATTGGTAGCTTTTTGCAGCAGTCCTTTGATAGGAGTGTCACAGCTGCTAACCTGAGAGCAAGGATGCTAGTGTGTCCATACAAGTGAAGACAGTTTTGTACTACAAAAAATAATCTGAAATGTAAATAACAGCCGTATATGGGAGTGTTGCTATGGATAAAGAGCTACAGTGTTGGTGAGGAGTTCTCAGGTAAGGGTTACAGTATTTCAGCCAAGATTAGAAAATAACACTAAAAATGTAGCCTGTAAGAGTGGCTCATAGCCAGAGTGGCACTGAAGGGACATTTTGCTCACAAACTTGGAAATGTTCCCACTGTTAAAACTTACTGCTTTAACTTTGTACCTTATACTTAGAATAGTAATGACCACAATAATTTTAGAGCCTATTGTGCACCTGGCGCCGCTTATAGATTTTTGATAATCACGACAATCTTATTAGATGAGTATTATTTTGAAGCTGCAGGAAGTGAGGCTTAGAGAGACGAAGCAACTTTATAATCAGGGAACTCGCCATGCAGTTCCTCAGCAGCCAGGGACTGAAAGGATTGCACATCATGCTGCTTTCCCAGCGTGTGCTACCTTCCCAGCTTTCTCCAGATGAGAGTCAGAAATTTCCATGTTTAAAAAAAAATGCTTGTACCTTGTTTTTAAAGCAGGAGTCTTCAGATCCAAGCGAAACTGCGGTGCGGTCAGAGGAAGAGCCGCTCCTAAGGAAGAGCCCCCGCCGGTTCGTCATCTTTCCCATCCAGTACCCTGACATCTGGAGAATGTATAAACAAGCGCAGGCGTCTTTCTGGACAGCTGAAGAGGTATGTGGCGCCGCCTGCTCCAGCAGCCATGTCCTGGGGTGGTCACTTCCGTCGCCTGCTCCAGCAGTCATGTCCTGGGGTGGTCACTTCTGTCGCCTGCTCCAGCAGCCATGTCCTGGGGTGGTCACTTCTGTCGCCTGCTCCAGCAGCCATGTCCTGGGGTGGTCACTTCTGTCGCCTGCTCCAGCAGCCATGTCCTGGGGTGGTCACTTCTGTTGCCTGCTCCAGCAGTCATGTCCTGGGGTGGTCACTTCCGTCGCCTGCTCCAGCAGTCATGTCCTGCCTTACAGAATATTGAAATAGTTTTACTTACGAGAAACATTTAATAGATATTTCAGAATTAACATAGACTATTAGTTCTCATTAATGATAACTATAACTAATTACCAGTCAACTCAGATTGAATGTAATTAGATTAAGACCTGTAAATGAGTTTCTTGGTACAAGGAGATGACATCTCATTTTGATAGATTTCTGTTTTTGTTTCTGACACAAGGTCTTTCTATAAATCAACAGTCACCATCCTCTTGCTTTTACTTCTAATATATTGTGGACCTTTTTCTGTTTAAGTGTTATTTATTTTTATTCTGTGTATGACTGTTTGCCTGCATGTATGTGTGTGTACCACGTGTGTGCCTGGTGCCCTTAGAGGCCAGCAGAGATTGTTGGATCCCAGGGAACTACTGGACTTACAGGTGGATGTGAGCTGTGTGTGTGTGTTGGAAACTGGACTTACAGGTGGATGTGAGCTGTGTGTGTGTGTGTTGGGAACTGGACTGGGCTCCTGTGTAACAGCAGTGAATGCTCTTAATCAATGAGCTCTCTCTACAGCCAGCCCACATTTTTTATTTCTAAATTGATTGTTAGTTTGCTCTGACTAAATAAGACCAGTTTTGGATTTTTGTTTGTTTGTTTGTTTACTTAGGCGTGCGTGCGTGCGTGCGTGCGTGCGTGCGTGCGTGCGTGCGTGTAATTGAGCTGACGTCACCAGGCTGAGCCTTTGGCAGCAAACACCTTTACCTGCTGAACCGTCTTGCCAGTCCTAACACACCAGTTCATACGTCTGGCCAGTAGAATAATCAAAATTGCAGCTATAGTTTAAAAAAAATGAAGGGTGAGAGCCGGGCGTGGTGGCGCACACCTTTGATCCCCGCACTCGGGAGGCAGAGGCAGGCAAATCCCTGAGGCTGAGGCCAGCCTGGTCTACATTAGTGAGGTCCAGGACAGCCAGGGCTACAGAGGGAAGCACTGACTTCAGAACAACAAAAGAAAACAGCAACAACAAAAACCTACAAAAGGGTAAAATCCTTAAGGACCTGCACTAGTTTGAGAGGTGGGTTGATTGGACAAAGGTGCAGTCATGTGAACAGTTTACAGGTCTCTGCAGGGCACTCAACTTTGAGCCCTGCAGCTGAATTCACAGTTTGGTTCTGCCTTCAGCTGCAGCACACCTGCCCCAGCCGGGCAGCCATTGATTACTTACTGGAAACGCAACTTTTCCCACCATCAAAGGAGTTGAGCACACAAGTTGGATAATACTTGCTGGTTTGATAAGAGCAAATTAGTCATGCAGATGGTTGCTATGTAGTTTAAGCACACAAATATTGTCTTTATTCAGCTGTTTCATGTTGTTTAGGATAGCCACATAACACTCCTGCTCCGTATATGTACCCATGATCATCTCTGTCTCTGGGTGATGTATCTACATGAATAAATATCGTTGGGTCTATATGCCTGTCGGCCAGGAAACCAAATCTCAGCAAGCAAGATGACTCATTGGACCAAGGCATTTTTGAACAAGCCTGAGGGCCTGAGTTTGATTCCTGGAGTGGAAGAAGTGGACTAACTCTGATCTCTACTCATGTGTTGTGGCACACACGATCTTTCTCTCACCTCACACCTCTCTCTCTCTCTCTCTCTCACACACACACACACACACACACACACACACACACACACACACAATTAATAAATAAGTAAAAAATAAATGGTTTTGGAAAGAGACCAAATGTATCTATGGAAAAACACCCTGTGAAGAGTGCAGGGTCTGAGGCCAGGCCACCTCAGTGCAAACCCTGCTCTGCCACTTGCTGTCTGTGGAATTAGCTCTGATCTCTGCCCACATCCTCACCACTAAATCTGGCTAATAATGTGTAACCCATATGAGGACCAAGGAAATAGTTACAACTGTTTCTGACACTTGATAAACACTAAAGAACTGTACCTCTGGCTTCATACAGAGAGGGGGAAATTATAATCTAGAACTTAAGAAGATACTAATCTCTTACATTTCTTTTACACTATTTTCAGATGTTTACCTACCTTTGTATATTGTCAACATTCTTATATATTGTAGTTGACATATAGAGCAAACACCCAACTGAAACCACTACTCTGTTTTTATAATAGGTCGAGGTGGCTGCACACCTGGCTTTCCGTGTCGTCTGTGGTTTTTAGAAAGCCTTTGTTCGATATGGTTCAGAGAACAAGGCGCACACACAGCTAGTCTTTTTGTTTGTCATGTTTTAAAAAGGTACCTGTGATATTTGGATATTTCTGAAAACTTCATTGGAAATTAATTACTTCTTTTTGAAACTGTAGTAAATATCTTATGACCAAGAAATACTAATTAAAAAGATAAAACGTACAAGTTGATATGGGTTTTGTAGGAAGATTCAGATACATGTTTTGAAAGGAAGTCAGAGATATTTTTAGTCTCACATATTAAACAAATTATGTAAAAAACAATTTAATTAACTTCATATTCTAGTTTTTAAATGAATGGATGAATTTAATTTCCAAATATTAGGCCCTGACTCAGAAGAAAAACTATAGGCTTGAGATTTTTTTTTAGAAGTCAGTCAGGCAATTCTGATAGTCAATTTTCTGTTTCTATGACCAAAAAAACCTAAGAAAATCAAGTTCTATAGTAACAGTACCACAGAGTAGCAACCAGGCCTTTACATTAACACATGGGCCTCTGGGGAACAGTGGGGATCTAAAAAGCAAGTCTGGAATCAATATTTAGATGATGAAATTGAGGATGAGCTCGTATGAGATGAAACGAGGCAGGAAATCTTAAGATTCTAGAAGGGAATATAACATTATTATATAACGGTGTGCATGAACGTTACAGAGCGTCTTAAAGCTCAGGGCTTAAAGAGGCAAGTTTAATATCTAAGTCTAGACATATGACAGTGTTAAACTTAATATCAGGAATCTCTCCTCATCCTGTGGCATCTCTAGAGCTTAGCCTCATGGCTGGCATGTACTGAGTGCTCCGCAAACAAAGCGTAGCAGGAAAAGAGTTTTAGGAAAGGACATAATAATTTAAAGGTTAGAATATTAGTGTTTTTCTTTCAGAAAGGTCAAGGAGATGGAGATTTTGTTAGAATAATAAAGAGAAGAGCAAACCATCAGAATTTGCAAAGGACAGTTATATCTTTTGAATATTTGTCACATTGTTATTAAACATACCTAGAGATTTTTATAAGACAAAATAGCGCTAAGAGCGATGCACTGCTTTGTCTTCCGCAAATGTTTAAGTTGAGTCATTGATCACCAAGGTGATGGTGTGTGGAGGTGGGGCAATGGAGGTGTTCGGTAATGAGGGGAGAGATCTTATGAATGGGATCAATGCCTTTATAAAAAGAAATATGAGCCAGCTGTAGTGGCACACGCCTATAATCCCAGCACTCAGGAGGCAGAGCCAGGCAGATCTCTGTGAGTTCAAAGCCAGCCTTGTCTACAAAGTTAGTACTAGGACAGCTAGAGCTACACCTGGTCTCAAAATACCCAATAACCAAACAAAACAAAAAACAACAACAAAAGCCTCTGAGAAGAGAGCATTCTCTCTGAGCGTATGGGAAGGAGGTGCCCATCTATAAACCAGGAAAGATACCCTTTTCCAAAACTCCACCGTGGGGGCTGGAGAGATGGCTTAGGAGTTAAGAGCACTGGCTACTTACACTGCCAGAGGACTTAACTTTGATTCCCAGGACACACATGGTCGTTCAAAATTATCTGTAAATCCAGTTTGATGGAATCTAGCAAGCATTCTCTTATGGTCTCTGTGGGTACCCAGCATGCACACAGTACACAAACACACATGCACACAAAATATCCATGCAAATTAAAAAGAAATTCAAATATGCTGCTTTCCTTATTCTGTCTTAGATAAGGTTTCTATTGCTGTGATAAAACACCATGACCAAAAGCAACTTAGGGACGAAAGGGCTTATGTCAGCTTGTAGCTCATCGTCCAGCAAAGCCAGGGTAGGCACTGCAAGCAGGAACCTGGAGGCAGGAACTGGCTTGCTCTGTATGCTTTCTCAGTCTGCTTTCTTATACACCTATGACCACTAGCCTGCTGGTAACACCATCCCTAGTGAGCTGATCCTCCAACATCAGTGCCCTGTTGAGAAAACACTTCACAGGCTTGCCCACAGGCCAGTCTGGGTGTATGGGGGTGAGAGTGAGAGACATACATTAAGTTGACATTAAACTAACCAGTACAGTTGACCCTTTGTTAACTTAACACACAAACTCAGCACCATTAAACCATTGGTTTGTTTTTGTTGTTGTTGTTGTTCTTCCTCAAGATTTCACATTAATAACAATATTACAATATAAAACATAACGACTTTTAAAAGTCCCATAGTCGGGCTGGAGAGATGGCTCAGAGTTTAAAGGCACTGACTGCTCTTCCAGAGGTCCTGAGTTCAATTCCCAGCAACCACATGGTGGCTCAAAACCATCTATAATGTGATCTGATGCCCTCTTCTGGCCTTCAGGTGTATATGCAGGCAGAACACTGTATAAATAATAATAAATAAATCTTTTTTAAAAATCCCATATCTTTATAATTCAAACCCTTTAAAAGTTCAGCCACTTGAAATATCGAATCTCTAAAAGTTCAAACCTCTTTAAAATATCCAAAGTCTATAAAATACCCATAGATAGCTTCTCTAAAGTATTCAAATTTCTCTGAAAGTCCAAAGTTTCTCTAAAACTTTGAGATCTTTTTTTTTTTTTTTACAATTAAGGGCCTCTTGTTAAAAAAAGGGGGAGAGGTGAGACGGTAAAACTTGCTCACCGCACAAGGGAAGACCAAGGAGACCAAGGCCACAGTCACTGCCAAGTCTCAGGAAAACCCAAGTCCAGCAGTGCAAATGCTGGATCAGGCTACACGTGTGTTCTACCCGCTGACTGACACACACACACACACACACACACACACACACACACACACACACACACACACACACACACACACACACACACACACACACACGTCTCCTAGCCTCAGGCTAGCTCTGCTCCTCAGCTTCTGCCGTCCTTGGTAGCCTTCCCATGGACTGGTGTCTCCAAAACACTGGACTTGCTGCTGTGCCTGGGCTGTGCCTTTTCTGGGCTGTCTTCAGAGACTCCAACCCTGCCACGTAGTGTCAGGCTCATTTTCCTTTCCAGACCCATCCAGCCTGGGGCTGCACCTTAGTTGGCACTGCCCGGCCTTTGGAGGGACTCTAGCCCCGCCACACAGTGCCAAGGTTCAGCTTCAGGACACCTTCATGCCTCAAAGCCAGGGCCACCTGGGTGACTTTCATGCTGCCCAAGTTTGGCAGCCAGCATGAGATGCAGCTTTGGTCCCAGCAAGGCCACAAGCTCTGGGTGTTGATGCTGAGGAAGCATTTCTAGACTTGGGACCCTCTGATGCTAGTCTCTTCTTAGTCGCTGTTGATTTCATAGCTTCAGCTAACCAGTATGACTTGTGCCAGTAACACAAAGGTTTTCCCTCAGTGATGCTGGTCTCTTGTTAACCACAGCTGACTCTTAACTCCAGCTGATGGGGAAACACAGACTCTTAATTCAAAATATTGAACAGCCCAGCAGTCTGTCAAGGGGCTCTCAAACTTCCCTCCAAAGCTTCACAAAGACAGGCCCCTGTGGTCTGTGTCACTCCAGCTAAGGTTCCGTCTTTCAAATGACTGTCTTGTGTCAAGTGGACCTAAAGTTACCCAGCACATGCCCTGATGCTGGACTTACAGCTTCCAGAACTTTGAGATGTAAATGTTTGGTTTTAGGCCTGGTCAGTGGTGACCTCTTACAGCAGCAAGAGCCGGGTGAGGTGCAGCAAGGTGCAGTTAAGGACCCCTTGAGAAGTTCGCATTTGCCACTTCTTAAGGTGCGTCGCTCTCTGAGTGCCAACGAGTAATCCTAGCGAACATTTCAAAGAATTTCTATTCTAGAGGAAGCCATATCTATAAACTGCTTTAAAGCCAGGCTGCTATCTTTCTTGCTGGCGTGATGACTTCGCAGTAACTGAGTAGCTGACAGCAGTGGAGAAGCTGTGATTAGTCAGCAGGTGCTGGGTCACATGTCAGCACCACAGCAACTGCTGCATAAACCAAGTGGCTGCTGAGTCTGGCTCATCTCCTTTATCTGTTTGACCAGGACTTACTTTCTCTTTTCTTTTTGTTCATTCCTTCACTCGGTGCTCTGCCACTGGCTTTATTAATTTTAATATTTTAAAAGTGTACCCCAGCCAACTAAATTAGCCAAAAAAGCAGGTTCCTTCACAAACACCCTTCCCTTCTTCCCTCCCTCCCTCCTTCCCTCCCTCTTCCCACTTCCTTGAACATGCTAGGATTATTTAGTTTTCTGTTTGTTTGTTTTTGGGTTTTTTGAGACAAGGTTTTTCTGTGTAACAGCCCTGGCTGTCTTGGACTCACTTTGTAGACCAGGCTGGCCTCAAACTCACAGAGATCCGCCTGCCTCTGCCTCCTGGTAACTGGGATTAAAGGCGTGCACCACCACCACTCGGCTGTTTTGTTTTCTTTTAAATAAATTTTACTAGATATGTTTAAAGTATAAATCATGGTGTTGTAAAGTATGCACACACACATACAGAAACACACACATGCATGTGTGTATAAATTGTCTCTTATTTAAAAAAAAATATATATATATATACTGTCTCACATACTTATCCGTTTCCTTCCCTGTGGCAAGAACAATTGTAATCTACTAATTAGGCAAATGTTCTGAGGATAATACAATACATCATTATAAACATAATGTTTACCTTAACTACTGTGATTTGTTTTTGTTTTTAAGACAAGGCTTCTCTGTGTAGCCCTGGCTGTCCTGGAACTCCTTCTATAGACCAGGCTGGCCTCAAATTCAGAGATCCACCTGCCTCTGCCTCCCAAGTGCTGGCTTAAAAGCCATGCTCGGCTGTCACCACTGCCGCCGCCGCCATCACCTGGAGACTGTGGTTTGTAATTTTTTTTTTTTTCATTCTAACATATTACTGGCAGTGTCATAGCTCTTGCCTTTAGAGTGAAAGCTTTCTAAACTCTTAAGTGAAAACCAACTGGAGTGTCTTTATTCTAGGTTGATTTATCGAAGGACCTCCCTCACTGGAGCAAGCTTAAAGCAGAGGAGAAGTATTTCATCTCCCACATCTTAGCGTTTTTTGCAGCCAGTGATGGAATTGTGAATGAAAACTTGGTAAGAGCTTTATTCTCCTGCTGTTCCTGTTTTGTGCTTGAATGACAATGTCAGTAAGATCACCATAGATCCTGTCTGTGGGAGGAAAGACGCCTCAGTAATGTACTAGATGAAGCTTAACTTCTGCTTAAAAGTATCCGAGGTATGTGTGCAGGTGGGCCAGAGGACGTCATCGGCTGTCTTCTTTGTCGCTCTCTACCTAGTCTCTTGAGAGAAAGTCTCTTTGTTGGATTTGGAGCTCATCACCTCCTGCCTCTGGTACCCCAGCATGAGGTTACAGGCTCACAGACACATGCCCAGTTTTTTTTTTTGTTTTTGTTTTTGTTTTTAGTTTTTCAAGACAGGGTTTCCCTGTGTAGCCCTGGCTGTCCTGGACTCACTTTGCACACCAGGCTGGCCTCAAATGCACAGATTCACCTGCCTCTGCCTCCTGGAGTGTTGGGATTACAGGCCTGTGCCACAGTGCCCAGCTAACATGCCCAGATTTTAATATAAATACTAGGAAATCCAAATGTCGGTCCTCGCACTAACGCAGCATTCTTACCAACAAAGCCTTCTCCCCGGACACCAAAATTTATCTTTTGAGCATATTTTTCTCATGAAGTTTTGGAGGAAAAGATAGTTAACTGTCAAGTGACTACCAATATATTGTGAAGCCATGCATAAATTATCCCAGTTAAAGCTACATTGTGGGACTGAGACGCTCCAGTGTGACTCTACAGAGGGCCTGCCTTTCCTCAGCGATGTGACAACAAAATCCAAAAACTGCACAGAATTCATAAACCCCACTTTTTCCCTCAGCTAACAAACTTACTAGAGAGTGTGCTCTCAGTGGCCAGCTGGGGTCTGTGCTGATCTCCCTCGGTTAGAACTCGCAGCAAGCACCTCCCTGTGTGGCCTTCTCACTCAGGACTTTTTACGTTCTGAGGCAGGGTCTTGTTGTGTTTCCCAGGTTGGTCTTGAAGTCAGTATCCTCCTGAGCAGCTTCCTGGGTGCTGGAAAGACAGACGGTTGTTGAGTGAGGACTCTGAGGTCCATGCTGTAGCTGTGGGTATGACTGGTGTCCTGTGAGAGCCCGCTCACCTGCCCTTTCCGGTTCCCTTGCTTTCTTATCTTAGGTGGAGCGGTTTAGCCAGGAGGTGCAGGTTCCAGAGGCTCGCTGCTTTTATGGCTTTCAAATTCTCATCGAGAACGTTCACTCAGAGATGTACAGTTTACTAATAGACACTTACATCAGAGATCCAAAGCAAAGGTATTACTGCGGGGGTTCTTACTTAGGAAGGTTTAGCCTTTTGCTCACACTAAGAGCAAAATTTATTCCAAAACTACAATGTTAGAGATTATTTGCATATGGAAGTTCATGAGTGTATTTTTCTATTGCTCAATAATGTGTTAGAATAATAGACTAGCATTGAGCCAGTTAGTCTTCAGATAATTCATAGCATCTTTACGTAAAGCCTTACTAGTACATTGCTTTAATAAATTGAGTGCTTGTATTTCATTGATTTTTGTATCAGCTTATATCAAAGTCACTAACCTGAGTTTTACTTTTATTTCTATATTCATGATTATGAACATACAAAAATATAGAAAATCTTTATTTAGTAGTGTACTATAAGAGTAGAAGTTATTGTTTCTGATTATTCAGTCAATTAATAAAAACAAACGGATAATTTTCCACGATTTTTTGTTTTTATAGGGAATTTTTATTTAATGCAATTGAAACAATGCCATATGTAAAGAAAAAAGCAGACTGGGCTCTGCGCTGGATAGCAGACAGAAAGTCTACTTTTGGTACGTAGTATTAACTCGCGTGTCATCATTAGCCTGGGGGACCACGTTGCATCAGAGTGGAATACAGGATTCCAGTGTGCTGGAATCACTATTTGCAATGATTAGTTAGAAGCTGGTGCTAAGTAAAGCTGTTACTTGTTGTATTTAATATGTTAGCACTTGAAAAGGTAAGATCTCAGCATGCATACTGACACGTAACGTCAAGACTCCAACAGGGAGCGCTATAGTAGCCTACAGTGTGTGCCAGCTTTAAAGAACGCTGGGGCTTCAAGCAAGCCAAGTCGTAACAATTTTTAGGAAACAAAGATCTAGCTTCTAAAAAGATGCAGGATTCTTTCAGTCAACTAGGACAAGAGGCAGTTTGCAGGAGTAACTTGGTGTTCGCTGGCACGGGAAATGCAGACACACTACTGGGTAAGTTGAGCCGCCCGCTCTTTGCTTTGAAGCAGCGTCTCACCATGTGTGCAGCTCAGGATGGCCGCTGTGCTCCTGCTCAGCCCTCTGGGTGCTGCGGCAAGCATGTGTCATTCAGCCGAGCCTTACACTTTTTTACGTTATTAATTTTTCTGTATGTGTGTGGGGCAGAGGCATGCGTGTGCCATAGTTCATGTGACGAGGTCGGAAACTTTCAGAAGGTGGTTTCTCCTTCTACTATGGTTATTAGGGATCAAAGGCAGGCCATCAGGCTTTCAGGGCAAGCAAGCTTTTTTACCTGTTAGGCCATCCCATAGGTCCTGACTTTTTTTTTCAGTCTCTCCTTCTTCCTCTCTTTCCTCCTTCTCCCCTTCCCTCTCCGTCTCCCTCTCGATCCCCCTCTCTGTGTGTGCATGCTCATGCATGTAGGTGTGAGTGTGCATATGTTATGGCACATGTGTGGAGATCAGAGACAACCTTGAGTGTTGTGTCTGTCTTTGACTCCTACTTTGTTTGAGGCATGTATTAACTGATACTACCCAATGAAGACCAGCTTAAAACAAGAAGAAGCTAGTAGCCACCCTACAGCCATGGCTGCAGTTAGAGTCTCCCTGTTGCTTTACCTCACAGCAGATCCTTTTTAGTGTTCTGAGAAAGCAACTCAGAGGAACAAATATGGTGTTCTACTGTGGTGGAGGAGTGGAGAGGGTGGTCAGTGACCTGTGTAGGGAGAGTGAAAAGTGCATCATGCAATTGGTAGCTCTCCTTTTCAGGTAGTGGAACTAAAAGTCAGCAGTGTGGGGTGGTATTTGCTGTGTGGCGTATCTTCTTTTCCTTTATGTTAATGCCCGGCTAGTGGTCTGCAGAGGGTCCAGGGTAGTTTCTCTGATGTTGGATGTGGATGCCCTTCCAGTTCACTTTATCTCTTGGGTGGCCAGAGCTGATGGCTCAGGCAACCAGTCAGGATTGAAAGAAGAAAAAGGAAGGGGAAAAAGAGCCTAAAGTTGCTTCTCTAGGGACTGGCTGTACTGCGGCTGAGGAGAACTTCAACTGACCACAACTTTCCTATGGCTGAGGCTGTAAAAGCGGCTTCTGGCTAGAAACTGTAGGGGGGGGTTCATAAAAGGGGGCTCTTTCATCTGTAGATAGACAGGCCTCTTTGCGGAGATCTCCAATAAGTTGGTGTAAACTTAGGCTTATTAGCCGTAGACGGATGATGGCCCTGAGTCTGCTAACTTATTTGTGGATCTGCAGAGAAATAATAAGTAAGAGAGAGATAGAAAATAAACCACTCACACACATGCATTCAAAAGAAGAGGATCAGGAGAAAAGGTGGATGAAGCCAGGCATCTTCAACTGAAGTTAAGTTGCTCAATTTTCTCCTCACCTCATTTATTGTAGACCATACTTATACTTCTGAGAAAAGGGAATTACCTCACAGTCAAAAGAGTCCAATTAATCACAAAACAGATGTATTCTAAAATACAACAGGTTACATGTTTTAAAGCTTAAACATTTCTTATCTATGTATCCATTACATAAGTTCATGGTGAGTTCAGAATGATGAAGGTTGGCAGGGTCTAAGGTTAATAGGGTCTGAAAGTTACATGAGTACACAACTTATCAATTAGGATGGACCTGACTATACATTGTCCAGCTTTCTCTTAGTTCATTATATGCTCAGGACAATAATTTTGTCTGTCTTTCATTCTAAGAAACAGAGTAAATTCAGACATCTCTAGGTAACTTCATTCCACATAGGTTCACATGGAGTTTAAACAAATTTGCCTATATTTATGCTGAATACCAGGATTTGTGGTGCCATCTGCAGTGGAAGCTTATCTGAAGCCACAAATCTGCTGGTAGGCTATCCTAGTGAGGCATCTGGAGGTCCACAAAGGTATTTATTGCAGCCATAAACTAACTTTAACTTTTAAAACTATTTGAGCCAAATCAGGAATTCCATAATCAGGGATTAATTCATCTGGATAATAAAAAGTACATCTTCAATAAGATCCTCTAGGAAGTTTGCTCAATCAGAGCTGGTCAGTAATCAGAAAATAACAATTCACAGCAATGCCAGAGGTATTTACTTTTGGTTATATGAGACAGGGTTTCTCTGTGTAATCTTGGCTGTCCTGGACTTGCTTTGTAGACCGGGCTGGCCATGAATGTAGTCCTGGCTATCCTGGACTCACTTTGTAGACCAAGCTGGCTTTAGACTCACAGTGATTCACCTGCCTCTGCTTCCCTGGGTGCTGGGATTAAAAGCATGCACCACCATGCCCGGCTCTAATGCCAAGTTTTAGAGAGATGCAGCAAAGCACAATTGACAGGGTAGTCAGAGGTTGGAGGCAGTTCTGGGGTACATCACAATACAGACCTTGCAAATACCGGATCACCTCCAGAGACCTCTCATGCCTCCTGGACTTTCCCAAATCAATGGCTCCTGACAGCATGTCAGAGGCTGGAAGAAGTTTGAGGGTACATCATGGTATAAGACCTTGCAAACACCAGATTACCTCCTAGACAGCCCACATGTCCAGTGAGCTCCCTTAACAGGGCGGCTCTTGGCACCTTTAGCTGGCCGAGGAAATGCAGTTCTAAGGGGCCACCTGCACCTCAGTACCTTCAGGGGAAGCTCTCTTATCTGCCAGGACTCTGCCCAACCTTTGTACGCCAAGTGGGACCCAGGAGAGCAGCTGGTCTTTCCTTGCATCTAAATTCCTATAGTCTATTATTTTTAGCTAAAGGAAAATTTAAAAACAACCCTTTAAAATGTCTCTTTGTTCTAAAGTTTAAATATTATGCTGCAAGGAAATTTGGTTCCCATAAAGCTAAAACTTTCCAGCTATCTGTTTTCTTATGGAAACATACTGTCTCCTTCAGCGTGTTCCCTTCCTGCCCTCATGTCTTCTTATTTTTTTATGATCCACCAAGTCCAGTTAGTGCTTTGCACATGTGTGTGTGTGGGAACCCATCCACAGTGCATGGGCAACTTACCAGCAGCCAAACGCCCAAGAAAAAAAATTGCACCTCCCCCAGTGTCATCAGCTGACAATAGCATTTCAGCTATTAACATAGGCCTCATGAGCAACTCCTGTTCGTTTTAAATTAGCATAGCAATTGTTAATTAATTGTTAATTGTGGATAATAATAGGTTTCATTATAACATCTACATACATGTATATAATTTGTTTGACCATATTCACACACATACCCCTGTTAACCTCTCTTGTCCCCGTCCAATTCCTGCTAATACCCTCCTAGCCTCAATTAGCCCCTTTTTACTTTTCATGTCTACACATCGTGTGTATATGTGTGTGTGTGTGTGTGTGTGTGTGTGTGTGTGTGTGTGTGTGTGAGAGAGAGAGAGAGAGAGAGAGAGAGGGAGAGAGAGAGAGAGAGAGAGAAGAGAGAGAGAGAGAGAGAGACCCCCCAGTGAGATTGACTAGGATTGTTTACAGAAACGTAAGGAGCATGTGTTTGCAGGGCCATGGGCACCTTAGCTAGTGGCTGTGCCACTGAAGACATGGTCTTTCACTGCACCTGGAGCTGGGCAAGTCTCTTCAGGAATCTTCTGTATCCATTTCCCTAGTGTTAGGATTATTTGTGTGTCTGCCACTACTGGCTTTTCACATGGATGCTGGGCATTAAAACTCTGATCCTCATGCTATTTTCCCAAATCTTTCTTAAAATCTTTTAATTCTCTTCAAAAATAGTCTTCTGCAGCTATGTGTTGTGGTCCCCGTCCTTCAGTGCTCACAGGCGTGCGCAGAGTGCTTAAAGTAACGTTCCTCTCAGTTATAGCATGCCAGCTTCATTTTAGTCCAGTTTTCCTATAGGGGATTGTCCACTTGTAATTACTTTAATAATTTAAAATGTCAGTTATTATCTGTAATATAATTAGTTCAAGATAAAAGTATCATAAACTAATATTTAAGAATGAAATAATTAAAATGGTTATTTTTATATTGTAATATTTATTATATTCATATTAAAGTTTTCTATAATTCCTTTGACAGTACTCAATCAGCACTTCTTTAATTTATATTTCTTCAGTTTTTTCCAAAGCAGCTTTTTTTTTATTCTTCTCTCTTATATTACATCTTAAACCCAGTTTCCCTTCCCTCTTCTCTTCCCAGTCCACCCCTCCCCTCTTTCCCAAATCTACTCCTCCATTTCCCTTCAGAAAAAGGCAGGCTTCCATGCATATAAACATGGGATAACAAGATTTAATAAGACTAGGCACTTCCCCTCTTATTAAAGCTGGACGAGGCGTCCCAGTAGGAGGAAAAGGGTCACAAAAGCAGGCAGCGGAGTGAGAGGCAGCCCCACTCCCACTGTCAGGAGTCCCACAGAGACCATGCGACACAACCATAGTGTACATGCGGAGGGGCTAGGTCAGACCCATGCAGACTCCCTTGCCAGAGCCTGCTCTGGACAGTATCGAACAGGTCCTAGACCAGGGAGTGAGGATTGAGAAATAAAAGAACAGAAATAAGAAACTGAGGCAAGAAATAGTCGAAACACGGGATAGAATCGAGAGGGCCTGCAGTCAGTACCACAGGCCACCTCAGCCTTACTCACCAGTTTAATTTATACACACCTCAGGCATGGGAAAACAAAGCAGAAGCTCACTCTCAGGAGATAATGTGGACACTCTCATGGGAAACGTGCTGTAATCCCAGTTGACTTTTAGCCTTGAGGCCACAGTGTACTTTTCCTGATAGTCTGAAGACCTTGAGTGTGCACTTGGCAGAACATCTTGCTTAATCACGGCCTCAGCAATCTGTGTGACTCTTAGGCTGCAGCAGAGAGCACAGGAGCAATGTGTATGGACAGAGAGCCTTGACAAACAGCTCCTGACACAGTTCAGTCTCTGTGAGGCCCTGTGAGCCCTGCTTAGTTGGTTCTGTGGGCCGTGTTCTTGTGGCGTCCTTGACCCTTCTGGCTCCTACAGTCCCTCCCTTCCACAAGATTTCCCAAGCACTGTTTCCATCAGGTGCTGGATGAAGCCTCTCGTATTGATTACCAATGCAGCTTTTTAAATGGCATCTATAGAGATAAACTAGAATTTCTTCTCTTGTTGGAAGCTATTACTACACAGCTTGAATTCCCTTCTCTTTGCTGTGGCTGATCTGTTTGGTGTGAGGTAAACAAGGAAAGAACAAGAGCAGGCCTGACTCCGTCAGACAGACACAGTTGTCTTGCTGTTTGGAATCTAAGTACTTGTTCTAAAGATTAGAAACTCTGGGTTTTAACATAAAAATTATACATTTCTATAGAATAAAATTTAAATTTCAATTTGTTGTTATTTTGTGTGTATGTGTGTGTGTCATAATCTAAAAAATTCTGGACTCTGTCACAGGAGTGATACCACTAAAGACATTTAGGAGTGAGTTCTACTGAATTCTTGCTTAACAGCAAGTAAGCCTTTAAATTCTCTCTTCTGTCTTTAACAGAACATCCTATAGGGGAATTCATTGCCTTCAAGCTGGTTTTTAAAAGTATTCTACAAGGATAACAATGTTTTTTAACTGTTTACAGCAAGTCTTTTAGTGATAACAGATTGCTAACAAAACTGTAAACCTTAGCAGCCACTCTTCCCAGTAGTGGAAGACAGATGTCGTAAAGTTTATCTTCCACTTCCCGTCCCCGTGCGTTCACAGAGTGAGTCCACACACATGCCTCTCGGCAGGCAAGTCACTCCTCTCTCTGTCTCTCTCTCTGTCTCTCTGTCTCTCTCTCTCTCCCCCTCCCTCCCTCCCCCCCTCCCCTCCCCTCCCCTCCCCTCCCCTCCTGCCCCTCCCCTTCTGTGTAGATAACAGCATCTACTGGAGTCCATGTTTGTCCCAGGGTTTGAAATAGGCAGTCTCTCCACTGTAGCAGGCAGGGATGAAAAGCCGCTGCTTTGAAGACAGCATTAACTTGTCTGTTTTGTTTCTTGGTTTAATGTTGTAAACAGCCCCATATATTTGTAAACTTGCAAACATCTGAGGTGTCTAGTTGGAACATGGAACTGTTTTGTCTCCTAGGGGAACGAGTGGTGGCCTTTGCTGCTGTCGAAGGGATTTTCTTCTCCGGATCATTTGCTGCCATATTCTGGCTAAAGAAGCGAGGCCTCATGCCTGGACTCACTTTTTCAAATGAACTGATCAGCAGGGATGAAGTAAGGAAGTGTTCTTCCGCGTGTATTTGGGTTAAATGTGCTCACATAGTTTTCTTCCCTCCAGAGACAATGCATGTATCGATAGAGTGTTCTGGAATGAAAAGGCGGTAGAAACTCACTCCTTCCTTGGCCTGCAAGATGATGCTGTTTCTTTCCACTCCTCCTACACCTTCCCTGGTTTCTGCTTACCTTCCCATATGACTGGACTTGTGGATTTCTGCCTTGTGACTTCCTGGCTGATTCTGTTTGTTCTCACTGAATCAGCCACCGTCTAAGAGCCCGCAGCTCCTCACACTTTACCTGTATTCCAGACAGTTCTGAGTTCTGAAGCTGTGTTCAGTGCATTCTAGGTGATTTTTCCTGGCATCTCAGAAATCAAGGCTCACTCTCGTCGCCCAAGCGTGCTGCTCAGTTTTATCTTCCTGTCTGGCCAGTGTCACAGCCCTGAGGTCCTGGGAGCCACTTGAAGTTGCGCCTTTCTTCTTTTCTTTTTCTTTTTCTTTCTTTCTTTCTTTTTTTTTTTTCCAACATCCAGCCTGTCTTCTTCTGCCTGCAATCCCTTTTCATTTTTCCTCCCAGATTTATTTGTTTACTTTTTAACCTGTTGATGACTTTTCCAAAAGAGGCAAGGGGTCATTCCTGGTGCTCTGAGAGGAAAGTGATCCCTGCTTCTATGCATCCGTCCTTTTAAGCCTAAGCCTGCCTCTTCTGAGCAGCTCACAGCATGCACGTATCTCCTGCTTTGTTAGGCTCTAGGCTGGTTAGCATGTCTCGGTGTGGAGTCCACGCTAGCCAGCCAGCTCACGTTTGTTGTCCGCACTAGCCTGGGCTTCTCAGCTTCCTCCTCCTTCAGCAACCGTCTCAAGCTGCTTCTCTGAACCTCGTTTCTTCAACTATAAACTCTAACCAGTTATCAGAACTTGTGGAAGCAGTAGATGTGAAACGTCTTTACATATTTAAATTTTTAAAAATTTATTTATTTTATGTGGATGTTTTGCCTACGTGTGTGTATGTGTACCGCCTGTATGCCTGGTGCCCTTGGACTTCAGAAAAGAGTGTTGGAGCCCCTAGAACTGGGGTTGTTGGTGGTTGTGAGCCACTGTGTGGGTGCTGGGAGCCAAACCCAGTCCTTTCCAAGAGCAAGTACGCCTTACCCCTGAGCTCGCGCTGCAGCCTGGGGAAGGGCAAGCTTAAGTGCGCAAGTGCTTCTTGTAACCACTCTCTTCTGCTTGATGTCTTTAGCTGTCTAAGAACTTAGACCAAAATGCCATGCATGCTTACTAGAAAGACATTAGCAAAGGTCGGTGAACTCACAGGTAATGAGGTTAACTGTTTTATTCTGTTTCTTGATAGACTTCTCTACACTTAAATCTCTTTCTCCAGCCCCGACCCCTGCATGTATACACCATAGTTTTCTATCGTTTTGTTTGTTTGAGACAGGCTCTCACCATGTAGCCCAGGCTAACCTTGTATTGGACATTTTCCTGCCTCTACCTCTTGAGTGTTGAGGTTACAGGCATGAGGCACCACACAATTCTTTTCCCAGCTGGCAAATATTGTGAGCCCTTTTTTGTCTACATTAAGCGTTGTTTCAAAATAGTTTGGTAGGGCTGTAACAGTCTTTTTGTTTGTTTGTTTCTCATGACAGGGTTTCTCTGTGTAGCCTTGGCTGTCCTGGACTTACTTTGTAGACCAGGCTGGCCTCAAACTCACAGATCCACCTGGCTCTGCCTCCCTGAGCAGTGGGATTACAGGCGTGTGCCACCACATCTGGCTGGGATATATTATTCTGATGACTAAATGTATCATTTATTTGATTCTAATTAGAAATTTGCTTCCTCAATTGTTGTTTTAGCTTTTTTCTTTTTGAGACAAGATCTCACTGTGTAAACCTGGCTGGCTTAAAACTCACTATGTGGACCAGGCTTGCCCTGAACCCTGATTGCTTTGCTCTATAGCGATGTAAGGTTTTGCAGCATTCACAGTACTTGAGGCATTTGCAATGGCTTCTGCTGGTGTACAGCCTACTTTTCAATTTGCACCAAATCCACTTTTCTTTTTTTTTTTTTTTTGGTTTTTCGAGACAGGGTTTCTCTGTGTAGCCTTGGCTGTCCTAGAATCACTTTGGAGACCCGGCTGGCCTGGAACTCATAGCGATGCGCCTGCCTCTGCCTCCTGGGTGCTGGAATTAAAGGCGTGTGCAACCACACCCAGCAATCCAAGCCCACTTTTATCCTGAGCTGTTACTTGGCTGTAAACTGTGTCTTTTTGGAATCTGAGTGAGTTTCATTTGTTCTCCAAATGCGACTCTTTTATCTGCTTTTCCCATTGCAGTGATAAAATACCGGAAGAAACTACTTAGGGAAGGAAGGGCTTGTTTGGCCATAGGTCAAACTCTGCTTTGTGTTTGGTCCCGGACCCCAGCCTGTGGAATGGAAAACCACAGGCGTGCTCAGAGCTTGGTTCCTATGGTAATTCTCAGTCCCATTGAGTTAGCAACCAAGATTTATCATCATAGCTAATTACTTATTTTCTATCATTTTTAAATTTTTGACATTTAAAAATCAGTTTTCATGTGGTCTCTTCTTACTTTATTTTCTTTTCCAAAGTGTTTTTCTTAGAATTTTTTTTGGTTTGTTTGTAAATTAGTGTTTTAATGTTAATAAGCTAAGATTTCCTATCATTGAGAGTTTTGATTATAAGTTATGGAATTAGTTTTCGGTGTATTTAAAGGATCGAGGTTCCTGGCTTGGTGTCCTTTCATCTCCAGGAAGTTCCCTGTTCTTCCTTCATACAGTGCACATTTGTGTGCAAGTAGCTGGTCGTTCCCTGACGAGAGCCCTTGTCTCTGCCTTAGGGACTTCACTGTGACTTTGCCTGCTTGATGTTTCAGTACTTGGTAAACAGGCCTTCAGAAGAGAGGGTCAGGGGAATCATTGTCGACGCTGTTAACATTGAGCAAGTAAGTATGCCCCGTGTCACGTGACTGCATTCTAGTCTGGTTTTGGTTTTGGTTTTGTTTTTTTTTGTTTTTTTTTTTTGCTTCATTTTTATTTTACTTTATGTCCATGGATGTTTTTCCTGCATGTGTATATTTATATATATATATATATATATATATATATATACACACACATATATATATATATATATATATATATCTGTGTTCCACATGCATTTCTGCTGCCCGTGGAAGGCAGAAAAGGGCATCAGAGCCCCTGGAAGTAGAGTTGCAGATGGTCATATGGTACCATGTGAGTGCTGGGAGTCACACCTGGGCCTCTAAACAAGCAGCCAGTGCTTTCCACTCTCTCCAGTCCCTGGATTTTTGTTTTAAAAATGTGTTTGAAATGGTGCCAAATGATTCTGTGTGGGCTAGCCTTGAACGCCTGGGCTAACGCAGTCGTCCACCTGATCCTCCTGACACTGTGCCACTGTGCCCAGACGCATTTGACTATTAAGTTGTCATTTGTAGGTCAACATCAGAAAACTTGTATAGTCCAGTCTGACAGTTAACTTAGTAACCTTTCTATTGTGACAAAACACCAACATAACTTTACAATAACTTAATAATTTGGCTAAAAATCAGTCTTCATTATACACCAGAGTTTTCTATGCATGGTTTATTTCAAGGCTATATTTTTATTTTAATTTATTCAAAATTAATTAATTTGAATAGTTTATATAAGTATATAAATATATAATTTAAACAAATTATATTTAATTTATCTTTTAAGTATCATTCAATAACATTTTATTTATTGTATACACACACACACACACACATATATATGTACATGTGCTTTTATTTTTCTTCTGTTAACACTTTACTACTCACTTTCTTTCATACAATTGAATTTCAGTGTGTCTCCCAGCCTTCTAGCCCATGTCTGCCTATTCTCACACGCTCTGTCATTGATGTCTCTCTTGGCTGCTTTCATGGTCACGCTTCCCATGGCTCTCGCTGGTCTTCAAAGAAGACCTGTCTGGACACTTCAGGATAAACATCTCCCTTTCTGGGTTGAGATCTAGGAATGAGCTCCTATGTACACTATTCTAAAGGCTCCAGTAATTTGCTGTTTTCTACTTAATTTTGGGCCCCTGAGAATGTGAAATCATATGGTTAGTAATAGACCAAACATCTGTCAGCAGATGAGCATCATTTGTCGTGCTAAATTCATCCTGGCATGCTTTCCCTGAGCAAAGTGAGTGTCTGTGCTGTGAGTCACACTAAGCTGGGTGTGGTGGTCACTCCGCTGTGAGAAGTTTAAGAGAAGGAGGGCTTGTTTTGTCTCACAGCTCAGAAGGCGCAGGGTGTCCTAGCAAGGAGCTTAAAGCACAGCTTGTCTAGATCTTGGCAGACCAGAAGGTAGAGTTGACAGGAAGAGGGTCCTCAGAGCTCAGGCCCAGTGACCTAGTTCTGCCAGCCAAGTCTCAGCTCTGGAAGGTTCCATGACCTTCCTACACAGTGGCACCAAGACGAGACCAAGTGTTCAAACACATTAGTGTGTAGAGCTCTTCAAATTCCAACCATAACACTTCATATTGGTGAAGTGCACATTATTCGTTGTTGTCTTTCTGTGCCTTATTCTGATGATGTTTGCATTCTAGGAGTTCTTGACGGAAGCCTTGCCTGTTGGCCTCATTGGAATGAACTGTGTCCTGATGAAACAGTATATCGAGTTTGTAGCTGACAGATTGCTTGGAGAACTTGGATTCTCAAAGGTAAATAAAAAATTTAAAATGTGTCACTACTAGTCTTAATTACTTGTTCCATTACTGTGAAGAGACGCCATGACCAAGGCAACTTAAGAAAGAAACACTTAACGGGGGGCTTGCTTATAGTTCAGAGGGTGCGTCACTGGCCGTATGGAAGGGAGCACAATGCAAGGCAGTCAAGCGTGGTTCCAGAGCCGGGTCTGCGAGCTCTGTCCTGATCCATAGACCGGAGGCTGGGAGAGAGAGAGCAAGGGGCCTGGGCTGGGCTTTTGACACCTCAAAAAGCACCCCCTCAGTGACACAGTCCCCTCAACAACGACATACTTCCTAACCCTTCCTAAACAGCTCACCAGCTTGGGACTAAACGGTCAGATACGTGAGCTTCGGGGCCCATTGCCACTCAAGCCACCGCACCAGCAGGAAGACGCTGTAGGCAGGAAGCTCTCTGCAGTGTATTTTACTGCATTTGTAACACACTAGTCCACGTTTGAAATACCAGTGACAGGTTGGATGTGAGATGTTTGTCCGTAATTCTAACATTTCTAAGGCCAGGAGCATTGCAAGTTTGTGGCCAGCCTGGGGGCCCATCTCTAACAAGCAGACAAATATGTAGGACAGAGACTTGTTTTGTAAGAAAAAAAATGGTTTTGCAAAAATCCTTTGAAACTGTAGATGAAATTGGGAATGTTACTATTTTTGTCCTTGTTATGAGGTTTAATTTGGATTTTCAGAATGTCTAATGACATTTCTTTTGTTTCCAGGTTTTTCAGGCAGAAAATCCCTTTGATTTTATGGAAAACATTTCATTAGAGGGGAAAACAAATTTCTTTGAGAAACGAGTTTCTGAGTATCAGCGATTTGCAGTCATGGCGGAAACCACAGATAATGTCTTCACTCTGGATGCAGATTTTTGAAGCCCTCCTCATTAAAAAACAAAACAAAACAAAACAACATAGAAGCCAGCACTCAAGGGAGGCTGAGGCAGGTGGATTTTTGTGAGTTTGAGGACAGTCAGGGCTATTGAGGTCTGTCTCAAAACAAAACAACAGCAAAAACAAACAAAACAGATAGGAAGCTACCATTGGTAAACAGCGATCTATTTTCCTGTCTTTTTGAAGCGTTGAGTATCTCTTTTAAAGGAAAGAGAGTTTGAATAGAAGGAAATCTAAAATTAAATTCTAAAAATGTGATTTTCTCTAAATGCACTTCGATTTACTTATACAGAGAGAGTTTGTCCTAAATGTCCCCCCCCCTTTTGTCATAGGCACTTAAGATGGCATTAAGAGTGGGGGTTGAGGAGTCAGGTGGACAGTTTGCCCTTACTCCTTGGTGTGACCTTGGCAGGTCAGTTAATCACTGTAAACTTCAGGGCACTTACCTGTAAAATTTGTATAATGTCCCAAATTCATGGAGGAAACAGAAGGGTTAATATACAAAAATAAGTGCTAAACCAATACTTTCACCTGTACTACCTTGACTACTAATTAATATCAGTGATAAGATTAGTGGCCTTGTTATTAAAGAGATTGTGACTCAGGGTTAGGTTGTGGTTTTAATGCTTGCAGGAAGAACATAATGATTTCCATAGAGAGATCATAAGTCCCATAAACTTCTTTGAACCCCTCAATCTGCAGTAAAGAAATACAGCTCTCAATTGCCTAGAGTGGGAGGCGTATGGAGCAGAATCCAGGTTACCATGGTTAAATGGAGAGCTATCCTCAGGGACAGCCCTGGAATGCTTAGATCCTGGATAGATGGCCGTTTCTCAGTCTTATTCTCAGAGCTGGTAGGACTCCCTGAGCTTTTGTGATAGAAAAAGAGAGATGGTGGTCGGTGGATTTGGGAAACGTGGTGTGCGTGATCCCTTCTAGAACACAACGTGACAGCTGGGCAAGTGCGGGACAGAAGCAGCTCACCTTGCTGCCTACACAACCAACACAAGTCAGCCAGCACCTCCCACAGCTAGGGATCGCACTGGAAAGTCATTCACACATACTGAAAGTGGACCACCCACCCCACCCTCAACTCCCACCCCAAGGAAGTGATAGGGATTTTTGAGCCATTTTTGGATTTGTGCCAGACTGAGAAAGCTATTTAAGATCGACTTCATCTGTTTGTCTTTATACTCGTCACGTGACTATAAAGGAATGTGCTTTTAGTGGAGCTGTGCGTGCTTCCTAGCAAGATAATGAGGGAGGTAGAAGCCTTCTAGGAAACCTACAAGAAAGGCCGGGATCCAGGACACCCGGGCAGTGTGCCCCTAACCCATCAGACCCTGGCTCCCTACTCAGGAGAGTGCCTGCTGCCCACACACCCCACACCCCGTAAACCCACAGCGCCGTGTACCCATGCATCACACACTTGCACGTGCACACTTGCACACACAGTACAGATAACATTCTGGAAGCTGGAATCCAGAGATTTATCTCTAAAAGTTTTTTGTTCTACAACTGGGAATTCTCACTGAATGCAAGAGAAGCCATGATTCCACTGTTAGAGGGGGTATCATAAGTGCAATGTTGTGGTTTATGACCATTCAGGTTTTTTGCTGTGAGCTTCCCACTGGTCATGTGATCACCACCAGCCTTCTAAGCATGAAGAGTAGCTGTTACTAAAACATGGAGAGAGAGGTGAGGGGGGTCAGAGAAGCAGAGAAACTTAACCAAGATTTCACAGTCACTGGCCGTAGGCTATACTATTTTGAGGGTGTCATATCCTTTAAACTTCATCCGCCATGACTTATTTTACTTATTTCTTATTAATTAAAGTATCACATACTACCACAGTATTAATGTTTGTGACACTTTAATTCGAGCATCACAACATCACAGAGACCAGGGTGTTTGGGTAGCTGGCTTCAAGATATTTATCTACCACCGTACAAAAATATCTGAAAATGTAAATTATCTCAGAGTGAAAGAAAGCGGTTTAACAGTGATATTAACAGTAGCAATAAGCAAAACTGTATTTGGAAGAAGTCTTGATACTGAAAAACTGAATTTTTAATACACTGTTACATTATTATGTTTAGTGTTCTGTACCCTTTCAATGGCTCCAAGTTGTACATTTATTTATTATGTTTAGTATTTTGTTCTTAGAGATGGGAGAATCAGGAAGTTATACAATGTCTTTTTAGTATCTCACAGGTAAAGAAAAAAATCAAATTTATAGCTTTTCAGTTTATCATAGACCTATGTTTCTGTGTTTTAAGATAATAAACAACTTTGTTATTACAGAGTTTAGGTACATGTTTTATCACATAGAATTGTGTTGTAGATGAGCTTCGGATCAGTTTATCTCAGTGCCGGATGCAAGACTGAGTTTCAATAATAAACAGTTATTTTTATGATATAACCACTCCCAGCCATGTCTTATTATTTGAACATGTTACAATTGTTTTATATTTAAAATATCCAGATTCTACTTCCTTAGGCACTTTATTATATTTTATTTTCCTTCTTTTAGTTGGTGTCTAATCATGTAGTCTGGCCTGGATCACACAATTCTCCTCCTCTTCTGCCTCCCAAACACAGGGATTACAGGTGTGCACCACCATGCCCAGACACCACGTTATGTTCTGTGAATGAAGATATGTGTATGTTCAAAAGTAATTTAATGTTCAGAATTTTGTATTTTATATTTAAATATATTTATGTCATTCTCAGAGAATCTCCAGATTTACTTTTGACAATTTGCTAAGAGCTCAGTGTCGCTTCAGTGACAACTCTTGGTGGGCTACACTAGAGCCAGCTTAGTTCTAAAACCAAGTCTCGCCCAGCTTAGGCAGAACCTGGGGTAAACAATGCAGAAGTGAGATTGTCTATTCCTCATCACTGTTCTGTAAATGATCTGCTCCTTTGTAAGTTGCTCTGGGTCTGAAGGAGAATCTAGTATTCCTGAAGGCCCAGGGGGAAAATGTAATCCTTCAACTTTGTGACTTAGTTCTGTTAAAGAAAACATGTAAAAGGGGAAGACTAGAGGATGGCCTTTTTTTTTTTTTTTTTTTTTTTTTTTGGTAAAGAAAGTGGAGTTTATAATATTTTAAACCTATATTTACTATTTTACAGCTTTGTTTTTACTCTTTCAAGTATTTGGTCATCTAAAAAATTATTTAATATTTCTTATGTATATAGAAAATTGTATTAGACATGGTATTCCTAAATTTATTTTGTTAAAATACATTATGGTCAATCAAACCAATCCTGCATGTACAGATTCAATTTTTTCCTCAAGAAATTATCATGTTTTTGTAAAGTTTGTTGAAATAAACTGTATAATTATATCATTTTGTGCATTTTTTTTTTTTTTTTTGGTAATACCATTTTTTTTTTTTTAATTCCTGCAGGCTACCTCAATCCCAGCCAAGGGGACTGTGTTGTGTTTCTAACTGTGTGTGCCCTCAGCCACCTCACTCATCTGCTCCCATGCCCTTCTCTTCCTTTGTTTCTCTCATTCCTTTTCTTCTGACATCCTCCAGTCCAGTAGCTCTCAACCTGTAGGTCATGATCCCTTTGGCAAGCTTTATCTCCAAAACATTTTAAATTATGATTCACAACAGTAGTACATAAGTACAGTTATGAAGTAGCAACAGAAATAATTGTGTGGCGGCGTGTCAGCACATGAAGAGCTGTATTAAAGGGCAGCAGTGTGAGGAAAGTGGAGAGCCGCAGCGGCCATCGCATTACTAATAGTAGCATTACAGTCGACACCCCGGAGGACAAGCCCTCACAGAACATCCTCAGACCACGGCGTTAGCTGCAGAGTATACATTACATATAGAATATGGCATTGGTTTTGCCCTTACAAGGTAACTGTACAAATGTTATTCCACCCTGTGACTAGGCCCAAGTTTCTGTCTGCCAGAGTTTTGTAAACAAATTCCTGAAAAAAGCCATAGCCTTCGGGCAACCAACCAAGAGCGAAATAATAAGGACATAAGTTAGAAACGAAAACATTTTGGATCAGGGTAAAAACATGATCTTGAAATAAACGTTTATAACCTAGAAATAAGAAACACTTTGAACCAAGGTACAATAAAATGAGACCTGTTGGTTTTTTTTTTTTTTTTAATCTAAAAGGAAATAAACAGAGGTTAAGTTTTTATATATGGTCCAAACATCACAGCCACGCCGAGGGAACTTACAAATCCTGAGATAAAGAGAGCTTATACACATCTTGAGATAAAGCTTAAACTTTAGCAAACGTTTTAGAGATATATAAGAAGAGGAGTATTTAAATAAAACCAAGAGGTGTGAGCTACAATGGTGTGGTGGTTCCTATAGGGGATAGTTTGCTTTTTAGCTGTTTTACAGCACACAATGCCTGAGCAGAGATTTTGAAGGAAACTTACACAAGCATAATCCAACCCCAAAGCCAGCTTTTTCATAGAGTAGAAATATGGCACAAAACAACTTTTTATCCACATGGACCCAAAAGACGTTTGAATTCCTGTCAAGACTGAAGTTAGCAATCAGAGGGCGAGATGAGCACAGAGCGAAGAGATTCTTGCAAGTGGAAAGCAGAGAAGATTTAGAGATGAGAGATTCGGGGGTCATTTGTTTGTGTGGCGGAAGAAGTTGTTATAATCTGCTAGAATTTGGAAACCTAGTGCGCCATTGAGCTGTACTGAGGCCAAGCCACTTGTAGTGAAACAGCTAGGGTTAATGGAACCTCTGAGTCTGAGGAAAAAGAGATTACAGAAGACGGGTGAGAAGTATAGGAAGGAACTGGAAGAGGCTTAGGAAAAAGCGAACAGGAACTCCTCCAGGGGGAGAGTTTCAATAAGCTCCACAGGCATCTGAGAGACAGAGACAGAGAAAACTCCAGGGGTGAGTGGAGACCATGTGGGGAGGGAAGGAGAGCAAGGATGGGAGAAAGAAAGACAACCATCCTGGTGACAAGAATTTCAATCCCTACCAGGCATCTCCAAGTGGACTGAGAGACCTTGCAGAGAGAAATGTCCTGAGTCGTAGAGCAGGGGCATCTCTCTCCACGTGACGGGGGCCAAGAGGGTGAGAGAAGCTGCCTGGCACACTGGCACAACTTTAGTGTCAGTAGAAAGTTCCAGGAGCCAAGAGAGACAGAGCGGTGGCTCCAAGGTGGCACTTACCTGAGTACCAGGAGAGAGACAGAACCTTTCAACACATTGGGCACTCAGGAGGCCATAACATGTCCCAGGAGCCAGAGAAACCAAGAGGTGCCCTGCCTCACAGTGGGGAAACATAGCCGGTGGGTGGGGACACACGGCTGAAGAAGTAGACTCTAGAATGTGGAGTTCGATGCTGTGGGTGGCAGAAGCCAGCAGAAACACAGAAGCCGTACCTTGGAAGAATCAGATAGGAGATGCTGGGCCTCATGGAAAGAGGACCATTTATGCCCCTACTGGGTGTTTCTGCACCATATTATACACTGACGACACGACTGCTCCATAGTATTGCTAAGGGGAAGGTTTCTATTGTAGATATGAGAGAGAGAACAGCCGAGACGTCGGCAAGAGTCCAGAGTAGAGAGAGAAAGTGGTAGACTGGACCTGGCCAGGAGAGAAGCAGGATCAGGAGAGAGAGAGAGAGAGAGAGAGAGAGAGAGAGAGAGAGAGAGAGAGAGAGAGAGAGAGAGAGAGAGAGAGAGAGAGAGACAGACAGAGACAGAGACAGACAGAGACAGACACAGAGAGAGACAGAGAGAGAGACAGAGAGACAGAGAGAAGGAAGGCATGGGAGAGCTAGGGAGGAGAAGAAGGCGGGGGGGGGGAGCACAGCAAAAATAGGGCTATAAGGAGGATGAGTATCTGGTGGAAGGAAGCCTGTGAGCTGGGGAAGTTTAGGGTTGGGGAGGAGCTAGGATGCTAGGATGCTAGCATGGACTTTGGAGTGTGTGACAAGTCCTTGTGAAGTTGAGGGAGCTGAGGCCGGCATGCACTTGGAATGCTAATAGGCACCACAGATGGCCACCTGTCCCCTTCTGCCTTCTGGAATCTGCGGAAAAGTTACGGATTCCAGTTACAAAGTTCTGCACAAGGTTTGCTCTGCGGAGTCATTACAACCAGAGAGTGATGTGCGCATGCCTGAGCCTGACAGCCACTTAGTTCTGGGGTCTTCTGCTCCCGCTCTCCCTATGTCTTCTCGCTGTCTGAGCACAGGGTTAGGAGTGGGGTCCACTGCGGCCACCTCTCACCCTCTGGCTTTCCAACAGAAACTGGAAGAAGAGGATCCCTTCTGTCTGCGGATAATAACGAGGAAACAGTCCGACGCACCTTTGGAGCCAAACGATATTTTTATTCTCAGCACCCTTTCAGTACTAAGATGATAAATGGCTGCTATTTGCAGAACGCAGGTCAAGTTAAGTTTTGCAGAAGGAGGGGATCTGTTCAAACTATTGCACAAACCAAGGCAATTCAATAGTAAACATCAAACCCCTACTCTGATCTAGCCAATGGACAGGACACTCTCCACAGTTATGTGGAGAATGGGGACTGACTGTGACATAAACTCTGGTGCTCCATATTTTACCACCTCCCCTTGGTGGGGAGACCTGGTGGCACTCAAAGAAAGAATAAGCAGGCCACCAAGATGAGACTTGATAGCCTATGACCATATAGTGGGGGAGGAGGCATAGACCTAGGGGAGGGGAATAGGGTGAAAGCAGGAGGGAGGGAGGAATGGGAGGATACAAGTCATGGGATGACAATTGAGTTGTAATCTGAATAAATTAATTAAATAATTACAAATATTTAAAAATTTGCAGAAGGCAGATCGTTTCTTCATTTGGAACTAAACTGATTGTAGGGTCATTGCTATTGTTCCTGGAATTAAAAAAAAACAAAAAACAAAAAACAAAAAAACAAGAACACATCAAAGATATCATTCATCATGACCAAGTAGGCTTCATTCCAGGCATGCAGGAATGGTTTAATATACGGAAATCCATCAATGTAATCCACCATATAAACAAACTGAAAATAAAAAACCACATGATCATCTCCTTAGATGCAGAGAAAGCATTTGATAAAATCCAACACCCATTGAGGTTTAAAGTTTTCAGAGATTGGGGATACAAGGCACTTTCCTCAACACAATAAAGGCTATATATAGCAAGCCAATAGCCAAAATCAAAGTAAATGGTGAGATACTCAAGGAAATTCCTCTCAAATTGGGAACAAGGCAAGGCTGCCCACTCTCTCCATATCTCTTCAATATAGTACTCGAAGTTCTAGCCAGAGCAATAAGACAACAAAAGGAGATCAAGGGTATCCAAATGGGAAAGGAGGAAGTCAAATTATCCCTATTTGCAGATGATATGATAGTGTACATAAGTGACCCCCAAAATTCCACCAGAGAACTACTACAGCTGATAAACACCTTCAGCACATTGGCTGGATACAAAATTAACTCAAAAAAGTCTGTAGCCTTCCTATACACAAATGACAAGCTTGCAGAGGAAGAAATTAGGAAAACCACACCCTTCACATTAGCCACAAGCAATATAAAATATCTAGGAGTTACTCTAACTAAGCAAGTGAAGGACTTGTTTGAAAAAAATTTCAAAACTCTGAAGAAAGAGATTGAAGATGACCTGAGAAGATGGAATGATCTTCCTTGTTCATGGATCGGGAGAATTAACATAGTAAAAATGGCATCCTACCAAAAGCAATCTACAGATTCAATGCAGTCCCTATCAAAATACCTACACAATTTTTTAAAGACATTGAAAGTTCAATTCTAAACTTCAAATGGAAAAACAAAAAACCCAGAATAGCTAAAACAATCTTGTACAATAAAAGGTGCTCCGGAGGAATCTCCATACCTGATCTCAAACTGTACTATAAAGCAATAGTAATTAAAACAGCATGGTACGGGCACAGCAACAGGCTGGCTGATCAGTGGAATCGAATCGAAGACCCAGATATGAATCCACACACATATGGTCACTTGATTTTTGACAAAGAAGCCAAATCCATTCAATGGAAAAAAGATAGCATCTTCAACAAATGGTGCTGGTCTAACTGGAGGTCTATGTGTAAAAAAATGCAACTGGACCCATATTTGTCACCTTGCACAAAACTCAAATCCAAGTGGATTAAAGACCTCAACATAAAACCAGAGACACTAAGTTACTTAGAGGAAAAAGTGGGGAAGAGCCTGGAACATATTGGCACAGGAGACAACTTCCTGAACAGAACACCAACGGCCCAGGCCTTAATGTCAACCATTAATAAATGGGACCTCATGAGGGTGAAAAGCTTCTGTAAGGCAGAACTGTCAAGAGAACAAAGCGACAGCCTACAGACTGGGAAAAAATCTTCACCAACCCTACATCTGACAAAGGTCTAATATCCAAAATATATAAAGAACTCAAGAAATTAAACACCACCAACCAAATAACCCAATTGAGAAATGGGGCTTGGAACTAAACAGAGAATTCTCAACAGAGGAATATCAATGGCTGAGAAACACTTAAAGAAATGCTCAACCTCCTTAGTCATCAGGGAAATGCAAATCAAAACAACTCTGAGATTCCATCTTACACCCATCAGAATGGCTAAGATCAAAAATTCAAGTGACACCACATGCTGGCGAGGATGTGGGGAGAGAGGAACACTCCTTCATTGCTGGTGGGAATGCAAACTAGTACAACCACTTTGGAAATCTATCTGGTGCTATCTCAGAAAAATGGGAATAGGGCTTCCTCAAGACCTAGCTATTCCACTCCTTGGAATATACCCAGAAGATGTTCCAGCACACAACAAGAAAATTTGCTCAACCATGGTCATAGCAGCCTTATTCATAATAGCCAGAACATGGAAACAGCTTAAGTGTCCCTCAGTAGAAGAATGGATAAAGAAACTGTGGTACATATACACTATGGAATACTACTCAGCTATTAAAAACAAGGAATTTCCAAAATTTGTGGATAAATGGATTGAGCTAGAAATTATCATAATGAGTGAGTTAACCCAGAAGCAGAAAGAATCAAATGGTATATACTCACTTATATCTGCATACTAGCCCAAGGGGCATGTCCCACGAAAGCCTTCACTTACCGGGAAACTGGGACAGAGGGGAGGACATCCTATTGGGACTCTAGATGAAAGAAGCATGGGAGAATAGCAAAGTAGAAGGATCCAGAGGGTCCTAGAAACCTACAAGTAGAACATTATGATAGGCAGATTTGGGCCCGGGGTCCCGCTCAAACTAAGGCACCAGCCAAGGACAATACAGGCGGTAAACTTTAAGCCCCTACCCAGATCTAGCCAATGGTCAGAACATTCTCCACAGTTGAGTGGAGAGTGGGATATGACTTTCTCACATACGCTGGTGCCTCACATTTGACCATGTCCCCTGGAGAGGGAGACCTGGTGGCACTCAGAGGAAGGACAGCAGGTTGCCAAGAAGAGACTTGATACCCTATGAGCATATACAGGGGGAGGAAATCCCCCTCAGGAACAGTCATAGGGGAGGGGAATAAGGGGAAAATGGGGGGTGGGGGGGAGAATGGGAGCATACAAGGGATGGGATAAACATTGAGATATAACAAGAATAAATTAATAAAAAATTTTTTTAAAAAGGAAAAAGTCAAGGTATTTATGAATTTAGAAGTACTTTTAGTTGGGCCCATAAGGAAACAGAAGGTAACTCAAATTAGGATAATTCAAGGAGTGCTTAGTTAAAGGACAATTTAGAGTTTTCAGCAGGACAGCACAGAAGCTGTGCAGTGCTTGGGGCTGTGGTGGGAGGTAGTGCAGGGCAGGGTGCTGCTCTTGCCCAGATAAAGATGTTGATTGAAGGAGTGTTTACTTGAGGTGCCTGTTATTTAGAGGGAGGCAGTAGCCCAAGACAGCCTTGCTGAGAAGAAGCCTGGCTGTAAGGGACTCCATCATTTGCTCCTTTCTTCCTGTCTCTTACCAGGGATGCCCATTGGCCAAATCAACTAGGATCAGGTGGGTCAAGGAGATGGACAGCATCTGCCACAAAGAATGTTGGATGCTATTGGTCCTTCTGTCAGTCCTAGGAGGAAGGAAAAAGCATCCAGACTGTAAGAGAAATGAAAGAAAACGGAATGATCCTGGGAATGGAGAAAACCGTGGCTGCTTCTGAGCTCCCGAAGGAAGAGTTAGGGTTTGAAATGATAGAAAAGTTGTTTTTCAACCCTGGGCACAACCCAGGCTTCATCCCAGATGGTCTCAGGGCTGTTCTAAAACCACACCCTCGTACCTGTCCTGAGCACCTAACAGCACGTGATGTCCCGAGCTGAGCTCTTGCCCCCTCAGCGATAAAATAACTAGTAACCAATCATTTTAAAGGTCAACTAACCAATCATGTTTGTACTAAGTTCTGCTTCTGTAAGAGTCTAAAAGACCCAAGCTTTGCTTATTCGGGGTCTCCAGCTCAATAGAGCTTGGTAGACCCCATGGCGATGGATCAATAAAGCATCCCTTGCTGATTGCATCGGACTGGACTCTCGTGTCTCACTGGGCTCCAGGAAGTAGGACCTAGCCCTCCAGGTCTTACAGGTTCAGAAAATCTTTTGACATGAGTGAGACTTACTTATGGGCAGAACAGGGATCTGAAGGTGATACAAGCTTCCTGAGAAGGTGGAAAGCCCAGCAGGAGGCGCCCAGTCTGTGCTTCTGCGGAGTGACTCTGAGCAGTTTTTCCATTGACTAGGTTGGTCTACTAAACTCCCAACACTTTAGGGAAGTGGGGTAAGGACCGAGAGGCGGAAAGTGCGAGGGAGCAAGTGAGGAGGGAGGACAGATGGGCCTGCTTCACCCTGTTTCTCTCTATTAGTGTTTGGCTGCTGGGCACAACAAATACGGGAACGCAGGACTGTTGCACTCCAATGGGGCTGAGCATGGATCTTTCTACGCAGTAAAGTGCCGAGGGTGAGCAGACATTAGGGTCTCGGCAGGGTGCTGCTGTTACTAACATGATGGACGTAGGAACTCAGTCGGATGCCTAGAGGAAAGAAAGGGGTGTGGGAGTAGACCAGTGAGAGGATGGGGGCCCTGGCTAGGTCTAAGAACTGCAGTAGGGCGTAGCTGATCAGACCCTCTGAGAGGGGAGGAGGCTGATCAGAGTGGGATGCGACCATCGATAATTTGGGAACAAATCTGGCATGTAACAAGCCTGAGGAATGATGAGAGAAGGTTGAGAATGTCACGGGCATGGGGGCCCAGGGCGTTGCACTTTAGTTGGCCTCTGTAAGCCAGAGGTTTCTTCAGTGGAAGAGAGGTGCTGTGTGGAGGACCAGGCCATGAGAGACTAGCTGAGTTTTACATCTCAGAAGAGCAAGGTTGCTTTAAAACCACCAGGATGCTCATGGTCAGGAGGTAACAATGAAGATCAAGGAGAGTCTCCCTACCCTTCCTCCTGTCAGGCCCTGGTGTGGAGAGGCTGCAGGAGGAAGAGACACTCACTAGTTTAGGACCGGACAGGCGAAGCTGAATCCAGACGGGGCGCGGGGAAACCCTGTGAGCTGCCTTGTTAAAATGGCAGCATTGAGGCCGCGATGGCAAAGCAGTGATGCACCGCTGTACTGTGATGGAAGAGTGGCTGTTCTCTTTCCCACAGCCTTGCACGATGAGGGACCATTGAGATCACCTCCAATGTCATGGCAGGGCCCCTGGACTTCCAGTGTTCTGACAGACACTCACAACCACACCCTGTGAGTTTGCACAGCACAGAAACAAATGGTAACGGAAGGACCCTCCAGCTTTGCACTCAAGCTGTCTGAGAAATGGTGGAGACGTTGCTATTCTCTCCATGGTCCCTCCTCCAGAATGTTCTAGTATTCAGGTTCTGGGATTGAAAACGTATCCTTCATTGCGCGTTGAAATCTTATTTGTCACTCAAATCAACATTTATGAAAACTTCAGCATTTACAGGGTGATCTATGTAGTTGTGTCACCAAAATCACATCATTGGCTCACCAATTCTAAGAATTAGTGCAACAATACTGTTGGTAAGAGATGTGAGTCACAGAGAAGACAAGTTCCTTGCTCAAGGCCACCCTTCTGGTACACATCTGCAACAAGACGCCAGTCAAGGTGGCATGGCTCAGAATCCCTTCATCTGGTCGCTGAGGGTACCCAGATTTCTGCCCCACTGCTAGTGGTGCTCCAAAAGATCCCTTGACCTGTGCGTACTCACACACTTCATTGGCAGGTGTCAAGTTAGAGTTTCCACCACCTCTCTCCTGGTGCTGCACCATGGCGTCAGATGACAGAGGGACTGAAGTGGTCTGGCTGCTGGAACCTGGACCAGCAGTCCTGTGTGCAGATGCCTGCCTGGTGAGGGCATGGCTTGGCTGCTGGGACCTGGCTGGACCAGCAGTCCTGTGTGCAGATGCCTGCCGGTGAGGGCAATTGGTACCTGTTTGCTGATCATATTTGGGGAAAATCGTATCTTGGAAAAGATTTAAGTAAAAAGTAATTTCACGTCAAAGTATGAGGTACAAGTAAAACCTGGTGAGATGTGTCTGGGGTCCCAGCATGAGAGTTAATGACCATCTTGGGCTATGTAGTCACACCTTGCCTTAAAACAAACCCCAAACCAAAAGCCAGGTGGTTTGTGTCCCTTGGTGTTTTCCTTTCTTTTTGACTGTGAAATACCTTGACTGAAGTCCCGTAAGGCAGGAAGGGTTTGCTCTTGCTCACAGTTCAGGTCACAGTTCATCAAGGCCAGGGACAGCAACAGCAGCTGGGAGCAGCTGGTTAGTTACCTCTGCAGACAAAAGAAAGCCATGTGTGCATGTGAGCATGTGTGCATGTGTGCATGTGTGCTAACCCCACTACTTTTTCCACACAATCCAGGATCCCCCCCCCATGCAATGGCCCCACCCACAGTGACATATCTTCCCATCTCAATTAATGCCATCAAGATGAGCCCTCACAGGCATGCCCAGAGCACATCTCCCAGGTGATTCTAGCTAGATTCTGTTAGGTTGTCAACACTAACTCGCAGCCACACCTGATTGAAACCTAAAATCTCAGAGGACTCACAGTGTCCTTGGCGTAGTTTTCTGAGAGACTAAGATAGAATTAAACTTCCCTGTGTAACCAGACTCATAATATATATATATTCTGGGCTGGAGAGATGGCTCAGTGGTTAAGAGCACTGTCTGTTCTTCTAGAGGTCCTGAGTTCAATTCCCAGGAACCGCATGGTGGCTCAGGACCATCTATAATGTGATCTAATGTGCACTGTATACATAATAAATAAATAAATCTTTAAAAATCTATTCTAAGAATATTTTATGTACATATTAAAATTCACCACCGCATTTCCAGGGACTCAGCGTGGCCACTGGGCTACAGGAGTGTGAGATTTCTTTCTTTCTTTTTTTATTTTTTTAAAGATTTATTTATTTATTGTTTTGTATACAGTGTTCTGCTCGCATGTACAGCTGCAGGCCAGAAGAGGGCATCAGATCACATTACAGATGGCTGTGAGCCACCATGTGGTTGCTGGGAATTGAACTCAGGACCTCCAGAAGTGCAGTCCATGTGCTTAACCTCTGAGCCATCTCTCCAGCCCTGAGTGTAAAATTTCTTACCATTCTAGATTTTCTGCGACCCCTGCGGTCTTCAATGGTAACTCTCTGGGTCTTTTGCTTCTTACACTTATAATTATTTCGGCACATGATGCAATGATTTTGTGACTCAGGACCTATGGTTTTTGCACTTGTAGTGCCCTGGCATACAGCTCAGTGGCTGACCGCTTGCCTAGCACCGAAGAACTACAGCAGCGGCAACAAACACCCTTGCGTTGTCCCTGGGTGACAAGTAGCTGATACTAACAATTATTTGATGAACAATGAGGTGACAGGTTGAGTTGCACGGTGAAGCCTGCAAGTCAGTTTCAGTAGCGGTTGTGCCCTCCGTGGGGATGGAGGAAAGCCAGATAGCAGAGGCTGCTGTGGACAAGCTGTCTTCCCACGGGCTCCCTGGGCCTCAGGTGGAAGGCCACAGCTCGCAGCACCTGTGGGATTGTGTTGCTTTGAGCTATGCTCGTGGCCTCCACACGGTGGCGCTCTTGAGCCACCGGTGTCTCAGCTGCGAGGGTGGCTCCCTCGCCGCGGCAGGGACTCAAGAAGCATCTCTCCTCACATGTCTCTCGAGGAGCCACCAGGCACCTGGACACAACCATCTGTGAGCTCAGGCCCTCTCCCTTCGGGACAGAATTCCAGAAAGAGCCTTGGGCAATTACAGCCCTGGCCGGCTGGCTGTTCAGCGACCAAAGGGAGACAATGACGGGGGGGGGGGGGGGGGGGGGGGGGGGGGGAGGTGAACCTGTCAGACAGAAAGAGAACGAATCTGTTCCCATAAACAGATCCTGAGTGGTTACTGAACAACTGATAAGAAGCCACGAAAGTCTGTGAGGTGTCCAGAGGCAGGAGCAGTCACAGAGTGCCTGGGATCATCGGCGGGGTGGAAGGGGAGGGAGTGCACTTAGCTTCTGTGCTCCCAGAGATTCTCGATGCTGACAGCAGGGTGCGCTGCTGAGTCCCGTTAGCCCTGGAGACCCCAAGGCCACTCATCCCAGAGTGAAGGCAAGCCAAAGGGTGGGTGGGCAGCTATCCTGGGAGCTGGGGGTCTCCTTAAATAGCACTTGATCTTCTGAGACACAGCTCTGTCCTGATCCAGGCCATCCGTTCACTGGCAATTCACAGAAAACTACCACAAAATAGGGTGTGCCGCTGCTTTGTGCTTTAGACCCGAGCTCTAGCCCTGCTAGAGCTGCTCTCCCTCTGACAGCAGCAAGCTACTCTCGCCTCCTTTCTGCCTTCAGGCAATGGCCTGTTACTGGACAGAACAGCAGTATGGACTTCCTGTGTGGTACAAGTACTTACAAGTACTTAAAACGGCACTCAGAATCCAGTGCTCAGTAAACAAAGCTATTATGTCAGAGCCTCTATCAATTATATTCCAACGCTCAGGCTAGAACACTCCTGTCAGTAGGTTAGCAAGGCCAAGCTGTTCTGTTGGCATTCTTTTGTGAGCTCTCTCTCTCTCTCTCTCTCTCTCTCTCTCTCTCTCTCTCTCTCTCTCTCTCTCTCTCTGTCTTTCTCTCTCTCTCTGTCTCTGTCTCTCTCTCTCTCTGAGCCACACCCAGCAGTGTACATGTGGACGTCTGAGGACGTTGGTCCATGTCGTATATTTTGTTTGAGACCGAGTCTCCTGCTGGTCACTGCTATGTGCACTAGGCTAGCTGGTCTTCCACCTCTGGGGAGTCTCCTTATGTCTTCCCCCTTCCCACAGGGATTGCAGATGCTTGTACAGTGTGTCAGGCTTTTACGTGCATTCTGGGAATTTGAACTCAAGTCCTCTCACTATTTATTTATTTATTTATTTATTTATTTATTTATTTATTTATTTTGAGATAGGGTCTCATAGCCCAGGCTGGTCTTGAACTCTCGGCAATACTCCTGCCTTGGCCTCTCACCTCTTCAGATTACAGGTGTGCACCACCTGCCTGGCACCAACTTCTTCATGTATAGATTTCCACCTCGCAGATGGACCATGCACAAATTTTAGCATGTATTTTTCATATATGTTAACCTAATTTTATTTTCTTTTTTATTAAATATGTTTTATTTTTACATACACATTTATATTATTACAAATATATACAATACGCTACCTATAATCAGGAATTATACAAATGTTACAGTCTTAGTGTTTTGGCTGTTTGTATTTGGCAGCCTTGAAGAAAACATCTTTCCTATCTTGGTGCATCTAAAATTCTGAATGTAAATCAATATCTATCATTTTCTCATCATTCTCAACCTAAAACATCTATCTAGACCTAAAAACATCTTAACCTCTAAACAACTACGCTTCATCGTAGAATTAAACTATCTGGTCTTCAACCCCATCAGAGACTTGAGAAGGAATAAAACTAAGTGCCTGAGTAGTTAGCATGCATTTCTAGCACAGCACTTTTGCTACCTGGGGAGTACCTCCTTATGTTTTCTTAACCAGTATTCTGCCAATGGCATTTGGAGTGAGTGAAACTCAGTGCATGTTAATTATCTGTGCAGGCTTGCTGTCTTTTGCTCTGTAATCAAGACCACTTCCTTTTATGGTTAATGAATAAGTCATCACCCTAATAATGGGTCATTCCCACGGAGCAGCCTCAGAGCCAGGAGACCTCACCCCACACCTACTAGGAGTCAGGCACAGCCTCCCGTGGGGAGAGCGGCTATGGAAGTTTGCCTGCAGTATGTGCCTGAAGGCCCCTTGGTGGGTGGGCGGGGGCAGGGGATGGGCGTGGGGGTGGGGGGAGGTAAACCTGGGGGAGGAAGGAGACAGGCCTGAGAGGTGTGTCCCAGGATGGGATGGAGCAAAGATCCTAAATGTATCATGGAGGCTACTGTGCAAACCCTCCCAGACAGAGAACAAGATGAAGGCGGCACTCACGAGCGTTTTCACAAAACCTTGCCCAGGGAGGGCACAAGGCAGAGGGTAAGACCTTGAGGAAGGCACACGCGTCTCTCCAGGACAGGATGAAGGAGTAAGACTGTGGGTTCTCTCAGCTGCTTGCATCATAAACATCTGTAACAGATCTCTCTCTCTCTGCATATGTAATATATATATATATATATATATATATATATTATATAGTATGTGTGTGCACATATATATGGAATTTTATACACAGCCATCTCTTGTCTATGTCTATATATATGTGTGTGTATACACACACACACACACACACACATATGCACATGTATATGGATTTTTTCCCTTGGGATAAATTGGGTCATAGGAAAGCAATATTTTGAAGTTGCTTTGCTTTGTTGTTAATACATAAAGATATCAGACCAATTTCTTATTTTTTGTCTTTGTTTTTGTTTTTTTAATGAAAACTTCCTTTTTATTAACATTGAATATGCATTCTAAAAGCGTGTTTCTGGCCGTAGGGGAAGACATTTGTTTTTCTTCAGACTCCGATCTGTCTGTACAGCAAATGCTCATAGCTGTCCATAACTTATATTCCAAATACCTCCGAACCCTCCCCACCTCTGCGGATACAAGTTGAAGAAGTGATTGTCCATCCTAGTTTGATTTTTCTGTTGATGTAATAAAAACATTAACCAAAACAACTTGGGGTAGGAAAGGGTTTACTTGGCTTATGCTTTACTATCATAGTCAGTGCTGAGAGGAGTCAGGGCAGGAACTCAGCAGGAGCCTGGAGGCAGGAACCTGGGGGCAGGAGCCTGGAAGCAGGAGCCTGGAGACAGGAACCGAGGCAGGAACCAAGGCAGGAACCTGGAGGCAGGAACCTGGAGGCAGGAACCTGGAGGCAGGAACTTGGAGGCAGGAGGCAGAAGCCTGGAGACAGGAACCTGGAGGCAGGAACTGAGGCAGGGACCTGGAGGCAGGAGCCTGGAGACAGGAACCTGGAGGCAAGAACCTGAAGGCAGGAACCTGGAGGCAGGAGGCAGAAACCTGGAGGCAGGAGCCTGGAAACAGGAGCCTGGAGGCAGGAACCTGGAGGCAGGAATTCATGGCAGGAACCTGGAGGCAGGAACCTGGAGTCAGGAGCCTAGAGGCAGGAACCTGGAGGCAGGAGGCAGAAGCCTGGAGACAGGAACCTGGAGGCAGGAACAGAGGCAGGGACTGGGAGGCAGGAACTCAAGGCAGGAACCTGGAGGCAGGAGCCTGGAGGCAGGAACCTGGAGGCAGAAGCCTGGAGGCAAGAACCTGGAGGCAGGAACCTGGAGGCAGGAACCTGGAGGCAGGAACCTGGAGGCAGGAGGCAGAAACCTGGAGGCAGGAACCTGGAGGCAGGAGGCAGAAACCTGGAGGCAGGAACCTGGAGGCAGGAACAGAGGCAGGGACCTGGAGGCAGGAACCTGGAGACAGGGACCTGGAGGCAGGAACCTGGGGCCAGGAACTGAGGCAGAGACCACGGAGGACACTGATTACCATCTTATGTCCACAGCTCACTCAGCATGCTTACTGATACAGCCCAGGACCACTGCCCAGGTGTGGCACCTTTAATCAAGAAAATATCCCACAGACCATTCTGATGGAAGAAATTTCTTGTTTGGGGTTCCCCCATTTTTAGGTGACTGAATTTGTGTCAAGATGACGAAAATTAACCAGCACAGTGACACGTTTTTTCAGACTCTCTTGTAGTCAGAAGTTGCAACATGGTCGTTTGCCTAGCGAAACACTAAAGTCTGTTGAGAGCTATAAAGACTATTTTAGAAGGAAAACATGAAGACGTATCTTTTTCTTGTCTGCTAAGTGGTTGTGAGAGGATGTAGTCCTCAGAATAGTGGCAGTCCTTCCGTGACCACGGGATGGAAAACACAGGGAAGAACAATGAAGCCGAGACACTAACGATGAAGGATGTACAACAGGAAGTAAGTGCCCGCCCTTCCGGCTCCTGTGCGCATGCTCGGCCTCAAACCCAAGGCCTTGTATTCCGTAGGCAAGTGCTCTGCCACTGAGCCGCACCCTCAGCTCAGTCCCGGGCTCTGATGTGCTGCCGCATGGCTGGAGCATCCCTGTGACCTTTTGCCTATCTGTTTCTGTTCTGAGACAGTAAGGACCAAGATGGCCTAAGCTGTTCGTACTTCAGCCTCTATCCCTTATAACAAATGCACTTCAGTTTTCAAAGCAATCCAGAGTGAGGTTGTCATCTCTCTCCTCCAGTGGTGCATCTCTAAACCCATGGTGTGGTTTCATTGCTTCCACTCTGATTAAATTCTTTACAAGAAACAAATAAACAAACAAAAACCAAAACAAAACAAAACAAAAAAACCACTTAAAAACGTAATATGCCCAAATACAATTTTCAACAAATCTAGGGTCCTTCACAAACACACATTCCTCCACAGCCCTGGGCAGAGGGGCCAAGGTGGCTTCCCAGAAGTCAGCTGCCTTGCTGGTGGCCTTGCACCCTGGAGGGATGGTCAGGCCAGGGAACGGTTATAAGGCACTCTGGGCTCTCCCGCCAGGCTTCCCTGCCTGATCACGCCACACTGCTCGTCCCTCTCAGAGAGGAGCTGTAGCTGGGTGCCACCTCTGCCACACTCACTGCCTTGGAGCTAAGACCACGTTAAGGAATGCTTAATGTTCAAAACAACCTTTTCCCAGAGACAGTTCCTTGGGCAGTCATGCCTGGAATACAAATAGCTTGCTGGCTTGTTCAGACTGGACAGATGGAATTGTTTTCTCATTTGCAGGTGTGGTTGAAGAGAGTGCAGTATCTGAGCATTTCTTCTGAATGGCTCGTTTCCTGTTGTAACTTTGCTAATATCCAATTTTCTTTGACAGGAGTAAGTTTCAGGGCTGATTCCCTCCTGTGGCCCATGCCTTTTGCAGACAGCCTTGTGTGGGACTATGGGACGACCATCTTAGGCCAAATGGCTGGGGGGTGGGGGGGGGTGGAAGGGCCAGTAGGCTAAGGAATGGCTGCTTCCCAATGTAAAGGTCTGTGAATAAAGAAGTGCTGAGGGAGTGGAGCGGTTCAGATGGGGGCATTAGGAGGTGCATCCAGGGCAGGGCTCAAAGTGTGTGATGTAGCGGACATGATGAGGCTGGACACAGCACAGTGCAGTGGAAAGATGAGATGCTATAGACAGGCGGGCAGACAGGAGGAAGATGGCAGCTCCAGCAGTCGTTGGACATGAGACCTCGGGTGTGTGGCTAGAACCTCACTACATTTTAGTGTTACCCTCCGGGAAAACAGGGATCTATGTTGACTCTTGGGGTTCAACAGGAGTTTTAGAGAGGTGGATAAATGGCTCTGAAGAAGTGATTAAGAGCACAGGGGGCTTGGCTTTGATTTCCAGAACCTACATGATGGCTCACAACAAACCATCCAACATCTTCTTTCGCCTCTGGGTACCAGGCAGGCATATGGCATAGAGACATACATGCAAACACTGATACGCATAGAATAAAATCACCAGGGATACATACGGTAAACAGACATATATGTAAATGCTAACACACATAGAATAAAATCACTAAGTCCAAACAAAAAATGTGGTCCTACAAGAACCCCATGTAGGAAGAGTGAAGGCTACCCCCGAGCCCAGCATATCAATGTGGAGATTGAGAAACAGTGCCAGTGTCACACCTGAGAGACCCAGGTCCAGTGGCAGCAGCTGACACCGGGCCGCCTGACTAAGTTCCCATAGACCAGCACGCATTAGCTGATCAGCCGGTGTGCGGTGTGCGTTCGGCCTGGAGGTCTCTGCCACAGCCAAAGCCCCCGCCCCCCCACCAGGAAAAAGGATGTGTGGGGTAGCTCTTAAGAAAGCAAGGCTGAGAGGGTTTTGGGATGCTAGGGAGGAGACACTGCTTCATGCCGTGCTTGAGGTTGGGGTGGGGAGGCAGGAAATGGGCCTCTATTCCCACTCTTTAGATGAACCCACAACAGAAGGATCTTGCATTGAACACCTGCTAGACTGGGGTGTGCAAATCTAGCTAAGGGGCGTCAGTGCTCAGGGCTGTTTCCTGTCTCTTAGCCCTGTTCTGATCTAAGCCAATTAGGGCACACAGACAACTAGAGGCCAAGAGAGGCTCCGTACCCCAACACTGGGGCACACAGACTTCTGGAGAAGGCTGAGAAAGGCTCCCCACTCCCAACAGATCTTCCTGAAAGCAAGGGGACAGCCTATGAAGGTGAATGGTAGTCCTCTCCTTACCCTGAAGTTGTCCACTTTGTCCAGATCTGTGCAGTTGCCTCAGGACAAAACCACTTTTTGTCACAGCAGGAAACTGGGTTCCAACTGGACAAAATGAGACATATTTGATTTTCTTGGTGCTAAATCAAATCTGAAAATTTTGTAAAAATATTGGAGTAAATGTTGAAATCACTCTGAAGCACATCTGTTTCCTACACACAGGTCTTAGGAGAGTCTATAAGCCAGGGAGTAGAAAAAGGCCCTGGGAGCTGCCTGGTTTTTACACAGTGACTAGAGACCAGCTTTCAGATGTCACTGGGTGACAAAGGCTTTCATTGCTGTTCAGTTTGTGATAATACGTAGAGAAAGAAGTGGGCCTGAGAACCTGCCTGGGTTGGGCTGACAGGCCTAAACACTTACCTGTGCTGGAAGAGAGAAACAGGGCTGGGAAAAGGGGGTGGGGGAAGAAATTCTGAAGTATTTCTTTAGTTGTGAACATATATTTCGATTCATCATAAAGAGCAGAATTCAACTCTAAAGCAATGTTTCTGAACAGCTGGGTGAGAAAGTATGTGGAGGGAAATAGTGTCTGTTCCATGGCAGGAGGCAGCCTCAACAATGCAGTTTCCCTCCAGGGTCTGTGCGCAATCCGAAAGAACAAACAGCTGCCTTGTGTTCTGATTTTATTTTAACCACAATACAAAGGGAGAGACAGAGACTTAGTCATCTGAAACCAGAAGCTAGATTGTAATTTTTTGAGTGTTAAAGGTAGAATTTGGGTTTTGAAAGGAACCACACTGAAAATTCTCCAACGTGCATTTTAAGGTAAAGGGGTGAGAGAGAGCTCCTCAGTGAGGAGGACATTACGTATGGCTGGATTCAGAGAGTCATGGACAAGACCCTGACGCAGTAGAAGTGAGGCAGGCTCAGAGCCCAGCTGCCTTGCTGATGAAGAGAAGGCTGATGAAGAAACATTTGAGCTGGCGGGAGCAATCAGGGGGCACGCTCTGGGAAGAAAGTTTTGAAAATCTGTGACATAGGCCACTGTAACTGAAAGCTTGACCATAGGTAAGAAAGGCTGGAGCAGGTTTGCACCTCCAAGGACTCAAGAAACCAGAATGTTGGATGCGTGGCTCGCTTAGACCTCAGTACAGTTAATGACAGTGACGAGACAGAATTAGAGCATGAGACACAGGTGGTTGATTACTGACAACAGTCATTGTAAAGCAGGTTCCTTATAATAAACAGTAAAAAGTTACTTTGAAACCTGTTTTGTGGGTTTGTCTCTTTTTAGAGTCTGGTGGCAAGGTAAACTGTTCTTTTTTCTCAGCTGAATCTAAGACTCTCAGGTAAGTGAGGCCTGAGGCCTGGTTTTTCCATATGAAGAGAACTGAAAAGGCAGCTGAAGCCTTGTGGAGGGGCTGGTATGTTTGCTGCTGTTAACCAATAGTAAAGTCAACATCATCAGAGATCTGAGAAATATAAATTATAGCTGGAAGTATAATCAATTAAAGTGACAGCGACCCATTACCTTAGGCTCCTGTGGTCTCCATAGCTTTGTTGGGGCAGCGATCGTAGGTGTTCAGCTGTCATATAGGGCAGCATAGGCCTTTGGCTGTCAGACCCAGGTCTGAGAGATCTCCTACAGAGGAGGTTGGGAAAGTGACCTTACTCTTGTTATTATTAAGAAATCCAGGGGCTGGAGCAATGGCTCAGCAGTTAAGATCACTGTCTGCTCTTCCAGAGTTCCTGAGTTCAATTCCCAGCAACCACATGGTGACTCACAACCATCTATAATGAGATCTGATGCCCTCTTCTGACCTGCAGGCACACATGCAGGCCCCTATTCAGAAGGCTGGATATATATAAGTCTAGAAAAATGAGAAATATTTTAAGCATATACTTAAAAGACAAACAAAAGGAAATTTAAAACTTTGAGTTTGGAACTATGATAGTGGATTGCATACTGGAATGTTTTTATCAGAGCTAGACTAATAAATCAGAGCTCCAGCGAGTAACATCAAAGACATAAATGTTAAATTAGCTTGTTTATCTGAATAGACCTTTATAACCTTGAAATTGAAAAAAAATTTTTTGAACCAGGGTTGACTCATATATGCAGCACATTGTAAAAATATAACTTTGAATTTATACAAAAATCCACATCAATTTAAAATGAGACTTGTTGTTTTTTTTAGCTTAAAAGAAGATAAAATAATTTTTTGAGAGACATAAGAAGAAATCATAGAGAGAATTATTATTATTATTATTTTTTTAAGAGGTAGAAAGTAGAGTTTTAGAGATGGGAGCAGAGGTTAGGTATTTGAGAACTATCTGTCTGTGATAAGGCAGTTTTTTTGTTTGTTTGTTTGTTTGTTTGTTTGTTTTTGGTTTTTTTGACCTGTGACTGTGGACAGCTTTTTTTCTTTCTTTCTTTTTTTGTAATAAAATCTGACTGTATTGAAGGGAGTGAGTGAGCGTGGACTTCCTTGAGGCTTCGGCAGACCTACTGCAGGAGGGGCGAAGGGGGCAAAGGTGCAAAGGCAACTGAGTGGATCACATGGCCAGGCCACATGGAAGACTTTTTAAGCAGGAATTTGGGATCAGATTTAGACAAGTGTAACCAAATTAAGAGAGAAATGGAAAGAAATGAACAGACAGGTGGTCCATGAAGACCTCAGAAGTGCTCCTGGGAACTGCTTGCCATCATGCAGTCCAGCCAGCAGGAAGAGTACAAGTGCGAGGGACAGTCAGTGGCACTTAGTGATGAGTGGAACAGACAGCAAATTGTTGCGGCTGGTATGGCAGACAGAAGGGGTTCCGGCATGCCAAGACAGAGAAGGGGAACCCCAGAAAGGAGAGAAACTGAGAGGAGGGAGAGAGAGAGAGAGAGAGAGAGAGAGAGAGAGAGAGAGAGAGGAAGGAAGGGAGGGAGGGAGGGAGGGAGGGAGGAAAGGAGGGGAGGGGGAGGAGAGGGGAGAAGGGGGAGAGGGAGAGGAAGAGAGGAGGGGAAGGGGTGGAAGACGAGGCAGAGGGAAAGATGAGGTGCCAGGTTGTCCCTTTTGTATCTACCACACAGCTGAAATGCACACCTGGTGGCCACAAGTGATGATGTCAGGTTGCTAGGCAACCTTGGCGTTTGCTAGAGGATCAGCTTGTGAACTAACCACTCTGACCAGGGAGAATATGGCAGTCAACCCCAAAGTGTGCACATTTTGTGCAGGGCCCTGGCAGCAGGCAAGACACGGCGCAGTTTTACCCAGTGGTTAGTGTTACCACGATCCAGGTGGAGTTGTTGTACCGATTTGTCCTTTTTGGAGATCATCGGAGTCCCGTTAGGAAGAGGTATTTCTACTATGGGAAACTTAAACATTTGAAATGCCATGTTCAGCAGATCTCTGAAGAGTTTGAGGACCATCTATCTATTAAGTATACCTTATTTTAGATTTAACCTTGACAACACATACAGAAGGCTAAATAAAGCTCGTCACTAAATGAACAATTTACAAGTTAGTAGCTTAACAATGTCACCTCTAAAGGCCACCTACTTATTCAAGTCCAGCACAGTGTTAGGTCTCAAACCTTATGTTGTTATTTATCTAAATTTTTTAGAAGTTTGGCATTGAACAGTTAGCAAAGACATAAATAGTTGGGTGTAAATGTCTTAAGTTTTTTAGATGGAGGAGACCCACAGAGTTGCTATTTTAAAACAACTGTTTTTCTAAGCAAGAGTTGAATCTAAGTCACATATACAGTATATTCCAGACAAGACTTGAATCACATATATAAGATAACCCTATATATATAGGTTTTAATTATAAGCCTTTTCTTAAAAGTTTGAAGCCAAATTGTGTTATAGATTTTATAGCTTTTAACCATACCCAGTGAACTTACAAATCCTGAGACTGAGTTTTATAGTATGGTCTTAAGAGATTTTTTTTTTGAGAGCAGAGTGCAGAGAATCATAGAGATAAAACATTTTCAAGAGTGGAAAGTAGAACATTAGAGATAAGAGACTTTGGGACTCTTTGCTTGTGTGATAGCAGAAGTTGTTACAATCTGGGCAAATTTGGGCAAGTGGCCAATTTTTGGCCACTGCTATATAGTAGGGCTAAGCTGTAGCAATAAAATCTGTGTTCATGGAAGAAGAGAGGGAGAGAGTTGCAAAGTATAACACCAGGCACGGGGGTGGTCATGGTGGTGGAGGTGGTGGGGGTGGGTGGGTGGTGGTGGGGGTGGAGGTGGTGGTGGGGGTGGTAGACTGTACTTGCCAGCCTTGCTCAGGTCCCAGTATCCACATCCCATGACTTAAGAAGTGTATCTTGTTTTAAGAGCCATATTTGCATATTTTCTTGCAGTATAGAAAACTAATGTACTCTGATAAATACTTTCCAGTGACCGTCAGCGATAGTTTCTGTAAGGTTGGTGCCTTTATTCCTCTGTGTCTTCTAAATGAGGGTTCCGAGGTTGAGGGGAGTTGGACACGCCATTGAGTCACTCTGCTGACAGTGGGTAGGGATCTGAAATCATATCGTGCACCAGTGTGGGTCTCCTCTTCCCTGGGGCGCTGTTGGCCACCAGCCCACAAGGGCAGGAGGAGCAGAGGCGGGGTGTAGGACTTGGAAGGCTGTGAGCACGATGGAATAGCTTCCAGGATCAGCGGCAGGGAGGCAGGCCAACCTTACTCCAGGGGTGAGGGGAATATATAGGGAAAAAGGATCAGCCAGGAGGCACAGTGTGCACAGTGTACTTCGTTTGCGTTACACAGCACAGTCCTATAGCCTGTGCAGGGGCACACTACCCAATTATCCTATAGGCACAGAGGGCAGGGCTAGCAGGGAACTGTGCCAAAGGCCATGTATATCAGATATGGTCAGAGGCATCTATGCCTAAAGACACTGTCCAGATGGAGCCAGGCAGAAAGCAGGAGGCCCTGCTGGGGAGAGAGGGTAGGTCAGGAAGGCTGTCTGACTGGGGGGACTGCAACCTCCAACAGCAGGGTCCTCCACCACACTAGAGCGTTGGTATTCACCTGCCTTGTCAGGTCTCCAGATTCTTAGCTCTGAAAATTCAATTTTAATCCTTCAGGTACAGTGTAAGATGACACTTCAGACCACAGTAAATAAGATCTATCTCTTCACATTCTTGACGGTGTCAGTTATTAGCTTAAAAAATGATACTTTGTTCTTTGTCTTTGTCCTCTGAGCTTTGTTTTCTGGCTATTGTCTGTGTTCATAAGGTGGCCACTTCAAACAGCCTTCTCCAGGCGTTGTGGCAACTGAGAAGAGAGCCACTAAAGAAAGCATATCCCATTTTTATATTTTCAAGTAAGAAAATGCAGGTCAGATTAAATTCCAAGCAAAATGGGCGTACAGAGAACTGGCATGGTCTGGTATTTGGATGAAATGAAGCTTACAGTGGCCTACCACTTACAGACTCTTGTGTTAGCCACCTTTCCACCAATGTGACCAAATGCCTGGGTGACATCCACTTAAAGAATGAAAGACTGAATTTGGTTGATAGCTTCGGAAAGATTTGGCCCCTGGTGATGTGGCTGGTTGCTGTGGCCTTATGTTAGGGCGGAACAATGGGGAAGGATCGTACGGTAGAACAAAGCTGCTCACCCCATTGGCAGCCAGAAACAAACTACAACCTTCAAAGTCATGGCCTCAGTGCCTGCTTCCTCCTGTGCGGTTCTGCTTCCTTAGCAGCCCTCGGAGCTCTGAACTTATCTCAGTGAATTTTTACAGCAGCCTTAAGAAGTCAGACGTAATTATCCCATTGCTTGTAAACGAGGTTCAGGGAAGTTGAAAAAGTTGTCCAGAGCCATATACAGTGGGTGGCTGCCTGAAGGCACAGTTTCAACTCGAGCCTTCCCGTTGGCTGAGTTAGAGCCCCATGGTCCAGTCATTTCTTAATGGCCTCACCTCTGAATATTGCTGCACCGGGCACTGAGCCTTCAAAGTCACTAGGGGACATTTCATGTCCAAACCACAGCTGGTAAAATCCAGTTTTGTAGCCCACGAGGCCAACATAACCAGGAAAATCTCACTCCTCTCTCAGGAAGGCAAGTGTCCCTATGGGTTCTATCTATTTATATGAAGTCACTGACAAATGGATGTAGTTAGGGTTTCTATTGCTGTGGTAGAATACCACGACCAAAACCAACTTGGGAAGGAAAGGGTTTATTTATGTACTTTTCGGCATATAAGACAACTAGGCATATAAGACGACCCCCAACTTTTCCAGTTAAAATATAGAATTTGGAATACACTTGCCGTATAAGACTATCCCTCTTCTAGTGCACACCCTGTGCAGCAGACTCAGGCATGTGTCTATTTGCAGTCAGGGCACAGACAGCCAAGGCACTTTATTAAATGCCAGCAGACAGCTAGTGCCAGCCTACACTGCCCCCTTTAAGGCACACTTCACACTCAACCCAAAGATGTGCAGCGAATCGGATTGGCGGGTTCCGGTGGAGAGCCAATCCATGCTCACTTTCTCCTCCTTGAGATACAGGAAGATGTGTGCAGCTTGCTCCCCCCTGTTTCATACTCCCTCACACAGAGTGGGAAATTGGCTGCAACCCCGCCCTGCCCCCCACTATACGCGCCAGACGTATGAAGCAAGGGGAAACAAGCTGCAGGTAAGCACCCTGTGTATAAGGCGACCCCTGACTTTGGCATGGATTTTTCAGGGTGAGGTGTTAAAAAGTCATCTATACGCTGGGACATACAGTAGATTATTCCTCCACACCACTGTTCGTCACAGATGGAAGTCAGCGCAGGAGCTCAAACAGAGCGGGAACCGGAAAGCAGGAACATCAGATGCAGAGGCCATGGAGGGATGCTGCTTACCGCCTTGGTCTCCATGGCTTGCTCAGCCTGCTTTCTTATAGAAACCAGGACCACCAGCCAGAGATGACACCACTCACCGTGAGCTGAGCCCTCCCCCATTGAACACTAATTAAGAAAATGCCCTACAGGCCTGCCTGTAGCCTGATCTTAAGGAGGCAAGGTCTCAGCTGAGGCTCTCTCCTCTCTGATGACTCAAGCTTGCGTCAGGTTAACGCAGACATTAGCAAGGACACTAACCCATATTTCCTATCCTGTTGGGTGAACACCTCTAGATCTCTGTGGTTGACTCCCTGCCACTGCATGTTTCTGAAGAACCCCACCACACACACTGTGCTCCATCAGTCTCAATGTGCAAACAACTCTTTGGGAGCAATTTGATGTAGAAGCAGCTCTTTTTTGAGGGATTCAAATTTGTCTTTTCCCTTTAGAGATCTCTACAAAGTCACGAAAATTTGCAAATTTATCCAAGAAGGAAATACAAAATGGTTTCGGGGGGTTTTCCCCACGGCATCCTTATTAGGAAGCAGATGCTTTCTCTGTCTAAATGAATCCTTCCAGTTAATGAACTCTCAGATTCCAGACACTTCTCAGTGAGAATGCAAACAGCTTGATTATGAAAGCTGCTCCTTGTTTTGTGTGCGCGGCTGTGATAGCTATTGAATTTAATTGGAAAACAATTGGGATTGTAATACCCAGTGTTTCCCTCCTAAACTCTTTTTTAAATAAAACATTAAATCTCTAGTCAGTTGGTTAATGACACTGATCATACTGTTTTGAAATCAGAGAAATCTAGGACACAGGACCACTATGGGAGTATTGTGAAGATTAACACCAGCCATAAATAAGCCATCTACCAGTGGATTATTATTTCATGATTGAACTGCACTTGTACATCCTCCTGGAAGATGGCTCTGCATGATGATGATGTCTGCATTAGGCTGGAATGCTATAACTCCACTAAGACCGCATGAACTGGACGTGCTGTCTTTATCCCAAGTACATTGGTATTATTGGATGCTGCACGTGACTTTCTAGGACTCAGACTTGTCCTTTACCAAATAATAATGATACATTTAGCTGTTTACCCCAGAACTCCACCTTTCAACACTTATGAGTTAGGTCCCTTTTGCACAGGGCTTTGGGTGTTATGTGGGAGGAGCTTGTCCAGGACTGTTGCTGGTTTCCCTGCAGTAGACACCGTCACGGAACTGTCCATGGTGGTTCCCTTAAAGGCCCATAAGTGATCAGGACCTTCCAGTGTTAGACATGGTGCTGGATTTCCTGCCCATTCTAATCAGCTACTTGTTACTTCTTTTTACTAGGTATCTTTGTGAGGGTAGTTATTTTTAGAATATACACCAATAATATCTCCTCTCTCTTTTTTATTTCTTCCTTCTTTTTATGTGTTTGTGAATTACAGAGACATTAAGGGCAAAAGTCCTGCTTGCTTTTTCTCATAGGTTGCCATAGATTTCAGATTTTGAGATACTAATTTTCTGGCTATTACAAATAGATACATATTTACCATGTAAGAAAGTAGTGAGTGTCCTTTGACTTCTTTTATCTATAGTCTCTAAATTCTAGTAATGCAGAAAGACAAAAATGCAAATACCCATCTTAGTTAAATGAGGGGCGGGGAGGAGATTAGGACCACTTTTTAAGAGGCAAGAGAAACAAATGCGTTTCTTGTTTGTGTTACCATTTGCTCATAATTTGGTGCTCTTATCTGTAGTCTGTGCAAATATTTCACATTCCTGTACGGTTGCACTCAGATGTGGCCATGTGACTTGTGTAGGCCAATCAGCTGTGGATTCCTTCAGAGCAGAAGTCGGGAGTCAGAGTGTATGGTTTATAATGCCAGATGACGAGTAAACAGTCTCCATTTAGTCTAACTTTCTAAGCCAAGTCCCCAGGTAAGAATTCATGCGATCAGGGCCTTGGCCAACGCTCATTGGCTAAACTGGAGCCAAGAAGAAACTACTCTTGTTGAAAGCCACTGAGTGACCAGAACTACCTGTGGCTGCAGTGCGACCTTGCCCATCCAGACAGATCCACCCAGTGAAAAATCAGCCACAATTAAAATTCTTAGTGGCTACACATGGCAGATAAGTATGGACCTACTCTTTTCTCTGCTGTTAGCTAGGCCCAGCCCGCTTGCCCAGGCTGTGCTATTCCTGATGGCATGTCATACCTAGTTCGTGACTGCTGAAGACACCTGTTAACGTCAAACATGCCAAGGAAGGCCTAGTGGAGGTAGTTTAGAGAATTTTAGTCATTTTGTAAGATAGTTCCTTTGAAAAAAACAACAAAGTTGTCTCAAAAATGAACATCTAATTGCATCCAGTCCTAATTGCTGGATTCAGGGTGGAAGCCAAGAACACTCACTTCAGATACAGATGTTTAAAATGAAAACTTTATTTTCTGAGTTTAGGGAGGTGACCCATTTGGGATCTGAACCATATCCTTGAAGGGAAGTTGTACTGCATGTTTAAAGGTGAAAACCACAGTGAGCTCATACAAGGGGGCAGAGGGTGGAACATAGCTGTCAGGTCTGACTCAAATTATTTTGCTAACAAGAAGTTCAAGCTAACCTTGAAAGTGTGCCTGGCAGTTGAGGGGCAGCTGGGCTTGTGGTTGGGGAGTCACTGGGAACAAGAAGGCCACAGAGTTTCTCATTGAACATACACATAATTTATGGTCAACCTGACCTTGTATAGACATTTTTTTTTATGTCAGCAGTGAGCTGAGATTATGTGGCTGGTGGGCCCGAAATAAAACAATCTATAGTTATGCTACCCCAAAGGAGCAGGCCTCAACACTAACTTAAAATTAAAGGAAACTCTTGCCTTGCTTTCCATTGTATTTACTTGCTAGAATGAATGGATAAGCTAGTGTAGTGGAAGTTTGGTTTCTTTAAAAGCTCAGTTACAGGGGCTGGAGAGATGGCTCAGAGGTTAAGAGCACTGACTGCTCTTCCAGAGGTCCTGAGTTCAATTCCCAGCAACCACATGGTGGCTCACAATTACCTATAATGTGATCTTACTCTCTCTTCTGTCCTCAAAGAGTACATGCAGGCAGAGCACTGTCAGTCACACTTTGTAAGCATGTTTTTGTTTTAATCCTAAGTGAATGGGTCAGCTCTAGTTCGCCCACAGCTGTTAACAAAGACTGACTGATGCTCTGGCAGGTGTGTGGTCCTTGCCAGCAACAGATAACTTAATTCTGAGGACTCTGAGAGGGTATAGATAGCAGAGCCTGAGGAAGAAGGCTGCTGCTCCCGGTGCTGCTGTGGGCGCATCTTTCTGCTGTGTTTGCTGTCGCTGGTTTGCTGGACTGTTAGATATCCTGATGGCTAATCTAGATGTCCTAGATTAATACTGTCCCAAAGAACCTGACAGCCCTAACCAGCAGGATGTAGTGAAGAGGCCTATGCACTTTCTCCTCACCAACCTTCTTCCTCAGCTACCTAGTGTTGGGATGCTGGAAGTTAGCAGGAGGGATAAGGGGTAGAGAAGGGAGAATGAAATACAAGAAACCCCAGTTCAATAAAGTGTATTTAAAAATATACATGCCAACGTGTTAGCAGTTATACTGCGTTCCCCTGGAAACATGTTGTAAAAAAGAGAGTTGCATATCCAAAGATTTTAGGGGCAGAGGTTATATCACTGGGAGATGCACTTACAAGAGCCCGGGGAATGTGCGTTAGGCTACGGCAAGAAGGAGCCAGTCACAAACAGCATCTCGGGCTTTGGTTCAGTCTGTGAGGTGCCACGGATGTGGGGAGACTCAGCTGTCTTACACACATGCACAGGGAGTTGGCCTTCGGAATCAACCAGTCATCGCTATGTCTGGAAAGGGGCAGGAGATGGTGCAAGGCTTAGCTCTGACGGTGGAGGGAGAGTGTTCCATGAGAGACGGTCATGGCATGATGTTGTTAATGGGCTCTTGCTCCTTAACAACTAGGTCTTGTTATGAATTTGTTAAACAAAGGTATCTTCCTTACAACCCGACTACTCTAAGCAAGAGGGAAAAGAGGTTAAAAAGAACAAGAATAAACCTTCTGAGTATCAGTTCCACAGGATGAATCCCTAGGCAGCTCCGGGCCTGTACGCAGCAGATCCTCTCCCTGATAGAAGCAATCCGCCCCTCGTGGTTTGATCCTGCAGCCTCCAGAAATTCTTTTATTGTATAGGATTGCTTTAGCTATTATGCGTTTTTTGTTATTGTTGTTGTTTTTCCACATAAAGTTGATTATTATTCTTTCAAGGTCTGTAAAGAATTGTGTTGGAATTTTGATGGGAATTGCATTGAATCTGTAGATTGTTTTTGGTGGGATGGCCTACTTATCCGTGAGCATGGGAGATCTTTCTAATCTTCTTTTTTGTTTGTTTGTTTGTTTGCTTTTGGTTTTTGTTTCTGAGACAGGGTTTCTCTGTGTAGCCTTGGCTGTCCTGGACTTGCTTTGTAGACCAGGCTGGCCTCGAACTCACAGAGATCCTCCTGCCTCTGCTTCCCTGAGTACTTGGATTACAGGCATGTGCCACCACACCTGGCTTCTTTCCATCTTCTGATACCTTCTTCAGTTTCTTTCTTCAAAGATTTGAAGTTCTTGTCATACAGGTCTTTCCCTTGCTTGGCTGGAGTTACACCAAGATATTTCATATTATTCGTGGCTGTTGTGAAGGGTGTTGTTTCTCTAATTTCTTTTTTAACCCATTTATTGTTTATATTTAGGAAGGCTACTGATTTTTTTTTTAAAGTTAATTTTGTTTTCCAGCCACTTTGCTGAAGCTGTTTATCAGCTGTAGGAGTTCCTGAGTAGAATATTTGGAGTCTTTATGTTTATTATTATTTCATCTGTGAATAGTGATACTTTTACTTTTTTGTTTCCAATTTGTATCCCCTTGATATCTATATTTTAAGTTGCTTTATTGCTTTAGCTAAAACTTCAAGTACTATATTGAATAAACATTGAGAGAATGGACAACCATGTCTTCTCCCTGATTTTAGTGGAATTGCTTTAAGTTTCCCTCCACTTAACTTCATGCTGGCTACAGCCTTGCTGTGTATTTCCTTCATTGTGTTTAGGTGTGTGACTCGTATCCCTGATCTCTCCAAGGCTTTTTCAGTATCTAATGAGATCATCATGTGTTTTTTCTTTTCTTTTCTTTCAGTTTGTTTATATAGTGAATTACATGGATGAATTTCTGTATATTGAACTATCCAGGCATCCCTGAGATGAGGCTTACTTGGTCACGGTGGATGATGTTTTTGATGTGTCCTTGAATTTGGTTTGCAAGTATTTTATTGAATATTTTTGCATCAACATGCATAAAATAATTTGTTCTGAAGGTGTCTTTGTGTGGTTTAGATATCAGGGTGATGGTGGCCTCCTAAAATGTATTTGGCAGTACTCCTTGTCTTTCTATTTTGTGGACTAATTTTAGGAGTATTGCTATTAGCTCTTCTTTGAATTTCTGACAGAATTCTGCACTAATACCATCTGGCCCTGGATGTTTCTTGGTTGAGAGACTTTTAAGGACTGCTTCTATTTTCTTAGGCATTGTTGGTTTATTTAGATTGTTTATCTGATCTTGATTTAACTTTAGTAAGTGGTATCTATCAAGAAAATTGTTCCTTTCATTTAGATTTTCCAATTTTGTGGAGTACAGGTATGACTTATGATTCATTGGATTGCCTCAGTGTCTGTTTTTGTGTCCTCCTTTCATTTCTGATTTTTTAAAATTTACATATTCTCTCTGCCTTTTAGTTAGTTTGGCTAAAGGTTTGTCTATCTCATTGATTTTCTCAAAGAACCAACTCTTTGTCTCATTGATTCTTTGTATTGTTTTTTTTTTGTTTGTTTGTTTGTTTCAATTTTATTGATTTCAGCTCTGAGTTTAATGATTTCCTGTCATCTACTCCTCTTTGGGGTGTTTCCTTCTTTTTGTTTGAGAGCTTTCAGGTATGCTATTAAGTTGCTAGGATGAGATCTCACTAATTTCTTTCTGAGGGCACTTAGTGCTATAAACTTTCCTCTTGGCACTCCTTTCACTGTGTTTCATAAGTTTATGTTTGTTGTTGTGTCTTCATTTTCATTGAATTATAGAAAGTCTTTAATTTCTTTTTCTTCCTTGACATAGTGGTCATTGAGTAGAGAGTTGTTCAGTTTCCATGAGTTTGTAGGCTTTCTGTTGTTTTTGTTGTTGAAGTCCAGCTTTAATCCATGGTGGTCTCATAAAATCTGGGGGTTGGGGGGTGATTTATGTTTTCTTGTATCTGTTGAGGCTTGCTTTGTGACCAAGTATATCATCAATTTTGGAGAAGGGTCCATGAGGTGCTAAGAAGAAGGTATACTCTTTTGTGTTTGGGTGACATGTTCTGTAGCTATCTGTTAGGATCATTTGAGTCATAAAGCCTGTTATTTTCGGTATTTCTCTGTTCAGTTTATATTTGAATGACTTGTCCACTGGTGAGAGAAGGATATCGAAGTCTCCCACTGTTAATGTGTGTGGTTCAATGTGTGGCTTAAGTTTTAGTAATTTTTCTTTTACAAATGTGGATGCCCTTGCATTTGGGACACAGATATTTAGAATTGAGATGTCATCTTGGTGTATTTTTCTTTTTATGATCATGAAGTGTCCTTACCCATCTCTTTTGATTAATTTTGGTTGAACGTCTATTTTTATTAGACTTGGCTACTCCAGCTTGCTTCTTGAGTCTGTTTGCTTAGAAAAATCTTTTTCCAGCCCTTTGCTATGTGTATGTATTTTTATTGTTGTTTTAGTTTTGCTTGTGTCAAATTATTTATTTCCTGTGTTTTCTTGTAGTTAACCTCCTTGAGTTGGAGTTTTCCTTCAAGTGCCTTTTTTTTTTAATTGAGACATAGTTTCTCTGTGTAGCCCTGGCTGTCCTGGACTCACTTTGTAGACTAGCCTGGCCTCAAACTCATAAAGATCCACCTGCCTCTGCCTCCCAAGTGCTGGGATTAAAAGTGTGTACCAACACCAACTGGCTCTAGTGTCTTCTTTAAGACTAGGTTTATGGATTGATATTATTTAAATAGTTTATTTTCACTGAACATCTTGTTTTCTCCATCTATGGTGACTGAAAGTTTTGCTGGGTATAGCAGTCTGGGCTGGCATCTGTGGTTTCTTAGAGACTACAAGACATCTACCAAGGCTCTTCTGGATTTTATAATCTCTGTTGAGAATTTGGGTGTAATTCTAATAGGTCTGCTTTTATATGTCACTTGGCAATTCCCCTTGCAGCTTTTAATAATCTCTGTTTTGTGCATTTAATGTTTTGATTATTTTATAGTAGGAAGATTTTCTTTTTTGGTCTTTTCTATTTGGTATTGTGTAAGCTTTTTGTATGTTTACAGGCATCTCTTTCTTTGTGTTAGAGATTCTTCTATGATTTTTGTTTAAAATGTTTTCTCACTTTTGAGCCTGGGGTTTTCTTCTTCTAGTACTATTGTTTTTGGGTTTGGTCTTTTCATGGTGTCCCAGATTTCCCAGATGTTTTGTATTGGAAACTTTTAGTTTTAACATTTGTTTTTGGTTGATATGTCAATTTCTTCTATTATATCTTCTATGCCTGAGATTCTCTCTTCCATCTCTTGTATTCTGTTGGTGATGCTTGCGAGTGTAGTTTCTATTCTTTTATCTGGGTTTCCATCTCCAGGACTCCCTCAGTTTGTGTTTTCTTTATTCCTTCTATTTCCATGTTCAGGTCTTGACATTTTCTTCACCTGTTCGATTGTATTTTCCTGTATATCTTTAAGGGATTTATTCCTTTCCTCTTTAAAGGCCTCTATCATCTTCATAAGATTGTGTGTGTGTGTGTGTGTGTGTGTGTGTGTGTGTGTGTTCTGCTGTGTTAAGGTATCCACAGTTGCTGTAGGAGGATATCTGGGTATCTGGGCTCTGATGGTGCCATATTGCCCTGGATATTATTGATTGTGCTCTTATGCCATCTGGTTTTTGAGGTTATTACAGGTTTAGATGCTGATTTTCTGAGTTTATTTTTGTTGGATTTGTCTTATTTTGTTTTGGTTTTGGTTTTCATACCATTGGTTTCTATTTCTTCTATGTCTTCTGGCCTGAGTGGCTTGGGGTTCCAGTGACTAGCAAATCTTCAGATCCAGTAGAGTGAGTCTCCTGGGGTTTTCCTGGGCTCTGAGGTTTTGGGTGTTAACCTTGACTCTGGGGAACCCTAGTACCAGCATGGCCCGGGGTCCCTTGCTCCAGAGTGACATCCCAGAAAGCAGACAGAGCTGTGGGCTGGAAAATGGAATCCAGGGTATGGGGTGCAGTTTAAGGCTGTTGGGTGTATTTTAAGGAGACAGGATGGGCAAAGGGCTTGGGGCAGGATTTTACCTGGTGTCTCTGGTACCTGTGGGCCTCCAGGAAAGCAGGAGGAGTTGTGGGCCAAAAAGTTGAGCCCAGGGTACAGGGTGCAGTTTACCACTGTTGGGTGTGCTTTAAGGAGACTTGGCAGACTGCGGATTGGGGCACCTTACGTGGTGTCCGTGGTACCCATAGGCCTCCAGGAAATCAGGAGGAATTGTGGGCAGAAAACACAGTGCAGGGGACAGGGGGCAGTTTCCCACTGTTGGGTGTCATGTTATCATTTCTAATTTGGCATCTCATTCATGCTGTTATGAAGCCGTTCTGCTGTTATCAAGCCATGCTTCTAGTGGTGACGAGAGCAATGGAGAGAGCTAGGATCAGGAGCTGTGGCTATTCCTCCTGCTTCTTTTGTTAATCCCAGAGTTTCAAGGAGAAAGACCACTGACCCAAGTCACCTGTCTAAACTATTTAAAGCAAGCAGCTAATTAAAGCAAGCTTTTTAAATTTGTGTACATGGGCTGCCTCCCCTTAAGGTGGGGTTCAAGAGGTCAACATTGGACATGAAGTGGACATGAGCACTTCAAGGTATGTTGAGAAGGTTTTTTTATTGTAGGTATGAGGGAGGAACAGCCTGAGGCATCTGGAAGACTCTGGAGCAGGGAGACGGCTTAGTGAGTGAAGCCCTGGCTCAGACCTCTAGAACCCACTTAGCTCCAGACTGGGAGTACATGTCTGTAACCCTTCTGCTCCTACGGTGAGACCCGAGGTGGAGCAGGAAAATTCCTGGAACCTCAAGGACCAGTCAGCTCAGTGCTTACAGCAAGCAAGAGACCTGTCTCAAAGAAGGCAAAAAGAAAGGACTGATAGCTGAGGCTGTCCCCTGACATCTACATGTTCTGTGGCACATACACTGCAGCCTATAGTCTCTCTTGCACATTCACACACAAAAAAACTTCAAAGGTGAAAAGTTCTTTGCAGAGTTATCTGACTAGAGTCTGATTCATACACGTCATTTGGCTCAATGTTTTTGGCCAGATGTCCAAAAGTTTAGCAACGGCACCAAGAGCCATCTTTGCACACCAACAGAAGGCAGGTGGTGTGTTTCTGGAGGCAGCATCATTGTTGGAACCTTCTCTGTGAAGTATCATGGATGGATGTGAGGATGAAAGGCTGGCAGGCAGTTTATGCCATCTGTGAACAACTTGGAAAAAAATCACCAAGAAAAGTGGAAGCCTGATGGTCCAGGGCCAGTCTCTACTTTCTGTGTAGTGTTTAGTTAACCCATGTTAAGCACCAGAATACCAGATCATTGAGAGCTAGACTTGTCCACACCCTTCTAATCATCTATTTTTTTTTTTTAAAAAAATGTAAGTGTTTTTATTGTCTCTGTGTTTTATATACATTCTAATTTTTCCAACATAATATTTTTATTGATGATTATTGATTATTTGGGAATTTCACATCATGATCCTGGATCACAGTCACTTCCTAGTCCTCCCAAGTCTGCTCCTACCCTTGAGACAGAAGAAGAAGAAGAAGAAGAAGAAGAAGAAGAAGAAGAAGAAGAAGAAGAAGAAGAAGAAGAAGAAGAAGAAGTTTTTGTTCAATGTGTGTTGCTCATATACTCACTGGAGCATGGTCAAACTCCAGGGTCGGCCCTTAAATAAAACTGAGTCATTCCATACCCAACCCCCCTGACAGAAGCCATCAGTTATGAAGAGCTACACTTCAGCGTCCTTATCACAATTTTTAAGAGTTCTCTTCAATGGCTCTCTGTCTAGGCTGTTACATTTTGGGGGCTGGATGAGGCACATGTGTTGGGGGGTAGGGATTGGCACAGAAGCCTTCCATGTCCCTCTTTCTCAACTATGAGTCTGTAGTCATCTGCAGTCATCAAAACTACTACAAAAGAAGCTTCCTTGACCTTTGCCATCAGTGGGTGTTCTGGGATCTTTGATTCCACTGTGGTCCCTGAAACTATGAACTGTAAAAACCTGTCTTTTGTTTGGCATGGATGAACCCTAACACACACCTTTAATGCAAGAGCTTTCTGTACACAGGATTTAATAAAGTTAACCCTAGGTCAAGAGGTGGAGCAAGAAGCCAGCTGACATGGATTAAAGAGTAGGAGGGACTTTGAGTTGAGGGTATTTAAGACAGCATGGAAAAGTAGAAGGAATTCTTTGAGTTTGGGTGTTTAGCTCTTTAGCTCCTTGGCCTTTGTTTTTTTGGGGGGGGGGGGGCTTTTTGAGCTTTGAGCTAGCAAGGCTTTGGTCTCATGTTGCTTTGGCCTTTTCCTCCTGGGCTGTCATCTGAGCTAGTGATCCTTTTAGGCCTTTTCCATTGGGATGTGAGCTGAGTAGGAAAGTCAACGTGGGTGACAGACATCAGTTGGCCTCAGGTGGCTAAATAGGGTACTCACATCAACATGGCCTCCAGGGGCAACCCCAACCATGGACGCCACCATGGCCTCCTGTGGTATCACAGACTATGGACATCCACCTGGCCTCCAGTGGGCGACCAAATCATGGGCATCTACATGAGTCTCATGTTTAACAAGGCCTGGAGCACTGGACCACAGATACCAACATGTCCTCCAAGGGCCGCATGGACCATAGAGGTCTTTTGAGGGGGTCTGATCCAGAAAATGAACTGTTCTTCATTTTGGACATGCTGTCGTTGCTTGGACTAAGGGCAATGGTGTGGCTGGGCAGCGTGCTGGGGGTCTGAGTCTGCTAAGGCTCTAGTCTGCAGCACACCACCCTCCCAACCCTACTCTGCAACAACATGGTCCCCTGTTGACTGCAGCCTTCTCTCACACCTGTTACCTCCATTGTTTCTCTAGTCCTGCCTCTCATGACTGCACACATACCACTCCATTCCTCCATTTTCCCCACCTCTTTGTTGTATATTTGTTCCTGTATTGGAAAACTACAGTGTAGCATGCTGTCCAAGAAGCTTTACATGCAAATATTTATTGCATGAAGTTCTGGTTTAAGGTCTCTGGTCTCTGACATACCATAAATACTGGACCATCACCAAGAGCTGGCTTGGATAGTCTGCTGTTGCCCAGAGACAGGGCTGCAGCCTCAGCAACTCCATACTAGGGCCTACCAGTGTGCCCAGGACCAGCCCTATTCAGTAATGACATCTGCATGACTAGCTCCTCCAAGAGCTCCAGCAGATCTTAGAGTACATGTTGGGTTGCAGCTAGTTTGAGGTCAGCCTAGGCTACACCATGAGTTCCAGTCCAGCATGAGCTACAGAATAAAATAACTTTTTAAAAAGATTTTTCCCTGTTAATAGTAAGTTAGTTAACTTCATTGTCTTATTATATGTAATATTATATTCTATGTTTCTGTTCATTTTTCTTTTAATAAGCTTCTTCTTTACTTACTCCTAGGATCTCATTTGTAAACAAGTATGTAAACATTTAGTTGTGAATTGCAAATGAAACCTGTGTGCTTTCCACTATATTGTGGTATTTTATGTTTTCACTGTACAGAAATTATATATGGAAATACAACTATGTTCTGTTTAGTAAGGGCATAGTAAATTATTCATTACTCATCCCATTAATTCCATACTATGAATACCTTTAAAGTGTTCAAATTGTCTGTTTTTAGTAAAATCACAAATTTTTACAACTCTCACCACTACCTAATTCCTCCCCCGTGCTCTCTGCCTATTATTCCCCGACCTCTCTTAGCCCCCGTGATTACTGATCTGTCATAGGGAACGCCATCCATAATAAATAGGTGTCCGTGGGTCAGATTATTGTAATTACTTTGGCCCTGATGCTCTGTATGGTACCATGCACACATTCTCTTTGGCCATATTCTCTCCCATGTCTTGGGACTTAAGAGACATACCAGTCCCTAAAGTGCCTTCTGGGAAAACGTAAGAGCTCAAGTTTGATCCTCAGAAGCCATGTAGAGGCTGGGGTAGGCAGTTGTACTATAATCACAGTGCTGGTGGGAGGATGGGTGGTGGAGACAGGCAGATCCCTGGAGCTCATTGGTCAGTCAGCATAGCCAATTAGTGAACTCCAGGTTCAGTGAGAGACCCTGTACCAAAAAATAAGGTGGAGGAAGACACTCTGCACACCTGTCCACACACACACAAACACACATGTACACACACATGCACACACATACATTAAATAATACATTTCTTCTGTTGAGATGGCAGAAGAGCTCCTTTGAAGCTTCAGTGAGAGCTGCAGCTGCTGGCAGTGAGGCATGCTGGGACAGTGGCTTCTCTCCTTCTGTAGTCGGCTCTGACACAATGTTCAGTGCGGGATGCAGCTTCCATCAGTATTTTAGGAGCCATGAGTCAGCGGGAAGGAGTGAGAGCAGCTGGCAACCCACTGGCAGATCTGCTACTGTTCCCACATACTCTGGCTCTGCTGGTCTAGGGGGCTTAGTTTCGAAGTGTGGGACTTTCTAGTGTTAGACAGATCCACATGCCTTTGACCTGAAGTCGAGACAGCTACACTGCCACCTTAGCTTTCTCATGCTTTAGGGTCCTCAGGCAGGCATGGTGCTGGCTGGGATGGTTGATTCTGATTTCCAGATCAATTCTACATCACACCAAAGGAAAGAAGGAGTGAATATGAAATACAGAAAGCTCTTAGGATTTCTCTAAGTCCTCCCTCTTGAGATGACAGTCAGTGAGAAAATTTAACTCCTTATTCAGAGTGCTTGTGCCTCAGGAATGAAGGTGTGGGTTTTCTTAACAGGTGAAAAATGTGCTCAGCTGAGGTGTTTGCTAAGGAAGAGAAACTACGGAGCAGTTGGGTAAGTTACATAAATACTATGAATAGGTAATCTGTTATAGAAACAGAGGCTATAGTGTTTATATATTTTTTTATATACACATGTACATATCACATATATACATGCTATGTATTTTTGTCTATATCCATTGTGTTATTTTGTTTCTTTAGTATTTATTGTCACGGGCATATCTTACTCTACTGTGAGTGTATTATTTTCTTCACAGTACTACTTCTTTATTATTATTAATTGTTATTTTCTCATGAATTTTTTATTGATCCTCTGTGAGTTTCACATCATTAACAGCAATCTCACCTATTTCCCAGTCCTTTAATATCTGCCCTCAACTGTTGTGGTGGTTTTTCCTTCTGGCCCTAACCTCTTGGGATAAAGACTCAAAATATTTTTACAAACACCTAGGCCATGTAGCTAGGCTCTTCTCTGACTAGCTCACAACTTAAGATAACCCATTTATACTAACCTACATTCTACCATGTGGCTAATTACCTCTGCTCAGGTACCATGTGTCTGTTCTCCTCACATCTTCTTGGGTAACTCTCCCACACTTGGCTCCTTCCCAGAATCCTTTCTGCCTGCTGGATGTCCCACTTTTTATTCTACCTCTTCTTAATAGGCCATAGGTTTTGTTTTGTTTTTAATTGACAGGTGATGCTTCCATGGAGACACAAGAGATTCCGTCTACATTTTCCCCTTTTAGTCCAATAAAAGGCTTTTTCTCTTACAATAATAAACTATATACAATAATAACAATTTGAAACAATTATGAAAACTATTTCATATGCACCTGGCAACTTTGGGAAATATATTCTATTATCTATTCTATCTTGATGAGTTCAGAGTTCTGTACCTAAATCATTTTCTATTATAGCTTGTACTTAACAACCTAAAATTTTTTGACCTACAAATATCTTCTTAAATCCTAAATAACCTAAGCTTAATTGTAAGACTGTAACTATTTAGTCTTCAACTCCATCAGAGACTTGAGAAGGAATACATATTATCTTAAGGAAGTACAAGCAAGCAAACTTCCAAAAGAGAGAAACGACAGACAGCTGGTTGCCTGGACAGTCCCCAAAATTTCTCTATAACACTGGAACATTAATCTTCAGCCTTTTGGTCCAGTATATCTGCCAGATATTTTTATGAAGCAAGAACAATGAAGGACTGCTTACTTGTCTTGGCAACTTTTGGCAATTGACTTTTTCAGTGTGTCCAGTCTGTCCATTTGGACAGCATACTGTCTGCAGAGGGAGCAAGCACATTTTGTACCCAGTGGCTAGCTTGACACAACTGAAGCAGACTCCATAAGGAGATTCTCTGATGCTCATCATCATCTTTCAAGTTGAATGGGGTGCTACTAGGAGCTAACATGTCTCATTCCAGAAATTCCTCAGTGTTATGGTTAATTTAGAAGTAGGGTCTAATAAATGTTTATTATCATCCCTATAATTATTATTATGGCATTATTTTCTAACCTGCTAGCAGTTAATTAAGACATAGATACCTGTTATATTTTAAAATAGCCTTGGTTTACCTGGGGCAGGGTAGATATTAATCCCTAAACTACCTCCCATAGTGGGGCAGGTATCTCATATCCTGTCCCAATCCTATGCCATATGATTCTAATAATTTCTATCAAGCTGTATCCCATACAAAATCCCAAATACTTACTAATTCTCTTCACCTGGGCTGACCCCTCCATCCATGCTGGCCATGTGATTCCACCTCCATCTAACCATGGCACCAGCCTCCTTCCTTCTTCCTGTTCCATCCTCATCTCCTCCTTTTCCAGTCTCTCATCACTTCCTGTGGGCTTTGAACTTTTTCAAACCTACTTTATTTGGAGTTCTTTAATGCTTATACCTCCATTCAAACCCATCTACCCTAGATAGGAGAGAAAAGAGGTTAATGGGAACAGGAGAAGTAGACCTTTTAGACTCAGTCAGTTCCTTGGAGCCATTCCACTCTTCGTAGTCAGGATGTCAGCAGCCCCATTACACAGAAAACCATCAATTCAGAAAAGGTGACTGCAGCTGCAGCAGCTGGAACCCAGAGCAGCAGCTGGAACTTCAAAGCATTCTCTGGAGCAGTTCTCTCTAAGAGTGTCTTGAAGTGGAGTGATGAACAGCCAAACAATAAGAAGCAATGCCAAAAAAGCCAAGCTTCTTGTTTGGGGACACACACACACACACACACACACACACCCCCCACACCCCTCCTCTCAGAGTCCATACTGTGATGTTTATCAGTTGGCAAAGGTCATGTCCCCGCAAGAGACAATTCCTCTTCTAGTGGACAAAATCACCTGTTCTCTCACAAGTCTGTTTCCTGTGGAAAAACACTGCACACCCTCACACAAGTCTATTTCACATCCCACACTTGAGATAAAAACAAAAACATGTTTACATCTACTACATATCCCTCTTTCTATTAAAAAAACCATATACAATAAGAATAATTATGAGAATTATCCAGTAAAAGTTACATTTACAAGGTTCAGTCCATTTGTGTTTGACAATCTTGGAGAACGTATTCCACTGTCTGCCCTACCCTAATGAGTCCTATCACAGGGTCCAAAGGTTTTGAAAATCACTTTCTTATCATAACTTACATTTATCAACCTAAAACCATGTTTTTAGACCTTAAACAACTAAAGCTTAATTGTAGTAATACTATGGCTATCTAGTCTTCAACCCTATCAGAGACTTAAGAAGGAAATATTACTTATTATGTAGGAAGTGCAGGCAAGCAGCTTCCAAAAGTATAGACATGACAGAGACAGTTGACTGCCTGGACAATCACCAAAGGCTTTTTTGTATCATTGGGACATACAGTCTTCAACCTACCAGGCCACAATATCTGACAGACTTTTTTGTGAAGCAGGAATTTTGAAGGACTGGTCCACCTAGTTCTGCAAAATTGGACAGTCAATTTCCCAGTGTCATGCTTGTTCACAGTTTGGACAGTCAGCCTCCTGTCAGCAATAGAGATAATAACAGGTTTTTGGTCCATTTGATTTTTTTGATGCCCATCATCATCATTGAAGTAGACTGGAGGTGCTGCCAGGAGCAGATGTGTCTCTCTGTCAGAAAAACCATTTATTGTTAATTGACATATTCTGTAGATCTCTGAACTGTTTGAAGACCATCTATCTATTTACTATAGTGCATAATTGTATCTGTCTGTCTGTCTGCCTATCTATCTATCTATCTATCTATCTATCTATCTATCTACCTATATCTAAATAGACAAACACTGCTTGTTTTTGGCTATGTACTATCTGCTTAACCTTGAAAATATATACGAGAGACTAAATAAACCTTATTCCTCTAATTAACTAAACTAATATCTAACAAGACTTAAGGGAATGGGATGACATTCTCTTAAAATTGCTTCCTGCTGATTTGGAACATAATATTCCTTTTTGTGGGGCCCAAGAAAATTGGGAAAATGGTTAAGAAAGTTAGCTGTGACATTTGTTGTCTAGTCTCTAACTGCTGTGAAAACGCAGGCTTAAATGAAGTTCCTTTCGGAACCACCTGAAAGGCTGGACCAATTGGAATCAGCAGCTTTCTTTAAAGCTGTCCTAGAAGCAAACTTTGATGAAATAGCACATGAAGCAGTCTGAGCCTGGATCAAGAGGAGTGCTGGAGTATCTGTTTCAGGGTCTCAGCATCCTGGAGGCTGAGTCCTGTGGAGGCCGAGTCCTGTGGAGGCTGAGTCCTGTGGAGGCTGGCTCCATTTTACTGCTCCCTTTTTTTCTGAAAACATAGAAAATCTCGCAAGTAACATACAGTTCCTCAGTTACACAGGTATGGGATGTGCAATGTGCGCACGTCAGTTAAAGATGATCCTCTGCTCTTTGTTTGAGCTGGTGAAGGGCACTTATCCTTCTTTATAACCAAACTGCAACATAAATATCCATTCATGCCATATGGAGGGATGGCATGTAATAAGTCTTGAGGACTCTGTAGGCAGAAGATTTATTGACTATGCATAGACATTGGTGGCTCAGCCATTTTAAGAGCTGTTCCCACATAGAGGGGCCAGCATATACATTACCTCCTTTGGTCTTGATTTGCTTCTTCTTATGTGTAGCCAAGATCTTAGGGGGCAGGGGTCTGACTCTGTCAAATCTGATTTTCACTAGTTTGATTGGCATCCAAAGCCTCTCCTTTCCTGCTGACATAAACATAAATCTCCTTTCCCAACATAACATACTTTTGTCCCCCTGTTTGAAGTCATTATAAGTATAGGCTGATTTAATTTAGCAGCCCCTTTTAAAAATATATGCCTGTTCCATTCTGACCTCTCCCAAAGAGAACGCACAAAACTATCATCATCATTAGACATACAACCATTTTCATGTTTATAGTCAAAACAAAGCTGCATGGGATCCAACCATCTTCCTCTACAATGATATTTTTTCAAACATGGAAGATACTTATTTATATATCTCTCTAAGTCTTTCTATGGAGACTTATTTTATTATTTAAGTCCTGTATTTTTTTTAACTGTCTATATTCAGTTTGTTTGTTTTTTATTAGCATCTATGTACTCTTGAGAACATTTTTACTTATTTTTTTCTGTCTCCTTTCTTTGGAGATTTCCTTTCTCTGTGCATTTATTTTGTCTTTATTTTTTTTTTTTTTTTACCACCTTTTAAGTTAATATCTTTTTCTCAATTTGTCTTTATCTAAACTCTTCCCCACCATTACATGGCTTATTCCTTTCAGTTTATTTAATTCTGTCACTAAGGGTTTTATTTTATCAAATTTAAACCATTTATATCTATCTGTCTATAATGTTTCACATACAGCCTCTTTTCCTCTCTAGCATTAAAATATAAGTTTAATTGTTTTTTGTTTTTGTTTTTTTTACCTGCTTGGTTGAGTTTGGATTTTTTTTTTTTTTTTTCCTTCTGTGCCTGCGCTTGGCTTCTGCTTCCCTGACTGTGCAATGCTTGGTCATGTCTTCTACTTTCTCTGTCACACAGGTGAAGCCTTAAAGGGCTAAGCTTCGCCATGACTGACCGGGCAGGAAGGGGTGGTCCCATCATGTTGTGAGCAGTTGGCTGGCTTCTCAGTGGTATGTGCAAGCCCGTGCTGCAATGGCTGCCAAACAAACAAAACAAAACAAGAAAACCTATGGTCTCCACCTGCTGTGAGTGAGAGAAATCACTGCTCCAGCCACCACCTGATGAGTCAGCTGGTCACAGACCCCTTTCTTTCAAGTGGTAGCTTTTGTCTGTTGTTGCTGAAGCTTCATTCTGTACTGCCACTCTGCGATTTCCTGCTCTTTGGCCCTTTGGCTAGAGAGATTTCCTTCCCCATCATTTTTCCCAGGCTAATTTTGCTCTGATGTTCTGGGAAGGTTTTTACACACCGGAGGCTCTGCTCTGCTTTCACTCTTTTTTTATAAAAAAGAGAACAGGCTTCTTTTCTTAAAGAGATGTAGCTCTGAATCTGTTTTGTTTTGGGGGAGGGTTTGTGTCTCTACCTGAAACTTTTCTCAGGTTTGTTTGAACTCCATGCCCCACACTGGACGCCATTATATTGTGGCCCCAAGCTCCTGGAATAAAGACTCATGAGACTCAAAATATATTTACAGATACCTAGGCCATATAGCTAGGCTCTTCTCTGACTAACTCATAACTAAAGATAACCCATTTATACTAATCTACATTCTGCCTTGTGGCTGGTTACCTCTGCTCAGGTACCACGTGTCTGTCCTCCTCACATCTTCCTGGGCAATTCTCCCTCATCTGGCTCTATCCCAGAATCCTTTCTGCCCATCAGACGCCCCGCCTTCTATTCTACATTTTCCTATAGGCCATAGGTTTTTTTTTTTAAACAGGTGATGCTTTCCTACAGACATAAGAGATTCCTTCTCTACTCCACCCTTGTAACCTCCCACCCAAAGGAATAAAATACATCTCACCATGGAAGCTGTGGTATGTCACAGGGTGTCCCACAGTATGCCCTTTCCCAAACAGCTTCACTTGCAAATGTTCATTGAAGGATGTTGTTGTTCTGGTTCAAGGCCTCTGGCTATACTATCCGCACTGGACTCCTTTTGGATATCATGCTGTTGACCTGAGTCATGGAAATCCTGTAACTTTTGGTTCTGCAGGAGCGGCCCCTTCACATGCCTCAGCAGCTCCTAGATAGGGTAAGTGTTGGGGTGCTCCAACTCAAAGCCCTGGATCTGGGCCTGGTGGCTGAGTGGTTCGGCCCGCCAGCTCTCCTACACCCACTTTCCTGGGGCCAGCTTTCCTGTACTTCCAACATAAGGGGCAGGGGCAGCTCTCCGGAGTCTGCATCTGGCAAGGGATGGGGCCAGCGTGTGTTTGCAGGAATTAACTTCATGTCACAATATTTAAATCACAAGGCATCATAAAGGAAGAGAGAAGGTAGATTGTGGCCCTTGTATCCTCCTTTGGACAAAGCGTTGGCTTGGTTTTGGTTGTACACAGGTTAACATTAAGGAAAAAGTGTGACATTGTTTTTTTCTTTATTGGTAAATAATTTAAAGAAGTTAAGTTGTCAGGAGAGGAACGTGATGTCCTCCTGGTACACTGACTTCATTAGACTGAACTTCTGAGATTTTCATTAGCCACTCTTTTTGGTGCCAGCATGGAGGTTCTTTCTTTCTTTCTTTCTTTCCTCCTGGATATGACTTAAGTTCATAGCCAATTGGCTTTAGGCCAGGAGGATGTCTGATTCAGTCGAATGTCCTGTGAGCAGAGCTTCAGCTTCCCAGAGGAGGAGGGAATGCTGCCAGAGCTCAGCTGCTTCCTCCCCAGGGGCTGCTCTGTCCTGCCCTTCCTGGGGCGGCCTGTGGCTCCTGCACTTGGCTAGCCAGCTCTTGGAGTTGTGTAAACCCATTCCCTACAAAAAGCATATTAATAAATATCTCCCTGAAATCAGATCTCCGGTTGAACTTTGATGGGAATGAAATGGCCCAAGTGACATGTGTAATTAGGGTAATGATCACTATAATTAAGAACACTGTCCTGCTTAGGTTTTTTTTTTTTCTTCCTGTCAACATGACAAAAGCTAGAGGGGCTTCAGTTGAGAAAGTGTCTCATCAGATTGCATGTGTGAAAGTCTGGGGTGTTTTCCTCACTGATGACCGGTGTGGGAAGGGCCCAAGTCAGCGGAAGCAGGGCCACCCCAGGTAGGTGGCCCTGGGTAGTGTAAGGAAGAAGACTGAGCAAGCCACAGAGATCAAGCCTGTAAGTAGCACCCCTTCATGTCCTCTGTTTCAGGTCTTATCTCCAGAGGTTCCTAATTTGATGATAAGCTGTAAGGTGAAATAAGCCCTTTCTTCCCAAAGTTGCTCTTGGTCACCAGTGACTTATCACAACAATAGAAACTGTGACAGATAGGACAGATTTTAGGCCATGTGCCTCACTTCCTTCTTTGTTCCCTTTCCTTCATTTTTTTTAAAAAAGAATTTTGAAAGAATGTTTTAATGCAAAAACAGTATCTAAAAATAATTTTAAAAATCATTCAAAAAGTTGTTTTTTTTTTTTACCTAAAAGCATTTAAAATAGAAATAACAGCTCAAGATAAGTGATTTCATAAAATGACCTAAAATCCATTGTTCTGTTCACAAGCTATCTCACAGAAGCAAGGGCTTCTGAAACTTAGAGTTTCCAAAGCCACCAGTAAAAAGAAAATCTTCAGGGCAGTGGTTCTCAACCTTCCTAATGCTGTGACTCCTTGTGTTGTAGTGACCTCCAACCAGAAAAGCACTGCATTGCTACTTCATACCTGTAACTTTGCTACTTTTATGAACCATGAGGAAAATATATGATATACTATGTGACCACCCCGAGGGCATCATGGCCCACAGGTTGAGAGCCACTGCTTTAGGACTTAGGGACACAGATAGTTTAGTGGTATGGCTTTTGTTTAATGTGGAAGAAGCCCTGTGTTCAGTCCCCAGTGCCAGCAATCAAACATAAGCATTCTGTTGCACACAAAGATGTTGGCTTAGTTTTTATCTGTTTTATTTGGTTTCTTACATCTCTTTCTCCCTTCTCCACTCCAATCCCTTTCAACACCCCAACACCAGGTAGGAGAGAAAGAGGGTTAGTGGGGAGAGAGGGGGCAGAGTTCTCTTTAGCCACTTCCTGTTGGTTAGGGTGCGGTTCCTTGGGGCAAGTCCAAGCTTCACCTCAGGAGATCTCCAACTTCTTGTCACACTGCATCAGCAGCAACCAGGAGCAGCAGGGGCAGCAGGAGCAGCAGGAGCAGCAGGAGCAGCAGGGGCAGCAGCATCTCCTTCCTTTTCAGAGCTGTCCCCCTCTTCCTCTGGGCCCTGGGATTTAGTCCTTCTCCAGAGTCCTTAGAATTGAACTGTTTGCTGCTGGCAACGAGCCCCTCTCCAAGCCCACAGGAGAACAATTTGAATGAGCCCCATTCCCACACCTGGAATTAAAACAAAAACATATTTACATAACATGAGTTTTTAATCACACCAAAACTTCTACTACACGAAGACCTAAAGTGAACAGAACCTCCATGAGTCTTTTCCGCAGAACTGAGTGGAAAGCCATCCCTATTAGAATTCACTGTGCACTTTTGTTTCTTTAGTATTTATTGCCTCAGGCCCTGCCTTAGTTCTACTGAGTGTTGGACTCAGAATGGAGTACGTTATAATTCCTCCTCAGTGTGTCTTAATTAAGAAGCACACTGGAGTGGCGTACACCTTTAAACCCAGCACCTGGGAGGCAGAGCAAGTACATCCCTGTGAGTTCAAGGACAGCCTATACAGCATGGTCTTACCTCAAAAATAAATTAAAAAACAATAGAATATACCACTACACACACACACACACACACACACACACACACACACACACACACACACACACACACACGCAGAGACACACACACACACGCACACACACACAGACACACACACACACGCACACACACACAGACACACACACAGACACACACACACAGACACACACACACAGACACCCACACACACAGACACACGCACACACACACACACAGACACACACACACAGACACACGCACACACACACAGACACACACACACAGACACCCACACACACAGACACACACACACAGACACACACACACACACACACACACACACACACGCACACACACACACACGCACACCTTCTGATGTCCTTTAAACAACCTTTTCAAGTAATTTGACATACCATACACTCTGCTCTTTTCAAAACACAATGAGTTCAAGAACTTTAATTTTTATACACCTAAACATTAAATTATTGTATCTACATGTTTCACTTTGCTAAGGATGATCCAGAGACTATACTTATGCATAGTTAAACTAGCTATAAACTTAACATTTTATATTTTGCCCCATTGTGAACCTAGAGTCAACTGTGAAGAGGATGTAACTTTGCCTTAAGCTGGGCCCAAGGTGAAAGCAGTCTTGGGTGGCCTGACCCTGCTGAGACTGTGTCTCTACAAACTGATAAAGATCTTAGGTAAACTCAGAGAGAGAGAGAGAGAGAGAGAGAGAGAGAGAGAGAGAGAGAGAGAGAGAGGAAGTTTCGGCTCAAGACAAAAGACAGGCTCCAGAGACTCCGCCCGGAGTATTGTATTGCAAAAAGGACCATCTAGGAAGAGGAAGCCAGAGGAGGATGCAGAAGAGAGAGAGAGAGGGGAGAATGACATTGAGGAACCAGAGTGAGAGAGATCAGAGGTTCCTGCCCCACCGCGCACGCACACGGTGAGAGGATTTGGCGAGCTTGGTGGGTTCCGGCAGGTTCGGTCCACAGATGGTGCGGTTTCTTCTGTCAGATAGAGAATCTGTAAGACTCCTGAGAATTATGCCAGGGGAATTGCCCCAAGAAACTGATACCCAGAAGGTTTCATTCTTGTTCTCCTTAATCTTCTTTCCCTCCCATTTAGAGTAGTCGAGTTGTAATGGAGGTACATGCCTTTAATAAATTTCTAACAAAGTAGAATCGTTAAGGAATTGGAGCCAACAGTCAACACTATCCATAAACATATCTTCATATGATTTCAGAGTGGGCCATTTTGCTCATCCCTGACTCTGTTTTTCAACATTCAGGTTGTTTTCAGGTTCTTCCTGTTACAAATGACGTGACTGTGAAAAGTGTATCTAGAACAATGGCTCTCTTCCTTAGGCTCTAAAGATGAGAGGGAGGGAGGGGAGGGAGGGAGAGAGGGAGGGAGAGAGAGAGAGAGAGAGAGAGAGAGAGAGAGAGAGGGCTACCTACTTTAATGGGTTCTTTAATGCTTACCCCTCCCTTCCAACCCACCCACCCTAGATAGGAGAGAAAAGATGTTGAGAGGAACAGGAGAAGTAGAGCTTTTCACACTCAGTCCCTTGGAGCGATTCTGCTCTTCACAATCAGGATTCCAGCAGACCCATTAAACAGCAAAGCAGTAATTCAGCAAAGGTGACTGCAACTGCAGCAGCTGGCACCCAGAACCTCAAAGTGTTCTCTGGAGCCTTTCTCTCTAGGAGCATCTTAGAATGAATCTATGAACAGCCAGACAACAGGAAACGATGCCAAGACCAAAAAGTCAAACCTCTTGTTTTGGATACACACACACACACACACACACACACACACACACACACATCCTCTCAGTCTGTGCTAGGATGTTTATCAGTTGGCAAAGGCCATGGCCCCACAAGAGGCGATTCCTTTTCCAGAGGACAAACATCACCTGTTCTCTCACAAGTCTGTTTTCAGCAGAAAAACACCACACATGCTCACATAAGTCTGTTTCACATCTCACACTTGGGATAAAAACAAAAACATATTTACATTCACCACAGAGAGAGATAAAGAGAGAAGAGATGAGATTCCTTGGCTAGCTTCCTAACAACACTGAAGTCACACACCACCAATGAAGCATTTCCCTGAAACTGTGAGATTCCAGGTGGCCTGAATTCAGCCATCCTAACAGTAACATTGTTAGCTTAGCAATGTGAGATTCCAGGCGGCTTGGCTCAACATCATAACAATAGCATTGCTAAGCAAGTTCAGAATTACAGGCCAAAGTTAAAAATTTTTCCCCTAGCCTCTATCTCCATCCTGCCCTTGGAATTTACTGGCCCCATGTCACCCCACTTGGAATTTACTACCTCAGACCCCTATTGTTAGCCTATCACTTGATAATTAACCATGTTACTGAGTTCTGCTTCTGTAAAGGGTATTTAAACCCTCTGCTTTTGCAGAATGGGGTCTTCCATATCCTTGAAGTTTGGTGGACCCTGGCATGTCGGCTTAATAAAATTCCTTTGCTTTTGCATAGACTCTGGACTCTGTCTCTCAATTGGGCTTCCAGGAGTAGACTCAGATGACCTGAGACTAGCAAAACCATTTTCATGCTGGACTTTTCTTCTTCCTCTGGCATACAAGGCAGCACCAGAGTTGCTATAAATGTGTTTCCTTAATTGGCAGCAGGGATATGTCTTCTTTTGTCCATGTCTATGACATACTTGTATAAACTGAGGATGTGGCCACCCCATGGTATGCTAAGGGGAGGTTTTATTGTAGACACGAGGGAGAGTACAGCCAGAGGCATTGAAAGAGTCCAGAACAAAGAGAGAAAGTAGTAGGCTGAACATGACCAGCAGATTGGATTGACTGTGAGATGGAAGGGGAAAGCAAGAGAGGAAGAGAAAGAGACACCCAGGAAAGAGGGGCAAGAGAGAGGAGACCAAGAGAGCTCATAGCTGGAACTGAAGAGCCCCTTCCTCAGGGACTCAGACCTCCCAAAGACCCCAAATTGCTTGACTAGACCAACTCCATGACAGGCTTCAGGTTTTCACTTTGACTAACTAGGCCAAGTTTCTAACAATTCCTGAAAGCAAAGCAAAACAAAACACACACACACACACACACACACACACACACACACACACACACACACACACCTTATAGATAACTCATGGACAGCTCATGGCAGCTAATCAGTTTACCAGATCAAAATGACCAAATACTATGTTTTTATTACTCCATGGCCTTGGTAAAGAACACAGCTAGCTCTACCCAATCAAATTAAAGGCCAACTCCTGAGTAAGAGCCAAAACCTCAATGACTCAAATAATTCCCACCAACCAACCAATTAGCCAATCCTGAATTTCTTTGTGTAGTCCAACTCAATTCTGACCAACCAATTAAAGTTTGTCACAAATCCCTCCAACTGTCTATAAATTGAGCCTGCCTGCCCATTTCAGGATCAGCCTCTAGAGGAGAGAGGCAATCCCAACATGCTGGAATAAAAACTGCTCTTTGTTTTCACATACTGCCTTAGGGGAGGGGAGGGATGTGGAAAGCTGAAAAAAGCCACTGGTGTTGGTGCTACTGAGGGAGCCTGGAGACCAGCACGCACTTAGCTGGTAGGCCCCACAGATAGCCACTTGTCCAAGCTTCTTTTGAACCTGACAATATTCACCTGTGCACTCTGAATGGCCACTTTGTGAATGCATTTATTGTTTTAAAGTTTATCATCATCATTATTATTAATCTATTAGTATTAATTTATTATTACTAATTTACTACTGCTACTATACATGTCTGCAGTTTTACTCATTTGTGCATGTGTGTGGGCCAGAGATTGACACCAGGTGTCTTCTACTATTCCCCATGAAATACACTATGTTAAATTTTCTCATTTGTTTGTGTATGTGTGTGCGTGTGTGCAAGTGTGTCTGTGTGTGTGCACGTGCGTGAATGTGTGAGTGTACATGTGTGACACAACACACATGTGGAGGTCGAGGACAGCTTTCAGAAGTTGCCTCTTTCCTTGTACCAAGTGGGTTCTGGGATCAAACTCGGGTCCTCAGGCTTGGCAGCAAGCACCTTACTCACTCAGCCATCTTTAAGGCCCCCCTGGTTGGCTAACCAGCCGCCAGGATCAACTTGTCTCTATCTCCCCCAATGCCGGAGTTACAAGTCTGTTTAGATACATGTAGCTTTTACATGGGTTCTCAGGGTCTGAACTTACGCTTGCACACCAAGGCTTTGTCTGTTGAGTTACCTTCCCCGACTGCAGTAATTGTTTTTATGTGGGAAATTGTTTCTTTTTTAATGTTAATGTACTGTGGTTGGAAGAATAATGTCCACTCAAAGATACCCACAGTTTAGCCCCAGAAGCTGAGAATGTTACCAAATGTAGCAAAGAGAAGTCACTAGTATAGTTAGGGTACAAAGAAATTTATCTTGGGTTATCTGAGCAATCAAATAAAATTTATTTTTTTATGTTAATTATTCTTTTAAAATATATATTTTTTTAATGGAGACAGAGTTTCTCTGTGTAGCCTTGACTGTCCTGGAGTTACTTTGTAGACCAGGCTGGCCTCAAACTCACAGTGATCCCCCTGCCTCTACCTCCCCAGGTCTGGAATTACAGGTGGGAACTACCAGGCCTGGCTTTTGTTTTGTTTTCCGAGACAGGGTTTCTTTGTGTAACATCCCTGGCTGTCCTGGAACTCTATTTGTGGACCAGTCTGGCTTCGAACTCACAGAGCTCTACCTGCCTCTACCTCCCAAGTGCTGGGATTAAAGGTGTGTGCCACCACGCCCGGCTTTCTTGTGTTTGTTCTTTATTTTTGAGAGCTCCATTTATGCGAAAAGAATTTCATGCATGTATCCAATAACAGGTGGTCATGCTCCTCACACAAGTCTATTTTAAAGCAGCCAACGCTTTCCCTCTCTTTGGCAGGGACTGTGGTTACAGAAAAAAAAAGTTAAGGGGATATCAATGTTCTTGAAGATATAGGAAAAGGCCATGGCCCAAGGAATGTGGGCAGACTCTAGAACCTGGAAAAAGACTTTTTGTTTGCTTGCTTTTGTTTTTGCTAAAGCTTCAAACAAGAACTCAGTCTTACTGACACTTAGATTTTCGCCCAGAGAGACCTGTATTGTACTTCTGACTTATAGAATAGAGTGTTGAGTTTTCATTGTTTCAAGCCATTATGTCGGTGGAAGCTCATTGCAGCAGCAATAAAAAGCTGACACAATTAGATAATACATTCAAGTTTTGTGTGAAGGAGAAGAAAGATCATGTGTGCAACCTGTTTTCCAGAAATGTTTCAGACCTGTTCAGGTACTGTTCACACCTGTCTGCTGGTGAGAAGAGTGCATCCCTGGGAACTGAGTCTCGAGTCTCTGAGCCTCAGACCTGATCAGATACTGTTCACACCTGTCTGCTGGCGAGAAGCGTGCATCCCTGGGAACTAAATCTCCAGTCTCTGAGTCTCCAGATTTTCATCTCTTGCTGGGAAAAAAGGCGCACAGCATGACAGGAGATAGGGACCATCTCTCCCAGGATGCACGGGGCAGCGTCTGGGCTTTGGGGGACTCTCAGGTGGCTGCATGATGCAGCTTGGCGCAGTGTGGAGTTAAGCCTGAGTTTTACTGCCTGTTGTCATCACCCTTGAAGAAGCTCTTGTAGCTTCCTTTCCTGTATTTAGAACACGCAATCATTGGCTCCCGCATGAAGTGGGGAAGATCACTTTCCCCAAGGTAGACTGCCAGGGAAAACCTGGCTTGTCCAAGGGTCAGGTCAGCTGGGATAGGCAAGTCATGAGTCAGACATTCTAAAGTCCACTCAGATACCCTCTCTCTCTTGCAGAGGGCAGAGTGATCAGCATCTAAGCCCTATGCTTCCAGACAGTGGGTAGTAATGGGTGTGCTATCCACAGACAGGGAGTGACTGTTGGACACTGACAGATATGTCAGTGGAAGTGACATGTGTCAATGGTAGCGTTATAGTTAGGGTTTCATTGCTGTGATGAACCACATGACCAAAATAGACTTGGGGAGGAAAGGGTTTACTTCAGTTTTCAGCTTAGAGTACACCATCCAAGAAGTCATGGCAGGAACTTGAGGCAGGCATCTGGAGAGAGGAACCGACACGACACAGAGGCCAAGGAGAAAAGCTACTGACTGGCTCGCCCCCCCCCCCCCCCCCGCTTTCTCAGTTTGTTTTCTTATACAATTCAGGACTACCTGCCTAGGGAATGTACCACCCAACATGGGCTCCCACATCAATCACTAAATTACGAAAATGCACCATAGACTTGCCCACACACCAATCTGGTGGAGGTGGGGGGGGGGGGAGACATTTTCTCCACTTGGACTTAGGTCCCCCCACAAAATGTCATGAAGGAAATGCCTAGGTGCATACAGTTTGGGAAGAAACACCAAGAAGGGACTAGGAAAGAGAAGGGCAGAGAGAGAGGAAGCTGTCAGAATGTGTCACAACCAGATACAGATGCAGGCTGATGGTGTCTCTGAAGGGCTCTGCCATGCCTGAGCCTGGCAGACACCCAACCAACAGGTTTTGCCCTTTTCCCTTCATTTCCCCTTGCTAAACCATTAGACTTCGTTCCTACAGCTAGACACCAAGACCTACTCCCTTACTTATCCACTTTGCTATGCCTGACTCATTCCTGCCAAGGTATCCAAACATCATGGCCCAGCAATTAAAATTCATCATTTTGACTAACTTAATTAAAATATCCAATCAGAACCTACCAACATGTTCGAGCTCATTCTGACACAGACCTCCCCTTTTTTTCCCCTCTTAAAATTAAGACTTGCTGTACTGGATGCAAACATGTTCTTGTTTTGATCCCAAGTTTGGGATGTGTAACAAACTTGTGAGAGGGAGTGTGATGCTTATCCACTAAGAAAGGGAACTGCCTCATGTGGGGGCATGGTCTTTGTCAGTTGCAAAACATCCTGTACAGACTATAGGAGAGAATAAATAGTCCAAATAACAAAGAATAATTGCTTCTGCAAAGCTTTGCATCGCTTGGCTGTTCCTCTCTCCACTTTGATATGCTCCCAGAGAGAAACGCTCCAGAGAATACGGCTAGGTGCTGACTGCTGCAGTTGCAGGTTGCTTTTGCTGAATTTCAGTTTGCTGTTTAATGGGTCTGCTGTAATTCTGATGATGAAGAGTGGAACTGCCCCAAGGAATTGAGTCTAAAAAGGTCCACTCCCACTGTCTCTGTTAACCTCCTCTCTTTCCTATATAGGATAAGTGAGTTGGAAAGGAGGTAGAGGCATTAAAGAACCTCCAATGAAGTAGGCTTTAAAAAGTTCAAAGCCTACAGCTTGCAAAGCTATTTACTGCTGTTTCTGCCTGGATCAGATTGCTCCACCTTATCTCTTTGCCTTGCTTGATAAAGAATCTCATTGTGTCACTGTGTTTGGTTTGTGCTTAGAAATTGGTGCTTGGGTGTGGTTGTGTGACTAGTCTGGGGTGCAGAGAGGTGCACTCGGCAGAAGGTGGGTCCCTTCATTATCTGTCTTAGTTACTTTTCTATTGCTGTGATAAGACACCATGATCAGGGAAACTTATAAAAGAAAGAAGTTCTGTGGGGCTTATAATTTTAGAGGGTTTATTGGAGTCAGAGAGCATGGCAGCAGGCAGGCATGCGTGGGGCTGGAGCAGTAGCTGAGAGAGCTCACATCTTGATCCACAACACAAGGCAGGGAGGAGGGGGGAGAGAACCTGGGAATGGCATGGGGTTTTTAAACCTTAAAGCCTGCCCACAATAACACATGCCCTCTAACAAGGGCACACCTCCTAGTCCTCTCCAAACAGTTCCATTAACTGGGCACCAAGTGTTCAAACATATGAGCCATTCCCATGCACACCACTGCATTGTCCTACCAGGGAACGCTTGGAAACAGGAGTGAACCACACTCCAGATCTTCCTGTTCTTCTTCAGTCACACGCCAATCTTTGGTTTGTTGCTGGCTGAAAACTAGTCTAGATGGAACAACCCTTCAGCACTCTTCGTTCTCCCGGTAAGGATGCTCCTGCAGCCAAAAACCCATTTATTAAGGCAAGGAGTCAGAGTCGTTGAAAGAAGCCTGCTGTCAGTACATGAAAGGCGATGAAAGTGACAGCATGGCCAAGAGTGTCTGTTCTACACTGCCCCAGTTCCCAGGGAGCACAAGGCAACATGGAGCCTTCAGAGGCCCCTGAAGGACAGCTGTCTGAGACATTTCCTGGGAGTCAAAGGAGACCGCATGAGAACATTTGCTACCCGGAACAACTTGGCATGACCCTCAAGTATTACAAAGCATAAATTGAGTGTCTTCATGCAGAAGACTTCTTTTTGGTAGCTGACAGCTTCCCAGAAAAGGACTCAGCCAGCCAGTTCAGCTTGGCAAACGTTTACTTGAGGATAGCTAGTAACTCACCCTTCAAATTGTAAAGAACATGGTATGTGTGGGGTTCCTCATGGGACAAGGTTATATTTTATGAATATTTGGGCAAAGGATAGAGGCCTTTGAAATTCACTCTTTGGAATACAAGTCGGTTTTAGCAATTGACTTAGTTTTCTACCAAGAAGTTAAAGCTGTTATTTTCTCCTTCCCTCATCTTTACTGGCATCTTGGTCACTACGCAACCTTTTCTACTTCTCTTGGGCTCCAATGACCGTTCTTTATTCTCCATGACTGCGGCATGTGCCGCGCTTTTGTTGCTTTACGATTTCTGTGGCTCTGTTGAGCCTTGGCATCACAGCTTAGGCTTGTGTTCATGTGAATTGCAGCCACCTCCAAGTTCTAGATTCTTCCATGTGTTTTACTTTAAAACTCCTTGGTGTAAGCCAGTGGTCTGTGGCAGGGCTGTTCTAGGCGTGCTCAGTGGAGGCCAGAGGTTGACGTTCAGTGTCATCCTCAACTGCTCCTTACCTTGATTTTTGAAACACCGTCTTTCACTGAATCTGGAGCTCACTGGTTTGGTAGAGAATCTGGCCAGAAAGTCCTAGGGAGGTTCTTATTTCCATGTCCCCAGTCCTGGGATTATAACTGTGTGCGGGTGTGCCCAGCACTTACATTTTTATTAAAAATTTTTATTTATACAGTATATTTTCGTTTTTGTTTTTCGAGACAGGGTTTCTCTGTATAATAGCCCTGGCTGTCCTGGAACACATTCTGTAGTCCAGGATGGCCTCAAACTCACAACAATCCACCTGCCTCTGCCTCCCAAGTCCTGGGACTAAAGGTGCGCACCACACCTGGCCTCATACGATATATTTTGATCATGTTTTCCCATCCCCTAGCTTCTCTCAGAGCCTCCCTACTACTCTACCCACCCAACTTCATGCTTTTCTCTTTATAAACAACAACCAAAAATTGAAAATAAAGACAACAACAACAAAAAAACCTAATTAAAAAAAAAAAAAAGCCAACCAAACCTAACCAACAAAAAGCCCACAAAGTAAACAAAGAAACGAAAACATGGAGTTTGTTTTGTGTTGACCAACTACTTGTGGGTTGCCTGGAGTGTGGTCGATAGATTGAGTGAAGCTCCGATGGAGAAAACTAATTTTCTCTTTTCCAGTCAGGCATCAATGGTAAATAATGTCCTGGTTAGGGGTGGGTGAGACCTGTGTGGTTCACTCATACGAAAGAGTGTTTTGATGAAAAGAAGCAAACCAAGAAAGGAAAAATACAAAGTGTGTGATTCAAGGATTAACGGGGCACCAGGAAGTCGAATGGAGCTAAATCCTGTGTTCAAGGAGATAAACAGATTAAAGATATTAAATGAAATTAAGGGAGTGATGACCTCACTGGAAGATCCCACCCAGCTAAGGTTCCACCTTGTGAAAAGACATTAAAGAAAAGCTTAGGTGAAGATGTGACTGAACGAGGGGGCCATGTTCCAGCCCAGCAAAGAGCAGCACTTGGCAGTTTCTGCCATGTGGTTCTGGCTTTAGAGTCAAGAATACAAGAAAGGGTTATGGACTCTCCCTTTGAGACTAAGGAAAGTTGCTGATGCCAGGTGTGTGGCAGGGGTGTGGGTTGTCACTGCATGGAGGACCAGCGAGGCCATTGTGTGAAGCTGTGAAGGTAAAACCTGGATTGCCTTGGAGATCACAAGATGTTGGAGATGCCAGACCCGTGTGTGCCAAAAAGGAGTGGAAACATTGACATACACACACACACACACACACACACACACACACACACACACACACACGAAGGGGGGGGAGAGGGAGAGAGAGAGAGAGAGAGATGAAAGGAATTGGAGATCTGAAGGACGTTTTGACATCAGACATATTTGGAGTTTTTCTATGGTTTTCAGTCTTGCTTTGGTCCAGTATTTTCTCACCATGCTCCCTTACCTGTGTTTTGGAATGGTAGTATATATCCTGTGCCATTTTATGTTGGAAGTATGTGATCTGGTTTGTTATTTTGATTTTATAGGGGATTACAGTTAGGAGATTGCATGAGGGCTGGAGAGGTGGCTCTTAAGAGCACTGGTTGTTCTTCCATAGGTCCTGAGTTCAAGTCCCAGCAACCACATGGTGGCTCACAACCATCTACAATGTGATCTGGTGCCCTCTTCTGGTATGTAGGTGTACATGCAGGCAAAACACTGTATACATAATAAATAAATATAAAAAAAAGAGGGATTGCATGAATTTAATAAGAGACTTTGGACTTTTAAACATCATTGCGACTGTGATAGACTATGGGGGCTTTTGAAGTTGGACTAAATGCATTTTGCATTATGATATGCTACAAGCTTGTGGGGACCAGGAGTGAAATGAGGTGGCTTGAATAGGTACGGCCCCAGAGACTTACATGTTTGAATGTTTGGCCATACAGAGTGACACTTGTTCTTTGAAAAGATGTCTTCTTTTTGTGTTGCTGTGACATTCCCGTAGAGCACTTAGCGTGGCCGTTTCTGTACTGCCAGGTATGGTCCGCAGAGAGCCGAGCTCACTATCAACGTTATCAAATGGTGCAGGGTAAATAGCTCGGGGGTTTGAGAACAAGGCAGCTGCATTCCAAGCAGTGACATCTAGGGAAAGACAATGGTCATGGGTCTCAGCTTCCTTCTTTACAGAACAGGCTCCGGTGTGGGTACTGCCTTCCAAGCCGGCCGTGGCCAGGCTGGAGGTAGGATAAACCTTCTGTAAGTGAGGAGGCTCCAGTTACCAAGAACGCGTCATTTATGACCATCCAACTGACACTCGGCAGGGTTTGAGTCTTTGTTTTGTTACCTCTGCTGGTGCCATTTAAGTCCCAGAACTGCCAGATTACAAAATGAGTCCCAAAGAGACGTAGCAAAGGCCTTCTTCTTCTTCTTCTTCTTCTTCTTCTTCTTCTTCTTCTTCTTCTTCTTCTTCTTCTTCTTCTTCTTCTTCTTCTTCTTCTTCAAGAAATAAGAGCAGTAGTTAAGATTTGCATTTTGGGGTAAAGAAAAGGTAGGACGTGGGAACAGGGTGCTGGGTTTCAAAAACGGGCTTCCAGGCTATGGGAAGGACTTAGGACCATGTGTTCAGTAGGAGTAGAATGCAGGGAACGTTTTGAGCAGATGAGCAACTTGGTCTAGCTTTGGTTATTAGAATACTGATCTTTGGCAAGTCCTCTGTGTTTTCATGGCGGTTGCCTTGGGCTGGTAATTCATGCCTGCTTTCTTCCAAGCCTCCTCCACCTGCCTGGGTCCAGCCTCCTCTACCTGCCTGGGTCCAGCCTCCTCCACCTGCCTGGGTCTAGCCTCCTCCACCTGCCTGGGTCCAACCTCCTCTACCTGTCTGGGTCCAGCCTCCTCCACCTGCCTGGGTCCAGCCTCCTCCACCTGCCTGGGTCCAACCTCCTCTACCTGCCTGGGTCCAACCTCCTCTACCTGCCTGGGTCCAGCCTCCTCCACCTGCCTGGGTCCAGCCTCCTCTACCTGCCTGGGTCCAGCCTCCTCCACCTGCCTGGGTCTAGCCTCCTCCACCTGCCTGGGTCTAGCCTCCTCCACCTGCCTGGGTCCAGCCTCCTCTACCTGCCTGGGTCCAGCCTCCTCCACATTCAGCTCTGGCCTCTGGCCTTCAGCTTTATCTGACGTGTTTCTACTCTCTGTTTGCCTTTATTTGTCCTCTGGGCTATTTCCTACTCTATTCAGCTTGTCACGTGCCGGGGCAGCCACTGGCTCTGCTCTGTAAAGGCTATGCAGAAGCTGTCAATCTTTGTCTTGAGGCCTTTTGCTTTCATCTTGTGGATTCCTCTCCAGCATCTTTGCAAGGGCATTGTGGGCTTGAGGTTTAATAACAAAGACATGGAGGCATCCATATAATTTAAGGCCATTGGCGTTTTTTCCTGGGGCTGTCTCTCAGCTAGCGCCTAACTTAACCTGACTTCCCTGCCGTTGCATCTCTGCCACGTGGCTCTCTTTACCTCCGTGATCTTCTCTGTCCACGCGTTTCTCCTTCTGTGTCGCTAGTCCTTCTGTCCCAGGTCCATCCACCAGCTCTTTATTTAACAGATGTCCTGGCCCATGGGGTTTTCAATGGGTACCTGTGGAGGGGGCAGACAAGTGGGGGGACAGGAGACACAAAGAAATGAGGGCAAGTCTGGATTCTGATCAAGCCCCATTTATTGACAATTTTCACAGAGTTTTTATAGGCACGGGGGCATGGGTATTTGCATAAGCGAGGGTTGCTATGGATACCCAACTCTGGAATGTTCCAGCAGGTGTCTACCTTTACAGCTGCTATGATCACAGAAGAGGAAGAAATTTCAGAGAGAAAGGGAAGTTGTAAAAGATCTGGTTAGTCAGAAAAAAGTTCCCAGAACTGCTGCTCGCAGGCAGCTGGCCTTTAATCTGATTTTACCAGGAGTCTTACTAGAAAAGCTAGTTTGTAGCCAGAAAGTAGTAGCTCTTACTATGAGCTCGGGGATCTTAGAATGACCGTCCCCCACAATAAACCACAACAGGTATCTAACTGCCGAACTATGACAGGGTCAGCTGGTTTCTGATAAATGACAGACTGCTGGAGAAATAAGAGCCTAAAGGTGTAGGCTCTGACAAGATGGCTGAACATTGGCCATATGGCCTACCGTCCCCAACAAACAGAAGCCACTCTTTTCTCAAACAAAAAAGTGATTAGACTAGTGGAAGAGGTTCCACAGTTTGATCATTCTGAGTGGATCAGCTGCAGGTCTACACCCCATCCATATCTTACTGTTGCCTTTTGGCCAGATTGAGGGCAACGTGACCTTCCATGACCTCCATGGCAGCTTGCTTTTTTCTTATTTTGGGCAGGTGAGGAAGTGACAAACATTTGCATACAGAAAGCAGGTAATGAGCCAGAGACATTACAATGGCAGATATCCTGGGCACAGCTATTAACAATTGAAAATACAGGGGCACACCTACATAACTATGTTGATACAGTATGTGTCATCCCGGCAACCCAACACAAAGGCTTAGTTTGGCCTGGGTAAATCCAGTTTTCCAACACTTTGGAGACCAATTGTAGCGTATGTACACATTTTTTTGTTTTGATCGCAAGTGTGGCATAGGGAACAGACTTGTGAGAGAACAGGTGATGTTTATCTACTAGAAGACGAACTACCTCGCATGGGGGCTTTTTGGCTGTTTGGCTGTTCATTGCTCCACTTCGAGAGCTACTCCTAGAGGGAACCGCCCCAGAGGGTGCTTCAGGGCTCCGGGTTCCGGCCGCTGTTACAGGTTCCTGCGGCAACTTTGGTGGAATTGCTAGTCTGCCGAAATCCTGCCGACTACGCCAGGGGAATCGCTCCTAGGAACTGAGTCCAAAAAGGTATACTTCTCCTGTCCCCATTAACCTGTTTTCTCTCCTATCTAGGGTAGGTGGGTTGGAAGGGAGGTATAAGCATTAAAGCACCTCAAATAAAGTAGGTTTGGAAAACGTCAGAGCCTACACTCGTTGGTTGACTGGTTACTTTTCTGTTGTGAAGATGCCCCTTGGCCAAGGAAGCTCACAGAAGAAAGAGTTTGTTTGGGCTGCTGGTCCCAGAGGGACCCATCGCGCCGTGGAGGGGTGATAGCTGAAGCACAAATGTGGCCACTCGTGTGCTGAATTGCAAACACAAAGCAGAGAGAGTAAACTAGAAATAATGTATTTTTCGGACAATAAGACGCACCCAGTTTTTAGAGCAGTAAAACAAGAAAAACAGTAAAAACAACGATCGGACCATAAGGCACACCCTAATTTCCCTCCCACTTTTTTTTTGTTGGGGGGGGGTGGCGGGGGGGGGGGAAATGCATCTTATGGTCTAAAAAATACCATAGGAGAGTTCTTTTATTCTCAAAGCCGGCCCACATGACATGTCCTCTTCCTACATGGCTTCACTGCTTAAACCTTCCTGGACAGCGCCCATCAACTGGGGACCAAGCAGTCACATGGCCAAGAATTCAAACATATGAGTCTATGGGGGGCATTCCTATCAAACCACCACACTGCCATAGATGTGTTTGAACAACTCCACCTGCAACTCAGTAATTCACAAAGTGTGGCTTCATGCGTGGCTTCCTCACTCGAAGGCCCAGGCTTTCCTGGAAACCAGCTCACCTGAGTCATGTCATTCTTCCTACTTCCCCTGAAAATGTGGGGTTTGGCCTCCCTAGTGGTCATGAGAGGACTTGGTGACCCAGCCTGTCAGTAGCAGGAAATTAGCAACTGTGGCATTGAATCTCAATTGTCAGTTGTATAAGTTCTAGAGTCACTAGGAAGAGGCCTCTGGGATGCCTGTGAAGAGTATCTTGATCAGGTTAATTGAGATGGCACCACCACTGCTTGGGTTAGAATCCTGGGGCGGTCTGGACACAAGCCATCACTGCTCTCCAGACTGTAGGGACACCGAGAGCAGCTGTCTCCAGCTCCTGCTGCTGTGGCTTTCCAGCCATGATGGGCTGCACAGGAGCTGTGAGAGAAAGGAAGCCCTGTCTCCCTTGAGTTTTGTGAGGGCATTCCATCACAGCAACATGAAAAGCAGCTAGGACAGCTGCCCGTCAGGGAAGCCTTTGCCTGTACAAAGTGGGAGAGAGAGACAGAGCTGGGCGGGATGAATCCCATTTCCTTTCTCCTCATACAGACGTCTGACATACAGTTCCACTTTGCAGCCCTTCCAGAAAAGCCTTGCCTTCTCAGAAAATGAACATGCTTAAGGACACACTATATCTTGTGTTTCTGTATATACATGTGCACATGCCTGTATATATACCATGTGTCTCTGTGTGTGCACATGTGTGTGGATATATGTTTATTTGTGCTTAATGCATGTTTGCATGTCTATGTGTTTCTTTGTGTGCATACGTGTGTGTGTGTGTGTGTGTGTGTGTGTGTGTGTGTATGTGTGTGTGCTTGTGTGTCTGTTCAGGTGTATATGTGTTTGTCTGTACGTGTGTATGCATGCATGATGTGTGTGTGAACCCTGACTGGGCATGAAGCTTCATTTTGCTGCAGGTTTCCATAGTGACTGGATACAGGAAGCTTTAATACTTTTAGGCAATGGGCAGGTTGGGTCTTAACAAGTACTATTATGTATTAGTTAGCAGTTTCATTACGATCCCGGGTAAGTGTCTGCCCACCTCCCAGGTCATAGCACCAGGCTTCTCACACAGTGTGCTATGGCAAATGGAGGATGTGCTGAAAGGCAGCTCATAGAAAAGGCAGGGAGCAAGCATGCTTTCTTCTCTAAGTGGCTCTGATGATTTTTCTGTAGCTCACTGAGAAGGAGTGAAAAGCCCAGAAACGTTTTAGGGTCCTTTTTTATTCAATAAGTGGGAGCCCATAATAATAAAATAATTGCTTGTACGTGCCTCTGTGCCTCTGTCTGCAGTACTTCCTGCGTCAGATGAAAGCCTTTCTTCCCAGGCCCTGTCTTCATGTAAATCAGGCACAATTTATTTCCTTTTAGCCTCAGAACTTTCAACATAGACAGACCAAAAAAGGCCGAGGATAAGAGCAGACCCTAGACGTGAAGCAAAAGTGAGTTTTTTCTAAAGCCTTTCAATTTCAGAGCAGCAAATTACAGGCTCTTTAATCAGCAACTGGAGTTCAAGAGAACCTTCTGGGCCTTCCTCGTAGTTTCCAGTGGTTGTTAAGGATGTTCTGGTTACCGCGCACATGAGACATCATGGGCTATAAAGACATCCTAAAACACCCCTATTTTAGTTTAAGGGTGTGATAGTTGAGTGAGTACAAACCTTTCCAAAGTTTGCCACCACTAAGAATTCTTGTGGCCAAAGCAGCAAAGGCAAAGCTGAAGCTTTGTGGTAACGTGAGGTGAGGTAGTAAGAGGAATTTTAAAAAATCCCTTGAATATCTGTCTTGGCTTCCTGTAACCTGTAAGCCAAATAAACCCTTCCCTTTCACAGGGTGCTTTTGGTCCGAGTGTTTTATTTCAGGAGCAGAAAAGCAAACTAGCACAGATGGCCACGTGGATTACAGACATTCCAAGGTCATCAGCTGAAGAAGTGTTTGGAGCTGGGTAGGGTTGGGGTACACAAGCAGAGCCACCTGGGAAGGTGAAGCAAGGGTTGGGGCACGGGAGCTGAGCCACCTGCTAAGGTGGAGTGATGGGGTACACAGCAGAGCCACTTGGGAAGGCAGATGAGGGTTGAGGTACAGAAGTTGAGCCACCTGGGAAGGTGGAGCAAGGGTTAGGGTACACCAGCAGAGCTACCTGGGAAGGTGGAGTGAGGGTTGGGGTACACAGCAGAGCCACCTGGGAAGGTAGAGCAAGGGTTGGGGCACAGAAGCTGAGCCACCTGGGAAGGTGGAGTGAGGGTTGGGGTATACAAGCAGAGCCACCTGGGAAGGTGGAGTGAGGGTTGGGGTACACAGAAAAGCCACCTGGGACGATGGAGCAAGGATTGGGGTACACAAGCAGAGCCACCTGGGAAGGTGGAGTGAGGGTTGGGGTACACAGCAGAGCCACCTGGGAAGGTGGAGTGAGGGTTGGGGCACAGAAGCTGAGCCACCTGGGAAGGTGGAGTAAGGACTGGGGTACACAGAAAAGCCAACTGGGAAGGTGGAGCAAGGATTGGGGTACACAAGCAGAGCCACCTGGGAAGGTGGAGTGAGGATTGGGATAGATACAGAGCAGAGCCACCTGGGAAGGTAGAGCAAGGATTGGGGCACAGAAGCTGAGCCACCTGGAACATTTGGACAGGCCCACATGATGGGTAGCAAAGCCGAGATAGGGTGCAGATTGTGCTGTCATATTTTGAAGGACCTTTCTAATCAGATTCTAGAAATCTATTTATTTTGTTTATTATTTTTCCCCAAACGTGGTTTGTTAGTAAATGTGATGGTTAATCTCATGGATAACTTGATGGGATTAAGAATCATCTTGAATGCCTTTAATCCCAGCACCGAAGGAGGCAGAGGCAGGTGGATCTCTGTGAGTTCGAGGCCAGCCTGGTCTATAAAATGAGTCCAGGATAGCCGAGGCCACACACACACAGAGAAAGCCTGGCTCAAAAAACCACAATGCGCCTCCACATGCAAACACAACAGCAACAACAACAGCCACTCCCCCCCATACAAACAAAAAACAAACAACAAAACCAAACAAACCAGAATCATCTTGGAGTCAGACCTCTGGAATGCGTCCAGAGAAGCCTGGATGTGGGCAGCTCCGCTCCATGGGCTGGGAGCAGGACTCCACAGAAAGGAGAACACACAAACACCGACGCGCATCTCTCTCTGCTCTGTGACCAGCCACCCCTCATGCTCCTTCCCCTGCCATGACAGACAGTACCCTAAAACTCTGAGTGAAAACGAGCTCATCGGCTCCATGACCCACTCTGTGGACTTTCCTATGCTCTAGAGAGCTCACTAGGGAATGGAAGTCAGTCTCTCCCATTGAAGGTGCTCCGAGGGCCACACCATGCATGGAAGGCTTCTTTATAGACCAGTGACCCCTCCTAGTGAGGGTAAGGGGTGGAGTTCATTGTGGGAGTGGTGCGTCGTGAAGGTGCACGCAGTGGATCTGATGACCGAGAGCATAAAGTGTGCTGCTGCCTGCCAAAAAAAACCCCCAAAACCCCAAACCCCAGCCCCCTCCAAAACACCAGAAAATAACAAAAAACAAAAACAAAACAAAAAACAAAAAACCTCAAGCAAAACACAAAATGAGCTCATCCTCTTGAACTGCTTTCAGTAAGTGTTTTGCCATAGAAACAAAAAATAATGTAGAAAACCCATTTTAATGCTTCTTTGAGACATGACTGACATACAGTGAACTGCATCTGTCCAAAGCGTAGAATTTGAGAATCCTTAATGTATGGAGGAAACTCGTGTCCCACAGCGCCAAGCCCATCACCTTCAACATTTTCCTGAGTCTTGTAATTCTCCCTTCCTGTTCCTCTCAACAATCTACAGGTAAGTGGTGCTTTGCTTTCTGTCACGGACTAAAATATTATGTAAAAGCGGGTTTCTGGGGAACAACAGCCACACACTGACCTCTTGGACTCCAGACTCAGGCAGATTGGAGTTTATTGAACACTGAACAAAGACTGATCAGTCAGGAACACAACCTGGATCCCGGAACCAAGACTGTGACAGCAGTCTGCTTCTAAGGCACACTTCTTATAAGAAAAACTGTAACCGGGTAAGAACCAGGCAACCAGGTGTAGGAAGCAAGGAGAGGGCAGCATTGCTTCGTCTTAACTAGCTAAACAAAGCGTTTCTAACTGACCTTTAATTTGATTGGTTCTGCAGTGGGGACTTCACAGAATGTCCAGGCAATAAAGTACACAAAGTCTGAGAAAAGAAACCATGGACACATGGCTTCAGTTACGCTTTCACTTAAAGCAGAAGTCAGCAGAGGAGCTATGCTAAAAACTAAAGTGGGCTCGCAACATAATTATTTAATCTCATATGTGTTGCATGTATCAAATTTAGTTTTTAATAAATCTTATTTCTTTCTTTATTTTAATTATGTGTGCGTGTCTGTGTGTGTGTGCGTATCTGTGCTTGTGTGTCTCTGTGTGTGTGCGCACGCATGTGCTCCTGTGTGTGTGCGCGTGTGCATGTGTGTCTGTGTGAATGTGTGTGTGCCTGTGCATGCACATGTGCGTGCCTCCTCATGCTCTCACACATGTATGCAGATGCCCTCAGCGCCCAGAAGAGGGTGTTTGAGTCCCTGACCTGCCTGAGATGGGTGCTGTTGAACTCACATTCTTCTGAGCCCTGTCTCCAGACCCAGTATTTGTTTTTATTGACAAAGGATAGTCAGCTGTCTGGCACACAATACTTAATTCATTCAACCGTTGATGCATATTTGAGTAATTATGAATTTGGGGATTTTTATTAAAAAAAAACCAATGATACTTCTGTGCAAGTCTTTTTGTAGACATGTACTTTTATTCCTTGGGTAAATGCGTTGGAGTAGAAATTTTGGGTCTTCTTCTTCTCCTCCTCCTCCTCCTTCTTCCATGAATTATAATATGCTTCATAATCTTTTGTGGTCTGATAAGAGCTAATATTTTATCATTTCATCACAATAGACCTTTGAATTTTTAAAAAATACATTTAATGGTATAATTTCATATACATTGTTCTACATACACTAAAATAATTACAATGTAAGGAATTTTTCTTCCAACAAGAATAATTTTAAAGCTTAAGAGAAGGTCATTTGTTTATTATATTTTTATCATAAATATAACTGTGACGGTTATTGATGTTATCTAGAATTGCATGGGAAGAGAGCCTCCATGAGGGACTGTCTAAATCAGGTTGGTCTATGGGCATGCCTATGGGGATTGTCTTAAATAATAGTTGATGAAGTGGGTGGTGCCATTCCCTGAATTTGCGTCCTAAATTGTAGAAGAGTAGAAGAGGGTGTGACCTGCTCCTGTGGTGAAGGTCCCCACTCTTACCCCACTGGGAAGGAAGGGGCACCGTCCTGTTGGCCAGGGGCATCCACATGGCAGACAGCAAAATGTTGTGTGATCTCCTGCATGTCCTCAGAGTTGAAGAGGGGGTTGTAACAGGTCTTGTCTGCAAGACGCACCAGGGGGAAGATGAGAAAGAAGTTAGCAGAGGAAATGGAGAGGGCTGGCAGCAGAATACACTCCTTTATTCCTTCACTTAGCAGCAGCAGAGGAGCTCCCAAGAGAGTATGCATCGTTGTGAGTTCGAGGCCACCCTGGTCTATACACAGAGTTCTAGGCCAATTACCCTACATACTAAGACCTTATCTCAAAAAGAAATAGTACAAGTCTGCCTCCCCCCCCCCCCCAGACCTCTCTCTTTCTGGTGACAGAGGCAGGAAAAAAATCATCGAGCTAAGGTCTGGTACAGTATAGAACTGGTCCCTAAGCTTGAGCCCTCAGTTCACAGTCAACAACAGAAGGGGCTGAGATTCCAGCTCTGCCTGCTCTCTGGTAGGTCGCCAGGGAGATAAGTACAAGAATGTATCCACTCATGAACTTCTCCTGGGTCTCCCAGGCTGTAGGATCTGGGGCATCCTTCAAAGCACACATAATTTTTAAACAAGGAGCACTTGAATTAAAGCGGGAAGCATCCACCTGTGCCTCCTAGGATGAGTCTGCCACCTGCTAAGCGCCTGTGGCAAAGACAGCCAGCTCTGTAGCTGAGGCTGTCCTTGAACTTCTCATCTTCCTGCCTCTGCCCACAAGTGCTGGGATTAGAGAAGAGTGCACTATTATCACCACACCTGGATTTTTTGTTTTCTGAAGCTCAGAATGCCCTTTAACTTACTATGTGGTCTAGGTTGGTCTCAACTCATAGCAATGCCCTGGCCTTGTCTTCCTATGTGCTGGGGGACTGAAAGGAGTGGGGGTGGGAGCACAAGGGGCAAGCATAAGCTGTCAAGCCTGGCTTACTTTGTGTCATCTTGGAAATTCAACGTTAGACATTTCCTACAACACTGTGTTTAAATATTGTAGTTGCACAGTTAAGTGCAAAGAACACAAATATCCATCTTCCAGTGTGGTGGTTTGAATAAGAATGGCCTCCATGGGCTCACGTATTTGAATACTTAGTCATAGGGGAGTGGCACTATTTGAAAAGATTAGAAGGATTAGGTATGGTCTTGATGGAAGAACAGTGTCACTGGGATGGACTTTCAGATTTCAAAAGCCCATGCCAGGCCCAGTCTCCCTGCCCCGCCCCCCCCCCCCCCCCCCGCTGTCTCTGTCTGTCTGTCTCTCTCTTTCTGTCTGTCTGTCTGTCTCTGTCTCTTTCTGACTGTCTCTCTCTCTGGTTTCTCTCTCTCTCTGTCTCTGTCTCTCTCTCTGTCTCTTTCTGTCTGTCTATCTCTCTCTTTCTCTCTCTGTGTGTGTCTCTGTCTCTCTGTGTGTGTCTCTTTCTGTCTGTCTACCTCTGTCCGTAAGGGTTCACAGGGACTGTGTGGGAAGCTGTAAACTCACACAAGTTGTTCCTGTATGTGCCACCCAGCACATTGCAAGGGCAGGGCAAGGCAGCAGAAACGGACAGTGCCTAGCCATATCACATCCAGGTGACAAAAGCTGAGGGAGAATTGATGTGTGGAAGCTAAAATAAACCTCTCACCACCAAGTTGCTTTTTATTATGATGTCTTATCAGAGCAACAATAACAACAACAAAAAAAAGAAGCCAGACAATAACCTCATTTTCATCCCACGACCCGAAGCTCAGCACTTCCTTTCTTTCTTTGTCTCCTTCTGACTTTCTAAGCTTTAAGAAAACATTGTTCGTCCTGACATTGCTCAGACCTTTGCTATTCCTGCTTCCTAGTTCCTGCCTCATCCACTTAAATACTTCCTGTCTCAAAGCGCGGAAGTTGGCATGGCTTCTCATGAGGATAATTTAACTATGATTTTCAATTCAGGCTTTTGAATAGCGGCTCCTCTTGGTCAGCAATTTTAATTCTGGGAGGTTGCTCTGTAAATATGCAATGGTGGGATATTTGTGGCCCCACAAATTCATGCCAAGAGACCAATCCCCAAGGTGATGGAACTAGGAGCTGAGCTTGAGCAGAATTGGTACCTGTATAAAAAAGGCCTGGCAGACTCCTACGCTCTGCCACACGAGGATACAATGAAATTTGAGGTCCTTAGCATCTTGTAGGGTAATCCTGACAAGACAAAGAGAAGGTGTTATCATATATGTGCCTAAAGACGTGTTATGAGAATGTTCCTTACAGCATTGTTATTAGTAGCAGAAGCCTAAAAGGCTCACTAATTAGGTATTGGTTCATTGGGATATGCTATAAGCACACCATAAAGATTCTGCAGCCATAAAGACTAAAGAAATAAAATTAGGAAGGCTGCACTCGAGGTTTCTCCTCGACAAAGGGTGGGATGAGGAAGGACGCGTGCAGGACCCTCGCGTGTGCCGATCCACTCCAAAACTATCCCTAACATGTTATAGGGAATCACTGACAAGAAATCTTAAACAGGGAGGTGATGACATAGGAATCGAAAGTATGGGGGGAGGTGGCGAGAGACAGAGACACACACGGAGAATCGGAGTGCTCGATTGCCAAAAAGTAAAAAAAAAAAAAAAAAAAAACAAAAAACCAAAAAATAGAGAAGCCAGGCATAGTGGCACATGCCTTTAATCCCAGCACCCAGGAAGCAGAGGGAGGCAGATCTCTGTGAGTTCCAGCCCAGCCTGGTCTACAGAGTCAGTACCAGGACAGCCAAGGCTACACAGAGAAACCCTGACTCAAAAAACTAAAACAAACAAACAAACAAAACAAAAACAAAAACCCAAAACAGAACAAAACAAACAAACCCAATAAACAAAAGAACAAACAAAAACCATTGAGCTGTGCAAAAACTATATAGAATGCGCACACATATATTTTTGAGTTCTAAAGAATGTATGTAGGAGGCTTTTTTAAGGAACAATGGTCAAACATTTCCCAAGTTTGATGGGGAAAGCAAAATATAGATCAAAGAAATAAAGCAAATTTCAATTACAAAGTACACACACACACACACACACACACACACACACACACACACACACACTTAGTGTCTTCCTTATCTTAGTCACGCTTCTTGAAACTAGTGGCAAAGAGAAATATTCTCAAAATCACCATTGAAAAAAGTCCCCACTATCAAAAACAAAACAACAACAACAACAACAACAACAAAAATCAGAGTTAGAAAGTTTTCTAAAAATCACAGAGTCCACCTGTGAGGAAATGGTGGGCTATGGTAGCGAGTTCTCAAATTCAGGCACAAGGCCATGTGAGTGTTCTGTCACACAGAGGTAGATTGTGACGGTAACCACCATTGCCAATCGATGGGTACAGTGATCAGCGATGGATACAGTGATCAGCGATGATGGATACAGTGATCAGCGATGATGGATACAGTGATCAGCGATGGATACAGTGATCAGCGATGGACACAGTGATCAGCGATGGATACAGTGATCAGCGATGAAGGACGGAGGTAGAGTGAGTCACAGGTCACGGAACTGAAGTGTGCAGAAATTTGTGTCTGTGTCAGGCTTTGAGCTTTACTTGCAAAATTTTCACTCAGAAGCAAACACCGAAGTATTTACTTTGCTGGGATTTCTTAAAAGCAGCAGGGCTTGGATGCACATATTTTATTCTCACTCAGTTTTATCACTTTAGGATTCCATATAACAGACTCAGCCTCTGACGCCACCCCAGGACTGGTTAACCGCAAAGCTCCAGAAGCTTTGAGGATCTGCAGTTCTTAAAACCAGTGGAGAGAAAAATGTAGGTTCCCTGAGCAGAGCGTGGCAGGTAAAGGGTTGTTTGGGTGTGCCCTTTAAAGGGAAATAAAAGAGTGATCTGTAAGGAAATTTGTATTTAAATCACAGAGAGGAGCAAGACCAAGCCTACGAGAGTGCAGCTGCAGAGTCTGGCGATAAGCTGCCCTGGATCTTAGTAATTGCCTTTTTGAATGCAGTTCAGAATATTTTACAGCTGTTCCATTTACTCCAATTGATTCTTAAGGTTTAGCATACCATCCCAGAAGCAAAAAAGAGATTTCATCTACTTTGAAACTGAAATAAGTTTGCCCCATTTCCATCTCTTTAAACAAGGCTATGGTATAGGGTTTTTTTTTTTTTTTTTTTTTTTTTTTTTTGCTTTTTGCTTTGACATAATTATAAACATGTTCTGCAAATGCATCGCTGAAAGATTGGTTTAAAAATGCCCTTAAAAGAATAAACCTTTATTTTGAAAACCTGTATGTGGCACAGGTAGCAGATCTTTAGAGGGAGATGGAGAGCTCATTTCTTAAGTAAAAGAAATGCTTTTTTTCCTTTAATGTAAAAGTTGAAATCTAAAGAAAGAAACAAAAAAAATTAATTGCCACATAGAAAAAAGTAAAGCAAGAGATTGGACCTTTCTTCTTTGAAAGCACACAGGCAGAGAAGATAAAAACAGCATTGCTGTGACTGGCTGAAGTGGGAAATGGGGGTGGGGGCGGGGCAGGGTAGGGGTCTGAGAAAGCCTTGTGTTGTGGTATTTTTAAAGGTACAGTTTAATCATGTTTATTATTAGCTCTATAATTATTATGGTAGTATTTTCTAACCTACTATCAATCAATAAAACACAGACATCTGCTATATTTTAAAATAGCCTTGGTTCAGCTGGGGCATGGCAGGTATTAATCCCCTAAAATACTTTCCATATCTCCCTGCCCCAGTCCCATGCCATCTGCTTCTAATAATTTCAATCTCGCTACCTCCCATCCATAATCCCAAATACTTGCTAATGTTGATCATCTGGGCTGATCCCTCCATCCACGCCGGCCACGTGCTTCTTCCCCCACCTCATCCATGAACTTTCTTCTGTTGGCTCTGTTTCTTAACAATTAAACTTTATTATACAACCCAACTAGCTTACACAAGAAGGAAAAAAGGTTAAAGGGACAAAAGAGTGAATCTTCTGGTATCCGTTCCACGGGACGGGTCCTTAGGTGTCTCTCTGGCCTGCGTGCTGGTCTGGCCTGTTCGCTGCTCCACAGGCACTCAAGCCCGGGTTGAACCTGTTGTTCTCTCCTCCTCACCTGCCTGAGTCACATGGGAAGGGCAGTCGCCTTCTCCCATAGAGGGTCAACTAGAAAAACAATAGCCCAGGTGGGGTTCCCTGGTCTGCTTCCTGAATTCCAGGCCCAGGATGGCTCCACTCAGTCTGTCACAAGGTGAGGTGCCCAAGGGTAAAGCCCGCCAAGACTGTTTCCACCTGTGACAAAGCTTAATCTCTCCCATACATTCCCCTTCTCTTTAAAAAAAAATTAAGAACTATATATACACATATACATATATACATAATCATCAGGTATCAAGTGCATAACTAAGTCCTTTTATACTTGTTAACCTGAGAGAAAGTATTCCATTATCCTACCAAAGAGAGTCCTTTTCTTTCATGAGAAATTGCAATTATCAATCTATAAATGTGTTTTTAATTCTTAAACTAAAGCTTCTAGTAACACTGTGGCTATCTAGTCTTCAATCCCATCAGAGACCCAAGAAGGAAAGTCTATCTAATAAAGGAAGTACTGGCGGGCAACTTCCAAGTTGCATAGGACAGAGAGAGCAGGCTGCCTGGATAGTCACCGAATTCTCTCCTTCATTGGGGCAATCATTCTTCAGCCTTATTGGCCCAAAACATCCAACAAACTGCTTTTTGAAGCAGGAAATCCAACGGTCTGGTTCATCTAGTCTCTTCAAAGCTGGACAGTCAACTTTCCAGCATCACTGTTGATCATTGCAGACAGTCAGCCTGTCATCAGCAGTAGAGATAAGAGCAGTTTCTCCATCCAGTGACCATTCTGTCACCTGCGTCTCTTGAAGCCCCCATCTTCAATGATGCAAATGGAGATGCGGCCAGGAGCGGATGTCTCTCTCTGTCAGGAAAGCCCTCATCGTTAAATGCCATATTCTGTGGATCTTTGAAGAGTTTGAAGACCAACTCTATCTATTCTTACAGTTATCAATCTATTCCTTTGAAGACATACGCATATCCACGACCCCATCTCAAAACTACTGCAGGTTTCCATTTCATACTTGACAAGTCCTTGTAGAATATTGGTTGTCCCAACTCCTCAGTTTTTTCTATCACCCAATGTCTCTCCGCAGCTGACGTCCCTTCATCATTCACATTAAGAAAATTTAGAGTCAACAAAGCATTATTTAATCGGTCCCTGGGTGTCTTTACCTTTCTGTTTTGTTTAATAAGCATTTCTTTTAAGGTACGATTAACTCTTTCCACAACTGCTTGTCCGATGGGGTTGTGAGGTATACCAGTAACATGTTTTATATTATAATACACAAAGAAGTTTTTCATCTTAAGGGACACATATGCAGGAGCATTATCAGTCTTAATTTGGGCAGGTCTTCCCATAAATGCCATTATTTCCAGCAAATGAGTAATCACACAGTCAGCCCTTTCAGAACTTAAGGCAGTTGCCCATTGAAAACCTGAATATGTATCAATGGTATGATGCACATACCTCATTTTTCCAAATTCTGCAAAATGAAACACATCCATCTGCCAAATTTCATTCCTTTGTTACCTCTAGGGTTAATTCCAGCAGGTAATGGTAGCTGACTATATAAGGAACATGTAGGACACTTATTAATTATTTCTCTGGCTTGTTGCCAAGTGATAGAAAATCTTTTCTTCAACCCCTTACCATCAACATGATGTTTTTCATGAAAATTTGAGGCTTCGAATACATTACCTATCAATAATTAATCTCTCCCACATTCTTCTCCTTTGGTACCTCACTCCTTTCTTTCCCAAGATCCTTCACTCCCCAAGCCTGAGAACTTCTGCTCTGTGTACCTTCCTCCTGCCCTGCTCAGGTACCAGCTTTTTATTGGTCAAACAGGGAGGCAAGATTACACAGAGTCAAGGTAGCAAGCAGCCCTTGGGAGCCAGTAATTAGCATCAAAATACAACAGTCTGGATAAACATTTCTGCTCCTCCACGCAGCCTTCCACCACACTGAGTGACAGGAGGATGGAGTAAAGTTCCATTTCCAATCACTGTGTGAAGGAGAGCAGAAAAGGCAAGACACTGTGGTTTGCAGAACCACAGCTCCTGAACACATACCAGAGGCAAGGTGTCTTTCCCAAGCCTACTTCCTGTCTCCTTAAACACTGATGCCCTCTCTTTCTTTGTGCCCATTGTCCCCACTTCAGGGTGCAGTTCCAATCTCATTTAGTGTCTGAAGGCTTTCCTGGGCTCTTCAGTGGGATGTGACATCCCCGTCCTATAATGTCCAATCATCATGCTCCACTCTTATGGATCTCAATAAACTTGTTATTTATTTACTTATATTTCGAGGCAGGCCTCTAACTCCTCTCTAGCTAGCCAAAGATGACTTCTCCTCCTCTTTTCTCTGCCCGTGGAGGCTGGGATTACAAGCATGCTCTGCCAATGTTTGGTTTTCTGCAGTGTTGGCAACTGAGCCTAGGTTAGACATGGCATTTTACCAACTGGGCCACATCCCCAGGCCTACCTGTTGTGATGAGGGTCTGCAGATAAGTTCCCTGCCCTTTGGTGAACAACTCTAGAGGCAGTGGCAAGACAGAGAACTGAAGTGACTAGCATAATGTAGCTCGGGTTTCCTCTTGGTGGAGACAAGCCTAGTGCCAATCTAGAAAAGCATCAAGTGCTCTTAACTGCTGAGCCACTTCTCCAGGCCCCCTGATTATCAGTCTGAACTCCTCCTGTAACCCTTGAGTCTCCTTCAGGTCCTGCAGAACATGGTGGGATGTCTCTGGTTGCTGGTGGCTTTGTTATAAATGCTAACCCAGTATCACTGGAGCAGGGACATTGCCAGGTCATGAATCTTTTCAAAAACTTCATTTGGTGTGTGTGTTGGGGGGGGGGGGGGGGGAGCAACAGCAGCGCCACCTTTCCTGGGAAGTTTGGAGAAGATGAACCGTGCTGATGTGTGCCCAGGACACACAAGCATTCAGCAAGTGTTGGCTGTTTTATTTGAGACCTTAAACATGATGAGCCTGTGGTAGAAGCCGTCTTCTCAACTCCATAGAAGCTTGTGTTTTACTGGCCGTAGCACCCCCAACATTACAGTATCATCCGTGGAGCAGTCCCTAAATCCTTTTAGCTTGGCCTGGTGAAGGAAGAACTCCCAATAATGTCTGGATTGAAGTGTGTTACCACCAAGAGAGGGAAACTAGGGTTTTCTAACCACAAGACAAATGGAAACCAGTGGACGTGGTATCAGGATGTGGTCAGTTACAGCGCTTTCTCATCATGCATGGGGCCTTGGTTTTGATTCCCCAGCATTTCGACGACGTCAATGACTTATGTGCTCTCCGACTACTGGTTGCTTTCCATCACATTTCCTTCCATGATAGTTTTTAAGAAGAAGCAAAGCAACCGTTACTAAGTTAATCACTGATCGTTATGGAAAGGACTAAGAAAAATAAGTTATTATTATATTTTATTACCAAGGAAATTTAGAAAAACAACCAGTGGCTGCTGTTGAAAGTGCCTAGTCTCAGTAGGAGGAGCAGCTGTGCAGGCTTAGTCAGAGTTTCTCTCGCTGCAACAAAACATCGCGACTGAAGCAACTCGGGGAGGAAAGGGTTTATTCAGCTTACGAAAGGGTTTATTTGGCTTATGCTTCCACATCGCAGTTCATCATCAATGAAGTCAGGGCAGGAACTCAACCAGGGCAGGACCCTGGAGGCAGGAGCTGATGCAGAGGCCATGGAGGGGTGCTGCTTACTGGCTTGCTCACCATGGCTTGCCCAGCCTACTTCCTTATAGGCCCCAGCCCAGGGATGGCAGCGCCCATAGTGGCCTGGGCCCTCCCCCATCAATCACTAATTAAGAAAATTCTCTATAACCGGATCTTCTGGAGGCATTTTCTCAATGGAAGTTCCCTTCTTTCAGATAACGCTAGCTTGTGTCAAGTTGACATAAAATTAGCTAGCACAGTTCAGTCACCAGAATCATATTAAAAAAAGAAAGAAATCAAAGAAAAAAAAAAGTGATGGGTCAACTTATTCCTGCCTGTCTTTTGGAAATCAAGAGGAACCCCTGAAAACCTTCCATCTCTCTGCTCCCCTCGACAGTGTGATCTCTTTGGGGTTTGTCACCATGTCCCTAGCGAGTGGGCTTGAGCTGTCATGGAGTGAAGACATATTATTAAATATACATATAGGAGAAAAAAAACCAATGAACACTGGGGCAAAGGGTGTAAAGACATGCTTGTCTCTGATTGGAGATGAAGGAAGAGACGTTTCAAAGAACTTCGGCCCTTTTGTATAGTGGCTGTAAGTTGAAAAGGAAAATCCTCGATGTGAGCCAAAAATGAGAAAATTCTAATTACGATAACTCTAATTATCTCAAGGGAGTGACAAATCCTGAGGGGTTATGACCGGGGGACACTCCCTGAGTGGGAGGATGAGCTGTGTGATGGTCCTGAGGCATGTGGGCTTGGCCTCCATCTCAGTGGAGCTGCCTGAAGCTCTACGCTGGTGACTCTTCTGCAGGGCACTGGGAGTGAGGCTTGGTCAACAGAAGTGTGCCTGTGCCCTTGAGGAAGTGTGTGCGTTGTCCTGGGACACAGGACAAGGTTAGTGAGGATGGGTCTCCTCTCTCTTTGCTTCTTTCCTCCCTCCCTCCTTCCCTCCCTCCCTCCCTCCCTCCCCCTCCCTCCTTCTCTCCCTTCCTTTCTTTCTTTCTTCCTTTTTTTCTAGATAGGGTTTCTCTGTGTAGCCTTGGCTGTCCTGGACTCACTTTGTAGAACAGGCTGGCCTCGAACTCACAGAGATCCTCCTGCCTCCCTCAGTGCTGGGAGTACAGGCCTGCGCTATTGCACCTGGTTGGGTCTCAGATTTTATTTCTGTATATAGAAGACCCCAAACTATTTGACAGCCTAGGCTCCTTTCTCCACATTGCATTCAGAAGCCTATACGCCATGGTTGTCATCAGTTGTCAAGCCTGCAATGAAATTTTTAAAAAGAATGAGCAAGTCGGAAGCCGAAGAGCAGTTCCTGTGATTGCTTCCCATGAGCTCATCGATTTCAAGGCTTGAGGATGAAGAAGACACGTGATTTTCTCCCAGCAAAGCTGTAATATCCCAGAGCATTGTACTCATGAAGGCAAGAGTCTTTACCAAGTGATGTGCATCTTGTGATGTTTTACTGCTTTTAGTCAATAAATCTGGAACGGAAAGAAAGAAAACCCAAGTAAACACTTACGTAGAACACAGCAGTTGTCTTACAGAGTGTGAAATCTGAAACAGAGTGGAAGAAAAATAGCTTCTAGCCTGGTGGTCCCCCACCTGCACTGGAGTTTGGGCTCACCTGTGGGAGCACAGCGTGTGCTTATCATGTACAGGACACATCTTACTGCTTCCAAAAGGGACCACCCAAAGTGCACCACTGACTGGTGCACATCTCTGGCACCTGGGTATTGTATTTTGTGGCCCAGGCACTTCTTTTGTTTCATGTGTGCTCTAGACTCATCTTTCCAAGTGACTCTGATCAGCACGCTTGCGTGCATGTGTGCATGTGCATGCATGAGTGCACATATGTGTATGTGTATGTATGCATGTGCGCATGTATGTGTGCACGTATGTGTGAGTTTGTGCATACGTGTGTGTGTGTGTGTGTGTGTGTGTGTGTGTGTGTGTGTGTGTGTGGTGTATGTGTTTCTGGGGACTACAGTCCAGAGCTCTGAGCATGCCAGGCAAGTTCTGAACCACTGAGCCACAGCCCAGCTCATGAGCTATGGAATTTTGTTGAGATTCTTTCAAACATGTGACAATGGCATTTTTGATGGAAAGAATGAATGAAAAGAGCCCCTGCCAGCTGTTTTTTATTTTATTGCAGCATGCCTCCCTAACAGATGTCTTCAGTACCCTTTGCTTCTCTGTGTGGTTTTGACAACATCTGCACCATTGTGTATTGTTTATATATTATAGTTATATATTTAAAAAAGCATTGTTATATATTTTTTAAAAACAACATTGTTAAGATAACTTAATATAGCAAACAATGGGTATAATCCAGTGGCTTGTAGAGGACTTCATTATTATTATTATAATCCGCTTTTAGCATAATTCTATCACCCCTAAAAGAAACTCAACATCACTCTGCATAGCCCCTCAATGCCCAGCCCTAGGAAAGCACTAATTTTCTCATTGTCTGTGTTGATTTGTTGACATTTCATATAAATACAATGCACAGTCTTCAATGATAGCCAAGGTAATTGTAAACAGAACATGTGTGGAGGAATCACACTGCGTGATTTCAAAGCTATAGTAATAATAACAGCATAGTAGTGAGATCCAAATAGACACATAAATTAATATAAAAAGATAGAGTGTCCATAAATGAACCCACAAAGACACCAAGAGCACATGATAAGAAGGATAGCATCTTCAGTACACAGCATTGAGAATACTGGCTGTCAATCTGAAAAAGAAAATGCCCATCTGTTTGACCATATTCAAAATTAACTCAAAGTGACTTAAAGACCTGAAACTAAATTACTAAGAGAAAACACAAGGGAAAGAGTACTCAACCCTGGTTTGGTTAGTGATTTTGGGGGGCTAAGGGTGAGGTCAGGATTTGACCCCAAAAGCACAGGCAACAAAAGCACAAATAGGCAAGTGGGTTTGTATTGACCTCAAATGCTGTGGGGATGTATCAACCTAAAACAATGTGAAAGGGAAAAAGCACGAAGGGGGATCTGCCATGGACTGTCCAGTGCTCCCTGTGACAAAGGAAACAACAGCGTGGAGGTAGGACTGGGAGGAAAAAGAAATTGCAAGCCATCTGTCTGTCTGGGCTTGTATTGGTTACTGGTAGCATTGCTGTAACAAAGTACCAGATAGTAAGAATTCACAGGAGGAAGGATTGACTTGGCTCATGGTTTCAGAGGCATCGCTGTGTCATGGCCGAGTCCATGGGGACAGGAGTGTGGCAGCTGCTATTCACACTGCTGTAGACTATGAGTCAGAGAGAGGGGCAGGGAGGGGAGATATATATATATATATATATATATATATATATATATATATATAGAGAGAGAGAGAGAGAGAGAGAGAGAGAGACAGAGAGAGACAGAGAGACAGAGACAGAGACACTAAGGACCAGTCCAGTAACCTCTAAGGAAATCCAAGCCTGGATTCCTTTTTCTACCATTCAGATCCCCTACACAAAGGTTCTAAAGTCTTCCAAATAGAGCGAGCACTGGAAGACTGTTTAAAACACAAGCCTGTGGGGATAGATAGCTTTAAAACATAACAAAGAACAAATATCCCATATATGGGGTGGGACAGGAAGTAGCTCAGTGGGCAGAAGGTGCTTGCGAGCAAGCTTGCCTACCTACGCTCAAGCCCCATTATTCATGTGGTAGAAGGAGAGAGCACTCCTGAAGGCTGTCCTCCGGCCTCAGCATGCGTGTGCAGAACGTGCCTTCCCATCCACAAACAAGTAAGTACACAAAGAAATAAATGTGATTTTAAAATTCCAAACCATATGAGGAGCTCAAACTACTGAAAAACAATACTCCAGAGGCAGAAGCAGATGGATCTCTATGAGTTCAAGGTCAGCTTTGTCTGTATAGTGAGTTCCAGGCCATCCAGGGCTATATAGTGAGACCACGTCTCAACAAACCAAACCAAATAAAAACAGGGTGAGCCTGAATATAGACCTTGTTCAAAATAAGGTGCTTGAGTAGACAAAAGACATATGAAAAATGCTCATGATTGCTAATCATTAGAGAAATGAAGATTAATAGCAGGGGGTGTCACCCACCACAGTCTTACCTCTTTAGCACCAGTTGTAGCAGCCCCTCTGGACAGGGGAAGTACTCCCCCTCTGGACAGGGGGAAGTGCTCCCCCTCCGGCAGGCCGGGGGAAGTGCTCCCCCTCTGGCAGGCAGGGAGAAGTGCTCCCCCTCTGGCAGGCAGGGGCAAGTGCTCCCCCTCTGGTAGGCAGGGAGAAGTGCTCCCCCTCTGGTAGGCAGGGGCAAGTGCTCCCCCTCTGGCAGGCAGGGGGAAGTGCTCCACCTCTGGCAGGCAGGGGAAAGTGCTCCCCCTCTGGTAGGCAGGGGGAAGTGCTCCCCCTCTGGTAGGCAGGGGGAAGTGCTCCCCCTCTGGTAGGCAGGGGGAAGTGCTCCCCCTCTGGTAGGCAGGGGGAAGTGCTCCACCTCTGGTAGGCAGAGGGAAGTGCTCCACCTCTGGCAGGCAGGGGCAAGTGCTCCACCTCTGGCAGGCAGGAACAAGTATTCTTTGGCTTAGGTGAAAACGGAGAAAGCCTGATACCAACACCTCCAGCACAAGCTGCAATAGTCCTGGCTAAGGCTGCACCTCTGGAACTGGGGCACTAGCTGAGATCACTGCCCAGGTTTTTTGTGGGTGTGTTTGGGATGTTCAGAATGGCGGGTGTGGCCTGAAGGCAGCCTTGCTTCAGTTCTTTTGCTCAAGACAGAGGGCAGCAAAGAAGAGTCCAGGAGCTGCTAGTTAGGGAGTCAGATGGCTCCTTTCCCAACATTGTTGTTTATTCACAGGACCAGGAGCACCAGGGGTCCTTAGCACAGAGCATCAGGAACATACCAGTGATGCCAGCCCTGAGTTTAACGGTGTTAACAGTGCTTAATACCTGTCCAGTGTCTCAAGGAGAGGTGGCCCCATTGTCTGTCTCACGGTGTTGGTGGGAATATAAATTATTATACTCCTTATGAAAAACATTATGAATGTGCCTTTTAAAACCTAAAACAGAATCACTACACAATCCAGCAATCTCCCTTCTGATGTTATGAAAGCCAAAAGATGCCTCCGGACTCTTGTGTTCACTACAGCACCAGTCACAAGGAACACTTCAGAGAATTCGGAAGTCAATATAAGCATTCATAAGTGAATAAAGAAAGGAATGGTACTATGCATGTCTATGATAGAATATATATTTTCAGCCTTTAAAGAGAAGGAAATGCTATTTATGAGAGCATGGATAATGTCGGAGAGCCATATGCTTAGTAAGATAAGCCAGGTGCAGACGGAGAATTCCACATGCTCTCACTTACGTGAATCGTCTAAATGACACGGCTCCTAGAAGCAGTAAGCAGAGTAGTGGCTACCTGATCCTGAGGGCTAGGTGCAGGGGATGGCAGGCACACAGTACAAGTTGGGTTAGGCAGGGGGAATACTTTCTTTTCCACTGAGCTATGTAGCGCAGCACAGTGTTAGGCTACATATGGTATTAGACATTAAAAGTTAATAAGAGAGTATAATACCCAATGTTTTTACTGTAAAATAGTGTTTGAGGTGGTAGGTATGTTAATATTTGATTTAATTATTCTACACTGTATTCATAAATCAAAAAATTACTGTGTGCTATACATACACACATGCACGCACACACACAGGCACACAGACACACATGTGCACACGCACATGCATGCACACACACAGGCACACACACACACACACACACGCACACACACACACACACACACACACACACACACACGCACGCACGCATGCACATGGGGTTGGAGAGACGGCTCAGCAGTTAGAATCTCTGGCTCCTCTCCCAGAGGACCCAGGTTTGATTTTCTGCACCCACAAAGTAGCTCACAACCGTCTGTAACTCTAGTCTTGGGAGACCCAGCACCACCTTCTGGCCTCTTCAGGCACCAGGCATGCACACGGTACATGGACATGATGCTGACAAAACACCTGTATAGGTAAGAGAAACAAATGACAACAAATAAACATATACAGCTGTAAATTCCACGTCAGGACAGGGGCCACAGAGGTGTGAGCTCCGCGGGCATCTCATGTCTCCAGTCTCTGCTCATATATTTCTACTGAGAGCACAACTTTAAACGTTACTTGGCAGTTTAAAAAAAAAAAGATTTATGCTCATAAATTATAAAGATTTATTATTAGGTACACAGTGTCTGCCTGCATGTACACCTGCAGGCCAGAAGAGGGCATCAGATCATATTAGAGATGGTTGTGAACCACCATGTGGTTGCTGGAAATTGAACTCAGGACCTCTGGAAGAGCAGGCGGCGCTCTTCACCACTGAGCCATCTCAGTGGACAGAACACTATATACATAATAAATAAATAAATCTAAAATAAATAAATAAATAAATAAATAAATAAATAAATAAATAAATAAATAAAGTATAGTTTACTGCATGCAATTAAAAACTCCAACGATGCATCTGGAGTGATGGCTCGGCAGTTAAGCACATCAGCTCGTCCGGGAGTTCAGCTGCCGGCACCACACCAAGTAGTTCACAACTTCCTAAGAACGTGGCCCCCTCTTCTGGCCGCTGTGCTCACCTACAGTCACATGCACAACCCCCCCCCGTCCCCCAAGCAAGTCAACATCTAAAGAGAACCTCCATCGGCTTTGGGTTATTCTTAGAATAAATTCCAAAGTGGAACATTTTATATTTTCTACCCTTCCTTGCAAAGAGATGTGTGGCTTTTGCTTCGCTGACTTTGTTGCTGTTTTCTCCTCTGCCTGTTGTTCTGTTTGGCCTCATCTCATGTTGATGATAAAGTGCCAGTTCGCCAGACAAACTTTGCCGTGGCTTATGCACCTCCGTGGCCAGCTGCTCTCTCTGCCAGTCTGCTGCCTCAGTCTAAGGACTGTGCTGTGTGGCTGCTGTGTTAGTCCCTCCAACTGCTCTTGGGCACAGCCAAAGCGGCTTTCGTCCTGCCGCGTGCCTTTTTCCTCTTCCCTGACACTGTGCAGATACCTACTTGATGTCACTTATGTGCCACCCAGGAGCTGGTAAGTTAGCGTTACAGCGGCAGAAGGGGGCTGCACCAGCTTGCTTCCTCCACCTTGCTATGTGTCTGGAGTCTCAGAAGGGTTGCCCTGTTTCTCTGAAGACCAGTGCAAGCGTCAAGTTGATGGGGGTTAGGGTTACCATGGAAACAAAGCTCTGAGATGGGAAGACCCACTTTAAACGCAGGTAGCGTAATTTCAGGGGCTGGGGTCCCAGACCGAATAGAAAGCAGATGAGCATTGTACCAGCACTCGGGTCTCTCTGCTTCTTGACTGCTGTGTGACCAGCCACCTCACGTTCCGTCCTCCTCACGTTCCGTCCTCCTCACGTTCCGTCCTCCTCACGTTCCGGATTCCTCACGTTCCGGCCTCCTCACGTTCCGGCCTCCTGACGTTCCGGCCTCCTGACGTTCCGGCCTCCTCACGTTCCGGCCTCCTCACGTTCCTGCCACCTCACATTCCTGCTGTGATGGGCTATTCCCTTAAACCGTGAGTCAAAATAAACCTTCCTCTCTTTGAACTGACTTTGCCAGGCATTTTGCTAGTCACGGCAAAGAGAAAAGTAACGGATACAACTAGAAACCAGTTTGGATCCTTTGCAACCTCCCCAGGAACAGTCACACAGTCTGCTCCCAAGCTGAGGACTTTGCAGACCGGAGCAGTGACCAGGGAGATTACAGACCTCTTGGAACTGTCAGCCCTCCTGTTCCTGCCCCTCTGCTCTCCACCCTGCACCCCTGTCATGCCACTCTGCTCTCCTGTGCTAAGGCCTACTCTTGTGCATAGTCTCTGCTTTCTAGAGACCCCACCCCCAGCCAGTTACTAAGCTCCAGAAATGTTAGCTTTGTGTCTGAATGAACCGTAGATTTTTCTTTTCCAAGTGAGAGTCTTTGCACTGTTTCTTCCTGGCTTCTTTCCTAGTTGTTTTATGGTATCTGCATATATAGCTTGTTGGCATGAACACTGATCAGCCACACACACACCCTTTGCCCCGCATATCTATTCTTTTCTCTTGGCAAATGACGGGTTTCATAAGAACATGGCTATTGTCTGGCTCAGTGCTGATGCTGATGCCTGCAATAGCTCTGACCGAAGGGAAGTCCTCAGGAAATACTATGGAATAAGTAGACACCCAATTGCCATTGTGACCTCACTCATACAAAATCCATACACTTAGAAGTTCCCGAAGTTGACCAAAGGGGACAGTGAGAGAGCTGTTCCAGGCAACCAGAGCTCTGCAAGTGGCCCCCTCTTCTGGCCGCTGTGTGCACCTACAGTCACATGGACTGTGGACCAAAAGGCAAACTCTCAGTCTTGCCAGCCTTGCTGCATTTGATAACACAAATATCATATTTGCATTGTTACGTAAGCTTATAAAATAACGATTCCCTGTGGCTTTTTCAACCTTCCTTGTAGTTCTGTATGACTGTTTCCTCTCTCTCTCCCTCTGTATCTGTTAAAAGTCATTAAGAAAAGTAGGTCCCAAACTTTAGGCATAAATTTCCATGTCCTCAAATTGGGCAAAGCTTTTTAATAACATACGGAAACTGCTAACAGCAAAAGAGGAAGCAATGTACGATCCACTGTGACTGAGGGGGGTCGATGGTGCAGAGAGTGTGACAAGGAAGACAATGCGCAGGGATGAAGGAAATACCGAGAAGTCACGATATGATCAGGGATTTACATATAGAACCGAATGCACCGAAGGCGTGTGAAAAGATGGTAAATACCACTAGTCACAGGACAAGTCAAACCAAAGGGGGTGATACCTATGCTGAGAGCATGCTAGATCCTGATAGCCAAGTGCTGAAATTCGCACAGCAGCGCACCACTCCACACCTATGGTGGGACTAGTGTAATGTAAAAATAAAGGCAAGTAGTGTTGGATGGAGACAGTAGCACCCTGTGCACTGCTTGAATGGCTCCTCTGGAACACAGAACGCCAGCCCTTGATGCCAGATTCCTGGGTGGCACTCTAGGCTACAAGTTCAACAGGAATGCTACCAGTGGTGCTATCACAAGCGCAGGAAACCGGGAAGATCCCACCTGTCAGGCAACACGTAGATGGATTAACAAATATGACATGCCACACAGGGAATGTTACCTGTTCATGAAAAGAAATGAACCCAAGCTTGGTGGCTCATGCCTTTAATCAGCGTTCAGGAGGCAGAGGCAAGTGGATTTTTCAAGAGTTTGAGGCCAACCTGGCCTACATAGTAAGTTCCAGCCAGGGCTACAAAGTGAGACCCCCATGTAAAAATAATAATAAAATATGAAAAGAAGAAAGGAAAAGAAAAAAGGAGGGGAAATGGAACATTGACACATTACGACAGTGACAGGCCTGGAAAACATGTTAAATAAAAAAAGCCGGTCACAGTGTATCATATAATTTCATCTCTGTGAAATGTCCACAACAGGCAATCTCTCTCTATAACCAATGAATTGGTGACTACCAGGGCTAAGGATTGGAAGGAAAAGAAAAAAAAAAAAGAAATGAGTGCTAACAGGTATGAGACTTCTTTGGGGGAAGATGAAAGGAACTCTGCAATTGGGGCATTGCCTGTATAATTCTGTGCGTCTATGAAAAAAATGTTTAAATGCAGGTTAATAATATCCTCATGGGGTGTGCACCATGACTCTTGGGAGAAGCCTGAAACCTCAGAGATTATTGAAACCTGTGTGCGGTAAAAAAAAAAAAAAACTTAAATTGTTTATTGAACACTTTTGGGCTGGGTTGGCTCTGAGGCAGCAAAACCTCAGATAAGAAGGGACTTTCCTTAAAAAGTCAAAACCATCAAATAATTACAAAGTGGATAAAAGTCTCTCTCGCAGATAGATCCCGTCTTCCATCATGGTGACCTTCCTGCAGCGTTTACTTAGAATCCTGTCTTCTGTCATGGTGGCCTCCGGCAGTGTTTACTGGGAACACAGATGCCACCACAGACGATGGGACTGATGATCAGGGGACACTTGCTGGCCTACAGGCCCTTCTTTTAGCATACATAGCCTGAAAATATTTTGAAATTAGTTACTATTTTAAAATTAGAAAAAAAACCACCCACACATTAAAAAAAATGAACTTCTGACTTTTCTGGGGGAAAAAAAAATCAACCTAAACCAAAATAAGATTTAAAAAAAAAATGATGGCTACACCAGACATGCACTTCTCACATGGAAAAATAAGGCTGCCCTCTCCAGAACCATGGTGCCTTGGTTAGTTTGTTTCTGTTGTCATAGCAGAATACCAGAGACTGAGTAATTTATAAAGAAAATGGTTTATCTTGGCTAATGGTTCTGGAGGCTGGAAAGTCTAAGATCCAACGGCCGCATCTGGTGAGGGCCACGTGTGTGGCTTCAACTTATGGTAGAAAAAAATGAAAGGGCAAGTGGTGCCCTGGGAAATAGCAAACCAAGGAGAATTGGGCTTTTAGCCAGGCTGCTTCACCTCGCTGGGGCTCAAGAGATCGGAGCTCCCTAGGTAAAGCCAGAGCTACCCACTGTCACTCTAGCCCCTCCCACTGGGACCCACCTTCCAAGCCTCACTGAACAACTGCGGTTGGATGAAATTCGAGGAAACACCCTCAAATCATAGCAGTCCCCCATCTGTCTGCCTCTGTAAACCCACCTTTGGTCGTTATTCGTTACGTGCTTTCGTCTCTAGGGACATTTGAGTTTGCAACAGCAGCAAACTCATATAGACCCTTTCTGGCCTCAAAACTGTGTTTTAGAATTATCTCAGGCTCTGCCTTCAGATTGGCTAAACCTATGGTGGCTTCTGATCCCACACGCACAACAGACTGTTTGAGGGCTCTTGTGAAACACATTCATGTTGGTTCATACCCCTGAGCTACAAAATCTGAATCTGTTGGGGTGGATCTCCAGAATTATTTATTTATTTATTTATAAATATATATAAACATATAAATATAATTATTTATTTTGTTTATATATTAATTAAAATGAATATTTTAAAGATAAAAAATTAAAGGCGGGTGTGGTGGCACATGCCTTTAATCCCAGCACTTGGGAGGTAGAGGCAGGTGGATCATTGTGAGTTTGAGGCCAGCATGCTGGTCTACAAAGTGAGTCCAGGACAGCCAAGGCTACACAGAGAAACCCTGTCTCGAAAAACCAATAAAATAAAATAAAATAAAATAAAAATAAATGATAAAATAAAATAATAAGTTTAAAAAAACTCCCAACTCCACAGGTGACTCCAATGCTGGCTTAATCTTTGACTGTACTTCAGGCAAAGATCGGGGTTTTGATTGGCTTTTCAACTGAAGGAGAACCAGGGAAAATGGATAGATGAACTCTTTAGCTGATGTTCCTGCCCGTCTCTGTCTCCCGCCCTCCTTCCCTCCCTCCTTCCCCCACCTCTCTCTTGGTGCAGATGATAGAGGTCAACCTTGAGTGTCATTCCTCAGACACCCTCCACTGTGTTTGAGGCAGGGTCTCTCATTGGCTTGAAGATTAGGCGATTAGGCGGGGTTAGCTGTCCAGTGAGCCTCTGGAAGCTGCCTGTCTCTACCTCTTAGCCCTGGGTGTACAAACTCTTACCACCTCCTCATCTGGCATTTTAAATTTTTACTTAGTTTCTGGTGATAGATCTGAGATGGCCGTGCTTACCTGGCCACCTTACTTTGTGGACTGAGTTAACATCTCCCCAGCTGGAAATGTTTCTCTCACCATATTATATATATTATGACTGCAATCTTGCTAACACGAATGGAACGTTACAGCTTCGTTGTTTTTAATTAAGGTGTTTGTTTGTTTGTTGTTCGAGACAGGGTTTCTCTGTGTAGCCTTGACTGTCCTGGACTCCCTTTGTAGATCAGGCTGGCCTCGAACTCACAGCGATCCGCCTGCTTCTGCCTTCCGATTTTTTTTTTTTTAATTGAAGAAGGGTCACTGGGTTGACAAACATGAGGAGTTACAGTGGCTTTTTTAGAGGTCACGAGTGGCCATCACAGCAAAGGCATGTAACAAATACTAGATGAAAGAATCCACAAGACATTTGCTTCTCGTTATCTTTAGTGGGGATGGAGTTTGGTGACATTCTGCAGCCAGAGTGGTGTAAAAAACCGGCCCCTTCGCTGTCTACCTTTCGTGAGCGAGTCTTTGCTAAGCCATCCCTTGACAGAAAGCCCTGAGTAGAGAACAGCCAGTGAGAAAGAGGAGCCTTCCCACTTCGTGGACCTCTGGATCCAAGAGAGGGCTTGGGGAGGGGGCGGGGGGAGGGGGTTTGGAAAAGGCTCTGGAGCATCCCTTGTATTCAAGGGATCTCTATTGACTGAGAGATGACAGGGACGCCAGGCCTCCCAAAGAATGCTTGGAAGATAATTCTAGGTTGACTCTGACACTCCCAGCACACAGATAACACTCACTGGGAAATGCTTGACTGGAGGCCCGGGTGGTGGGGCTGGGATCCGAGGGAACCTGGGCTGAGGCCGGCCGCTGCACCAGGACAAGGCGGGGCTGCCCCTGCACCTGTGCACCCCAGCCTTGGCTGGCCCCTCACCCGACTTCCGCAGCCAAGCCCCATCCCGCCGAGAGGCCACGGTCGCGGTGGTGAGCGGTCGGCGAGCGAGGCTGGGGAGGGGGCGCGGCTGCGGCCGAGCTGTCCAAGGGGAGGCGGGAGGAGGGAAGGCGCCGCCGCCTCGCCCGCGGCGACACAGACGCTGGGAGCGGCCGAGGCGGTGAGTCGCTGCGCCTTCCCTCTGCCGGCCGGGAGCGGGAGCCGCAGCTGGGCGGGCAAGCCACCCGGCTGGAGCCGGGAGCTGCGGCTGCGGGAGAGGCGGGAGCAGAGGACCGGGGAGATCGCGGGGACCCCAGGATCGGGTTTTTTTGCAGCTCCTCCCCAGATGCTACCCACCTTGTCAGTTTCCCTGCCCTCCCCCCGCAATCCCACAGCGGCGCCTCGCAGGGGCCACCAAGCTTTAAACCCATACTCCCCAGGTTGGTGGCTGGAGGGGAGAAAGCAACTTTGCAGGGGACCCGGAGAGGCGCGTTGGCTCGAAAGGGGGCGTTAGCGAGCCTAGCGGCCGGGGGACGTCCCGAGCATGCCCGCCTGGGGCTAGGGGCGTCGGTACTGGCCTGGGGCCTGCAGTGAAAAGCTGCCAGAGGCCTGTGGGGAAGGTGGGTGTCTGGGGAAGGTGGCCGGGGACCGCCCCCCGGCGCTGCTGGAACCTGCAGCCAGAAATCCGCTGCGGTTTGGAGTGAAAAGATTCTCGTGTCTGGACCTCGCGGGGCTGGGGAAGTGTGTGCTTGGGAGACGTGGAGAGTTTTCAGTGCATACCGATTTATTTTTAGCTTCGGAGAAGCAGGATGTGTAAAGTGGGTTGTATCAGCCGGGGAGGGGCAGGAGGTCTCCCTGTCCGCAGGAAACAGTACACAAGTTTCTCGCTGCAGATGCTTGCTATAACTTCGTGCTGAGAAGGGGGTGGGGTGGGGTGGGAGGGGGGAGACTTCATTTGGTTCTTCCTGCGGGTGCTGGTGGGTCTGCCCAGGGCTGCAGGCGGCTGGCTGTGGGGATGCTTGTGTTCCTAAACGCCAGCCTCCCCGCCCTGACCGCCCCTGCGGGGGAGGTGTAGGTTCCATTCTGCAGGCGACTAGTGTGAAACAAGCCTAGCTGCCAAGGTTCAGCTCTCTTAGAAGGAACAAGACTCGGCTCAAAGTTTTCCTGGTTCTGACCAATTGAAAAGAACAGACACAGGGCACTGTGTTACCCGGAGCAGGGTTGAATGCCGGGCTGAGTTGGCAAGGCTTGTGAGGGTTTTTTACTCCAACTGGGAGATTCTTGAGTTTCATGGCCAAGGCAATGACGCCAGGGTCTGCAAAGGAGGGGCAGGCAGTAGGGCCCTGGGGTGGCCAGAAAAGTGAGAGAGGGAGGGGGGCCTGCACAGATGCGGGGTGGGGTGAGGTGGGGTAAAGAAACCGTAACTCAGTATCCAGACACCCAAGCTAAAACCACTGTGGACATTCCCAGCAAGGTTCTGCAGCCGGGCGTTAGATCTGGGTGCTGGCTCAGATCACAGCAACTCCTACAAGCTGACCTCCTTGGCCTCTTCTGTGGCTCCACAAGCGAGAAGAGGATGCTAGTGGGTACCAAAGCTATCTCAGGGATGCTGCGCAGACTGGCTGTGGCCCTCGGGTAGTTAAGCATCAGGCCACGTGGGAGGTAGGCACCAAGTGAATGCGACCCTTTCTCATTTTTTGTGGTTGTTGATTGATTTCCTTCTTGCCTGAGTTGCGGAGGTTGCCAGTCCAGCTGGCTGGTTGCTCCCAGTGGCAAACTCCTTGTCCCGGTTCACTCTCGACCCTGTGGACCGTCATTCTGGTTTTTTTTTTTTTTTTTTTTTTTTTTTGTTGTTGTTGTTTTGTTTTTTGAGACAGGATTTCTCTGTGTAGCCTTGGCTGTCCTGGTGGACAGTCATTCTGAAGACAAAAATCTAAGCTAGTCTCTCTGCCTGATTTCCTTCAAAGGCTTCTCAGAAGCTTTCCAGATAAAACCCAGACTCCAAGAACACATGCAACCAACGGTGCGTTAATCTCACCAGCCTTTCTCCCACAGTGCCCCCCCCCCCAGGGCTAGCCTCTGCACGTATTAGCTCTTGTAATGTCCCCCTATGCAGATGCTACCCAGTGCCATCAGCAGGCACTGGACACTCCCCTCCCAGGTGGCTGCCCCCATGTCATTCTGCCATAGTACCCTAGGCAGAGCCCTCTTCTCATCCTGCGTAGTGGACTTTGTCTCAGCCTTTCTCCTGGACAGGACTGGGAAGAGAGAATTTGAGCTTAGCCAGACATTTGTTGAATAAGTTATAGCAGTCAAGCAAAAGTCAGTCCTCTTCCCTCAAGCCGGAGTTAAATATGAAGAGCGATAAAGAGGAGGACCAAACAAATCACTGTGCTTAATTCATTATAAGAGAAACATCAGAGAATACTGGGAGTCAAGAGCAGGCATGCCACTTTAACCCTGCAGCTTGCTCTGTAGCTGAGGCTGAGCTGTAGACCCACAATCCTCTGCTTCCATATACTACTCTCTGGCCTCATAGATGTGAGCTCCCACAGCAAGCTCAGAGGCGTTCATCCAGTTGTGAGAGGCAGACTAGCAGTGGAGAAAATGCCCAACTCCTCTTTCCTTAATTCTCTCATAAGCTTGGCCACGGAGTGGAAGTACATCAATCAAGGTCCGAGGGACAGCAAAGGTCATGACCAACCTGACCCTCTAGGCCCTCCTTAGAGTATAGCTTCCTCCTGGTGTGGGGTTCAGTGGGTCTGACGAGGGTAAGAAGCCTCCTGTTCTTAAATGTCACTTTTCAGACAATTTGATGTGTCCTTAGCAAATGTCTCAGAGCTAGCATTTCTGAGTACTCTGCAGCTGCTCATAGGAGCCTGAAGTGAGCTAAGATGGCACCTTGTGCTCTGTGGCCCTCCAGGCTGCCTTCAAGGCTTAGCGAAGAGGTTTGATCAAAGGGCACTTTCCCCGTGTTTAAAGGACTGTGAACAAAACAAAACAGAAGTTAGAATGTGTGGTCCAGACTTCCTTCTTCAGAGAAAAACCTGGCCAGCCACTAGGCTGGAGCCAGACAAGTGGGTTTCATTTTGCATGTCATCTCTGATTGATTGGTAGTGGCTGCCTAGAAAGCTGGGGCCAGGCTCAGCAGGAGAGGGAGCTGTGGTCAATTAGTGATGTCTGTCAGGGTACGGGATTAGGAGGTGGTGACAGCTTTTGTCCTCATTCTTCCTATCCTAGAGATGGTCCGTGGAGGATAGTGAGGCAGAAGCAGAGGCAGTTAAAGTGATCCCTGGAAGAAGGCAGAGACTTTCCACTGCAACGATAAACAACTACCACAGGCAACACACTTCCTGTGTGTCTGTGTGCTTTACATGGAGTGCCTCATGTGATCTTTGCAGCAACTTCTCCCCTCCCCAGAACCCATTATTAATTTTTTTCATTAGAATAATTTACTTTATCTCATGTCTATGAGTGTTTTGTCTGCATGTATGTATGTGTACTACATGGTACCTGAAGAGGTCAAAGAAGGCATTGGATTCTCTGGAGCTGGAGTTACTGATGTCTGGGTGGTAGTGGAAATCAAACCTGGATCCTCTGCCAGAGCAACAGGTGTTCTTAACCTCCGAGCCATCTCTCCAGCCTCCGAAAGCCATATTTCAAGTAGAACTCGTCTGTTGTGTCAGGAATTCCCACATACAGACTATTTCTCTATTTTATTTGTACGGGTGTTTTGTCCACATGTGCATCTGTGCAACATGTGCGTGCAGGATCCCTTAGAACCGGAGCTGTGACTCAAGCATCATTTGCAGGATCTAATTTCTTGCTCATTTGGTTTGTCCTCTTGGAGTTGGTGGCAGTTCTAGACTCCATCTTACCATTGGATAGCTGGAGGCACATGAGTCCTTAATGGCTTGGGTTTTTATACCCAGGCAATGCTCTACCTCAGCACTGGTCACAGTGGTTTGCCCTGGGTCATTATCATATCTTATGTCCCTTTTAAGCACTGAGCCAGAAGCTTGTAGAAAACCCGACGTCACCAGGAGATAGACCCTTAAGTTTTGGATGGCATAACAGGTACTCGCTAGACCTTTTTCCAGATGAGAGAAGATGCATGGGTGTTCTCACTTTCCTGATGAGAGGAACAGGCTTTGGAGAATTCAACAACTTGCCCAAGGGCTCATGGCTGGTAAACAGTAGAACCTGGGTTGAAACTCACAACTTAGGCACTTACAAAAGGGAGCTTGCTATGGCTCCCTCCTCTCTAGTTCCTAAAATATGGCTCCATAACTTTGAGAAATTGAAAGCATCTCCTGGCTGGAGGAAGGGGGAAACGAAGACATGGGCTTCTCTGGCTTAAAACAAAACAAAACAAAACAACAACAACAACAACAAAAACCTCACGTCTTCATACGATGATTCAGAGCAGTTTCGCCATGCTCTGCACTGTGCTGGGTTCCGAGGGTGCAGGCTGGAGTGACAGCTCAGCGGTTAAGAGCTCTGGTTCTCAGGGTGCAGGCCCACCTGGCTCTAGTTCCTGTGTTCCTCACTTTGTGCCTGTCACCAAATACCTAACTCGAGTAACTCTGAAAGAGGAAAATGCGTACTTTGCTTAGCATCTGAAGGGTCTGCTTAGCCCTGTGCTTTGGGAACAGCTTGGGAGTGTGTGACAGAGACTGTTCACCTCCTGACAGCCAGGAAACAGAGAGGGGACTGAGAAGAGATGTGGGCGAGATACTCCCATTGGCCCACCCCATTGATTTGCTTTCTCTAGCTAGGTCTCACCTCCAAGCTTTTAAAGACCCTCCTGAAACAGTCTTGCCAACTGTGGACCTGCACTTTAGCTCTAAGCTCATCTGGTGGGGACAGTGACCTTTAATTTAAGATTTGCTGAAGTAGCAAACAGACATGAGTTGTTGCACCCCACGTAAACACTGAGCACATTTGGGTTACTATGCCCACCCTCCCCCCAGAGCCTTTCACTCTTTCTGAATTGAAGCTCCCGGCTTACTAACAGGTAGTTGTTCCCCGTATTTCTGTTTCCTCAGTCCCTGACAACCACCTTCCTCCTGGGAGTCTGATCACCACAAGGATGCCATACAACTGGCACTGTGCCTAATAGTCACCTGTGTCTTTCCTTCTCAAGGCTGAATAGATTCCATTGCACGCATATAGCAATTTGGCATGGGCTGACGTTGTGCGTATCACCACTGTGAGCGCAGGCGATGTAGCCGTATGTTCAAGTTTCTCCGTTCAGTTCTTTTGGTCGTGCACTCAGAACTGAAATTGCTGGATCACATGTCATTCTATATTTAATCCCTTGCAACTACCATACTGTTTTCCACAATGCTTCCATTTCACACGTCCACCCGCAGGGCCAGGGGCTTCTTTACAACTGGCTGGCAGGTTTTCTTCTTTTTATGGATAATAGCTATCCCCGAGGGTGTGAGGGTTGAAGCCTTGAAGGCAGGCTGGGCTCTGCTGTGGGGTGGGGCAGGGTCTGAAGCTAATGCTAGGATCTGGAAAGCCACTGAGCATTTGTGACCTGTGACAACAGCGAAGGCAGAAGGATCCTGTGGGGATGGGGAGGAGAGAGGAAAGGATGCAGAGGAGTGAGGGGCTTTCTCCTCACCCACGTGACTGAAACATGGCCATCCTTGTCCTGTGTGGTATTAAATTTGGGAGGGTAGTAAACGTGGCACTGTGACACTTTCCTCAGACATGTTGACCAGTGGCTTGTAGTAAATGCTTACTGGAGAGTCCTACGTGTTGATTCAAATCTATTCTGTCATTTATTTTCCAGGGTCCCACAGTGAGGTAGACAGCACACATGAGAGGTGGCATAAACTGAAGCAAGCTTAGGTTAATGGGCTGCTTACACAGCTGTAGGCATGGTGACGTGTGTGTGTGTGTGTGTGTGTGTGTGTGTGTGTGTGTGTGTGTTGGTGTGTGAAGGTGTGTTATGCAGGGGGTGTGTGACAGCAGTTTCTAGAGGTGCTTTGGGAGTCAGGTTGGCTACAGAGCTATGCTTTCAGCCTTGTCCTGACAGGGAGGAGGTAATCCAGGAAGCACCTTGCCACTCTGTGTCCACCCTCTGGGGCCTCCCAAGTGGTCAAATTGGCCTGAAGCCGGAGGCCAAAGGGGCTGTAACTAACGTGCTGCATGTAGGGTAGGGAAGGGAGGATGGCAGGGCAGAGAATATGTCACTTTGCAGCTCTTTGATCCATCTCATATAAAGGATGAGGTAACCAGGATGCCCAGAGATGAAGGGACCAGGGGCCATTGGTAGAACTGGGGCTGAAAGCCTGGCAGACAGTGGGAGTAATGGGGGCATTTCTTGCTCTTCTGCCTGGCTCTACAGTAGCAGACTGTCCCTAGACCCAGGCGATCTGACGGCTAGTGTGGTTCTGGTGGGTACCCCACTCCCTCAATACCCAGGCATGGCTGAGGGGTTCTGTAGCCCGAGGAGGCTCTGTGGATCAGACTGTGCACATGGAAAGGGCTGCTTCAGAGGACTCAGACTTTACATCTCTGCTGCCTGAAAAGCTGACGTCATACGTGAGAGATGGGGCTGAGGTCTTGTTTTCTGTGTCGATGGAACAAACTGGCACAGAGTATACACCTGGACACAGTAGACACTGATTCTCTCAAAGCTGTGGGGCTCTATGCCCAGAGGAGGTGTTGCTGGGACTCCACTCTCTAGATGCTAAAAGAGAATTATTTCTTTTGACTACTCTCTCTTCCCCGCCTCTCTCTCTCTCTCTCTCTCTCTCTCTCTCTCTCTCTCTCTCTCTCTCTCTCTCTCTCTCACACATACACATACACACACACCTGTCTCTCTCTGTCTCTGTCTCTCATCTCTCTCTCTCCCCCTCTATCTGTAGGCATAAGGTTATTGTGTAAATCAAATGCTGATTTTTGTGTCCCCCATATCTGGTTGCAAGCCCTGTTCTGAGAGTCTCCTGTCTCATTGTTGCATAAACTCTGCTCCCCAACTGTCCCCTGATATGCCAATAAAGCAGCTTACAGCCAGTTACTGAGCAGGGAAGAGAATAGGGCTGGACTTCCTGCCAGCCAGGGAAGGAGGAGCTAGGGAATCCAGCCATGGGAGAGGTCCAGGTGACATCAGGAGAAGGAGCTGGAACAGGGAAAACTACAAAGTGCAAGTATCTCTGGGATGTAAACAGGGAGGAAACCAGATTAGTATATATGGTTAAGAATAAAGTAGCAACTGCTCAGTTTTTGTGCTGTGAAGCTTGTTAAAATAATATGATAAGAGTCTTAATTATGTGAAAGCCAGGTTAAGAGCAAAACTGAGAAACAGTTTTGTAAAAATAACTTCAACACCTCTCTCTCATCTCTCTATTCCTGTTTACTTATTTAGGGTTGAGCAATCCTATGTTGCTAAGGCTGCTCTTGAATTCACGGACTCAGATACTCCTTAGTGCCCCTGGGGTTCCGGGTGTGTATCATCATACCTGGTGGCTTGTCTCTTAATTTCTGGAGGTTGTGGGTACTTTGGGTTCCAAACTCTGTTCTGCTTTCCTCTGTGTTCCTCCCCTCTGTGACCCATCCTAAGGACACTCGCCACGGGATGCAGGGCCCACCTTCAGCATCCACATTGCTCTTTTTTCACCATCCTTACGTGCATCTGCAAAATGCCCAAAATAAATAAAGCACACTCCTTTATTCAAGATTCTTAATGCTCTAAGTTCTGGGGCACAGTTTAGGGGGCACTATTCAATCTACCACCAGGCTTAGGGGTGCGCTTGTCTGTCTTGGTTCAATATTCTGTGTTAGTGACCCTAGATTTTATCTCCTCTCTAGATCCTAGAATGTACCATTCCTAATTTCTAGACTAGGATTGGGGCGCTGTCCAAGTTGTTTGATCTGACCTTCATTGGGCGTCTTCCGCGCTTTGCTTTGCTGGATGGCTTTAGAGGGAACAAAGCAGAGAGGCAGGTGACACTCACTGCTTAGGGCATACCCAAATGCTTTCGGAAATGCCATGAGGAAGTCTGAGGAAAGGCTGAGGATGTTGGGGACATTTTAGGAAAGGGGTACAGAAGCAGGAATACCTCAAGTTTCTTGCCTTTCAGAGAACACTGCCTAGAAATGTTACATACAGGTGCAGCTGGGTCCTCAGCCAGCCTTTGACCATGTGCCAACACTCCCAACCTTGGGCCTGGATACACCAAGGACACAAGGTAAGGTTCAGCGTAGCTTTACCATGCACCTTATAATTTGGTGGCAGTAGCCCATCTAACGGGCTGTAGCAGGAGCATCCACTCTAGGGCATGAGTTATTCTGGTTGGTTGCATGCACGGATCACTTACGCTGGGAAAGAGCCACGCCCATTCACTGAGAGGCAGCTGTAATTAAGTTCTCTTTCTCCGGGAGGGGCGGGGTGTGGTGGTGGCAGCTAATTTTGGTTTTTCAACCACTTTGCGTTTTGACTCTGAATGAGAGGAAGAAAAAGAAAAACAAAGAATACACACAGGAGAGACACTGCTCCGTTTTATCCTGCCGCATCTACCAAACAGTCGTTATTCTGATCACAGATACAGAGAGTTGAGTTTCACCAGCTGAAGAGTAGGGCTTTCCTTACAACAGGAGACCAGTCAAATAATCTATAGGGTTAGAAAGAAATAAAAGAAAGAATAAATATTTTGTTTAAAAGAAAGAAAGCAGAAAAGAAGGAAAAAAGAAAGGGAGGAATAAAAAGAGAAAGAAAGGAACAAAGAAAGAAAGAAAAGAAAGAATTCAGTTGGATGATGGGAGAGTAGTGAGCCTGGGGTAGTGTCTTCTGAGCACAGGGCACAGATCACCATGAAGCTGGCCTGCTCCCATGTAAATGGTACTTGGTACCCTGCGTTCAACACCTTATCTCCTAGAGAGTGACCAGGCCAGCTTACTTTGCCTCTATGGGGGTCAGGGCAGTGCACGGGCTGGTAACTCCTCTTGGCTCTGCCATGTCACCTAGCTCTGTGTCCTGAGAGGCAGTCTCCATCAATGGTATCGGTACTAGTGTGTCTTGTCTTCTGACCAACACTGGGCTGGGCAGGGGATAGCCGGGTGAGAGGAGAGGAGGCCTAGTTCTTCCTGCTGGGCAGCATGTTGGAGGTTGTCTGAGTCTGTATGCCAAGGCCCACCAGCTCCTACCAGCTGCAGGACCACTCTGTGGGTTCCCTTAGCCACCTCCTCTGGGCACCTATGGGTGCAGGCACGGTAATGCCACCCTAGGGCATTGCACTGGCTTTCATTGTTACCTAAACGGTATTTCTCAGCAGGACCAAAGAACAATCCTTGAGGTCCTGCCTAGTTCGTAATGGGCTCAGCAGCTCAGGGCCAGGTTTTGACCACACCTTGTGCTAATGCAGAGCAGGAAGCCAAGACAATAATTACCATGAGTGATTTTTCAGACCAGCTCCTGGGGCAGGGCTGGGCAGTCAGGTTGCATTATTTAGCTTTGTGTTCCTGTGATAAAATACCCTCGGTAATCCATGTAGAAAGAAGGTAAGCTCATCTGGACTTACAGTTCTGGAAGCTTCGGTCCATTTTCATTGCTGAGCCTGTGGGAATGCAGCGGGCTGTGCTGGAAGCCCCAAGCACAGGAAAACTGCTCACCTCTCGGTGGCCTGAGAGCAGAGGGAGGGTGCAGGGGCGGATCCCAAATGCTCCTTCAAGGACATTGCTCATCTGACTTCCCAGCTCATAGCTACCATGCTGTAAATGGCCAAGAAGTGCTTCCTGGCAAAGTATGAAGTTATCCACGTGACTTAGCATTCGCATCAGAACCCGTCTGTGAATGAAAGGAAACAAAGTCACCCTAGGTGGGTGGGGCAGAAGAGAGTTTCCTAAGTACATGTTCAAATTTGGCCAACCTACTGTACTTTACTTCGTGAAAAGAAAAGATGAACTTTGTAAAACAGAAAAGAGTTAAAATTTAAAAAGTATGTTACTTATTTTCTCTGCACGGCTTCTGCTCTCCCGCCCCCCACTCTCCCCAGGTCTGATCCCCACCTCTCTCTGCACTCCCTCTCTGCTTTGTTCCCTCTCTTTAACCACTACCACTGCCTTTTCTGTTTCTCCTTCTGAGTGAGATTCAAGCATCCTCCCTTGGATCCTCCTTGTTACTTGTCTTCTTTAGGTCTGTGCATTGTAGTATGTTTATCCTGTGTTATATGGCTAAATTCCACTTATAAGTGAGTACATACCATGTGTGTCTATATCTGGGTCTGGGTTCCCTCACACAGGATTATCTTTTCTAGTTCCATCCATTTGCCTGCAAATTACATGATTTCCTTGTTTTTAATAGCTGAGTAGTATTCTGTTGTGTAAATGTACCACAGTTTCTTTAGCCATTCTTTGGATGAGGGACATGTAGGTTGTTTCCAGATTCCGGCTATTATGAATAAGGCTGCTATGAATTTAGTTGAGCCAGTGTCTTTGTTGTATGGTGGAGCATCTTTTGGGTATATGCCCAGGAGTGGTATAGCTGGGTCTTGAGGTAGAACAATTCCCAATTTTCTGAGAAAGCACCAGATTGATTTCCAAGGTGGTTGTACAAGTTTCACTCCCACCAGCATTGGAGGAGTGTTCACCTTTCTCCACATCCTCGCCAGCATGTGGTGTCACTTGAGTTTTTGATATTAGCCATTCTGATGGGTGTAAGATGAATCTCAGAGTTGTTTTGATTTCCTGATGACTAAGGACATTGAGCATTTCTTTAAGTGCTTCTCGGCCATTCTAGATTCCTCTGTTGAGAATTCTCTGTTTAGCTCTGTATCCCATTTTTAAATTGGATTATTTAGTAAGTTGGTGTTTACTTTCCTGAGTTCTTTATATATTTTGGATATTAGCCCTTTATAGGATGTAAGACTGGTGCAGATCTTTTCCCAATCTGCAGACTGTCATTTTGTTCTATTGACAGAGAAACTGTGGGCAGGGGCATCTCTGTGACAAACTAGAGACCTAAGTCAGAGTAGGCTCCTGGGAAAATATGAAGGGGACTCTGGCAGAGACTCCTAGTAGCAGGGGCCATAGTGTCTGAGGAGGATACCCTCTAACTAGATACAATTCCTAAAGTGGGGGGAACACCAGCCCAACCACAAAAACTTCGACCCAAAATTTACCTTGTCTATAAGATTTGCTAGGATAAAGATAGAGCAGAGATTGAGGGAATGTCCAAGGAATACCTTGCCCAACCTGAAACCCACCCTATGGGAGAGACAGTATTAATGGTACTCTGCTATGCTTGCAGAAAGGAGCCTAGCAGAGTTGTCCTCTGAGAGACCACCCAGCAGCAGTTCAAAACAGATGCTGAGACTTATAACCAAACATTGGGTGACACACAGGGAGTCTTATGGAAAAGTTGGGGGATGGATATAAGGAGCTAGAGGTGGCAGGCGCTCTATTAAGAAAATCAACAGAGCCAACTAGCCACAGCCCAGAGGGGCTTGCTGAGACTGAAACACCAACCAAGGACCATGCATAGACTGGACCTATAGCCCCTCCACAGATGTAGCCAATGGGCAGCTCAGGTTTCATGTGGGTCCTCTCAAAGAGGAGAGGGGGCTGTCTTTGACATGGACTCTGTTGATCACTCCCCGCCTCCACTTGGACTGCCTTGCCAGGCTACAGGGGAAGAGGAAATGCACAGTTTTGACGTGACTTGATGAGCTGGGATGGATGGGAAGGGAGCTCCTCTTTTCTGAGGAATAGGGGAGGGGGAGAGGGAGGGTGAGACTGGAAGGAGAGGACAGATGGGGCTGTGACCAAGATGTAAAGTAAATTTTTAAAAAAGTATTTTATTTATCGTTGATGCATGAGTGTACGTGTGTGTGGGAAAGCGCGCCTGTGTGGCATGGCGTGCCTGAGGAAGTCAGAGGAGGTCTTTGTGGGATTGGCTCTCTCCTTCCGTTTTCATGTCATTTTCAGGACTTGAACTCAGTCCAACAAGCTTAGAATGCAACTACTTTTGATCCGAGGAGACATCTTGCCAGCCAAATGTTTTTCTCTCATTTGAAACATTTTTAAGTTAAAAAAATTTTTTTTGAGATTATAACGTAATTACATCACTTCCTCCTTTTCTTCCCACTGCCCAAAGCCTCACTTTCAAATTCATGGCCTCTTTAAAACATTTTGTAAACAGAACATCACAAAGCACAGAGGTTGGGAGGGATTTGGGGGTGTTGGGGAAAGATGACAAGCTATGGGTCCCTTCTAGGGATTGAACTCAGGCAGCCAAGCATGGAAACTACTGCCTTTATCAGTTGAACCATCTTCTTGGCCATCAAATATTTTAAAGAACATTTTTTCCCCCAACAGACTGTTGGTCCAAAGTTGGGGCAGCGATGTGCCATGCCTCTAGATAGAGACACTGTTACTGTCTCATTACTTATTGGTGACATTTCCTTTTATGACTGCTATTTTTCTTATATACTCTTCTAACTAATATGTTTTTATATTAGTGACCGTTTTTGCTCAAGAGATGGCAACCATAGATGTACTTTTCCAAACACCTTCACATTTCTGGTTGTCTGGGTGATGTTGGCAAGAGAATCCATGTTAGTTTGCTATTATTAAAGCAGAAATATGGTGGAAACTATTTTTAGACCCTTCTATACTTCTCTTTTTCTGTCTGCCAGACCACTTAGTTTGTTTTTTTTTTTTTTCACTTACTTTTTTCAGTTTTCATGATCCAAAGGCCGTTTATAGCTTCCTTCCTGTGGCTCTAATTTGGGGTTTATGCCAGTTTGTAGGTTGAACCACTCCTGCCATTGGGAGCGGCTCCCCGTGTGTTGATGATGCCTGCTCACTTAGTTTGTGGGTACTCACTGTCTTTTTTACTGGCCTCTCCTCTTGGTTCTGTTCCTTGGGATCTGTGAGGCACCACGGAGCTTGATTCCCAGGTGGCAGCTGTCACAGTAAGTTAGAGTCCCTGCCCCACAGAGCTGTTCAGAGGGCTGAGAGAGCCAAGTGGAGTCCCCGTGCAGGCACAAGGCAGGGTGTCTCACATACAGGCAGCATGCTGCTCCTCTGTAAGGTCAGAGGACAGGTGACCCTACCTTTTGGAAAATAATACTATGCAAATTATAAACACCTAAAGAGACAAGCCTGGGGTTTCCTGTTCTTGGTGTGTGTGTGTGTGTGTGTGTGTGTGTGTGTGTGTGTGTGTGTGTGTATTATATATTGTATACAGTGCTTTTGTTTTAAAAATATGTTTCAGAGAATCTCTTTTAATAGTCAGTACTCTTGGGTGTATTTACAACAGTGCTGAGATTAAAGATCTCCATCTCACATGCGTGCTTTAAGGAACATAGCTATAATGTTATCATGCGTGATTTCAGCATTTGAAGGCAGCCAGCTTTAACATTTGGGATACTTTCTCTTATTATCTGTATATAAAAAAATGTATGAGCCAATGTTTAGGGTTTCTGTGTCCATGGTGTCCCAGAAGAGATTTTCGAACGTTGGATACCAGCCTCCCTCAGTACTAGGTGTGGCGTGTTGCAGGTGAGGTCTCAGCTCAGTAGTGGTGACTCTGAGCACAGAGACGGACTTTAATGCATTGCAATTTACAGTAATATGATATCTTGGTGCTGTCTGGCTGGGTTGCCCTGACTCTCACTTTTTGTCCTTGTTATTCTGGGCCTTAAGGACAGATGGCTGTGGCCTTGCTGTAGTTCATCTGGCTGCACCTGAGGAAAGAAGAGGGAGGAATCCAAATCCTCCCTTCACATGTAACACACACACACACACACACACCACATGCATGCATACACATATACACACAGATACACACATGTGCACACATGCATGCCTCTTTAAACATGTGAAGTAACTGCTCCACTTTACCCATGTATGTACGGCGTATGTGGACACATATGTATATGTGCATGCATGTGTGTGGTGTATGTGTGCACATGGATGTTATGTGTTGATGTGTGTATGTGGTGTTTGTGTGTATATGTGTATGTTTCATGCATGTGCATGTGTGTGTATATATGATTGTACAAGTACATGAGTTTGTGTGTGGTGTTTGTGTGCATGTGTGTATATTGTGTAAGTGCATCTGTATGTGGTATATGTGTACACATCTGTGTTGTTTATGTATATATGTGTGATATTTATGTATGTCTGTGTATGTGGTATATGTGCGTTATGTGTTTATGTGTGTATGTGATATACGTATGCATGTGTGGTGTTTAGGTGAATGTGTGGTGTGTATATGTGGTGTGTGTGTGTGTGTGTGTGTGTGTGTGTGTGTGAGATGTATGATTATATTGTGCAGTGTGTGAACATGTGTATCTAAGCACACATCCCTGTGTGTGTGCCTGTGGAGGTCAGAGGCTATCATCAGGTGTCTCTCTTTATCACTCTCCACCTTACAAGTCTTTCGCTGGACCTGGGATCCACTGACTGGCGAGGCTGGCTGGTCAGAGGCCCTCAAGGGTCCTCCTATCTCTCTGTCCCCAGTGCTGGGGTGACAGGCGCTGCCCCTCAGTTGTGGTGTTGGGGATCTGAACTAGCTTGGGTCCTCTTGCCTCGTCAGCACTTTGCTCACTCATGTGACTTGGAGCTGGGGGCAAGGGGAGGTCGGTGACACTGAGTTCCCACTGCCTCACCCAATGGAAGCTGTGATAACCATTTCCAAACTGGGCCAAATGACAGGCAGTGAGCACCAAATCTATGCTGGCCTGTGACGCCGCTCAGAAAGGCACATGGAGGACATTTACGGAATGTGTTCCCAGCCCATGAGCCATTCCTCTGTGTTCTGCTTCCATGCATTACCATAAACACATCTGCACAATGAAGAAAATTCATAAGAAGAAAAAGTCACCCATAATCCATACATTAAAAGACAACCAGGAGCATTTCTCTAAATTGTTTTATATGAAGCATTTCTTAGTTGCAGGGTTAAAATTAGTTTTTCATGTGATTATGTGTGCCAAAAATTTTCATTTTATTCTATAATCTTTGTAGACAATGCTTTCCTGAAAGTATAATATTCCATAGCGCAGGACCCCTGCTTATGTGTTTCACGTTAGGAGTTTCACGTTTGGACATCTGGTTGACGTTCTCAGACGTCTCAGAAGTGTTCTGTCATTCTGATTTTTACACAGTAACCTTTCTCTGTGTGAGACTGTAGGGTGGGATATATTTCTGGATCAATGGTTTGAACATTAAAAAGAGTCTTAGCACATTTTTGCAGTTTGCTTTCTACATGGGTTAAACCATTAATGCCGAGTGCTGTGTTGATCACTTGTCTGGGTACCATCACTAGACCATGGCTGCTGACATGGCAACCATGGGCGCTGCCTTACCACGGGGACTCCTTTGATCTTGCATGAGGCTGAACGTATCCTTTCCCTGATATTCAGTTACAAGTTCTGTGTTTTAGGTGTCTTTTTTTTTCTTTCTTTCTTTGGGGATGGATTTTTGAGACAGGGTTTCTTTGTGTAACGTTGGCTGTCTTGGACTCACTTTGTAGACCAGGCTGGCCTTGAACTCACAGAGATCCGCCTGCCTTTGCCTTCTGAGTGCTGGGATTAAAGGCATGCGGCACCGTACCTGGCTAAGTGTCTTTCACATCAGTTAAAATGACTTATTTTCAAATGAAAAAAAAAAAAAAAAAAAAAAAAGCAATACGTGCTTGTGGTAATGAGACACAACCCAGGGCATGGATGTGTAGAGCCCACGCTGCTCAGCTCAGCACCCAGCTTTGCAGAAGGCCGCGTCAGAGGCCAGGTGTGAATGTTTCTCCCTTTCTCTACATGCTCAAAACGTGGATAAAAAATGCAAAATAATAAGTAAATAAGCAAACAAATAAATAAAAAATATTTTTTTAAACTAGGATTGCACCAGCACCGATCACATTCAGGCTTTTTTGCTGTCATTTTCCCTTACACAACAAAGTCTGTCTACGAGGCGCTCATATTGAACTAAGTGTTATGACTAGTCTTGAGATGCTTTGAATAACAGCAGGTAGTACGTGTGTCACGTGCCAGCACCACACTGATGACAGACAGGACACTGCTGACTTGGGTACCCATGAAGGAAGGATGACAGCAGCATAGCTAGCTTCGGTTATCAACTTGACCAGAACCTAGCATAACCTAGGAAGAGGGGACAGTAACTGAAGAGTTGCGTGGATCACATTGGCCTGTGGCCATGGTTGTGAGGCATTTTCTTAATTGCTGATTGATGTAGGAGGGCCCAGGCCACTGTAGGTGACGCTGCCCGTAAGGCCATGGGGAATGAACCGGTAAGCGCATTCCTCCATGGTTTCTTCTTCAGTTCCTGCCTTGACTTTCTTCAACAAGACTTCTCTTACGTACGCTGTTTTATCACACCAACCAAAAGTTGCTGCTACAAATACTTTTCTTCAAAGACACGGAAAGATTTGGCTTTCAAAACAGAGGCATTGCTAAGACATTAATCTCTAACTTGCTTTGTGCTTTTCATGTTAGATACAGATTGTAGTCATAAATTCCCTTGCAGTTTCTTCCCTGCAGAACAGCCTGCTCTGCTTCGATTAATATGAGGAGGCCCTCTTGTCTGCTAATTATAAAATCTTTTTTGGGGGGGGGGTCGGTATTCAAGATACGATTTCTCTGTGGAGCCCTGGCTGTCCTGGAACTCTCTTCATGGACCAGGCTGACCTCAAACTCACAGACAGCAATCCACCTGCCTCTGCCTCCCAAGTGCTGGGATTAAAGATGTCCACCACAACTCCCGGCCTATAAAATAGTCTTAACTTCAAAAATTATTATTTAATGTAACTGTAATTCATTTTGGTGTAGGGTAAGGAGGGAGTGAGGATCAAGACTGCCCGTTTTTCTTCTTTAACATACCTTTACTGAATGTTGCTTTTAAAAAGAAATTCAAAGCAACCTTTCTGTAAAGCGAATGATGTGTCTTGAGCATTTTATTAAGCTCGAAACCTCTTGGGGGGAAGGACAGTTCTGTACTGAGTGGAGATCCAGTGGCCACACTGAGAGTAACTTGGTCTCAGGCCCCAGGTCTTTGCCTTGAAATTTGAGTTGCACAGTGCTGAGGGCCGGCAAAGTCCAAGGAGTTCCAATGTCACTGGGGTGACTTCCCTGTCTTGCCAGTTGGAGGGGACACAAACACAACCTCACCTTCTGCTGAGGAGGGTCAGGAGAACTCAGCGAGTCTCCCAGGGTCACTGTGTGATCCTACCCGGGCACATTACTTTGTGTTCTGTGACTTGGCACGTCCTGTGTCTTTTACGTTATCTCACACTGTGCTCTTCTGAACCCTTTTTCTCAGCAACACATTTATTTCTGGAACTTCAGTTCTGATGAGATACTTTGATCGTCATGTGGAAAACACGGGGAGTTTCCCTGGAAATCAGGCTCTTTTCCCACAGTATTTTTCTACTGTCTTCATTAACACACTATCATTGTGCCTGCACAGTCCAAGGCACCGAACCCGAAGCTGTGGGAAATGCACTTTTCTTTTCCTCAAAAATTTTACTTTCATGTGGTTTTGGTTACTTTTTGTGGCTTTAGAGCTTCACTGAGGGATATTTTTATTTTGTGTTGCACTCACCACACCCTTAGCCAAAGGGGGACTTGGTTCCAATCATGCAAGCCTTGTGAGTGCACTGAGTGCTGGATGCTAGCTGTAGGTTGACTGGTATTTAGGGCACAGGAGGACTCAGATGATGCTTAATTTATGAACGGAGGTGGCCTTGGCAATCAACCTTGGATGTCCATGCCTTTGTTTCTAACCACAATTCTCAGCCTCAATGTCATCTTCTTTGGACATTTATATTAGTTACTTGATCAACTAGAATCTAAAAATAAACCTAGAGCTGTTGAGAGGTCCTCCTCTTGCCTTCAATGACGTGTGTTCTAAGCCACACTGTGTAACTGTTTACTTTTGCATTATGCATAGTGCTTAGCAACCAACAGTGGAAATGAAAGCCATCTCAGCTGAGGTGGGGCTGCTCGCCAGCCAAGCCCCAGGGGGTTCCCCTGCCATCCTCTATCCTGTGCTCCTTGGCCGCCCTCCCCGCCCCCAGTTCCTGCTTTCCACCTTCTTTAACTGTGGCCATGTGGGGACCAGAAAAAAGGACATGGAGGGCCCGTCCTGCCTCCATGCTTATGATAGGAGGTTCTGCCTTTCGGGTCAGCATGGGTGGGATGAGAGGGTGGAGGGTGAGTCTTGGCCACAAACAGCATCTTGGCACCTGTGATGGCTGAGCAGGGCCAGAGTCATTGAGATACTGTGTCTGAACTTGTCTAAGCTGTGGGTGGGCTATGGGGAGCTGGGTGACTAACTCTTGGGGAACTCTCAAGTTAGACTGCCCCATGTGGGGCGCCATACGCCAGTGCTTATACACATTGTTGGGTAAGAAACGAGCTGTGAAGAAACAGCGAATATGCTCAGCTCCTACGTCAAGCAGTTGGTTCTGAATTGAAGGCTTAGCTTCATCCTGCATGGATCATCCCTGTGCCTAACTGTGGACCAGGCCCAGTATGCTAGCCTTTTCTGTCACCCACCTCTCTGCAGTTCTAAGAATACTAATTCGATTTTTAGAAGAGCAGTTGTACCAAGTCAGTCACCTCCTGGTTTTACCTGGGGAGAGAGGAGGCCTTGAGGATATAGCTTTAATTCTCTGATATTATCCTCGAGTAAAGAACTCAGAACCAGCACTGGGGCTGTGGGAGGGGAGGGTCAGGCTACAAGGGACCTTGCCTTAACAAACAGCAAACAAACAAAGGCACAATTCTCCTTCAGGGACTCTCCCTTGTTTCTGGTGGAACCCAGGGCTTTACACACGACAGGTGTGTGCTCTATCACTGACTTATACCCACAAGCACCTGCCTCTTAATTTTAGTGAATTTTAAGAAACAGATCTGAAGACCATTTCTTTGAAAAAAGCTTTCTCCTCATGCAAATAGATTTTAAAAAAGAAAGTCCTTTTTGCAAGTTATCTGTACCACCTTCCCTTAGTAAAATCGGTATTTTCTTTTTAAAAGCCAGAAAGCATAGATGGGCAGCCTAGAGTGATTAATTAGCATTTACCTGGAGAAGGACAAAGTCTTGGCAGTTTGTGTAGTCCTCACGGAACGGCACAAAACAGTGACAGGGTGAAGCCATGCAGCCTTTAGGTGAATTACTTTTCCGACCTCAGAACAGATGGGCCCCCTTGAAACAGGAAATGATCATGGGATAGCGGTTCGGGTAATGAGAGAAGGCTTCTGGATCCCTCAAGTGGGAAGACCAGATGGCTCGTGGAAACCCTGCTTCCTCAGGCGCCTGTGCACTTCAGGAGGGTGATGCCCGACACCCCTCCTCCGAGACAGGCAGCTTGGAGCTGACCTGAGCCCTCAGGTGCACTGGAGAGGAGGCTCAGCCTGCAGAAGCTGAAGACAAAGGTCTCGGGTGCTGCTCCCTGAACCTGACACATGCAGTAACTGGTGGCCTGCTCACAGCAGAGCAAGAGCATCTGGGCATGATATAAAATGAAGATGAGAACAGGGCATGTTCACACATCTGAACTCACCCAAAGCACTCTTACGCCACCCATGGCGAAGACTTCCTTACTGAGAGGAGTCACACTGTAGCGCTATCTGTGTTAACAGGTGTTTTTTTTTTTTTTTTTTTTTTTTTAAAGATTTATTTATCATTACGTATACAGTGCTCTGCCTGCATGTACACCTTCAGGCCAGAAGAGGGCATCAGATCACATTATAGATGGTTGTAAGCCACAATGTGGTTGCTGGGAATTGAACTCATAACCTCCAGAAGAACAGTCAGTGCTCTCTCCAGCCCCCAGTGTTAACAGTTTTACCTATCACATGTAAAAATGTATTGATTTGGGTCTGGGAGTTGGCGCGGGTCAGTAAAGTGCTTTTCGAACAAACATAAAACTTGAATTCGGATCCTCAGCCTCCACCAGGAGAGCAGGGCTGGTGAAGAGGGGAGGGGGCGGGGCCATCCCCGGGGCTGGTTGCTTTGTTAATCTTGTCCTGTTGGTGAGCTCCAGGTTCAGTGAGAGTCTCAACATCAGAGAATAAGGTAGGTGCGTGCGTGCGTGCGTGCGTGCGTGCGTGCGTGCGTGCGTGCGTGTTGGAGTGATGGCTCAGCGGTAAAGAGCACTGTGCCTTTTCAGAAGACCTGGGTTTGATTCCTAGCACCCACATGGTGGCTCATAAGCATCCTGACTCCAGGTCCAGAGGATCTGACATTCTCTCCTTGTCTCTGCGGGCACCAGGCACATATGTAGCGCACAGATAGACATGCAGGTGAATGCCTGCATACATAAAATAATAAAATAATTTTTAAAGGTGGGAGCAGTAGGAAGATATCTGACAGTGACTTCTGTTCTCCACATGCATGCATACACACAAACATGCACACACACACACATATACACACACATATACTTTGCCAGCCAGCCATACAGACAGTAATACATACACACATACAAACACACAGACACACATATACACTCCAAGCTAGCCAAGCAGTCATATAGACAATCAGACAGACAGATACACACACACACATAGGCACACACACACAGGCACACACACACAGGCACACAGGCACACAGGCACACACACAGGCACACACACACACAGGCACACAGGCACACACACTGATTTAAGCTGACCGTTTTGCAACTTGTTGCTTTCCATTTTGCCTTTTCTGAGTTAAGGGCTAGGCCGTTGTTCAAACCGTTTGGAGAAAATGGGGTTCCCTATAACAGTGATGACTACACTCTTACTATTTTGTGTGTATGGGAGTTGGTGGCTCATGTGTCACACCATGTACGTGGAGGTCAGAGGGCAATGTTTACCAGCCAGTTCTCTCCTTTCGCCTTGTGGGTCTTGGGGACTGTGCTTGGGCTGTTAGGTTTGGCAGCAGGAACCAAGGACTTTGCTCGACCTGTCTGCTGGAAGGAGTTGATGGTCAGAATGTATGCACCCCTCCCCCACCCCCCAGCATGTGGGTGGTAAGTGAAAGTCACATCCTAGGGGCCGCTGCAGAGACCCGGTCTCTAGCTACTGCTGTGCTGTGCGCCTAGCGAGGAGCCCAAGACTGAATCCAAGCGCAGGTGGGCGTGGCCAAGCGAAGATGGGCTAAGAATGGCATAGTTTTCTTTCAGCGGTCGCGTGGTCTCTACTCCATTAGCTTCTGTTTCTTTCCTACCACCTATTCCTTCAGCTGTCATGTAGTCTCCAAAGAGCTGAAGCGGGGGCCCTTTGGCTTCCTGAGCAGCCTTTGCCCACACCCACAAGCAAGCCCTTCCCATTAGCCCGGCTCTCATATCCAAGGCCTCGTGGCTTTGGAGGCGGGGGAGCCAGTGATGACCTGGCTTTGGGCTAGCTGTTAATTCTAGTTTCATCGGTGGCCATCTCAAGCACAGTGTTCCCCATCATCTTTTCCTGGGCAAAGGACACTGGGTATGAAATGCACCCTGCAATGGGAAGTAAGTTCACAGCAGAAAAGTATTATTTCTAACCACATTTGCATAGCAAATGAACATTTCCTGTTATCTGTATCAAATTTCAAATGAAAAGATTCAATATCTGTTCCTGATATTTCATTTTATTTCAGGTGGAAAATAGAAACTTAATTCAAGGGGGTGAAGGAAGAAGTAAAACAAAAACAAACAAAAACACTGGTTCATATAGCTGGAAAGCCAAAGGCCTCAAATAATATTACTAGAAACCAGTTCTTTGTTATCACTGTGGCTTTCTGTTCCTCTCGACTGGTTTAATTCTAAGGCAGATTCTTGTTTCATGCTTTCAAGATCCCTCCAGAAAGCTACAGGCTTCTCTGTCACCGACCCACGCAGCAGAGGGCTGCCCTTTGCCCACAGTTTCAGGGAAGTTTCCAGATTTTATGCTTATTGCCTTCAACTGGTCACAGGCCTACCTCTCAACCAAAGATGGTGGCTGAGCTGATTGGTCAGGCCAAGGCCCTTTTCTGGAGGGAGAGTGGCTATTTCCTTTCTCCTGTGGCCTGAGGATAGGGCACTATAGCTTTCAGTGCTGTGAAAGCCCTGTCAATTGTACAACCCTCAGTCATCTGGGTAGAGAGCCTCACTGAGGGTTGTCGCCATTGCTCCATCCTGTGGGCATGTCTGTGGGGACTGCTTCACTGAGGTAACTGAGGTGTGAGCCCTACCCCCGTGTGGATGGCACTGTTTTACAGACTGGGCCTTTAACTGATGAGAGCGAAGAGAGCCAAGCCAGCAGGCAGCAGGCAGCATGGGTGCGCTTATTTCTCTCCGCTCTCGACTGTGGATGAAGAGTGACCAGCTGTCCTAAGCTCCCACCTCTGGGACGTATGGGTGACGGTGGGCTACAATCTAGAAGTGAAAGGCAGGTAAACTCCGCTCTCCCCTAGGCTGATTTTGTATTTTATCACAGCAATAAACATGAGGCTGGGACAAGAGACAGCAGATATTAATACCAGAGAAGTGCCAAGTGGATTGTGCACAGCCCAGTGCAAGCAGGTTTCTGTGAAACAACTGGACAAGCACAGTCAAGATTTGCAGTCTCATCAGTCATTTTATTTTTACACGACAAACCTAAATAGCCAGGAAACCCAAGGTCTAGGCAAGACCGTGATCTCCTGTGCTTCTCAAGCAATAATTAAGAAAGATGGCGCCAGCAGGAGGAACGAAATCAGCAAGATTGGAATGTTCTGAGAAAGTTGGTGGCAGGATGGCCTTCTTGGCATGTTTTGAAAGAGTGGGAGGCGTAGGCTCAATTTTCTTAACCAATATATTTTATTACAAACTTATTAACCGTGCATACGCCCCTTATAACCCGACTAACCTAAACTATAGGAAAAGAGGATTAAAGAATAACAAAACCGTAAGGATATCAGTTCTGAGGAATGATTCTCCTGGTGTGATCAGCAGGATTTCTTCTGCTGGAACCTGGAGTAACCAGAAACCGGAACCTCAGCAGGAGCCAGAGCCCCGAAGCCTTCCCTCAAGTGGGTCTCTCTAGGAGTGTCTGGAAGTGGAGCGATGAACAGCCAAAACTATCCCAAGTCTCCAAAGGCCTCACTTCTAGTTCTGGGCTCATTTATATATCTCCTCCCAGAGTCTGTTCATGGATCTTTTCAGCTGGCAACAATCAAGCTCCCGGACGAGGTGGTTGGTCTTCTAGTGGATTAACCTCACCTGTTCTCACAAGACCATTATGATCCCACACTTGGGATCCTAACAAAAACAGGTTTATCTCTCCTTCAGGGAGGCTAGATGTGAAATGCTCTCACAGGCCTTCTCTCAGAAGCCTGCACTGCTCCGGCATGGAGAATACTTTGGGTAAAGCCTCAGCGAGGCCAATGGCAGAAGACCCTGCTAATCCAGCTAATGTGTAAAGTGCCCTGATGATACAACGACAGACTTGCATCCACGTGGAAATCATTGCTCAGTGTTGAAGCGTTCCGTAAGTCAGGAAGCCTTACGGTGGGTGGTTAAACCAGCAAATGTTCCTGCTTGCAGATACAGGGTAGGCGTGTGTGTGTCCATACCCCTTCACTTACTTTACCCCCAGCATGGACTTCAGGTGTCCTTGAGGACAATGGCTGGCTGGTTTTCTGTCAACTGTACGATCTATTTTACTTTTATGTGTATAATGTATATATGTGCACATGGTGTGCAAATGCCCTCTGAGGCTAGTGGAGGGTATAGGATCCTGGGGCAACTGAGAACAGCTGGACATGGGCGCTGGGAACTGAACTCTCATCCTTTGCAAGAGCAGCAAGCCTTATTAACCACCAACCCATCTCTCCAGCCCCTTTTTATGTAATTAAAAATGTGAGTTGATAGGATGAAAAAACTGTTCTCCTATGCCAAGCTGCTTCTTCTCTGCTTCCCTGATGCAGCTGTTACTCTGTTGCATGTTGTTTGGGGGTTTCCAGATACAAGCATCTGGACGCCCTCCAGCTTCTATGAGCAGAAAGGAACATAGAAAGGCTCTGAAGGATCTCCCAGAATTTCTAGGGGACCAGAGTGAGGGTAGGCGGCATGCATCTGGGGACACACACAGATGGCTTGGTGGCTCCATAGGCCCTAATAGAGCCTTCAGTGAGTGTTCTTGGCCCTAAGCGGGTTCCTTCTGAACTGGGTCTCTGTCAGCCTCTGCCAATTCCCACCATGGTGGATTGTGAGTGGTACCTCCTTCCTCACTCTACACGCTTGTACCTAGATGCAAAGCAAGTTATGGAAGGAAATCTCTGCCTTCCGCCTTGGGAAGGTGTAGACCCTACAGAGCAGGAAGCTTCTCAGGTGTGGAGTATCCCCGTGCCACAAACTGTTTCTTCACAAACTCAAGGGAAGAACCTTGTCTTATCTCTAGATGCTTTGTTGTTTCTGGATAGTTGTACCCCCCATTGTTTCACTCCACTTTGTATTGTTATAACGGGGTGCCCGATGTTGAGGTTTATATAGCTGTAGTTCTGGAGGCTAATCAGGTGTGCCATTTGCTTGGGCTTTGGTGAGTGACACTTTTGGTTGTATCCCAATACGGTGGGGAAGTGGAAAGAGAAATATCCTACCTCTTTTCTGACTTACTTCATCCATATCAGATAAATATGTCTCTGCGCCCATGTGAGGGTGAAGGGGACTCTCCAGAGAACAGAGGAGGCAGACGGTACTCAGACCCAGTTAGTCTCCACAGCCCCATTCTCCTCACAACTGCAGTGCCGAGTTAGGGAAGAACAGTAGAGAGAGCATGGCACAGGGCCTTCGGGGTTTGCATTGAGCCCCAAACCCTTACCCCAGACATCCGTCAAAGATGAAGTGGCAACGCTGGTAAGAGAGACAGGGTCTATCTGTGTCGCTGCCTCTGATGGTTCTGGCTTGAGGAGACGTTTTACATAAATAAAGTAGTTATAAGTGAAAACTTTAAAGACTGGAATCTTCCAATGGCATGGTTTATTTTACAATATAATTCTCTCTCAGATAGGAGGGATGGCAAGCAACAGGGGCACTTTTGGCCAGGGGATTTGTAAAGCCTTCTCAATAGATACCTGTGGGTGGGACGCCAAGGGAACCCTAGTGTGGCGGCCAGTTGCTAATGGTAAAGGATGTGAGTGCTGCAGGCTCATGTTTGGAGCTTGCTTTCTTGCTTTCTTTCTTTCTTTCTTTTTCTTTTCTTTTCTTTCTTTCTTTTTTTTTTAGCTTGCTTTCTTAAAGGTACTGTCATCGAGGTACCTGTCCCACAGTGTTGGGGAGCCAGAGGCCATGGCTGTCAGCGATCAGAGCGGGTCCCACCCTTGTGAACACTCCATAGGTGCTAGCTGTTTACGTTATCCACAGGCAGAGAGTGGGGGTTGGGTGTTTGGCAAGGACGGAGGGAGGTAGTTCCGTGTTGAGGATCTGTGTGAGCCCAAGAGGTGTGCAAATTCCTCCTCCTTATATCACACTTTCTCCTTGGCCCCCTTCTGCCCCTCGTTCATCCTCCTTTGCACTGGAGATTAAACCTAAGGCTTTCTGCATGCCAGGTGGGTGTTGTGATGCAGAGCTACAGCACAGCACAGAGCACGTATTTACAGAGCAGTCGCTCTTCCTGGTTTGGCTTCCTAAAGGCTTCAAAGCCAAACAGCGTATCCTGAGCCATCTCGCGTGCTTCTCATTGTGCTAGAGTGAGCCGGCCTTCTGCTTTAGCAATCAGAGTCTTTGGTTGGCGGGAGCCTGTTCCCCAGAGTGTCATCAGCTCGGAGCAATCAGATAAGATCAAATTCCTTAATGCACAAAACCGAAGACCAGGCCGTGAACCCATGGTGACCCCTCCAAGGCGTGGGCATTCTGAGGTGTAGCCAGAAACAGGAAGCTGGCCCACCCTGCTCTTCTCCCCCTTGATCTTGTTCCTAAACTTTCATAGGATTAAAAACGGACTCTCTAACATCTGGTGGGATTGGGCAGAACCTGGCAGGTGCACAGTGTTCACATGTTCACATGGGGAAAGGGTCCTGGGTGCTGCCACGGGGCACCTCGGGGCTCGGCAGCCGGAGGGCTCACATCCTGGACATGGACTTGGGTTCCCAGCCTTTTTGTTTACTTTGTGCCGAAGGTGAAGACGGCTGACGGGGCTCTGGCATCTCTGTCAACTCTGGCACTTATGCCAAGTCCTGCTTCTGAGTGTCGTCATAGCACAGCTGGACTCCCTCAAGAAGCCAGCTGGGGAGGCACTGCGAAGGTTCCACTGCCTTCTGGGCTTGAGTTCCTTCATGGCTGTTTTCCTTGTGGCCCTATTTGAAATGTTGAGCTGATGGAACTTCTGCTTTGTGGAATGAAGTGTTGCTCAACTTTAGAATTGAAAATAAAAAAAAAATTAAGATAAACAGAAGGGGGGAGAGGAGACAGGAGCAGGAGGAAGAAGGGAAGAGAGGAAGGAATAGAGGGAGAGAGGGGAAAGGCAGGCTGGATTAGTGATTAGTTGTAGGACTGAGGGTAGCCATGGTCCCTGTTTTGAACCTACCATTCCCACTGAAACACTGAGCATATTCCAGTTTGTTAAACTGACCTGGCAACAGTCAATCAAGCGGTGTGCTTGTTTTCATAGGGGATTTGTCCATCTATACAGAGTGAACATTGAAAACCTGGGTATTCTGAAGAGCTGATAAGTTTTCAGTGATCTAATAGATGTGTTTTAGTCACACTTGATGGTGACTTGTGTGGGTTTTATTACTTCTAAGTTGTCATTTTCTTAGCTCTACCTCCAACTCCATAAGATAGAAAATGAAAACTGATTTTTTTTTTTCTATAACGCTTATCTCTAAGAGTTGAGGCATAAAGCTTTCAGATCCCATCTATCACCTTAGAGAAACGCTGGTTGTATTCCCACTTCTGCAGTGGGACTCTGAGACTCACGTGACACTCACTAGCCAATGAGTGAACCGCCGCTTTTACACTCTGTGCACCGAGTTGTCAAAAGGCCTGGTGAGATGGATGACTCAGTGGTAAAGTCTGGTGAGACCTGATTGCATCCCCAGGACTCCCAAGCAGTGGTGCCCCAGGAAAAAGAACGTGAGAAAATTAGAAAGCGTCCTAGAGGCTCATGCTTGATATAAACACACACGAAGCAGCTCACGCTCACCCAAGCCTCCCTTTTCATGAGTTCCTACTTCTAGAATAAGGTTGTGGCTGGAATGCATCCCCGTGCCTCCTGCCAAGAAGGAGAGTCACAGCACACACAGGAAATGCTTTGCAAAGACAGGACATGCTCCGCACAAACGGGAAATGGCTGGTGGAACCAGCTGATGTGTCAGGACTCAGCTTTCTCCCTGGGTGTTAACAGTTGTCAACTGACTGTCTAAGTCAGAGGCCGGTGCACACATTTTATTTGACCTGACGTACTTAAAAAACGTATTGCCAATTAAAAAAAAAATGTTGTATTAAAAAAAAACAAACGTGATTTTGAGGTTTCTCTCAAATATATGCATATAACATTGGCAATTGCCTTACAGAAAGGACACATTCAACGGCCCCCACTCCTCCTCCCAGCACCTGCGGGCCACACTTCTACCTCCAGTCTCTGCAAACTGACTGCTGCGTGCACCTCACATGGAATCATACAGTATTTGTCACTTTGTGAGGGGCTTATTTCACACGTTAGAATAGCTCCAGTGTTCGTTCCCATTTGTACCAGGTGCTGGAGTTCCCTTCCTGTCTGAGGGGATTTTTGTGACCATTCGTCACCGGTGCACAGACATTGGGTTCCCTATTTTGAGCAACGTACCGTGACCCTGCTGTACAGGGAGCCCGGTCCCAGTTTTTCGAGACAGAGTTTCTGGAACTTAGTATGTACACTGGGATGGACCTGTAGCAACCGCGGCAATCCTGCTGCCTCAGCTGCCTGAATGTTGGAAGCACAGGTGTGTGTCGCCATGTCCGGCTAACACTTCTGTTTGTGACAGTCTTCTCAACAGCCCCTCAGCAGTGCCCTCTGACCTCCAGCCCTGGCTTCACCAACACTGGGAACTGAACCCGGGGCTTTAGCCGCGTGAGTGAACTTCTGGGTGCGGACTGAGAAACATGCTTTAAGACATCCATGAACGTGACGGAGGCACTTAAACACTGTAAAAGTAGTGACTGTGGCACGCCGTCAAGCCTTGAGATCGATTCACAGTAATACAATGTCTGGAAACGCCTTCTGGTTTGCTCAAGCCTGGATTTAGTTCTGAGAAGTTCCCTGTTTGAGAAAGAAATTTGAAAGTGGTTGATTTTCTTGATCAGAACAAAGATGGTGCGTTGTGTATGTTGAAGAGACAGTTTTGTTTCAGATGCCAAAGGGCACCAAAATGCAATACAAATAACAGATTTTTATTTCTGAATTTTCAGGATGTCTTAAGGTATGAAAAATGTGCTGGTTGTTGTTTGTCGTCCTCTTCTGTGTGTTTGGTGAGCAGGGTTTTAGCTATTTGGACCTGGTTTTTAGTAGGAACAGCACCTGACTACTGGTCATTATCTGTCACATGCACATGGTAATCTAGCCTCATCATTATGTGGGCAAAGCATTGATGTCGACAGAATTTTGGAGACCTATGTACACAGTAGGGTAGGACTTGCATTACTAATATTTGTCTAGCATTTTGGATTAATGCCGTTTCAAGCGTACTTTAAATTTTTATTTATATATGTATTTATTTTTCTGATACCTAGGGCTTTAGGTATCCGTACAGATGCCTGCATGGATAAAGCTTTTGATATGAGCAATCAGTATTTGGGCAGACATTTAACTTCTTCTTTTTTTTTTTTTTTAACTGTGCACAAACGTTTATTGAGGGAGGGGGTGTCAGTCCTTCTTGGCCGCTGCCTTCCTTATGGCTGCCAGCACGTTGCTAAGCTCCTCCTGCTTCCTCTTGGCCCGGATGTGCGTGCCCACCCGCTTCTTGATGAACTTGAGCATGTGCTTGTCCTTGGACACCTTGAGCAGCTCCATGACGCGCCGCTCGTAGGGCGCGAAGCTGCACACCTCCCTGATCATGTCCGCCATGAACTTGGTGTGCTTGGTGAGGCGCCCGTGGCGCCGGCTGTGCCTCGGCTTGCTGACGTTCTTCGTCACTTTGTGGCCCTTGTTGAGGCCCATGGCCATGGGGTAGCGCAAGGCCATGGCTGCTGCTCTCCGATGGTGGCCACGACAGGAAGAACCCAGACATTTAACTTCTTAAGGAAGCACTTACAGAGATGGAAAGTGAGTTTGCAAGCAGCTTGGCATACCGAGCACAAATCTTCCTGCTCCCTCCACTGTGGCTGGACCTTCACAACTGCTCTCCCTCCCGGTGCTCAAAGTTGTTTTAAAGCCTGGCTCCATTTTAATGTTTCCTTAGGAGCCTTATGATTACATTTCCTTAAAAGTGTTTTTATAGCATGGTCTTTTAAAGTAGTGCAGTAATCCTTTTTATATGCAGCTTTAAGAAAACAGGCAAATCTCTCTGTGCCTCTGTGTCTCTGTTTCTGTCTCTCTGTCTCTCTGTCTCTCTGTCTCTGTCTCTCTGTCTCTCTGTCTCTCTGTCTCTGTCTCTCTGTCTGTCTCTGTCTCTGTCTCTCTCTCTGTCTCTCTCTCTGTCTCTCTCTCTCTCTCTCTCTCTCTCTCTCTCTCTCTCTCTCTCTGTATGGTTTACCTACATTGGCTTAAACATTAAATCATATTTCAAGGGTCAATCCTATATCTTTTTTAAAATTTATTTTAAATTATATATCCTCTTTATAATCCCAATCATAGCCTCCTCTATACTCTCCTCCTGGTCCCTCCCTCCCACCCTTTTCCCCATCCACCCTCCCTTTGTCCTCAGAAAAGGGGAGCCCCGTTCCCCCACCAACCCACCCCAGAACATCAAGTCACATCAGAACAGAGCTCCTCCTCGTCCACTGAGGCCAGGCCAGGCATACAGTTTAGGGAGAAGTGATCAAAAGCAGGCGACAAAGTCCATGTCATAGAGAACTCCCGCTCAACTTACTAGGAAGCCAACATGGAGATCAAACTGTCTATCAGTTACATCTGTGCAGGGGGCCTAAGTCCAGTCCACGCATGCTCTGTGGCTGGTGCTTTCATCTCTGTAAGGCCTCATGGGTCTAGGTTAATTGACTCCGTTGGTCTTCTTGCAGGGTTCTTGTCCTTAGGACTCCCTGCGCTCCACCTAATGCTTGGCTGCGAGTCTCGGAATCTGATTTGATCAGCTGCTGGGTGGGGCCTCTCAGAGAATGGTTAAGTTAGGCTCCTGTTAGGAGAGTGTCATTAAAGATGTCAGGGGTTGGTTCTGTGCCACAAGAAGAGTCTCAGGTTGGGCCAGGAATTGGTTGGTCGTTGCCTCGGTCTCTGTCTTTATCTCTACACATCTTCTAGGCAGGATAAATTTCGGTTCCAAGGTTTTGTAGGTAGAATGGTGCTCCCCTCCCTCCACTGTAAATCTTGCCTGACTAGAAGGTGGCCTCCTCAGTCTTGTGTCCCCCGCTGCTAGGAGGCCCATCTGGAGACATCCCCATATCCTCCCTGTAGCCTACCCTGTCACAGGTCTCCAGCTTGTCTCAGTGATGGCCCCACCTTCAGTTTCCCTTTTTTCTCTAGGCCCTCAAACCTCCCCTCCCCACTCTCCCCACATCTGATCCCTACCACACACCTCATTTCCCTCCCCACACCCTCTTCTGTCTAGTTCCCTCTCTACTTCCTCTTCCACTGTCTATTCTATTTCCCCATGAGATTCAAGCAGGTTCTCCCATGGCCGTCCCTCCTGGTAACTTAGCTTCTCTGGGTCCATGATTTGTACTATGTTTATCCTGTACTATATGGCTAATACTCACTTATAAGTAAGTAGATACCATGTGTGCTTTTCTGGGTCTCGGTTGCCTCATTCAGAATGATCCTTTCTAGTTCCATCCGTTTGTCTTCAAAATTTATGATTTCCTTGTTTTTAATAGCTAAGTAGTATTCCATAGTGTAAGCACAGTGTGTATATATATAATTTTTATATCCATTCTTCAGTTAAGGAGCATCTAGGTTGTTTCCAGTTTCTGGCTATTATAGATAAAGCTGCTATGAATATAATTGACCGAATGGCGTTGCTGTATTGTGGAGCATCTTTTGGGTATATGCCAGGAGTTGGATAGCCGAATCCTGAGGTTGAACTATACATCCTCGCCAGCATGTGCTGTCACCTGAGTTTTCAATCTTAGCCATTCTGATAGGTTTAAGATGGAATCTCAGAGTTGTTTTGATTGCATTTCTCTGATGACTAGGGATGTTGAGCACTTCTTTAAGTGTTTCTTGGCCATTCGAGATTCCTCTGTTGAGAATTCTCTGTTTAGCTCTGTGTCCCATTTTTAAATTGGGTTATTTGGTTTGTTGGTATTTAATTTCTTGATATATGTGTGTGTGTGTGTGTGTGTGTGTGTGTGTGTTATATATTTAATTTCTTGAGCCTTTCGTCCGATGTAGGGTTGCTGATGATCTTTTCCTAGTCTGTAGGCTGTTGTTTTGTTCTGTTGACAGTGTCCTTTGCCTTACAGAAGCTTTTCAGTTTCGTGAAGTCCCATTTATTAATTATTGATCTTAGAGCCTGAGCTGTTGGTGCTCTGTTCAGGACATTGTTTCTTATGTCAGTGAGTTCAAGGCTGGTTCCCACTTTCTCTTCTAATAGATTTAGTGTTTCTGGTTTTATGTTAAGGTCTTTGATCCACTTGGACATCAGTTTTGTGCAGAGTAATAAATATGGATCTATTTGCATTTTCCACATGTAGACATCCAGTTGGACCAGCATTGTTTGTTGAAGATGCTTTCATTTTCCCATTGTATGGCTTTGGCTTCTTTAACCAAGTGTCCATAGGTGTGTGGATTTACTTCTGGTTCTTTGATTTGATTCCGTTGATCAACCAGGCTGTTTCTATGCCAGTGCCATGTGGTTTTTATTACTATTGATCTATAGTACAGCTTGAAGTCAGGGAAGGAGGTATCTCCAGAGGCTATTTTATTGTATAGGAATGTTTTAGTTATTTTTGGGTTTTTTGTTTCTCTATGTGAAGTTGAGAATTGATCTTTCAGTATCTGTAAAGAATTGTGTAGGTATTTTGATGGGAATTGCATTGAATTTTTAAATTGCTTTTGGTAAGATGGCCATTTTTACTATGTTAATCCTACTGGTCCATGAACATGGGAGATCTTTCTATCTTCTGATGTCTTCAATTTCTTTCTTCAGAGACCTGAAGTTCTTGTCATACAGGTATTTGGCTTGTTTGGTAAGAGTTCACCGAGATACTTTGTATTATTTGTGGCTATTGTAAAGGATGTTCTTTCCTTAATTTCTCTCTCAGCCTGTTTGTCATTTGTATATAGGAGGGCTACTGATTTACTTTGAATTAATTTTGTATCCAGCCACTTTCTGAAGTTATTTATCATCTGTAGAAATTTTCTGGGAGAATTTTGGGGGTCACTTATGTATACTATCAGATCATCTGTGAATAGGGATGCTTTGACTTCTTCTTTTCCAATTTGTATCCCCTTAATCTCCTTTAGTTGTCTTATTCCTCTAGCTATAATATAGTAACAAGTACTATATTGAAGAGATAGAGAGAGAGTGGGCAGCCTTGTCTTGTCCCTGATTTTAGTGGAATTGCTTTGAGTTTCTCTTCCTTTATTTTGATGTTAGCTATCAGAGTGCTGTGTATAGCCTTTATTATGTTTAAGTATGTGCCTTGTGTCCCTGATCTCTCCAAGACTTTTATCATGAAGGGGTTTTGGATTTTGTCAAAGGCTTTTTCTGCATCTAATGAGATGATCATGCAATTTTTTTCTTTTAGTGTGTTTATATGGTGGATTACATTAATGGATTTTCATATACTGAACCATCCCTGCATCACTGGGATGAAGCTTACTTAATCACGGTGGATGATGTATTTGATGTGTTCTTCAATTATGTTTGTGAGTAATTCTTTGAGTATTTTTGAATCAACGTTCATAAGGGAGATTGGTCTGAAATGTTCTTTCTCTGTTGAGTCTTTGTTTGGTTTAGGTATAGGGTGACTATGGCTTCATACAATGAGTTTGGCAATCTTCTTTCTGTTTCTATTTTGTGGAATAGTTTGAAGAATATTGGTATTAGCTCTTTTTTGAAATCTGGTAGAATTCTGAGCTAAAACCATCTGGCCTTGGGCATTTTTCTGTTGGGAAACTTTTGATGACTGCTTCCATTTCCTTAGGGGTTTATAGAATTATTTAAACTGTTTACCTGATTTTGATTTAACTTTGGTAGTACAATCTATCAAGAAAATTGTCCATTTCTTTTAGATTTCTAATTTTGTGGAATACAGGCATTTGATGTAAGACCTAACGATTCTTTGGAATTCTTCAGTGTCTGTTGTAATGTTCCTCTATTCATTTCTGATTTTGTTAATTTGGATATTGTCTCTCTGCATTTTAGATAGTTTGGCTATGGGTTTGTCTAACTTTTTAATTTTTTTTCAAAGAACCAGCTCTTGGTTTCATTGATTCTTTGCATTGTTCTTTTTGTTTCTAGGTTGTTGGTTTCAGCTCTGAATTTGATTATTTCCTGCCATCTACTCCTTTTGGGTGTGTTTGTTTCTTTTTCTTCCAGAGCTTTTAGCTGTGCTTTTAAACTGCTAGTATGAGAACTTTCCAATTTCTTTATGAAAGCACTTAGTGCTATGAGCTTCCCCCATAGCGCCTCTCTCATTGTGTCCCATAGATTAGGATGTGTCATGCCTTCACTTTCATTGAATTCTAGAAAGACTTTGATTTACTTATTTCTTCCTTGACCCAGTGGTCATTGAGTATAGACTTGTTCAGTTTCCATGACTTTGTAGGTTTTCTCTTATTTCTGTTGTTGTTGAAGTCCAGCTTTAATCCATGGTGGTCTGATAAGATACAAGAGGTTATTTCAATTTTCTTATTGCTATTGAGGCTTGCTTTGTGACCAAGAATGTGGTCAATTTTGGAGAAGGTTCTGTGAGGTGCTGAAAAGAATGCATATTCCTTTGTGTTTGGGTGAAATGTTCTGTAGATGCCTGTTATGTCCATTTTATTCATGGCATCTTTTAGTTTAATTATTTCTCTGTTTCTGTCTCGATGACCTGTCCTTTGGTGAGAGTGGGTTGTTGAAATCTCCCGCTATTAATGTTGCTTTTACAAATGTAGGTGCCCTTGTATTTGGGACATAGAATTGAGATGGCGTCTTGTGGAATTTTCCTTTGATGAGTATGAAGTGACCTTCTCCATCTCTTTTGACTAATTTTGGTTGAAAGTCTATTTTATTAGATACGAGAATGGCTACTCCAGCTTGCTTCTTGGGTCCATTTGCTTCGAAAGCCCTTTTCCAGCCCTTTCCTTTCAGGTAATATATATGTTTGTGGCTGAGAAGTGTTTCTTGTATGCAGAAGAATGATGGAGCCTGTTTACACATTGTTTCTGTCAGTCTGTGTCTTTTTATTGTGGATTTAAGCCCATTGATGTTGAAGGACATTAATGACAAATAATTGCTAGCTCCTGTTATTTTCGATGTTGGTGACTGCAATCTGTTTGTGTGTTTCTCTTCTTTTGGTTTTGCCGCAGTAGATTTATTTATTTCCTGTGTTTTCCTGGGTGTATTTTGCTTCCTTTCATTGGAGTTTTCCTTCTAGTATCTTCTGTAGGGCTGGGTTTATGTCTAGATATTATTTAAGTTTGGTATTATCACAGAATATCTTGTTCTCTCCATCTATGATGCTTGAAAGTTTTGCTGGGTATGGTAGTTTGGGCTGACATCTGTGGCCTGTTAGGGCCCATATGTCATTTAGAGTCTCTGTGGAGAAACTGGGGGTGATTCTGATAGGTTTGTCTTTTTACCTTACAGCTTTTAATATTTTTTCTTCGCTCTGTACATTTAGTGTTTTGATTATCATATGGGGAGAGGAATTTATTTTCTGGTCTAATGTATTTGGTATTTCGTATGCCTCTTGTATGTTTAAGGCATCTCTTTCTTTAGGTTGGGAAAATTTTTCTTCTATGATTTTGTTGAAAATATTTTCTTGGCTTTGGAGCTGGGAATCTTCCTTCTCCTTCTTCTATTCCTATTATTCTTGGGTTTTGTATTTTCACAGTATCCATGATTATTGGATGTTTTGTATGATTAATTTTTTAGATTTAAAAATTTCTTTGACAGATGTATTTAGTTCTTCAATTGTATCTTCTACACTTGAGATTCTTTCTTCCATCTCTAGTGTTCTGTTGATGATGCTTACTTCTGTAGTTCCTGTTTTCTTTCCTAAGTTTTCCATCTCCATGATTTGCTCAGTTCGTGTTTTCTTTATTGATTCTATTTCCATTTTCATGTCTTGAGCTGTTTTTTTCATTTCCTTCACCTGTTCGATTGTTTTTTCCTGTATTTCCTTAGGGGATTTATTCATTTCCTCTTTAAAGACCTCTATCATCTTCAAAATCATAGTTTTAAGGTAATTTTCTTGTGTTTTTCATTTGTGTTAGGGCATCCAGGCCTAATTGCTTTGTGATAACTGGGTTCTGAAGGCATCATCATATTGCTCTGTACTTTGTTGTGTTCTTACACTGGCCTTTATCTGTTGTCTCCGGCATTGGCTGGCTGTTCCTGGTGCCCTCTGAATTTCTTGAGAGTAAGGGAAGGACCCTGGTCAGGAGGCTTGATGTGCCCAGAGCATCCCTCCTCGGGATGGTGGGTATGGCTGTGGACTGGCTGCTGGATCTTCAGGAGTAGCTCATCTTTCTCCTCAAGTGACTGTGTCCTAGTTAGACCCACAGGCAGGGGACTGGACTGGGGCCATCTAGCCTGTATGATCCTGAGGACCAACAGGCCTCCTCAGGAACCCAGGAGCCCTCCTCTTGCCAGGGGAAGTCCTGGAGTCAGCAGCCCCGCCATTTGCTTGACCCGTGGTCTCTGAGTTCAAACAACCCAGACAGCAGGCTTGATGGGCGCCACCATTTTGGAGTGAGATCCTGTCTGCTCCTAAGGTCTGGATGGTTTCCTCAGGGGAGATGGGTAGAGCTGTGGACTGGAGCCTGAGGCCGTTTCCCTGGATCTGGAGAGTCAGGTGGCCAGAGGCTGGAACCGTGGACCTCTGGATCCTGGGAGCTTTCCTCAGAATAGCAGGAATAGCTGGGTGGCCAGAGGCTGGAACCACTTATTCCTGTCACCATGGGCTCTATTCTCACCAGGGAAGCACAGACACTGGCATTTTGGATTCTGCAGCACAGCCTTTCACTCATTCTGCAGTCACTGTGCTCCTGCTACTCAGACATCATGCACACTGGGCACCGCCATCTTGGATCCTCCCCAATCTTATATCTTAACATGGACATATTATCTGATGAGTACTTGAACCCTCCCTCTTATTTATTTATGTATTTATTTACTGGGCTAGCGAGATGGCACAGTGGATAAATTCACTTGCTACCAAGTCTGTTGACCTGAGTTTGGTCACTGGAACTTAAAAACTGACTCTCAAAAGTTGTCCTCCGACCTTGACACTTGCTGGGGTATGTGGGCACCTGTTCCTTCCTCTCCCAAAGAAACAACCTCAGGAGACACCTGAGGTTAAGATGTAATATCCTTTCTTTCTTTCTTTCTTTCTTTTTCCCGAAACAAGGTTTCTCTGTTACACAGAACCCTGGCTCTCCTGGAACTCTCCTTGTAGACCATGCTGGCCTCGAACTCACAGAGATCCACCTGCTCCCAAGAGCTGGGATTAAAGGCGTGTGCCACCATACCTGGCTCAAGATCTAATATTCTTGCCTCACCCAAGTGTGTTGTAGTTTTCCACCAGCTCCGTCCTACCCCCCTCAGTACGGATAGTACTTGTGGCTCTAAGAAGTGACTCACTTTCCAACGACAACTCCTGCATGCCATGGCTTATGGAGTTAGCATGGATCCAGTAAGGGAAGGAACTGTTACTTTCAGGGTTGTTTTGTAGGCTGCGGACACAAAGTGACTCAAGGAACCTCAGAGTTCAGGGGTGGCATGCAAATTTCCTAGCATCAAGGGATTTGATCGAGGTGGTTTTCTCATAGTCACTGTCTCCTTGCATCTCTGTTGACCTAATTCTCAGTCTGTTTGCTCTGCACAGAGGCTGCAGGGGTCACAGGGTCCAGCACCCTCACCGTTAGTGCTCGTAGAGGAAAGCGAATGTCTATAAGCAGTTCCGACAATTTGCACAGGACACACGGAGGAGTCCCAGTTGAGTGGCTTCCTCTCCTGGAGACAAACGCTGTCATAGGAAGGTGGAGCACTATGGCTGAGCAGCCTCAGTCCCATGGCCATCAGGGAACACAGAGGGAGGAGGAGGAGGAGGAGGAGGAGGAGGAGGAGGAGGAGGAGGAAGAACAAGTGCTGCACAAGTGTGAGGGGTCCAGTCTGGAGCCCAGGGCTCATGGCAGCATCTGAGTGGCTGTGACACTGGTAACTCCAGCACTGAGGGAGGCAGAGAGTAGCTGGGGCTTGCTGGCTGCCAGTCTGACTCTGGTGTCAGTGAGAGCTCCTCAGAGAGTGACAGTGCGGACACTCACAGACATCTTCGGTCCCTTGGGCTCCTACATCTGCATAGATGTGCACGTGTGTGTGTGTGTGTGTGTGTGTGTGTGTGTGTGTGTGTGTGTGCTGTCTTTCTGTCTATCTGTGTGGCTCTGACTCTGTCTTTGCCTCTGCTCCCGCCTCCAACAGAGGGAGTAACACCATGAGGCTAAAGTTTAATCCTTGATAACATTGCTCAAAATGTGAGCTAAGCCAAACACTGAGAGAGCAGCTGCAGGCACCATGCAGCCCATCGTCCTCTACTTAGTTTTATTGGAACAAGAGCATTCGCTTGACTTGCACTTGTCTTATCGACGGTTGCTTACATCTCAGACTGTACCTTTTCAGTAATTGTCTCCCCCATGATTTTAGCATTTGCTTCAGGTAACTGGACCTTGTACTGAACTCATTAACAATAAATACCCTTGGCATTGTGCAAAACCAAAAAACTGGAGCCAATTTCCACTCAGTAGGTTTTAGCTGATCCAAATGCAGCAGATGTTCAGAACCTAAACACAGGACCAAGTTGGTTTATGTTTGTGCCCTTGTTCTGGGCAACTGGTGTACACAGCTCTTCAGCTCTTCCCAGTTCAGTAAGGGGCCTTCTGCATCTTTGTGCTGGAAGTGTTTGGTCTTAATGGCCAGCTCTGTTCTTTGGCTCCTGGACACCCATTACACAGGCCCTTCCTCCCTCCCTCCATCTGCCTGTCTCTATCTCTCTCACCTTCCCAGCGCACTTCTGGAATGGGTGGGAGCAGATGCTGAACTACTTCCTGTCCTTCTGGCCAGGGTCCCATTCCTACCATACAATGTGGCACGGCGTCATGCTCAACCAGACACATGCTACCACGGAAACGAAGCCAGCTGAACTCTTCCTAGTTTCTCAGGACTGCTGCAGCAAATGACCACACACACAGATGCTTGCCACAGCAGAGTTTTTGTTGTTGTTGTTTTGTTTGTTTGTTTGTTTTTTACACAGTCCTGAAGGCCAGAAATCTGAAACCAAGGTGTAAGCAGGGCTCTGCTGACTCTAAAGGCTCTTGGGAGTTTTACTTCCTAGTGACTGCCAGCCCCTCGTGGCTACCTGGCACCCACCGCCTTCAGTAGCTTGTAGATACATTTCAACCTCTCCCATCTTCACTCATGTGATGTCCCCCTTATGTGCCTCTGGATCCAGAGTTCCCTCTTTGATGGAAAGTTGTTACTGGCTGGGGCGCTCCTTAATCTGATATGGCCTCATCTAGACTAAGTGTGACTGCAAAGATCTTGTTTCCAAATCAAGCTCCATTACTGTGGGGAGCTTGGACTTCCATGTACCTTTTGTGGCATACAACTCAACCCACAAGAAGTTTCTAATGATAAACCCTGTAAAGAAGAGCACACGCATGCATGCGCGCGCGCGCGCGCGCGCGCACACACACACACACACACACACACACAGTGCTGGAGGCAGAGGCAGGAGGAGCCTCGGGCCTTGCTAACCAGCACTGTAGCCTAACTGGTGAGCGCCAGGCCAAGGCAAGAAGCTGCCTCAAAAGGAGGCAGACTGCATTTCTGAGGGGTGACCCCTGAGGTCATCCTCTGCTTCAAACATGTGCTACATGTATGTGGGCATGTACACCTGTACATACACTCAGACATGCATAGACACGCATACATACCTGCACACACGCGCTTAAAACCAATCATCTAAGTAATGCTAAAGTCATTTTAGAATAGCAATAGAAAACTCTCTCATCCTGAAGAGTGTGGAGAAGCCATGGCCGTTAACTACCCCGGTTCCTAGGACAGCTATTCCCGGGATGTGGTTGGATTGATCATTCCTGGTCAATTTTTTTTTTTCTGCCTTGGGTCTATCTGTTTCTTCCTCCATCAGTTGTGAGGTGGCAGGAGCTAGGTTTGTTTTTCTGGTGGGTGGTCTTGCCAGGAGGCTGCTGGACACAGGTCTGACACCAGAAGCTTAAAAGAATAATCATCATTTCCATCTTTTTCTTCCCGAAACAATCTGGGATAACCGGAGCAGGATATGGCTGGGCATGACCTCCAGGACCAGGGTCCTCGGCTTTCTCTGCTCCTCCATCTTCAGTTCTTAGCTGTGCTGTACAGAGGCCCTGCAGTCCAGCACGGCTGCTGCAGCTTGAAGCATCATATCCATAGTCTAAGCAGAAAGATAGAAGAAAAACGAGACAAAAAATAGCCCTGTCAATGGAGTCTTCTTAAGGATTTTTACACACAGCCATGAGACAGGAGAGAGCTCCCTTTAAGAATGGGCTCACCGGGCTGGAGAGATGGCTCAACAGTTAAGAGCACTGTCTGCTCTTCCAGAGGTCCTGAGTTCCATTCCCAGCAACCACATGGTGGCTCATAACCACCTATAATGTGATCTGATGTCCTCTTCTGATATGCAGGTGTGCATTCAGATACCTGTAGATAGAGCATTGATATAAATAAAATAAACCTTAAAAAAAAAAAAAAAAGGGCTCACCAGGCAGCAAGCCTCCCCCTGAAAGGACAAGGGTTAACTCTCTGATTGGGCTGAGAAAGCACAGAAAAGGTGTGTGACTCCCTACTGCCTTGGACCATAATGCACCCAGAAGTGACCAGCTCAAAAAAAACCAAAAAACAAAAAACAAAAAAACCAAAACGTTACCTCAGTCTCCATATGAGCCCACTAGGCAGTGCTCCTTCCTTGGAGCGCCCCACCTTCTCCTAATAAATCTACACTCGTCTGCTTTCTCCTCATCCTTGCTTTCTAGTCTTCTTGGGTGTGTGATGACGAATTCTATGAACTGGCAGGCAGCTCAGGGTGGCTTAGATGCCTTCAGACATTGTAGCTCCCCAAGTTAAACTCATTGAAATCTAAGAAGGCAGAGGGGTGCAGGACAGATGGTGCGGTGCACTGGTTAAGAGCACTTTCTGCTCTTGCAGAAGACCTGCGTTCAACTCCCAGAACCGACATGGGGTAGCTTACTGCCTGTAGCTCCTCTCTGTCTTCTCTGGCTACTTGCCCATACCATGCGCGCACGCATACACACACACACACACACACACACACACACACACACACACACACGCACACATGCACAGACACACTCACACGTGCAAGCACGCAAAAGCTGAGACAGATTCTACTGTGCTCAAAACTCACACCACCTTCACTTTTTTTTCCCTTTTCTGTTTTTTTAAAATCTCATTCTGTAGAGAAGGTTGAAGAAACATAAGAATTTGGTCACTTACTAAAATAAAAAGAAGAAAATGGACATATCGGCAACTGGAAACATCTGATTCAGTAGATCAATTCAGTCAACAACCCTCTTCATGATGAAAAGCATCTCCTACTGTTCAACTAAAAACACCACTACTGCTGAGTGGTGCCGCACGCTTTTAATCACAGCACGTGGGAGGCAGAGGTAGGCAGATCTCTGTGAGTTCAAGACCAACCTGGTTTACAGAGGGAGTTCCAGGACAGCCAGAGCTGTTACACAGAGAAACCCTGTCCTGAAAAACAAAACAAAACAATCCCCCCAAAAGCACCACTCCTACCTGTGAGATAACTGAGGCCACTTACAGGGACATGAGGCAGAAAAGAGACAAGACACTTTCAACAGGCAGAGCTGTGTTTATAGCGCTCAAGGCAAGAGGCAGACTCTTGAGGGAAGGCAAATGGTCTCCTAGAGACCAAAAAAAAAAAAAAAAAAAAAAAGAATAAAATAAAAATAAAAATGGCTGTGACTTTTTAAGGGGCAGGATGAGGGGTGAAAGAGATCTGCAGTCTCCCCCTCCTGAAGTTGCCCATGAGACAGGCTGCTTCAACAAAGACTCCTTTCTAGGATGGCTGAAGAAGGTCTAGCCAGGCTATCTTATCTGTAACACTGCAGGAATCCTGTTTCATGGGCAGATGCTCTAACACCACCCGCAAAGAGTGACTTAAAGAATAAAAGCCCCCAGGAGCTGCAGAGTTGCCTCAGCAGTTAAGAGCACTCAGTGCTCTTGCTAGAGACCAGGGCTTGATCTCAGTAAAGCCCATGGTAGCTCATAGCTGTCTGCAGCTCCAGGCTGGGGGTCCAATGCCTCTCTCCTTATGGGCACTGCACACACACGGTGCACTGCACACACAAAGACAAACCACTCCTATACATGAAATAACATAAATAAATCGAAGGAAAAAAATAAACAGACTAGTTCAGGACTGGAAATATAGGCTGGTGATAGAACACTAGCACATATAAAGCCCTAAGTTAATTCCCAGAATTTGGAAAAAAGAAAAAAAAGAAAAAAAAAAAGAAAAAAAAAAAAAAAAAAAAAGAAAAAAAAAAAAACAAAAAAACAAGAAAAACCAGACTAGAGCTCCTGGCATAGCTCTTTAGCTCGTGGGTACTTAGTACCCCTAAAGAGTGCCTTGCAAAGTTGCAAAGCATGGAATGTCAAGCAAAGGTGTGAGACACTGCCCGTGCTCTCCTGGAATCCCAGGTCAGGACACATGAACCAAAGACAAACTCGTAAACAGGAGGGCTTTAGATTATTAGTGGCAGCTGTAGAGAGATGGAGGCGGAAAAGAAGAGAGGCTGAGTCTGACCTTAGGTGGTACCACATTTACTCAGGCAAGGGGGCATTTTTGTCACTCAGTGTGTGCAGATGGCCAAGATGCCTACAGAAGATGGGATGTGGCTCCTTACTGGGGTGGAAATGACTTCTATAGTCAGCAAGAAGACCTAGGAAGTGTACTCTTTCGACAGGAAATTAGCATTACTAACTCAGATCCAATATACAAATTTTGGACAGGGGCATTTGTAGATGTTTTCTTCTGGGGAGGTCTGCCAGAGGGAGCAGTTCTGCGTCCATTGAAGAGAGGGGTCCTCTGATCATGTAGCAGGGTAGTCTTGATCAGCTGAATGGACCAGGCAATTGCTGTCCTATATGTATTCCTGAGGAGACCTGGAAAAGACTGAGTGGCTGTAAGCAGATGCATTGGTTATGGAGTGAAGTTGAGAGATTTTTTTTTTCTGGTAAGGTTGAAAAATAGGGAGACATGAAGTGGGCCAGTGAGAGGAAGTGGGCATAGAGTTGATTTAGGGTGACAGCGACTGGTCCCATTGTCAGGACTGCTGCACTAAAATGAGCAAGCAGAGGTAGCTGGGAGCTCCAGAGCATCAACAAACGGGCACAAGAGAAAACAGAGGACTGATGTAAGGACCTGTATCCGGCCTTGGATGGAAGGGATAAAGGTCCCCTTTAGCCAGAGTTTCTCTACAGCACCAAAAAGGCCTTTTGCAGATCTTTCAGGAACAGATGGAGCCGTTTTAGGGTGAGAACTTTTGAGAGAGCTTGCGTGGAACAGCTTGCTTGGATATGGGGGGATTTCAATTAGCAAAACATTTAAAAGACAGGGTTAAAACACAAGCAGGAGGAAAGGCGTGATACAGGGGTGGAGCCATAGTGGAAGGGCATCAGGAAGGATTTTTGCCTGGCTCCCTGTCTCTTTTGGCCCCATTTTAATCCAGTAGGATTTGTTGGTGTAGAAGCAGCATGTAGTTTGTAGAAGAGGGCACAGGTCCCACCCTTAGCAGCAGTCAGCTCTAGTCCTTTTCAAGTGTGGAGTGCTGCAGCCGTCACGGAGTGGAGGTGGTCCTGGAGGATGCTGAGCTGATCTGAGCTGGTGAGACAGAGAGGCAAACTGATGCAAAGAAGGCTTCAAGCCAGCTGTTTCAGTTCTCAATCCCAAAACAATGTCAGAGTGGCCAAAAGGGGATGGGTTGGGTGGTCCATGGCCCATTGGTCCTCTTTCAGAGGTCATCCAGACTGCTTTTTAGGAGTTTGGGGGCGTCAGTCTCTTGGTAATTGCTTCAAGGATGACATCAGTCAGCAAGCTTCAGAAGAGGGTCCATCCAAGGGGTCACCATAAAACTTGACAGTTGGCAAAAATCAGAGCCCAAGTCAGGAGGTTTACTGCGCAACTCTGTGGGGGAAATTTAAGAGACAAAATTATATGCAGAAAATGTAAATGTTGTTTTAAAATTAGTTGTATTATCAGTATGCCTAGCTAGCTCAGTCAGTAGAGCATGAGACTCTTAATCTCAGGGTCGTGGGTTCAAGCCCCCGTTGTTGGGCGCCACTTATTGTTTTTAATATTACCTGTATTATTAGTACTTCAGTATGCCCAGCTGGCAATCAATTAAGACACAGACACTTGCTATATTTTAAAATGCCTTAGTTAACCTGGGGCAGGGCAGACATTAATCCTCTAGACTACTTCCCATAGTGGGGCAGGTATCACATACATGCCCCAATCACATGCCATCTGTTTCTAATAACGTCTATCAAGCTACCTCCTATCCATAATCCCAAATACTTGCTAATGTTCTTCATCTGGGCCGGATTCTCCACCCATGCTGGCCATACGCTTCTCCTCCACCTAAGCCATGGCGCCCTTCTACTTCTCTCATCTTGGAACCCTCGGGTCTTCTTGTGATGGGCTTTTTTCCTCTGGTCTCTTCTTCTTCTTCTTCTTCTTCTTCTTCTTCTTCTTCTTCTTCTTCTTCTTCTTCTTCTTCTTCTTCTTCTTCTTCTTCTTCTTCCCAGAGTTCCTCTTTCTCCCCTAAGCCAGGGAATCTTAGCCACACCTCTATCTTCTCTGCCCTGCCCAGGTGGGGTGGCTTTTTATTAATTAAAAGGTGGGTCCCAGAGACAGAAAACAGTAATTAGCATCACAATACATCAGACCATTCCCCCAACAAGAAAATTTCTGCATCAAGATAAACATGAGTTAAATGCAACCATACATTTGGCTGGACCATGTTCTCGAGTTCTGTAGGAGGCTACGATGACCGTAGTCGGCTGGGTGCTACACCAGACCCTGCATGAGGAGCGAGCATCTGGGAGCCTTGTCAAAGAAGTCAGCTCAAGCCAGCATCCAAGGAACGGAATCAGAACGGGGCCTAAGCGACAGTCCTTGTTTCCAAGTATGATTGACTTTTTATATTTGTTTTAAATATCAATCTCAGCTATTATTTAATGAAGAAAAACAGAATTCAAAAAAAAAAAAACCCACAAGTTTTGGTTAGAAACAGTTTGATAAGTTAAAATTAGTAAAAATTGGGACAGCTACCTTAAATGACCATGTGGAGTGTTTGGAAACATGACTTTATGTACATTTTTGTTAACATCAAATTGTTATGCCTATATTTTAGGATTATATAATAAATATCAGGCTGCATGAAGAGACAATTTAGTTTCAAGCTGTATTCCCTACAAATAAGTGATTTTCAACTGTCAATGTAAAAAGCACACTTCCAGAGAGCGTGACTGACTGTCCTGTCAGGAGTAAATGATTTATTTACAAAATTTTCTAAAATTAGCCATGTTAAGAGAACCTTTGAAAAATTCTCTACAACATTTTCATTCCATACACCCAACTGAGAGATGAAAGATGAAACATGAAAGTCAATAACATGCATGTAACAGGCTGAATTGACAAGGCTAATGCCAACTCCTTACTGCGTTTGCCCATGGGCACGTCTTTAGATCACCACAGCGACAGCAGCGAGCAAATTTTGTAGCATCATCATTCTATGTAAAATAGATTGGGCGTTTAGAGGCATAATTTATAAAGCAAGGTAGCAGCATTAAATGAGTCTGAACGAACACTGGCTTTTTGGACATTCTTAGAAAACACCCACAGATGGCACCGCCAAAGCCTGTATCCTTCTTGTAGCTTGAGAGTGAAGGTGCTGGCCTTGAAACCTCCATCTGGGTAAAAGCGAGATTATATTCTCAAAGCTCCAGAGATAAGCCCGGGTTGGAGAAAAATCTCCTTCATCCCAGTCACGCCTCCTGAAGAACTCGAAGGCTTGGGACTTAATAAAATCATTTGTTGGCTCTCCATTTTACAAACCCAACTGTCAAAGATACAGCTTGCATATTCGGAGAAACTTCACAAGGTTTTAAGTTTGATGGCGGGATATCTGGCATCGCCCTTTAATGAGGGGGGCATGGGGGCTTAGGGCAGAGATCCTGAAGTTAGCTTTTGCTAAGAGGAATAATTGAATGCCAGGGTAAAGGGAATGGCCAAGTGAATTGGTGTGCGGGGTGGTAGGCTTAGGTACAAGGTCCCCTATTCACAGTATCCCCGGATGTCAGCATGAGAGACACTGAGGCCAGAGTAATCTCTATTTACATCTCTGTTGTTTGAGGCTGTTAGTATGTGGGTGAAAACTAAGATCCTCCCCTGGGCAAGAGAATCTAACCTAACCTAACCTAACCCAGCCTAACCCTTGTCATGTGAGACGTTAGGAGTAACTCATCTTTATTTTTTTATTTTTTATTTTTTTTTGAGACAAGGTCTCTCTGTGTTAGCCTTGGCTGTCCTGGAGTCACTTTGTAGACCAGGCTGGCCTCAAACTCACAGCGATCCACCTGCCTCTGCCTCCCGAGAGCTAGGATTACAGGCATGCGCCACCACGCCCGGCTTGTAACTCATCTTTAAATAAGGATTTTTTTTCTTTCTTTTTTTAAGACAGGGTTTCTCTGTGTAGCCTTGGCTGTCCTATCTTAATTATCTTAACCGTTTTTAAGTTGGTAGCTTCTATAAAGTCAGGATTTTGAAATTCTATCCCTGCTAAGTTTGAGCCTTAAAAAAAAAAAAAATCAGAATTCTTGAATTAAAGATCTTTTTTGTAATGTATTTTTACAAAATGCCAGTTTAAAAAAAAAATAGGACTGTGTCTCCAAATAGCTAAAGCTTAACAAAGAGAGCAAAAGTACCACAGTTTCTATATGAGCCAGTTTTAAAGCAAACCATCTTAGAAGTTTAGTATTGCCCCCTTACTCTAAAAATGGGGGTACAACGACAAGCTGAGGGATATCATGTGATCACCTTAACCAAGATGGCAGAAAGGTCACATGGCATGCTTCCATCCTGATGAGGTCACCAGCCAAGATGGCTGTTAGCCACATGGGCCTCCATGGTGAGCCCAGCGGATACTCACTGTTTGCCTAAACAAGAATTGAATCCAAGTTTCATAGGTAGTATGCTGTAGCAAAGCACAGTGATTTAGCCATTGACTCTTTACTGTTGGCCCTTTTTTTGTCCCAGAGTTTAAATTAACTTTTTGTTTGGAATTTGGAGCCTTTCAAAAGCAACAGATTCTGACACACCCTTTTTGTAGATACTATGTATTTTTGGAATGGGAAAGATACAAATGGGATTTTTTTTTTCAAGCCTGGAGAGGCAGAAGAAGAAGTCGGCTAAAAGCATAAAGCAAAAGACTTTTATATATAAGGCCCAAGAATCGCTGAAGGAAGACTCTGGACTCAAATAGTATGCAAAACCAAAGAGCAATTATTCCCAAGAAATACCCTGTATGCCGGGGTCAACACCATTCATACAAAATGGCAGCAACCCTAGCCAAAGGCATGCAGGCCTTTTTATGGGGAACTAGGGGACTTCTAAGAGGGTGTGCCATCTTCTAATTTGATTGGGTGACTAAGGAGCAATCACAGGGGGCATAAGCTGATAGGCTGGGGCCAAATGGTTGGTCCCCAGAGTTACAGTCCAGGGGCCTTAGGCCATATATGGCCACATTGGCAGCTGATTGGCTCAGAGCTTTCCTGCATGGTCTTTCTGGGACCAGGAATATCCTGTTACATGACTCCAACTGGGATTGGTTGGTGCTAGCCAGTGCCTGTGGAGGCTATGTGACTTTTCTCATAGGGCCCCTGGTCTGATCCTCACATATGCTATCTCAGTTAGGAATAGATACAAGTTTACAGGCCAAGCAGGAACTGTGGCAGGCATTGTACCTCTTGAACAGGTGGTCTTGAGAAAGATTAAAGTGAACTTGAGTTCTTTGGAGAGGGAGCCTTGGACCATGGTAGCATTCCATCTTGTGTGGTTACCTAAGTTTAGATACTAAGAATCAAAAGTTCCAAGTCTGAGTCAACAGTGGCCATCTCTCCCGTGTCTCAGCTGCGGGCCAGTCCTGGCCAGTGGAAAGCTTTCGGAACCTTAGACTGAGTGAGTCTCAATACAGATGGCGCTCCAGTGACCCCAGACCTAATTATAGTGCCCCTGAGTTAGGTCTACTTGTTATCACTAAAAATGAGATGCCACACAACAGTTATGATATGAAGAGATTTACCTGGGGGAAGAACAGGGGAGAGCAGTTAGGGCCTGGGTGGGCCATGCGAGCAGTCAGTCTCAAAATGAGCCAGTTTTACCTGGTCCAGGTTGTGATGAGTTTGGGCTTAAGAGCAATATTTAAACTTTATCTATTTCTTTAGTCCTTCACTCTGGAATTCTGATCAAATGTACACAAAGGGCTTGTGTCATCGTGCTGTGCGCTCCAATGAGAGACACCTGGCCTTGTTTCCCTTGTCTCTCTGAGAACTGTTAGCCTTCTTCACTTAGGAGAACATGGAAATTAAAAAATTGAGTTGTGTGGCATTAAACATGCCTCTCCAAACGGTGTTCACTGTTGATTGTTCTCCATATTGAACATTACCAAAATGTCAAAGCCACGGCGAGTGTGAGGGAACAGGGAGTGAGGTGATGGCGTGTAAGAAAGAGGAAACACACCTGGCGATGTGGACGGCATACGGGTGAGTGTCAACTGACGTCAACTGACTTGAGTTTTTGCTTAAGTCCTAACAGTCAATAATATGTAAGCTGGTTTGTGTCCCACAACTCCAGCGAGGCTCAGCTGTTGATGGCACTGGATTGGAAAGGTTTTGTGGTAAAAGAGTATCTAGCGGTTGGGGGCCAGGGAGTGCTGCCCCCCCAAAAAAATCACATCTGCAGCAAACCTCATTCAAGAGATTTATTAGGGGGCAATGAGACACAAAATGGCTGCCTCTGAGCGGGGCTAGAGACAGCGGTAGGGCAGTCTGTGATGGTGTGTTTTAGCGGAGTATGAAGCATGCACATACGGAAAATACCGCCATGGTGGAAATGTGCCGCAGTGGCCATTGGCGATGGTGGTATGCCCAACAGTGTTCATGGAGAAACGAGGCAAGAGTGGGAGTTTATCACTCTTGGGGAAACTGACAACAAAGCGAGAGGTGCTGACACCTGCACCTCCGCCAACAAGACAGGTTCCCCCGGACTCTGCTGAAGAATTTTCGGTTATCTTTTTAAGGAGTCTCTTGATTGTGACCAACTAGGTGAACATCAGCAGAGAGTTGAGAAACGTATTTTACATGGAGACTAGAGATAATGTGGAAAGAAAACCAGAACCACTCTGAGGGAAAAGGATGCAAACAACTGAAGGCAACGTTAACAAGATAGCTTCAGGATAGTATTTCAGAGAATTGCAAGAGGCTCCCCACTCTTTATATCAAAATACTGCGTTAGCAACACAAGTGGGACATTGGGAAAACATAAATCATTTTGGAAGTTAAAATTATGGGAGAAGGAATAAGAAGGAAAGGTTTGAGTCCTTGTTTTGAAAAAAACCAAACAAGACAAACAAAAATCTCAGCAAGTAGAACAGAAGGACTCAGGGGCAAGGAAACAGGAAATACAGTAGTGGGGGCAGGGCATTCTAGCAGACTGACTGCCAATCAATATGGGGGCGGGGCATTCTAACAAACTGACTGCCAATCAATGTGGGGGCAAGGCATTCTAACAGACTGCCAAGCAATGTTGGGGGCGGGGCATTCTAACTGTCAGTAAATATGGGGGCGGGGCACTCTAACAGACTGACTGCCAGTCAATAGAGAGTTCAAAGAGAGCATGGGACAACCAAAATTAGGAGTGGGACAAGGTGAGGCAGGTGGCCCATGGGTAAGAAAGCTTGCTATGTAAGTATGAGGACCTTAGTTAGAATCCCCAGCATGCTTTGCTGTTGTAGTCACAGTACTGGGGTGTGGGATAGGGTGGAGACAGGTGGATTCTGAGAGCTGGCTGGTTGGCTACCCTAACTCACTGCCGGAAACAATTCCATTATTTACATAAAGCACATTCGGTAATAAAGACACTTTCAAAGCTGTTTGGCTGAAAGCATTTACCTCCCTTGTGTCTTTTGGAGTTCAAGGGACAGCTGCTCTCGACAACAAAACAAAATCAAAACAAAACAAAACAACCCAAACAAACTCCCAAAAGAATGCAGACCCTGTTTTGATATAGGGTCTTACTACTTCTGTAGCTGAGGCTAACTTTGAACCTGTGACCCCCTCCCCCCATCCCTAGCCTGTGATTTCTGGAAGAAGCAATTCTCAATTTGATGTGTGCAGCAGGTCCATGGGATTTGGATGCAATGCTTTCAGAAGGAAATGTCTTCAAGGGAAAAAAAAACAAAAACAAAACAAAACAAAAAAAAAACCCGAAAGCTATGTAAAACAATATCTGTAGTGAGAGGAATTTGAGTCTTAGGGGGAATTTTCAGGATCCATAAAGCTGTGTGACAATATAAGTAAATTAAACACAAGGCAAGGGCAGGTGGAGAGTGCATAAGAAAGGTGACCCCGGCTGGGGATGTGTCCGCCCTGAGAGAGCCTTCCTCGGCTGTGCACAGTAAATGCCGGCATAACTGATCATCTGACGCCGTTCAACACCACAGACCCACGAAGTAGCTGTGGGTGCTGTGTTTGTTTTGTACAAACTGACATCCACACTCAAGGTCATGGGGCTTGTACCTGTTGGAGGTGATATTTGAAGCAAGGTTGTCTGGGTTCATGGTTATCGCAGTGAGAATGCCAAGCGCTGTCATCCAATGGGGATATCCTTGTGTAGACATGGGATGGAGAGGAAATGGGCAAAGCCACACACCCAAATTATACTTTCAAAGTGGGAAAGAATAGACAGTGTCCAGACTCAAAGAGAAAAAATAAGTTAAGAATAAAGAACTTATATAAAAATACAGGCTAGGAAGTAGCTAGAGTTAAGAGTGGTAAGGCTTGCTATAGGCTGTATTTACATTTTTCCTTTTAGCTTTATGAAGCTATCTGCCCCCCCCCCCCCGTGTGTGTGTGTGTGTGTGTGTGTGTGTGTGTGTGTGTGTGTATGTGTGCGTGCATGTGTGTGCATATGCTTGTGTGCATGTTGCATATCTTTCTCTGGGATTCATTTTTTAAATTTTAATTTTTGTTTGAGCGCTGGCTTCTGACCCTTGAGCTTAGGTTGGCTGTCCCAGGACCTCCAAGGATGCTCTGCCTCCATCCCCCTACCATACGGATTACAGGTGCGTGTTGTCATGCCAGCTTTTAACGTGGATGCTAGGGATCTGAACTCAGGACCCTGGGCTTGCTTGACAAGCACTTTCTCAACCGAGCCATTGTTTTAAAAAAAGAGGCATAAGCGCCTAAGCATTAGTTTGGTTGATATTGGTGGTTAAATACAGACGGAAACAATAAAGGAGCACCTCAGTTTGTGCTAGGTAGAGGCAGCTTGCTTGCTTGTTTGATTTCATGACTGTAGCTGTGGGGCGTGGCTGGTCAGGAAAGGTCTGGAAGGCCCCTTCTAGAATGCTTTGTTTATTGCAGAGATAAACCTAAGTTATGCTGAGGTGCTTTGAAATACTAACCTATTGTTTATGGGTTATTTTAAGGGAAGGAAAGTGTCGTCTTGGCTTGAGGTTGTAGATTTGATTAGACAATTGGGAGTCAAGGCTGTGGGGTCAGCCAACAATGTAGAGCTGTGTCAGCCTTCATGAGCAAGAAGACCCTGGGCTCAGACTCATCTCTGATGAGTATTTGGTGACTGTCTTCCCTTCACCAATGCAAGGGATGGGATGGACTGGCTTTTGCCCTCTTGGAAGCAGCGAGGGAAGGCGCTCAGTGGTGTTCTTGTCTTTGCTCTGGTTAGTTCTCTGTTGAGCATGGCCTGGTGAATGGTCTGAACCCGAGCCACGGCCTCAGGCCTCAGCTTCCACGGAACCATGTGCTGAGTCCATTGCATGTGGGGGGTCAGGAGCCAGAGGAAGGGGATGAGTGGCTACGGAGCTGGAATCACCAGACTCAAGGGGGCAGATCTACCTTTATTGTGCAGAGCATGAGCCTTTGTACGATTGAAGGGCCAATCAGACCTCCCCATGCTAGCCTTGAGCACCAATAGCAATCAATCAGGCTGGTGTATGTTAGGATTCTGCTTCAGTCGGCCTACCTATGACATCATTGCCTACCTGCCATGGGGGCGTGTCCCTGCCCAGTATATAAAAGGACAGACCTACCTCGCTCTTCCCTCTCTTATTTTTACTTTCTCTCTCTCTCTCCCTCCATTTCTCCCTCCCTCCCTCTCTCTCTCTCTGGGGTACCCCTCCCCTTTCCTCCCCCCCCCCCCCGTGCTCATTTGATAAACATTTTATAATCTAATATATCTGGCACCTGGTATTTTATTATCTTCGTATAATTTTATTTTATAATTATAAAACTGGTGCTGAAACCCAGGATATGAAATCCAAAGGGCCAAATTCCTTTCTCTAAGTACTTTCGTAGCTATGAGGAAATGTGTGTAGGTGGGGAGAGGCAAGGTCACCTCAGGAGACTTCCACGAAGAAGGGAGAAGCAGCTACCACCCTAGCCTCCTCGGGTCACTTTGAGACGTCACTAGTGTGCATGGCGTCCCTAGGAGATCAACACTGTGTGCAGTGGATCAGGAGTCTTGGGAGCTGCTGGCCGATCTCTGTGGGGCTCCCAAGGGCTAACCTAGACACGCCCTTCTGGAGAGGAGGGCTCTGCGGCAGGAAGAGAGTCCTGTTTAAGAATAGGCTCTACTTAACCCTGTGATGTCTGGAGAATACTCCATTACTATTTTTTACCACTGCCACTACTACTATGTAGATGTTGATTTCTTCACTGACAACCTGCTGTAAAATGATTCTCTGATGACTGATGGAGACAATTTCAATCTCCTGCAGTAAACAGGATACAGCATGGAGGGTGCTTTGTGGGCATGTGTGAGGGCTGAGCTTCTGACTCTTTGGCGCTGAAGTGGAGGTGATCAGGTGGATGAGCCATTTTTGTCTTGTTTGGAAAGGCCCTTTGATATTTGTATCGCTTTTTGACAGAGACAGAGACTCTCAACCACAGAGCTTCTTAAATAACTGTCCATAGAAAGGACCACTATTATTATCTTCAGCAAGATCAGTCTCAAGAAACAATTAACTGAGGACTGTTATTTGAAATAATAAGCACAAGGAGCAAATGCCTGTAGGGCAAGTGCTGACTCGGCTTATTTATTTACATTCATATTCTCAGAAATATCAAGTCACCGCCACCTTGTCCACAGCAGCTTTAGTAAATATGTTGGTGGAGGGCTGGGGAGTGGGCTGGGGGGTGGACTGGGGGGTGGGCTGGGGGTGGGCTGGGGGGTGGGCTGGGGGGTGGGCTGGGGGGGGCTGGGGAGTGGGCGGGGTGGGCTGGGGGGTGGGCTGGGGGTGGGCTGGGGGGTAGGCTGGGGGTGGGCTGGGGGGGCTGGGGGGTAGGCTGGGGGGTGGGCTGGGGGGCGCTGGAGGGGCATTGGGAGAGGGTGACTGACAGGTTACAAAGCCAGATTTTGAAAAGCGGTTTAATATAAGACTCTACTCTCTTTTCGTCTTGTGATATTATTGAAGGCAAAGAGGTGGCTTAGGCTGCCTGGCACCTCTCCTTCATACTGTCGCCTCGCCCCCGCCTCCTTGACTGCTCATCAAGCAGGGACATCAGGCTTGTGCTGGCGGAAGTGTCCGCCCCACTCAGCCTAGGGTTTGTCTAGTACTCTGTCAAGGACTGCCCACCACGCTCCTTCTGTTGGACCAAGTGATGGCCCGTCTATTGTCTTCTTAGGATGAACAGGGAATCGTTGTGCAATTTGGATGCCTGGCTTTAGGTACACACAACACACCCAGCCGGTTGACGTACCAACACAAGAAGAAGATGCAGAGGAGGGAAGGGCCGTTGCATGAGCAGCCAGCGAGCGCACCTACTGGCATCTGAGAGGTCCCAGAGGATGGGAAATAAAGAGCAGTAGGAATGGGCTGAGCTGTTTTTAAGCCCAGGGGCTGTTCGCACCACAGTGTAATCTTGTTTCCATCAATGCCACATAAAGGATATTAAGGAGCAATTTTCTGTAGGAAAAAGACTTTGTTGGACCAATGAAAAACCAAACAACTCACTAAAAGAATTAGCACACTAAAAATTAATGTGTAGTGAGTGCACTTGATCCCAAACAGACCAAGTGATAGGCTGTCCATATTTGTGTTCTTGAGATTTGCTGGCCCAATGGCAGATAGTACAATATCTAACATTATTTTTAAAAATTAATTAATTTATTTATTCACTTTAGATACCAACCATAGACCCTTTCTCCTCTCCTCCCAGTCTTACCATCCCTCCCTCTTTTCCTAGTCCCCCTCCCCTAACCCTCAGAAAATGGAAGCCCCCTTCACCAACCCACTCAACCATAAGTCTTTTTTTTTTAAATCTATGTATTACTTATCTTTAGCAATAAGAAACTTTTATTTATTTATTTATTTATTTATTTATTTATTCATTTACAGCAATAAGAGCCAGTAAGAAAGAGGTCAGAAAAGGCCAGTTTAACTGCATGCCGTGGCACACACTTTTAACACTAGTACTGGAGAGCCTGCAGTGGGAGGATTGAGAGCTCAAGGTCAGCCTGGGCCACAGCGTGAGACCTGAACTAAAAAATGATAATGATAAAGGCATGGAAAGACCCTTTTATTGCTTCTGTTCTTAAAGGTGCAACTCTCTAACTTGCTGGGCCTATAGAAGAGGCCAGAGCTGTTTCCTGTTTCTGAGAATGCACTAATAAGAAGGTAAACAAATACACTGGTGTGAGGCCTTGTCCTGAAGGCTTTTGTTTCTGGGTACTTATTATCTTAAATAAGCATTCCTTTTGGTTTTTGTTGCATTTACACACAGGCCTTGCTAACATAATGTCTTTTTGTTGGACAGTTGGGTGAATAGAGTTAGGACAGGGAGCCAAGGAGTGAGGCTGGAAACCCCAATGTGATGTGGGTGAACACAGCGCAGGCGTCCTGGGGTGATGTGGGTGAGCAAGGCACAGGTGTCCCAAGGTGATGTGGGTGTACACGGCGCAGGTGTCCCAGGGTGATGCAGGTGAACACGGCGCAGGTGTCCCAGGGTGATGCAGGTGAACACAGCACAGGTGCTCTGGGTACCACATTGCATAAACACCACTAGTTCCTCTGAGACATTTTCCTGCAAACATTTCTAGCATCAAAACTTGTTCTACATCTGGGACCCTCAGGCCCTCTCATGTTCTAGGACAGTAACCCAACAGTAAGCAACTACTTGCTTACGAAGCAAGTAGGCAGCTTGTCCAGCTAGAGCTCCTTGAAGCCACTTGGTAGTGTATGCTCTGAGAACCGTCCTTCAGTGTGACACTTGCCATCCCAGGGTATCCTTGGGATAGCATTTTTGGCTGGAGCCCCAATCCGTTAGTGGCTACCATGAAGTGTGTCCATGGCGTTCTGTTTCCAGAGCCCACTTTTAGGCGTGGTTTATTTCTAGGCAGAAGGAAATCTCCAAAACCTACCCCTTTGATGGGCAGGAAGACAAACTAGATCCCCTTGCTACCCAACCCAGGCAAGAGTACCTGAATCTGCGGGGGTGAGGCTCCTTCAAGTTCAGCGACCAAGCCCCAAACAATGGATACTTAGGAGCCACAGCAGCAGATCTGCTGTGGCACAACTGGCTGGTCTTCCCTTGTCTCTGTGGCTGCAAGAACTGACTGTAATGTTTATTACGTTGTAATGAATGCTTATAGGAAGCCGTCAAAGTGAGCCCAGTATTAGGCTATGAAGGCCAGTTGGGGGTAGTTGAAATAAAGGCATTTGCTTGGAATTGTACCCAATAATGAAGCTCTTAAGCCAGAAGTCAAAATACCAGCCGTTGCTAGTGGCCAACAGTGCACTGTGCCATTAACCTTTCATATGAAGCCATTGGAAGAGATGAAATATGTTTCCTGGGTGGGTTTTTTTTTTCTGAGAATGTGGGTGGTGGCATGGATCTATTTTTATTGAAAAGGCTGGCAAAGCACAGTGCGATGGTTCTGTTTGCAATCAAGTCTTTCCTTGTCTTTGACAAGATAGAATAATTGGAGGCAGAGAAGTCAGCAGCTCACTTGCCCTGTCACTGGGACACACCACTGGGTCGGCCTCGCGATGTGTAGGCAGGGCTGCCATTATCCTTGCGTTTTCATTTTCTCACTTCCTTAACCACGATTTAATGAGTCAAGACATGATAGGATTTCCTTAAATGATGGCAGCTTGCTTTCTGTGCTCGAGTGTGCGAAGGGAAAGTAATCCTATTTATTAATTATGCTCCGCAGTTAATACTCACTTAGAGCTGTCAAGTGATCAGCTGTAGGGGGTGCGTGAGAAGGGGGCTGTGAAAACAGCAGCAGTTGTTGCTATAGATAGGGCCTATTGCTGGTGTGCCCAGAATCTTTGGAGGAATACAGACGGTGTTTTTTTTTTTTTTTTTTAAAGCATTATTTAATGAGATTTGAGCTCTGAGCAACAGGAATGTTTATATTCCCATAGTGGAGAATAAAGACTACTGCACACTGACCAAATGCCTAACGAATGGGTTCCGTGCAAGGTAGAGACTATTTCATGAGAGGGAGGGTCGGCCTGTTCTGTGTTTGTCATCGCACTATGGTGGTACTGTCACTGAAGGGCATTAGAAAGACTTATGCCCACCTGGCTCTGGCTGTCATGCCCTCGAAGACAAGGAAGAGCAGTGTGGCTGCCCAACCCATTTCTCCAGGCTGCTATTTTGGGGGCTAGAAAGGAAACAAATAGCAGGGTCAACGTGAGCCTCTGTAGTGTCTGATCTATGCTAGGGTTCAGTGTTATTGGCTGCACAAATCATGGCAGGAGGTTTAGGGAGAGCAGGTTTTATGGCAAGGATTCAACAGAAAACCCCTGACGATAGGTGTTACTACAGGCACTGATGCCAGAAGGCAGCTAGGCTATGTGGAAAGAGGGGCAGGAGGTGACTAGAAACAAAGCTGTGGTCCGCACTGGCCAGCCTGGTCGAACTTCTTTCTGCTCTCTGTTTCCTTTCCTCGGCTAACCTTCTTCAACAGATCCAACATGACCTGCAACCTTGCATCGCCTTGGTCCATGTGGTCTAGCCTTCTCCACTGACTATCCATACATGCTAAGACTCACCTGCATTCATTGACTAAATTTGGGCATGGGGTCGAGCCGTTCCTCTTAGTGGGAAGGTTAGGCAATACTCAGAAGAGCAAAGCAGATGAGATGGTGGCAAGTGATGAAAAAGTGCCACGAGGAAAAGGAGATAGGCATAGAAAGAGAGCATGCTGTACCACGTTAAAAAATGTGGGGGGGTTTCCATCTTGAATGCTGATCAAAGCAGCAAGGCAGAAATCTAAAGAAGGATGGCGTCAGGCAGAGGGGCCAGCCTAGTGCACTCAAGGAGCAGCCAGAAGCCATGGTGGCTGGAGCAGAACGCACACAGAGATGTGGTAGCACCAAAGGTCCGGAAGAGGTTGTGAGGACTCACAGAAGGACTTGTAGTGCAGGTCCGGAAGAGGTTGTGAGGACTCACAGAAGGACTTGTAGTGCGCTATGAAATACTCACCTTTTCATCTCTCAGGAGAAAGGCAGGGCCAGAGATGGGAAAGACCTTAAGTTGGGTGGGTACCTGGAGTTTCCGCTCAAAAGATTACTCCAGTGTCTGTTTGAACAACCGGGTGTAGCTGGCAAGAGTGGAAGTGAGGAGGCAGGTTGGAGACAATTAAAGGAATCCCCTTGAGAGGCAATGGTGGCTTGGCCAGGGCAGCCATCATGATGTCGTCCAGTCTGTGGCATGCTGAGGAAAGGGTGATGACAAAGTTTCTGCCGGAGGCAGTGGCTGCATGGGGCCCTCATTTACAGACACAGGGAAGGCACAAGCAGCAGCGGGGAGGCAGGGATCACGTTTGCCAACTAGAGAGCAAATGACGTCAGACCTCTACTTTGATGGTTGACTCTGGAGCAGGGGAGGGGCTAAGGCCTGATGGTTGCTAATTCTATAGTGCCTAGCTCGAATGGCCTGCAAGGTTTGCTTACAGGGCAAAGAAGAAGCCTGGGGCTACTTCCTGATAAATTTGAGGAAGATGGGGGCGATCTCCAAAAGTAGATCAGGGAGGGGCATGGATTTGTAGGAAGACCAGTTCCAGAGAAAGTGAATTCAGTGTCCGTCTCCACCACAACACACAGGGCTCCTTCTGGTCTGCTCTGACCTTTGTCCCAGTCAGTGGTGGTCAAGAATGGGAGCGTGAAGCTTCTGTTGATCAGATTTTGTGGGCAGAGATTTCTTGAGAGAGGGCAGAATTAGGATAGGCATTCGAAAGACAACCAAAATACAGCTGAGCATTTGCAGGCAGACTCTTAAGAGATCCCCCCCTGTTGGAGGGTGGATGTAAAAGGTTCCCCAGGGGAACACTTGGTGTTTAGATGGTGGTGATATTGGGGGGGGCTGTGGAACCTTCAGGAAGTGGGGTCTACTGAAGGAAATGGTTGCTGGGAAGCACAGGTCCCAGGACTTATAAAAGAATCTCCTTTTCCAGCTGTTGTTTCTGGGCTTTCCTGGCTGGCTGCTAAGATGTGAGCAAGCAACAGACCAATCTCCTGCTAACTTGGGCAGAGGTTGGTCCTGCCACTACGTCTTCCCTGACAGACACTGTCGCCAAAACACATGCTTGTTCCCTCAGGTTGTTTCTAGTTGAGCTTTGGTCACAGCAATGAGAAAATTAATTCATCGTAGCTTTCATATCTTCTTTTCATTTGTCTCACATAAAAAAGAGTTTTTAAAAATTCCATCTCTTTCCTTTCCAAAGAAACTTAAAACACGTTGTCCTATAAATCAGAGTTTCTTCCCATCACGTTTGGTTCCAGCCGTGCCCAAGTACATGATCTAGTCTCAATACCTTATGATGAATGACTGTCATATCCTAATGGTCCATATTCCACCATGCTACCATGTTCCTGGAAGTGGTAACACCTCTGTCTGTCCAATGTGTACACGTTCCATCAGGATGAACCTTTCATCTAAACACCCTAAGGCATCCAAGTCAGCCATGTGAATGGTCCCTCTCAAAGGAGACAGAGAAGGACTGCGAGATGATGGTTAACGGGGGAAGCCACGTGAATAGATGTTGACTGGAGATTGTGCTGCCTCAGGAAGGGCCTGCAGCATTACTCCATGCTATTTCCTGGCCTCAGGTAGAGTTGGCCATCCTGGTAAGCAGGCCACTGTGCGGATATGAGTTGTGGGTCCCAGGGACAGAAAGGTGACAGCTGTGGACAGCTGCACCTGGTCCCAAACCAAAGTGTGCATTATTTGAAAGGGAAAGCCATGCCGTCTGTCACATGTAACTATAGGTATCTGCTCCTCAGCACCTAAGGGCCAGGCTTAGAGACATTTTCAGTGGGGGAGTTTCCCAGTCCCACAGCAGCATCTCAGGCAACACAGGAACTATTTTATACTTGTTCTCTGGGTTCTGCTTATTGTGAGAGATGCTTTCTCTCTGGAGAGTCACTTTGAGCAAGGTCTAGTTCTCATATATAGTCTGTGGGTAATGGAGTTGACCTTTAACTCTGCTGGTGATTGAGTTTGACACCCTTGAACTGCTATGTGGCAAATGCTGTGTGGTCGCAAAAGCCTTGCTCTGTCTCAGTGCTCCAGTTATTCCTGCTTTATTTTCAGGAGGCATCCTGTCATGGCCGGAAGCAGCAGGTGGCTCAGCCTTCCTGGGGAAGGTGAGATTGAATTTCCTGTCCACAAACCTCTGTGGCCTTTTATCAGCTTGTCTTAGTGACTAAGCATAATTCAGCTGTGTTCTTTCTGCAGCATACCTCCCAAACTTGGGAAGACATTTCAAACACCAGAAAGAAAACCACATAAAAAACTCTCAAATCTTCCCAGTGAACGCATTGTGTGTGCGCGCGTGCGCGCTCATGTGCGCGTGCCTATGTATGTGTGAATTTGGGTAAAGGCCAAAGGCCAACCTCAGGGTCAACATCAGGAGCCGTCCACCTTCGGATTCTTGTTTGTTTGTTTCTTTTCTTTTTAAATATACGTGTTACAGGGACAACAGAGTGACAAGGGAAGATTCTGTACAAATCTGTCCTTAGAACAATTCCAAGTGTGCATGATTCAAAGGGGAAAGGGTGCTATTCTTTCATAGTGAATAAAAACCAGAAATTTATTTCTAATGGCTCTGGAGGCAAAGCATCCAAGATGGAGGTCCCAGCACAGATGTCTTGTGAGTGCCAACCTCCTGGTTCTTGCTCACTGCCTTGTTGTGGTGTCCTCAGAGAGCGACTGCGAGGGCGCTAGCCCCCTGGAGCAGGGGCACACATTCTCAGTCACCTCACTGAGGCCACCTTTTGTAATGCAGTCGCTGTGGGGCTAGGTTCCAGCATTAAATGGGCCTGAGCATTCAGTCTACGGCATTTACAACTCTTCACGGTCCAACTGTTTGTAAATTATTTCTGAGCAGGCTTTCTGAGCAGGTGAGCAAACAAAGGCCCACAGGCCAAATTCAGCCCTCACACCTCTTCTTCTTGTAGCTCAGCTGAAAAGCAGTGAAGGCCATGCGGTCTTCCCCATGTTCCCCCCCCCCCACCCCCCGCCACCATGTAATTATAGCCACCTGGCCATAATCTAACATGTATATATTCCTTCAGGGCAGTCTTACTATGTAGCTCTTGAACTTGGCAACCCTCCTGCTTCAGCCTCCGGAGCGCTGGGATTATAGGTGTGTGTCACTACATCCTGCTCCCTACTTACAGCTTTCACGGGGTTACACCCACTGTGAATGGCTCCTTGTTACGTGTGTCCTCTTTTTAGATGGGCACTGATTTGAATCAGGACAGCAATGGGCCCGATTAAAAATGCAATTTTTCATCTTAACTTATAGCTAACGGTGGCCAGCTGATGTAGCTGTGACCTGCGAAAAGCAAGTAGAGGCCTGTGCTGCTGTTTCTTCCCTTGTTTTCTTTGTTTAGCCCGGGATGCTGCTTTTGTGCATGAAAATACAGCAGCCTTCCTATAGCATGGTGGAAGGAGGTCATACATGGGGAGGTCACACACGAGGAGGTTATATGTGAGGAGGTCATACATGGGGAGGTCACACACGAGGAGGTTATATGTGAGGAGGTCATACATGAGGAGGTCACCACGAGGAGGTTATATGTGAGGAGGTCATACATGAGGAGGTCACACAACGAGGAGGTTATATGTGAGGAGGTCATACATGGGGAGGTCACACACGAGGAGGTTATATGTGAGGAGGTCATACATGGGGAGGTCACACACGAGGAGGTTATATGTGAGGAGGTCATACATGGGGAGGTCACACACGAGGAGGTTATATGTGAGGAGGTCATACATGGGGAGGTCACACACGAGGAGGTTATATGTGAGGAGGTCATACATGGGGAGGTCACACACGAGGAGGTTATATGTGAGGAGGTCATACATGGGGAGGTCACACACGAGGAGGTTATATGTGAGGAGGTCATACATGAGGAGGTCACACACGAGGAGGTTATATGTGAGGAGGTCATACATGGGGAGGTCACACACGAGGAGGTTATATGTGAGGAGGTCATACATGGGAGGTCACACACGAGGAGGTTATATGTGAGGAGGTCATACATGAGGAGGTCACACACGAGGAGGTTATATGTGAGGAGGTCATACATGGGGAGGTCACACACGAGGAGGTTATATGTGAGGAGGTCATACATGAGGAGGTCACACACGAGGAGGTTATATGTGAGGAGGTCATACATGAGGAGGTCACACACGAGGAGGTTATATGTGAGGAGGTCATACATGAGGAGGTCACACACGAGGAGGTTATATGTGAGGAGGTCATACATGGTCATACATGGGAGGTCACACACACGATGAGGTTTATATGTGAGGAGGTCATACATGGGGAGGTCACACACGAGGGAGGTTATATGTGGGAGGTCATACATGGGGAGGTCACACACGAGGAGGTTATATGTGAGGAGGTCACACACGAGGAGGTTATATGTGAGGAGGTCATACATGGGGAGGTCACACACGAGGAGGTTATATGTGAGGATGGGTCACACACGAGGAGGTTATATGTGAGGAGGTCATACATGGGAGGTCACACACGAGGAGGTTATATGTGAGGAGGTCATACATGAGGAGGTCACACACGAGGAGGAGGTTATATGTGAGGAGGTCATACATGGGAGGTCACACACGAGGAGGTTATATGTGAGGAGGTCATACATGGGAGGTCACACACGAGGAGGTTATATGTGAGGAGGTCATACATGAGGAGGTCACACACGAGGAGGTTATATGTGAGGAGGTCATACATGGGGAGGTCACACACGAGGAGGTTATATGTGAGGAGGTCATACATGAGGAGGTCACACACGAGGAGGTTATATGTGAGGAGGTCATACATGGGGAGGTCACACACGAGGAGGTTATATGTGAGGAGGTCATACATGAGGAGGTCACACCGAGGAGGTTATATGTGAGGAGGTCATACATGGGAGGTTCACACACGAGGAGGTTATATGTGAGGAGGTCATACATGGGGAGGTCACACACGAGGAGGTTATATGTGAGGAGGTCATACACGAGGAGGTCACACACGAGGAGGTTATATGTGAGGAGGTCATACATGAGGAGGTCATACGTGAGGAATGGTACAGTCAGAGGGGAATCTTTCACTTCTGAGCCAATGGTACTGGACATATCTAAAGTTGATTTAAAGCTCCCATATGAATTTGTTACAGCATGTATTTCCCACACACTTCAAGCCCTTTACAGAAAGAAGTAGGGTGTACACAGGCATGTGCCTGTGTGCATTTGCATGTATGCATGCACATGGGTGCATGCATGAGCAATATGTTCTCTGCGAAAGTGTTTTCTCAATAGGGAGTTAAGGCTGACCCATGAAATGGACATAAAAGCTGCAGTACAGTTAAGGTCGTTGGCTATGAACTTCCTCCATGAGATGCAAAGATCATTAAATGAATGTATGTATGTCACCAGAATATCTCTGGGGCACAAGATTTCAAAGGAAAGTAAAGAAGATAAGTAGGAAATTAAGTCAGACTCCTGTCGGCTCAGCATCACTCGTCACACCAGCGTCACAAGCTTCTGACATGTTAAAGACGTGGAGAACTTTACAGACGTGCTTTCTCAGAGGGGTGAAGCTGGCAGATCCCGGGCTGCACTGATGGGGCTGATGTCCACTCAACCCCTAGCACCAGCGTCCTCAATTCTGGAGAGCAGATGGCAGTGTGACTTCTGTCACACAGGTCACAGCTGAGAGGTGCTTTGCATAGACATTTCAAACCTCGCTGCTTCCCAGCTATGTGCCCTCTTCTGACGCAGGGCTCCTGACTTCCTTGCGTCCTCCAGCTTGGCACCACTGGTAAACAACACAGGGCAAGTTTGCCCAGAGGATGATGGGAATATCCCTGTGGTCCTGTTTGCCTGGGGAGAGCCCCAGCTAGCTACCCTTAGGAAGAATTTCATACCTCATCAATACGTCCTGTAAACTCTCGACCTCGATGGCTTCACATCCAGATCTCCCAAATGCCCATCACAGCTCTGATGCCACCTTGGGTGAGGCGAAACACGTGTGGGATGGAAAATGATGGTGGAAAGTTGTACTGTACAACTGCCATTGATGCCCAGTTACGAACAGTCCTGGGGTCAGCCTATGGATAGACAGAGCTCAGAAGCCCCAGGAAGTGCTCCTGGCCACCAGTGTCCTCAGCATTAGGGAAAGCCAGCTTTGAGCACTGCTGTCAGGGGAAGTAGGACAACATGCCCATCACTCTTTGGTTTAATGTGAATGTTGCCTAGCAATTTGAGAGAGGGTTTAAAAAAAAATACAGCCTGCTTAAAATTAAGTTCATCCATGCTATTCTTAAAAAGAAAACCCCAAAAGTATTAGGAGAAAAAAATTAAGTGTAATACTACAATTTGGTACATTTCTTAGAAAAAATAGTCCATGTATATTTAGAACATATTTATTTTCTAAAAGAATATATACTCTGTAATGTATTCTACATATGCACACACACACACACACACACACACACACACACACACACACACACACACACACATTTCTAGTTCCTTGATGGCAAAAGGGGCTACCTTGAATGTCACTTATATGTGTATTTTTGAGATAGGGTCTCTCTAAATGGCCCTGGCTGTCCTAGAACTCACTATGTCGACCAGGCTGGCCTGAAACTCACAGACCTCTGCCTACACTTTGCTTCCTGAGTCCTGGGATTAAAGCTACAGCAGCTTCAAGTGTTATTTTGAGGCTTAGATCTATAATTGGCTTTCTTCTATTTTAAATGATTTTTTTTCCCTAAAAAGATGGTTTTTAAAGTAATTATAACATTCTGACGTTCCCATTGTTGGACACTTGGGTTACTTCAAGGTCTTTTATATTACACACGAGCCTGCACTAAATACCTTTTACATTTGTCTTTCTGATTAGTTTTCTTTATTTGCACAATAAAATCTCAGGATACATTCCTAGAAGTGAATTTATTGAGTCACAAAATTTGAAAGATGTGTGGAATCTTCTAACATGCCTAGGTTGCTCTCCAGAAACTGCACACCGGGTGTTCCGGGAAGGAATGTGTGAGTGTTTTCCTAAGCATGCACTAGGGCTTTGAAAGTCTTTTGGGATCACATGCCTCGCCTCTCCTGCTTGTTCTAGGGTGAGGCTGAGCACCTCTCTGCAGGCCTTTAGGCTTTACATACCTGCTGTAAAGACAAGTTTTAATTATGGCGATTCATTTTCCTGAACACGCAGCACCTCTTAGATGGATTGTAGTTCTGTGGTCATCTCCTTCCTGTCTCCGTTTGTGATTTTTGTCGGCTTTCCCTCTTCTCCCTGAACAGAAGAGTGGCTTAAAGAACTCTCCTTGGCCTTTATTTTATTTGGATTAGGCTGAATCATATGAAACTATCACTTTTAGGAAGTGGAGAAATCATTGAATGCCAGAAGCTTTTGTGTGGCTAACCCTGGCATGTTTCTCCTGGCAGTCTGACTGAAGGTCCTTCTCTCTCCAGACCCCACCCTCCTTCCCTGTCAAGGGTCACCCAGTACGGAGCGTTTACTGACTTCTTTTACTGACTTCTGTCCCCTCCCGTCCTTCAGGACCATGCTGGAGGCTTCACTGTCCCTGCCGCCTTTTATACATGTCTCCTCAGTGACGTTCCCCACTGCCTGGCTCTTCCTGTGCTTTCATTTCTACTGCAATGTCATTTACATAGAGCAAAATGCAAACTCCTCGTTATGGAGCCGATGAATTTTCACACGTGCAGCAGCCTCTTAGCGCAAGATCTAGGAAGCTTTGACCACTGCGGGAATTTCCCTCACACTCCTTGCTGGTTGTTGACTGTCTACCAGCAAAGGTGTTGACTGCTCTGACCTCTGCCACCCTAGACTGCTTAACATATAGCCTTGAACTTCAGATAAAGGCATCATACCGTATGCCCTCCTTGTGATTTCGTACTTTTAATATATAATGGTCTTGACTCTATCATTTGTGCTATCATGTCTGCTGGTAACATGTTCTTTTCCTTTCTTTCTTTCTTTCTTTCTTTCTTTCTTTCTTTCTTTCTTTCTAATGCTGTGTAGGACTCCATTGTGTCAATATTGAGTTGTCATAGTCTTCTGCTAATGGACAGTTGGGTTATTATAAAAGTGCTTTCAACATTCCAGAGCCAATTTTCTTTTCTTTTGGCCATGCCTATAGGAATGGATTATCAGCTTACAGAGTAGACACATTTAATAGTAATAGAAAAAAGCTAACCATTTTTAAACAAACTTATTCCATGTTATGCTCTTTCCAATCATATGTGTATCAGTGTCGTGTGTATGTGTGTGAGCATGTGTATCTGTGTGCCTGTGTGCACATATGCATGCATGCATGTGTGTGACTCTGTGTGTGTGCATGTGCATACATGTGTGCATACATGTATGTGTGTGCCTGTATGCGTGCATGTGTATGTGAGTGTATGCATGTGTGCATATATGCATGTGTGTGCCTGTGTGCCTGTATGCATGTATGTGTGCAGGCGTCAGTGTTGATGTGTGGACACGTGTGCGAGCGTGCGTGCGTGCATGCGTGCATGTGTGCATGTGTGTGTGTGTGTAAAGGTCAGAATTACAGGAGTTGATTTCTTTTGTCCTTCTACTGTGTAGATCCTGAGGATCAGACACAGGTCATCAGCTTCAGCACGCATTCACTAAACATCTTGTTGGCCCAAGTGTGTAAATATATGCAAAGAGTGTCTGCTGAGATTTTGAACCTGACTTAGTTGAATGACTAGGTCAAATTGAGAGATCTGATATCTTAATAATGCATGTGTCTGGTGTATTATCCATTTTGCTGTGCTTTCATTTATTATCACATCGATATCATCTGTATAAAACTTAGGCATCTTTTGTTAGCTGTTTTTCCACATCTTTGATTTTAAGTGTATTGCTGCATGCCTGTGTATTTGCGTTTGTGTGGACACTTTGCATATTGAGCAGGGCCTCTCCCTGAAGCCAGGGCTTGCCGTTTCTATGTCTAGCCAGCCAGCTCGTTCTGGGGCTTCCATGTCTCTGCTTCTTCAGTGCTCAGGCTGCAGGCAGGCTGCCCCCCCACCTAGCCTCCACGTGGGTTCTGAGGACCAGTACTTTAGCCCTCAGACTTCCTTTGCAGGCTCTTTAAGCCCTGAGACCCTCATTTTTGATGAAAAAAATTACTATTATAAATTGTGTTTTTAATTTTCAATTTCTCTTGACCACATATGTAGGGCTGATTGGCAGCTTACACATAATACCTATTAAAAAAAGCAGAAGGCCCACTTCTGACTAATCCCCCCTTTCCCACCACATTACGTGGGTTCTGTATATTTCTTTCTTCCCTTCAAACTGTGGCTGCTTGAGGGGAAAATACTTTGAGGCAAACCTCCAGTACAACACTTTCAACATGGAAAATACTAGCACTGGGCTTGGCTATGTAAATGATAATAGGGAAAATAACAGAATTAAAAAGCAATTACTATGCTGCACGATCAACAAACCTATCCCAGGGAAAAGGATGCTGGCTGAAACCCTTTACTGATTTATTTGTCTTTATTTTGAGTTGGTACATCTGGATTTATGGCTTGGTTTTTGGATCTTGGTGTTTTGTTGGTGTTCATTGTATTATTTTCCCCCCTGTGGACTTTTGAGACTTGAATACCAGCAGCGCTGCTGGTGTAGGAAAAACCAAAGCCAAAACAAAACAGCCACCACCAAAGCCCCCAAAACAAACCCCCTGCGTTTTCAGGATGGCTGGAGCGAAGCCTGGGAAACTCTCAGCCTTCAGCCTTGGATGCCAGCAGGCGGTGGTATTTTTAGATTTCTATTATGCACGTGGAGTCTGTGAGTAAATCGTGTTGTAGAGGAGAATGCGGACCTGAGTGGGTGGTGAGTTTTGTCGGGTCTGAGGCTCTTGGAGCTGAAGTGGCAGCTGTGAGTCCCAGATGACTCCACCGCCAGGGGAAAATGTGGGTTGGATGCCGATAGCGGACTTGGCTTTTGGTGACAGTGGACATTTTTCTTTCCTAGGTTTCACCTTTTAGGAGGCCGGGAGAGTCATGGCAGCATTGTTTCTGAAGCGAGTCTTTGATTGTTTCTCTGCTGGCTGCTGGGTGCTGTCAGGGCATTAAGCAGTAGGGCGAGCAGTAATTAAGGCTGCTTGGCTCCCAGGCCACACACAGGCTTGTGCTTTCCCTGTTTTTTGTTTGTTTGTTTGTTTGTTTTTTGTCTTTTCCCCCTTTTTCTATCAGTTAATATGCTGATGTGTAGATAGTTATGCTTTTGTTATTGAGTTAACTTGAAAACGATGATAAGATAATATAAAAGGAGAAAAATCAAAGAGAAAATTTCTTGGCAAATTTAAGTTAAATGAATACAAAGTGGTTTTGGAAAGACTCGAACATTTCAAATATCCTACATATGTGATTCTCTTAAACATTGGCGTTGACACTAAAATAGAGTTCTGTTATTGCTTGTGTTTTTGTGACTATTTGCCTCAAGCAACTGACACAGCCATCTATTCCAGCCACCTATAAATACTGTTTGTAATCACCAGTTATGAAATAATGGCCCTTGTTAAAGGGCAATGCCGATATTTTCCAGATTTCAAGAATATGACCCATGCAGTCCGAAGACTGCTTTTTATCACTTAATCGATGGTATAGGTGACATCCTATGTCAAGAAACACACAGCCGGAGTGTCTCAGTCGCTGTGGAGGTTTGCGTGGGTGTGGCGTGAAGTCGCTGTGGAGGTTTGCGTGGGTGTGGCGTAAAGTCGCTGTGGAGGTTTGCGTGGGTGTGGCGTGAAGTCGCTGTGGAGGTTTGCGTGGGTGTGGCGTGAAGTCGCTGTGGAGGTTTGCGTGGGTGTGGCGTGAAGTCGCTGTGGAGGTTTGCGTGGGTGTGGCGTGAAGTAAGTCAACGGGTTCCTTGTTGGTGGCATCTTTGTTGTAGGCTTTACTTTCTGTTTTTACAGTGTGAACACTGCAGTGGGCGTTGACATCGGTCTGGTTCCTTCCTAGAGTAACTTCTCAGAGAGGAAGCGCAGGACGCGACCTGTACTCTGCGGTTTTAACTTATACCGCCTACCTTCCCTTCAGAAGACCTGAATTAATTTATATTCTCACCAACATCAAACTGAACATATTTTTTAATCTCTCTATTGTCAGCATGATTTTTTGTGAGTCTCTTAAAAGACATAAAAATGGATTTTTGCTTGGCAAATAATAATCGTATAAAAGTACTGAGTATAATGTGTATTTCCATATGTGTCTATACTGTAGAGTGATTACATCCATCTAATTAACCTATTATTCCGCATATCTCTCATTCTTTGTGTGGTGAAAACATTTAAAATCCATTTTGGCAATTTGGAATTGCATGGCACATCGTCAGCTACAGTCACGCTGCTGTACAGCTCCTGTCTAACTTAACACTTGGGACTTCTCCCTAATCTCCCACCTCACCAGCCTCTAGTTATCTTCCCTGTGCCTGTATCTCCGTGAATCCAGCTCTCTAGATCATGAGTCTCTCTGTGCCTGCTTTAGCACGCTGTCTCCCAGGGCTGTTCATACGTCACAAACAGTAGAATTCCATCCTCTTTTAAGGCCCACTAGCACCCCACCCACCTACTCTCCCCTGCTACCCCATTTTACAAATCCACTCATTTATTGGCATCCACTATGTTGCTTCTCTCTAGTGACGATGGTAGACAGCTCTGCAGTCAGCATGGGAGTGACAATGATAATACGATCATACATACTGGCTTTCATTTCTTTTTTTCTTTTAATTCGATGACCTTGAACCCCTGATCCTCCCACCTCTGCCTCTCAGTGGCTGGGATTATAGGCATGCGCCCTCATGCCTGATTCTGACATACTGCCATCAATTCATGTGAAAACATAGCAGGAACAGAGCCTGCTGAGTCCGGGTAGTCCCGCTTTCACTCTGTGAGGCTCACCACGCCGTGTCCCATGCAGCTATATTGACTTATATTCCCATTGCTGCTATTTCTACCATGTTAGGTGATAGAGCATTGCAGTTTAGTTTGCATTTCTGTTATAAGTGAAGGTCAATATTTGTCATATAACTATTAACTATGTGTCTATCTTTCCCCCCCCCCCCCCAGAACATTCATTTGGGCTCTTGGCACATTAAAATAAATTGGCGTATTTATCCTCTTGCTATTAAGTTGCTCATATATTTTGGATAGCAGCTCCTTACCAGTATGTTCAGTATGGGAATGTTCTCTCCCAGCCTGTGAGACCTGCACTCAGTTGCTCTCCTGCTGTGCAGGAGCTCTTCGGCGTGGTGCGTTCTGTTAGTCTATTTTTACTGTGCCTTTGAGGTCAGAGGCAATCCGTGATTGCTCAGCCTGTGCCAGGTTCATTGAGCAATTTAGAAATTATTTTATGCTATGTGTATGGGTATTTTACCTGCATACATGACTATCAGATGCATGCAGTGGCGCTGGCGGCCAGAAGAGGGTCTCAGATCCCCTGGGACTGGATTTGCCATGTGGGGGCTGGGAATCAAAGCCAGGTCCTCTGGAAGAGCAGCCAGTGCTCTTAACCACTGAGCCATCTCTCCAGCCCCTATCGTAAAATTTCACTGGAGTTTTTGTGAATTTGTATCTTCAAGAGAATTGTAAGCTAAATGAGTCAGAATTCAGTCAGAAAATGGGCAACTACATCAGACATTTCTCCTAGCAGAGATTCTGTATCAGGAATCGGCTCTGTAGATGTTGGAGATCTGACAGAGCAAAAGGGACGTGCTGACACCCCCAGGGACAGCAGCACAAAGCCATCTTTCCAAGTGGAAGAAGGAAGAAGACACCACTGAGCACACATCACGGGTACAAACTCTTCTTTAAAACAGGGCCCTTTCTGCCCCAAAGTTCCCTACAAATGCTCTCATTGTTCTGATTGATGTACAGACACTCTTCAAACTAGTTGCATAGAAGCTAGATTAAACGGTGCATCTTCATATTCAAACAGAAGCCGAAAGTCATCATGAATTTTAAGTTAAAATTCCAAAGAAAATATGCTAGATTTTAAAATGTCAGCTGCTCCTGAATTCACAAATAGTTAATACCAGATGCATGCAAGGATTCAAGGAGTTCTGGGAGTTGCAAAACTGATCTTTAAGTCTAACATAAGTCTGAGCCTGAGTTATTTCATCATTCATTATTTCAGTCTTCCTGTTTGGTAGATCAGAGTCAGGGTGAGGTGATACTTTTAAACACAGGTGAATTGTGGGTACCTACTTGGTCGACAATTTAAGGTGACAATGTAGTTACTTATTAGTTAGGACTTGAGTTCAAATCCCCAGAACCCACATAAGGCCAAATATGTGTTCTTGTCAGCCCAGTGCTACTATGGCAAGATTAGAGTGAGAGAGACAGGACAATTCCAGGAAGCTTACATAGTCTGGTGTGTGTTTATATGTGTGTGTGTGTGTGTGTGTGTGTGTGTGTAACAGCAGAGACTATGCCTCAAGTAAGACAGAAGCCAAGGACCAGCAGGTTGTCCTCTGTCCTCCACATGCCTGCTCTGGTGTGAGTGTGCCACCACACACACACAGGCACACATGCATATACACACAGAGACAGACAATATGCACTCACACACATGCAAACACACATACACACTCATACACACATACACACATAGACACACATATATTCACACAGTTACACATGCACAGAGACAGGCATACATAGATACACACATACACATGCGCACACACAAACACACATACATAGACTCACACATATAGACACACACACACAGAGACAAACAGATAGACAGACAGACAGACACACACACGCACACACACACACACACCACAATTACAAATGTAGTTCTCCTGCAGTGCAAATATTTATTGAACAGCTCCTATTGGGCAACTAAGTATTAATGGAGATGTTGAAATAAGCCAAAGACCATGACACATTAAAAAAAAAAAAGACTAGATTGTTTTAGAATTGATGAATGTAATGAAGAAATCAGAGAGTGACAGAATCTAGAATAACTGGGATGAATAACAAAAAGCAACTTCGTCCCAGATGACCAGGGGGAAGGGTGGCCTTGCTGCGGACTACGTGATAATATTTAGGCTGAAACCTGAGATAGCAGCAATTTGAGCCTCAAGAAGACGGCAGGTGCAAAGGCCCTGAGGTTGGCCGACGCTGTGATGGTGAATCTTGGTTGTCATTCCTAGGGAACAACTGCTACAGAGGTGACTAATACACATGTGGGGGAGGCTGAAGGGGATGGATGGATCGAGGCCACTTTACTCAAAGCCCATAGAAGGACTGTTGTGCTTACAATGGCAGTGGGCAGCCCCATGAGGGTATAGTCAGGGGCCATTTCTCTGTCAGTGTCCAGTCTCTTCATGGCTACTGTTCTCCTGTCACATGTAAATTTGTGAAGTGTCGTCTTATTCCCTTGAAAATGCTGCTTCTTTAATGCATATGTGTGTATGTGGTTTTGTGTGTGCGCGCGTGTGTGTGTGTGGGTGCGCATGTGTGCGCATGAGACAAGGTCTCTGTGTGTAGCCCTTTCTGTCCTGGATCTTACTATATAGAACAGGCTGGCTGTGAACTCACAGATATCCTCCTGCCTCTGCGTCCACACTGCTTTAAGACAGGCTTACTCATAGCATACACTTGTCTCAAACTCATTATGTGTTTGAGGATGGCCTTGAACCCCAACCCTTCTGTCTCCACTCCCCAAGTGCTGATTACAGGGGACACACCTGGTTTTATTTGAAATGTCTCAAGCTTTGGGTCACAGCAGACCACAAGATCGGCCCTCAAATGTATCTGTGGGTGAAATCCTGGCCGCTGAAGGCAAGTGTGTCTACCAAGACCCTCGGCAGGGCAGGGCTGGAAAGGAGAGTGCCGTTGGACAGAACCTAGCCTGCGTGGAGCCTGCGTGGAGCCTGCGTGGAGCCTGTGTGGAGAAGGCTTCCTGCAACTGAGAGTCCAGATGTGAAGTAGTATTGTTAGGGTGGGAGGGAGAAGGGCAGGAGGAAGAGGCCAGAGCACACGGAAGGGCAGTGTGCCTGCCCACGAGATCGGTTAATTCTCTGGTCTCTGCGTTGCTCTTTCATTTTTCCATTTGCTTCCTGCCTGCTCGAGCCGACGGGTATTAACTAGTGCAGTGACAGGCACAGTCGAACTCTTAGACTCTCGTTGTGAGGAGTGGGTGTGCACCATACACCACACACCATAGGCTGCTCGTGCACAAGCTCAGCCTTGCTCCTCTGCACGCTTCCCCACAATTCCCACAACTCCGACACTGTCCGTCTGCTCCGGTGGCAGGAGGCAGCTGCGAAATGGAAGCTGTGATGTCTTTATGAGACTTTCTTCCTCGAATGTCCTTTCTAAAAGGAAATTGTGTCAAGGTTATATGAGGAGAGTTGGTGTGTGTGTGTGTGTGTGTGTGTGTGTGTGTGTGTGTGTGTGTCTTCTGATGCAGATGCTGAACTACTTTAAATACACAGCACAACAATGAGGAAAAGCCACCGCACTTGAGTGACATCTGCTCTGAGTCTGAGCTCCTGCCATGGCTGCAATGGCTTTTGCAGTGGCAGTAGGAGTGGCTCACTTTTCCCTATGGGTCAGGACCAGGCAACGGTTACCACGACTCGTTAACTGGGGTGGCTTGATGGGTCAAGCAGATAACCTGACTTTTTAAAAATTTTTTATTTCTCGAATTGGAAATATTTCTCTCTGTCTTTGGGAAATCTATTTTTTTTTTTTTTTTTAGATGCAAAATAAGTTTAATTTTATTTTATTTTTTTTTATTTTTATTTTTTTTTTATTAATTTATTCTTGTTACATCTCAATGTTTATCCCATCCCTTGTATCCTCCCATTCCTCCCCCCCCCCCATTTTCCCATTATTCCCCTCCCTTATGACTGTTCCTGAGGGGGATTACGTCCCCCTATATATTCTCATAGGGTATCAAGTCTCTTCTTGGCTACCTGCTGTAAATCTATTTTTTTAATGTGAACAATTTGAATCTACACAGCTGGAAGGGATAGAAATGATCATATAGGGACTGGTGTCCAGGGCACGGAGGCAAGTGAGCCTGGAGAGGTGAGGTCACAGGAGCTTTGGGAAGAACAAGCCGCTTCCTCCAGGAGCTGGGGCTGTGCCCAGACAGCCCTCTTTCTGCAATACTGTGCAGCATGATTTTGACTGAACACATGTTAGTGTGTTTTGCATGAGTGGCCTGGGGCACAGAGTACAATCATTAGGTGGACGCTTCTATGTGGACATGCGGCCTTTGCCCTGCTGCTGGTCCCCCCCCCCCCTTTATGGGAAATTTTGTAAGCAAATGTATCTCTTCTTAAAATAAATGACAACAGTAACAGAACAGCTATTTGTGTAATGAATGGCTGTCCTTGTGATGCCTTAAACCCTACAAGGACAAAGCCTGGTCTCTTTGGTGCCACATCACTGGTAGGGCAGGGCTGCAGTGACAAACTGAAGCTGCCCTGACAGGACAGCTTAGTGGGGACAGCTTGCCTACTATGCACAGAAACCTGGGTTTGAGCCCCATTACCGAACAAAAACTGGACATGGTGATACAAATTTACAATCCCAGCACTCAGTGAGTTAGAGGCAGAGGGACCAGAAGGCCAACACCATTCTGGGCTACAAAGCAAGAGTTTGAGACCTGTTAAAGAAAGATAAAAAGGCCACAGAAATCCAGAACTGAAGCCAATATTTCAATTACATTTTGGGAAAGTGAGAGTGAGGCATCTTGGAGGTCACGTCTTTAGTCCCAACACTTGGGAGGCAGAGGCAGTGAGTTCAAGGCCAGCCTGGCTTGTATAGCAAGTATCCAGGCTAGCCACGGCTACATGGTGAGACCCTGGCTCAAAACAAAACCAAATGAATGATTGTGACAGTCTTGTGACTGATTTGTCTTCTACCATTGGGTCATTTCGGTGTTTATAAGTGGCAGCCGAGAAGTAGAGTAAAGAAAAGCGTCCCATTGTCCTGACACTTGGGTAGACCCACAAAGCTGAAACTAACAGGTGAAAGAGCCCAAGAGGGTTGTAAAGACTTTTCTTTCAAGAAAAACTGAGAATCACATATAGTTTTGAAATTATATATCAGTATAAAGCATTAAAAAACCCCCAAAGCCACTAGCCCTCTCTTCTTGGAAATGTGGTGCTACGGGAAATGGCCGGCTTTTGTTGTCTTATAGTAATGGTCCTTCTGGTGGGTAGCTCCTGGAGCCTCAGGGGAGTTTGAAATGGGGACAAGACTGGAAGAGAAGATTCGGGCAGCGGGATTAAAAAAAAAAAAAAAAAAAAAAAAACCTCTTAATTCTGAACAGAGCATGGCTGTTCTTTAGTTGCGTTTTGGGGGTAATGAGTCTGGGTTTTGTTTTGAAGCTTTGAAAACAGAAGAATGCCCTCTGGAAAGGTTTGTAGAGAGAGCTCCTTGGGAATGAGCTTGTGGTTTGGGAAGGGGGCTGGGAACAGGGGGATAGGGGCGGGGGCAGAGGGGCAGGGGAGGGGGCTGGGGGGCAGGGGCGAGGGGCAGGGGCAAGAGGGGCGGGGGGGGGGGGGGGGGGTGAGCAGAGGGGCAGGCGGCAGGGGGCAGGATGCTATTGCTTCACCTGTGGACTAACTGACAAACACCTTCATGGGAAGCGTTGCCTGCTAGTGGGGCAGTGGAAACACACGGGCGGATATGAGAAAGCAGCCTTGCCCATTGAATCGGGACCCAGCAGTGTGACTTTCTAGATAACAGATGGGAATATGTCGCGTGTGCTCAGCATTTCTATTTTGAGCCCAGAGAACATCTCCCCAACTGTCTCTTTCCTCTCTCCTGACTCCCTCTGTAGATCTCGAAGCCCCTCTACTCTTAGTTTTCTCATTTTATTGGTACAGGCTTGCTCCAAGACCGTACCACGAGGCGCGAGGTTACTGGGCTGTTGGCTGAAGTGAGAATTATCCGTTGTGATAATGGAATCAGGCAGGGTTCTAGTGGGTCCCCTCAAACAGGATCTGTGCCACTTTCTCCAGGAATACTAGCTGGATGAGTGAGGGTGTGGGCAGAGAAGGAAACTGGCTGAGAACAAAACGCCATCCAATAAAATTCAGGGTCTCACTAGGCAAGCCAGTCGGTGCAGTGCTAGGCACTCCGCCAGAGCTCCTCCCATCCCCAGACTCTCGCGCGTGCGTGACTCACACATTGTGAGAGGACAGCTTGCATTGCTGGCTGGTATGAAATTCTTGGACATTTACTTTAAATTAAAATTTTTTTTTTTTTTTTTGCCTATGGATGCTTTCCTTGCACGTATGTGTGTTCCATGTATGTACCTGGGTCCTGTGAAAGCCATGGAATGGCATCAAATATCTTGGAACTAGGGTTGTAAGCTTCCATGTGTGCTGGGAATCAAAGCCTGGTTCTTTGGAAGAATAGCCAGTGCTCCCAGCCGCTGAGCCATTGCTCCAGCCTGTCATGGGCACTTCATATCCTGAGAACGTGCGTTTAGTTACTGTAGACAGCTAAAGCCGGTATCTAAGGGGTACCCGTATGTTTGCATACACGCTGTCACTGTCTCTGTCTGCCTGCCTGTTTGTCTCTTCTCCTCCTCCTCTTCCTCCTCCTCCTCCTCCTCCTCCTCCTCTTCTTCTTCTTCTTCTTCTTCTTCTTCTTCTTCTTCTTCTTCTTCTTCTTCTTCTTCTCTCTCTCTCTCTCTCTCTCTCTCTCTCTCTCTCTCTGAGACTCTGCAGGCTTGAGCTGCTGTGCACATGTCTGAATTACATTTCTTGAGTCCTGAAGTATGAGATTTTTTTTTTTCTGTTATTTCGAGGAAGGATAAAGAAATAAGATACTTCCATCTGTTTTTAATTTCAGTACATTATTTCTGGAGAACTAAAATTTAAAATAAGTCTTTCTTTCTTTCTTTCTTTCTTTCTTTCTTTCTTTCTTTCTTTCTAACTTTGCTCCTTCCTTCCTTCCTTAACCCACGTAGGGTACCTTTGCTAAGTTGAGTCTCTCTAAGACTAAGCTAAACATATCTGCATATTGATTTGTGCCAAAGCCTTTTGACTTAGTGCCTCCTCTAATTGGTCACAGCATCAACGTCCTACGCGATGTTGTGGTATCAGGTGTGGGGCCCGTCTTCCTCAGAGTCACCGAGGCCACTCTCACCTCAGAGGGCACGCTTACGCCTATTTTTAGACACGAGCATAAATGCAATAAAGGTTCTCGTGTTATAGAAACAATCTTCCAGCGTGTCGCAGCTGTGGCAGGCTTCATTAAGCGTTTCTGTGTGGGCTTAGGTAATACTTCTAACTAGTGGGTATAAGTCAGGATGGGGACCTGAGGTATGTGGGGCACAGCACCTTTCACGTACACGTGGCAGCTACGTGTGGTAGCCACATCCTTAAATCAGACAAGGAAGGCGGAAGCAAGTGCATCTCTGTGAATTTGAGGACAACCTGGTCTACGTAACAAGTTCCAGGCTAGCCAGGGCTACCTAGGGATACGCTGTCTAACAAGAGAGAGAATGCAGACTGCAGCCTTTGACTTTTCAGGCTTTCAGGTCCCTGGGTAGCAGGTCCTGTAAGAAACATGAATGAGCTGTGTCTCCTAAGAGTTGTCTAGTTGATTATCTCTATCCCCCTACAGTGTTGTGGGGGTTAAAAGCGGGGACTCAGTTCTCAGGGGCCTACGGTGACCTTGGACTGTTGTGGTGACAGCCCACGTCATGTGAGTGTGAGCAGCAAGGCAAGGATTGGGTAAAGGTAGAAACTGTGAGTGAGACTCCTGGGTCTTAAAGCCTCACCTGCTGCCGCTCACCAGGGAGCTGAGCAAGCTACTCAGTGTGTCTGTATTCCTTCTTCACAGATGAAACTGGGCTGAAAGCAGGCCTGCCTCCGAGGGCTCTCGCGAGGACAGAGCAAGCTAATACTTGCTTGTCCTCAGAACTCTGCCTGGCTCGTAGCTAGTGGCACAGCAGTGTTTGCTATTATCGATGTCATGACGTAACATCCTGAGATGGACTGAGTGGCAACTCTGTCACGTGACAGAGTGAACGGGTTTACTGAGCAGTCCCACCTGTGGTGGCACTTGCTCTTGACCCTGAGCTTTTAGAGGGAATGGACTTTGGTTCTTGTCTGTGCAACGCCGGTTGCTTTTGACCTCCATCAGATGCAAAAATTTAAAGCAAGCATCCAGGGAAGGGGCGGGGAAGAAGATAGCATGGAGTGAGGACACTGAGACCTGTACCAGAAAGATATGGACAGCCGCCCACGGCTTCTCCTTCGGCCCTTCTTGTCTTAGTCACAGCCTTCTGAGGATTCTGAAGGCAAGTTGGAGAACTAAAAAGCTGTCTTGTAGAAGCTGCCGATGGCCATACCTTGATCCCTGGGTTCCGGGGCTAGGAGATGGCAGAGAAAGTGTTAACTCAGGGCTGCAGCAGCTGAACACGCAGCAGCAGCATAAACAGCATTTGGGGATGAGGTCACTTCTGTTTTGGGAACCTGAAGGCAAACACAGTTGCATTTTTTTCCTGTAATCATTGCTGTGTTTGAGACTGTTTATGCTGAGAGACTTGTGTTGGAAGATTTATCATTTGGGATGCCCTACCCAACACTGGCTACTTCTGCCAAAAAGGAACTTACTGGAGGCTGGGGGCTCTTCCTGGGACTAGGGACTGTATGGGGTGGCCTCAGACAAGGTGAGATGGTTCTGAGGGCCCTAGGGCTTCCTAATATTTTGTTGCAGATTCCTGGGAGAGCCTGTTGGTTGGGTCAGTATGAGTTGGTCAGGAAGGCCCATCAGGAATGCAAGTGGCTGAAGAGGGTGTGTCTGTGGAGGAAGTAATGTTGCCTGTCTTTGAGTCTTTTTTTTTTTTTTTTTTTTTTTTGGTTTATTTATTTATTTTATTTTTTTTGTTTTTGCTTTTGCATCTTTTCCAGACAGGATTTTTCTGTGTAACAGCCCTGGCTGTCCTGGAACTTGCTCTCTAGACCAGGCTGGCCTTGAGCTCACAGAGATCTGCCTGCCTCTTTAAAAATCCTCCTGAGATTGAAGGCCTGCTTGCACCAGCACTGCCTGGCTTTTGGACTGCTTTTTAAATGGCCATTCATAGGCGTGTTTGAACTTTAGAACAGGCTTGGGCTTGTAGACATCACGTGGGTGACTGTGAGTACGAGAAACTGAGAGCAATGTCGAGGTGCAGATGGAGCTGCACGTGCCAGATGGGGCTGGTCTCTGTGTGTCTCCACTGTGCGGAAAGGCAGAGAGCGAAAAGAATGGCTATCTGAATCAATGCTGCTACTGTGACAGAAGATCATGGACTAGATGCTTTAAAATGAAGAGAAGGTTGTTTTCTCAGAGTTTGGGAGGCTGGGAGATCCAAGCTCTAAATTCCAGCAGGTTTGGTTCTTCACTGGTGGCTTTTGGGTTCCATGGTGGCACCTTGTCACTGCATCCTTCAGTGGAAAGAGATGCTGTGAACTCACGGAAGTCAGAAGAGCAAGTGTGTGGACATGTGACATCTCAGGCCCCCAGTCGCAGTTGGAGGGAAAGAGCCATCGTGGCTGAGCACCTTTTTAAAGGCCCCAGCTCTGATACTTTCCCTCCGGGTCACTACATTTTAACGCCTGACTTTTTGAAGGGTGCATTCAAACCACAGCTCTGGTCTCAATACTCCTTCAACTCGGGCCTGCTTCTCTAAGACTTCTCACTGGGAGCTTTAAATATCTTCAAGTTTTAATGAAATAATAATCTTAGGGACAGACGTGTATCACTTAATGCGACATTCAGTTGAAGTAGTTCTGCATTCACTGTGCTTGTTAAACTCTGGTAGGAAGTAGGAATTCACTCATGGTCATGGTGTAACCAGAAAGACCCGGAAGCGGGCTTACTACGAAAGCAGTGCATTGTGTGGAGTGCAGGCCAGATGGCAGCACGGTTCTGTTTTAGACAAAGAGCGAGCATTCGGGAAGCGGGTCTTCCCCCAGCGCACGTGATACATACACTTTGGGCCACAGCAGTTTAGAGTCAACAAAACAATACGCTCTTTGGCATGCTGCTACTGTTGTTTTGAGTTTTATTGGCTTTGAAGTTTTGAATTTAATTTGTACAGTCGTCCTCAGAGTGCTGAGATGGCAAGCACAAGGCTTGCAGAAGGCATTTTGGATTTCTGTGTGTGTTTAGTTGAATTGAAATAAAAATACCTTTGGTCAGCTCTGGAGGTCTTTGGGGGGTTTCTTTCTTGTTAAATGGGGGAGATGCTGAGCTGTGGGAGGTATTTACACCCTCCACAATGCCACATCTTTACAGGAGTCTGTTTGTCCAGCTCAGGGCTGCTGAGCCAGCCACAGGACTTGCTGCGGCCAGTAGGCTATTGTTTGATGGGGAAGGAGAATTGAGAGACCTCCCCGCCTCAACTTCTCACCCAGTGCTCCTTCTGTTAAGAGATACGCTGTTTCTAGTCCTGCAGGTAACAGAGTGCTACCGCATCCAACTGATCCCAGCCCAGACCAGCTAACCTCTGGCCAGCTACCAGAGAGATCAGGAGAGGGATGCCCCGTGCTTGTTTGCTGCAAAGCATTGCTGGGCAAGAGCTGAGCCATACCATCTAGCACAGCAGTTAGTTCGCTGCACCCAAGGGAGGTGCATTTGTTACTCTTCTAATTCCTAGAGCCAAAATATGTGGCAGAAGCAACTCTGGGGGAGGATTGATTTGGCCCCTGGTTTTGGGGGACCATCAGCCCATCAAGGTCTGGACGGCATGGTGTCACTTGGTCCCTGGTGATGGGTGGCTACAGGGTCAGTTCTTCACGTCTGAATGAATCAGGAAGGAGAAATGAGAATAGAAACAGGGCCGGCTTGTGGCCCTCCGACACCTGCCCTCAGTGACCCACCTCTACCAGCCAAGGCCCGTCTCTTAAAGGTTTCATAGCCTCCCGAAACAGTGTGGCCTGCCAGGGACCGGATGTTTGGACACATTTCATACCCATTTCATAACAGCATGTAAGTGTGGGGTTTAACTTTTTTTTTTTCTCCCAGTACTGGGGACTGAACTCATGGACTTATATCAGGAAAACAAGTGTTCCACCAGTGAGCTATATCTCTCACCTATAAGCAATGGACTTTATCAGGCATGTCTTATTGGCCAACCGTAGTCATAGTTGCCAGGGCCACTGCAGGGAAACAGACAGAGCACATTTCAGAAGTTCAGTAATTTTTCTTTCATTATGTCTGTCTATTATTAGAGATTTTCCTCCTTTCACAAATTACTTCCACCCCGACATTTTTGAAGAGCATCAGTGTAATCAGGGACATGTGAGTTCATTTATGTATGGGGTTACATTGAAGAGAAGAGCCAGCAAATAACATGGTGACTGGCGCCTCCCCACTGTCACCAAGACCACCATCATTAAAGCCTTTGCTTCTCTTGACTCATGTGTAGACATCTCTAGAAAGATTGTAAAAATAGAAGATAAAATGAAAATATCATTTGGCCTACCAATTTCATTTTTGGCTGATTTTGCTTCATACAAAGTTTTGACTGGGTTCTGTAGTTAAAAATACTCTCCCCATGTACGTGAAACTTCTCCAGGGTAAGTGGCTTGGTGTGTGTGTGTGTGTGTGTGTGTGTGTGTGTGTGTGTGTGTGTGCACTTATATTTATGCATGCCTGAAAATTCTGCCGACTGCGGAGGTCTGTGGCAGCTGATCTAGAATGAAAACAGGCCTGGGAAGAGAGTTTGAATACAGCATTGAGTACATTTAAAAATATTATTCAAATGGACTGCAAAAGTTCAGTTTCATGAAATTAGAGCAACTGGAAGCCTAGAACAACATTTCACACTTCTTGTTTTAGAAGGAGCTGGGTCATATGCAGCTGAGCATACCTGGCTCTCAGAGGCCTTGGCGTGGCAAACCTCAATGTGGCTTTACCTGGAAAGGGGGTGATAGTGTACCGGATGGTACTGGGAAGGTAGTCACAGGAAAGAGGCAACTGTGGAAATAGTGGATGACACTTTGAAGCTCAGTGGAACCTGGAACTTTCTTGCTTGCATGACCAGTGCTCTCTCTCTCTCTCTTTCTCTCTCTCTCTCTCTCAATCTCTCTCAATCTCTGTCTCTGTCTCTCTCTCTCTGTGTGTGTGTGTGTAGGCCCCAGTGTGGGTGGCCTGGGGCTGGTGGGGAGTCCTGTGTATACAGGCTTTCTGTCCTCCTGGGAGGTTTGTTGGTGGGGTGTCTGTGAGGCCCCTGCCACTTCCCTTTTGCCTACTCTGTAGCCCTGCCCTGCCATTTTCTTTCACAGAGGGTCCCTGTGTCCTCAGGGCCCGAGCTTTTCATCCAAGTTTCACTTCAGAGATGAACTTGTGTCTGGGGTGGTTTAGGTAGGAATTTTTTTTTTTTTTTAATCATACCAGGTTAACAAGACTGGGGAAATGGAAAAAGGGTGTGTGTGTGTGTGTGTGTGTGTGACTGAGAGTAACCAGCCTGTCTCTCACATGTATGGAAAGGCACAGAAGAGTTTCTTTCTCCCATGAATTCCCTAGTCTGAAGGGAGGAAGCGAGGCCAGCCAGCCAGTGTTGCTTTCTTTGCCTCCAGATGGGATGATGCAGGCAGGCCTTGAGACAGATTTTGGAAATAATTCAGTCAGCTAGAGAGGATGCCTGATTTCTGGTAAAAGAGCTCCAAGGCTTTGTTCTGATTGAGCTAAGCCCTGCTGCAGAAGAGAAGTGAAACCTGATCCGGAAGGACAGGCTCTCAAGGCTGTCATGCATTTCCCACACTCCTCTGGGGGCCCAGATGTTGGTGCTGCTGCTCTGTGTTAACCACCAAGCTCTGGGGTGCGGACAAGGGAGTGGTGTTGCAATCGTTCCTGGGAACTGGTCCTAGGTGACCAAGCACTGAGGCAGCTGGAGACCGGCTGAGCGTAAGGCCCCATTAGGAAGGAAGGGGCCGTGCTTTAGGCAAGGGAGGAAGGCCTGGTTGGTTATTTAAACTCATCCCCAGTACTCTGGGCTTAAATGATGCCACCCAGTACGTGGGCTTGGAATCGAAGCCTACATAGAAGATGCAGAGAAGCCAGAGATGGTCAGGGCCTGGAGCTATGTCCCACTGCGCACCTGCCCCACCTGGTGCCCTCAAGGCAAGGTCCTGCAAACAAGCCCCAGGAAGATCACAGCTCTACAGATAGCTAGAACATTCAAGGGTCGCTACCTGTGTCACCCAACCTGAGTGTGGGGGGACACCCAGGCCTTGTCATGGGGAGGAGGGCTTTCCCCTCATGCCTAATGGTTATTGAATGAGTGGTTGTTTTTTTTAAACTGTAGTTGTGTTACCCATCTACTCATCCATTTTCATAACCATGGAATGTCTGTTATGTGTTAGAATGTGAACCTACACAAAAACTTCCCATCTGGTCTTAGCTGCCAAGGACAGGGCAGTATGGGAAGATGTCGGGAGTCTGTCTGTAACAGAGCCACTATGCACACTTAAGGTGGCTGCATGGAGGAGACCTGGGAGCACATCTTTTGGGGTGCGTATGTAATGTGACAGAACACAGCCCCTGCGGAGCCGTCACAGCATAATTACAGCTGAGGAACACCATGAGGGAAGCCTTTACCAGATAGTCACGGTAGGGAAGACGAGACTGTGTTTTTCCTGAGAAATTACCATAAACTCGATATCTTAAATAATAGAAACTGGTTTACTATTCTGTAGAGGTGAGTTCTGCCCTGGGTCTCATTGGGCTAAAGTGAAGGTGTGAGCAGAACAACCTTGGCGTGTCGTTCTGGAAAGTTCTAAGGAATCATCTGCTCATGTCCCTTTGCTAGCTAAGGGGGACGCTTGCATCCCTTAGCATGTGGCCTTATCTTCCACCTTCAAGGCCAGCAGTGGCTGTCCTTCTCATATTGCACTTGTCTGCTCGCCTAGACTCATGGGCCTTTTGAAGGTGTTGACCGTAATTACGATGACCCTTTCCACATGATGCGACCACCCGCAGTATCCTGAGGAGGGAGGCAGGAGCATCTCTGAGGCCGTTGTTCTGCTTCCCCTGAGGGCAGCATGGATATTTGAAAGCGTGGAGACAATTTTCTGCGGTCAGAGAATGCAGGACAGATGTGTCATGGCAGGAGTGAGGGCAAGAGGGCTGAGGAGCGACAGAGTGTGGACATGGCGGCATAGACCATCGAATTATTATGTTTTTAAAAGCAACAAAACCAAAACCAAAATGAAACAACCTTTTGGCATCGGAGAGATGACACAGTGGTAACAGGGCTTGCTGCTCTTCTCGAGAACCCCAGTTTGGTTTTCAGCTCCTATGCCAGCTGCCTCACAACTATCTGAAACTCCAGCTCCAGGGAATCTGACTGACTTCCTGTTCTGGTTCCCAGGGGCTTCCCTACACACACACACACACACACACACACACACACACACACACGCACACACACACACGCACGCACACACGCACACATATGCACACACATACATAAATAATAACTATTAAAAATCAGAAATATAACGATAAATAATAATCTAGTAGACAACAAATCTTTTTTAAAAATTAAAAAGCAAATTTATACCATATTCACATGACCTGGGTGCTGGGTACACCCAGACTGAGCAGGAGCCTCTGCCCTGTGTGACTGGTACCTTGTTCTTGTCACCAAGTCATTTTGTCTGTGGCCTCATTCTTTTCTCTGTTCTCCCTCATGGGAGCAGAACTTGCTGCCTGTAATAGAGACTCTAACACTTAAGTTGTTCAGCCGGGCATAGCTTCCTTAGTGCCTGGCGTGCAGTTTGAAACGTTCCTCAGCCTGTGTTTGCTGAATACTTATGCACAACGATGAACTCCCACACCACCGTGACTTAAACTCTCTTCCCATTGGTCTCCAGTGTGTGCTTTATTGTAGCTAAAGCTCAGCTTCTAAGGGCGTCACGCTACAAAGCTGTCCTGAGTGTAAGTCGGTGATGAGTCTTTAAAACATCCCCGTTGATGCTTCCTGCTGAAGGGGGCATGGGAGAGAAGCAAAGTCAGGCGATGAATGTCAGGTGCCTCCGAGAGACAGTGCGTGACAGATACAGAACCAAATCAAAGCCAAGAAAAGTAGTGAGTCAGGGTGACAGGAAGGTTTTGGTGACACCAGGGGGGGGGGGTGGGTTGAGGGTGTAGAACAACATAATTTTGGATGCACAGTGACTTGCACTTAAATCCCCTCATGTTGGGCCAGGAAGATGACTCAGCAGCAGAGACTGTGGCCAAGCCCAGCGACCCTAGTTTGATCACCAGGAACCTACATGGTAAGGAAGAGACAACTGACCGCACAAGTTGTCCTCTGAACTCTGCGCATGTGCCATGGGATGCACACCTTCTCCACACTCACACACGACAAGTAAATAAGCATAGAGAGTTATATTGAAAAATCCGAACAGGTGAAAATGGAAAATGAAACATATTTTTTAAAAATAGAGGCCGGAGTTTGAGAATGCCGGTGATGCATGTTTGTAGCAGGAAAACTATTATCAAGCTCAACAGGGACGAGGTGTGTGCAGCTAGCCGCGGAGTGTTCCCGCAGAGCTCCCTCTGTCCTCACGGATGCTGAAGACCCACGCCGAGCGGCTCTATAAATAACTCTCCTTTCCTGCTTGAGTTTGCAAGCAGTTAAGGAAGAAAGACAGGAGGCAGACAGACGAGGCGGAGATATTCTATACCTTGGCTCTGTCGCTCACAATGACGCTGGGCTAAGGAGGTGGCCTTAGAGGTGAGGAGGCTCAGTCGGTCTGCCCAGGCTGTCTGGAAAGTCAGCTGCCACAAGTAACCCATATGAAGCAGAGAGAAGGGCCCGGAAGGGTTGCACTCCACTCAGAGACCGGTCTGCAGTGAGGAGCGGAGGGCCAGTTTGGCCACCACTGCCCACTAGTCACCAGCTGTCCACGGCAGAGCCTTGTCCTTCCTCATGCAGACTCCAAAGATGAACTTTGCATATTCTTTGCCTTTGCTCCATGGAATTTACTAGAGATTTCAGAGTAGAGTTATGGTGTGCAGTGGGGAATAACAGAACCTGGAGGTTTTTTTTTTTTTTTTTTTTTTTTTTAACTAAAACCAAAACAACAACAACAACAAAACCTGCCTATCATAAAACCATTAAACATTTTACCCAGGACTTTATGGCAGTTGGATCTCTCTTTTCCTTTTCCAGCCTTCTGTCACATCCATCCGTAACTTTGTGTCCTCCGCCAACAGACTGCTTAATTCTTATCAATCCATTCATTCGTTTTTCTATAGTAGATGCCGAGCCTGGAGCCTCTCACACACTACAGACACGACTGAGCCAGCGGAACACTTGTTTAAGCCCTTTTGTCTTGGAGACATGATTCTCTTTGTAGCTCAGGCTGCCCTCAACTTCTGCTTCCCCTGGAGCCGGAGTTGCACTGCTGCCCTCAGCTCCGTTCCCCTTTAAGTCTGTGAGGCACCACCTTTCCTGCTGCTCAGCTGGCCAGAGGCAGTCCAGCAGTCACAACCTACAGAAGAGCCTTCAAGGTAGGAGAGATTTACACCCAACAAAGGCTTCTTTTATACATCTGTGATTGTGGGATGTTACATTTGAGAGACAAAAGCCCTAAAAATCTAACGTCCCGAAGTGTTCCTTTCCCATTCATTTCACCGTGGTTTAGGTAAAATGGAGAAATGGTTGCAAAGTTCTGGAAAGTGTTCCTGCCCCCAGCACCGTGGGGTTTGTGCCTTCTTTCTTCTTTATAAAATGGTGCCTACCGTTGGCTTGACTGAATACAGATGGTCCTGGGAGCCTACATTGGCCAATGTCACAGAGACTATACCGTGGTGGTATATAGAATATTGCACTATTCTTTTCAAGACTGGGTCTCCTGTAGCCCAGGCTGGCCTTGAACTCACTAGACAGCTCCTTTCCCCACCTCCTGGCATAGCAGGGATACAATAGCACTTCTGGCTTTGCTGTGCTTGCTATGGAAAGAGAAGTTGGTGTGCAGGGATGCCGTGTGCCAGTTTCAAAGGCTCTTCCAACAGGTTGTGTTTGCACAAGGCTTTCCACTTGCTTTTGGGCATGAGATTCTTATTGGCTTCCTTTCTCTTTTCTTACCTGCAGCAGATTACTGCTCACTCTTCCAACAGCTATTTAACTCCAGTTGGTGGGTTGGGAGGGCTAACGTGGAGCAAGACTTTGTGCAAGGCTTCTCCCTCCGCCCTCATTGGCCTGCGCTTCTGTGTCCCCACCATGGAGACAGTGAACTTCTCCTTGGCCCCTGGGAACTGTTTTGGGGTTGCTTGTCTCCTAGGGGGCCCCAGATAACTGCTGCCCTGACACCACACTTTAGCCTCATGCTGAGAGAGGCCTCCTCTCCAGAGGGCTTGCTCTATCACTGCTCTTTCCTAGGGCATCCGCTTTCCAGAGCGCCTATGTAGCTGCTCCCAGCCGCCATTTTATATTCATTTGATGGATGCCCCTCTCCTCCACTGGAGTCCAGGGATAAAACTTTGTCTGTTTATGCTCCACATTATATCTCCCGTACCCAGTGAGGCCCACATTCTCAGTACACTTGTTAATGGATGGGGGAACAGAGACATCTTGCCATCTAGAAGAACAGACTCCTAAACAGGAAACTAAGATACAGCCGTCCTCTATAGACTAGTGTGAAAGCACAAAGGCGGGTGCTTACCCAAGAATTAGGGCTTCTATATCCTGCAAGTGAGAAAGAAGACTGACCAGAGCCAGGCTCAGTCACTTTGTTCAAGCCCAGATTTTACCCCTTAAAGTTTCAGTGTTCTTTATGAAGCTTACGTGGGGCGGTGCTTCCAAGCATGAACAGTCAACCATGTAAGTCCTGCCTTACATAATGATGAAGAAACCACACCAAGTGTCGCTCCATGGGAACCTCACTCAGCTCCCTGAGCCCTGCCATACTCCTCTGGTGCCTTGGTTGGCCGGGTGCCCAGCATCAGCCTTCTGTCCTCATTAGCCACAGGCCAGGACAAAAGGACAGATCCTAGGTGAGACTGACACCATCACTGAGAGGAGGGGGGAGGGGAGAGGAGAGCAGGGAAGGGGAGAGAGGGGAAGAGGAGAGGAGAGAGGCATAGTTCAGAGTTTTTCCTGAGCTCCAGGAACTTGGGCTGCAGACAGAAGATGTCCCCACAGGATGGATGTCCCTGGGGCAGCCCAGAGTCCTTAGCACAACTGACCAGCTCCAAGGAGAGCAGGGGATGGTTTTTGCCCCTTGTTTCCTCAGTCACACACAGATTCTTTCACAAGCACATTTACTGCGTTCTTTTAAATGTGACATGTAGGTGTGCCTGGACTATGAGGGTGGCACTCAGAGAGGACAGAGATTTCAAGGGGCAGCCCGAGTGCTCTGACTTCCCATTGCGTACAGCTCAGATTCCTGCAAGACATAGCAAGCAAACAGAATGTAATTTCTATTGTTCTTCTCCCTCCCTCCCTCCCTCCCTCTCTCCCTCCCTCCCTCCCTCCCTCCCTCTCTTCCTCCCTCCCTCCTTCCCTCTCTCTCTGTCTCTCTGTCTCTCTCTCTGTCTCTCTCCTCTCTCTCTGTCTCTCTCCTCTCTCTCTGTCTCTCTCTCTCCTCTCTCTCTGCTCATGTGTGCGTGCATGAATCTCTCTGTGTGCCCATGCCCTTCTTTTTACATGGTTGCTGAGCTCTGACCTCAGGTTCTCAATGCTGGTGTAGCAATCACTCCTCCATCTCTCTAGACCTCCAGTTGTTTTACTAAAAAAAAAAAAAAAAAAAAAAAAACAAACCAAAACAAAACAAACAAATAAAACAAAACACAAAAACAGCACAATTTCTCTGTTGAATTTTGAGAAACCGCAGTTAAATCTCTCCACATCTCTTATGGCACTATTCATGTTTCTGGGTATTTATTTTCTAGTACGAAGGTACACACAAAAAAAATGTTAAAGCTTAAAAAAAATGTCTGTCGCAGTGACATCTTAAAAGAGGCCCACGTTACCTTCTAAGGATATATGTTTTCCATGACATGAACCTCCATGGAAAAGAAAGTAAGACTGCATCAGTGTGTGCTCCGGGCGTTCCGTGGCAGCCTGTGTTCCTGGTGTGGGATTCGGAGATCTTGGCTCTGCTGCAGCAGGGCTGTGCAGGGAGCAGCAGAGTTCTGCAAGGTGACTCTCTGTGTTCATAGTGTGCTTTCACATGGGCTCCGTAGGGAGGAAAGAGAGCTGCAAGAAAGGGAGGACACAAATAGCGTTGATCTTGTGTTTCTTGTTTGTTTTCATCATGGAGTTCCAGGCAGTGGGCATTGTGCCCTTACGAGCAGCCCACAGGTACTTTACTTATGTGTCTTTCATTTTGAACAAGCAGAGTTTAGAAGCTGTCCAGCTAAGTGCCATCTTTGCTGTGGCACAGTGATTGTTTTGCCAGCTCTGCGTCCGTGGGTTTGGCTCTACAGCCCTTTGGTCTCTATCCCAGGCTGGTTCCCAGGTGAGCACACCTCCAACGTCCTTAGGTAGTGGCAGGCTGCTCCCTAGAGTCAGGGGTAGTCTTTCCTCAAACCAGATATGTGGAAAAGCTCTTGTTGTATACCTCATCAGTACCTGGAAAACTGTAATATTTGGCCCCATTTCCTCTGGTGAACTATTGGGAGTGCGAATTAATCAAAAGTCTCCAGTGAAACAGAAGAGCAGGACTGTGTGCAGTGAGATGGGCTTTCCCTCTCATTTTCTGATCTTCCCGAGCTACAGCCTCAGCTCCTCATCAGGACACACCAGCCAGCTGTAATTACTGAGATCTGAGGTGCACATCCTCAAGTCAGGAGAAATGGATCATTTCCCTCAGAAAATTATCCTACGCTGCCAACCGTGAAATGCTTCAAAAACCCACCCGTCTGTGTATAGCTCTATAAGTGCTTCCGAGACATGCATCCTGTTTACCTTGCTGTTGACAAAAACAACAAGCCGAGGGACACGAAGTCAGCTTGCAGGTAGGAAATTCTGCAAGATGTGGTTCTCGGGGCTGCTACTGTTTTGAAGTTTTCCTTTCCTGCCCGTTGGAATTCTGCTTTACTTCAAGCTTTATTGAAATATCTTTCTTGACTTTAACAGTCCATTGTTGTGTAGAATTAAGATGCACATTAAAAAAAAAAAAAACCATAGGGTCAACAGAATGTTACGTCAGTGTGGGTTCTGAGTGGCACACTTGACCTGCCACTTCTCTGTTGTCGTGGCTGGATTGGCTGAGGCTGTCCAAGGCTTGTGGAGTTCCCTCTGTTATTTATTCTCAATGCCTTTCCCCTGTGGTGCTTTTGGGGTACAGCGATGCTGATTGAGACCGTTACCCTGGAGATCAAGTTCAGGCTCAATCGGCAGCCAGTTGTCTGAAGGTGAAAGTAGAATATATATATATAAAAAAGATCCCTTTGGAGATTTACGGCAAGGAGAGGCAAGGGCACATTCCCTGTCAATAGAGTGAGCTAGGCACATTGGCAAGGCTGAGAGCTGTGAGACTCCTGGGAGGCCCGGCAGCTACAGTCGGGTCCAGGCTGAGTGTGGACCAATGCTGTGGATGCCGTCTATACTCGCCTTTTACATGCGTTTTGGTAGATAGAGCTTTAAGCATCAAAAGCCTGAGGTTCACAGAACTCCTAGGGATGGTATCAGCATCCACACTCAGCGTTACTTCCAAATGAGGTTATATAAATTCTTTGTAATTGATCGATGACCTTTATGCTAAAGTCGCTACTTTCACAGAGTTGAGTTTATCCAAATACTTTATATAAACTATATGTAAATGTAAATAATACATACTACATATAAAATACATACTATGTAAAACATGTCGATATATGTTATTCCTTTACTACAGCCTTATTTTTAATAAGAAGAGAACCTAAAACCGGAGCCATCATTTGCTTGTGCACCTCCCCTGAGCGGCCCTATGACTTTTAGGAGCATTATTATACAACTCAAGACTAATCGGTGCCCAGCTCCCTGCCTTGCCATTTCAGTCACAGAAAGTCAGCGCTGCTTGTTTAAAGCTCCAGAACAGACACGTGGTCAATTATGGACAGACAGTTGTTTTCAAATGCTACTGATAAGACCACAAGAGCTAGACAGATGGCTCAGTGGGTAACATGTTCGCGATGCAAACATGGGGCCTGAGTTCAATTCCTGGATCCCACATTGCCCTGGCCATGGCAATGTGTTTCTTCAGTTCTGGTGGTTCTGTAAAGGGAGATAGAATCAGGAGACTCCTGGGAGACTGTAGACCAGCTAGCCCGAGCAACAAGAAGAGCGGCCCTGCTTCCAGCAAGAGGAAGGCAACGGTTCCTAGCCAAGGTTGCCCTTCTAGTGCTACATGCAGTCAGGGCACACATGCAGTCCCACACGCCCCCCTCTCTCTCACACACACACATACACGTGCATGCATGCACACACATACACGCGCGCGCACACACACACACACACACAAATGCATGTACATTATACACCACACATGCAATGAAAAGACATAAACTTATGGAAATCTTTGAATAAATACAGCTGATCAAAGATCGTATTCAAAATCTTGCAACAGCAAACTATTAGAACTCAACAATAAAAACCAATTCAACTTAAAAACTGAACAAAATATCTGAATAGACACTTTAACCAAAGAATATATACAGTCAGTACACAAACAATGAAAAGTCAGTCAGTACATTTTTTTTTTCGGTAGACATTTCTACACTCCTAAAGCCCCAAAACTGATCATCACCAATGGGTGGTGTTGTATTAGAGGTTAGGTCTGATATATTTTGATGCTAATTAATAAAAGGGCATCCCACCTGGACAGGGCAAATGAGATAGGTGTGGCTGAGGTTCCCGGGTTTAGAAAGACAGAGAGGATCCTGGGAAGGAGAAGAAGAAAGACCAGAGGACAGGGTCCTGGGAGGAGAGAAGACGGCCGCCATGGGCTATGAGGAAGAAAAGCACGTGGCCAGGGTGGATGGAAGATTTGGCCCAGATGAAGAACATTAGCAAGTATTTGGGATTATGGCTGGGAGGTAGCTTGATAGAAGTTATTGGAAGCCGATGGCCTGGGATTGAGGCAGGGATCCCATGCCTGCCACACTATGGGAGGTAGTTTATAGGATTGATGTCTGCCCTGCCCCAGGTTAACTAAGGCTACTTTAAAATATAACAGACGTCTGTGTCTTGATTGATTGCTAGCCGGGCATACTGAAGTAATAATAATTATTAGGCCTGATAATAAACATTAGTAGGCCCTATTGATAATTTAAAAACAACACTGTTGGTTCCTATGGAGCAACAGGAGCTCACCCTCATTCTAGCGGGAATGCAAAATAACAGTCACTTTGGAAGAACAGAATTTGAGTTTCTTGCAAAATTAAACACAGTACTTTAAAAAAGATTATTATTATTATTGTTGTTGTTATTGTTATTATTATTATCATTATTATTATTATGGTATGTGTGTGTGTGAAGTGCTTGAGGGTGCCAGAGCAGGGTGCTGAATCCCCTGGAATTGGATTTACTGGTGTTTTTGAGCTGCCGTGTGAGTGCTGGGAACCAAACTCAGGTTGTCTGGAAGAATAGCAAGCTCTCTTAATCAACAAACCATCTCTCCATCCCCTTCCTTTAAATTTGCGCGCCCCCCCCCCCCGCCCACCATCAGAGCTGAGGACTTAACCGAGGGCCTTGTGCTGCTAGGCAAAAGTGCTCTACCATTGAGCAAAATCCCCAGCCCACACTTTTAGCCATATGATCTAGTATTCACTTTCCTTGGCATGTGCCCAAATAGACTGAAAATATATAGAAAATATCAAAAAGCCTGAACACTAACATTTACAGTGGCTTTATTTATAATTGCAATGACTTGGAAGAAGCCAAGAGGAAAGCAAATCTAAACAGCAAAATACTATTCGGTGGTAAACATGAGCTTTCTAGCCAGGGAGGAAACTAAAGTGCATGTCACTAAGTGAAATAAGCTAATTAGAAAAAGACGCATACTACATATGATGTCATTCATAGGACCTTCTAGAAAACGGCCAAACTACACAAAAAGAAAACAAGACAGGAGGTTTCCCAAGGAGGGGGACATGACTGAGGGGGGCACAGAGGGGCTTGTAGGACAGGAAACTATTCGGCAGTGATGCTGCAGTGATAGATATGGCATTATCTAAGTGTCGGAACCTGTAGAGTGTGTGCCATGAGCAAGGTCTAAAGCAAACCATTATAGCACGTGTCACACTGATGCACTGATGCAGGGAGGAAAGCTTGCCCTCGGGCATGGGACGCATGTAAGAACTCTAATTTCTACCCTAGCTTTTGGTCAATACAAAATTCCTCTAAAAATCAGATTATGATTAAAAAATAGTAGTGATGCTGGTCTTGGTCCTATTGGCCTTCTTGTTAGTTCGTGTTAATTTTGAGACTCTTCAGCCTACTTGTAAAAGGACGACTCATGTTTGCTCACACAGCCAGCCCAACGGCATGCTTAGAATTCTGTGTCCGTCTCTCAGTTCTGCTGAAGTGTGGGAGGACTCGGGTAAGAGGACAAGATAAGTGGGATGAGTGAGACTGGGATGGGCAGGAGCACAGGATAGACCCGGGATGGGCAGGAGCATAGAATAGACCCGGGATGGGCAGGACCATGGGATAGACCTGGGATGGGCAGGAGTACGGGATAGACCCGGGATGAGCAGGAGCACAGGATAGACCCGGGATGGGCAGGAGCACAGAATAGACCCGGGATGGGCAGGAGACAGGATAGACTCGGGATGGGCAGAAGCACAGGATAGACCTGGGATGGCCAGGAGCACAGGAAAGACCTATACAAAGAAACCACCGGGCCTGCAGAGCTTGGACACAGAGCAAAGCCATAGCAGTGTGAGAGATTTTAGGATTTTTACTCTTTTCTAGAGTAAAGAATACATGGGATTTAGGTCAAAAGAGAGGGTGGGGTGGGAGGGTAAGGAACGTGCAGTCAGCTAGCTAAGAGCTGCTGAGAGCCACTGTGAGCCAGGCCCTGAGAAGACAGGTGGTTAAGTAATGTGGTTCCCCTCACCAAGGCTGCAGCCGAATGACCCTGATTGACTTATTGTCTGGCTTCCCCAGACACTTAAGTAGTTCAGGATGGCCTTGAACTTATGTAGCCAAGGATGACCTTAAACTCTGGGGTTACATCCATGTGACCCAGGTGCTTTGCTCATGAGGTTGGGGTAGACAATTTTAGTTTGTTTCTAGCTGCGTTGCCCACTGGATGTGGCATCGTGCGTGACGTTCATCATAGATTGGGGATTTAGATATATCCATTACTGTGAGGTACAAGGGTTGAATTAGGCACATAAAGTGCGTCACACACAACCAACCTGCGGGGTAGAGTTGCACATCTTTTCTTTTCCAGTGAGGTTAGAAGGCCAAGGCTGTTATGCTCACTCATGCTAGCTCTGCTGTTGCCACCTGCTGAAAGACGACTCAGTGGTTACAGGCACTGGCCACCAGGCTTGCTGGCCTGGATTTGATGCCTGTGGACCCATGTCATGGAGGAGAGAACAGAATCACACGAGTTGTCCTCTGGCCTCCACAAGCTCACTGTGGCACACAGGCTTCCCCAGTACACACATATAAAAAGTAAATAAACAAATAAGTAAAATAGATAAATAAATGTCATTTATAAATACCCCCAAATTATGTTGAGATTGCTGTGTCGTGACAAATGACCTGGTGAAGAGACAAAGCCCCACTCCCTAGAGAGGCCTCTCTGCAACCACTGCTTCAAGGAGAAAGAATGTGTGCATGTATGCAAGTGTGTGCATTTGTGTATTAGCATGTGTGTGAATATGTATATTCACGTATGTGCGCACATGTTTCATAATTATTTTTTATCCTCCAAATAATAAGAAGAGGTAATTAAGGAGAAAAACCCACAAATAAATTCAAGACACTTAGTGAGACTTATGACACACACACCCTGTACACACATACCCTGTGCATGCACACACACACACACACCATATATATGTACCATATACACATATGCCCTACACACACATGCAGCACACAGTATATACACACATTTATGTACACATGCACCATTTATACACAACACACACAATATAAATACAGACATGTACCCCCACGTACCCTACCTGCACATACGGACTATGTACACTACCACATGCATATCCTATACACATATGTACCATGTGTACACCACACACACACAAACTATACACACATGCACCCCACACAAACACTGTCCATACATCATATATGCATGACACATACATGCACCATGCACATATCATGCATACCCCACACACAGGCATCACACACACCATCTCATACATGTGTATATGCATGCACTGTGTACGTATACCATGTACACACGCACACACTTTACACACCCACAGACTCAGCTCACATTCATGTAGATGTCAATAAGCAGCCGTTTATAAAATCTTCCGCTCTCTCTCTCTCTCGTCCAGCCAAGTGGCCCTTGGCTCATTTCCTTTTCTCATTTTCCTTTTCTCCTGCTCTGTAAGTGGAGGAGGCTGTGCACCTGAGCCCAGGGTTCTAAGTGGCCAGCAGCATCCATGGACACAGAAGCTGCTCCCAGGGCACTGGCAGGATGGCGCTTCAGCATTGGCCCCAAGGGGACTCAGAGCCTGGCACAACATCTCTCCTGAGGAATGGCTCCTTTTACGGAGGAAGAGAGAGACAAGAGTTGCAGAGTCGCTATGCTTGTGAAAACTTCTTGGTAGTTTGAGTTTTATTTACTTACTTAGTTTATATGTGCGACTGTTTGTGTGGAAGCCAGAGGACGTGTTGGGAGTTCCCGTCTGTCACTCCGTGCCTTGATCCTTTGTGGCGGGATCCTTCCCTGGTCCTGGGGCTTACACTTGCCTGGGGTGGCTGGCATCCATCCCAGTGCTGGGCTTACACGGTGGGACATTTTATGTCCATGTGCAGTCGGTCCATTTGTGAACCATCCACCCTTCTCTCTAGCCCTCAGCTTGCTTATCTTGTCAAGAACTGAACAACAGGTTCTCTGCAGAGCCTGAAGCCTGATGCTGTTATTCATTAGCTAACAAATTATTACTGTTTTTCCTTAGCTGGGACTCTTTGGTCAGTGTTCTGTCTCGGCTGGGAGCTTTAGCCCATTTGTTTTCTGAGAAGATCTCTGCTCGTCATGACTCTTAGATGTCTTATGAATTCTAATCTATAAGCTGCTCCAATCACCTCAGAGGCAGGCAGGAATAACTCTTAAGGAAATGTAAAAATAGTAGCTTGTCCTCAAGTGGGCAGGGTCTCAGCACCATAAATATAACTGAATTCTCGTTCACCCCTTGAACCCGGGCTCTTCTTTAAATGAGAGACATTTGTTTTTGGAGCTGGATTTGTAGGTTTTTCCTTTCTTCAGAGGCCAACTTTGGACACCAAGTAGAGATTTCTTAAAGTGATAATTAAAAGACAATTTATTCTGAAGGCCCGTAGAAGCAGCTTGTTCTCATATGCATTGAAACTAGAAGAGCGCAGGGTGGGGTGGAGGCGGGGAGGGAAGGCGAGGGAGGGGAGGGGAGGGCAGGGGCAGGCAGGGCAGGGAGGGGAGGGGAGGGAGCGGAGGGCAGGGGAAAGCAGAGGAGAGGGAGGATGGTTACTGCTGTGGGAACAGTATAACTCTGTGTTCTAGAGGCAGACTTGGGTTTGAATCTTATTTTATGCTCGTTGGTGATGGCGTCGCAGTTTCTGCAGCAGAAACACAGGCGCCCAGCAATAGTACTTACCAGAAGAGGTTTGTCTAGGGGAGTAAAAACTCACTGATTCGCCTCTGTTGTAAACGTCCTTATCATCAGTCGATGACAGGCTGTCTGTCTGAACTATGTTTTCGTATTGTTGTGTGACTGTACACGTATTTTAATTAAGGTTTAATAAAACTGAAAATTCAGTCTTTCGGCACATTAGTCACATTTCAGAGGAGCAGCCCCGTACGTGACCAGTGACCAGGGGCTGCCGCATTGAGCAATGACAGCGCAGAGCCTCACCATCACCCCAGGAAACTCCATGAGGCCGCTCTCCTCTGGGGTTCACTTGATGGCATATGACCACACGCACCCAGTCATCTGCCAGCCTCGCCAGCTTAGTGGAACTAACAGCAGACCAGACCCGGCTGTGCTGACATCCAAAGCACACACTGCGAGATAATTCAGATCCATGCATTACATAAAGACTGGCTGGAGCCTTAGCTGTCTCTACCCAGAAGAATAAACTGGGCCACACACTGCATTATCTTGTTCTCGGAGCTTGTTAGAGAAACCCAGGAGCCATGTGGGGAGTGTGTGGGGAATGTGTGTGGGGGGAGTGTGTGGGGAGTGTGTGGGGAGTGTGTGTGTGGGGAGTGTGTGGGGAGTGTGTGGGGAGTGTGTGTGTGGGGAGTGTGTGGGGAGTGTGTAAAGTGACGGCTCAGAGAACGCCTTAAACTGCTAAGTGGAGATCAAGACTGAGAGAGAGCCTGTTTTCACCCCAGTAAAGAAAGGGATGAGCATCTTCCTTCCTTCCTTCCTTCCTTCCTTCCTTCTTCTTCCTTCCTCCTTCTTCCTTCCTTTGTTCCTTTCTGCTTCCTTCCTGCCTCCTTTCTTCCTTCCTCCTTCCTTTCTTCCTTCTTCCTTCCTTCGTTCCTTTCTGCTTCCTTCCTCCTTTCTTCCTTCCTCCTTCCTTTCTTCCTTCTTCCTTCCTTCCTCCTTCCTTTCTTCCTTCTTCCTTCCTCTTCCTCCTTCCTTCTTCCTTCCTTCCTTCTTTTCTCCCTCATCCTCCCAGGGATTCTCTAAGACTCAGAAGGTTTTGTTACAAGTTGTCTGCAGCTGACAAGTGGGGTTTACAGATACTCTCATCCACTCACCATATCAGATGACCAGCTACTCAAACAAGAAGTACTATCCCTACCATTGGCAGACAATCAACTGTGACATTCATGATTGTAGATGAATTCAGATAACAAGCAAAGATAATAGCAGCATCACTTTCTTATGGTGCAATTGAAGTGATCTTGGTCACATGTCACTTATTTGGAGAGTGGGTTAGATAGCTGTAAAGCTCTCTGAACATTTAGGTTCTAGTCCAGTGCCTACCCTGTCACAGGCTCTACAAACATTTGTGAACTCCTAGGAGTGGTTGGCATGAAGTGCAGCATTGTCTTTTAGGTGGCAACCTATTAGTGATCATGGAATCCACTTGCTGGGGCATGACCAACACTTCCCAGATGAAGTAGAGTGAATGGCATAGGAGACGAACATGTCTAGTATGGATTAAGGAAAAAATATACTATCGAATGTTTGCTAAGCACACATGTTCACATAGAGAGTTGCAAGAAATATTTTTTTCACTGTAGACAGTAATTTAAAGATGTTTAAAAGCTAGTGATGTAGAAGAAATTCAGTTATCAGCTGGATAGTTGGACCCTATATTGATGAGGAGGACAAAACCAGTGTATTTATCTTTCATTTCATATATAGTCACTTTTATCTGGGAAATGTTATATATAATTCCACTGTGAAATGAGAAATAAAGTGTAAGGATTTTCTAGTTTCGTTTTCGTGAGGACCCTGCCATCTGCCTACAGCCAAGGAAAGTGAGAGGAGATGCAACTGACCTAGATCCCCTTTGCTGTGGGCTGGTGGCAAGGCAGCACCCGTTATAGCAGGAAGCCCAGTCCAGACGCGTAGACAAGGTGGACTCTGACACGGAGCAGTGGCTGGCCTTTTGAGCCATGGGTTTCCCTTCCACTCTCTTTATTCTTATGTTCTTTTTTGTAGAACTGTTGTCCAGTTAAAGGACAGTGCTGTCGCCTTGCCCATGGTGTGCTGGCTGATGCACTTCCACGCTCAGTCTTACACATCTCTCCACAGTGTGCTGTCTGATGCACTTCCACACTCAGTCCTTACACAGGGCACCCACAGTGTGCTGGCTGATGCACTTCCACACTCAGTCTTACACAGCTCTCCACAGTATGCTGGCTGATGCACTTCCACACTCAGTCCTTACACAGGGCACCCACAGCGTGCTGGCTGATGCACTTCCACACTCAGTCTTACACAGCTCTCCCCGCTAGCTTCAGTTAGCATCTCTGTTCTACTGATGGTTAAGCTCAAGACTGCTGAGGACCAGTGAGCTGCCTGTGTGCACAAAGCTGCACATGGCAATGTTGGGTTCAACCCACAGAGATTGCCCCAGAGCTCTGCACTAAACCCTGATGACCACAAGTTTTCCCCTGCATCTTAGAGGAGCCCTTGAGTTGTTCTAGGTCAATTCTTGGTCTTCTCTTCTTCATTCTTTTGCCCTCCCTCCTTCCCTCCATCCTCCCTCCCTCCCTTCCTATTTTCCTCTCTCCTCTCCCCTCTGAGGGTTTGAGTCCTTACAGTCCAGTAAACACAGAGCTAGCTGCATCCCTGTTTGTATCTGGGCACCATTCTGAATATTCATGGCGGGACTTCCCTTTGAGCTTGTAGAGATGTCCACTCCACTTAACACAGCATGCTGTCACTCCCTTCCTTGCCACTTGTCTAGAATGAACAGGCTCTTTCTCAGAACACCTGCAAAAGCCATACCATTGCCTCCCTCTCTGTCAGGAGGGCAGTTTCCCCAAATGTTCTGTCGAACCAAGTTCTATGCCTCTTCAGAGTCTCGCTGAGGACTAAGGGTTTGTATCTGCTTAATTGTAATAAATATCTACTTCTTCCAGCCTTTTATAAGAATGAATTAAGTCTTCTTAAATTCTCCTTCAGTCTTTTATCAGAATTTAATTTATTTTTCTTTAGTTATTTATAAGTTGGTCTATTATTATTATTTTAATACATGTAGTGACTTCCCCCAGCTTTGCCATGTTCTTCTTATGATGAAGCTATAAATGGCTGCAAGGGAAAATACGTTGAAATCCCAAGTGTAGGTACTTAGAGAGTCTGGTAGCATTTTAATTTCAGTCCTTTGAGGCCAGCCAGAATCTGAACAAATGTTGGGGTTATTTTTTTTTCCCATTTACACACATAAGCAGAGTCCTGGAGCTCAGGGGCCAGTGGATGTCTTCTTTGGGTCATGAGATATATCTATATCTATCTATCTATCTATCTGTCTGTCTATCTATCTATCTATCTGGGAGGCAAAGAGGAGTGAGGAAATCAGCTCTCTCTCCTACTCCTCCATCTCTAGCCTAATTTAAGGCACCCAATACATCTCTTAGAGAGGTGTTCTCTGCTGGCAGAGTAGCTGCTTGCTACCCCTGGACAGCTTGCCTGCACACCTTACATTGCAGGTCATCCCTCAAGTCTTGGCTCTACTTTGACCTCCCTGCCCCCACTTCCCCCCCCCCCCCCCCACCACCAAACTCCGGATCCACAGCTTTTATCTAAGCCATATTTTGTTCTCATTCACATTTTCAACTTGCGACAAACAGTTGATACCTCATCAAGAGCCCAGACGTGTGTGGCTGGGGGAAAGGCAAGACAGCTGTCAGCTCTATGGGAACACTCCCAGAAATGCACAGAAAGAGCTTCAGACGGCTGAGAGCAGAGGAAACTTCCAAACCCAAACCTGTATACTCTAAATAAGTCTGCACCAATGTTTAAATTTACTGAAATAGTATCTTAAAATGGGGGCAGCCAGGGGCTGGGGCCATAGATAGCTTGGTGTTAAAGAGCCTTTCCTGCTCTTGAGAAGGACCTGGGTTTGGTTTCCAGCACCCACATCTGGCAGCTCATGGCCCCTTGTAAATACAGTTCTACCAGGCTGGCCTCGAACTCACAGCGATCTGCCTGCCTCTGCCTCCCGAGTGCTGGGATTACAGGCATGCGCCCAGCTCTGGGAAGTACCTTTAAATGTGCTTTTCTGTGTGGTGTAAGGATGCGACACGAATGCATGGTATGACCAGTGCAGCTCCCTTGTGTGAGATGAGGTTGCTTTATTTTGCTCGCAGAGTGGGTGTGGCTGGCTCACACCAGGCTGGCTGGGTCTGTGTTCTTCTTCACTTTCTTCCACTCCCCTAGCACCTTGTCTTCCACACAGGCGAGGAGGCCCAGAGGTTTTTGTCTTGGTGTCATTGAGCTTGGATGGCTTTGTACTCTCTGGGTCTCCCAGGTGTTTTTCTGGACTTTTCAGCCTCTGCTCCATCATCCGTAACAGCCTCCTGTTCCCGGCTCATGATTTCTTCTCATCTTTACTAACTCTTTCCTGCGAGGAATCTGGAAGTTGCCTCCGGCTTTTATTTACTCAGCATGCTTGCGGGCGGTCCTGAGAGACTCGGCCTCACTCCCTCTGGTTTGTGGTCTCCATTGTGCCCTGAGACTCTCTCAGGCATCCACGACGATGAAGTGAGTGCAGGTTCAGGGAGGCACACTCCTCTCTCCCCTTGGCCGGCTTCCCTTTAGCCCAGGGTGCTGTTCCAGCCTCCTTCAGAGTTCTTAGACAGCATGGGCGTTCCCTGAACTCACAGGTCAGGCAGGATGCTGACTTTCAGGAAGCAGTTCTTATTTTGATGTTCTCTTTGAGCCCCTCATGCTTCTGCCAAGGGCTCCTCGAACCTTGTACCAACTAGCTTGGGTCAAAGGTCATCACCACTAGTGGCTCTGGGCCATATGTGGTCTCCTGCGTCTGGCACTTCTATGTCCGGGGTTTTCCTCAGGTCTATAGGCGTGGTCTTCTGATTTCTTATTTCCTCCCACATTTGGGCATGACCTCTTCTGTCTTTGCCTGTACAGCCATCTCTTTGGACATCTTCCCAGTGAATTAAGGTAGACTCTGAAATAAACCAATGTCCCTTTATGTAAATGGGAGATCAGATAAAGTGCTCTTAGCAGTGGTTTTTTTCATTTCCTTTATCAAAAATTTTTTGTTGGTAGGATTAAATCTTGGAAACGCGAAAAAGATAGAAAGGAGAGATGAGCCATACGTGTGCCCTGAGCTGCACGGACGAAAAAAGGGGGAAGATTGGCTGACTGCCAAAAATCACAGCAACAAAATAAATGAGATAACTAGGCATTCACACAGGTCCTTATGATTGGTGTGTTTGTGTTTTGAGACAGGGTCTCACTGTGTGGCCCTGACTAACCTGGAGCTCACTTTGTAAACCAGTCTTGCCTGGAACTCACAGAAATCTGTCCCTCTGCCTCCTAGGCTGGCTAGGCTTTTACAGTTTTGCTGTTGTTGACTCTAACAATAGGAGCTGGTCTTGAAAAGTTGGCCTGAGATATTAGGAGAACAGAGGAGGGGCGACCAAGTTGACCTTTGGCCAATGGTACTGTAATGGGACACAGGAAAAAAAAAAATCCTGTAATCCTTAGACTGTCATAGAGTCACAGTGTCCAGGAACTAAGACATGCCAGCACAACACAGTAGCCCCGACACAGGGAACTTCTCATCTGGTTGGCAGTGTAATCTTTGATTATGATATGTTGTTTTATGAGTCTGTTTCTGTTACTCTGTATGGTTTGTAGCCTTGCAGGAGGCATTGCCAATGCTCTGGCTCCTCTGGCAATTGCTCAGGGCTGTTTTGTGAGTTGCTTTCTCTTGTTACAATGACAAGTTTGACAATTCCACCTGGAAGCAGGACCTCTTGCTGTTGACCCACCTCCCATGAAGTCACAAGTCAGGTTACCTATGCTACAGACAGTGATGCAGGCCACGTGACTGACCAGAGTGGCAAGGACCCACTCGTGTAGGCACTCTCATCTCAAACTCAGAAAGCTGTTTGAACCAAGGTTCTGTCTGCAAGAAAGTGATGGCAGTCCTTCTGAGATGTGCGACAGACTCATTCATTCTGGCCTGTGTTCCTCGTTCTCTTCCGGACAGCAGCCCGAGGGTAGGGCTCCACTGAGCTAAGCTTGCATTCCTGTTCTCTGGGATAGGGCAATATCACTGCTGTGGAGCCTGTGGGAACTTTAGGGGCAGCCCTTTTCACAGGAGCAATGTGACTTTGCTAGTGTGTTTGGATAACGCCACCGATAACAGTGACAATAAGTGCTTATCTAGTGCCTACTGTGGCTAGGCTTTATGATTCTTTCTACCTTCTGGGAAGGCAGTGTTCTGCACCCCTCATATGGTGTGAAGGAATCTGGGGTAGAGAGGTTAACATGGTGTCTTGGGCCCATGGTGGGGGAGGGGGCAAAGGAAGAACAGAGAACCAGACTGGGCTGCCCAGCATCAGTCTTTGTCTTTCATCACACTACTTCCTGGACTCCATCAGAGTGATGTAAAATCCAAATAAAAATGTCTACAAACACTAAGTTGCTTCCAACTCTTGGGCAGATTCAGGTGACGGCCCTTCTTCAAACTCTTTCAGGGTTAGTGTTCCGGATGACTACCTCTCAAGTTGTGTTATTTTCCTCTGAAGACAGCGAGGTGTGAGAGCATCAACACACAGGTGACCATGGCCATTGTTGAGATAAGATCTCATTCTGTATCCCAGGATGCCCTCAAAACCACCATCCTCCTGCCTTGGGCTCCCAGGTGCTGCATTACAGACCTGAGCTACTATGCCTGCCTTCTATCATTTTATCTTGCTCTATAGTAAGTTATTGCCACTCGTGGCTTGAGATTGTGAAGCATAAACTGATGACGACACAGTCTTTTGGGGGTCCAGCACAGGTTAGCTAGGTGATTCATCTCTTCCATCAGGGTCTCAGTAGGCTGAAATCGGTGTGACAACCAGGCCGTAATTCTCAGAGCAGTCTCAAGATCCTCTGTGCTGCTGATTTGTAGGTTCCATTGTTCAAGTTGGAGTGCCGAGGCTCCTGTTTCTCGCTGGCACCCACAGTCACCTGTGACAGTTTGCGGCACACACGTTTTTTCTCCCGGACCAACATGGGGTGTCTTTCTTTGACTTGTGGTTCTCTTCGCTTGGTCAGCTGGGATGGGGTGACTATCCCATGGCCACTGGTCACATGCTGAGAACTCAGTGAGGAAGCAGCCATCTCAACATTTTCACGGCCACCACCCACTTTTAAGGGGATGCCATTATACGGTGTGCAGATCCTGGGTGCCATCTTGGAATTCTACCTACTGGAGTTGATGCTCCTGAGGAGGCTCGGCCACAGTGCTAAATGAGTTGGGAGAAGTTTGTGGAGTTGGTTATTCACTAAAGTGGTTGCACCACCAAGATGTGTCCTGGTGCCACTCCGGATGAATCTATAGGATTGGGAGCCTTTCATCTCAAGGCATCCAAGCCCATTGCTGCCATGGAGGACAAGCAAGACCACCGAATGCCAGGTGGTGAACTTGCTGAGCTAGCCCATGGGTGTGGTCCTGATGACAGTCTGTTGTTTATAGACCATGAGCTCTGGGTAGAGCCTTGGATGATGCACACTTCTCATCTTGAGCAGACGTTGTTGTTTAAAATGGTATAGTTAATATGTCTGTCTTTCTGACACTTGGCACTTGTTTTCTTGGATGTGGGCAGAACCCATGGGAAGGAGCTTCTTTAACTTCCGTCACAACTTATTTCTTATTTTGCTCCCCGGAAGCAATTTAAATATGAAAATTGATCCAGTTGTGAATTGCCATGGAAGAACTTCAAGGTCAATTTGGAACAGTAAGGCAATGGCCACTAGGAAATCCCTGTGGGTCCCTCTAACTAGCAGTAGTTCCTTACCAGGCAGGGATTTTTTTTTTTTTTTGTGAGGTTTAAATGTCTGCAAACTTTAAACCCAAATGACCTAGGGGTGAGGTGGGGAAATACAGGCGCCGTATCTAGACACGTGTTGTGCCCACTGAAATCACAGGACACTACAAATGTTTTATTGATGTGAGAGACTCTTATTTATAAGATGCTGGAGTTCCCAGTCAGGATCCTGTACTCGCTCTTTTCAGAAATAAGAAAACCCTGTGACCCGGAGTAGATAGAAAAAAAAAAAAGGAGGCACACTGAGGCAAAGCTCTTTAGTTTGACCTCATCTTCTGAGTTCTAGGCTGAAGATAGAGACCTGGTATGGACGCTTAGGGTGACAGTGAGAGCGTTCTTGCATTTGTTATGATAAATATAATATAATATAATATGCTAGGTGAAAAAGGTAATAGAAATTGCATTAATTCCTGTACTTGGGTAACAACTGCCAATATTTTGACATACCCACGAATTATATATACATAATATATATAATATATATATATATATATATATATATATATATACACACACACACACACACACACATATACACACACACACATATATATATATATATACACACACATATAGATGTATATAACATATACTCATCTATGTCATGCTAAATATAGTCAATAGCTGTAAACTATAGTTGGGTAACTTTATTTTAAAAATTATACAGTTCTGTTTTGAAGCTATAAAATGTTTTGATTGTTCTCTCTCTCTCTCTCGCTCTCTCTCTCTCTCTCTCTCTGTGTGTGTGTGTGTGTGCGCGCGTGCGCGCGCGCGCACTGTGTGTGTGTGTCAATGTCTGATGTCTTTCTCTATTTCTTCCCATCTTCTGTTCTCAGAGAGAATCTCTCCTAAACCTGGAGCTCCCCACTTGTACTTGACTAGCTAGCTCTCCAGTGTGGGCGTCCGCTCATCTACACCAAGATTAGATGCATGCCTGCACCCAGCTTGTATGTGTGTGCTGGGGATTTGAACTCACATTCTCATGGCTGTGCATTTTGCCTAATGAGCCAGCTCCCCAACATGTAACTAAATATAGTTCCACACTCAACATATGAGTACTCATTGCTGTTGGCATTGGCGTTGGCATTGGTATTGGCATTGGCATTGGTGTTGGCATTGGCATTGGCCTTGGTGTTGGCATTGGCATTGGCATTGGCGTTGGCATTGACATTGGTGTTGGCATTGGCATTGGCATTGGTGTTGGCATTGACATTGGTGTTGGCATTGGCATTGGCATTGGTGTTGGCATTGGCATTGGCATTGGCGTTGGCATTGGCATTGGCGTTGGTGTTGGCATTGGCATTGGCATTGGTGTTGGCATTGGAGTTGGCATTGGCATTGGCGTTGGTGTTGGCATTGGCATTGTCGTTGGCATTGGTGTTGGCATTGGCATTGGCTTTGGCATTGGTGTTGGCATTGGCGAGTCAGAACGCTGGCATCTGAGTGAGTCCTGGTTCATCGCTGCTTCCTTTACCTTTGTGCTAGCTATTTAACTCCTCCACATCACTCCTTCTGCTCTCTTAACTAAAGATAACAATAGTGCTCCATGGGATTGTAGTAAAGAGTAAATGAGTATACACATTTATAAATATGCTTCCATATAGCATGGAACGTAGTAATTGCCATATAATATTTTGCCTTTGTTGAGGTTATATTCAGTTCTCCCCAAGTGTGCTAGCTATAATTTATTTAACATGGGCTAATGTGTCAGTGTTCCCTGTTCTGATTATTATAAGTGAGATGATTCTGTGTGTACTTTTTTGTATGTCCACTAGCATGATTTAAGTCACATGCTAGGAAGTAAAGTTCTGAGACCAAAACATAGCCCCCCACTCCCTTTTACATTTTTTTGTCTTTCGGGGGCATTTTGTTCTGTGAAAGTCGGCCTTGGCTCACACCTCCACGTGTAGTGTTGTGTCCATTTTCACATCTCCTCGTGCCTCAAAGCCACACTTTTGTTGTTTTTATTCACATTTCCTTAATCATAAGCTAGACAGATATTTTCCACGTGTTTATTTGACATTTATGACGATTCATAAATTACCACTCCCTGATTCTTGCTTATTTTTACGTTTCTCTTTCAAAGTAACATCAGATGGTTTCCACATATCAAAGACATTGAGCGTATTCAACAACTAGTGCTGAAGAGTTGCTCAAGGCATGTGGCATGTGTGACACAGGCTGTGGCCTTGGGTAAGACGGTTCCCATGCGAGCTGGTGCTGCCTCTGACCTTCCACCAGAGGCATTCGTGATGTCTGTCCCGTTGTGGGGGAGGCGTCTTTGTGGAGCGACACTGTCAACTTCTCGTGTGAATCACACATGTCCCCAGGGACAGAGAAGGGGGTGTCGTTTAATGGGCGCAGCCATTTGGCTTTGCCGAAAGAGGAAGTTCCGGGGATGCAGAGGCAGGAAGTGAACATACTGAACGTCATCGGGCTGCGCATCCAAGGGTGGTTAGGCCAGGGCTGGCAAGATGGCTCAGTGGGTGCAGGCACTTGCTGCCTCATTGTCTGAGGACCTGAGTTCAATTCCCAGAACCCACGTGGTGGAAGACGAGACCTGACCTGTGCAAGTTGTGTTCTGACTGTCCACGTACATTCTGTGGAGCATGTACTTGCACACACACACACACACACACACACACACACACACACACACACACACATACACACACACCACATACACACACGTGTAAAAGTGGTTATGATATTAAATTTTATGTTGTGTGAGTGTGTGTTTGACACAATAAAAGAACAAAACGAACTAGAAAACTCATGTGCCTACTATGAGCTGATCCTGGGTGAGACCGTATAGGTGACACACAAGTCCAGGGCAAAGCTTTCCCCGGCTTATGGTCCAGTTCTGTCACAGCTGACACACTGAGTAGGACCCAAGGACCACAGACTGGCCAGCTGTGTGCTCTTGGTAGACCCGAGGCCCTGCTCAATGCCCTTTGTGTCTCGTGCATCTGTGCGTAGCCTTTGGTCAAATGTGACCTTGATAAAACAGCAAGGATGTGACATTGCGTTTGTCAAGGCAGCTGTGCAAGAAGCCATGCACAGAGGAGAGCTACTGACTTTCCGACCCACCAGGCAGTGCGTGAAGCGTCTAGTGATGGCCTCCCTTACGAACTAGACCATGTCCCACTACCCCGCTCAGTTTTAAATGCAAAGAGTAAGTTGTACTTTTAACTTTGAAACAATATCTTTATGTGATACACTGGAAGAAGAAAAGGAGAAATGATTTCTAGTGTTTCCCGCCCCCCCCCCCAAGTACTGGGAATCAAACCAGGGTCTTGCTAGTGCTATACCAAACGTATAGCTTCAACTGGAGAAAAATGATATCTTTATACAAATATATATGTTCTTTAAAAGGAAGAAAACACTGTAGCCGATACAGTTTCTACTTCTGTAATAAATGACAAGGTTGGCATTGTTAGAATTGCACTGCGTAACTATGTAATAGTTATACAAATCACACCACGTGGCAGACCCACGCAGGAGGCTTTATTGGGAGGGGGTATACAAAGATGGTCTCTGGGGAGACTCAAGGAAGAGAGAGCAAGGGTGGGGTGAACCCCCTTTTATAAATGACCTTGCACATGCGCAGAAAGTGCACAGGTAACTTAGGGGGACCTGGATCCTGGCAGTGACCTGCTTCTGGTGGTGGTAACGTGCTTCTGGTGGTGGTGACATGCTTCTGATGGTGGTGACAACGTGCTTCTGGTGGCAGTGACGTGCTTCTGGTGGCGGTGACATACTTCTGGTGGTGGTGACATGCTTCTGGTGGTGGTGACATGCTTCTGGTGGTGGTGGCATGCTTCTGATGACACTGACATATTTGAGGGTGGTCCTGAGGTTTCCTGTTTTCCATGGTCCTCAGGGCCTTTGGGATGGCTTGTACTGCTGCCTAATTACTAACAGGTATAGGTATGCTACATAGACAAAATAGGGTGTACACACACACACACACACACACACACACACACACACACCCCGACCCACCAGTCAGTGCACGAAGCTTCTAGTGATGACCTCCCTTATGAACTACACTTCATCCCACTACCTCACTCAGTTTTAAATGCGAAGAATAAATTGTGTGTGTTTGTGTATGTCTTATTATTTTTTTCCTTGCTTATTCCTATGTTTCAATTCTTTCCAACTAGACACTTGGTTGGCAAGGATATTTTTTTTCTGGTGGATTTACAAAGGTCTTCATTGCTGAAGAGTCTGTGTCTTTAGTCACCCCATTTTATTGGTCTATTAAAATAGTCTACTGACTTTACCACTACACATGGAAGAAACACACAGCAGCCTAGAGAATCCTTTGGATTCCAAACATTCTTTTCTGTGCCTCTATTGTCAGCAGGTATCTTCTTATTTTACCTCAAGAACTGTGACTGACTAGTCACCCCATGACAATGAAGCCTCTCTGTATGACGTCATTTGTCTCAGAGGTGTGAAGCATTTAATATCACCAGATGACCGCCTCAAATTTGCCACCAAGGGAAATTTGTGGAAACTGTTTCCCTGAGGAGTGGATAAAACTGTCTCAGCATTGGCACATAAAGCGATTGTTCTGAGTGCTGTGTCATTAGGTGAACTGGCACAAGCTGACTTTCCAACTTTAACTCTTGACCCTCAGAGGTGGCACTTGATATGAGTTCTTCATTCAAAGCGTACACTGTGTACATAGCACCACAGCCACTGAAGGTGCTGCCTCCCAATTAAAAGCACAGTTTAGCCTTCAGTCCGTGACAGAGGCAATTGTTCCAGGGAGCATGAGTTTTTGTGTACTCCTGATGGAAAAGATGCCTCACTGGTCTACTTAGACTCATTGCTACCCTCCACTGTTGGCAGGCTCGCCACTCACTAATGCTGATGGCTGAATTTGCCTTGGTGAGTCTACACAGAGACTCCATGGGTGGTTGCTGTTGACTATTCTGAAGAGAAGTTCACGCATGGAGAAGACTCTGTCCTAGTTAGGGTTACTAATGCTGTGATAAGACGTCATGTCCCAAGGCAAGTTGGAGTTTTAGACGTAACTTGAAAGAGAGCGACGTAGAAAGAATAGGTAGATGACCACTCATTGGAGCCATCTGGCCATAGCACTTAACTCAGGCCCTCATGACCTGCCATAGACTCAAGTATCACTTCCACTGGGTGAGAGAGGTCAACAGCACTGATTTTATGGCTTGGGGGGATCAAATGATGATCAGTTAGCTCACGTGGGTAGCTTAGCGCCCCCGCTCGTCAGATGCCCATGGAGTTTTGCTTTCACATGGACTTGAGGACTGGTTTTGAAGAGGAAGCAGTAGCTGCTTCTCATGTAGAGAAAATTAACAACAACAACAACAACAATAGGCTGGTTTTGCTCCAAAAATCTAGTTTTCTAAGCTAAGAGTCTTACATGGGGCTGGGCCTTGCCATGTTATTGCATGTACTTTTGTGCGTAGGCAACACTGCCCTCTGGGGTCACAGACATGTCTATTGAAAACGACTGAAGGCCATAGAGTTCTGAGTGATGGTAGATATGTTATCTTAGACAAACTACCTTTTCCTTGCTAACCTTTTTATAGTATTGATAATAAAAATATATTGAGAATATTTGGGCTAATTTTTCTGCAGTGGTAATTGCTTTTGCTTCACTTACTTGTCATGTCCTTAAAATTCTTAGAAAACAGGTTTTTTTGTGTTTATAAGGTGCTTGATGAGATTGTATTTTTGTTCTCTGTTTTTAATTAAGTTACATTATTTTGTGATAAGATGGAGCTATGGCTCCCATTACAAATAAAATACATAACAAATTACCGTAAGGCAAATGCATTCGCAACCACCAGCCAAACCTAGAAATAGTCTCTTCCATGTGCCCCACTTCTGTCACAACTCCCTTCTTCCTCCATAAGGAAATGGCACTTAGGTTTTTATAAAAATATGTAAATATGTATACCCAAATGTGTATCCCTAGGTATTACAGGCACTAATTTCTTAGAAATTACTCTTTCTTTTAATCTGAACCTTCTCATGGCCTCTTTCTTCTTTATGGTTTGTGGATAATATAGGGCCTGTCCTGTGTTGTTTCCTGTAGCATGGACTTTGCTGGCAGCAACCTCGCTGGCTATAGTAGTGTTCCTCTGCCCTTCAGGTCTCCCCAAGTGCCCTCGATGGATTTAGGGGTTTGATTTGGCTTAGAACCACACATCCTTTTGTCAGGATTCCCGGAGAGTTTTTCCCTTGGGAAGTACATGGCATCCATGTTGTCCATCTTTTAGTCATAGTAACAGCAGCTAATATTCAAGCTTAGAATAATTCATATGTTAGTTTTTTTCTAATCCTGACATTTTTGTAGTCATATCAGTCATACTGCTTTGATAAAGACTTGTTTCTCATTTTTGCTTATCGACAAGAGACAGAATGAAGATCTTATTGGTTCTTACCGGGTTTAAAAATCACAGATTAGTTTTTTTTTTTAATTCCCTCAACATGCATATCCACACAGAGACTTCCCTGCATGCTTCATGGGCTCCCTTGAAGTGCAAGGATCTTTTTGAGAGTGTGACAGACTGCAGGGGTGACCAGTGGACACCTCTTGGTGTTGACTTCTGGATACTTTGCCAGGATATTATTCCTCCATGTCTTCTGTGGCTATGAAGTGCCATGAGCTGAAAAGACAGCTTGTAATGTAGCTCAGGCTGTTCCAACTGCTTTGTGACCTCAGCTGACCAGCAAATAGTTCGGAAGAGCAGGGAACACCCTCTGTGAAGAGGGAGGAAGAGGTTTCTGTTTACAAATGCTGCGGCTTTGTGTTTAGAGACCAGCACACCCGCTTCCTGGTGGCTAATCTCCTTTGGAAATGAGATTGCCTCTCCAGTGTTGTCCACCGTTTCCGGAAAGATCTGATATTAATAGTTTTCTCTAGAATGCCTTCTTCTTCTACGAAGCAGGAAACCCTGTCTTGTCACATATCTGGGATAAGATTGTGAACACTTGAACACTGGTTTCCTCCAGAATTCCCTGTGTAAGCCAGTAGATGCCGACAGGTCAACCTTTAGGAGAAAGCTAGTGCAGCTCGTTAAGTGTGGGATCGCCTCAGGCTTCTTTGTGTGCTGGCGAAAGACTTGAATTTGAAATGCATTGTGCCTTGGAAATGTCATTTTCTGTCCTCAGAGGAAGCAGTAGCCTGCTGCTCCTTTAACTCAAATGCTATTTTCTGGAGAATTCTGAGCCTTCTAACGCTCTCATTTTTTGTTTCCGTGACAGCAACTTTCTGACATTTGAACTATGAAAAGGTTTATGATGCAAAATTGACAGAAGTAACACTTGAGCCAGCACACAAAACAGAAAATGCACAAGGGAAAACAAAGGTCATTTTGAATGGCTCCTGACAATTGCTTCTGGCCTCTGTAGCTAATGTCTATGAGCTTGTAGTATGGCTTTCCACTTCCGGGTGTTCCTGGGGTAGGAAGCCCTGGGAAAAAGATGGATGATTCTATACTTACAGCTTTACCTCCAAGGCCTTTGCAATCCTATTGCTGCCTCAACAGCCTTTAGCAGGGTTGGGGCAATAGCTCAGTCAATAAAGTGCTTGCCATGAAAACAAAGGACCTGAATTCCACACCCAAACTATACACACACACACACACACACAAGCCTGGCATGCATATGATGATTATCCCCGGTCTGGGGAGGAGGAGACAGGCAGTTTCTTAGGACTCACTGGCTAGCCAGCCCAGTTAAATCAGCAAGTGAGATACTGCCTTCACACAGAAAGCTTGCATGTGTACTCACCCCCCACATGAACACACACACACACACACACACACGACTCCCTATTATCTATTAGTAAATTATGAACTTCTCCTTGGGCTCTGCTTTCTCTCCAGACTCACCTCCCCATTTTTCTTAGGAGTCTTCCTTGGATGGGCAATAGTGCGTTTCCTACTTCCCCACGCAACGCATGCTTTCTCTTTTGGATCTTTGCTCACCTAATGCCTTCTAACTAGAACGATCCTGTCTCTTGTTTCCACAGGTGAGTTTGCTATTTTAAGACCAGATGAAATTCCCTTCATCCGTGGAGCCTCTCCTGGTCCTTCCAAAGGATGTCTTTATCACCTCTTTAACTCCAAGTAAAGTTTTGGAGTAACAGTTGCTTTGTATGATTTTCTTTTCTGTTCACGGTGGCTGCCTTCCATTTACACGTCTGTCACCCTATCATGACGTATCAACAGGATGACTGCAGACAGCTCCTTTCCCCCCAGGACAGTCCCAGGTGTCACAAGATCCTGTCTGATAAGACGGTGACTGGTGCCTTTAGAACCAGTGAATGGAGGCATGGCTGTGTCACACTCACCTGGGAACTAATGGCTGCATCACTCTCACGTGGGGACTAATGGCATCACTTGACACTTGATGTAACCCACAGGTGACAGAAGAAGGAGCTGGAGAAAAGAAGGGACATGGGCCGAGCTGGGGCAGCTTTGTCTCCCTCCTTTGTACTGATTCTTCTCAGAGATGTCTTCCTAAGGACACAGCCTGCCCAGAAGTTCCTATTTTCCCACCAGAAAGTGGGGCTCCCTTGGGGTAGAATAACAATCTCTCCTAGCTGGAGGCCTGTGGGCATTGTTCCCTCTTAGCTTCAAAGGAGACTGCTTGGTGTTACGTAAATTATTTAGTACACACGTGAAAGAAAATTTATTTATTATTTATTATAGTCAATTTCGTTGTATTTTAAAAGTTCATCTGCAGAGTTGTCAGATGATTGAGAGTCTCTGTATCTTGCTATAGTTGTTTTTGGCTCCTTCTGCACATACATAACATACATACATACAATACATTTATTTAAACTTGTATTTAAGTAAGTTACCTACAAATTTTTATATTCTGTTCTAGAATCACTTCAGGAGAGTTTAAGAACAGCATTATACTTCACCCTTTTTCTATATACTTTCCCCCCAAAATAGGACTTTTCCCAAAACAAAACAAAACCACAATAGTATTATTGTTACATAAGAAGTAAGCAGTAATTTCACAAAACCATTGGAAATATTCAAATCTCCCCAAACTGCTTTTGGATCTGGATTCTATTAGATATATTAGATCTCTTTAAATTATTTCTTCTTTTAAAAATTTTCAAATGACACCTGTCTATCCATCCATCCATCCATCCATCCATCCATCCATCCATCCATCCATCCATCTATGAATCTACTATCATCTATCTATCTATCTATCTATCTATCTATCTATCTATCTATCATCTACCTACCCATCACTGTCTATCTATCTACCATTTATCATCTAGTATGTATGTATGTACATGCACATACATGCCAGTGGAAGTCCGAAGATAACGTGAGAGTTGGGTCTCTTCTTTCATCATGTGGGTCCCAGGGTCTGAGCTCAGGCCATCAGGCTTGTGGGCAAGCACCTTTAGCTTTTTCAGTCATCTCCGCTGCCCTCTTTTACGCCTTCCAATGCATCATGTCCTTCTGCCTATTTTCAGTCTTATGTATGAGTTGGGGCTGAGAGACAGGCCCCTGTTATTAATTCCTCCTCCTCCTTGCTCATCCAAGACGTTTGCCCTTATCCCTTAGCGTCTTGTTCCTCCTCTGAAGAGAGCTGAGCATTACCCGTTTTCTCTCCTGGGGTCTGTGTCCAGTGAGACTCCTGGGAAGGGTTAAGCCTGGTATGGACTAGAAATGTTTAGGAGACATTGATTCAGGGGCTTCAAGCTGACCAAGGCTCTTTCCTGTGCCTTCTCCCCAGCCCAGGAACTTGAGACTTGAGGAGCCTGGAAGAAAATGGAATGAATGGAAAGAGCTTCTAGAAAGTACTCTTGTGGGTAACAGGTTGGGTTTTCTTCAGTCTTCACAGACACCAGTCAGCATTAAATTCTCTTACTGGTTTCTTTTGTGGGGCCATCGCTAAACATGACCTTTCCCCTTGGGATATCTAGGCCTCAGGGACATGCCACACTCGGTCCTTCCTCTTCAAAGGAGAACACACCCACAGGGGGAGAAGCTTCCTTGCGCTCTGTTCTGATGCCTTAGAATAGCTGAAGAGAATTTTAGCCAATCAGAGGTCTAGGAGTTAATAGTGACATTGGGTAGTTGGTCCAGAGCAGTAGCCTTAAGCCAGAAGAGTCCCTGGCAACCCAAGGCAAATGCTCACCCTCGTGGTTCTATGCCAAGCTGCTTGCTCTGCCAAGGGTCTTATTCAAGTGAATGAACATAGGAGGCACCGGGGTCTCTGTGCTCACAGACAAGCAGTAGGGAAAGCTGCTTGTTCCTTCAAAGGAAGAGATGTGGTACCTGTTACCTGCCCTGAAGGCCGGAAGCAGACGTACATCCTAGCCTACTGAGCTGTCCTATGTTGTGTGACTGGAGACTTCTGGCACCCGAAGCCTCCCCTGCCCCCCTTGAGTTTCTTATCATAAATTTGCTTCGCTCAGTCAATCTATAGAGCCTATCTTTATGGACTTGGCAAAAGGTTCTGATGTAGTCACATGTGATCTGTATTTGGCTTACTTTGTTCCTCAAAGAGATTTATGTCTGCTTTGCTGTGCACGAGGGGCTGAGTTTATTCTCACTAGGAGACTTTTCAGTAGGCTGTGCTGTGCGTACCCATGCCTACAGCAAGCCACTCAGGGTCGGAGCCCTCAAGTTTGAACCAACACCAACTACTGAGTCATTTTGAGGCAATCTGGCTTCTTGCCTCCTTCCTGTGTCTCATTTCTTTGTAGCCCATTAAGATTGGAAAGACCCCCTGCAAATAAAGTTATAAATAAACAGGGTGGGAAGACGTACTCATCTGTCCTGCCACATGTCAGCATCAGATGAGACTTACCATACAACAGGTATGGCAATTTAGTTGAGCTTAACCTAAGAAAAAAAGTTGCCTGTAGAGATTTCAAGTTTTTTGATCTGTTTGCTGTTTCTTTCTCAACTTGGTAAATCCTTTGATGGTAAGAAATGTTCAGTTTTCATTGGTCGATTGATTGATTGTTCAACCAGCTTTTATTGAACGTCTATAACTTGGAGGCATGGTGCTGGATTCTGAGGCGAGACCAATGGCATATGGAGAGTGCCTAAAAATAGTGTAACATATTTGTATCCTTTTCTTCCAGCTAACATTTGCCTATGAATAAATAAGCACATTGGGTTCGTGCTTATTATTCATGTTGGAAACCCTTTAAAATGTACCTTAACGTACAAAATTATCTTGCTGATGTGTCTTCACAGATGACACCTGTGGAGGCGTATGCCCCCTCTGCACCTCTTTCCTTAGTCCTGAAGGACCTATGTGTCGCAAGGGTTTTGCTTACATGAAGTTTGTGATCTAGTAGGAAAATGACACGGAGTGCGTAAGGCCTCCAGGTGCCTTCTCTGACTTACGTCAGCACGCAGCGTTGATGAGCTGCAAGGGAGGCAGTGGCCCCTTTCACAGTGGGAATCATCTGAAGACTGTTGACAAAGAAAGGGAGGAGGCTGGTGCTGTCACACAGTGGTTTTTAAAACGTGCATTAGGCCAGAGAGATGGTTCGGTGGCTAAGAGCACACATTACTCTTTAGAGAACTGACAATCAGTTCCTAGCACCCATGGCGGGTGGCTCACCACCACCTGGGGCTCCAGATCCAGGAGAGTCTGATGGCTTCTTGTGCCCTCGGCAGGAACCCGCACTTGCACGCACCATCCTCCCACAAATGCGTAAATAAAACAAAATCTGAAAAAAAATAACCCTTATTAAGTGCTAAATGCCGTGTTAACCTCTGAGGATAAACATGGATCTGAGCCATTTCTCCTTCAGAGAGATGACTGTGCCTTAACCGTGAAAGGCTTAGAGGCAATAGCCATACTCAGAAAGATATCTCATCGCTCTGGTAAATGTGTGAGAAACACAGGATTTCCTTCTCAATAGCAGTGGCTGTAGGGAACGTCTCTCCAAGGGAATCACATTTAACCAAAGCAAGAAGAATGATTTCGAGTTAAGCAAAAGGGTAGTTGTTAAGACATGGCTCCCGAGAGAGGAACACTCCTTGCTAGTGGGACTGCAAACTAGTACAGCCACTTTGAAAATCTATCTGGTGCTATCTCAGAAAAATGGGAATAGGGCTTCCTCAAGACCCAGCTATTCCACTCCTTGGAATATACCCAGAAGATGCTCCAGCACACAACAAGAAAATTTGCTCAACCATGTTCATAGCAGCCTAATTCATAATAGCCAGATCATGGAAACAGCCTAAGTGTCCCGCAGTAGAAGAATGAATAAAGAAACTGTGGTACATATACACTATGGAATACTACTCAGCTATTAAAAACAAGGAATTCCCAAATTTGTGGACAAATGGATTGAGCTAGAAATGATCATAGTGAGTGAGTTAACCTAGAAGCAGAAAGACTCAAATGGTATATACTCACTTATATCTGCATACTAGCCCAAGGGGCATGTCCCATGAAAGCCTTCACTTACCAGGAAACTGGGACAGAGGGGAGGACATCCTATTGGGACTCTAGATGAGAGAAGCATGGGAGAATAGCAAAGTACAAGGATCCAGAGGGTCCTAGAAAGCTACAGGAAGAACATTATGATAAGCAGATTTGGGCCCAGGGGTCCCGCTCAAACTAAAACACCAGCCAAGGACAATACAGGCAGTAAAGTTTAAACCCCTACCCAGATTTAGCCAATGGACAGAACATTCTCCACAGTTGAGTGGAGAGTGGGGTATGACTTTCACATGAACTCTGGTGCCTCATATTTGACCATGTCCCCTGGAGGGGAGACCTGGTGGCACTCAGAGGAAGGATAGCAGGCTACCAAGAAGAGACTTGATACCCTATGAGCATATACAGGGGGAGGTAATCCCCCTCAGGAACAGTCATAGGGGAGGGAATAATGGGAAAATGGGAGGGAGGGAAGAATGGGAGGATACAAGGGATGGGATAACCAATGAGATGTAACAAGAATAAATTAAAAAAAAAAAAAAAAAAAAAAGACATGGCTCCTGAATGCAGGAATGACTTTGCTGGTGAAGAGGTAGGGATCTATCTAGAGGGATGAGTGGTGGAGGAGGAGGAGAGAGGGGGCGTGACTCTACTGGAAGTGAAATGGGCATGGCTTTGGGCCAGGAAATCTCAAGTTTGACAACTGGAAAACCGTAAGCAGCTTCATACAGCTGCAACCTGGACATGAGGGAGGGCAGCATGCTTGCTGAATTTTGAGTTCATCCTTGTAAGCAACTGAGTGGTCATGATCATGGAGGGGGTGTGGTTAAACCTGAGTTTCAAAAAGATAAACCTCAAAGGTGGATGAGTCCGTTGAAGACTTTGAAGTCTGGGAGACTCGGCTTATGTCCCCTACATGGATGATGAAGGCTGCATCTATGGCAGGGATGTCCAGCCTTTGGCATTGCAGTATGACGTCGTGGTCCACAAACATGTCGAGTCTCTTCCACAGTTGTGGAACACATGAGCATCACAGCACATTGGTGAGGCACACCTGACCTGAAGCAATGGTGACCGAATGGAGAGTGGGGACCGGGTAGCTCAGCAGGGACCGGCTATAGGATTTCCTGACTGAAAGCAGCAGTAGGAGGAGCATCACATGATGTGCAGGCTTTTGTTTTATGAATGAGCATCTTATGGGATGAAGAGGCAGGAAGAAGAGGTGCTGACTCCATCAAGGGATGGTACCTTGGGTGTGTGTGTCCTGGTAAGTGCTCAGGGCTCATGGGAGAGCCAGCCTGCTGTTGGGAAATAGATGGTCGGTTACTGTTTCCAGAGGCTGATAAAGTTCTGACTGGATATCTTTGATATGTTAACATGATATTTACTGAGGGAACTGGAGGGATGCGAACTATTCCTGAAAGAGTGTTTGCATTTTACAACTGGGATTGCTTGACTTAGAACAGCCCGTGAGAGGCTTTTTGTATGTGTTTGAGAGGCATTCAGCTTTGGAAGACTCGAACATATGCTATTTCTGGCCTTTTTAGAGGATGGGCTTTTGTTTTGTTTTTGTTTGTTTTGTTTTCAATAATTAAATCTTACAGCGAAGCTTTCCACATTCTGTTTTCTTCCCATTCAGTTTCCCAGGAAACCCACAAGTCAACATCTGGCGTTCGCTCTTCTTTATAAGGACTCAGCAGCAGCTGGACTTAGGCCTGACATGACAAAATATCTAGTTGTAATGTTCTCCTCTCCAGCTGGGTCAGCAGCTGAGCAAGACGGTGCAGTAGAAGCAGCCTGGACAAGGCTACAAAGGCCACTTAGGAGAGCGCCTTTTATGGCCGGCTCAGAGTTCTTGGGATGCACGGAAAAGCCCATCTGTGTGGAGTCATCCAAAGCCTAGGCGGGGATGTGCTGGGGCCTTAGTCAGGCATCAGGCCAAGTCAGGGCATAGAACTTCTCCTCTGTTCTTTGTCAGGCGGGAAGCGTGTTGGCTGATAACCGCAGGGCCTCCGCGCATCACTTTTCAATGTCTAGTCCTTGGACTCTGAACTTTAGAGTCTCCTTCCCAGTTTGAGAGTGACATATTTCGAGAGTTGAAAGGGACCTTGGTAGTGACCTTAACCCAAACTCTGGTGGGGGTGGAAGTGTCACCCACAAAGAGAGTTTAAGCAATATGGTTACGGTCCTCTGGCTGTCTAGTTATTGAACTCTCTGGCCCAGCTGAACTCCTGTGGAGACTGGCCAGATCTCTAGCCTCTGTCTTCCTTTCTGTTATTTGCCAAAAGCTAGAGTCTTTCTCCCCTTGATAGAATCTCTCAGAAAAAACCCCCGACTCACTGGGAAGATGACAACAAGTGCTTTTCTATAGAAACTTATTTTTGTTTTTTTCCAGATGGGTTTTCATTCTAACCCAGCATGGGTTCCCCCGACAACTCTGAGAGCCTTTCACAGCCCAGCATGGCATCTCTCTAATGGCCATGCTCCAAGTTGGACATT